>NC_064920.1:394207977-395457977 GCF_023897955.1 Schistocerca gregaria | reverse complement strand
ATCATCCAACGACTGCACCAATTCAATGTAATCGAACTTAGACCTATATTAAGGAACACAAAGAATGGTGGAAGCACGTGCACCATTGTGTATTGTTATTTGTGTATGTGTGGGAGAGCATGGGCGAGTGTGTGGAGTGTGCCAGGCTGCCGCAGCCCTCGCATAGAGGGCGCGAGCGAAGCTGCGTGATGCGGTCTGCCCGTCATTGTCCAGTTGTTGTTTCCTTAACCAGCGTGAACTCGTCGACGTTGACGCCGATGCACCTGCGCAAGGCGAAGCTGATGTTCTTCTGGGTGCGCTACCCCAGCTCGGCCGTGCTCAAGATGTACTTCCCAGACATCAAGTTCAACAAGAACAACACGGCGCAGCTCGTCAAGTGGTTCTCCAACTTCAGGTAAGCCAGCTGACCGCACTTTTCTAGCTAGAGCACGCTACTAGCGCAAAGGCCCGTGTTGCACCGTGGAACAACCCGTGATCGGTTGGCTAGACCTCAAGTACCGTGAATGTTGGCAACTGAGCGTGCAGGGTCGTCTGACTCCACATGCCTAGTAGCTGACGTACGATACAGCTACAGCATCCAGCTGAGATCTTTCCAGTCCGTTTATCACAGGGTTCTTTATGGCGATACACGTAATTTAGTGTTAAGCTTAAGATCGCGTCCAAAGCACACGAATGTATTCAGATATAAATTTACTTTTTAATTCTAAGCGCACCACCACAATCTGAAAAATATAGTACTTACCACGGAACTGGAACTAAATACAATCTTCAAATATTCATTTTTAAAACGTAATTGCCTATATACGCACACAAAAAGGGCTAATGAACAAGTAAATAGATGCGAAGTATCATATTATTCGATTTACATTCCCACAGCCATCTAATATTACAACATGCGCGACTGACATATTTACAGTATACGAAGTATATGGTTTACTATCTTTGGCTTGACTGATAGTAAGTCCCTGGTTTGAATCTTTGAAACAAACAAAGCAGAGCCTTCTTTCTTAAAATGCATACAACGAAACAGAGGTGCAAGTTACCTTCAATGTGCGCACAATTTCCATTCTTCTGTTCACAAACAATTTATATGCAGTAAGGGTATGTTGCGGAGTGTTACGATTGGAAGTAAAGCTTCAAGAAAGACCAGAAAACTTCATGACAGATCAGAACAGAGTGTAGCCAGGGGTTCAAACTCGGACCTTTGCCCTTCAACTATCCAGGAGCGTTTTACGGTCCCTCGCATAGCTTCTATCTACCAGTATCTGTCTCATTCTATTCAAATTCCACATAATTCTCACTAGCTCCTGACTACTGTACTAATTAGTCACAACTGTTTAAGTGCACCACTACGAAACATCATTAAGACTGTCAATGGGAGGACATTCTATCTTGTCAATATTGTGTCACGTAAATAACACAGGATGAAGGCTTCCCGAAGACAGGTGAATGTTATTTCGTTCAACAAGCCTCTTGAAACTATTTGCATATACTGATGTAGCTTCTAATGTGACACACAGTAACCGACTAACAAAGACAAATGTATTTTCACTGGTTGCTTAACTCAAGTGACTGCAGCACGTTTAACAATGTTAAGAAAAACTTGTGGGTTGTTGTACTACACGTCCATCATCGTAACTAAGCTGATTCGTAGTTCGATTTCCATATGTGCAATCGTTGTTTTCATGTGAAAACTGACTGCTCGCACTGCCAAAGTTTCATTGGGAACTTCAACCCACTAGCGTTCTTGTCAGCTTCCTTTTTCCAACTTTCGACGTCTCCGTCGTCAGGCCACGAGTTGCCTACCGGGACCATCCGACCGCCGTGTCATCCACAATGGAGGATGTGCATAGGAGGGGCATGGGGTAAGCACACTGCTCTCCCGGTCGTTAAGATGGAATTCTTGACCGAAGCCGCTACTATTCGGTAGAGTAACTCCTCAATTGGCATCACGAGGCTGAGTGCACCCCGAAAAATGGCAACAGCGCGTGGCTGCCTGGATGTTCACCCATCCAAGTGCCGACCACGCCCGACAGCGCTTAATTTCGGTGATCTCACGGGAACTGGCGTATCCACTGCGGCAAGGCCGTGGCCCAGATGGAAGAAGGGAAAATAATTTCGAATAATAACAATATCCGATGAATTCACTGTATTCTAAGCTGATCCATCCACCGAACGGACGAGTCACTAAGAATCAAACCATGACCATTACATTAATCAGCAAAACATGTGTTCACGTCTAAGAGAAACTAACTATTTCTCCAAGAAATTACTATTAGAGTGAAAAATCTGCAGTAAAATTCAGTTTCAACTGTTTTCAATTTCACCTTGCGGTGTGCTGTTGATCCGTAATCGGTATTTCCCTGGCCGGAGTGAGGAGAAGAAAATTTTCGCCACAGCTGTCGGCCACGAGACCGCGGCATAAGAAATGTGACTCGTTCGCAATATGTGCTCCCCTCGGCCCATTTCCGCGGCGCTATCGATTGCGAGGGGAGGGATCTACAGAATGGGTTCCACGCGGCACTTGCTGCTCCCTTCGCGCAGCCTCCTTACAACAACTCTCCAGACCGCGCCAGGCCTCGCAACGCCGTGCTGCGTGCTGCTCGCTGCTCGCCACCCCTGCGACGTAGGCTCCACTCGCCGCATCCGCGTCTAAGACGTTGCCGACACTCCGGGGCTGATACGTCGGGCCTCGGACACTGCACATAATCCTTACATCGAATAGTGATATACGCTAAGGCTGCACGCATTTCTGGCCGTTCTTAATCCGGATGAAGTTTGCTGAGTTTCCAGAATGAAATTTCACTCTGCAGTGGAGTGTGAGCCGATTGCACGTAGATTAAAAATGTGTGCTGGACCGAGTCTCGAACCACGGACGCTAAAGGCAGTGGTTTCAGTTTCGAGTCCCGTCCCGATACACAGTTTTAATGTAGGAGGAAGTTTCATATTCTGCGTTTTTTTTAGTTTCAGTCCCACTGCTGCGTCCTTCCTCTGGAGTCACTGTTCTTCATGTGACTGAAAATTGTTCACTAGTAACTCTTTAATTTCTCATTTTGAAATGCTTTTATCTTTGAAAATTCAGTAGCATTGAACGCTAGAGATGTGGACTACACCAGAAAGTAAGAAAAGGCATCGTTGCTACTCCCCAAACATTGTTAGTTAATCTTGATACTGATGTCAACTTTGTGTTGTGTACCCTTTTCCGTGCAAAAAATAGCGATAGTCTGCAGTTATATTCTGAAAATGGCCTTCGATATATAGATTTCCAATTGCAATACTGTGTAGCATAATGCAAGCTTCCCTTTCTTTATGTTAACAGCCGTGTATCGTCGCGGAAAAAATAGCTAACATCGGTACAACAGTAGGCATAAATTCATACACAAAACCTCTTTGCGTATTCTTAAAATTAACTATCTGTTGCTTCCCTCTCCTCATGCTATCTTCCCCGCATTGAAGCAGTTACCAGGACTTATCACCTATTCATCTCTTACCGCCACACATGTCTAAAAGTCACAACAAATTTTTGTTATGAAACTTCCTGGCAGATTAAAACTGTGTGCCCTACCGAGACTCGAACTCGAGACCTTTGCCTTTCGTGGGCAAGTGCTCTACCATCTGAGCTACCGAAGCACGACTCACGCCCGGTACTCACAGCTTTACTTCTGCCAGTATCTCGTCTCCCACCTTCCAAATTTTACTGTTATGTTTCTTACTGCTTGTGGAATGACGGCAATCACTGGTAAAACATCTGGGGGGGGGGGGGGGGGAGGCAGGAGGGGGGTGAGAGGGGGAGATTTCCAAACTCAATACCTCTAGCATACGACATTCGTGTAGATGAAACACCAGACTGTTATACAGGTCTGAACAGAACACAATCGTCATTTAGTACCATAGAACTAACGTATGCCCAAATTTTCCTAAGACATCTACTGCTGCAGTGTTAGCGCAATGACACTATTGACACATACATTAGTTATAACAAATTTATGCGAAAAATCTATGTATGTTTGTCCTTACTTATATGATGTAAACGTGTTTTAAAGGTGCTCAGGAAGTAAGAGGCACAGCGTTTCGACATGGCGACTGTATTAGTCGTTAGTCTGTGAAGGCAGGACAAGAATTGGCGAAAGATTTTCCGTCTTACACCACCGTAGGGTGCAGTTTTCATGGCACAGGGTACGAGGACAGTTTTTCGGTGTCGGAGTCAGTTTTTCGAGGAAATCTCTGCGTGATATTACAAATTAGACGATCCTACGTACAATTCTATAGTGGTCGTCTTCAGGGTGACACCGACCGCTGTAGCTCTGTAAGCATACTTTGCAGGATTTTGAATAAATTAGTAAATTGGAGCCGCGCAATCGAAAACGGGACCGTGCTAGAGAAGGGCGGTTGTTCTCTTTGGTGTGACGTTTTGAGGCCGGCCTTGCTCGATCAGCTACGCAGACTCCAGCCACCACCTCCGACACCACCTCCCCGCACTCGCCCGGAGCTCGCCGTCATGTTCCGTGACGTCGGCTGTGCTTTGTGGCCGCGTCCCTGCCCGGCGTACTCCACGGTTCCGCCTGAAACATTTATCGGCCTGCTCCGTATTTACCCTTGTACGTGTTTTAATGGCGAGTTACCTTAGCACGAGTGCGCACTCTGTTTGCACGCCGTTACCCGAAATAATTAATTAAAAGTTGTCTATCCTGGCTCGACACGCAGTGCATAATATCTCTGACTCCTCACCCCCTCTCCTTCCCCCCCCCTCTCTCTCTTACCCTCCCCCCCCCCCCTCTCTCTCTCTCTCTCTCTCTCTCTCTCTCTCTTACTAGCCTCTTCTTCCATTCGTCCGTTTCTCCATCCAGGATCTCATTTCCTGCTTCTCAATGTCACTTGATGTACTGCTCAGGAATCGTTACGTAATACCGTCTCAACCAGTTCTTAACATTTCGTAATCCGCAACTCGCTGTTATTAGTTTAGTTAGGAAATAAAGAGAAAGCGCAGAAAGTACGGAATTAGATGTGGGTCATAAGCTGGATATAGAGAACAGTTTATTTCAGTTAAACCAAACTATCAATCAATCTTCGACAAAATAAAATGAGAAACAAACAAAAATGAATTGTTTACCGTATCTTCACGTCACTGCTACTGAAGACTGATGAATCGAGCAAGCTGCTTGGCCCCACTTTTTTCACACCGCTTACCAGCTTCTCCTCCACTGTACTCGAATTACGTCATTTATCTTGTTCTGCCTGTATCGTAGCATTCGGTGAATCCCAGCCGAATGATGAACGCAAGGACAGCATTTGTCCTGTTTGTTGTGTAATTGCTACTGGGGTCTGTAGAAAATCGTATTTTTAGAGTGCACATTGTGCAGAAACTAGACAATTTTTCTGTGGTTATAACAGTACTGAATGTAATGCCTACTGGTTTGTTTTCCGATGCGGTATTTTTAACATGCGGCAAGCTGTACATTTAGTATAAGCAGTTTCTCCTGTCTTATCCAAGAATTCACTTTCTGTGCATTGTTTAGTTTCCTTATTCCTATGCCGATTTATCAGACACGCTTAAGCGCATCGTATGAGTAAGTTATTCGTTCTGTTTCATTGATTGCCTTTTTCTTGTTTCGCATTTTCGTAAAATTCCAGTGCGTTACCTTACTTTCGTTTTCCTTAACTCCGAATTTCTCCTCAGTCACTCTAACGCTTTGTCTCGTTGTTGTTGTTGTTGTTGTGGTCTTCAGTCCTGAGACTGGTTTGATGCAGCTCTCCAGGCTAATCTATCCTGTGCAAGCTCCTTCATCTCCCAGAACCCACTCACTGCAACGCACATCCTTCTGAATCTGCTTAGTGTAGTCATCTCTTGGTCTCCCTCTACGATTTTTACCCTCTACGCTGCCCTCCAATACTAAACCTAAAATCGACTGTAGGAGCCGTGGGTTGCACTTACTTACATCGTTACCCGCAGTCGTAACAAAAAGTATCCCAAAGTGTAGAATACTTCTTACATTCGACACTAGATTTTACGGTAGACTGTCATCAGCGTCTGGCCTACTGAATCATTCATTGTGTCAGTGACAGCTTTATTGACACCCTCCTTGAATTACGTTACTTTTTCTGGTATTATTCATAAAGCTTGACGACTGATACCTGGAACAATACGAGACTGGACTAGAAGGGAGAACAGATAGAGGTACTCAAAGTGCCCTCCGCCACACACCGTCGGGTGGCTGGCGGAGTATGGATGTAGATGTAGATGTAGATCTGTAGGATGTGTCCTGCAGCATATATAAAAAAAAAGTTTCATTTTTAGATTAGCAGCAGAGTATATTGGTAACAGTGGTCTGTTACCTTCACGCCTGGTCAGACTAATTAGGTTAACAATTGTACTTTTCGCCTGCAGTCACTATTTGTTAGCTTTTATTGTTCGATTTTTATTTGTAAATGGAAGCCATGTTCGTCCAGAGACGTGGTAGCTTTTCTGCATTTTTTATGACGTGGCACACCTGTAATGAAAAGCATCTTCAAGTGTGATATACCTCTTAGTTTCGACACAGGGTTTTATGGTAGAAAGGCAGCAACGTCTGGCCAGCGCAGCCTTACAGTGAGACAGCGACAGCCTTCCTCGCTCCTGTCGGCAGCAGCAGCCGTCGCGCGAGCGTCTAAGCACGCAGCCGCAGTATTGGCCTGGTCGGCCGCGATGCTTATCTGCTGTGGGGCAGGGGTAGCTGTAGCGTGTCGGAAGGCGGCAATTTCCGCCACCGACAGTTCCCCATTAGCGGCTGCGTCTACCCGCTTGTTGCTCGCAAGATGCGGGGGAGGCCTCGGCGACGCGGCTCTGAGTTGTCCTTCCTCGCCGGCCGCGGTGGTCTCGCGGTTCTAGGCGCGCAGTCCGGAACCGTGCGACTGCTACGGTCGCAGGTTCGAATCCTGCCTCGGGCATGGATGTGTGTGATGTCCTTAGGTTAGTTAGGTTTAAGTAGTTCTAAGTTCTAGGGGACTAATGACCACAGCAGTTGAGTCCCATAGTGCTCAGAGCCATTTTTTTGTCCTTCCTCACCACAGGACACCCAGCGCCATAGGAACGTGCCAACTGTGTCTCAGATGAAGAATTTTTACGTTTCCCCTTTCCTGTCTAGCATTTGATGCGAATGTGATTGTGCTCTGATGTGCTGCTAGAGAGCCCAAAAAGTGGCTAAATGCCTCCTATCGAATTGATGGTGAGGGACTAATGTGACTTCCCTGTCGTGACGTATGATGTTATGCAGAAGACGTCGCAATTGCTTGTACAACACGATTCATAAAACACATATAGAATTATCGACAAATTATGTGTAAGAAAGTTTTTCCACTCGTGAAACGACGTCAGTCTGTCAGGAAACCTATTCACATCTCGGTCTATGTATGCTGCAGAAAAAAAAATTCACGTCAGCAACTGGTACTGACTACCAAAGGACCCAGTACACTGTAAGACACGAAGTAATGGTTAAGTGCTTTGTGTATGAAGCTCTTCTACTACAAATTACAAGAATGTACGAACTGGTGGAACTGTTACTGTCAGTCATTTCGGAAGGAACTGTTAAATTGCCCAGTGTTTTGCTGACACATACGGATTTCATTCTCAGAAGAATGGTCGTGCATGTTCGACTGTCACTTCTTAAAGTGAGTGCTTTAATGGTGTCTGCTGATTCCATAACAGCTGGTATAGGCACTTAACCAGTGACGTTCGTAGTTTATACCAAACTAGAAGTAATATCGCTGCGATGGAGTTCGAACCAAGGCTTCGTGGTACCAGTGCCCTTCCAGCTGGCAGTCTGTTAATAAGAAGTACTTCTTCTCTTCAGTTGGCAGATGTCGCATTAATGTGATCTGCGGTGATGCATAACTCCTTTACCACTTTTTTATGCAGAGGAGACTGAATGTGCTATGTTTCATTCTGTGATATGTACGTCGCTGATCTGCATAACTCCTCCTTTGATTCTCGTTGCTTTCTAATCGGTATAAGACTTTCCATAGACACCCCCCCCCCCCTCACCCTCACTCTATTACCTTACGTTTAGATCGTGCTTTATGGAACCCATAACTCTTAGTCTCGACGGAGAATACAACAGCAGTAACAAAATGACGATGACTGCTCATTTCTCTCATCCACATACTGTAAACAGGTATCGAAATTACTTTGCCGAAGCATAAAGCATCATAGTCTGCTGTTCGTTTCGTGTAATAGTTCTGACATGATTCTTCTGATGACAGGGACTGTAGGATTACAAAACAATTAACGTGTAAAATGTCCTGGAAATCTTCTGTTATATAAATTACCTATCAGATCCACCAACGATTTCAGCTAATCTGCTATTGTCATCTTGTGCCATCTGGTTGCGAACGTCCACGGAGAAAGGAGAACGCAATGCTGCAGGTAGGGAGGGCAAGCTATGCTGGGTTTCGCTTCCCGCACTGAAAAAAATCTCCCCTTCGCGATTCGAATTAGCACCCCCGTGCGCGCTCGTGACCAAAGATGCGCGACCGGGAATCAAGGAACGGGGCATTCAACACAGCCGCGGTGACGGTTTTGTTGCGTGTGGTGCGCGACGCCCAACGCACACACACACACACACACTAATTCACACACACACACACACACACACACACACACACTAATTCACGGTGGGTGCACCGGGGGGCCTGTAACTGTAGCACTGGCGCCCTTTCTTTTTTTTTCGAAATTCGACATTAAACTGTTACGAGGAAGTCATTTCCCTTAAGAGAAGGCGCGGCCATTATGAGCTTCGCCGGGTTTCTTCCCCAGTTTAGATACACGCGCTGCGGTCCTTTTCCTCCTTGTGTTTTGTCTTTCCCGCCTCAAAAAAGAAAATAAAAGTAGAACGAGAGGCCGCGAACGTAAAGGGTTGCGGAGGTGAGCAACAATTTGAGCCAGAGGAGGGTGCGGGCGCGGGCGCACACACGCCCAGACTCCTCACCTCACATGCTCGCCGTACGAACGCCGCACCTTGAAATAATGAATAGTAATTAGGATAGGTTAAGAATAGCAATTACGCACGCATGGAGAGGGAGGGGGTGTGGCGGGGGGGGGGGGGGGGAGCGCTTGAGGAGGGGGAAGCAAAGGCAAGACGGAGACGGAGAAAAACGCCCGAGCGCCGAGGGAGAGCGACAAAGATAAAGAGCGTGAACGTCAAGGGACAGAACCGGAAAAAAGAGGCATGTTCACTAATTAGAGCCAAGACCGTAATTAAGTAATTTTTAATTAAGTGACTCCTGACTTGGTAATTCTACTGTGTGGCGGGAGACAGAGAAACACGCGGCGGCGTAGGAGGGGGCACTTGCGGCCGCGAGGGAGCGAGGGTGGGGCCGCAGAGGGGGGCGGAACGACGGAGGGGGGTGGGAGGAGGCAAGCGCGGCCACAGCGGGGCTGCAGAGGGGGGCGGGCCGCGGATCAATCCGCTCACTCACGTCCTGTTTATGTCGAGTTTTTTCGCAGTTATTTTTATTTTTCGAGGAGCGAGTAGCAGAAGCAGCCCCCACCCCAGGAGCTGCCGCCCACGTGCCCCGCCGCCCACCCCCGCTGCTCCTTCCCTGGGGGCCGTTTTTTAACGATCCGGCCGCTGTGCCGCTGCACCGCGCCCCCCGAGATAAGTAGTGCGTATGTGCCGTGCGTAACGCCTAGCGCGTAAGGCACACCACTGCCCGCCGCCTAACCTGTTCGTTCCTCCTGACGCTGCACGTGTGCGCTCGCTAGGGGCGACCAGACCGGGTTCTGAGGCCAGAGGCCTGCACGCACCCACCACCTCCCAGCTGGGCTTATCAAGTACCACAGTGTTCCCTTTGCATTTTTTTGTCCACGGTGAGAGCACCGTGTGTGCAAGTATCGACGTTGGCTCTCATCCGTTAGTTCGCAGTTTAACTTGGCAACATCTTCAGCAGGCACAGGCTTCTTCATCAATGATTCTTGCTCCTTATGGTATGGCTGGCACCATAACTGACCAGGTGTGCAAGTCCAGCGACACTTAGAAGACTGGCGGCAGTTTTTTTCCCCTTGGGCTAATTGCTCCAGTCGTGACGGAGGAGGTGAAGAGTCTCCACTTCCCCCTGCAGTAGAGGTACTGGTGGGTGGCACAAAAATGCGCTATCCCAGGTGCTATGTACTCGTCACGGACATGGGTGATCCATCTGCGGCTCCAAATCTAGCAACGTTGGGACTGTCTCCTACGGCAGCTGCTGATGCAGTTCTCCGCTCAGTCAGCCTTCCAACGACCACTGCACACGCGGGCACTTCCACCCAACCTCCGCCACCCTCACATCAGAGTCCTGGTCCAGCAGCGTGCCTGACTGAGAATGTGTGGCAGGACAATGCCTTGAATCCGGCACAGCATGAACAACATGAGCAGGCATCATATACCTGGTGTCTGTTCTTTCGGACGTGTCACTACAGCCGCACGGGCTATGCTAGCAGGCCTTCCCTCGTGCCCAAATTATTAACTTACGCCGCACACTACTGATGTAGTGTCCCTGTTCATTAGCCTCATTACTCGCGACGTATATATATATATATATATATATATTAGGCTATTATTTCGGCCATGTCCGAAAGAACAGACACGATTTCGGCCCTGCAGTCAATATGAATGAAGACACAAAGAAATTAAAGACGTCGGCTGTCATGGGACATTTATTTATGTCAGTGGGGCAAGTCGAAAACTTTCAGATTGCCCCATTGATGCACAAATAAATCATTGGCCACCGGCAGCTAATGTCTTTAATACCTTTGTGTCTTGAATGTTCCGTTTCTCACTAGCCGGTGTCATTTTCTTTAGGGCGTCTAGTTTTTAGTCAATAGCAAATCTATGATGCTTGCAACAAGTGGGAGACATCTTCCTGAGAGAGTGGGTGCGGTTGTGAAGCCGTCAGCGGCCGGCGCGTTCTACGATACAGGAATTGATCGTCTTGTCTCCTGTGGAAACATTCCAAGGTCCCGCTGTGGCGGCTGTTCGGTTTCCATTTGACTGTGGCTTATATATGGTAATTCATAAGTATCTCCAGGGCTTCAAAAAATGTTCAAATGTGTGTGAAATATTATGGGACTTGACTGCCAAGGTCATCAGTCCCTAAGCTTACACACTACTTAACCTAAATTATCCTAACGACAAACGCACACACCCATGCCCGAGGGAGGACTCGAACCTCCGCCGGGACTGCAGTGCCTCAAACCACTCGGCTAATCCCGCGCGATCCAGGGGTTCAGGAGATGTCTGCGTGGACTTTGTAAGGCATGTAGAAAAGAGACATATATCAGTGGATAAAGCATCTACTGAAATTTTTAATTCACATTACAGGAGTTCTGTATGGACACAGCTTGAGACGTGGAGAAGTCAGTGTAAGCGCGGGATTCATTGGTGCTGCCGCTACTATTGCCGCTCAGCACGGCGCCAAGACAGCAGTGCAGTTTAGAAATCTGTTCAGTTGGCTGCCTGTCTGCAAGTGGAAGAACAAGGAGCAGATGATCTGTCTTCATTGTCTGACAAGCTTGCCCTGTAGTGGTGGGCTTTGTAACTACGCCACAGCGTACAGGCGTATGGGGGGGGGGGGGGGGGGTTGGTTTGGTTGTCTGTGGGAAGAGACGAAACTGAGAGGATATCGGTCTCGTCGTATCAAGGAAGGACCGGGTAGGAAGGCGGCCGTGCCCTATCGAAGGAAGCATCCCGGCATTTGCCTGGAGCGATTTAGGGAAATCACGGGAAACCTAAATCAGGATGGCCGGACGCGGGATTGAACCATCGTGCTCCCCATTGCGAGTCCAGTGTGAATTTAAAGAGATATCACGTCTACTTATATCTATAATTTTTCTGAATACCTTGTAGTCGTTCTTATGAATTACACTGCAGGTGAGTGAGACAATGAAGTGGCTCGTGTATTGGGGGCATTACAACGTCGAAATGGCCGAGCGGTTCTCGGCGCTACAGTCCGGAATCACGTGGTTGCTACGGTCGAAGGTTCGAATCCTGCCTCGGGCATGGATGTGTGTGATGTCCTTAGGTTAGTTAGGTTTAAGTAGTTCTAAATCTAGGAGACTGATGACCTCAGATGCTAAGTCCCATAGTGCCCAGAGCCATTTGAGCCAACGTCAAAACATTTCACTGGGAAGACATCAGGCAACAATCGATAGATGAGTGATGAGACAAGACCGCCGTATTTCCCACGAAAGGCGCCTCGCGCGACGCGCCGCCTCCAGGAGGGGGACGTTCCGCACACTGGAGCGGACGGCCGGAAACATTAAATAACGCGAACTGATTAGCGTGACGGCAGTGCGGCTGTGGCAGCGGCGGTGGCCGGCCTAATCGACGTGTGGTGGGGGCGGCGGGGGCGGCGGGGGCGGCGGGGGCGGCCCCGCGGATACGGCGCAGACGGCAGGACGCGGCCGGTCGGCCGCAACTCGACACCGGCGGGCCGTCTTAATCGAGTTAGTCTTTATTAAGTAGTCCATTAAATTAGCGCGGCGCGCGAGCGCGGCGCCCGGCCGCAGCCTTGGCGCAGTTTGTAAAACATCCATCACGGGCAGCGGACGCCGACGCCGACGGCGCCGACGCCGACGCAGCGCGCCGGGACGGCCCTTCCCGTCGGCCCCGCCCCGAGCGTCCGCCTCCGACTGCAGAAACGCCCAGCGGCGCCGTCTCGCTGGCGTCTCCTCCGCCGCCGGCGCCAATCGTCGCCCTCATTTGCGAGATGGCCCACCGTGACAAACGCTGCTCCCTGTAGAGCTGAGAACCGCCACTTCTTTAAAGGCAGAAACTGGCAGTGGTCTGCGTGGCAATTTGGCAGTTTACGCGATAGGTATACCTCCCAAACGTGGTCTGAGCTACCATTCACTATACATTCCAGACATCGCCAGCGTGCCAATTGCCGAGATCGCAAAAATTACGAGGGCTGTCCAGTAAGTAAGCTACGATCGGTCGCGAAACGGAAACCACAGTGAAAACCAGTAACATTTTATTTGCAAAAGTTAGGCACATCTTCCACATACTTCTCTACATAGTCGCAACTCCAATTTCGAGTTTTGTTGTATCAATTTTCCAATATCCTCGTCATAGAAAGGAGCCGCCTGTGCTTTCGGCCAGGTCTGCAGCTCGTTGCCTGTCGAAAAATTTTGTCTTCATGGCCACCGGTTTTTGTCAGCAGAAATGAGACTCAGGGGGAGCCAATTACGGACTGTATTGTGGGTGATCAAACACTTCTCATCGGAAACGCTGCGGGAGCGTCTTCATTGCCCCTGCAGTGTGCGGCCGAGAATTGACTTGAAGAAGGAACTGCTCGACAGTTGTGTTATGTGGGCTGCATGACACAGGCGAAATCTCTAACCGGGCCCTCATGCTTGGCGGGAGACGCATCTTTACGTGCTAACTGTTCACTCAAAACTGAAAAGAGCGACGCGACACGATTGACGGGCACACTAGAGACACTGGCCAACACATCTGTGCGAAGCTTTACCGGATTGTCTCAGTGGTTTCCATTTCGCGACCGATCGTAACTTACTTTCTGGGAAGCCCTCGAATTTATTACCACAGATTACCGGTTTCAGCAACTCTCAGTTGCCACCTTCGGATCCGGAAAAGATCGGACCACAAATGGTGGGATACAGCAACTAACATAATAGCAATCATAATTATATCCAAGAGTCGCAATACCTTGAATAAGAACTTGCCCGTGTTTACAAAAAAAAAAAAAAAAAAAAAAAAAAAAACAGTTTCAAATGGCTCTGAGCACTTTTGGACTTAACTTCTGAGGTCATCAGTCCCCTAGAGCTTAGAACTACTTAAACCTAAGTAACCTAAGGACATCACACACATCCATGCCCGAGGCAGGATTCGAACCTGCGACCGTAGCGGTCGCGCGGCTCCGGACTGTAGGGCCTAGAACCGCTAGGCCACTCCGGCCGGCTACATAATTACACGAACTTCTCTTTCTGTTCAGTGAATGGTTCTTCACAACGTATATTCTTGTTGGTATCGTGAGCTATGCTAGAAGTCGGCATGTCAATTTTAAATGTGCGTACATGGCTGTTATTTCAAAACTGACATGCCGATTTCTAGTACAGCTCAGGATACCAACATCAACATACACCGTATGGCACCAGTTTCTGTACTGAAAGAGAAGATTGTGTAGTGATTTGCCGAGCGGTCTAAGGCGCTGCAGTCATGGACTGTGCGGCTGGTCCCGGCGGAGGTTCGAGTCCTCCCTCGGGCATGGGTGTGTGTGTTTGTCGTTAGGATAATTTAAGTTAAGTAGTGTGTAAGCTCAGGGACTGATGACCTCAGCAGTTAAGTTCCATAATATTTCACACATATCTGAACATTTTTGTAGTGATTTAAAAATGGGTATGTTATTATTCCGTCTATCTTGGATATAATTATCTCTGCTAATATGTTAATTACTGCAGCGTAGCATTTTCGGTCTCACCATTTGCAGATTCGAAGATGGCAACAGAGAATTGCCGAAACGAGTAATATGTGAATAAATGATTTTAACGATCTTTGCAGTTGAAAATATACTCACCGTTTATACTACCATTCGGTATTTTCACTGGAAAAGACTTCACTTCTAGGTCAGATAAGTGCGAGAGCTACCGTGCAGTCAGCTTAACACCTCATTTGTTGAAGTTTCTGGCAAGGATGGCATAGAAACAAATGGAAACGAAAAATAGGGGTCTATCAGGTGACGATCAGTTTGGGTTCAGGAAAAGAAAAGACACCAGAGAGGCTGTTATGATGTTTCACTTGATAACGGAAGCAAGACTCATTAAGAATTGTGAAACGTTCGTATGATTTGTCGATCGAGGAAAACTGTTCGACAATGTAGAATGGTGCAATTTCACAGGTAAATAGGTGAAGCTCCAAAATGAGATAATTAAGCGGGTGTCCCAGAAACATTGCGACAAACTTAGAGAGGCTGTAGAGGGTGTCTTGAAGAACAAATCGGGATAGGAACCCATGTCTGGAAACGTCATCCATGCGGTAGGATGACAGGATCTCCCAGAAATGTTGCGACGAACATCTAGGAGCTGTAGAGTGTGTCTTGACGACAAATCGACGACAGCAATCCAATTTCGGTATTGTTATCGAAAATCTAATATTTTCCGACGACGCACAACCCCTAGCTTGGGCGTAGATACCATTGAACTGCTTCAGAGCCTCTTAGAAACAGGGTTTGTTGACCTGTTGCTGAAGAAAAGAATTTTGCTGCTCACTAGCTTGTTTCAACCTTGAATTGATACACTGCGGCATGTTAACTCCGTCTTCACGTATTGCGCAGTGCTCCAGTCTCTCAGTTGTGAGGTTAATGCAGGTTGAGCTTCTTAGTTCTCACTAAGACTATTCTCAAGGCTGCCACAAATACTTCCCAGAAACTCGCAGACGGTTTACAAAACCTGTGGTTCGTAAGCACAGGACGACGCCTTTAGGCAACACTAGTTCAGCATTCTTCCGTAGCAATGGCTGCCATCGGAATGCGTATAGGAAACTTGTCATCGCTTTGTCATACTATTTGCGCCAGTGCAGATCACACGGTCTTCAGCTACGTTCTGTAGATATATGACGAGACCATATTAATGTGGCAGTGTCCTGTGTATGTACTTAACAGTAACGTTAGAAGCTAGGATACTAACGACATACGTATCTTTTTGGTGAAAATATAGTCGCAGAGCGGGAGACGGCAAGAGGCCTGAAGAAGCGCCTTGTGACACCCGACTCCCCGCAATATCGCGTTTCCCCTTCCGTCCGCGGCGAGACCCGAAACGGGCGTCCGGAGGCGCCTTGCGGCCTCGTGTTAATCACTTTCATTACGCTAATGAAGCAAGTGTCCGCAGATAGCGTGCGCGCAGACAACGCCCCGCCGCTTCCAGGGGAAAAACACGGAGCGTCTTTGGGCTGTGGCGACGCTTCTGCTGCCCTCTAGTGGGAGAGGTCACGCGACGGTCGAGGGCAGTGCCGTCTGCGGTGGGCGGCGGCCGTTACCTGTCCGACCAACACTCCAAGTCTGCTGGGAGCTCGCCGGAAGCACCGCGAGTCACGCGGTCCGTCTGAACGAGGCGCCGTGTTGGTGTTACGCTTGTCTGCGTCACCACATGTAGCGTGCGTGTGTGAGTGTGTACGCACGCACGTGTTTCACTACCTTTTTCTTAGTGAGCGCAGGAAGAGTTGCGTGATTATGGTCTTATCGGTTTTTTTGGGTCAAGTTTGTGATAATCACAATTTGTTACTGACCTGACTTCATGCTGACCAGTTAAGGTGTGTGTGTTTTTTGATTCCTCGTTTCTAGACAAGGTCAGGAAGAGTTGCGCTCATAAATGGTTCAAATGGCTCTGAGCACTATGGAACTTAACAGCTATGGTCATCAGTCCCCTAGAACTTAGAACTACTGAAACCTAACTAACCTTAGTACATCACACAACACCCAGTCATCACGAGGCAGAGAAAATCCCTGACCCCGCCGAGGATCGAACCCGGGAACCCGGGCGTGGGAAGCGAGAACACTACCGCACGACCACGAGCTGGAGACTAGAGTTCCGTGATTATGGTGTTACTTATCGCTGTGGTTCAAAATGGTTCAAATGGCTCTGAGCACTATGGGACTTAACATCTATAGTCATCAGTTCCCTAGAACTTAGAACTACCTTAACCTAACTAACCTAAGGTCATCACACAACACACAGCCATCACGAGGCAGAGAAAATCCCCGACCCCGCCGGGAATCGAACCCGGGAACCCGGGCGTGGGAAGCGAGAACGCTACCGCGCGACCACGAGATGCGGGCTCTTATCGCTGTCTTTGAGTCAAACATTCATCTACGTTGTGTAATGATTACCACAAATGGTATGCTTTTAGACAGACTTGTCTTTGATAACGGGGACTTAGATGTAGACATCACCAGCAGAATTGGGAAAGATATTGGAGTCTTCCAACGATTGCAATCCATTGGGAAAGCTCAACCAAAGAGCTTTGGCTGTACTCTATCATCCTACCGATTACCGTACAGAAGTAATGGTTTACTCAGCTCCCGTAAAATCGTTGCCGAAAGAAGGCGAATCGGCACCAACAGATGGATATAGAAGTAGAAGAAGACATCGTAATACTTGGAAACGAAATTTTTCAAAGGATCTACAATGCACGGACATGATCTGGGAGGAATCTGGAAACCTGGCAATTTATCGAGTTCGCTAAAAGAAATTTGTTGTCCGGTATGGTATCTATCATTGGAAGAACTAAATCTCTCAGAGAAAGAGACGTATAAATGCGGAATTATGGTCTCACGTATTTCTCTTTGAGTCAACTCAGTCTTCTGTCTCGCACACAAAGACCTGCTTTAACAAATACGCTCCTAAATTAGCAGAATACTTTTCCAAAAGTGTCAAAGTCGAACTGTTAGTTCCGTGCTCTTCCTATTCTCATCTTTTGTTTATTAAAACAGTGGGTTGGCGACAGAGTAGGCATGTAACTTTCGACTACTGCTTGACAACTCGCAGTCACGGCACGATACGTTTCCGTGGTGTATCTGATGGAATAGTATTCAGGCAGAAGTTGGGAAATTTGTGATTCAATAATAATCTGGAAAGGGCTGCTGACAGATCTGCAGAGGAGAACACTGAACACTAAAGTGAAATTTTCGAGGTGGCTCTCGAAACTAAATTTTCTGCACTCATGTCCAATGCCTTACCAATGACTGATCCGAATAAGTGTTATAGTTCACAGACTCATTTCTGCCTATTACGTGACAGATATGTCGAATGCAAAATAGAGACGTGGATCGAAAGTTATAGTGAATAAACTTCTCGTGACAAGAGCGAAAATAAGGAGAAATCCATTTGAAAAGTCGCTTCCGAAGATGATTACTATTTGTGGTACATCATTTTCTACACTTAGACAGAAATAATAGCCTGAATACTGTACGGGAAACAATGTACTAATCTGCGCAACGTTATTCATAACAATTTTCACAAAAATGATCGAAGAAATCAGTCTTGTGAAGAAAGTGCTTTCAGAATGTGTTGGGAGCACTGGATAGGAAGGAATAAAAGGTTTAACGTCCCGTAGACGAAGAAATCTTTAGAGAAAGAAAATAAATTTGAATAGGTGATGGAGAACGCAGGTAACCAGTCGTTTCCACTCCGGCCTCAGTCTTATGTAATTTTGGGAAATAAATGAAAACTTCAAAACTGGGTACCCGGAAGAGGATTCTAACCACCGTCCTCCCGAATGCGAATCCAGTGTTTTACCGCTGCGCCACGTCGCTCGGGTGGAACATTGGAAATCATGAAATAGAATGGTCAGATTGGACTCAGCTCGACTAAAATGTTCTATAGTGGGATCATAACTGAGGTAGACGCTGTTCATTCTCAAAGTAAGATGTGTATGACAAATTAAAGAGTCCCGTTATTTAGGTTACGTGAGTAATGTAATAATAACAAGGCAGGCTTTCCCCTTCACCGCCTGATTTCTTTGAGGGAGGTGATGCGTGTTGCTAACGTCGTACTTGTGCATGTCTGAGCTGTAGACATAGAAATACGTGGCCATCGAAAGAGAGCGTTTAGATGAACTAATTTGACGCAGAGAGATGGAGGCCCGAGGGCGGGTTACTAGTACACTGACCTCAGTGTGCGTGCTGCAGTTGCCACGCACTGCGTGGGCGTGTCCCGGTGTGAGTCGCGTGCGTACGGCGAGCAGCACAATGCGTGCCAGGCACCGCTCTCGCCCCCAAGGCTCCTTTGCGAAAACGCCTCACCTCGTTCTGCAGAACTGCCGGCGCCGCCGCAACCGCTGCGTTCGCCAGCAGGCGTCAGCTGTCTGCTAGACAACGCTGCCGCGCTCCCGAAGGCGTAAATGTAATGGAAGTCCTTCTCGTTGCAAACATGTCACAAACGAAATAAGAGTTAGCAAAATTTGATCTGCATGGTAATTAAGCGTATATTCACGTATATTTTCCCGATATGACATTCAAGTTGTCATTTGAATTTGATAAATAAGGAAAAGCTCGATTCCTTCCTTTGTGTGACGATCGATTTCAGTAATAACGTTGCAGGGTAACTGGCCAAGGACTTTGTCGACTGAATATCCTCGAACAAGTGTAGACTGGAACAGAGAAACTCATACAGTTTCACTTGTCTGCTAGCCCCTCTCGTTGCTACTCCTAGCCAGCCGGAGTGGCCGAGCGGTTCTAGGCGCTTCAGTCTGGAACCACGCGACAGCTACGGTCGTAGGTTCTAATTCTGCCTCGGGCATGAATGTGTGTGTCGTCCTTAGGTTAGTTAGGTTTAAGTACTTCTAAGTTTTCTGGAACTGATGACCTCAGAAGTTAAGTCCTATAGTGCTCAGAGCCATTTGAACCATTTGAACCCCATTCGGGCCAACCCACTCACATTAGTAAATCGTGACAGAAGTGCAACCTTTCTGCAAATTGCTGGAGATTTCAATGCTGGATTATCGAAAAGTGTCAGCGTCCGAACCATACAACGAAACATCATCGATACGGGCTTTCGGACCTGAAGGCCCACTTGTGTACTCTTCATACTGCACGACATAAAACTGTAGGCCTCGCCTGGGCCCGTCAACATCGACATTAGACTGTTGATGACTGGAAACTTGTTGCTTGGTCGGACGAGTCTCGTTTCAAATTGTATCGAACGGATGGACGTGTAGGGGTACCGAGACAACCTCATGAACCCACGGACCCTGCATGTCAACGGAGGATTGTTCAAGCTGGCGGAGGCACTGTAATGGTGTGGGTCTTGTACAGTTGAAGTGATATGGAACCCTTGATACGTCTAGACACGACTCTGCCAGGTGACACGTATGTGGATCCATTCATTTCCATTGTGCATTCCGACGGACTAGAGCAATTCCAACAGGACAATAGACACCCAGGATTGCTACAGAGTGGCTCCAGGGACTCGCTTCTGAATTTAAGCACTTCCACTAGACACCAAACTCCCCAGGTTGAACATTATCGAGCATATGTGGAATGCCTTGCTACATGCTGTTAGGAAGAGATCTCCAACCCGTCTTACTCTTACGGATTCATGGACAGGCTTCATGGTGTCAGTCCCCTCCAGCTATACTTCAGAGATTACTCGAGTCCATGCCACGTCGTGTTGCGGCACTTCTGCGTGCACACGGGGGCCCTACCTGATGTTAGACAGGTATACCAGTTTATTTGGCTCTTCAGTGTATTACGTGCTCACTCCCCTCTGCAAGTCTTGCAAGTTTATAACGGGAATTTCGGAACGCCCAGCCCATTTGTAGTACTGAGTGCTTCAAGTCTGATGGCCTCAGAGTCAACTTAACGCCATTTGGGATGACGGGATGCTACGTCCAACATCCAGCAGCTGCCGCTTATGCAAAGAAGGGCGCACTTGCTGTAGGTGTCAGTAGGTGAGAAGAAGGCGCTTATCCGCGCCGTCAGCGAACACAGGCACTGCCATCGACTCGGAGGGCAGCGTCACTGTGTCTGCGCGGTCCCCGGTCGCGAGCTAGCGGGATGACGACAGCGCCCACAAAGGGCAGGGAGCACCAAGGCGGCCCGGGAGAGGTGGCGCTAATTTTTGAAAGTGCCTTACGCATTTAATTCCGGCCCCGTGCGCGCGGATAGCGCTGGCGGGACAGCGTCTGAAAGCCGCGCCCGAGACGAGATGGGACGGGACGAGACGAGACGAGCGGTGCGACGCTGCGACGCCGGCGCCGCCGCCGCCGTCGTCGTCGTCGGCCCGAATAAAAAGCGGAGCCGAGGCGAGCAGCAGCAGCAGCAGCTTCCAGCTCCCAGCTCCGTGCTAATTGGCTCTCTCCAGAGCCGCCTTGCTCGTGCGCTGCCATTATCGCGACACAAGAGGGTGAGGGGGCGTGCGATGCCAGTTGATAATGAAGCACCAGCCGTTTTGTCGGTGTGCTATCATCTGCGGCGAATTGCGGTTGTATCAGTTCTATAGCCTTTTCACTTTGGAATGCCGTGGAGCGAGCTCGTGCGCGCGCGCCTGCCGCGCGCTCCAAGGGCGAGGATTCGCGGGAGGAGAGCGAGAGAGAGAGACAGAGAGAGAGAGAGAGGAACGCGGGCGCAGCCGGCGGTCGCTGGGAAACGAGTGCAGCCGAGTGTCCCGCCACGCCCGGATAGCCAATACAGGCATTAGCTGCTGCTGCCGCTGCTAGCTGCTCCTCGCAAGGAGTTCGCGGTCGCGGCCGCTGCCGGGCTAATTACGGCGCGGAGGTGGCGCCAGCGCGCTTTTTCTGCGGGCGCCGCCGGCGCGGCGCACAGGTGCGTGAGCGCCGGCTCACAGTCCTCAGTGGGTCCTGTTCGAGCGTCAGCCGCCGTGTTTCGTCCCCGGTGAACACTGAATAGCGCACCCGCCGACACTGGGATGACAGCGAGCGGCTGACTCTCGAGAGTGATGTAGCACCAATCGCACCTGTCCCGTGATCGTACAGAGTTGTTTCGACAAACTTCCCCCTCCTCCCTCGAGTATTTCTCTGTGTTGCTCTCTTCCAGTCGATCTCTTGAACTCTCCAGTGGCTGTTTCGAGACTCTTTTATGTGCCTCCCTGACAATTCCCGACTGACGATTTCTATATACCTTTACTACCAATATCATTCATTGGTCGAATGAGCTGATCTGTTGACGTAGCACGCACAACAGTGTAATTGTGTCACCTTTTCCGGGATTACTCTGACTTCTGTACCCAAAAAGTCTACTAATACATCCCGATTATTGAGCACTTTCTATGTCTGACCTTCCACATGTGCTTTTATGCTTACCCCCCTCCACCAACATATTAAATTCTGCCTCTATCTTCATCCACATCCAACCCATACGCACGTTCTACGTCAACCTCTTCATCGTTCCTCTCAAATTTCCAGTATTCTACTGTGCTACACATCTCACCAACCATAAATCTACCCTCTCTCCACATCCTGTTCCACCAAATTCCAGTATCAGGCCGTTCTGTCATGTGCTCACACTACCAGACGTAAGATAAAAAAATGGTTCAAATGGCTCTGAGCACTATGGGACTTAACTTCTGAGGTCATCAGTCCCCTAGAACTTAGAACTACGCAAACCTAACTAACCTAAGGACATCACACACAGCCATGCCCGAGGCATAATTCGAACCTGCGACCATAGCGGTCGCGTGGTTCCAGACTGCAGCGCCTAGAACCGCTAATAATTTTTATTTATAGACCGTCTGACAGCAACGGAATGAAACACAATTTTAGTGCCATACGCGTTTCGCATTTATTTTCTGCAAGGCATCATCAGTGGCCTGGAATATGCACATATGATAGCTATGTAGTTTACATTTTTGTCACTGTGCCTATAGGTTATAAACAGTTCTGGTGGTTGGTATTTCCTGTTAAGTAGTAATGTTTTCAACTGTACTTACAGGTTGCGTGGACAATTGATTACATGTTACGCTCCTGTTGCATTTTTTGTGTTCTTCTTCTTACGAATGGCAATTTGCGGTTTTTTCCCACATTCCACAGCTCTATGAACTGAACGCTTGTTTCAATGCAATGTTTTTGTTTCTGCTGCCGACTGTCAAATGTCTTTTCCAAAGATCGAATGTCATTGCCAAATTACTAATAGGAAATACCAACCACCAGAACCTATAGGCACAGTGACAAAAATGTAAATTAAATAGCCAACGTATGTACATATTCCAGGCCACTGATGATGCCTTGCAGAAAATAAAGGCGAAACGCGTATGGCACCAAAATTGTGTTTTTATTCAGTTGCTGTGAGACGGTCCATAAGTAAAAATTATCAATATACCGTAATATTACACGCAACTGAGGAAAACAGGACTACAAAAGTTGAAAACTGCATCATTGTACTTACCCGCGGATACCAGGTAGCAGCTTTCAATTGAAATGTCCTCTCGCTGTACTCGGGTGTTACATAATGTGTACGAGTCCAGGTTATGACACATGAAGTTTGGGTCTATCCGTGAGTCGTGCACGGCTATCCAAAGCGGCTAAGGCGTCCGCTAGCCTAAAGCGGGACATTCGTGTTTGATTCGTGGTCCGGAACTAACTTTGATTTTCGTCATTAGGCTGATGTTTGCCCGTAATCGCAACTGAGAATAATTCGTGTAAATCGCAGAAGTAACACAAAGAAATTATACGAAAGCTGAAGGCTATCGCACACCGACTGCTCTCTAGTTTTCGGGTACAACTCAGTGCAAGAGCCTAATTAATTTGTGTGAGAGCTGAGACGCATAATAAACCGAGAACCCTTCTACGACGCAGAGCAGTCGCTTCGAGGGGCTCGGGAGAGACAAGGGAGTGCTACAATGCTTGGCGCCCCCCACGAAGATTCGTGGGCCACTTTTCTTTTTGGCGCAATGCGTGATGCAGCCTTGCGGTCCCCCGACGTCGGCAACGGTCCGCGTCTGCTAGAGGTACTCGGTGGCTATCCTCTGTACGGGACGGTGCGAGGGCCTCGCACTCACACACTCACACACTCACACACACACACACACTGATGCGGACCTTGTCTCTCTGCTGCGCGAGGCAGAGAAGGAGCAGCACGGCCTGCCAGGGACCAATCTTACAAATTACACGGCTCCTGCGAGCTGCGGAAGGAGTAATGGCCCCGACTGCTATTGAGGTGCGCGCCGGAGAGGACAGTGCCGGCGCCGCGCGACTGCCTTCTAATTGCGCTGAAGGCCAATATTTGTGTCGCGCCGCGTCGCGCAGGCAGCCGCCGCCGCCGCCGCCGCCACCTCCGCCTCCGCACTCGCGCCTCCACCCCCGCAGTACAGTGTTCCGCCCACACGGCGCCGATTCTTCGCCCGCTCTCCCGCGCCCCGCCCGTGCTAATGCTGCGAGGCGCTGCGCCGAGCGGCGTGGCGCGACATGTGATACAGACAACGGCCGCATTGTTGACATCTTGTACTTGGGCAGCTCAATGGACAATTGTGCGCGAGGGTGGAGGCGCGCGCAAAACGTGAAAATGCGCCGTTCCGTTGCGCCCGCTCGCGGCGCGCGAGACTCATTTCCTAACTAGCCCCGGCGAGGCCTTAAAACGCCTCCTCTTTCCCGCGACGCGGCCTGTCCCACTCCGTGTTTAGCACGTGCAGCTGAGCCCGCGCAGCCCGTATTGCTTCCCGCTCCCCATTCACGCCGGAGCCGTTGTCTTCTATTGATCTGCCTAGCGCCTCTTTTTCGATGCCATCCACCCACCTACGCCCGCATTCCGCCTCGCTCTCCCTACATCATTTCTCCGCGCTTTCTCTTTCCCCTCTCTCTCGCTCTGCCCGCCTTCCGGAGTCACGTCCCATTCGTCGCTTAGACTACCGGTAAACTCACACGGTAACTTGGCACCGTGTAAAGTGCTACTTATAATCGCGGAGAAGCCATTCTCTTGAGGAACATAATGTCTCTCCCTCGCTCTATTTCCCGTGATACGCTAGGGAGGGGTGGGGGGGGGAGGGAGCGAAGGGGCGTTTCTTTTGTTCATTCTGCCATGTCCTCGTTTGCAAAGGAACTAGGAAAGAAAAAAGAAAAGCCTACACACAACAATCTGGTGCGGAAATTTCTCGAAGCTGGTCTGAATTACTAGGAAGTAGCTTAATAAACACTGGGTAAACTACCATAAGTTCCTATAATTTTCACGTACTCACTTACACATTTATTTTACTCGGAAAGCTAGGGTCGTGAACAAAGCGTACTCAGAATCTGAGTTACGGAAGCCAACTCGCATTCATTACATGAATAGGGGACCCGTCAAGGAAACGAAGCTCTATTTAGTACAGAATAACATACAAAACTATTCAGAAAGGTTGTGTTTCTCGCCAAGCTGGCCGGAGTGGCCGACCGGTTCTAAGCGCTTCAGTCTTGAGCCGCTCGACTGCTACGGTCGCAGGTTCGAATCCTGCCTAAATAGTTCTAAGTTCTAGGGGACTGATGACTCAGAAGTTAAGTCGCTCGACTGCTACGGTCGCAGGTTCGAATCCTGCCTAAATAGTTCTAAGTTCTAGGGGACTGATGACTCAGAAGTTAAGTCCTATAGTGCTCAGAGCCATTTTCTTTCGCCAAAGACCCTGATCCTACCTCGTTATAATACGAGTACAATTCAGAAAGCAAGGTCCGATCGGTCGCAAAAATGGAGACCACTATGAAAATAAAAATAAAATGTTATATTGGTTGCAACAATTAGCTACACCTTACAGCTATTTCTCTAGATAGTCACCACCCCTACCTGGACATTTGTCGTACTGGTGTTCCAACTTTCCACTGCCCTATTCATGCAAGGTACTGTGCCTTCCGCCAATTCCCTACGCTGGTCTACAGCTCGCTGTCTGTGCCAAAATGTTGCCTTCATAGCCAGAGGTTCATGTGAGAAGAGATAACACTCAGGGGAAGCCTATTACGGGCTGTATTGTGTGTGATAAAACACTTACCATAGAAAACATTGCAGCATCATCTTCTGTGCCACACCTGAGTGCGGCTGAGAATTTTCATGAAGGAGGAAACGCATGACTGTTACGTTATGTGGGCTGCATAACATCAGGCGACATATCTCACCAGGCCCTCATACTTGGCAGGAGACAATGTTTCCGAGGCATCTTTACGTGCCCACTGTGCGCTCAGGACTCAAAAGAGCAACGTGGCGCAATAGGCGGACGTACTGCAGATACTGCCCCACACAGCTATGCAAAGCTTCATCGGTTTTTCATTGTGGTTTCCATTTCGCACCCGATCGGATCTTACTCTCCGTGTAGCCCACGTAGGCACCCACAAAATTTGCACCAGCTGTGAGCGACACTGAATGTTGATAAACGCAGTGGTAACAGCGGTTCCCGTAAGATCACTTAAGTTCCAAAGGGTGGAAGGGAAGACGAATACCGGAAACAGTTAAGAGGAGGAAAAGAATTTACCGAAGCCACACGATGAGAACAGACTGTATAATAAACGATATAGTAGAAGGAATAGTGACTGGAAAGATGTTCGGAAGAAGAAGAAGTAGTAGTAGAAGGAGAAGAAGTCAGTAAACAAGTACATAAACATAAGGCATCCTAGGCAGCTACGAAAATGATGGCGGAACACCGGTACCGTGGCGAATGCTAAACTTGCAGTGATGGATCGGCGTGATTATCATCATCAGCACGAGCAGCAGCAGCAACAGCAGAAGCTGCAGCATCAGCATCACTATGTACAGTGTTCTTAATGCAGAGAGTATAGTTTGTATGATATTTGCATATGTTAAATAACATATGCTGTCAGGAAGGTAACGTCCATTTACGTGAGAATACTTTCTAATATTGACATTTAAGTAATGTACCACATTGTCTGGTAAAGCTAAAAAGAAAAAAAGAAATGGAGAAGTAACGTTACTGGAAGCGTTTAGAATTTAGATCTGTGTGCCATTTTCAGTTTCAAGGGGAACGGCGGTGGTACTCGAAGTACTTTTGAGATTTCGTGACATATAGCTCTGGATGCAGTTGCTACTGGCCGATATGAATCACATAACCAGAATTTCTTTAAAGTGATACATTTATACCTGAATTACTTGCATCCAACTTTGTAACATTCGTTTCTTTCGCTTGAATGATAGAGGGTGTAGCAAATAAAAGTTACCCTGAGAACAGAGTTCCAGGGTGCAAAGAAACACAGCAGAGGAAAGGAAATACAGTAATGATCTGGCTGGAGCAATGTTGAAAGTGACCATTCTTCTCTTGGAACTTCTGGTCCCTGGTCAGCAAGATGGTGAAGGTGGATCGAAGCTGGACTGCGGGAATAGCTGCAGTCTCGTCCAATATGTTCTGTTGTAGTTCTTGAAGACTATGAAGGTTGTTGCAATACATCTTAGACTTGACAAAAAGTAATATCACACTGACAGATCACGTGATCTGGGAGGCCGGCTGGGGCCGCTACCAGACTGACCTCTGTTAACAACTCTGTCGGACGTAAAGATTGTGTAAATGTGCTCCAAGGTTCGGTCGGCTGTATGAGCAGTTGCTCCATGCTGTTGGAAGTAACTGTAGGTCGTTTCCTCCTCCGTTAATGCTGCCACAAACGGTCCGGACCACTTTCTTTTGCCCCACCCTGTATTGCGTAACACATTTGCTTTACCACTAACATAACATATTCCATCTGACTTCGTGTGCTTTGACGGTGATCAAATCTCTAATATTAATTTTTTTTCCTTATCATTCTCTGACTCTTTTTCCTACTTCCATCTATGCAAGAAATATAAAAGTCGAACTCTTGATAAAATCGTGTAATTTCCGTCAGAAGACAACTGATTTTTAGAAATTCCTATAAATCTCTGATATCAACTGCATTTATTTGCCCGTTTAATGTCATAAGTTACTTAATTATTCCGTGCAGTGTAAACTCTATAGACCGTTGTGTAATGTATCGTCGGTTTATCTGTGTTGCAGGGAGTTCTATTACATCCAGATGGAGAAGTATGCGAGACAGGCGGTCAGCGAAGGCATCAAGAACGCAGACGATCTCCATGTGGGTGCAGACTCGGAGATCTACCGAGTCCTCAACCTGCACTACAACAGGAACAACCACATAGAGGTATGGGGACCACAGGTGCGGCATTCTTCAGTTAACTTTCCTAAAATCTGCTTGAGTGCTTGCACGATCTCACCTGCCTTTCTGTTCTACGGCTTTTTTTGTACGTAGCCAAAGAAAAGACAAACGACCAGTTCGCAAGAATCCTGCATGAAAACTAGTTACTCCCTATTCAATGTCTGCCACTGAAATCAGGCTGATGAATGGTCCGTCCAAACTAAGTTCAAGAAGTCATGTCTGATCTGTTGCAGATGAGTTTTAGATTAATTGAACAGTGTATTTGGACTAAGGTAGACCACTTCCGATTCTGTACAATATTTCCCCAGTATTGCTGTAGTTACCAGATTGATACCAGCCATCAGCAAGCCCTTGACTAGCTGATTTCCCATTCGAATACACTTTACTGCTACAGTAATATGAGATAATGATTGTTCAAACTGTAAGATGTAAATGAAAAGTTTCTTTTAACTTATTCATAGTTTGTATGAACGCTGTACGTTTCACAGTGGATCACCCGTTCGAGACTTCCACTAAGGCCAAACACGACAAAATGTCTGCGAGTACATTAAATTTTGAGCTTGCTTTATTCTCTTCAACTGTAGAGCTGTCAGTGGCACAGCAGCCTTGCAAAGTCTGAATAGATCTGTCTTTTCCGCTTATATGAAATGATGACTAGCATGTTATATAGCATGACTTTTAATAAAATGCAAAAATAAAGATCAAATAATTTCAGTGCAATTCCAAATTAAACAGAATAAAATTCCTCGGTCATTGTCAATAGTCAACATCTTCAGGCGTAATCCGTTATGTGGAATATATTACATTGCAGTTTACCTGTGCTCGTGGTACTTAAAAATCTGTAGATAATATTATTTTCTTAATTTACTTTTTTAAAATTAGAAGTTCGCCTTTTTCTCCTTATTACATAATAAAGTAGATTCTGGGTTGCTCTAGGCAGATCATCCAAAATGTAATCACATTGCCTCGACAAATTAGCATCCAAATATTTTCGTCTGCAACTAACAATACTTGTTATTAATCTACTTAATGCAAAAGAACGGACTCTGGATCCGCTAAGACGTAAGAGCTCAGAAATACAGATGTAAATGTGTATTTATCAAGAAATTCTGGAAGAAATGAGGGAAAGTGAAACACTAAAGATGAGTCCAATGTACTAAGAACACCATAAACTATTGCATCCTGCATTATATGGTTGACGCTTCATGGTCGTTGTTCACCGATATTTAATTTACTGGTACACTGCCTTCTCCGCGTAATTATTCAGTCTTTGAAATGTCAGAAATCCATACTCGAAAACTTATTACATATGTTTCCAAAATGACGTCTTCACTATCATCACCCTCACTTTCCTTTCACTAACGCGGCGGTGAGTCTTCGGAGAGGCACTAACGATGGAGGGAATTGCTGACTTCGGCGTTTACCAGCTTCTCTCACATTTGTTCGTTGCTTTGTCAGGTATTCTCGGTATATTCATTCATGTGACGTATTCTCCGAACTCTTCAGGAAAAGACAGTGTTGCATTTCACTTCCTTTGAGAGCAAAGTTGATACCCAACTGTAGCAAAACGTGAACAGAATGAGATTTTCACTCTAAAGCGGAGTGTGCGCTGATATGAAACTTCCTGGCAGATCAAAACTGTGTGCGGGACCGAGACTCGAACTCGGCACCTTTGCCTTTTGCGGGCAAGTGCTCTTCCAACTTTATATATATATATATATATATATATATATATATATATATATATATATATATATATATATATATTGATTGTTGTGTTTGGTCGTTGCGGACGTCACTAGACATCCTGTTCAAGTTTGGTGGTTGATCCTTCCACTCAGTTTTCTTATTACAGAGGCCAACCGGCTCTCAAACCGAACACGCTGAGCTACCGTGCTGGCACCATCTGAGCTACCCAAGCACGACTCACACCCCGTCCTCACAGCTTTAATTCCCCCAGTACCTCGTCTCCTACCTTCCAAACTTTGCAGAATCTCTCCTGGGAAACATGCAGAACTAGCACTCCTGAAAGAAAGGACTGTTAGTTCTGCATGGTTCTTACGGGAGCTTCTGCAAAGTTTGGAAGGTAGGGGACGAGGTACTGGCAGAAGTAAAGCTGTGAGTACCGGGCGTGAGTCGTGCTTGGATAGCTCAGATGGTAGAGCACTTGCCCGCGAAAGGCAAAGGTCCCGAGTTCGAGTCTCGGTCCGGCACACAGTTTTAATCTGCCAGGAAGTTTCAAGTACCTTGCTTGTTAACGACGTTGGCTCGAAAAAGTGCAGTATTTGCAATTTCCTCTTTGTTCCCCGAAATACATTTTGATGTTTTCGCATTGGGTGCGTCAGATGGAATTGCTAAATACACGTGATTTGAGGAAGGGGGACAAAGCAGATTCGGTAGAACTCGAGAGAATTTTACCCCACTGGTAACAGATGAACGCACACCGGACTCGCATTCGGGTGGACGATCGTTCAATCCCGCGTCCGGCCGTCCCTAAATGCTGGGATGGTTCCTTTGAAAGGGCACGGCCGGATTCCTTCCTCGTCCTTCCCTAATCGGATGAGACCGATGACCTCGCTGTGGGGTCTCCTCCCCCAAAACAATCCAATCCACAGATTAACGGCCTTCTCCAGTGCTGCAACCACGAGTAGCTTACTGATTTTGGATGATCGTGCCTCAAACATTTTTTCGCTTCGCTGTAGTTACTTTCACTTCCCGGCAGCTGCACCGTCTAACGGGGCGCCTCTCTCTTTCTTTCGCAGGTCCCCTCGAACTTCCGGTTCGTGGTGGAGCAGACGCTGAGGGAATTCTTCAAGGCCATCCAGGGCGGAAAGGACACGGAGCAGTCGTGGAAGAAGTCGATTTACAAGATAATCTCGAGGCTGGACGACCCCGTGCCCGAGTACTTCAAGTCGCCCAACTTCCTGGAGCAGCTGGAGTAAGCGCGTCCGCCCGCTAACACCGAGGACAGCCCCAGCCGGTGCCCTGGACGGCGCCGTGCCGCTCCACTCCTGCGGCCGCCACACAAGTCTCCCCGCCCAGCCTCCGCGCGGGCAGACTCGGCTGCAGTCCTCAGCGCGGCCCCGCGTCGGCTGCAGGGCCAGCTGGCTGGCGACGCAGGAGTCCCCAGGACGCTCTCCGCTTGCCCCGACGGTGCTGCCGCATCCGAGGACCGCGCCCTGCTCGTGTACATAACGAAGACCACCGAGGCGTACGTCCGCCGCCGCGTGTTGCCACTGTGTACAGCAATTACTGTGGTACTGTCTTCCCTTTTCGTGTATGTAAAACCGAGAAAAGGAAAAACACAGACAGAAACGTACGAGGGAAGGAGACAAACACTTTGGCACGGGGCGGACACGCCAAAAAGTCACGTGTGGTACCGATACGACCAAAGATAACAAAAGATCCTTTATAGATAATTAAAAAAATGAGTTTGTTAATTTGTGCTAGTCGTTGAGTGATGTGTTTGAAACGAGTCGTTGAACACTCTGTGCGAAACGCCAAAAAAAAAAAGTTGTTTTTACCTTCCTCTCTCACGGACTCGGGAAGTTGCGTCAAAGTTGCTATTGTTATATAAGTTGTAATTATTATTATTACAATTGTTTGTGAACCCCATTGTGGGAGGGATTGCCCACAAGCGCAGCACGTTAAGCACAAACTGTTAGCCGTAGTGACGTCACCTGATCTCACGCCCGCTGCTTCCGCAAAAGGGCAATCTGTCACTCTGGCACGTGGGCTGCCCGTGGTTAAACTTCCTAGTCAAAAATCAAGTTGTTTGTCTTAGGTTAATGCAATGTTTATATCATGTGGTGCAGTGGAAAGAGGAAATAACGTATTCCAGATCTTTTTGCCTTCTCATGTTAAAAACGACGGTGTAACTGATTTTGTGATATATAAGCGATTGAATTTTGCATTGAAAATTTTTATAACTGCTTTTAAGTAAGAAGTTAAAAAAAACTGGAATTGTGGATAGAGATTTATGTAAATTTTCCTCGAGTTGAGAACGTGTTTCAGTGAGGACATGCAACAGAGGGCAAGGAGTATTTGTGGACACCATCTCCGCGACGGCGGAGAAGAAAGACTGTGCGGTGCTGTGCAGTGCAAAAAGAAAACTTTTTTCCTTTTTTCGTAGGGAAAGGGACCATCGAGTAACTAAAAGAAATGTGATTGTTGGAGGAAGGTGGTAAAAATGTGGATAAAAGAATTCCGAACTGTCGTAGAAGGGATTTATTTAAAAAAAATTAAAAATGGACTCTCCTCGAGAAATTGTAAGAACATTTCAAGAAATGTGAACGTCAGGCTGGATAATGGTAGCAACTGGCCGATTAATTTCTCTATTTTAAAATAATATGCATACAATTCTACTGCCGATTGTATCAATAGTAACTTCACGAACCACAATTTACAGTTACCTTCAGTGCAATCTTCGTTTCCTAGTTGTGTACTTGAGTTCCAACAGCTCTCGTATGGTAATGCTTTCCTTTTTAAATGATTGTCTTCGTTAAAAATAAAAAAAAAGGTACTTGGTCGCTGAACAGGGGCAAGGGGGCCCCATAGAACGACACTGCTTCAGGCCGACCGATCCATTCTGTCAGGTTACAAATTTCACCACACTACGCTGCCAGTGTTTAGGGGAAAAAATTGGGAGAGAAAGAGAGAGAGAGACAGAGAGAGGGAGGGAGAGCGAGGGAGAGGATTCAGGGAAAGATAGAAGATATAGTATATGTATAAATAAAAAAAATTATATATAGAGAGAAAGAGATAAATTATGTGGTAGGGAGATGTGGAGATGGGTGTAACCTAAGATGGTGACGAGGGAGATGAAGCAAAAAGAAACCAAAGTGTCCTTTAAGTTCCGGACTGATGAGACCGCCAACTGTTTACCGTAAATATGGCGTCTCAGCAGTTCTGGTACCTAGTCATCACCAAAAAATGATCGTAAACAAATATCAACAAGCCAGAAGCACATACAGTATCCAAACGACAGGTGATCACTCTCACACACACACACACAGAAACAAACACACACACAGCTTTGACAGTGGCGGTACTCGACGCCGTCCCAGCATCGTACACACATTCACACACACACACACACACACGCAGAGCCGAGTCGTTGATCGCAGTATCGCCGCTCCTACGCAGTGTCCTAACCCCCTCCCCGGGCCGCCGCGAGCTGTTGCGCGCCTCTTATTGTATTTTAAAAAAAGAAACAAAAGCGCTTCTTGCAAAAGAAAAATGTTGCCAGTGCATGTACTGGGATTTTTTACGTAATAGTTTTGTTTGTACTCTTTTTTCCCATAGAAAAACTGACATTGTTGACTCCTATGGTGATTGTTACCCCCTGTAGTTTTTACCGCTTCCGATGGTTGTTGTAGCATTTGACAGGGAGCTAACCCTTAACAAGGTGGTGGTAGCGGTGAGGAATGTTTTCTCTCGTTGGGTTCGTCTGAAATACAGCGGAGGTGGCGCACCCAACTATACCGGACTAATTTCGCGGTTACTTTACAGGTACAACACTACAAAAAACGCATATTATAGACAGCCGATTCTGTTACTGTTGCAGTGCAGACCATATGAACAGACTTTATTTCCTGAACGCAACAATTTTTCAAATGCACACGGACCATTTGGACCTAAAAACCCCCTCCCTATTTTTGTGTGTCGGCGTTCTTTTTATCAATGGTGCAATATTTTTTTAATTCAAAAGACCTTGGTCCCCAGCCTTTGATAGCGATACTTAGAAAAACAGATTTGGCAAGTTTTAGTCCTGTGTTTAAAAATACCTTTATCGTTTTGCAATGAAAGAAAAAGAGGTCTCGGCAATGTTAGGATCCCCGTTCGAACCTTGTCACAGAAAGTACAAGCTTATTTAAAAAGCACCTTCGCGCCTTATCTTTATGATAAAAGAGTAAGCGAAATAAAATTGTGTGTAATTTTTACCAAAATCTGCCTTACATTCTATTTTCTTACAGAAGTACCTAGTGTGATGATTTGCTGTAGACGAAAAACAGTTCTCACATGTCTGGGTCTTGCCATTCAGTACATCCATGTTTGTTTAGCAGCGCTCTACTACGTATCACTGGCAACTGCCCCGAGGGTTGCTTCCGCCACTCGTTCGTACGTTCGTTCGTTATTCATAAACAGGCTGTTTCACAATCTTCTAGTCCATTTCGCAAAATAGTCATTCTTTTGAGTGTGAGATGTAGTATATGTAAAACTGTTGGTAACTTTTGAGCGTTATGGGATACTTCCTTCAAGTTTGTTGTCTTTTTGTTTAATATGAATATATATATATATAGAAATATATGAACGAGTCGCTATGCGACTCTAACTGGTGACTTTGAGGTTGCGTTCTACTTTTTACAGTTGTATTTGAAGCGAAGACATTGTACAGACAGAATGGTGGCATTACTCAGTTGATGAAACGGCGGTACTGTTTAATGCCGCTACAGGTTTGTGTTGTTGGCAGCCCTGCCCGGGGAACTCCGCCCCGCGGCCACTCAATAGAGGACGCTGCTAGCTGGGGACCCTCTACAGTGTTCTCAATTCTGAAATAGCATTTTTGAAACGGAACCATATTCACAATACAGTGCTCGCAATAGTCTGAAGGCAACTAAAACGAAACTCTCGTCTAAAATATTTCTGATCAAGGCAAAAAAAACTCACTCAACATACACACAGGGCCAACTCGTCCGATCTAAAGTGCCTTCAAAATGTTAATTTTTTTAGAAAAAAAAAGAAAAAAACAGGGCCCTAAATAGACCATTCTCGCCCCACCAAAACACTGTACTTGGTCTCCAGAGCAACGCCCTCTTTTCTGTATCATTTCGAAGGACCCAAAACGCAAAACTCAAGTTATTAAGATTGTTATGCTGAGAAATCAAGATAATTCCGTTTTACTGGTATTTTACGCAAGTACCGCATATTTAATTTATTGGTTCTTATTTAATATTGTATTTACAGAGGTTTCATATGTGATGCATGTAAGAAACCGTATATCCATGGTATAGCATTACTCTAGAATGTAGGAATACATGATTATAATGATAATAATTACTTAAATTGTCTTATTATTTAACATACCAGTTCCTCAATTCCTAATCACAGCAGTCCATAGTTGGACTATATCTGCTACCAGGAGATAAAGTTAACTTGATCCATGTCTCTCAAACAGTAATGAGCTTCAGAAAGGGGATATAACGTAGCAGTTGTGAGATTTCTTTCAGGTAGGCGAGAATTCAGCCACACCGACAAAGGAAGTCCTATAAAGGGATGGATCATACCATCTCCATGTAGTAGATTACCTGGATCAAACTTGACAAGGATCAGTTTTAACACATAGTATGTCATGTTCGTTACAAAGTGTACTCTAAAATAAAATACTTTGTGTATTTAAAAAAGATGCATGAACAAAAAGGAAACACTTCAATGAAAAGTTCGACACAGTAAACCTGTAGGACTAAACCGATTGGTATCAGAGCAAACACTCAGGATGTATGCCTACGTAAGGATGTGTAAACAACATTGGGGTACATTTAAAACCACAGTAATTACTCTGATTGTTTTGGGGTCAAATCGTCACTCTAGTTTACTTGACGTTTTTGCTTAAGAGTAGATCATAGTATCTACCAAACTGGTGAAGTCTGGCTTCTAGCATACATTACTAACACAACTGCATTAGTATTTGATAAGTAATAGACATTACCTCCAACACAAAATATATTGTCAACATTCCAGAGAAAAAACACAACCAATTTGTTGGTGATATACTGAAGTAGAACCTGTGATCTAGGTCGTCATCTGTTCACATTCTTCCACTGTAATTTATTCTCGTGGGTTATTGTTACCTTTGTTACAGTAACTGTGAGTTAATAAATAACACACACAAGTGCTTCAAGTGCATAAAGCCACCAAATTTATACGTGTACAACTGTGAAATAGTAATTCATGCTCTCAAGAACACTGTAACAACAAAGTGAAGTAACAATCAGATACAACACATTTTTATGATACTATGAACAAGACAATACACTGTATAAAGTACACAATGAAATGTAAAGACCATGCAATAGTTCATAGCTGTGAAAGTGTAGCTCCATCAGGTAACTATTAAATAGTGAAGTCTCACATTGTTTTGAATATTTTACGTTATTATTGTTATTCCAGAACAATAGTTAATTTTATGAGATGCACTCCTAATTCGCAAGGTATCCTATGCTTAACATTCACCAAACGTTTTTATAGACTGCCAAATGATATGAGAAAGTGTAGACTAATGTTTAACAACTCACAATTTAATGCACTCTCCAGACCATTGTAATAAATAGTCATTACAATATACTGACTGACATAACAAAACTTACAGATAATTTTCCTTTACATACAAACATGTATTCTGACATTCAGTGTTCTATCATTAGTGAACTGCAAGAGTGATAATTTGGATATTTTACACATGTTATGCAGTCACTTACTCCTTTTAACAATTCATTGCAGAGATAATAGTTACCAGTAAACACGTATATGACAAGAACGCAAGTCGCTGGGCACAACAAACACTCATCTGCTTTTCTACTTGCACTTATACTACACAGAAAACAACAGATGTAATCGAATCTCAATTTAAATTTGAGATTCCACATCAAAAATTTCTTCACTGACTTGGCGTAGCACAAACTGTAAGATTTTTGATGTTATGTTAAACATTTACACTGATACGAAAATCAGATAATTGCTTATACCAATGAAAGCTAGCAATTTTCACTTACTCTTCTCTATGAATAAAATAGCCCACACTGTAGGTACTGATTAACATAAACAACAACCTCTCATTTCGTGTTCTGATACAAGAAGTAAATATCTAGAAACAACACTACAGAAGATCTAAGAATGGTAACAGACGGTTCACAAACTGCAAAATGGTTTACCTCATTCGGCCTATATAGTATATCTGAAACGACATGGTAGTACACTAAAGCGTCATGCGTTCACGAGGCTTCACACACCACCTAACAAGTAGGATTTCACATGAAAAAATAGTTTCTTGAGTGCAACAGTACAATTTTTACTTGTCAGTGAGAAGAGGAAGTAGCAACGTCACTTGGGTACTTGCCATGTATGCTTTATTCCACTCATTTTAAACACAACATGCACCGTACAAAGCAGTGAAAAGATGGAAGTTGAGATCTGAACTTCTAGAAACAAAAGATGCAGAAGACCAAAACCACAGACAAAAAGTGTTGTACCTGGATTTATGACAGGATTATAGCAAAAACACTAGAAAAGAAATTTTATGAAGTCGATAGTAAGATAAATCGGTTTCTCAGTCTGCAGAAGAAGAAGATTTACATCAATTCAGATGGATAGTTTATAAGCTACAGCTATCAAGTTTTATCACACTCATTTTAAAGACAGCATATACCTTTCCCACATTTTCAATACAACTTACGGCTGCAATAAATTGTTTTCATCAGTACAAACTTGTGTTCACAAAACACATACCACTTACTTTACCTCCAAAATGAATCAAGCATAGTACTCCAAGTACTTGGTCACTGATGAATACAACAGTCAGTGAGATGGTGACATAGAGTAAGGAGCATTGTGTTTAACAAACAATGTATAATAAGTACAAACAGCTAAAACTCGTATCTAACACCAGCGCTCTGGCAAAATTTGGAGGTAGTATCTCAACAGTTACATCTAAGTCAGTAAACCAGTTTACAACTAAACTAATTGAAGGTATCTTTTAATTACAAATTTAGTGCATTAATATTTGAAACATCACAAAGGCGCAGTGAAATGCATCACAGCACTGGAGGAAAAAAATACACCAAAGATGGATAAATGCTAATCTCATAGAGACACAAATAGACTAAGTTCCAGTCTTCAACTTGCTCTACTCATAATGGTAGTGGTATGCCGCAGCAGAAACTGTTTTGTCTGGCGCAGAAAAGAAAGACTAACGCCTGTGTATTATAAAAAAATATCGATGTTATTAACAACTTACGTTGTCTGGGCCAGCTGCGACCTGAATGCTGACTGAACAAGGTAAGTACGAAAAGCAAATATCAATAAAACACCGATTTCAGAATATTAATTCAAGGAAAACACCTCTAGCATCAATGTCACTCAAGAAGGCGGAGTTAAACCAACACCCCACAGAAGAGATTTGAAACAGTGAATTTTTAACAGGGTACAAGTTTTTTTTCGTAATGAAATGATCTAGAGTTAAAACTCCGTTTAAGTATTATGTTTTGTCTTTGCTGGCGCTACAAGAAATAAGCAACGGTCATTCCAGTGCACATTTTATAAGTACACCTTTCGTGATGCGCCAGATTAAATCCAACAGTAGTGAGTTTCGTGGTTCTTCCTTGAAATGAAAGGAATCTTTTCTAGATTATAATAATAACTTACTAGAGTACGATGGTAGAGCAGTTAAAGTCAGGAGCAGATAAGACTGACCGATAGTATCTTCTCCAAAGTATTCCCCTTCTGAAGCAACAAATTTCTACCACTATCTTAATCAAATACTTTAAGATCGCTACACTGTTCTTGAGCACTGCTTCACAAGTTCTCATGAGCCTGATCTCAAATGAAACAAATAGCGAAGTCATAGGAAATGAGACTAGTGTTGGAAGACTGAAGTAGAAGACACACTTACCAGGTTTGTGACAAATATTCCATGATATATTCCATCATTTATTTGGTGTGCATTGGGCGTATTAAACCTTGTTGCGATTTTTCGGCTGACAAACTTTCAGCCATTCTCAAGGTGAGTCGCTCGGAAGATTTTTAAAGCGCTTTGCGCTGTAGACATGCGTCAGGACAACCCTGCTGATAACAAGAGCGTCAGTCATAGATAAAACTTTACGCCTGTAAGAGTAAGACAAAGCAAGAGCAGAATCAGTGAATCCACAATGCTTACGAAAAATTTGGTTGATTATTATGGATGGCAAATGTTGGAATGCCAGACAGTGAAGCCTTAGAACAATATTTCCCTGGAGAGCCCAGACATCTCAAGGTAGCAGCTAGTCTTCCTCCGGTTTCCTGGGAGGGGCTGATGGCATAACTTGAGTACAGTGGGACTCAACCCATCAAAGCTCCACCGCTAGGCAAGCTGCAAAGTTTGACCACCTGACTGCTTTTTCTCAGCAAAAATGTTTTATAAATGTTTTGTTTTTGATCTAACGTATCAGGATCAGGACAGCTCGGGAATGTCTGTTTTACGAAAGGACTTGAATTTTGCTGATAATTAGAACAACAGTTTTTAGAAAGCGCAGACGTGAACTATCGGTTTCCCATTATTTGCCGAGCCGGAAACCTTCATCACGGTTGAGCAGGTTGTCTGCTAATTGTGTTTGCAGACAGAGCTCCTTGGCTACCAAATCAAAGCACCTTGAGGCCGTGGCCATTATCTTAAGTTTCCCGTAACCCATGGAATGGCCAGTCGAAAGACAATGATCGGCCACGGCAGATTTGTTGGTGTTCATTAGACGAATGTACCGCTAGTGTCCAATGAAACGATGTTCTACGTGCCACACTCAAAGGAATTTCGTGTACTCTCGCATTCGGTAAAAAGAGCTGTCGTCTTGGTCACTGGAAGGAAGATCATATCCATTTTATGTTTCTTCATTACTCTTGCAGGTTTTGAAGAAATATTTCCATAAACGGTAGAAAACTCGCGGACTTTACGTCTTTTCTTCTTGCTCCTTCGGTTATTCTGAAGTTTTCGTTTGAAGAGTTCTCTTAATCTGATGTTTCATGTATCTGTTCTTACTGAATGTTTCTTCAATTTGTCCCAGTCCATCCTGCAGGCCGTCAGCAACAGAAGCTACATGGGCTATGTGCTCTGAAGTCTCCAGAACAGTTTTAGTTTGCGTTGGATGGTGGCAGCTAGACACCTGCAAGTATAAATCGGTGTGGGTGGGCTTACCGTCCTAAAAACCTATGTTCCTTACGTCGAACTAATACATACAGAAACTGTAGATAGTTACTCATTTCCCCTTCCTCCGTTAATCTGATAGTTTCGTGAATGGTGTTTACATGTTCAAGAAACTCGATCAATTTGTCCTCCCCCTGGGGCCAAACTACGAATGTGTCATCGACATATCTCCAGAAACACTGTCAGTTTTAAAACTCTAGAGTTGAGTGCCTTTCCTTCAAAATCCTCCATGCGAAAGAGGACTCTCCAAGCAACACCATCATTCTGTTATTGGTTATCAAACAAACAGTAAGTAGAGATTAGCACATGCTTAAATAATAGCGTTACGTCTCCTTCAAACTTGCTGCTAATCAATGACAGATAGTCAGCAATAGGTGCTTTGGTAAATAAGGAAACGACGTCAAAGCTAACCAATAAATCATATTTGTTAAATCTCCAAGTTTTCAGCCTACTAATAAAGTCTTCTGAATTCCGGATGTAATGTTCACATATACCTACAAAAGTCTCAACAACGAGGATAAATATTTGGCCAACCAATAAGTATGTTACTCGTTGTCGGACTAAACGTCAATGCTTTTAGTATCTGCCCCAAACGTTTTTTATAAGTTCTGGTTTCTTCTGAAATACTTTTGTTTTTGTATTACTTTGTAGGCATCGGGAACACCGTATATTTTTGGAGGAAATGTATCCCTTAATACTGTTGACAAATTGCTTAGGTAGAGAGCTGGTCTAAAAAATGGAGCAGCTTTTCTTTGAACTCGTGCAGTTGCGACCTTGTCACTCTTACGATATGTTGTGTCCTCAAGTAAGTTGTATTTACATTTTCTCTATGTAGACGTTTCTCGGCTGAAAGACTGTAGCCTTACCTATGCCTGCGGGGTGAGTTACTGTCTAGGAATAGTTCCGTAATTTACGAAGTTGAGGTCTCTCTGACGAGGATAAGTTGCTTTTTTGTGGACGGTTTATTGTTAGTGCTCAGCTTGCTGCACGCCTTACTTCTTCAGCACCGTTATTAAGTAGTTTCCTAATGGTGTCTTCAGGTCTACCAATAAAAGATGTTAATAGCAAGGGTATCGGTATGTGGGTGAAATTCAAGTCCTTTCCTAAAAGAGCCTTCCTCTAGTTGTCCAGATCCTTATTCGTCGGATTAAAAACAAAACATTTATAAGACTTTTTACTGAGAAAAAATAGTCAGGCGGTCTGACTGTGTAACTTGCCTCGCGGTGGAGCTTAGATGCGTCCAGTCCCATTGTACCCAAGTAATACCATCAGCCCCATCCCGCAAAACAGGAGCAAGACTACCTGCTACCTTGAGATACCTACGCCTGGCATTCCAACACATGCCATCCATAATAACCGACCAGATTCTCGTAACCACTGTGGATTCATTGACTGTGCACTGCTTTGTTTTCCTATTAGAGACACCAAGTTTTATCTGTGACTGACACTCTTGTTATCAACAGTGTTATCTCCGACGCACTAACTCCACAGTGTAAAGTGCCTAAAAATCTCCCAAGCCACTTACCTTGCGAATGTTGAAAGGCTATCAGTCAGTCATTACGTGGTAATCAACAGCATACCAGTGGGCAGATGGGATGGGAAAGACGCTGTTGATATGGAACAACACAGTTCATAGTGCAATCAATTTTAGCAATTTTACAAGTTTTTTCCGTAAATTCAACACTCATCAGTGACACAACAGGATGCTTCCCAATTTCTGTTTCATCACTAAGCCACCCCTCGTCTATTTTGCTATTCCATGTACTAGATCGTGAATGTAGACAGATGACTGTGCAGTACATCCATTCATGGTTAGTTCTTGAACATATAGACCAAAGTACACCAGACAGCGCCCAATACCAACATACTTAGGTTATCTACATATTTCTAGCCCTTCAATCATAGTGCACAATTTACTATTACAATTTGCCCATCTTTGGGCAGTGGGAGTCACAGAGCATTTTCGCATTCTTGGGATAAAGTTGGAGACTGAAAGATCTCCCCTCACTGTTGTTTTCCAACCCTCCTTGCAGCACTGTTACCAATTTAATTTGCAGCTGACTAGAAGTAGAAGGGTACTGTACCCCTACATTCCACATCTTCTGAAGGAATAGAGGGATCCGAGTCTGTAACTGCTGTACAAAGACGACTGTTCTGCAACAGTCTTAATCATGGCCCTCATCCAAGTGCACAAAATCTCTCCAGATGCGCACATGACGAGGAGATTAGCACCCCTTGTCACTGTATAGTAGGTAGTAGACTGTTGTGATGATATAACAGGCAGTTAAGCTGTGTGGTTTATGCATGGTAGAACTTCAGACAGATGGAGTTTAAAGCATTTTGTGTAAATCAACTGCACTATCAATTATAAAGTATTGTTCTAGTGTTTGGGGTCACTGTCAAGAAATCATTGGCAAGAGACAAATGGTCATAGAACGTTCACACATGCACTGCTAAGGCTACAAGGTTCTGTACTTAAACACACTATAATGTTAAAGCCATGTGGTTTCAGAGATATTAACATCTGACATTCATCCACCCTGCAGGTTTTTTGTCCCACTCACTATGGTGTCAAATTTTAATATGATAAAACTATTTCCTTCTCCACCCAAGAAAAACACACAGTGTTTGTGATACAGACACAATGTAGCTCTCCAGAGGTCTGTACCACCTACTGTTCTCATCTAATCACCGTTCAGAAACTATAATATGCTCACATCAGTCCTATAAAACGATCATCAGCAAGAGAGAATGCCTGTTACAGGAAACCAGTGGTCAACACTTTCAAACAGCTGTTTGGAAACGCTCCAAAATTCCACATACTCTTCCAGTTTCCAATTGTTACATTTTTTGTCAATAAGGAACACCACCCTGTGATTTATTCCAAGCATCTTGTGTGTTGTGGGAGCAGCGTAGTTTACACCATGTGATGTTGAGCTTTCAGTGAGAGCCAATGGATTGAAACATGTTAATGTCAGCTTAGCACCTGACACTGACTTCTAAGTGGTGGTGAAAACACAAAAAATTGTGTGGCGGTGTACAAAGCAGCATTCGTACACTGCTTGGATGTGTTACACCAGAAAAAACAGTATATCAAACTGCTTATGAAAGAACAACACAGGGATCCTCTCTTGTGATTGATAGTCTGTGGGGCATAGTCCTCCTACAGTGTAAGTTGATGGATATCTGTTCCAATGGAGCAAAACCTGTATATTTAATAGGGATGCCATACATGCTCGCTGTCAGCAAGCAGATAGTGTTTGCTTTCGAGATATCAGAAGAGAAGTATACAGTAATATCTAACAAGTTCATCAGCTGGGGGATGTTAGGAGAGATTTTATGGTGTGTAGTTTTTCTGTGTTGGGTGGTACAAAACAATGAAGGTAGAAAGAATGTTTGGGGGACAGACATGAATTCACCATGAGGAATGTAGACCTCCTTTGGATTTCACCACCTATATGTAGTTTGGAGATGCACTACTAAACAGTAGCGAACTCATCATTCTTCCAGTTCCCCTATGATGTGGAATCTTCCTACTTTTTTCCAACAACAAACACCATCATAACTGCTCGTACTGTCTTTTCTATTACTTTGTGTTGCAGGAGAAAGCTTCCTTTGGCGCTGGTCTTACACATTTTATATAGCTGGCGGAACTATGACAACATCTTCCCATTTTCACTGAGTGGTCAAAACACGGTCCTGTTGCATTAGCTCAGCTCAGTCTGTTTCTCCATGAGATGCAGAAGGTGGTGCATACAGTGCTCTCTGACCTCTGCTCACTTCAGACTTAAGCTGACATGTTCACTTGGACAAAGCTGCAGAGAGGGTAGGGCAGAGACTGAGGAACAGTTAATCTTATGTTTCTTCATTCTGGTGAGATCTTTTAATGGTACCTATATAGTGTGTATGGGCCGATTTCTTTTATCTTCGAAAATAACTGATATAAATGGGAGAGATCTACATTTCAAATGAGAAATTCTAATTGTACTGACAAAACAACATATGTATCTCGGATTTTTTAAACTGAGTAGTCTCTATTAGGGATGGTCCTCCAGGTAGCCTGAGTTGGACTACATTGTGATGCATCTGGCGGTGGGAGCGGTGTAGGCAGCCACAGGAAGTTGAGACTTCGGGCGAGCCATCGTTTCCCGGCTGGCTGGCTCCTCAGATGCACAATACATCTGGTAAATGGCGCTGTACTAGACTGGAGGTGAGTGGAGGTGGCTGGTCAGTCTTTTATCCTTTTGTCCGCCCCCGGTAGCTGAGTGGTCCACGCAACAGACTGTCAATCCTAAGGGCCCGGGTTCGATTCCCGGCTAGGTCCGAGTATTTCTCCGCTCAGGGACTGGGTGTTGTGTTGTCCAAATCATCATCATTTCATCCCCATCGACGCGCAAGTCGCCAAAGTGGCGACAAATCGAAGAGACTTGCACCAAGAGAGAGGTCTACCCGCGGGAGGCCCTCCTCACACGACATTATTATTAGTTATCTTTTCGTCTTGAGACACCGCATTTAACTAAGGTAATGACCACTACATCCATAAAAAATATTGTACGATATATTTCCCTGTTTCTGTTGATTAGGATTTGACTTGGCGACTCGTAAATACGTGTAAGTGCGTTTCATTTTCAAATGATATTGCTATGGGAGTCCTTTATAAAGGGCAGGCTGTTACAGGTGCAATGGGAGAGTGGGTCACTGTTCTAATATTACACCACTGGCCACTAAAATTGCTACGCCACGAAGATGAAGCGAAATTTAACCGACAGGAAGAAGATGCTATGGTATGTAAATGATTAGCTCTTCAGAGCCTTCACACAAGATTGGCGCCGGTGGCGACACCTACAACGTGCTGAAATCGGGAACGTTTTCAACCGCTTTCTCATACACAAACAACAATTGACCTGGTGAAACGTTGTTGTGATGCCTAGTGTACGCATTTTACCATCACGTTTCCGGCTTTGTTGAAGGTCGGATTGTAGCCTATCGCGATTGCGGTTTATCCTATCGCGACATTGCTGCTCGCGTTGGTCGAGATCCAATGACTGTTAGCAGAATATGGAATCGGTGGGTTTAGGAGGGTAATACGGAACGCCGTGCTGGATCCCAACGGCTTCGTATTACCATCAGTCTTCGATGAATGCATGAAAATGGGGAAGAAATGGCTTTAAATATTTTTGTTATTTACTCCTTCAGTACGAACTTTGTTGTAGAACCCCTTTTTTTTACGTGTAGTAATAAAAATTCATTTAGACAGAATTAAGCTCATTTAAAATTATGTGAATTTTAGGAACCCTCTCATACTGATAAATTCAAACTAACTGATTAATAATATTTATGACTTTGAAAATTATATAAATTAAATTTTTAACGTATTTCGGCCTTGGCACATATTTTCTAGATGCAGTGAGTTTTTAAATATTTACTGAATTTTTTGCCGGTGTTAGCCATGGAACACAAGACTGTCTCTGTTAGCATAAAATGGTTAAATATTGCCAAGCCGACCTGAACGTTTAATTATCATTGACAAAACACACTTCACTATACGTTTAAGTTATTTGCTTTACAAATTGAAAGAACCGACAGATTAACAACTTCAACGTTAATTATTCGCCTATGAATGCACAAATCTAAAACCAGTAATAAATTCAGTCAGCCTCAGGATCGCTGTAAAAGGAAAGTATTTCGTAATTCACTGCTAATTTTACCTGCTCCCGATTTACGGGTTTGGTTAATTTTATAGCGGAACAATTTTTTTTTAAATGTGCCGCCGCTGAAAATCGTTCGGTCGCGGCACAGACCAGCAACACCAACGATAATCGCTAAAAGTGATGAAAATTCTATAAAGAAATATTATAGATGACATGGGCAAGCTAATTTACATTAGTAATACACAATTTTGATAAATTATGATGTATTTAGACCATAACAATAATTAAAATTACACACCTTTATAATTTCTCCTCTAATGGCGGCTAAAGATAGATACAGACAAAAGAAGTCTACTCATTCATATAATGCTACGTCAGAGGCTACTCTCTCTCTCAGCTCTCGAGGGAGATGACAAAGAATGCACATATTGTAGTGCTATTTATACTATTGCTGATAATGAATATCTCTTTGTAATCTTACAACATTATTTTCCTCTGTGGCTATATTTTACATTTTTCATTGCAGATATATTAACATATTGCGTAATTACATTATGAGTATAGAAATATTACAATCATAAGTACATCGCGAATATTATTACAGAAAATATTACAATAATAACCAACGTCCTTTATACAAAATTAAATAATATTTTTTGTTAAACAATTACAGTACATACGAATTGCTTCATAGCGGCGTACATAGTACAATTAAATGTCATTTCAGTTGATTAACAGTGTGTGTGCTGCCAGGAAACGTTACAAGTCGAGATGACAGGCATCGTATCCATATGGCTGTAACGGATCGTGTAGCCACGTCTCGATCCCTGAGTCAACAGATGGGGACGTTTGCAAGACAACAACCATCTGCACGAACAGTTCGACGACGTTTACAGGAGCATGGACTATCAGCTTGGAGACCACGGCTGCGGTTACCCTTGACGCTGTATCACAGACAGGAGCGCCTGCGATGGTGTGCTCGACGACGAACCTGGGTGCACGAATGGCAGAACGTCTTTTTTTCGGATGAATCCAGGTTCTGTTTACAGCATCATGATGGTTGCATCCGTGTTTGGCGACATCGCGGTGAACGCACATTGGAAGCGTGTATTCGTCATCGCCGTACGGGCGTATCACCCGGCGTGATGATATGCGGTGCCATTGGTTACACTTTTCGGTCACCTCTTGTTCGCTTTCACGGCGCTTTGAACAGCGGACGTTACATTTTAGATGTGTTACAATCCGTGGCTCTACCCTTCATTCGATCCCTGCGAAACCCTCCATTTCAGCAGGAAAATGCACGACCGCATGTTGCAGGTCCTGTACGGGCCTTTCTGGATACAGAAAATGTTCGACTGCTGCCCTGGCCAGCACATTCTTCAGATCTCTCCCCAGTTTAAAACGTCTGGTCAATGGTGGCCGAGCAGCTGGCTTGTCACAATACGCCAGTCACTACTCTTGATGAACTGTGGTATCGTGTTGAAGCTGCATGGGCAGCTGTACCTGTGCTACTAGACTTGAAGCAGATACTTTCGCTATTAGTGTAGCATAAGAGAGTTGCTACAGTCAGTGTAGCCAACAGCGCTACATGGGAAATTAAGATAGGACAGCAACCTAAAACTGAAGTACAGGGGAGTAGCCCCTGCCAATCTACAAGGGAAGAAATGCTGCTGGGAGAAACATATGGAAGGGTAATAATACATTACTGGCCATTAAAATTTCTACACCAAGAAGAAATGAAGATGATAAACGGATATTCATTGGACAAATATATTATACTAGAACTGACATGTGATTACATTTTCATGCAATTTGGGTGCATAGATCCTTGGAAATCAGTACCCAGAACAACCACCTCTGCCCATTATAACGGCCTTGATACGTTTGGGCATTGAGTCAAACAGAGCTTGGATGGCCAGTAGAGGTACAGCTGCCCACGCGGCTTCAATACGATACCACAGTTCATCAAGGGTAGTGACTGGCGTTTTGTGACGAGCCAGTTGCTCTGCCACCATTGACCAGACATTTTCACTTGGTGGGAGATCTGGAGAATGTGCTGGCCAGGGCAGCAGTCGAACATTTTGTGTATCCAGTAAGGCCCGTACAGGACCTGCAACAGGCGGGCGTGCATTTTCCTGCTGAAATGGAGGGTTTCGCAGGGATCAAATAAGGGTAGAGTCACGGGTTGTAACACATCTAAAATGTAACGTCCGCTGTTCAAAGCGCCGTGAAAGCGAACAAGAGGTGACCGAAAAGTGTAACCAATGGCACCGCATACCATCACGCCGGGTGATACGCCCGTACGGCGATGACGAATACACGCTTCCAGTGTGCGTTCACCGCGATGTCGCCAAACACGGATGCAACCATCATGATGTTGTAAACAGAACCTGGATTCATCCGAAAAAAAGACTTTCGGCCATTCGTGCACCCAGGTTCGTCGTCGAGCACACCATCGCAGGCGCTCCTGTCTGTGATACAGCGTCAAGGGTAACCGCAGCCGTGGTCTCCGAGCTGATAGTCCATGCTCCTGTAAACGTCGTCGAACTGTTCGTGCAGATGGTTGTTGTCTTGCAAACGTCCCCATCTGTTGACTCAGGGATCGAGACGTGGCTACACGATCCGTTACAGCCATGAAGATAAGATGCCTGTCATCTCAATCATACTAGGCCGTTGGGAACCAGCACGGCGTTCCATATTACCCTCCTGAACCAACCGATTCCATATTCTGCTAACAGTCATTGGATCTCGACCAACGGGAGCACCAATGTCGCGATACGATAAACTGCAATCGCGATAGGGTACTGTCCGACCTTTATCAAATTCGGAAACGTGTTGGTACACATTTCTTCTCCTTAGACGAGGCATCACAACAACGTTTCACCAGACAACGCCGGTCAACTTCTGTTTATGTATGAGAAATCGATTGGAAACTTTCCTCGTGTCAGCACGCTGTATGTGTCGTCACCGGCGCCAACCTTGTGTGATTGTTCTGAAAAGCTAATCATTTGCATACCATAGCGTCTACTCCATGTCGGTTAAATTTCGCGTCTGTAGCACGTCATCTTCGTGGTGTAGCAATTTTAATGGACAGTAGCGTAGTTACAGTGCTGGAACTGTGTTACTGACAACTGCTGTCCTTGAAATTTAAGGCGACGTCATTTGGTTTCAGACCATTGACATCATTATATTAGTTGTTAATAAGCTAACAAAGTTGTGTAAGTAATTATTTACAGAGACTTTGTGACATTTGTCTACGGGAAACAGATAATACCATATCTTTATCCCATGAAAAATGTGCAGCGAAAAAGTTAAACGTCCACGTTGTGTAAGACGACTTTCAGAAAACGTACATCATTACAGTCTAGTATGTACACTGCTTCTTAATATTTGCCTTACAACGTGTAATATCATTAATGTAGGTAAGTATGTTCAGCAAATTGTGATGTCTAGTGTGATTTCTTAATCGGATAGTTCGTTTAATTTCAAAATTTCTGTATTTTCGACTGGTCCAAACTGGTCCATCGGTGTAGAACGGGTGTCACAGAAAAATTTGTAGGACTGCTGTTAACGTATCTAGATCCTGCAGTGCAAGAGTGAAGCACAATGGTTACTTTGTTTGTTGGTCTGGAGGCAAATAAGCTAATAATGCGTCTAATACGAAAGATATCGGCGATTGACGTAGAGTGAAGAGGTGTAGGGCAGTTTTAGAATGCCGTTGGTAGAGAAAGAAAATAAAAATCATCGTCACGTGATTATTGCATAGTGCTCTACACGTCATGCTGACATGTGATGGAGTGACGTCAACGATTTGAAAACGGACGCCTGTTCGTGGAAGGTGATCCGCGAACAGGATAGGGTAATTGCCTCATTACCCGTGATGTTAATGAGCTATGGAAATCGATGGATCACAGCTGTTTTCTCCATTAATACATACGTACCAGCATTAAAAATTCCTTATAATACCAAAAATATACCTTATTGTTACTCAACGAACGAACAGGAACGTTAGAGAATGGATGTGATTGTGGATAAGCTGATAAGCTACAACAGTGACTCTAGAAGCATTTATGTGGGCAACACCATGCAGCTGACTGGGACGTACAACAGTAGATATGATGTCGGCCCCAAATGCAGCCAAAAGTCGAAACGCTTCGTCTAGCAATAGTATCGATAACACATCCTGTTCAAAGATGAAGAGTGTAATCCTAACGTATACCGCCAAGTTCATTTTCCTTTGCGCTTACTACTGACAAAAATTTTGAACGATTCGAATCTTTCAGTCACTTGTTATACGACAGCTGTAACAATCGTTACGAATTTGAACTTCCGTTTTTAGTACAATGGTAGTTATATTTACGACTTGCTCTCTGATTTTGGGTTTTTGCAGTTTGAAGAACTTCATTGATATTGTATTGTAGTTAGAGGATGAGGAGCTAGGTAGCTGACGATGCTCGAATAAGGGAGAGTATGCAAACTAGCAACACCAAGAAAAGCCTTTCTCAAAATGGGGAAACCTTTTTAACATCTGGTGTACTAAGTCATTATACGTTCGAACATTTGCACAAAAATTCATATTTTGTCGACTTATAAAAATGTGCAAAAGAAAGAATCTGTGACCTAGTCAAGTGCATTTAGCAACAGGTAATGTTGCCGAATATCATGTTATTATTTTACGAAATATTAACATATTCATTGTCAAGTATCACATGCCTGGCAGTCATCATAGATACGAAAGGGAAAAGTGAAAGCTAATCGACATACACTCCTGGAAATTGAAATAAGAACACCGTGAATTCATTGTCCCAGGAAGGGGAAACTTTATTGACACATTCCTGGGGTGAGATACATCACATGATCACACTGACAGAACCACAGTCACATAGACACAGAGCGTGCACAATGTCGGCACTAGTACAGTGTATATCCATCTTTCGCAGCAATGCAGGCTGCTATGCTCCCATGGAGACGATCGTAGAGATGCTGGATGTAGTCCTGTGGAACGGCTTGCCATGCCATTTCCACCTGGCGCCTCAGTTGGACCAGCGTGTTGAGCAATTCGGCGGTACGTCCACCCGGCCTCCCGCATGCCCACTATGCGCCCTCGCTCAAAGTCCGTCAACTGCACATACGGTTCACGTCCACGCTGTCGCGGCATGCTACCAGTGTTAAAGACTGCGATGGAGCTCTGTATGCCACGGCAAACTGGCTGACACTGACGGCGGCGGTGCACAAATGCTGCGCAGCTAGCGCCATTCGACGGCCAACACCGCGGTTCCTGGTGTGTCCGCTGTGCCGTGCGTGTGATCATTGCTTGTACAGCCCTCTCGCAGTGTCCGGAGCAAGTATGGTGGGTCTGACACACCGGTGTCAATGTGTTCTTTTTTTCCATTTCCAGGAGTGTAGGCAAGAAGGGAATAGATTCTTTGAAACGTAGTGCTACAGAGAAATGCTGAAGATAAAGTGGGCCGACGAAATAATTAATGAAGACCTAATGGGTCGAACTGGCGATTACACAATGTTAAGGCGTAACTTGACCAAAGGAAGGTATCGTTTGAAGGACACATCCTGAGATGTAAAGGCTTAGTAAATCTTATTATGGGGGGAAGTGTGAGGAGTACACATTTCGAATTGTGACCCAGGCCTGGCGAGGGGTAAGCAAGTTCGAGTGGGTGCAGGTTGTAGTAGTTACAGAGATGAAAAGATTTGCTCACGATAGTACAGCGTGAAGAGCTGCCTCAAAAGAGTCTTCAGACTGAAGAGCGTAACAAACTTCCATATTTTTTAGGGTTGCGTATCTTAGTAGGTAAAGACGGAAACTTTATAGGAGCACTTTGCTATTCGTCTGGCTCGCTGTCTGTATGTCCGACTGTTCAGGCCATTTTTTCTCAGGAAAGGGTAGACGTGGCAAGTTGAAGTTTATATCAAATTCTGAGATCTTCGGTCCCTTGGCGGTGCAAATAATTTAAGTTTATAAATTAATGCAATCAAAAATATACGGCCAGATAAGTTTCATAATTTTATATCAGCAAACTCAATCAAAAGTAATGAAAATGAGGAAGTGTGAAGGCTCAGATTGGAGTTTTCAGATCCGGGTTTCCTCAGTTCTGCGCCCAAATAGGTGAACGAACCAAAAATATCTATCCGGACTACATTTAAAATGATTCCAGACTTCCTGAGCAAGTCATTGCAAGCAAGAAGCAAAGCTTATTATACTGTACAACTAAATTTGTTTACTTTTCATTAGGAATGTTTATGTCGTTGTTGGTAACCGTTAGTGAGTTGTTTCAGTCGTTTCCTAACCTTGAAACGAGTTAGTTTTCTGTATCGATCAGTGGAAGGACAAAATAACAAGTGAAACGGGAATGGCAAATTTGGTGCAAGTTCCTATGGGATCAAACTGCTGAGGTCATCGGTCCCTAGAATTACACACTACTTAATCTAACTTAAACTAAGTTACGCTAAGGACAAAACACACACCCAAGCCCGAGGGAGGACTCTAACCTCCGCCGGGTAAGTGAAACCACATAGTAATTGTTGTAGTTTCAGGAATGTTATTACGATCATTTTCCAAAAATTAAATGCGCTACAACTTCTATTGAAAACTTTGTGCAATTGTCTGGAATTTAAAAAAAGAAATTGAGTCAAGTAGTTACTAAATAAAAAAAATTTACGGAGTTACTTCTTTGCTTCTCTGAATGTTCTGCAAAACTACTGCAGATACAAGTCTGGGAACAGTTTTATTAGATTCACCTGGTCAATGACAACAAAATAAATGGAAATCGTGCTTTACTTTAACCTCGTACAGTTTTTCAATGGTTTCATATAAGCGAAGTTGCTAAATTTCAGGCAAAATCTTTTATTAGCCGTAACTCCGTAACTAAACATTTGCGGACCTATGTTTATATGAACTTTTTTTTTTAGTTTTACATTTAGAATAACGTATTAAAATATTTTGATATCTTCGTGAATCACCCTGTATGTAGGCGCCAAGAAAAAAGATGCAGAATGATCGTTTGTTTTATTTAAAAACCTTTGAGCGTTTTCACATAAAAATTGGGAGGCATTACCTTTACATTAGGCTCTCGTAGTAATGTATCATCAGCAGAGAGGGCTGCTATGGGTTCGTTCAGTGTGGTTCGCGTATGTTTGTCTTATCCTTGGACAAAGGTAATGCTGCACTTGTGTTGGACAAGCAGGGTCACGTTCAAAAGACACTGTATTTGTTACCTCCTCACAGCCTCAGAGCTGAGCCGACTTAAAGGACTGTCTGGAAGACTAACAAACTCCTGAAGAAAGTTCCATGTCGCAAGAGACTACGAAGAGTCTTATTAAGCTGTTTTCCGTACGTTACATGGCCTTCCGAAGTTCAACAAGAAGGGCTTCCTCTCAGACCTACCGTGAGTAACATTGGTACTCCTACATACCATGTAACACAGTACGTTGCTGCTCTAATGAGCCCACTAGCAGGTGACTTCTCGTGTACATCAGGAAGATTGGGTTTGCACAGAAACGTTCCTTTTGTCCATGCGATGGAGCTTCGTTAGAGCGCTCGATGGCACACCCAGGGCCGCTCCCAAAACCTAGGTACTCTCGGCAATGTGCGGTGCACGAGACGAGCTGCCCTCCAAATTAACCGGAAACGTTTACTGGCGGACCCAGATCAATTCTCTGCACTGCTGCGCACGTGACACCAGTCTAAATAAGCGTTGACGGTCTCGCTTTGATCCGTGAGACAGCGTTAAACATCTCACAACTCCAAAGTTATTAGTTACAAGCCCTGTAACTATCTAACGACAATCAAGGAAGATTTCAAGATCCGACCAGTGGGCTGAAAACCGTTCAGCTCCAACAGTCCAACATACCACCACCAACTGGCTACTAATATCTCCCACCAATGATAATCACAACAACGAAACGGGAATACAATTCAAATCAACGAGTAAAAAGTCACACAGAAAACACCACGCTCAAATTTGCAGGGAGACAAATGAAATATATCGGCGTCAGTTAACCCTAGTCAAATCTGTTACTTTGATTAACACCGCTTCGAGATAGATAATGGTTGCACGCTCTGCTCTGAAGTCTCCTTTTTTACCGAAGAAGTCTACCATTCCTAATCCGAAACACTCACAGCCAAAGATAGGAAAGTGCCTAAGCAGAATTCCACGACCGCCCACGGGAACGCACTTTCGAACACTTTTACTACTGGAAAAAAACCCGGCGAGCACTACGGGTAAAAATCTCCCGACTTCCGAAGTGATCACTTAAAAACTCCTCCCCTGATGGTCAGCGATTCACCACGTCAACCGCTCAAGGACTGCCGGTCGACTTCTCCATTTCACGAATTCCAAAACCGTCCCCCTAAATTATTCAACGTATCTGCTTTTCAACCAGCCAGAATCAGAAGCAGGATGTAGATATTCTCATTGGCCTTTTCTAGGATACAAATCTTCCGTAAGATGTTGCCTTCTGACAGCACTTTAAGAAATTTTTCTGCAACGCACGTTCGAAACAGTGGCTGTTAAGGGGAAATTGCTCTCCTTGTAAGCCATCCACGTAGGCTCCTGCCACAACTCATTTAAGAGGATTAGTGAAAGACGGCCCGTCAGTCCAGGCTGAAAAAAAAAGCCACTTGCCCACGATAGCTGAATACTGTTCCAGTGGACTACAACAGTGGACAGAACTAGCACATATTGGTGCTAGCAAATTATGTTACATAATAGCTCTGTTATTTGGGTATGTTTTGATATGGTTTCTCCCCTCAGTTACTTTCCTCTGTCAGACTCGTTATGGTTAATTAAGGTTTGGTTTAGTCTTAAATTACCGAACCTATTTCGACATGTGCTAACTTCCATTTACTTCTTATTTTATGATCAATTCAGAGGACAGACAGCTGCGCTGGGGAGCTCTTTGTCGCCTATTATTGCCAATCTGTTTATGGAAGATTTCGAGCGAAGTGCTCTGCAGTCGGGGACGTTGAAACACCCATTTTCTTTTTCATATATGCAGACGATACGTATCACACTGCAAGACAAAAATAACGACGCTTCACGAAGGAGCTATCCGAGTGGGACATAAATCGGTAGATGTGATGTACACACAAACAAATAATTACTGTTTCAGAAGAACTGGGTGATTTATTTAAGAGAAAAAGCATCACATATTTGGCAAGACAATGATGCATTGGTTCACGTCTGGCCTTAAATACGCAGTTATTTAGCTTGTCATTGATTGATAGAGTATTGTATTGTATTGTAACCGGGGACCTAGAACCGACGGAGAGGCTCCGTCCCCGCCACAGCCGCAGTCGTCCACAACCGCACGACGACTACCGCAGTCCACTGCACCCCTCCGCCGCCCCACACCGAACCCAGGGTTATTGTGCGGTTCGGCGCCCGGGAACTTCTCACACCAGACGAGTGTAACCCCTATGTTTGCGTGGTAGAGCAATGGTGGTATACGCGTACGTGGAGAACTTGTTTGCGAAGCAATCGCCGACATAGTGTAACTGAGGAGGAATAAGGGTAACCACCCCCGCATTCGCCGAGGCAGATGGAAAACCGCCTAAAAACCATCCACAGACTGGCCGGTTCACCGGACCTCGACACAAATCCGCTGAGGGGATTTACACTGCACGGCCAACCGGGCGGTCCATTGATAGAGTGGTTAGATGTCCTCTTGAGGGTTATCGTGCCAAATTCTGTCCAATTGGCTCGTCAGATCAACAAAATCCGAAGATTGTTGGAGGACCCGGCCAATAATGCTCCAAACGTTCTCAATTGGGGAGAGATCCTTCGACCTTGCAGGTCAAGGTAGAGCTCCCAAGCACGAAGACAAGCTGTAGAAACTCTTGCCTATTTCTGTCGGGCGGGCATTATCTTGCCGAAATGTTATTCCAGGTCGGCTTGACACAAAGAGCAACAAACCGGGGCGTTGAAATCGTCGACGTGTTCCTGTGCTGTAAGGATGCCCCAGAGGATAGCCGAAGGGGTCCTGGTAAGAAAATAAATGTCAGACCTGGTTGGCCATGTAGGAATCCCATCGCTCTCCGGAGCGTCTCCAGGAATCTCATAGATTGTGGCAGGATTGTCTTCATTGATGACACCCGCTGCCAACTGTGTACCGATGAACCAAATTGGGATTCTGACGATCTGAAGCGCCAACTGGACAGAATTTGGCACGAGGTCCCTCAGAAGGACATCCAATAATCCCATCAATCAGTGATAAGCCGAATAACTGCGTGCATAAGGACCAGAGATAACCATGGCATCATTGGTCGCGAGACGCAGTCAAGACTGGGGCTTAAGGGGGGGTAGGACGTCAAACGGGCCGAATTGGAGCGGAAAAGGCACCACAGGACATTTCAATTTCCAGTGTCTATACTTTTACAGATAAATTCATAAAACTATGTCAGTATGACCAGGAAGGATTCAGAATTCACATTCATAGCAGTGGAAATTCTAAAACGTAACGAAGTATTTTTTTTACCTGTGAAATTTCATCATTTTTTCCACTTACTAATGGCAACATTTGTTGCTATAGGTACACTTTTCTTCATAAGTAAGAGAGATTCTTCAATGAATTTTGCACAGTATACAAACCATACTTAAAGGTGTGTGAAACTATAATTTTCCAAATCTATTAAAAACTGTGGTAAAAATTGAGGTAATTAACTATAAAATTTGAGTTTTTCTAAACATGAAGTTTAAAATAAAATAGTTCATTCGTTTTTTCATAAACACCTGTGAGTATGGTATGTATGCTGTGCAAAATTAACCGAAGAATGTCTCCAGCTTATGAAAAAAAGTGTACCTATAGCAACAAATGCAGCCATTAGTACGTGAGAAAATGATGAGATTTGGCACGTAAAAAAAATACATTATTTTGTTATGTTTTCGAACTTTCACTGCAATGGGTGTGAATCCTGAACCCTTCCTGGTGATGATAACAAAGTTTTATGAATTTATTTCTAAAAGTATAGACACTGGAAATTAATACGTCCTGAGATGCCTCTCCTGCTCGAAGTCGGCCCATTTGACGTCCTACCCCCGTTAAGAAATCGCAGGCACGCGCCGGCGCTGCACAACGCAGCGTCGCAGACACGGCAGCTGGTGGCTGCTGTGCCGGAGCAGCGCAGAGCGGCGCACCGCTCGGAGCGATTGCGGCGGCCTGCCAAGTTGTTGCTTGCGTTCCTGCAGATTAGAAACACACACGTCGGCGCAGCGCCGCACCGGCGGCAAGATTACTGCCGCCAAGTTGCGGGCCGCAGATTAGAAGCACACACGGCGCGGCGCGGCGCCGCGCTGCGCCCCGGGAAGAATGGGCCTCCGCTGACAGAAGATGGATGAGTGTTTCGGCCGAGCGGATGCGCCCGCGCGCGGCCCACACATGCAAGGAGGGGCCGCAGCCGCCCGGCCGCGCGCCAAGCAAGCTGCCTGCCCGCCTCTGCAGTCTTCCGCCCCGGGCGGGCCGCGCCTCGTCCTACCTGGCCGCCACGTGCCTGCCTGCTACTGAGGCGTGCTCTCATCTCGCTGTGTTCCCGCCTCGCGTTGCTGTCTTCCTACGGGGCTGCGCTAGCACACCTACCGATGAACTGGGTCACCAAGGAAACATCTATCTACACTATTTTATTTCAACCTCTGCTTTGTTCTGCACCGTGTTCATTGATTACACCTTTTCCAAAGAATGGCGAAACGTTCGATTTGAGCTGCAAGTGTTTAATATTACTATAACAATTTTTGATTTTTTGTCAATTTCTAGCATCAGTTTTGATGTCTCATTATGGCGTAGGTTAAAAATAACTTTGAAGTTAAAATCTTCTGGATTATTAGGCCGCGTCATGTTTCCTGGCAATCGTGTTGCAGAAAACGCCATAAGTGGACGCGACACTCGCCTCTGACAGTGTTCTAGCAGTAGTGGACAAAAAAAGATCCTGAGGAAGATACCAGCAGAGGGGTCGAAACGTCGAACACTGTCAGAGGCGAATGTCGAGTGCACTTATAAAGGGGGAGTTTTCTGGAGTTCGTGCTCGAGAAAACGCCAGAAAACTACCCCCTTGATAAGTGGACGCGACACTCGCCTCTGACAGTGTTCTAGCAGTAGTGGACACCAAAAGATCCTGAGGAAGATTCCAGCAGAGGGGGTCGAAACGTCGAAAATTTTAGAAGAATCATGACGCGGCCTAATAAAGCAGAAGATATTAACTTCAGTGACAACGGCCACGAAAGTCTACAGGCTTACATAAAAATAACTTTCTTCATCGTATTGCTCAGAGGTGACAAAAGTCACCAGATAGCGATATGCACGTATGCAAACGACGGCAGTATCGCTTACGCAAGGTATAAAAGGGAAGTGCCATGCTGGAGCTGTCACTTGTACTCAGGTGACTGATGTGACAGTCAACAGCCTTGCCGCATTGGTGACATCAGTTCCGTCAGATCACGAAAGTTAAGCGCTGTCGGGCTTGGCTAGAACTGGGATGGCTCACCGTCCGCCGACTGCTGTTGGCATGCGGGATGCACTGAGCCCATGCGAGGTCAGTTGAGGAGCTACTCGGGAAGTGGCGTCATCGGTCACGAAAACTGACAACGGCCGGGAAAGCGGTATGGCCGGCCTGAGTGGCCGAGCGGTTCTAGGCGCTACAGTCTGGAACCGCGCCACCACTACAATCGCAGGTTCAGATCCTGCCTCGGGTATGGAAGTGTGTGACGTCCTTAGGTTAGTTAGGTTTAAGTAGTTCCAAGTTCTAGGGGACTGATGACCTCAGAAGTTAAATCCCATAGTGCTCAGAGCCACTGAATCAATTTTGAGCGGGATGTACCGGCCTGTCCGCCGCTGTCTGAGACTCATTCTGTTGAGGGCCAAAGCCCATTTCCAGCACAACATTTAAAAAGATTGAATTTTAAGTAGGCTGTTTAGCTTTTATGTTGGTTACGCCATGTAGCGCTCTATATGAAAATCACTGACTGTGCTGTGTGCAGTCTGTGGCTGGTTTGCATTGTTTGAATTTGCTATTGTAGTGTTGGGCGCGTAGGGTAGGGCAGTTGGAGGTGAGCCGCCAGCAGTGATGGATGTGGGGAAAGAGATGGCGTAGTTTTGAGAGCGGATGATCTGGACTTGTGTCCATCAGAGAGAGTAAATTTGTAAGACTGGATGGCATGAACTGATATATACATTATGACTTTTGAACACTATTAAGGTAAATACATTGTTCTCCATCAAAATCTTTCATTTGCTAACTATGCCTATCAGTAGTTGGTGCCTTCGGTAGTTAGAATCTTTTATTCAGCTGACAGTATTGACGCACGCTGTATTGCAGTAGTTTGAGTAACGAAGATTTTTGTGAGGTAAGTGACTCATGAAAGGTATAGGTTATTGTTAGTCAGGGCCATTCTTTTGTAGGGATTATTGAAAGTCAGATTGCGTTGCGATAAAAATATTGTATGTCAGTTTAAGCACAGTAATTTATAATTTTTCTTAGGGGACATTTCAAAATGAAAAGGTAGACTATCCACATTAAGTAACACGGTTTTAGGAGAAGGTTTGTATTACAGATGAAGCAGGTGGGAAAAGAAGCGGGCGGACGAAACAGACGTACAGTTTCACCAGTTCACGCTGAAGAAGAAGGGTAGTTCTTCAATCGAGGCTACGACTTAGTAACATCGTTACCATCGCACAGACGTGCAGAACAATCGTTACATCGCATTAAGCGAAAAAATATAGGAATTACACAAGACCCCACTGATTCTGGAGGAATATTCTTCCATGAAAATAATTTACTGCTGAATAATGGTAGCAATTGTTTAGTTGCACATCATAACAGGGGACAGAATGGCAAAATACTAGTGTTTGCCACGAGTAGAGGGAAAAGCGCGTTTATCAAACTGCAGATCTTTCTTTCTAGACGGAACGTTAAAGAGTTCTAGTAAGCAGTTTGAGCCAGTTGTTTCCACTCCATGCCGACCTGTATAGCTCTTGAGAGGAAACAAACACAATTTCAGTTGTTTACAATTTGCTGTCAAATAAAAAGCGAGAAACCTATGAACGTTTTTTTAAAACTATTAAAACTAACGTGCCTGGATGTAACCTTGCATCCCTCATGATGGACTTCGAAATTGCCATCGTCCAAGCACCTAACAGTTTGTTTGGTTGTAGTTATCGTTTTAATCAATGTGTGTGGAAGCAAGTGTTGCGTCCTCTTTCCAGCCTATAATAAAAACCAGTAAATCTCCTGTCACGCAAGAATTTGTTCTGCTCTAGCACATCTCCCTGGAAATGTTGGACAATGGTTGGCTGTGTATTCAGGAGACCATGTCTGAAAACGAACAACTTCAGGACTTCTATGACTGCTTTTTGGATTAGTGGCTCGATAAGAAACATATGACAACAGAGATGCGAAACAGCAGTGGAAAGAAAGAGCCATCGCGCTTGTAACGTCTCAGAAGGATCGAATCGAAGAATAAAAACATTAACCGTAAGAGTTCACCTGAATGTTTAGTAATTAGCGAAAAATCTTCGAGAAGATACAAAGTATCACGGCCACCAGTTTCACCGACTAATTTTCAACTTTGATGGAAAAAAAAGAGTTAGCAGATGCTTTAAAGAAACTCCAAACTGATGGAAACTTAAAATCATTTCTGACTTGTGTTTCCTAAGCACAGAAGTTACAATGACGAAGAAAACATCAGATTAATTGAAAATTTTGTAAATTTTGATAAGTAGTTTAATGTAATCATCGGCAATCTTGTAAAAATTATAAATAAATTTAATGGAGGACTCAAAGAGGCTACCTCTTCGGGCTCTTCCCTGGAAACGACAAAAAAGGCGGCTGAATGTCTCTTGAAATTTGTAAAATATTCTCTAATGAAGACTAACAAGACTATCCCAAAGGCTAAGCCTTTTCTAGGGATCATTCCCAACATTCGCCTTGAGAGGTTTTTAGAATCAATGTCTATGGGACGACACCGGACACAAATTTTATCCTTTTATTAGAAGATGAGTAAACCAGTATGAAACTGGTAAAGAGAAATTAAATTGCCATAAAAAAGTGACTGGTCGCATTTTTGCAACCTTTCAGCAAATGATAAAACTAACTTCTGGTAACACATCTCGTAGACTACACGAGGGCGGGCCTCTGTCGCCGAGCGGTTCTAGGCGCTTCAGTCTGGATCCGCGAGACTGCTACGGTCGGTGGTTCGAATCCTGCCTCGGGCATGGGTGTGTGTGCTGTCCTTAGGTTAGTTAGGTTTAAGTAGTTCCAAGTTCTAGGGGACTGACGACCTCCGATGTTAAGTCCCATAGTGCTCAGAGCTCAGCCATTTAGACTACGCGAGGTCTGTTGAGGATGCAGCTAAGCGAGCAAGACAGCTCACGCTCGTCCGCCGCCTGTTTGTAAGCAATCGCGGTGAAGTAGGAGTGTCAGCCGTCGTTACGTAGCGCAGTGCGGCCGGCTGATGGCGCAGGAGAAGAGGAATGAACATAAATTGGTTCAGTGTAGCCTTACATATGAACATACAGCATATACCAGCATGGCTTAAGGTGAGACTCAACCCAAAAATTTTTCTTCTACTTACCAACAGCAACGAAATTATATGATCGTGTCTATTATATAATTTTTGAAGTCCATAACTTCACTATATTTCGAGTTTGAATAATTGATAAGATTTCAACGGTATTCTTTAAAACCAACTTTTGGTATGCACACCACAGATTAAACATGCCAGATTTTGTAGGTACAGTCAAAAGCCAGTTCAACGGTTCTGTGTATTAATTTTATGAGAAATACTGATAATTTGTTTTCAGTGTTAATTACAAATTTCAGCCTTAAATTTTCTTTAATTATCGGTACATAATGTGATGATAAGATAAACAAATTATATTTTCGATCATATTAATGCATAAAAGTATGCAGACACATTGCAAAAGTTCCATTCATAATAAAGTTGGCAATGAGCTTAGCAAAACAAATGGTAAAACGGATTTTAACATTTTACCAAAAAATCAATGTTACTACACGACACAAACCCATTAAAATTCGCCTGCACCATAACGTCTCCCCTTTCTGCTTATATAAAAGCTTCTTCTTGTAATTTCAAGATTTGGGTAGTCTTATTCTTGAATTTTCTAAAGAAAAATCTACTCTGCTGCTGCGGGAGGGATGTCAGATTGTAAGGCAGCGCCTGTTTCCTTGGAGCTTGTAGACTGTGCTGAACAGGACTTAAGGGTATTCACTAAATCTATTTTTACACAGTCAACAGGCAAAGCAATTGATTTCCAACAAGGAACTGCCAACTGTTTCACTTTAGTTTTCCTGGAAACCTTGCAACTTCTTTTTCTCCCAGTCTGAGTTTATGCCAAGTTTGGAGTAAAGATGGTTCAGTTTGATGAGACTACAAATCAAAAATTATCTTTGGCACCTTTGCGCAATCCGTATTTCAACCATTTATTAGACGTATTTGTAATTCGAATACAGCCAAATCGTTTTGGGACGTAAGAGTAAAAACACTAAAAACATGAAGTATCAAACTTTCTTTTAAAACTGATGTGTTTGGGTGGCGTCTATCCCTTAAAATGGAAAGTAGCTGTTTTGAAAGAGACGAAAAGTAGCATAACGATCGGGTTAAACTTCAGAGCCGTCAGACACATAAACGTGAACGTATCAGTGCAAGATGCCCAGTCTATGTGTTCATTGTAGGTGTTGGTGTCTTCATGCACTTAGTATTCTATTAGTGTGCTTCAAAATTTTGAACATAACGAAGATATTCAGTTTACAGCTGCATTACAATAGACTCTATGCAAAAGACTACTGTCACTTGGAAGATGAAAAAAAAAGTCACTTTTAAGCGATATAACTGAAGAAAGTATACATCATAATGAAACAGAGAAATAAACGTTCGTGTATTTTTCTGCAACATTTTCAATATGAAAACATTTCTGTTTTCAAGACGAACTCTCAATGAATGAAGGTGCAGTTAACTCAGGGTTACCATACCGCTTTTCAGTTTGCAAAGGGTTGCGCAGTTTCACTGATTTCCAGCTTATGTTGGCAGTGTGGAAACTTGGCTACAGTTGGATCTTATACATGTACTGTGTTACATTTACGTGATTAGTTTCATAGCAAAATTAGTCTCGTAGATTCAACGTGAATTTTCGCGATTTTACAAGTCTTTAGCTACGATTATGTTTATGTTTAGACTTAACAACTACATGCTGCTTTTTTTCACAATGAAGAGAATCAACCCCACCGTCAGAGGCTCACTGGCAGACTTTAACTTTAGAGATTGTCTTCTTATCAGCATAAATCGAAAAGTGGTACCAGACATTGAACCATTAGTTAAAAGCACAAGTAATATGAATCCACAAGTAATATTCATTGCGTTATGCGTTTCATGTGTAACGTTTAAATAAAATGGTAACGAAATATAAATTGTCAATTGAGGTTTCGTCCTAAAACAGCAGCCACCATAAGCTGCAAGGGTCGTGAGAAACACAATGCTTCCTACTTAGCTGCCCCCTGGTTCTTGGAACATTAGAATACTGAAAGGAATATTGGATTGGAAGAAAATGGGCATGAAGATGATGAGATCCAGATTTTAGAAAGTGAAGTACTTCAGGCGTTCAGAACAGGAAAGAATGGTAAATCACCTGGACCAGGACACATCAATCTGGAGTGTCTGAAATATAGTGGTGACAAAATTGTGAAACTGATAACCCAGCTCTTCAGCAAAATGATACATGGAGATTCAATACACAACGAGATGAAACTAGGTTACATTAATACCATATTTAAACAAGGGGATAGTAAAATTTGTTCAAACTGAAGAGGAATTTGTGTTACAAACGCATTAATGAGAATTTTTGCGAAAGTAATTAAAAACTAACTGGAAAAAATTTTAGAACCCAAGAAGAACAATGTGGTATCACTGCTGGGAGATTATGTGTAGACCATATTTTCACATTACGACAGACTTCGGAGAAACATAGGGAAAAATCAAAAATATAGGATTAATTTTCGTAGATCTAGAAAAAGCGTATGATACTGTTCCAAGAAAATTACTTTGGAGAGCACTACATATGGCCAACATAAACCTTTCCTTGATTAGAATAATACAACAGATGTATAAAGATAACATTTGCCAAAGTGAAAGTTGTTAATAAACTTTCACAGAAATTTAGAACAAGCAAAGGCCTTTTACAGGACTGTCTCATGTCACCATCATTATTTAAAACCTTTATAGATATTAGCCTTAGAACAAGGTCTCGTAAATGTAATAGTATTGGATTAAAAATAAGAGATGGAGTTTGCCTACACGTTTTTTCTAATGATTAAGTAGTCGTAGCACAAGATGGGGAGGATGCTAACTATATGTGCAATCGACTAGCAGTAGCATACAAAACTTGGGGTTTGAAGATTAATTACCAAAAAAAAAAACAAAGTACTTGACTAATAATTCAGATGAGCTATACACTGAAGGAAAGAAAATCAAAAATATAAACACTTTCTGTTATTTGGGTTCCATTTTAGAAATCAAGGGAAAAGCAGAGTCAGAAATCAATAAAATAAATAGTAGTGGACGAAAGGTCACTGGGATGCTTAACTCAATCTTATGGAGCAGGAATGTAACGAGCAGAACTAAAAAATTAATATACAAATCTATATTACAGAGTGTTGTTTTGTATGGAACGTAGACCTGGACAATTAACCTGAAGCACATTAAAAAATTACAAGCTCTAGAGATGGTCTTCTGGAGAAGATCAGGAAGACTCTCCAGGAAAGAGAAGATAAGGAACACCGAAATAATATGGAGAATGGAAATAAAAGAAAGAATATATGACATAGTGGATAGGAAATAATTACAGTGGTACGAGCATGTAAGGCGAATGGAGGAAGCCACAATACGAAAATTGATACCGGAGTTGGAACGGGAGGGGAGAAGAAAAAGAGGACGACCTATGACAACCTGGTTCCAAAATGTACAACACACAATGAGGAGAGTGGGGGCAGAGGAAGAGGCCACACAAGATCGAAATACCTGGAGGAATATTTTGAAAGTATAGCTTAAGAACGTTTATTCTTTGTATAGTAATTTCCGAGTAAATTATTGTGTTGGAGATAAGGCACCGTAATGAGCAAAAGCTCAGAATAATAATAATGGTTCAAATGGCTCTGAGCACTATGGGGCTTAACATCTATGGTCATCAGTCCCCTAGAACTTAGAACTACTTAAACCTAACTAACCTAAGGAAATCACACAACACCCAGCCATCACGAGGCAGAGAAAATCCCTGACCCCGCCGGGAATCGAACCCGGGAACCCGGGCATAATAATATTAAATTTCATTGTCAGACCTCATTATGTTGCATTTCATAGTTATTTCTCATTACTTCAACATTCTTAAAAATAAATTTGCCACGAAACGTGTTAATGAGCCACTCTGGAGCGATACGTGGTAGCTCACTTCCGTGGTGTCAGCGTGAGCAGCTGTGCAGAACTGCTAGACTTCTTAGTGTGCCTGTACCTGGGAAAAGCCGATAGCCTGGCAAGAGCCCTAGTCTCCGTGTAAGTATCATTCCGTGCAAATGTCACTCGGTGCAAGAGTTCCAACCCCTACAAACACACTGTGCCAAACTAGGTATTCGTATGGCGTGTGGACGAGACCGAGCGTTTTGGCAACGTTTGACTTATGAGTTTTACTACACGGTCTTGAGGGAACCAGCGCCACAACCACCAGACACAGGTGCGGCTCCAGCGGATTACGGCGGCCATGTTATAAGGGACCCAGTTTCGAGTGAAACTGTAAGATTCCGTCCCAGATGAACGTGCTTCTCTTTATTACGTCGTCAGAGAAAGGAGACATCGTAAGAGGCGACTCATAACGGGAGGTTTTGCGACGGACGGGCAACATGCAGAGGCAAACACCGCATTTCCCGTGTCATCACGAATTATTACCGCGCTCTCTATTTGGCGGGTAAACGGCCTGAGAATGACAGTGAGCACGTCCTGCACGGCCTACTGCTTTCGGGTAGGGCACAAGGAGACTACTCATTCTAGGGCACCGTCACGCTGCGAGAATTGCATGTGGCCCTGTCAATAGGCGCGAGAAAGATATCCTGATGGTCTTCCGCTTGAATTTTATAGCACCTTTTCCGGCCTGATAGAGGACGTTTGGTGGTAGATGTCCGGCGAACTCCTTAATCCGAAAGTTCGCGTCCCTCCTTCCCCTCCCCCCAAACTGAGTTTTTGGAGGGCATGGTTCAAATGGCTTTGAGCACTATGAGACTGAACTTCGGAAGTCTACAGTCCCCTAGAACATAGAACTACTTAAACCTAACTAACCTAAGAACATCACACACATCCATGCCCGAGGCAAGATTCGAAACTGCGACCGTAGCTGTCGCTCGGTTCCAGACAGTAGCGCCACTCTGGCCGGCCGAGGGCACGGTAATCCGTGTCCCAAAACCGAACGAGGGCCAGATTACAAGGCTTCCTGCAGTTGTTGACGTTAGCGAATTCGCATTACAAGATTTTCGCACGCATGCTTCGTGCTCGCCTACTCGCTACTGTCAAGGATGCCGTTCATTCCGACTAAAATAGTCTGGGATGTGGCAGTAATATACACATGACGTTCAGCTCTTGTATAGATGTGATGGCGCTCATGTCGGGGTGCCGTTTAGAACGCGCCCTCGTGGCGGTTGACGCAGATCACGCGTCCGACCGAGTTGAGCGCGGTTTCTTGCAGGAAAGATGGGCCTCTCCCCAGTATCGGAAAGTATGGTTCTCCGTCTCATCCAAGAGGCCCATCAAAATGTACTGGTCATTGGCTAACGCTCGCCACCATTCACTATTGAGTGCTCGGTGTGACAAACGTTCGTCTTCGCCGTCTACGTCAGCATTTGGATTGCATTCGACTCCGTAATGTGCGTTTTAAATTATGTGCCTACGTGGAAGATGTAGTTTTGTTGGTGAGGTCGGCAGAAGACGTATATATGGCGATCGACGTGCAAAGTAGCGCACGCCCTCTTTCTGCTGACAGTGCATGGCCTATTTGCTTCGGACAAGAACACCATCACTGTGAAACAGGTCTATTGGGAGTTTGTTAGTTCCATTTCTGAAATGTGAACATATTTTCCAAGTCTCAAACGCTAAGCTACAACTGATTATATGAATTGTTCATTACAAGCGCGCGGTATTTGGTCAGAGCAGCTGTGTCGCTGCTTCTCAGCGAGGAGGGCGGGCCGGCTAGTGTGGCCGAGTGGTTCTACGCGCTTCAGTCTGGAACCGCGCGACCTTTATGGTCGCAGGTTCGAATCCTGCCTCGGCCATGGGTGTGTTTGATGTCCTTAGGTTAGTCAGGTTAAAGTAGTTCTAAGTTCTAGGGGACTGACGACCTCAGATTTTAAGTCCCTTAGTGATCAGAGCCATGGACCTTGCCGTTGGTGGGGAGGCTTGCGTGCCTCAGCGATACAGATAGCCGTACCGTAAGTGCAACCACAACGGAGGGGTATCTGTTGAGAGGCCAGACAATCGTGTGGTTCCTGAACAGGGGCAGCAGCCTTTTCAGTAGTTGCAAGGGCAACAGTCTGGATGATTGACTGATCTGGCCTTGTAACACTAACCATAACAGCCTCGCTGTGCTGGTACTGCGAACGGTTGAAAGCAAGGGGAAACTACAGCCGTTATTTTTCCTGAGTGCATGCAGCTTCACTGTATGGTTAATGATGAAGGCGTCCTCTTGGGTAAAATATTCCGGAGGTAAAATAGTTCCCCATTCGGATCTCTGGGTGGGGACTACTCAAGAGGACGTGGTTTACAGGAGAAAGAAAACTGGGGTTCTACGGATCGGAGCGTGGAATGTCAGATCCCTTAATCGAGCAGGTAGGTTAGAAAATTTAAAAAGGGAAATGGATAGGATAAAGTTAGATATAGTGGGAATTAGTGAAGTTCGGTGGCAGGAGGAACAAGACTTTTGGTCAGGCGAATACAAGGTTATAAATACAAAGTCAATTAGGAGTAATGCAGGAGTAGGTTTAATAATGAATAAAAAAATAGGATGCGGGTAAGGTACTACAAACAGCATAGTGAACGCATTACAGTGGCCAAGATAGACGCGAAGGCGACGCCTACTACAGTAGTACAAGTTTATATGCCAACTAGCTGTGCAGATGACGAAGAAATTGAAGAAATGTATGACGAAATAAAAGAAATTATTCAGATAGTGAAGGGAGCCGAAAATTTAATAGTCATGGGTGACTGGAATTCGGTAGCAGGAAAAGGGAGAGAAGGAAACGTAGTAGGTGAATATGGATTGGGGCTAAGAAATGAAACAGGAAGCCGCCTGGTAGAATTTTGCACAGAGCACAACTTAATCGTAGCTAACACTTGGTTCAAGAATCATAAAAGGAGGTTGTATACATGGAAGAAGCCTGAAGATACTGACAGATTTCAGATAGATTATATAATGGTAAGACAGAGATTTAGGAACCAGGTTTTAAATTGTAAGACATTTCCAGGGGCAGATGTGGACTCTGACCACAATCTATTGGTTATGAACTGTAGATTAAAACTGAAGAAACTGCAAAAAGGTGGGAATTAGAGATGGGAGCTGGATAAACTGACTAAACCAGAGGTTGTACAGAGCTTCAGGAAGGGCGTAAGGGAACAAATGGCAGGAATGGGGGAGAGCAATACAGTAGAGGAAGAATGGGTCGCTTTGAGGGATGAGGTAGTGAAGGCAGCAGAGGATCAAGTAGCTAAAAAGACGAGGGCTAGTAGAAATCCTTGGGTAACAGAAGAAATATTGAATTTAATTGATGAAAGGAGAAAATATAAAAATGCAGTAAATGAAGCAGGCAAAAAGGAATACAAACGTCTCAAAAATGAGATCGACAGGAAGTGCAAAATGGCTAAGCAGGGATGGCTAGCGGATAAATGTACGGATGCAGAGGCTTATATCACTAGGGGTAAGATACATACTGCCTACAGGAAAATTAAAGAGACCTTTGGAGAAAAGAGAACCACTTGTATGAATATTAAGAGCTCAGATGGAAACCCAGTTCTAACCAAAGAAGGTAAAGCAGAAAGATGAAAGGAGTATATAGAGGGTCTATACAAGGGCGTTGTACTTGGGGACAACATTATGGAAAGGAAAGAGGATGTAGGTGAACATGAAATGGGAGATATGATACTGCGTGAAGAGTTTGACAGAGTACTGAAAGACCTAAGTCGAAACAAGGCCCCGAGAGTAGACAACATTCCATTAGAACTACTGACGGCCTTGGGAGAGCCAGTCATGACAAAACTCTACCATCTGGTGAGCAAGATGTATGAGACAGGCGGAATACCCTCAGACTTCAAGAAGAATATAATAATTCCAATCCCAAAGAAAGCAGGTGCTGACAGATGTGAAAATTACCGAACTATCAGTTTAATAAGTCACAGCTGCAAAATACTAACGCGAATTCTTTACAGACGAATGGAATAACTTGTAGAAGCCGACCTAGGGGAAGATCAGTTTGTATTCCATAGAAATATTGGAACACGTGAGGCAATACTGACCCTAAGGCTTATCTTAGAAGCTAGATTAAGGAAAGGCAAACCTACGTTTCTAGCACTTGTAGACTTAGAGAAAGCTTTTGACAATGTTGACTGGAATACTCTCTTTCAAATTCTGAAGGTGGCAGGGGTAAAATACAGGGAGCGAAAGGCTATTTACAATTTGTACAGAAACAAAATGGCAATTATAAGAGTTGAGGGGCATGAAAGGGAAGCAGTGGTTGGGAAGGGAGTGAGACAGGGTTGTAGCCTCTCCCCGATGTTATTCAATCTGTATATTGAGCAAGCAGTGAAGGAAACAAAAGAAAAATTCGGAGCAGGTATTAAAAACCATGGAGAAGCAATAAAAGCTTTGAGGTTCGCCGATGACATTGTAATTCTGTCAGAGACAGCAAAGGAATTGGAAGAGCAGTTGAACGGAATGGACAGTGTCTTGAAAGGAGGATACAAGATGAACATTAACAAAAGCAAAACGAGGATAATGGAATGTAGTCGAATTAAGTCGGGTGATGCTGACGGAATTAGATTAGGAAATGAGACACTTAAAGTAGTAAATGAGTTATGCTACTTGGAGAGCAAAATAACTGATGGTGGTCGAAGTAGGGAGGATATAAAGTGTTGACTGGCAATGGGAAGGAAAGCGTTTCTGAAGAATAGAAATTTGTTAACATCGAGTATAGATTTAAGTGTCAGGAAGTCGTTTCTGAAAGTATTTGTATGGAATGTAGCCGTGTATGGAAGTGAAACATGGACGATAAATAGTTTGGACAAGAAGAGAATAGAAGCTTTAGAAACGTGGTGGTACAGAAGAATGCTGAAGATTAGATGAGTAGATCACATAACTAATGAGAAGGTGTTGAATAGGATTGGGGAGAAGAGACGTTTGTGGCACAACTTGACTAGAAGAAGGGATCGGCTGGTAGGATATGTTCTGAGGCATCAAGGGATTACCAATTTAGTATTGGAGCGCAGCGTGGAGGGTAAAAATCGTAGAGGGAGACCAAGAGATGAATACACCAAGCAGATTCAGAAGGATGTAGGTTGCAGTGGGTACTCGGAGATGAAGAACCTTGCACAGGATAAAGTAGCATGAAGAGCTGCATCAAACCAGTCTCAGGACTGAAGACTACAACAACAACAATGTTTAAGTAAAATGGTTGGTTGGTTTGGGGAAGGAGATCAGACAGCGTGGTCATCGGTCTCATAGGATTAGGGAAGTATAGGGAAGGAAGTCGGCCGTGCCTTTTCAGAGGAACCATCCCGGCATTTGCGTGGAGTGATTTAGGGAAATCACGGAAAACCTGAATCAGTATGGCGTACGCGGGATTGAACCGTCGTCCTCCCAAATGCGAGTCCAGTGTCTAACCACTGCGCCACCTCGCTCGGTAAGTAAGATGATTTGTGTTTGAATATTGTGAGACAGAGAAGAAAGATTCAATTAGTGATTTATAATGAAATAAATGTAATGAAATTAGAAAAGAGTATGAAGAGGAATTCTATCGTTAGGAGAGCGGAGAGACGAACGCCGAGCAGGGGACTCGTGTAAATTTAGATGTAAATTTAGTGCTTATATGTTTAAGTAAAATGATTTGTGTTTGAATATTGTGAAAAAGAGGAGAAAGATTCAATTGGTGATTTAGAATGAAATGAAATGTAATGAAACTAGAAAAGTATAAGAAGAGGAAGAAAGATAATATTTTTTGTTTAGCTGCATTGCAGTAGTGCGTAGTGTGGATCCAGTGTTGAATGAGAGATCTGTATCATGGAACTTTATGTTTTTCATTGAAGAGTGAATATCTTTCAGTGTAAGCTATTTTTCAAATTTTAATTAATTATTTGCCTAATATTTGTTAGAGCAAGAAGTTCATATCAGTGTTGCCCTTGTCAGTTTAATCGCTGTTAAAGAAATATTTCACCTGAGAGCATTATGCACATCCTGATCCCAAGTCATTTTCATTTAAAGATTGTCTCACTCAATGGCGTGTATGAAATATTTTACTTGTTGACTGGAGTGTTGCACTAATCTCTCAGTAAGTGTATTTAAAAATTTGCAGCTGGCGCACAGACGGCAGCAAACATTGCATTTGCAAGTAATTACATTACGAGGTAAGATATTTTCATTTCGGGATCAGTTCACTACGAATTTATCAACGGCCAGAGACCATTTCATGAACAGCATTATTAGGCAGATCACTAACGCACAGGGACCACTTCGTTTAATTAACGAGATTAATAGTAAAGTTCACGATTTAATGAGATTACACATGGTTTTAGAGAGATTATAAAAGGCGGCCAAATTCATGTTGTATCCTCGCAAGCAGATACAGTACATTTGGTTTCTCTCGCAGTTGGAAATGTACGAAGACACCAAAGACAAACAACACTAGAGTTACAACCAACCAAGCCAATAGGAGTTCAAAATCATACGAAACAGTTTTTAAAAGGAAACTTTCATTTGGGGACTGCTCTGTTCAATTCGGGCGTCGGTGAATCTTTTACGAATTTTGAAGTTAGAGACATCTACTACACTCTGTAACATTTTGCTCGTAGTTAGTTTTTGCAGTGCACTTATAAATTAATCGTCTGTGTTTGCTTTCCCAGACCAGCCAACATACTTAATTTTGACAATTTATTTTCTTGTGAATATTACTCTTTATTTCGATGCACCGTACCAGTATTATTCAGCCATTAGCTATGTCCAATTCAACAAAAAATAATACCCCAATTTCTGATGAATTATTGCATCCGCCTTTAGAAAATCAGATAAACTTGTCAGTGCTGGAGGTAGATTCTTCTACCACAGAGAGTTACATTCCGACAAATATGGAAACGCTATCGAATTCGGATAGCAATGTGTTTGCAAGTCTAAACATTTCTTTCGTCAATGATGTACCTGCTTCAACTTTACAAGTTTTAGATTCCATGGGCTGAATCCACCACAACAAAGACATTAGAAAGTCGGGTCACAACAGAAGTAGACAATGAAAATACTGATGAACAGTCCCCTCATCACACAATCATTAACGGCATTTCTTTACTGACTAATGATCTTTTCTCACTATGCTTCAGGTTTTACTCGCAGAAATCCACAAGATCTTGACAGAATACAGAAGGAAAGTAACGAAATTGTAGGTAGTCAGCTATTAAGTCATATTGATCAAAAATTACGAAAGAATAGTGAAACACTTCACAATCAGCTAACAAACCATATTGACACCAACTTAAATAAAATTTCTGACCATTTTGAAGCGCTTGCATAAAATTAGACAAATTTTCAGACTTTATTTTCGCAACGAGTTGTTGAAACAGATAATCAGTTAAAACATTAAGAAAACGATGCTCAAAGAGAAAGATTTGCTTCTCAAGAAGACGAATAGTTTCCAGTGCTGCAGTCACAAGACTAACACATATAACACTCAAGCATTCGGAACGGATCAGTCATTTAGAATCGGAAATTAATTAAGTCGACAATGACTTTGGGACACAACATTATACACTCCTGGAAATTAAAATAAGAACACCGTGAATTCATTGTCCCAGGAAGGGGAAACTTTATTGACACATTCCTGGGGTCAGATACATCACATGATCACACTGACAGCACCACAGGCACATAGACACAGGCAACAGAGCATGCACAATGTCGGCACTAGTACAGTGTATATCCACCTTTCGCAGCAATGCAGGCTGCTATTCTCCCATGGAGACGATCGTAGAGATGCTGGATGTAGTCCTGTAGAACGGCTTGCCATGCCATTTCCACCTGGCGCCTCAGTTGGACCAGCGTTCGTGCTGGACGTGCAGACCGCGTGAGACGACGCTTCATCCAGTCCCAAACATGCTCAATGGGGGACAGATCCGGAGATCTTGCTGGCCAGGGTTGTTGACTTACACCTTCTAGAGCACGTTGGGTGGCACGGGATACATGCGGACGTGCATTGTCCTGTTGAAACAGCAAGTTCCCTTGCCGGTCTAGGAATGGTAGAACGATGGGTTCGATGACGGTTTGGATGTACCGTGCACTATTCAGTGTACCCTCGACGATCACCAGAGGTGTACGGCCAGTGTAGGAGATCGCTCCCCACACCATGATGCCGGGTGTTGGCCCTGTGTGCCTCGGTCGTATGCAGTCCTGATTGTGGCGCTCACCTGCACGGCACCAAACACGCATACGACCATCATTGGCACCAAGGCAGAAGCGACTCTCATCGCTGAAGACGACACGTCTCCATTCGTCCATCCATTCACGCCAGTCGCGACACCACTGGAGGCGGGCTGCACGATGTTGGGGCGTGAGCGGAAGACGGCCTAACGGTGTGCGGGACCGTAGCCCAGCTTCATGGAGACGGTTGCGAATGGTCCTCGCCGATACCCCAGGAGCAACAGTGTCCCTAATTTGCTGGGAAGTGGCGGTGCGGTCCCCTACGGAACTGCGTAGGATCCTACGGTCTTGGCGTGCATCCGTGCGTCGCTGCGGTCCGGTCCCAGGTCAACGGGCACGTGCACCTTCCGCCGACCACTGGCGACAACATCGATGTACTGTGGAGACCTCACGCCCCACGTGTTGAGCAATTCGGCGGTACGTCCACCCGGCCTCCCACATGCCCACTATACGCCCTCGCTCAAAGTCCGTCAGCTGCACATACGGTTCACGTCCACGCTGTCGCGGCATGCTACCAGTGTTAAAGACTGCGATGGAGCTCCGTATGCCACGGCAAACTGGCTGACACTGACGGCGGCGGTACACAAATGCTGCGCAGCTAGCGCCATTCGACGGCCAACCCCGCGGTTCCTGGTGTGTCCGCTGTTACGTGCGTGTGATCATTGCTTGTACAGCCCTCTCGCAGTGTCCGGAGCAAGTATGGTGGGTCTGACACGCCGGTGTCAATGTGTTCTTTTTTCCATTTCCAGGAGTGCAAGTATTAGACATTTCTCAAAAAGTGAAACAATTAGAGGTCAACACAGACAAACAATTTGGCTGACACACTTCCCACGCCTTTTACATAAACAGAAGAATTCCCTCTCACTACAGCGTTCTCAACATCAGCAACAAACAGTTGTATGGCGGCAGATTAAATGAAGGTCAATTTCGCACCTTACATGAGACTTTTTATACATTGTAACGGGAAGGTGAATATGTCACCTGACATACTTTGGCGAAAATGTACAAAATGCCTATAAAAATGTACAGTATGCAAGGCAAAGGGATGACACTCAAACGTTAGTGTTAACACACCGTACCTATATCCTGCATGTCAATGAGCAAGAGGTGAAACAAGCAGCTGGCGGAAACGTTTCCTCTGGGAAGCAAATGCGCTGGGCAACGTCCCGGGCACGTTATGGGCAGAGTACAATGGAAAGCTCTTAAAAGTGACCTGCGGCGAGAGACAACGAACGGGCAAGTAGCAGGCTACGAGAGTGGTACGGAAAGAAGCTTTAGAAAACAGCATGAGGGAATTTCCAGATGGATACGAACAAACCAGTGAGACAGTTGATCACGTGGTATGCTCATGGTGTATGCATGTATCTTTTAGATGTCTGAAGTGGGCACAAAATGTCCGATTGGCTGACATGAACTAGCAAGGAGTAAAGTGCCGAAATTTCGAATCAGTGTAATGGTAGGCCCTTTGCAATTGGCAGAGAGAGTTTCCACAAAATAAGAGGAATGCTCCTATTGGTCGGAAAAAGCCGTGACGTGGAGCACGAAAGGTCCCAGGTGGGAGACAGTTTTGCTAAGAGAGACAAGACCAAAAATTTCGGGGACTCTCCTCTGTACTGGCGTTAAGTGTAGAATGGAGCGTATGATGTTCTTCTAATAATTTCCGGGTATGCAGCCGGATCCCGTCGACATTCTGCCACGATATTTCGGCCCAGAGACATCCGGCCACCATCAGGTGAGTACACAACTACTGAAGCGCCCAGGTGCAGTCGCGGTATTTATGCCGAATCTCGCGCATGCGAAATGTACTGGCATCCTACAGCGCATGCGTCAGGTGTTGACATGCGCGGCATAGCCTATTTGTACGTGCTGCCCTCGGTGGTGAAAATAAAAGATCATCTAGTCATTGAGTATCGAATGACGCTGTCGATTCCGCTGTTATTGTATAATTTTAATAACAGGATTCCAATTTTTATCCAGCTTAAAGCCGTTGTCACGATTTATAAGATTATCGGCAAGACGTATTTCCATTGATTCCTTGATTACGGAATACCAAAATCCGGAAACCGGAGCTAAAATTTTTGTAATTTTTGTTTCATTGTATTCCATTGAATGTCCCAATGAAATACAGTGCTCTGCTACTGCCGATTTTGACGGTTGCCGCAGACGGGTGTATCTTTCATGTTCTGTACTTCTTCTAAAAAAAAAAAAAAAAAAAAAAAAAAAAAAAAAAAAAAAAACCAGCACAAAAGTCAAGCAACCACCAAACTGTCACGACATCCCACATCACCCACATGTCAGGAGGGGAAGCGCCTTAGTTGCGCTAAAACTTCGATAACAGCAGAGGGTTCAACCCTCAATATATGTGCGACCGTGTGCTCTTCAGTAGTTGCGTACTCACCTGATGGTGGATGGACGTCTCCCGAAATATCGTGGCAGAATCTGGACGGGATCCGGCTGCATACCCGGAAATTATTAGAAGAACAAATACGCCGGGAAAAGTTCAGGAGTGTATGATGGTACGATGCAGAGGAGGACTTTTGTGTGAACACTGTATTCAGTGCGCCTGAAATGTAGCTAGGTATTAGATGTAGCATCATTGAGCTACAAGAATGGAGAAACGAACCAGCCACATAGTTACTTGCTCTTGCGAGAACTGAGAGGGCATTGTAATATGCACACTGCTACAGCCATGCGGGTGCATATCGCTGTATTTCGAGACTAGGGATGGGTGCATGACCATAGATGTTAAGTCCCATAGTGCTCAGAGCCATTTTTATGGGTGCATGTTTTCTCACCTAATCAAAAACATTGGAGAGTTTTGGCTGATAAAATCAGCAAAGGTTTTGATTAGCTTTTATAGGAATTTCAGAGGTCGAGAGCAGACATGCAGCCGACAGCCCATCGCAGATAAGGTAAATACCACGAGTAGGAGTGCAAATTTGTTGGTTCACCAGCTTGAGTCGACTGTGAACTCGAGCAACCTTGAGTAGTCTTTTGCTCAGCTTGTCACAAAAAACTAACCATCCTCTGAAGACTTTACTGTCAACCTAAATAGTACCGAACTTCAACCGCAGTCGGATGATTTGTCGTAATATTGGCCAACTTCACGACGTAGTAGTAAGAATGATTTTGTAAAGAAACATCTGGTAAGAAATTTGATATTGCTGAGTTTAAAGATAAATAGATTACTCAGGACCAAATGCGTTATCTTAACAACTGTCCTAGTTGTCATATTACAGTCTTTGTAAATTCGTGTATCTCCTTGACAATAATTCTGCATTTAAAAAAACTTTGAGTACAACTTAAACACCGTTGTGTTCTGTTATAGAAGTAAGTCCACTCTTTGCGCCAGTCATTTATTCTATAGACGTTTATGCACCCACGGGCTTTTATGCTGATATCTTCGAAAGAGAAAAGGAGTGGAGTGTCAGACAGTGAACAACATCAACGCACACAAGATTAACAAATTAAAAAGTAACTTTTGTGATTCTCCATATACTTTTCATAGACACTCAGATGGATATGCATATCAACAAAAAGTAGACAGAATGGGTAAAATCAGGGACTTTGAAACGGAATGGCGACAATCGCAAACATTTGATAACAGAAACGATGTTCAAAATACCCCAAAACACGACGGATTCGACTACAAACATTTTCTTTCTGTACGAAAGTTCAAATTTAAAAAAAATGGAAACACTGACTTGCATCATAAGACTGGATCAAGCAGTTATATTCTACTTTACTTCCAGCTTGACCAGTAATTCACAAATTAGAGTTTATTTGTATTTTTTAGAAGGCGAACCAGCCTACCCACTTTTGAGATTTCGCAATTCGTGACAACTGCGCAATTTTTTGAGCAGATGATGCAGCAGAACCAGCATTTAATACAGCCATTCTGTCAGTCAGCTCTCATTCACCTTTGTGTGTCAACATTTTCTCGTTCGCTACGTATACTCACAGGTCAACAAAAAGAAAGCAGTAATGCATTTCCCGACCTACTTCAATTATTTGAAATTCAGCAGTCTATTGGTTGCTTAACAAAAACTTCTCTCAAGACAACAGAGGTTACAATGGCAATAGGAATCAAGGTTATAACAGATCATTTAATAACAGATACAACAGACGATAAGGCAACAGTCAGCGGTATCAGAATAATCACAGCAGGCGAAACAGTTTTAAAGGACTGCCTCAGTACAGTCAGCAAGAAAACTAAAATATTGTTGGCAACTACCACCAGTTTCAGCAGCAAGATAATAGGAAACACAATTCGTCTCAGGAAAATTACAGCAGCTTTACAGTCATAATAATCCGGTAAACAATTATGTTCATCGAAATAATGAGTTACATTCCAACCATCACGTACCATCCAAGAGAAGGTACGACAACAGACCACAGAACCATAATCAGAATTATAGACACAATAACCGTAATGACAAAATGCAAAATGATAGTTACCGACAGCAACAACATTGCGTATTAAATGAACCAGGTAGTCGCTTCCGTCCTCCATAGTCTGGTAATCAAAAAAATACTCGATCTGTACAGATAATTGAAATCCCAGAGCACCATCATCAAAGTAAAAACAATAATGACAGGTAATTACTAGAAGCTCAGCATACCGTAGATGTCAACAGGAAAACCTCATCTACAGACAATACGAACGTAGTAACAGAACGTATTATCACGTTGGAAGACATAAGAGACCCTCATGCAGGAAAAAGAACAGCCACAAAAGAATGTCTAACATCCGATTATCAACATACAAATTGACTCACATAGTTTCACTGCAGTAATTGACTCCAGCTCTCCAGCTACATTGATTAGTGATGCAATATTTAATAAATTCAGTGCAAATAAATCTTGCCCTATATTCCCATTGCAAAAGGCTAAAGTTAGAGGAGCAGTTTCTGGAAAAGGACACAAAATTTACTATTCATGGCCTCACATTTTATGCAAATTTTTGGGTCGTCTCACTTTTAACAATGGAAATTTTTCTAGGTATGGATTTCTTGACAGAACACAAAGCGATATTGGACTTTAAAGACTCTTATATTCTACTACGTAGCAATAAGGAGGAAGCTGAGAACAGTTCCTGCAAACTTCAGTAGAGGAACAGGAAATTAACAGACTAGAGATTTTTTCATACACAAAAAATACATAGTGGTATACACAATTTTTCACTGACAAGTATATTGCGACCACCAATGAAGGTGAAGAATCTAATTTCGACGTTTCGCAGACAATGCAAGCCAAGGTAGGCAATTGTGAAGCAGCAACAAAAGAAGACAGACAACAGATGCAAGAAGTTTACAGTCACATTTACATGCTTTTGATAATGTACCAGTTACTATGCAAGTATCTGTGTATGAATTCCAAGTAAAGCTTCATAAGACTTTTGTTTCAAAGTTTTACTCAGCGCCTTTTCATTATAGACACAAAGTGAAACAAGAATTAGAATCTAAGTCCAAAAACAAGACATCATGACGGACGTAGCAATACTAGCAGACTAGCACTGGCGGAAAGGGCATTCCTGACCAAGAGATGTCCGCTATTATCAAACATAGGCATTGATTTGAGGAAGAAATTTCTAAAAATGTGGATCTGGTGCACAGCATTGTACGGTAGGAGAACATGGGCCGTGGGAAAACCAGAACAGAAGAGAGTCGAAATATTTAAGTTGTGGTGATACAGAAGCACGTTGACAATTAGATGGGCATATAAGGTAAGGAATGAGAAGGTTGTCTGCTGAATCGGCGAGGAAAGGAACGTATGGAAACACGGACAAGAAGAAGGGACATGATGGTAGGACATCTATTAAGGCATCAGGGATTAACTGTCATGGTACTAGAGGAAGCTGCAGAGGGTAAAAACTGTACAAGAAGACAGAGACTGGAATACATCCAGGGAACAACTGAGGAATTTGAGGAAATCGTGGCCGGACGCATGGAACTAGTCAGAAGAGCTATGGCTTAAAAAAAAAAAATCTGGGTAACAGACTCGGAACAACAGGCCTTAATAAAGCAGCGTAAATAAATTAAATTGAAGGTGAAAGAACGATTAGCATTTTTGTCCTCTCGACGACGAGGTTATTGTAGATGGAACACTAGCTTGGGCTGGACAAAGGTGGAGAAGGAAACCATACACTGAATTTTCAAATGAGCCATTCCGGTATTCACCTTCATCGATGTAGGGAAACCGGAAAACTTGAATCAGGTGTCCAAATACTGGGATTTGAAACCAAGTACTGTAGCATGAAAGTCCAACGTGGAAACCACTGACTCATCGAATTCTATGCAAAGGTAAAATGAATTTCTTTCATTTAAGGTATTAAAAAAAAAAGAAAAACGATGGTTATATGGAAGAAAACGGAGTACTTCACAAACCTCCACCCAAGAAAATAGCTTAGTAACAACAGCTTATAAAACTTGCCTTGACAACAAACAACAGTTTGAAGGTTATCTTATTGAAGAAACAGTTTAGAACGTCTACGTTGTTATACATCTGCAAACTTTTCGCAGTTAAGGAAACCACTGAAAATTAGCAGAAGAACCACGGACACACGGCTGAACTTCACGAAGCATTCGACCTAATGAGGAAGGTAGAAACTGGACATTTAAATAATAGATTATTCACATCTACTAATACCGTAACTTCTATATAGACTGACAACTTCAAATGGTTCAATTGGCTTTGAGCACTATGGGACTTAACATCTGAGGTCATCAGTCCCCTAGAACTTAGAACTACTTAGACCTAACTAACCTAAGGACATCACACACATCTATGTCCGAGGCAGGATTCGAACCTGCGACCGTAGCGGTCGCGTGGACTGACAAGTGGAGCAATGCTAAAGCAGGGGCTGCAGATTGAAAACATGTTGTATCTGCTCTCATCCATTTTCCTCTTTCACTATCATAGTTTTAAGGAACTCTAGAGGCTCAGTGAGCGTTAATTTATCCAAGACAAAGTACCGTTTGTTATGCGCTTGCTGAGTGACTTCACTGATAAACAAAATTAGTCACTGTCTTACATATTTATTTTTTCAAATGATACTCATGAAATGATTTGCTACATATAGAGAATATTAAAGTGGAAACGAGCCTCATTTGTAGTCTGAAGCCTTTAGGATAACCCAGTGTAAATCATAATGCGACAGATGAAGGTCTAGGTTCAGCTCCCACTACAACGGATAGTTTAATCTGTTGGGAAGGTTCGTTTAAGCACACACCCCGACACAGCGCGAGGGATTCGTTTCTGGAACATTCAGATGCTGCATATGTGGCGGACCAATCACGTGAGCTTCTGCAGGCCACAGAGCTAGAGGAATGCTGACAGAGGAAAATCAGTGGGAGCCAGAGGGAACGAATTTCGATTCTAATGTTCACGTCAGGTTGGTCTAGTTGGATGAGGTCTTCCACATAGTCTGCTGAAAACTTATAATCCGCGATCAAATTGTGATAGACAGCACAATGAATGGCCTCACGAACGACGGAACTTACGTAAATATTTTTGACATCTGTTTTTATAAATGTTGTTCTGTATTTTTATGTCGCTTCCAATAGACTAAAGGTAACAATGGTTTTGAGATGCTTATCGGCACGCTGTTAATACAAATAAATGGAAGAATTATCCTGACTTTCAAAAACCCTCCTTAAAGGAAACATTTGGCTAAAGGAAGACTTACTCGTGCTAAAATAGCAGTCATTAAGATATCGAACTGTTAATATGTAAGCTGATAATGTGAAGTCGGATAGAGTGCAACGACACGTCAGTTTGTTCTGCAAATATAATTTTCCAAACCACCATCAGAATAACTATAATCGGCGACATACTTGTTGCATAAGCAGACAAGTACGTAGCGACAGCACATCGTTGTCTCCGAATTCTCGTAACCACGTAAGAAAGAAGAGAGAGATGAAGAAGAGTTGCTATGGACTTCCTCCCAGTAACAAGTAGTATTACTGAAACGGCTTTACCGTGCTTGTACCTCCACAAGTGTGCTTATATTACGTCTTGAACGGCATTATGCAGATGGACATGGTTATGCAACAATTAAAAATATTTTCGTTTGCCATTATCGCAGTAAGACGACAGCAAATGAAGTGAATGGTATGATGAGACAAAAACAGCTACTTTCATTCGAAAGAGGGCGAATATATAACTATAAAATAAACGTATGGGTACCTTCTGCAGCCAACAAGTTCAACGTAGCAAAATATTTTTCACATCAAAATCAAAATCATAAATTAATATGAGAATTTTCCTCTTTTAGTTAACTGTTGGAATTATCTCCTATCCTCATTTACTATGTTTTTGCTAAATGAAATAAAAAGAAGTCATCCTTGCCCAAGATGGTGTAATATACGTGTAATTATTGCGTATAATGTTTACCGTCAGAAGTCATGTAATTTTGGAACATTTCTCGACGTTTTGAATTTATCTTCAATCTATATATCATGGATTCAAATATTTCTTAAAACTACTGAATATATTTTAATTGCATCTTGTAATGACAAGAAAATGTGTATTTTTGTCATCAATCGCGTTTCGTTTTACTTAAATTAAAACGTCATCAGTGGTCTGTAATGAAAGCTATTTACGATTTGGCTACTTTTTAGATCTAAAAACAGTTCATTACAAAAGATACTGATTTTGCTTACAGTAGTTTGTTCCGTTGTAGCTCACATCGGGAGACGCCGTTGCTTGCACGTTTTCGTGGTATCCCTTCGTTTGGCATTGTCTTCTGCCTAATCCCGCGTTACTTCAAAGAACTATGCATTTCTTGATGGGAAACACAACACAATGTAGTATTACTACTCTTTGTAACATTCTGGTTAAAAAGGCACCACTTCAGGTATTGGCCCCTATCCAATCCTACTCCCAGTACGACTAACCTAGAGAAATGAGGGGGTGAGGAAGGATAAAGGTAAGAAAACCAAATGGGAGCCGTGAAAATGAAACATAATTAGTATTTATTCTTTTTATTTTATTTTTATTTGTTGTTGTTGTGGTCATCAGTCCTGAGACTGGTTTGATGCAGCTCCCCATGCTACTCTATCCTGTGCAAGCTTCTTCATCTCCCAGTACCCAATGCGACCTACATCCCTCTGAATCTGCTTGTGTATTCATCTCTTGGTCTCCCTTTACGATTTTTACCCTCCACTCTGCCCTCCAATACTAAATTGGTGATCTCTTGATGCCTCCGAACATGTCCTACCAACCGATCCCTTCTTCTAGTCAAGTTGTGCCACAAACTTCCCTTCTCCCCAATACTATTCAACACTTCCTCATTAGTGTTGTGATCTACCCATCTAATCTTCAGCATTCTTCTGTAGCACCACATTTCGAAAGATTCTATTCTCTTCTTGTCCAAAATATTTATCGTCCATGTTTCACTTCCATACATGGCTACACTCCATACAAATACTTTCAGAAACGACTTCCTGACACTTAAATCTATACTCGATGTTAACAAATTTCTCTTCTTCAGAAACGCTTTCCTTCCCATTGCCAGTCTACACTTTATATCCTCCCTACTTCGACCATCATCAGTTATTTTGCTCCCCAAGTAGCAAAACTCATTTAGTGCTTTAAGTGTCTCATTTCCTAAACTAATAACTTCAGCATCACCCGACTTAATTCGACTACATTCCATTATCCTCGTTTTGCTTTTGTTGTGTTCATCTTACATCCTCCTTTCAAGACACTGTCCATTCCGTTCAACTGCTCTTCCAAGTCCTTTGCTGTCTCTGACAGAATTACAATGTCATCGGCGATACTCAAAGTTTTTTTTTAAATTTTTGTTTTATATACGAGCGCCTTGAGTAGCGGGTCCTGCGTCAGTCAGCACGTCCAAACGTGTTTTCTCGTCGAGTGGGAGTAGATTCCGTAATCGGTTCTGTTCGGGTCGGGTAGGTTCAGGTCAGTTTTTACCCTACCATGCCTTGGACGTTCCAGCTGCGAGGCACATCATTAAAGGCCTTCTCTAAGAAATTCGAGAAGTATTGCTCGTAGTGTTTGTTGCATGTTAGGACGCAGTGTCGTTCACTGAGATAATTCCAATATCCTAGCACTGCCTTACGGCCAGAATTAAAAATACAGCGGATTGTGTGGCCACAGATCCAGTTCACAGGGTGAGTTTTTGAATAAAAGTGAATGCATGTCGATCTGAGTGGGTGGAACTGGTGATCGTCTGTGTCGTCCACTCCACAGCGGGTGCAGAGGGGCGAGTCGGCTAGATGGACACGATGCAGTTGATGTCGGTTAACATTTTTGCCATTCACTGTGATATACCACACTGATTGGACGGCGGTTTCGAGAAAGCCGGCGTGGACCGCTTGGTATACTGCTTTCGTCAGAAACAAATGTGAAAGTGATAAAGACTGGTAGACATAAATGTAAACCAGGAATAATCGCCGGGTATGATAAAAGGGGGATGGGATGGTCGATATCAAAACTGGGGTGCACAAAGATATCGGCGCGAGGTCTAGGAATAGGAGTCGAGTGAGGCTCCGCGAGCAATGACCCCAGAGTTTGAGTTGGGAGCTGATGTGCTGTTGTTGTGGTCTTCAGTCCAGAGACTGGTTTGATGCAGCACTCCTTCCTACTCTGTCCTATGCAAGCCTCTTCATCTCTTAGTAACTACTGCAACCTACATCCCTCTGCTTACTGTATTTGTCTCTTGGTCTCCCTCTACGACTTTTACCCCACACGCATTTTACATTACTAAATTGGTGAGCCCTTGATGTCTCAGATGTGCTCTACCAACGTACCCCTTCTTTTTGTCAGGCTGTACCACAAATTTCTCTTCTCCCCAGTTCTGTGCAGTACCTCCTCATTAGTTAAGTTATCTACCCGCCCAATGTTCAGCATTCTTCTGTAGCACCACATTTCAAAAGCTTCTATTCTCTACTTGTCTAAACTGTTTACCGTCCATGTTTCACTCCCATAAATGGCTACACTCCATAAAAATACTTTCAGAAAGGACTTGCTGACACCTAAATCTATACTCGATGTTAATTTCTCTTTCTCAAAGACGCTTTTATTGCCATTACCAGTCTACATTTTATATCCTCCCAATTTCGACCATCATCACTATATTTTGCTTCCCAAATAACAAAACTCATTTACTACTTTAAGTTCCTCATTTCCTAATCTAATTTCCTCGGCATCACCTAGTTTAATTCGACTACGTTCCATTATCCTCGTTTTGATTTTCTTGCTGTTCATCTTGTATCCTCCTTTCAAGATACTGTCCGTTCCATTCAGTTGCTCTTCCAATTCCTTTCCAATGTCATCAACAAACCTCAAAGTTTTTATTTCTTCTCCCTGGACCTTAATTCATACCCCAAATTTTTCTTTTGTTTCCTCTACTGCTTGCTTAATATTTGGATTAAATAACGTTGGGGATAGGCTACAGATCTGTCTCACTCCCTTCTCAACCACTGCTTCCCTTACGTGTCCCTCATAACTGCTATGTGGTTTCCCTTTCATGCCCCTCAACTCTTATAACTGCCATTTGGTTTCTGTACAAATCGTAAATAGACCCCCTGTCCCTGTATTTTACTCCTGCCACTTTCAGCATTAGAAAGAGAGTATTCCATTCAGCGATGACAAAAGCCTTACCCAAGTCTACAAATGCTATAAACGTAGGTTAGCCCTTCATTAACATATTTTCTATGAGAAGTCTTAGGGTCAGTAATGCCTCGCGTGTCCCTAGACTTCTCCGGAATCCAACTGATCTTCGCCGAGATCGGCTTCTACGAATTTTTCCATTCTTCTGTAACAGCCGGTAATTTTTCCATCTGTCAACACATGCTTCCTTTGGGACCGCAACACATTTATCTAATTCAAATCTCCTCAAATTACTGCTCTTTTGCAGTTTCTTCAGTTTTAATCCGCAGTTCGTAACCAATAAATTGTGGTCAGAGTTCACATCTGCCTCTGGAAATGTCTTATAATTTAAATCTGGTTCCTGAATCTCTGTCTTACCATTATATAATCTATCTGAAGCCTTCCGCTTCCTCCAGGGCTCTTCCACTTATACTTGCCGCTCTTATGATTCTTAAACCAAGTGTTAGCTATGATTAAATTATGCTCTGCGGAAAATTCTACCAGTCGGCTTCATCTTTCATTCTTTTCTCCAGTTCGTATTCACCTAATACTTTTCCTTCTCTTCCTTATCCTACTATTGAATTGCAGTCCCCCATGACTATTAAATTTTCGGCTACTTTAACGATCTGAATAATTTCTTTAATCTCATCACGCATTTCCTCAGTCTGTGTACAGCACCTTAAGTCTGGTTGGCACATGTATTACAAGGATAATCCCAAAAGTAAGGGCGCCTCTTTTTTTATAAGTGCAGAACTCCGTTTGTGTAGCAGTTGGTCACACTGTAATGAAGAGTGCTTCACGCGCTGTGTGTAAACATGCACACGCCGCGCTGATGCGCTCAGGCTTGGCTTGGCAGCCGTTGAGAATGGAGCTCCCGTTGGATGTTACAGCCAACTGCGAATTGCGCGCAGTTGTTCGGTTTTTGAACGCAAAGGGCACTGCGCCGATTGAAATCCATCGCCAATTGATGGAAGTGTATGGTGAGTCGTGCATGAATGTCGAAAATGTTCGTAAGTGGTGTAGAGAGTTTGCACCTGGTCAGACCGAAATTCACGACGAACGAAGGAGCGGGAGGCCGTCAGTTTCTGAGGAGACAGTGTTGAAGTCTGAGCAAAGCATGCGTGAAGATCGGCGGATCACCCTGGATGATCTCTGCACGTTTGTTTCTGAGGTTTCCCGAAGCACCTCTCACAGAATTTTAACGGAAACATTGAACTACCGGAAGGTGTGCGCAAGATGGGTGCCACGCATGCTGACTGAGGACCACATGCGGGAACGAGTTGATACTTCCCGCGCATTTCTTCACCGCCTTGCAGCCGAACAGGACAACTTTCGGGACGCAACTGTCACGGGTGACGCAACCTGGGCGTACCACTTTATACCTGAGACCAAGCAACAATCACGCCAGTCGTGGCATCCTTCGTCACCAACGCCGCGGAAATTCAAACAAACACAGTCATGCAACACAGTCATGCAACCGATTTTTGGGATCGGAAAGGGATACTGTTGGTCGACTTCATGCACACTGGAACTACAACTAACGCTGACAGGTACTGTGAGAATCTGAAAAAACTCCAACGGGCAATTCAGAACCGGAGAAGAGGAATGTAGAGCAAGGGAGTACACATTCTCCATGACAACGCTCGCCCACACATCGCTCGTCAAACCGTTGCTCCCCTGCAACAGTGAGTGGAACATAATCATTCTCCCACTCATAGTCCTGACTTGGCGCCCAGTGACTATCACCTCTTCCTCAGGTTAAAAGAACATTTGGCCGTAAAGCGATTCAGCTCCGACGACGAGGTGACAGAAGAGGCTCATAACTTTCTGAACGGCATGGCGGCGAGCTGGTATGACATGGGCATACAAAAACTGCCACGGCGTCTACAAAAATGCATCGACAGAAATGGTGAATATGCCGAAAAATAGCTAATGTTCAAGCTGTAAACTGATGTAAACAATTGTAGAAATAAACGGGTCTATGTACTTACAAAAAAATGTGAGACCTTACTTTTGGGATTACCCTCGTAGTTCCACCACACCACGGTCCCGTGGAAATTCAAGTGAGTCATATTGCACTTTGAATAACATCCTTGAGGTGACGAAGTAGCCCATGCCGTCAACAGACGTCGGGACAGGAGAGTTGGGACCGATAGTACCTGAGCCGCATGTGATGTGCAGGAGGCATAGTAGATGTTCACATACTGGGAGAGTTGGAAAATATCGAGGACTCGTAGCCGGTGATCTGCAAGCGTAGCTATGATGGTCTGTAGCAAACGCCTACCATTAATAGCTGCCAAGCGACGGAGATTGGCTGTGAATTCAGTGCCAAGACATGTAACGATGGCGGCGGCGCTAAGGCGGCCAACCTTTCTCCCCTGTAGGCCCTCATCAGTGAGAAAGACGTAGGATTTGGACACGTTAAGAGAGCTGTCCGATGCTTCGCCGTAAGTCGCCACCCATGTCAGTGCTGCTCGAACTTCCTCCTCACCGCATAGTCCGTGCAACAGAAACTGTGCCCATGCAACGTATTACCTTTCAAACGTTGGCGCAGTCCCTGGAGCATGCGTTCAAAAGCGAAAGCATATAAAATCGCGGGAAGGGGGAAGCCTTGCCGGTCAGATAGTGCTATGACCAAGGGCGGCGTGAGGCGGCCGTTTTACATGGTTCTGGAGGTCGCGCTGCCCAGAAGGCGCAAAATACCGTGAAAAACCGCCGGGAAACCCATATTCTGAAGAATACAAGTGGTCAACACAGTCGAAGCCTGGCTAAACTCCAGCGACGCCAAGGCGACAGGGAGATGCCGACGACGAGCAAAAGTTATCACGTCTCGGTAACGGCAAAGGGCAGTACGGATATCGTTGTCACCTCCTAGGGAAGTCAGGTCAAAGGAGGTGACGTAACATGCTACCTTATTGATTCGCGATGACAGCAGCCATGTAAATTGTTTCGTCCAGCCTCGTCGTGTATAAGAAGCCTGCATACTCGATTCGCTAATAATCAATCTTCTTCAGTGTATATAATCCTAAGTCTGTGCTACATAGAGAGTACAAGCGAAGTGACTAGTGTTGTCGCTGCTATTGAAGTCGCTAATCTTGAGGCTGCTATCGAACTGGGCCGTCACCAGTCGGTTGCGGCTCTTACGTCCTCTCCACATAGGGGGCGCTGCTGTCGCGTTGTCATCCGGGAGGGACGTCCGGTCAGCGTGCGACTGGCTCGCTGTTTCTCACAGCCATCTCTTCTCTACCGTTCCCGATTGTAGTGCCGGCGCTTGACTTTATGCCGTCAAAAATGTAAATGTTGTATTACTAGGGCCTTCCGTCGGGTAGACCGTTCGCCGGGTGCAAGCCTTTCGATTTGACGCCACTTCGGCGACTGGCGCGTCGATGAAATGATGATGATGAGGAGAGCACAACACCCACTCCCTGAGCAGAGGAAATCTCCGACCCAGCCGGCTCCTAAGGATTGACATTCTGTCGCGCTGACCACTCAGCTACCGGGAACGGACACTTTACGCCGTAACATAAATATTTTCATATCGCTGTTGAGCAACGTCATTGATCAATAATCATGGAAGATCGATCACCCGTGCGGTTTGTGAAGAGTATAACGATGCCATCGAGAAAGGTGTTAGAGACCACTGACATCGGGGACTCAGCTCTCGTGCGATGGTCTTCCATGTGGAGGCCAACAAAAAGTTACAACTTTTGTAACATTCGACGGGGATATCATTGGGCTGTGGGAATCTATCAGATCCCGCTTTAATAGCACCGAGTTCATCAGCTGTAGTTACGTCTTCGCGGAGTTCATGCGCTATCTCCACCGGGAGAGCGCTCATAGTAAGTCATGCTACCTCTGTGATCAGTTCCACGGAATGCAGTACAGCTGCATACAATCCAGTGAAATGATCGTCGAGAGCAAGGTTGGGTCTCATGCCGGTGGCCTTCCGCCTCGGTGAGGATGTGGATCAGAGCCCTGCGCCGTCCTCTTTCCTGGAGAAGGTGGTACACTGACAGATGTTCTTGAGGTGTCCGATTAGAATCAGAGATCCGACTACAATGCCTTCCAGGTGACGGCATATGATCAAGGAGATGTGCCTTTTTGTTCAGTGTACCACAGTCTGCCTGGCTGGCGATAAAGGCGTCATATGATCTTGAGGTGAAATTATGTTTGGTAACCTTATGATATTGTGCTTTGCAGAACTGTAGCTAATGGTCTAGCATGTTATGCTGAAAGACCTACAATACTGTAAGAGTTCCACCCAGTCAGTAACCGTTGCAGACCACAGAAGATATTTTATGCGCAGGTCTGAAATTCGAAAAAGTACAGAGTTATGCAGATAACTGATTGCTTATATCTGTTCCTTAGTGATAAGGAAGATAAAGATTCACATAAGAAATTCTCTACAATTCTTGTTAGTCAGGTGTAAATAACAACTGTGACCTCATGCTCAGGAAACAGTTGGAGGCTGAGCAGCCAAGTTAGAAAAAATTCCTCTTCTTGTGACTATCAGTGTACTGATCATTAATTCCATTTGGTAGTTATTGTTGCTCATGAATCTGGTTAAGTTTATTTAGTGCTCTGTTTCTGTAGTAATGTGTTAACTAACACACATTCTCTCTGCATTTCTAGTTAGCTTGCTTTGTTTTGACTGTCGACTAAGCACTCTCACTCTCTCTCTCTCTCCGTGTGTGTGTGTGTGATGGGAAGGGGGGGGGGGAGAGGAGAGAGAGAGAGGGAGACACACACACACACAGAGAGAGAGAGAGACAGTATGATCGTGGCAAGTTTTACAGTGATTCTTATACACTTTTTTAATCACATTCTCTATCTAGAATTAATTTCATGACATGGGACGATTTTAATTGATCTCGTTTGTAACTTAAAACAATAAGTTGTAAAAGTGAAACTCGCATAAATATAAAGTATTAGTCTCGTAATAAACGTCTTAAATGAGAACGGGCCAAAAGTAACATAAAAAATCGTCTTACATTCAGCATCTTGTATGAAATAAAAGACGGTGTAGCAGGAAATTTCCTATTCCAACTAAAGCCCAAGTAAAATGTGCGTTTATCTGACCTTTCTCTCCGAATTTTACTCTGTAATACCGGTATAATCATGAGCTATTTTAAAGTATTATTCATTTGAAAACTATCTTGGTACAAATTTGCGCATTATAGTAGATGATGCAGTTCGTTAACCTTTATTAGTAGATAACAAAATGTTGAATCAGCCAGCAATCTAGTCTGTCTTGTAGAAGTTTGTAGGTAAGGCCGAGCCCTTCCTGGTCACGTGACGGCCAGTGGATGACATACGCGCAGCGGCCTGTCTTTCTCGTCGGCCTGGTATTCCACGCTATGACGTCAGAAACTCGGCACCAAATGCCCGCGGCGCGTAGGCCTGAACTCGCTCGCTCGCTCACTGAACTCAGCAGACAAAATGCGTTTCTGCACCTGTTAACCCGCAGCTAGGTGTACCCGTACTAACAAGTATTGCACTTTCTATGGAATCGGCTTTTATTAAGTCTTACTGATTAATAGTACTACAACAAAATTTTATTTAAGATCAAAACTCGATGTAAATGGTTTGACGGCTGGTTTATAGCATTTAGTATCTTCTGCTTAACAATCCACATTTCATACAAGAAGTAGTGATTCATGCAACTGATAATCATTTGGGCATGATTTTAATTTTATTGTACCCCAGTGCAACATTAACAGATTATAAATAGTCCTATGGACTTCCGACCATGGTAGGACTAACTATAGTAAGACTCCATAATAGTCGATTCCAGTATAAGATGCAATTCTCGTTTGTATGTACACACCTAGCTACGAGTCAACAAGTGTTGAAACGTAGTATGTCTGGTGAGTTGAGCGAGCTCAGGCCCACCTTCGTGAAGTACGCGCCGCGGCCTGCCTTTCTCGTAGGCCAAGCTCGTCACGCTCTACGCCCGGATGAACGGTCCTTGTGCCGGCGGCTTAACGCATCCCTGGATCGGCCGGGTGTCAGTCGCTGCTTTCCACAAGCAAGAACAAGGCCATCGAGGACTTCCGACTGCCAGTTATGTGGGACTTGACGGCTGCAAGCACCTGGCCGAATCGGGTCGTAGCAGAAGTCAGGATTTCCAAATTCACTTGGTTGGGTACACGGGTCTCGAATTGCAGGGCACCCTTAGTTTCACCTTGCTGTTTTTAACTGCAGATTCGCAGCCAGAGTGGAGCAGCGGAAGCATATGGTGTTGTTTGGTGCTGTCGGGTGCTTCTACTCTATGCTCCAGTTGACCTACTTGCTAAGACGTGTTTACCGGTAGTTACTTCCATGAATTTGGATTTACATTACGCTTTTGTGCCCTTGTGACCTTTGCGCCTTGTGTATTGTGGATAATTCACGAAGACTGTGGACTGTGGCTCCAAAACGTGTTCAGTGTGCAGACAAGTTTAATTTTCTTGTCTTAAGTGAACCCAAGGGTTATATTTACCCACCTTTTTATTAAATGGCCAAGAGCGCATAAGATTTACTTTACTAGAAGTTTTGTCTGTTTACATTACAAATCATCTGTTAGTGCAAGTCTTTTGTGCGTTCTTTGGATTTATTGACTTACGCTATCTTTTATTGTTACCATTTGATTTAATACCATTGTTTCTATATTGGAACTGAGTGGGACTGACATTAATTATAATTTCTCACAAGTAGCCTATGAGATTAGTTTGGTTTAATGTGGGCGTTCTGATCCAAGTTATTCATTACTGATCAAGTCTTGCTGATGAAATCAGTTGAGCATTGCATCGTGATTTTTTCTTGTGCATGTTTTGATCATTGTCCGCCGTTCTTATAGTGTTTTGTAATCGTGTCTCTGTATGTATGGCGCCTGTTGAAAGGAGATATCTATACCAATGATGAGCATGTGACTAAATCCGAACGTAGTTCGACAGACACCAATACATGTACTGCGCAAAGGTAAAATCTATCAGTATTTTACAGATCTTCTGGTGTGGCTCGATTAATAAACAGCGTCTGTAAGCTAATAACGGCCAGTGCCTGTCCGTATATATGAGAATAACACATTTAATCATAGATACAGTTACTCACACGTGGATTGACGACGCTACAGCAACTGAAAAGGACAAGATAATAACTCGGCAAGCCCAACTTCGTCGCTCGGGTACATGTCTTACCTCACTTTTATAAAACTGATCCTAAGATACAAAGGACAAAGATAGTAAAAGTTAATACACTAACATTAATCACATCCTGTTGCAACCACTTCCGACGCTTTAGGGAAGCTCCTGCTAACCATGTCCCACTGTGTTCCTGAACAGCATATCCAGGCTCTCTTTGGTTTCACGCCACGGCTTGTAGAGGCACTGATTGCAAACATGTGGTAGCTTCACACCGTGCTGAGTTCTGGCAATCAAATTGCATGTACAGTTTTATAATCCAAATCGTCTGTGTATTGTCATGTCCAAAATCTGTGGAATCAATTTCATTGTAATCACATTCCTTCTTCACGGTGCTGCAGTTTTCACGAACAGTAGTGTATGTTATGTAGAGCTTCGAAGATACACCTTAATGTCTTTATGTGGGTACTAATTTCATCGATATGCTGGAAGTACCCCACCTACCAACATAGGGCTCCGTTAATGATTATTACTGCCCTCATTGGAAGATCTTCTGCAAAGATGATTTCAACAGTTTCTGATTTCTGTCGATGCTGCCTTGCCCGATGTGCTGCTCTTGTAAGCAGACTGCGTCGAATCACAACTGTCAGCCAGTATCCAGATTTCGTTCGTAGCCAGTACGACCCGCCTGGTACTGAGCTGCACTGTGCATCCTGTTTAATATGTGTGACCTGGCACTTACGGGCAAACGTCTGGTCATAGTTCTTGCGATTGAAGCAATGCAATATTTGCAGTTAAAGAAAAATACCAGTATCTGATTTCAAACTTGAAATGATCATGCTCCCTACAGAATAACTGTACAACAAGGTCAGTTAACCCAGCTTCGCTCCTACCATCGACTTCAACTGAATCCTTCACACAGTCTCCGGACTGAGAAATCTTATTTCATATTCCCTGGAATGTCAAATTCTTATCAAGTGTGAAAATTCAGTAGTTAATGATATTGCAACCTCCCCACAAAAATAAAATAGTGTAACCTCCCCACAAAATAAAATAATATGAATAATACTCTCATTTAGCGTAACTACCCAACAGTGAAAATATAATACAATGTGACCAACCTATAACCTTTCAATAATTGACAGTCAAGTTAACCTGGTAAATTTTGGACGTCAGCAATGCTGAGTCATGGCCCTGATACATCATTCTGAATAAGCTGAAAAATCTTACCTTAATTAGGTCGCCGGATAACGCGTATATATCTGCTCCTATAAGAAATTTTCCTAGCGCAGCTAAGTGCAATGCTGGCCGATAGATTTGTCTTATAAAAAAGGAAAGAACTGACTTTTTTTCAATAATCGGGATTGCCAAGGATTGGAGAAATTAGTGAATTCTTTAAATTGAGATAAATGTCAAAAGTTACTTTTTATGAGAAGGATTATTATTAACAGATTTTTTTAAAAACATTTACATGGGACTTGATGTAACAATACCCATATATGCGCGTGGCTGCTTTTACCTTATCCTACAACGCTCAGGCTCCGCCATCGCTGCATACGACCGGCCCAGCCAACACGTTGCACCAGACACGACTGCTCACTAGCAACAACTTACTTCTACTGCTACACAGTTCCTACTGCAGTCAATACTACTCTTTGGTCTCAGATTCTCTTCTAGCTTACATATCGCAGGCAGCGCGTGAGCAGTACATCGAAATTACATCAGCTCGAGTGCGGTAGCAACAAGTTCTCTAATTATGGACCTCTTACAATATGACCCCTTGGAAATTCTCATTGATTTCTTTAAAGTCGATTTTACCCAATTTTTTTACAGGCAAGGTCAAGGCCACCCTTGCATCAAAAGTGGAATCTAATACTACGTGACATTTGTGGGCCTGTGTTTTGATTAAGGCCAAGAGAGAAAGGTTCCATAGCCTTTATTAGTCCTTTTTGACTTACACGTGGATAGAGGTGTTTGGAATCTGATTTCCTTGCTCGCTTTTCAGTAGGGATTTCTTGAATGCAGGGATGTTGAGAATGAACAGCCTCACTTTTATCGTAATAGCAGAAATTTGAATTTGAGATCCAGCTATCGGTGAGACCTGATCAATGCGTTGTATGTAATATTAGTATTGTACCGAATTAGGAGTTCTGTAAGCCTTCTCGAATCACAAGCTCGTTTTGCAGGGGTTTGAGTTATCTTTTTATGCAAGAGGTTTCCACTATTATCGGAACGATGCTGAAACATATGCTCAATGGAATCTGCCCATAAAATCAAAGTAAGTGAAGGTCAACTTGGCTGCCACTCGAATGATCGCATTTGAATGCCAGCAATCTCCAATTTGTAACTCCCGCTATAACCTTCTGGTTTGCCGAGGTACTCCTGTCATTTCAGCGAAACAGCTGTCTCACCGGTACTGGTACTGTGCCTCATCGCTAAGCCTAGCGTTTCATCAAGAGTGAGGTCTCTTCAGAACAGCGTACTTCTTTTGTGTTTATTTTCATAACGAGTTATGTTAGCAACATTTCCGTTTCTTATTTTTCTTGATTTTTAGTGTCATGAACTGCACGGGACACTGAATATTAGGACGGAAAGCTGATTTCTTCCCATTTTAAAATCCTTTTTTTATTACATAACAACCATTTATGACCTGTTCCGCAAAGCCTGCAACAAATACGAGGGCTGCTTTTTTTCTTTCATGCTCCAATCGGTCGCGAAATGGAAACCATAGTGACACTAAAAAATGTTTTATGTGCAACTTTAGGTTATACCTTGCTGCTACTTCTCTATATTTTTGGAAGTCCATCCTTTTAACTGGAGATTTATGGGGCTTCGGCCGTTCACTTATGCAAAGAAATGGAACACCTGGAACCGTCCTTTCTATGTTATTTATTATATAGGTAGTTGGTAGTTGATTGTTGCAGACATAATATCGCTGTTGCAGTAGTGTACAGTAGTTCATAGATGTCGACCGCTGCTGGGATCGTGTATACGATTGGAGTTCACCCACTCAGCGTCAGTTAAGGCCTGAAGATGGTGTACTGAACAACCGAAACTGGTAACTCATAATAAATAACACTACCGGACGGACGGCCGTACGTGTCCAATTTTATTACAATTTTGTACATACTTGCCACTATGACTTACACATATGTTGTTGGCGTGGTACCACATTCTGTTTAATTTTGTCGCTGTTCTCTCTGTTTTCACCGTTTTCTTCCGGAACTAGCAAGATATCCTCCACTTTTACGTTTTGGCATTGTCTAAAACATAAATCAAATCAACTTTTTACTAACAAATACATTAAGTTCTCTTTGCACAGTATTCATACTTTATTTTCGGTTTATATTCAGTCACTGTATCACTTTGACTGCTCACACTTTACTGTTTGTTTTCGTTCACTCATTGCACTATTTTTTATGTTCCTGCGTTCGTCACTCATAAGAAACTGACGTTCGAACCCACGACGGGTCTTTACAAATGGCTAACCCTACCAATGACGGATTCCAGAACATACCAAAAAGGCTTCCAATGGTCCACAATGTTCCAGAACATTCCACATCATTCTTGACTGTTCTGGAATGTTCCACAATGATCTGGTATGTTCTGGGATGTTCAAGAACCTTCAGGATCTTTCCGAATCTTGCAGACTTTCCCGAACACTCCAGAACACCTCGAATGGAACATTCCGGAATATTCTGGAAGGTTGTGGAATGCTGTCGAATACTCTAGAAAGTTCTCGAATGCTCTCGAATGTTCTGAAATTTCTAAGAGGCGAATCTTCACAGCCGTCATATCTTCAAAAGCACGCCCTTCAGGTAAAAACGAGAACCTTTATGCATGGGGGATAGAGGGCTACCACACCGTATAACTCTCTTCACCGTCCCGGGACTCGTTTCTTTATTTTTATAATATATGTTGATTATCGTCTAAAGGTATCCTACATCTGAGATTCATATCATCAAACTCTTTTTGAAATATCAGCAAATTTTGACACAAGCCAAGTACTGGGGTCAAAAAATAACAGCCGATTGTTTGATTTGTTACTCTGCGATCTTTCTAGTATCCGTTACTATTTTCAATGTGAGTCCATTTAATTTTTGCACATTAATTGATCGCTGACGATGCAAAGCATATCGCTGATGCAAATCCGTCTTCTAGTATTTATCTTTCACCGATGCGGTATTACGTCGCATTCAGTATTCACCTTCCCCCCGGCCTGAGTATTTGTACGAGCGGGACGCAAAATGCGACTGCTCTCATAATATCACACCATAATCAGCAAATAGAAATACTTCATCATGAAATATTAACTCTGGAACGAGGCTGTCGTGTATGACTGTGACACCCGAGAAGGTTAATTAAACGAAGTAAATTATCAGTGCGTCGAAGGTTCATCTATAGTGGAATACGTTAATGACTCATTGTTGTTATTAAAATTTATATGTTCAAGTGTTGTGCACAAAAGGTGTATTTATAAAGGAACAGTGAAATAACGATGTTAATTTAGTGCGAGAGAAAGTAAGTAATTAGTGTGAATGTACGCTGGTTTATGCTTTCTCAGTATGTATCAGTGACAAATAACTCAACTCGATAAGTTTTGCATCACCCCAGTTCCCAGAACTCCTGAAGACGGACGTTGACTGTGGATATTGTATCACAGACACAGTCGCTTTGACTGTTTAGAGATGTCTCTAAACCAGCCCAAAGATGAAAGCAACCATGCATGAGCAGCGCTTATTAGATGAAGAGGGTCTGACAGTCAATCAGGTCCAGTCATTCCACCAGGAAGGAGGAACACGGCTCGTGTTGTCTGTAGTTCAACGAGGCCTAGATGGTCAATACCGCGGTTACGTAGCGTCCGCATTGTTACTTTTTGTCAGGACGGGCTCTCAGCAATGGAACCAAAGCGACGTTGTTCGGACATGGAGGAGATACAGAGAGACAGGAACTGTCGATAACACGCCTCGCTAAGGCGGCCCAAGGGCTACTACTGCAGTGGATGACCGCTTCCTACGGATTATGGCTCGGAGGATCCCTGACAGCAACGCCACCATGTTCAATAATGCTCTTCGTGCAGCCACAGGACGTCGCGTTACGACTTAGTCTGTGAACACTAGGTTGCATGATGCTCAACTTCACTCCCGACGTCCATGCAAGGCCCATCTTTCCAACCATGAGTCCATGCAGCGCGGTACAGATAGGCCCAACAATGGATCGCTCAAGATTGACATCACGTTCCCTTCACCGATGAGTGTCGCATATGCCTTCAACGAGACAATCGTCGGAGACGTGTTTGGAGGTAACCTGGTCAGACCTCAGAAGTTGAGTCCCATAGCGCTCACAGGCATTTGAACCATTTTGAACCTGACTCTATTTTTTATCGATGACAATGAAGGATCACTAACGGCGCAAGTGAAGGAGCTGATAGAACAAAGTGATACCCGGCGAATGGACTCGCCTGTCCGTTCCGCCGACTAAAATGACATCAGGCACGTGAGGGATGCGCTGGGGAACCGTACTGCAGCACGTCCGGCAGTTGCCAATCGCTGGTGGAGGAATGGTTCGCCCCGCCACGTGAACTCTTCTGCCGACCTTATGGCTAACATGGGAGCACGTTACAGAGCACTCGTTGTCGTGCACATGTCAACCAAGTACCACTTTTTGTAGTGTCTAGGTGAACATCGTCAGTCACAGTGACTTCAGTGTCAGCTAACTGCTGTACTATTCTGTATCAGTTCTTTCTATGTATGGTCCATCTATCATCGAGCTGTTTTACTTGGCAATGACACATCTGCTAGGGTTACTATCGTTTTTGAGTTTTACCCATCATCCTCGCAGAATAGCTGGATTATTGGTAACCAAGGATTCTGCAAATACGCGGTAGAGAGAGAGGGGGGGGGGACGGGAGGAGGGGAGAAAGAGAGACAAAAAAGCATTGTATCTCCGACCGCATATACATATATATATTACTCGACACTGTAACCCAAATCTGTTCTGCTGAAAGCTCTTTGCTTTCCAAACTTTGGGAAGTAGTAGTACGGACTAAAACAAGAAAACATGTCCAGTAAATACCTGCTCTAACATGCATACCTTAAAAGTTATGAGTAATTGTTCATTACAAGAGTTGTGTTTCCAAGTAGCGAAGATGAGCACGTGCTCATAGCTCTTAAGGTATCCATTTTAGAGCACATGTTTACTGGACATTTTTTCTTGTTTTGGTCCACATTACCATTTCTCAAAATACGGAAAGCAAAGAGTTGCAGTAGATGAGATTTGCTTCACAGTATCGAAGATGAAAAATTCGTCGTACCTCTTAAGGTACGCATTTTCGACCCTATGTTTACTGACACTGTTTTGCTTCTAGTATCGTGTACTTTCAACTGTATGCCTTTACGCCATTAATTATGATACACCCTGTATATAAAGGCTGATTATAATTAAACTTTCAAAACGCTGTAGAAATAACGCAACTGGTCACATTGACACCAAATTGCAACGGACTATTATCGCAGAAAGTGGAAAACGTGTGGCAGAAGTAAAATAAATAGCTACAAAATGTGGCAATAGATGGCGCTGTAAGCATCATAATTAATAGTGGTCGACTACAAATGACACATGAATCATTCAACAATGTCTAAGGTGGACGTTTGACGTTAAAACATACAACAATGCCTAAGGTGTACGTTTGACGTTAAAACATACAACAATGCCTAAGGTGTGCGTTTGACGTTAAAACTGTCCTGCTCAGTGTGCATGGGTGTACAGGTGTGATACTGTTTGTTACGTAAGCAACAAATAGATGGCGCTGTAAGCATCATAATTTAATAGTGGTCGACTACAAATGACAAATGAATCATTCAACAATACCTAAGGTGGACATTTGACGTTAAAACATACAACAATGCCTGAGGTGTACGTTTGGCGTTAAAACATACAACAATGCCTAAGGTGTACGTTTGACGTTAAAACTGTCCTGCTCAGTGTGCATGGGTGTACAGGTGTGATACTGTTTGTTACGTAAGCAACAAATAGATGGCGCTGTAAGCATCATAATTTAATAGTGGTCGACTACAAATGACAAATGAATCATTCAACAATACCTAAGGTGGACGTTTGACGTTAAAACATACAACAAAGCCTGAGGTGTACGTTTGACGTTAAAACATACAATAATGCCTAAGGTGTACGTTTGACGTTAAAACTATCCTGCTCAGTGTGCATGGGTATACCGGTGTGATACTGTTTGTTACGTAAGCCCATCTGCCACGGCAAGGTCGTAGCACATCGAGTGGGAAAAATGGGTTTCTAATTGTCTTGGGGCCAAGAAACGCATAAAAAGCATCAAACAAAATCAAATCTGATTATTAATTCCCGTGTGACTGGAGAAAAACATGTTCAATATGATGTCCACCGTTTTGTGCAACAAGTTGAAATCGAGAAACAGCGTGTTCCACAACTGATCGAAGTGTTTCCGGGGACACCTTCAGAATGTGTTGCGCAATGTGTGCCTTCACTGCAGCTATGTTTGCAATCGGAACACTGAATACATCTTTCAGATAGCCCCACAGCCTGAAGTCACACGGATTATCAGATGATCGGGACGGCCAGGCTGTAGAGGAATGGCGGCTGATGATTCTAGAATTTACGAAATGGGCGCTTCAGCAGCTGCTTAACTGGATTTGCAATGTGCGGAGGTGCGCCACCTTGCGTGAAAATGACCCCATCCACACATCCACGCTGTTGTAGAGGTGGAATGACGTGGTTGCGCATAGCGCATACCAGTGACGGTACAGGTAACAGGACCGGAAACACATGTCTCATCGAAAAAATATGGCCCTACGATAAATGATGCCGTAAACCCGGACCACAGAGTGACCTTTCCAGGACAAAGTCGTACTGGTTGATTCTCGTGTGGATTTATCGTCGCCCATATTCGACAATTCTGTGTATTGACATATCCTGTCAGATGGAAGTGGACATTGACTGTCCACAAAATCTTCCACGGCCAATCATTGTCCAATGCCATGTGATGAAGAAATTATAAAGCAAAGGTCTCTCTTGCTGGCAGGTCAACAGGAAGCAACTTGTGCACATGGGTAATTTTGAATGGATAGCAAAGAAGGATATTTCGAAGGATTTTACGCACCGTGCTCAGTGGCATGTCCAGTGTTCGGGCAGTTCTCCGTGAACTACACTTGTGCACACCACCACTCGTCTCCTGCATTGCTGTGGCCACTGCTTCCACTGACGTCGAATCAATTCTTTTCCTCTCTCTACCAGTTTGCACGCCAAAAGAACCCGTCTTTTCGAATTTACGAATCATTTTTTCCAGACCCACGACAGTCATCGGACCAACGCCTTTTTTCAAACCGTTCAGTGTCCGGAACTTCTGTAGAGCGACGTGTGCACAGTCATCACTTTTGTAATATAGCTTTACAAGCAGAGCGCGATCCTGCATTGAGACAGTCCTGGCGAACGTCGCAGACGAGAAAGGAGGAAAAGCCGTGTACCCTGCGTGTTTATACCAACTTCAATGGGTCGCGCGCATGACAAGTGTTTTCATTTACGTCTTTTGACACGTACAGCGCCACCTGTTGAACAATTTTCACACTATTCGTTCTCTTGTGCCATACATTTTCCCCCTCCTCCGATAATATTCCGTTGCAATTTTAATTCATTCTGACCAGTGGTTTTATTCCTCCTGCGTTTTGAATGTTTAAGTTTAATTATGATCACCCTGTGGACGCTGCAGCTTGAACCAGTCGTTCTCTGTTTGATGTCTCGACTAACGACACTATCTACAGTCTTTATCTACATCTAAATTTACATAGATACTCAGCAAGCCACTGTACTCTGCGCATCGGAGGATACCCTGTAGCACTAAGAATCATTTCGTTCCTGTTGCACTCGCTGATGGAGCAATTTGTCCAGAACCTCGGCACCAGTTATTCACTTTGCTGCGTGTGTCAGTGGTACGGTATATGGCATCTTGTCAAGATTAACGAGGAGATCCGCAGTGTTTAAAGGAATTCCTAACTCACAACAAAGCCGAGTACATTATTGCATGCAAAAACGAAGACGACACGGGCGAAACACACTCTTCAACATTTGCCAGGGTACAGCACATCGTAATGTGTAACGTGTTGCAGTGGCCTTTCATTTTCTTCCAAGGTAGGCTATGGGAGAAATTTGAACCCACTTAAATGGGGGTTTAATCGAAAAGTTTAGATTGCCTGAAATTAATTGTCCCTACTATGAAGCTGGAGCATGGTCCGCAAATTAGCAACTTGAATGTAAGAAATTTTGATACTTGCCTGGTCTGCGAATTGTAGCTAACGCTCGGAGAAACCGTGCGATAGTGCCAGAATGAAGAACAGCTATGAAAAGAGCCCATGAAAGTAGCTCACAGCATTAAGGAAATGTCATTAAAGTGCGCAAGGAGCATTATAAACAACCCGATATTGTATTTTACCCCTTCAATTCCCTTCATTTTTATTATTTATTGGAATCCTAGTTAGGACCGAAAAGTAAATGGAGAACATTTCTTACTGAAGTCATTGGTGAGGCTCGTATACGCCAATACGCATGTATCTCGTAAATCGGTCGGTTGTGGAGCCATGTTTACAGAAACGTTTGTGCTTCTGATATCGCATACATTCACCCGCGGCAGTCTTCGCTTTTAATTACAATAAATCCTGTATATTGTGCAAACGTCTAATGAATTTTCTGGATACAGAACAACTCTTGTGCACGAATCTACAAAGCTTCTGTAGGCACCGAGCACTCGAAACAGAGCCGTCTCTCTTCATTCATGTCATTCAGAAGGCAGTAGACAGAGGAACTCAGATTGACGTCGTGTTCCTTGACTTTCACTAAAATTTCAATACAGTTCCGAGTCGCCTAGCAAACAGAAAAACTTGCTGACGAAATGCATACGAATTTCTAGTGAAGAGAGCTTAGTGTACCGGAAAGGCGTCGCCAGGAACGAAGGTAACGTCTGGTGTTCCTCAGAGCACTGCTGTATGATGGAGGTGTGGCTACGATATATACACGACTGTTACAATAAGAAAGCAATATTTAAATTGCGCTCCTTTCGTGCTGTGATTGAACAGGATGCTAACTGCGGCAGGTCGATGGGAGAGGGACAAGAACAAATTGAGCGCTAAGCGTTAAATCAACGCGTTCTTAAGGTTAACCAACACTATGGAAAAGGCAGAAGTCCGCTTGCTGCGATTCGTAAAATTCATACAATTTTCGGTAGAAATAATGTTCCAAATTCATTGACTGTGAAAAGAATAGTGGAACAGTTCGAAAGTAGTAGTTCAGTAGGTGATATCAAACACACGACACCAGCTCTTAGTGTTGTTCGGAAAGAACATACAGCAGGTGGCAATAGTATGGCCGTAAGTTTATTCGCCATCACGTGCGAGAACTGGACAATTCAACAGCCACTCTTCACGTCGTTAAAAAATTTGCATCTCCACGCTTACAAAATCCTGATTACTCAACAACTGCTGACTGCACAGTGAACAGAGTCCGTAGTGTCAATTACTGAACAACAGATGAGTGCTGAATACTGTGAACAAAATCGTCTTCAAGGACGAGTCCCATTTTCAACGCGACAGCTTCGTTAATAGGCACAACTGCATTTAGAGCTCAAATAATCCACGAATGAATCACTTATTAGGGCGAATTATGTTCTGAGGGAACGAGGCAGCAGACGGACGTTGCTGTAAGGTGACAACCCAGTTCTTCGTGCCTCGACTAGAACACACTGCCACTGAATACTAGTGATTTCGGAAGTACGGCTCCACGTGCTATACCGGCCGTGAAACGTTGGCGGTCTCGGCAAGTATCTTTACCAGTCGTTTCACAGCCCCGTTTTTGGGGCCAAAATTGCCCGATACAATCTTGTGATTATGGACTTTTTTCCTTGGGGTTTGAAGTCTCAAGTGCACAGAAACAAGCCAACGACCATCCAGGCATTAAAGGCCTAAACTGAACACAGTATCTACAAAATACCACTACATTTGCCGAAAATCATTATTGAAAATTTCGCCAGCAGTCTACACATGTGCCATCAACGCCGTAGTCGCCAACACGGAATGTATTGCTCCGTAAATAATTCCCAAATTTCTATATCATAAATCAATAAATAACTCGACGGTGAGCTACAGAAAACCATGTTTTATTTAGAATTCAAATCTTGCGCTCTTTTTGTAACACACAAACGACGTGTCGGATAGTTTTTCTCCCTATGAGGCAATTCCCAGACGACATAGCCATGTGCAGGGAATCGGTCACAATGTTCTGCTCTTCGGGAAAGGATTTCTCAATCGTATCTAAGACAAAAAATTTGAATGATTGCGTTTAATGCAATCAGTTACTAAGTACACTGCTGGTAACGAAGTGCTCAATAGCTTTACTGAGTGCTATTCTAACACCCTCTATATACTCCGAATTTTTAATCTGTTAAATTCCAATGAGCTGCTTGATTTTAATGAAAAGGGTTGCAGCGTAGCGCTGTACTTCAAGGTCGTAAAACAGTCGTGCAGTAACAAACCACGATAAATACTGTAGTTCCTTAGTAATGCAAATAGACTGGTTGCTCTTTTGTCTAACATTGCATCATCTCCGATATGGGATTTGAATCTAAGTTATTTCGGGTTTGTACTTATTGCTCTGGCATAGATCCGTTCGCCCATTTTGTGAATTCTGTGTTAAGTAACCAGTCCGTTATATTTAAAATTGTGCTCTTGTTGGGTTGTACTGAGAATGAGCAAAGTAATCATCTCTTTGTCTCCGTGTACTTCCCGCAATGGGCCATCTGGAATTCGGCCAGATTTCGAACGTAGACCTTTTAGTATTTGCTACATCATCGTAGCAGGAAATTCCCTGAAATTAATTGTACCTACTATGAAGCTGGAGCATGGTCCCCAAATTAGCAACTTGAATGTAAGAAATGTTGATACTAGCCTGGTCTGCGAATTGTAGCTAACGCTCGGAGAAACCGTGCCAGCCTATAGTGCCAGAATAAAGAACAGTTATGAAAGGAGCCCATGAAAGTAGCTCACAGCATTAAGGAAATGTCATTAAAGTGCGCAAGGAGCAACACGATATTGTATTTTACACCTTCAATTCCCTTCATTTTTATTATTTATTGGAATCCTAGTTAGGACCGAAAAGTAAATGAAGAAATAAATAATCCCTACTATTTCAGGATCTGTTCTGACGTTGCGCTAGATGTGGTACAACCCGCTTTATTAACATAAAAACTGCAATCACAGCCCATCGGTGTCATGTAGACCACGGTGTTCATCGTTAATAAAAGTTATTCTTTTACTGAAATGCCGTAGAACACAAATCTCCTATCTTTGTGGAAAATCTTGTTTTCAGAAGAAATACCGCGATTGGTAAGAGCTTCATAAATTCACACACTATTCTTATCTGCTCTAGTTCGGCAGGGTTTAACATTGCTGCACTAGACTTTTCAACAAAACATACACAAAGCAGGTAACGGCCACTCGCAAAAGCTATCACTCATCTAAGCCACATGCACAGTTTGATAATCTCCGCGCAGAATCCGCGGCTATGTAGTTGTTAGCATACGCTAAAGATGGCACCAGAGGTAGTTGTTGCTAGCGCTGCCTGGCGAGCAGTTGCCTCAACTACGTGCTCGAGTGCTTTTCCGTTGGTAGTCCTGTGGCGCCTCCACGAAGAGTGACAAGTTTCCCGCTTTATTTTCAACACGCTGCGCCTGCGTGTCTGATTCAACCGAGAGTGGACAAAGGAGCGAGAGGGGCAGCAACTAAGAGCACTATTCAAGTAAAATGCGTAGCGACGTGTGCAATATTTTATGAAAATTTTCAGAAGAAACATGCCCGTCTTCGTAAGTATGCTGCTACAGAACGGAAATAACCAAGCACCAGTTGTTCGGAATGAGTGATTTATTTTTACAGAACATGCTTCGCGACTATGTATCAAGTTATATAAACAAGGAAACACGCACCATGTCTCTGCATTATTACACATACTGACGTACACGTAATGGAAACCTGTCTATATCGTCGTGTAATACGGTATTACGTATCTTCAAGTTAATGTCCCATCAGGAACAGTCAACATTAATAAGCAAGCAGAAAATATACGTTGTCAAACAACAAGATTATTTTTATACATATCAACGTGTGAAGTTGGTAATTAAAAATAAATGAAAATAATTAAAAATGAAAGTTGATATAGTGATGTAAAGTATGTAAGGTACGAAGAAGATAATAATAAAGAAAATGGTTCTTCAGCAGTGACAAAACATCGTAAAAACGAGGAGCATTCGTTAGTAAACACCACGGACATACTGAGTAAATTGCATTTAGAAGGAAAATGTTGGTTGCTCAAAAATTTAGAGGAAAAGTCAGCGTGTAAAAGGAAAAGATAGAAGCGTCCAATGAGGATTTCTGGGCCCACTTTAGCAACGTTCTTGTAATAGAGCCACCTATCTGACCTCCCGTCTGTACATTATAATGCGCGTAGAGATCACATTTTGGAATGTGAATAAAGCGTTTATCTCGAGGATTCGACTGTTTGCCAAGGGTTGTATATGTGGGACGATGTATCAGTGAATGTTATGTTCTCGAAATATGCAAACACTGTAACATAGATGCAAGATTGCGTTTAGGATTTACTTTGACATGCTGTATAAATACAGAGGTAAAAAAAAAGAAGGGACTTTTCATTACGTCACAAATTTGAAGCCGACGTTGTCACAATGAAGTGCCCGAGCCCAGTTTTGACCGTTGGGTATATCTATCGCCTTTCGTTGTCGTATTCCAAATACCATCGCTGCTTTGGCTGTGTGGTTGTTTCGTTTATGGGTGTACTAATCGATCTGATCGTAATCTAAAGTTGAAAGAAAACACATTTCATTTGTACGTGGAGCCTTTCAAGCAATATTTTCTTTTGTATACATAAATTATGGTCGCGCTATTTACTTTTTTTTATTCTTCACTGCCTTCCAGAATGCAAACGTTCCGACACCTGAACCATATGGTATCAAAGACCCCGTCCCTACTCAACACGACGAGAACGGAAATGGCACAGAGTTTTGAGCTTTCCCCCGCACGTCGTCTCAGCTCTAACCAAGCGACCAATGAAAAGTCAGAACTGGAAGGTGAATCGAAAAGCTGTGTTTCATCCGCGTTAATGTTTATATTCGTTTTCTTACTAAAGTTGTTTTTCGGACATTGAAGATTTGTCACAAACATATCACCATTGGTAGAATATCTTATAATGAAACATCAGTTAACGACGCTTCGACAGAAAAAGTCAGCGGGCGATCCCAACATAGACAATAACTGTCAGAGTGTGGCCGTGTGGTTAGAGGCCTCGAATTCACGTTTGTGTGGTCACAGGTTCACCACTCGCTATACGCATTTTCTTTTTTAATCTCTGCGTTCGTAACGGATTCTGAGAGTGTCTTTTTCGACTATGTCGTGATCTCCATAGGTGTGATTAGACAGGAGCCTAAGACTACAGCTTAAATTGCTGTGAGTGAACTAGCAGCAGCGACATTTATAGAGGAAAGTGCCTAAAGACCCCTATTTTGTTTTTATTTTACAAATAAAAAAGAGTAAAAAAACTGTTTTAAAAGGATGTAATATTTACTTCTTAATGCGTGCACCATTTACATTTTAGTTATAGGATACAAACGAAAACTTATTATGAAAAACATATTTTAAACTTTAAAATTAGCTAGTCCCAAAAACAGCTCCCAAAATCGCATTCCAAATACAAATAATTAGAATAGTACTAAACAAAATTATAACACATATTATATCGGTGATAACATAATGTAGTTGCAAAAAAGGATAATACAACGTGTTCCAGAAAATTATGGAATTTGCGTGTGTTTTCTTTGCTGAACCAACGAGCCCTGCTGTAGGATATTCCTGCAAGATTTATTTCTGACAGTTTGGTTTTGTGTCGATTAAGAACTACCAACATTCTCCCAGCAGTTTCTTCTTTGGAAGGCAGTTCAAAGTTACTTCTCTCTGCTAGTTGCATAGCCATCCTTCACAAGTCGTTGCGGATAAACATGAAGAAATAAGCTTCCATTGCAAGACAATACTAAACCAGCTCTTCTTCAAGATCTTTACCCAAAGGTGTAGGTCTGGCTCTCTTTGTTTTTGCTGCTTGCTCAGATGTACTGGTTTTCTTGGTTCAAATGGCTCTGAGCACTATGGGACTTCTGAGGTCATCAGTCCCCTAGAACTTAGAACTACTTAAACCTAACTAACCTAAGGACAGCACACACATCCATGCCCGAGGCAGGATTCGAACTGGTCTTCTTGTTGGACAGCCTGATAAGAGCTGTTTTTGGAACATTAAACTGTTTACTAGCCTTCTTCAAACTCACCTGTTTCTGAAATACATGAACAGTATTAGTCATCTTAGACAGACTCCACTTTCTTTGATCAACTCTTCCTATTGCCCTCTAGGTATCATCAAGAGAATAAGAGTGTGTACTACTACAGGAAGACTTTAAACGTAAAAAGTAAGGGGTTCAGTTCAAGCAAATTTAGAAAGTCCAATTTATATGACTGAAGCCTACATTTGGTAACAGAGTTACTTTTTAAACAAACATCTAAATTGAAATGTAAAAACGTTTGATATAACAAACGGGTCCATGTACGATAGGTATGCCGTGTGTGAATACTGTATCAACCATTACGACGATTAGTGTTACACGTTTACACTCTGCTTAAAATAACTGCACATAGTATAATTTATTTGGCGCCCATTTGATAGCATTCATGATACAAGGCTTATTTTTAAAATAGATCAAACATTTCTGGTAGAAACTACTCTAGGAGCCTCAGATTTCACTTACACACATTTCACGATTTCACATATACGCATAGGTTCTCTGATTTCGCTGTAGAAAACAGCAATACGAAAAATACGCCACAAATAATTTTCACAAAAAAGTACAAATATCGCAAATAAATATAATTTTCTGAGGAAACATTTTTCACATATAAGCAGGCAGATTTTTAAAGAAGCAGCAGTACCTTAGGTGGTAAAACAAAAGCTATTTCCAACTTGGAAACTAACTCAGTTTGCAACCACGCTATTGAAACATAACGCTTTGCCGTTGGCACTACTGTTCTGACACTTCATTGGCCGCTTGGGCTGAGCTGGTACGACGTGGTTGAGGTAGTGAAAAACCCTGTTCCGTTTCCGTTCTCGTCACAATGCAAGGCTACGTGATCTCTCTCGTTGTTGGTGCAGCATCTCGTGCCCTAAATACCTCTCTCATGCCGTAAGTACCTCCGGCCGATAATTGCTCATTGCCCATATTTACTCCCTGTTTAAAAACGATTCTGGCTAGAACAACCGGAAACAGCGGTTATGTGTGTGTGTGTGAGTTTTTTGCGCATATATTGTGTGAATGTGTGTGTGTGTACGCTTTACTTCCTTTTCTGAAGAAGGCTTTGGCCGGAAACTTACGCGAACATTCATTTCTTCGTGCCTTCCTACTGCTCGGAGTATGAGCATCAATCTAACCGGTCCACTTACAGTGATTCCCTCGTGACGTTTGTTGTAAATAATCCACTGCTCTTCAACAGGAACAATGATGTACATAATTAATACCAGGAGAAAAAATTACACTCCTGGAAATGGAAAAAAGAACACATTGACACTGGTGTGTCAGACCCACCATACTTGCTCCGGACACTGCGAGAGGGCTGTACAAGCAATGATCACACGCACGGCACAGCGGACACACCAGGAACCGCGGTGTTGGCCGTCGAATGGCGCTAGCTGCGCAGCATTTGTGCACCGCCGCCGTCAGTGTCAGCCAGTTTGCCGTGGCATACGGAGCTCCATCGCAGTCTTTAAAACTGGTAGCATGCCGCGACAGCGTGGACATGAACCGTATGTGCAGTTGACGGACTTTGAGCGAGGGCGTACAGTGGGCATGCGGGAGGCCGGGTGGACGTACCGCCGAATTACTTAACACGTGGGGCGTGAGGTCTCCACAGTACATCGATGTTGTCGCCAGTGGTCGGCGGAAGGTGCACGTGCCCGTCGACCTGGGAGCGGACCGCAGCGACGCACGGATGCACGCCAAGACCGTAGGATCCTACGCAGTGCCGTACGGGACCGCACCGCCACTTCCCAGCAAATTAGGGACACTGTTGCTCTTGGGGTATCGGCGAGGACCATTCGCAACCGTCTCCATGAAGCTGGGCTACGGTCCCGCACACCGTTAGGCCGTCTTCCGCTCACGCCCCAACATCGTGCAGCCCGCCTCCAGTGGTGTCGCGACAGGCATGATTGGAGGGACGAATGGAGACGTGTTGTCTTCAGCGATGAGTGTCGCTTCTGCCTTGCTGCCAATGATGGTCATATGCGTGTTTGGCGCCGTGCAGGTGAGCGCCACAATCAGGACTGCATACGACCGAGGCACACAGGGCCAACACCCGGCATCATGGTGTGGGGAGCGATCTCCTACACTGGTCGTTCACCTCTGGTGATCGTCGAGGGGAAACTGAATAGTGCACGGTACATCCAAACCGTCATCGAACCCATCGTTCTACCATTCCTAGACCGGCAAGGGAACTTGCTGTTCCAACAGGACAATGCACGTCCGCATGTATCCCGTGCCACCCAACGTGCTCTAGAAGGTGTAAGTCAACTACCCTGGCCAGCAAGATCTCCGGATCTGTCCCCCATTGAGCATGTTTGGGACTGGATGAAGCGTCGTCTCACGCGGTCTGCACGTCCAGCACGAACGCTGGTCCAACTGAGGCGCCAGGTGGAAATGGCATGGCAAGCCGTTCCACAGGACTACATCCAGCATCTCTACGATCGTCTCCATGGGAGAATAACAGCCTGCATTGCTGCGAAAGGTGGATATACACTGTACTAGTGCCGACATTGTGCATGCTCTGTTGCCTGTGTCTATGTGCCTGTGGTTCTGTCAGTGTGATCATGTGATGTATCTGACCCCAGGAATGTGTCAATAACGTTTCCTCTTCCTGGGACAATGAATTCACGGTGTTCTTATTTCAATTTCCAGGAGTGTACATTCCTTAAGGTACATTAAAGTCGACTGCAGCACAAACAAGGATTCACAGTGCTGCAACAGACAGCTTCGATCATTTACCCCTGACATGCAGCAAAGTAAAATCTGAAACAAAACTGAAAACGTTTCTCTTTGACTACTCCACCTGTTCCATAGAAGACTGTCTATTATTGTAATGTGTAAATGGTGAGGGGTAGGAATTACTAACATCTGGCTTTAATTAAAAAATGGAGCTATATTTACAAAAAAATTTATGTTAGTATAAAAGACTCGTAGCACATCATTAAGATTTATCGTGCAAGTGATATATGAAACCGTAACAAACACACTAACTACTGGTATATCACAAAGCATAGTATCGATTTCTATACTCTGAAAACTTCAAAATGAAATTCAAAAGTAAAATTAAGGGGATGATCAGAGTAGATTTGCATTTCAGTTGTGATGTATTTAGTTATTCCTGAAAAACTGTGGAGAGAAATACTGTATCCCGGGAATAGAAGCAAAGAGGCTACTGTTGGAAAGGTAGGTCTATATGTTACACTGGTTAACCTGTTATTTATAAAAAAAGACTTACATACCTGTTAAAGCAAAATTTCCATTTGAGACCATTCCATTAATCACATTTATACTTTTCACAGTGCAGAAAAATTTTTACTCTGTTAATTGCTGTTATTGGTCACACACTGAATAGCGCAAAATAGGTAAGATTTCAAAGTGAGAGGATTAAATTACAGTGAAACTAATGCACTGACAATCTAATACAACCAGACCGCTATCCCGCATGGAGGTAAACCTCTATGCTGCTCTGTTTCTTTAACGTTCCAACAATCGTCCAAATTGTTGACATGCATAAGGTAGGATAGCATGCCTGTCGTCTTTTCCCATTGCACACGTTTATGGACTAGCAAAGGACACGTAGGTACATTTTTTCCAAACATTTTTTGTAAACGTGAACATTAAAAATGTTATGCATACAAATGAAAGCTGAAAATGTAACGAACGTGAAGGAGTACCAATAAGCAAACAAGTATTTGTTTCATAGTTCCAGCTTCATTTTGCTATCGACATATTCAGTAAAAGTGGATTTAAATGGATTACGAAACCCTGTTATCACATCACTTCCTTCTCTTCTTGGTTATTCGAAATATATCAACAAGAAACAAGTTACATTAACGACGCGAAATGTGTTGTATTAGGAGTGACAGGGGAAATATGGTGCACTTAAGTATTTTTTTTAAAAATTTCTGTATTTTCGAACTCAGCTGAAATGATGAACATCTTATTTTGTCTATCAATCAATTCCCTACACGTTTCTGGTTCCTTACTTGATATATTAAATCTAATTACATTTTTACAGGTGTTTTACAAAAATGTTACCTTTCACGGTGTGACCCCAAGGGGTGGGGTAATACCCTCCACTGTAAAGCGTAATGCAATATACCATATAAAATGATAGAAACTCTGTAAAAATAAAATAATTGAAAAAGATTCGAACATTACAATTTATTTACAATTCAAAAATGTAAATATCACAGAGACCAAAAAATCAATAAATCCTTTAACTGGTAAAATAACATTGTAATATAATGAAATCAACTTATTTCTGTTCACATTTAGAGCCTGTATCAACGGCAATAGTTAAAAACACACTTCTCTGCAGTGTCACATCCACTACCCTCTGAATGAACCCATCCACAGCTTGTCACACATCGAAACTACGACTTCCTGTTTTTCCCAAACTCTCCATAGAGTAGGCAAACGGAATAGGTGTTTCTCTGAAAGGGCCAGTGCCATCCATCTCATCGTCACTATAGAGTTTGTACTACGATTGGTCTACATCATCATCCGATGAAGACTCAAAAGAAAAGTCCCGTCACGATTTTATTATGCCAGACCAAATTTCTGAACTTGTTTTTCACTTAGGCTTTAACTGTGATTTTCATAAACATAATTCAACTTCTTTCCTTTCTTTCTTAATTTTGCATTTTCACTCTCTGTGGCTTTCTCCAAACTAACTTTTTCAGGACTCAAAGTGAAAACTGAGGAATACTGTTATCGGGCACGTTTCTTCAATTTAAGAGAGCCTGGAGATGGAGAAATATCTTCGAACCGTAGTCCAGCTGCAGGCTAGACTTGTAAGTCTTCATCTACAACATCTAGGACACTAGTCGCTGTTTTTGAAGAACAAAGTACTATTGTCTCATTGCTTTCATCATTTTTAGCTCTGCCATCCTCAACTAGTGGTCTTAAACCAGTCTCTTCTGCTGGATGCAAAAGCATGAAGTCGTCATTAAATTTGGTAGGATCTAGAGGGAAATTCCTGTTTTACTGAAGCCAGAGATTGCCTTTTCAATATTTGCAAACCTCTTGTAAAATACAGGACAAATGTCAAAGACTGTTATTTTCTGGTGGAGCTCAGACTTCTTAAAACTATCACATTCGTGATTAAGTGGAGCCTTCAGGCTGCCGAAAACGGCCAAATATAAAGGTTGTACAATGTGACAGCTGTAAGGCGGTGTGTTACCACTGCTGTTCAATTGTACTAGCAAAAACTGTAGTCTTCTAGGAACAAAATCAAAAGAATGGTAAGGATCTTAGATACATTGGTAAAGTTATCAAAATGCTTCAGCCACTTTGGAAAGAGATTTTCTGTCGTCAAACCATTCTTGCGACATCGCGTGTTGAATTGGGTGTCCCCCCACCCCCCTCTCTGTCGGTCAAGGGTTATCCTAAGGGAGGAAAAATAAAACATGCGAGGTATATTTGTCCTACTGGCATTTACTGCACAGAACACTGTAATGCTCTTCCCATACTCCCAGTTCGTTTTCAGCCCCTTTGGATATTTAAGTTTTTCCAGGATTTTGAACTTTTGATATCCCTGTCTAATCATAATCGTAAATTCAAGAGGCATCGAACTTATGGACGTCTATTACAGTGGTGAGATTCGAGGAAAAAAGTTAAACATCGCTTGCGTTAAAAGCTGCGATCCGGTTAAGACTAGTAGCCTCAGATTTCCGGTTGCTGGGTGACGGATTTATTTCCAGAAACCCAGAGTGCCAATCCTGTCCAGCTATTTTGGATCGTTTATTAAAATTATGCAGGGTAATATGAGACGTAAGGAAATGCATTTTTGATTGGTAATGTTTTGGCAGTGGTGTTATTGACAACTATATATTTTTTCGAACTGGTTGTCATACGAATAAGGTAATATTATGTAAATACATTGTTTGCTCTTCAACAAAATCTTTCTTTTGCTAACCATACGCCTCCTAGTAGTTAGAGTCTATAGTAGTTACAATCTTGTTATTTAGCTGGCTGTGGTTAGTGCTTGCTGTAATTGCTGTAGTCCGTGTTATGAAGATTTTCTGTGAGGTAAGTGATTTATGTACAATAAATGGGGTTCGTGATTGAAATGCGTTTAGGCAATTAACAGAGTTTGAAGTAGTTTCATATTTCTTTGATATCATATTTTTTGGACTTTTATTATTGATAGGATTTCTTGCAATTTAGGGCCATTCTTTTGTGTTAATTTTCGGAAGTCACGTTGCCACTGTAGAAAAGGCATACTGCGTTGGACTTGTATAAATAAATGAATAGATTAAGCCTGAGTTGTCTTTGCCAGGGAAAATTCTGTAGGTCAGTGTTTAAATTATAAAAAATGTAATGGCTTAGTTTCACTTGTCGACCCTTAGCCGAGGATACTTCACTGGAATCTTCTGATTTCCATGTAGTTTGAATAATTATCGCATAACTAGAAATTAGTTATTGTTTGTATTGTTTACTATTAGAGTGTACGTGTTACAAGGGAATTTCATTTGTACACACACCAATCAGTTTTACATCACCTCGGTTCTGCAACCTGTACAGAAAATTAGAATAGAGATCAATATGAACGTCATTTCCACCCTTTTTATTTCTCATGAAAACCACACATTGCATGTTGTACCATGGTGGTCCAGATTGTTGTACACATCGTTACCTCTAACTCCCAGCAGCACGTCCTCTTGCTTGATGCTTCCTGTATTCATCGTGGCATACTATTCACAAGTTTATCAAGGCACTGTTGGTCGAGATTCGGCGCAGATCCCTCAGAGTGGTTCGTGGGTCATGTCGTCCACAAACAGCCCTTTCCAATCTACCCCAGGATGGCATTCACCTATTGTACAGCCCTGACGGCGCCTTCCATGACCACCAGCGTCGTACGTCGGTCCCACATAATGCCACGCCAAAACAGCAGGGAACATTCACCTTGCTGCTCTCGCTGGACATTGTGTCTAAGGCGTTCAGCCCGGCCGGGTTGTCTCCAAACACGTCTCCGACGATTGTCTGATTGAAGGCATATGCGAGAACGTGACGCCAATCCTGAGTGATCCATTCGGTAAGTTGTTGGGCCCACCTGTACCGCGCTGCATCGTGCCCTGGTTGCAAAGATGCACCTCGTCATGGACGTCGGGACTGAAGCTGCGCATCATGCAGCCTATTGCGCACGATGTGCTGTGGCTGCACGAAAAGCATTATTCAACATGGTGGCGTTACTGTCAGGGTTCCTCCCAGCCATAATCCGTAGCTCGTGGTCATCCACTGCAGTAGTAGCTCTTGGGCGGCCTAAGCGAGGCATGTTATCGACCGTTCCTGTACCTCCGTATCTCCACCGTGCCCGAACAACATCGATTTGGTTCACTCCGGGACGCCTGGTCACTTCCCTTGTTGAGAGCTCTTCCTAGCAGAACGTAACAATGTGGACGCGATCGGACCGCGGTATTGACCGCCTAGGTATGGGTAAACTACAGACATCACGAGCTGTATACGTCCTTCCTGATGGAATGACTGGAACTGATCGGCTGTCGGACCCCCCTCAGTCTAATGGGCGCTGCTCAGGCATGGTTGTTTACATCTTTGGGTGGGTTTAGTGACGTCTCTGAACAGTCAAAGGGTCTGTGTGATACAGTATCCAAATTCAACGTCTATCTTCAGGAGTTCTGGGAACCGGGGTGATGCAAAACTTCTTTTGATGTGTGTAGCTGTAGTTTCTTAGAGTTGTTCTGTATTGTCATGAGCAAAGTAGTTGTGGCATGCATGTGGATTTGCACTAAGCATCTCGCAGTCGCTTTTACAACTAATTAGATATTTATTATTTTCAGCGTTACTTTAGTGTTTCCCCTTTATTTGATTTTCGAATTGTATTTTGGTGTTAATGTGCAAAGTAGTGTAATGTTCATGGAGGGTGAAAAGAGTAACACTAGGCTGCAAAGCAAATTGAGAAATGATAGTGACGACGAGCGTAGCCTGTTACCACCACCTAGGAACGAACTGACAAATGTTCAAGAGAATAATTTGGTAATAGTGCATAGGGACATGGACCAGACAGTAAATAACGCGGCAGAAATTGAAACAATAAACGAACAGTGAACTTTTGTCGATCGATCGGTCGGTAGCCGTTCGCCCCAGGAATGCCAAACAACAGAACAAAATCTTGCATTTACCGTAGATTAGGTCAAGACATACTCTCTGCTTTTCCAAATACGAATACTGCCGGTGCAAACGCACTGTCGAAAAACACAATGGAACATGTTTCAGTCAATGCATTGTAATTTCAATGAATTAGAAAATTTGATCAAACAGAGGAACAAACACAGCACTAACATCAAAAGTTAAGCATAATGGAACAAAATCAGAAACTAACACAGCAACAACCTCAAAAGGTAGACATAATTGACGAAATTAAACAAACACTTGCACACCGCTGAGACACAAAAAATCGAATGGAAATATCAAAACATTTCTGAAAAGGTAGAAACACGTATTCGTGAGTATTTTCTATTTTTTCGCTACATGAAGACATTATAGTACCATGAAGGAGCTATAAAAAAACTGCAGACCATTGTAAACGAAAATCACGACTCCTTGCAGGCTAAAACTGACTATTGCGGCTACCGATACGGTCATGAAATTTGTAAAAATCATGAAAAAGGACACAGTAGATACGACTGCGACACAAATCGACACTCTAAAACTTGGCTCAGAAAAACACGCAGAGGAAATAGCACATTATCGGAAAAGTAGTCGAACTTTCGGATCAGTTAACAAATTCATCTACGAAGGTAGGTAATGATTTGAATGATACAAGACCGGTAGCCTTTACTGACAGAGGAACACGAGGAAATTAGGAAATTTAAATAGAGTCAGAAACAAATTAATACGCAACACAAAAGAGAAATACAGAAAGTACAAGATCAGTTGACACAGGTGATACAATAATTACAAATTTCATAGAATACTCGCGCTACGACACAGGAAGATGGGTTTAGAAGTAAAGAAAAGTCACACAGTAATAATATATGGTATTTCCGAGATCTTGAAAGGAGTCGGCAGGGTGCACCGAGGCTTGAGATGGAACCGCCGACGCGATGTAACAATGAGCGATTTGCGACTCGGCGACACGATGACTTTGCCTATAAGTTCTCCATCACAACGCGTAAATTCAAAATAAGAATTCTAGCAATGCTTGGCTTCATCAATTTTCTTGTTGTTTTCCTCCTTATTGGTTATTAGAGCATGGATTATAATTTATGTGTGGCTATTTAGAAAATGAACCAGTTGTAAGAATGCGATCGGTTATTCGCGACTGTTACAGTGAAGCAGATTTTTATCATGCCTTCCTTTCTACAAAAGTGATCTCAGGCTACACAAGATCTAGTAAAACACAGCATTACAATGATCAAGCATTTCGAACACTTTTGAATTTTCTAGCCCTGTGAAATATTTTTCAGATTTGTCACACAAGAAGCAGTATTTGTCAAACCCGTACAGCACTTATTCGCGTTTGCTTAATTAAATTTCCTGAACACTTAAGACATATTATTTTGGTTGGACATTGTAAAGACGATATCGAAGCTTTTCAGGGACTTTTGCAAGAACTGGATATCGACACGGACAATCACGTGACGCGAAAACCGGAAAGCAACAATTACACGTCACATCCATCACAATTTTGTGACGACAGAACAATAACCGTACACAAATCTACTGTTACAACGCAAATCGTGACCGAAGCAGGTACCACCCGTATGACAACCACTGGCAGAATAACAATAATGAAAGAGAAAGATCATGTTTCTGTAGTACTGACTATGACAGAGACAATAGGGGAACCAGAATAATTATTATCAAAGGAGACAAAATGACTTTAGACGCAACAGTACACCTTGTAATTACGATTCCGGGAGAAATTCCCCACCATTTAATCGACAAGAAAGAAATTACAGAAATTACCGATCAGACGATAGACGCTACAGGCATGACAACAGACCTGAACTTAATCAGAACTGGCGTGATTCAAATAGGACAGGGCCCTCTCGACAAGTTGAAATTTTAGAAATTAGCCCTCAAATCCCAGTAACGACCGGCGACAATAACTAGATAGTAGACAATGACTCGCACCGCAGGCAGCTACAAAACTTACTTATGAAGCTGACGACGTAGCTGCCATGACTATCAGTTACGTGGAAATGGAAGATATTAGGGACATTTCACTCCAGGAAGATGACGTAAACAGAACATTACTGCAAATCCTGTAATCGACATCACAACAAATGAGATGAAATTTACTGCAGTACTCAACTCCGGCAGTCCTATTTCGGTAATTAGTGAAACAGCTAATACGTGGTACTTACTGGAATTAAGGAAAACGTGGAAGGGAGGGCCCACCAATATAATTTTCTTTTCACACAACCTTTTTATTCAGCAGTGTATAAACCGTGTTTTACGGTTAATCTAAGCACTTATCGATAATATTTTCTTTAACAAAATGAACAAATTTGCTAAATTCTTTGACATTAAACCTCAACTCGAATAGCCTTTTAATCTTCGCAAAAGGAATGTGAAGCGCTGTATTGCAAAACAGCAAACAATATGACAATGATTACCAGACGGCCGAACCTGCAGCCCGCCAGTAAACGGAGAAACAGAACTGTTTACTACCAATCTTATTAAATGTCCTTCTGCAAAACAGAAAACTATATTGAAAGGTATCTGTTGGATTCCTTTCATGTTAATTTCTTAAATCTGTTGGCATTTGCAGCATAAATTCCTCTTCTAAATTTACTGTGGCGTTTCTGACTATCTGCGAGGAGACTGGGCAGTGGAACGTGTTACTTTTACACATATACAAGAACGATCTGTCACACTACTACACTTTAAAACACAGTTTATATGCAATTCATGTCACACAGTCTCATACGGAACCTACATCCGCTTTCTTTTATGTACTGTATATGATAAGATACTGTCATCCCCCTTCCCTTCTGTGTGAGAGGATGAATGAGCAAATGTATTTCTAGTTGCATGCTGGAGGGTAGCAGACAAGGCTGTCTGCTAGAGAACAGTAGGACCAACGTCGGGACAGGTAGCTACGCTTTCTAAAAGCAAGGAGGTTTCTATTCTTAGTATGGTTCTGTCCGTCCCTTGTCATGTTGGTATAGGAAGCTACCCCTCTGGTCACTTCCGTTTTGTATACGGAAGCACCCTTGCTAGGAGCGCAGGTCGGTCTGTCCGTGGCGAGCGTCTGAAGTGGTAAGATCTCCGGCTAAGCGGGTGTCTGCTAAGTCCGTAGGACAATGGATTTCTTAAGTTCAGCCTAACTGAAAATTTAATCAACTTTATTTCAGGTTTAGCTCTAAAATACACTCCTAGAAATTGAAATAAGAACACCGTGAATTCATTGTCCCAGGAAGTGGAAACTTTATTGACACATTCCTGGGGTCAGATACATCATATGATCACACTGACAGAACCACAGGCAAATAGACACAGGCAACAGAGCATGCACAATGTCGGCACTAGTACAGTATATATCCACCTTTCGCAGCAATGCAGGCTGCTATTCTCCGATGGAGACGATCGTAGAGATGCTGGATGTAGTCCTGTGGAACGGCTTGCCATGCCATTTCCACCTGGCGCCTCAGTTGGACCAGCGTTCGTGCTGGACATGCAGACCGCGTGAGACGACGCTTCATCCAGTCCCAAACATGCTCAATGGGGGACAGATCCGGAGATCTTGCTGGCCAGGGTACTTGACTTACACCTTCTAGAGCACGTTGAGTGGCACGGGATACATGCAGACGTGCATTGTCCTGTTGGAACAGCAAGTTGCCTTGCCGGTCTAGGAATGGTAGAACGATGGGTTCGATGACGGTTTGGATGTACCGTGCACTATTCAGTGTCCTCTCGACGATCACCAGAGGTGTACGGCCAGTGTAGGAGATCGCTCCCCACACCATGATGCCGGGTGTTGGCCCTGTGTGCCTCGGTCGTATGCTGTACTGATTGTGGCGCTCACCTGCACGGCGCCAAACACGCGTACGACCATCATTGGCACCAAGGCAGAAGCGACTCTCATCGCTGAAGACGACACGTCTCCATTCGTCCCTCCATTCACTCATGTCGCGACACCACTGGAGGCGAGCTGCACGATGTTGGGGCGTGAGCGGAAGACGGCCTAACGGTGTGAGGGACCGTAGCCCAGCTTCATGGAGACGGTTGCGAATGGTCCTCGCCGATACCCCAGGAGCAACAGTGTCCCTAATTTGCTGGGAAGTGGCGGTGCGGTCCCCTACGGCACTGCGTAGGATCCTACGGTCTTGGCGTGCATCCGTGCGTCGCTGCGGTCCGGTCCCAGGTCGACGGGCACGTGCACCTTCCGCCGACCACTGGCGACAACATCGATGTACTGTGGAGACCTCACGCCCCACGTGTTGAGCAATTCGTCGGTACGTCCACCCGGCCTCCCGCATGCCCACTATACGCCTTCGCTCAAAGTCCGTCAACTGCACATACGGTTCACGTCCACGCTGTCGCGGCATGCTACCAGTGTTAAAGACTGCGATGGAGCTCCGTATACCACGGCAAACTGGCTGACACTGACGGCGGCGGTGCACAAATGCTGCGCAGCTAGCGCCATTCGACGGCCAACACCGCGGTTCCTGGTGTGTCCGCTGTGCCGTGCGTGTGATCATTGCTTGTACAGCCCTCTCTAAGTGTCCGGAGCAAGTATGGTGGGTCTGACACACCGATGTCAATGTGTTCTTTTTTCCATTTCCAGGAGTGTATATAATGTTATCTTAAATTGCAACGCAGTGTGTTTCGAGTGTACAGTTCAGAATATCTTCCGGTAGTTGCTTTGTCACTACTTTGTGAGTAAAGTGGAACCACGTGTTGATAAGTAACTGTAACTAAGATCGTCAATCTTAAATGCGAATATGCGTGAGATTATAACGTCTCCTCTTGACAATATTTTTCTATATAGCAACTTTTCTTTATGTTCAACCCACATGGGGTGTACTTTGTGAGACCAGTACCACGTGCTTATGCAATTGTTTCACCCATCAGATTAATAGTAAGACGATAGTAACCAGTTCGAGGTTTTTCTTTTGTAAATTGCTTTTCGATCTAATTTATTTTAACTATCAAAATTATTGTGGAATTACACTCTTTGTGTAAACCAAGTTGACCACGTGAAGCATGTGGTGTAAGCATCAAAGCAGCGCTCAGCTATTCCTTTCGGGAAGATTTCACAGATAGTATGAATAATATACCAGTGTGTGGTAATTACATGACGGACAGGATTGCGCTACGAATGTAACTTCTTTGGGTGGAAATTGAATCGGTTGGTTGTGGTTAACTTCCTCTTGCATGTGTTTCAATGTTCTTCGTGTGTTAATTTATGTATGCAGTCTCCCAATCTTGGCTCCATATTTGATGTGTTCCGTAAGATTACAAACTCACATTTTCACAATCCTAAATAAGGCACCAGCTTAGTTATGACTCAAGTTTAATATGCTGAAATTTCAATGATCAATGTTAAAATAAATTTCCATATATAAACTGATTTATTTCTTTTTATTTAAATTCTCTTTTTTGTATATGTATCACCGGTTTTCGTATGACTATTAAAAGATTATAATTAATGTTAGTCTGGTTGGAAATTTGGTAAGCTAGACTGAATACATGGTGAAACAGTTGCTCAGTAATGCAAGGTTAACTTCCTCAGATAACTCACAGCTTTTAACCCGCTTTTACTGTCTATCAGCACCCCTTTCACATCAAATTGATGCAACAATATTACAATATAAGCACCACTGATGGCAAGAGTGATTCAGTTATTCACAATAGATGACAACTTTTAATTTGAAAGTTGTATGTTAAAAACTTCAGTGTTAAGATGTGCACCTGTGCTTAAAGGTTAAACAGATTAGCAAACAATATGACAACGATAAGGGTTACTTCAAAGCAACAAACCTCTTAATTTCAGTCGGCAGCCAAAGTGCGACGGGATCCCAACCTGTCCCTTCTGACAATTTTATTTTGACTAAAGCCCTGCTGACAGGTAGATGTTAATGTTTCAAAGTTAAACTGATTGTCAGGTATTAAGACTGCCCTGAAGGAACGTTTTGAAACATTACTTGTGAACACTTATTACAGGTTTAACGGCAACCTGTGCCTTAGTACAATTATTCCGGCTGTACGTATGACCAAGAGCTGATTAATTAGAACATTAATGATCGGGTTCAAAACAGAAAGGAAAGGCAATATAATAGCGGGACAAATTTTCGAATGACAAGTAGTGTCTTAGTACAATACTGCTGACTATATTTATGACCAAAGAGCCGACCGAGTAAACTCTGAGGATAGGGTACAAACCAGAAAATAATGAGGAGGGCAGGTGGACAATTAAACAAGTCACCCCGAGGATTACAGAATGTTACCCCATCCCCCATTATCAACAAGCAATTTGTAACACCCTAATGAACCCCAAAACCCAATTAGGAAAGACCATCATGATGTAAAGTAGGGAAAAGTTATCCTGACATGTATGACAACTTTGCCGATGATATAACACCAGAAACTCTAGATAAATACCAACATTAAGCATTACAGAGTATGTTTCGATAGAAAGGAAGAAGAAAGGAAGGTCGTCTTTAGTTATTTGCCAAACATATAAGTAATAATTGCAAATTAATACCATGAAAGTTAAGTCCAAAGAAATGTCGGTCAGAGACAACTTTTATGTGGAAGAGAGTTGTAAACGCAACTAAGAAATTGAATGCGTCTACAATACTCATTCACGGAAAAAGTAAGTCGCTTGCTATCTATCGTGCTTTGTCATACGAGAACAGCTCTTGCCATAGTTCAGCGAACGGAGCGCGAAGAGATTATTTTACTTTCAAGGGTCGTTGTTGCATGAGGTATACGCACGGATAGTCTGATATTCGGACTAGAGACTTGAACCGAGATAGTATGCTGACTGTGTATACCGAGTTGTTGGATTTTATTAACGAAAGTAGGCAATATTGGACTCAACATTCATATAAGTGAACTTATAGAAAGGAATGGACAAAGTTTTAAAAGACTAAAATACACGTTTAGTCTCGAGTAGGAGACTAATTTTCATAATTGTCACGATACTTGAAACTAACAGAACTGCCAGTGCTAATTAACCGTGTGTGCGTGTGGCGTGATGTTTATAAAGTATTTAGCGAAAAGGAACAATAAAATTGTTCATTAAAAGTGGACCTTCAAGGTGTCGCCTCCATCATTCTATGAATATTTGGTAATTACTCATTGAAAGTTAATGAACAGTGACTGTTTAACTTGGAAGTAAATTCGTGGACTGTTAATTATGACAAGGAAGGTTTGGACGTACATAATATCACGACGCAAGATAATTAAGACATTGTTAAAGAGTATCTGCGGATCTCGCGTCATACAGAGCGAACAATTTTACTTAGCAACAAACAGCGACCAATACGATCTACAATTGAACTTTTTCCTCGCTTTTGGCGATGTGGACGATGCGTATGAGAGAACATTCATCGATTACTGCACTAAAGTGTTAACCGGGCACATAATAATTCAACTTCAAACCATAAGACAATCAGAGTGCGCAGTTCGCATTAATAAGAAAACTGTGCGGACTCGCAATCAAACTTTAATCATTACGCGAGGAACGATTTTTTAGGAGAGTTTTCAGATCTTGTCTCTCGTTAACCGACGGAGACATCCATCATCGCGCATCGCGTCTCGACTCCACCGACCGAGCTGTAGCACTGAACAGCTCGACGCCGTCGACGACACCAGCACGCGGCGGAGAGGGGACGCCACAAGTTCCATGGTTTCACAGTGCTTCGCGGCGGTTACTGAGTGGTGCTGAGGAAAGCCAGGTAGAAGAGGGCAGCCGGGCCACGACCGGTTATCTGACACGATTGTTTCCAACCAACCGACGAGATGTCGGCCTGCTGCTGTAGTCGACGCTGACCCCGGTCAAGTACTCAGGTAACTTCCCTGTGTGCAGGCCCTTCTTGTGCAGCTTGTGGCTTCGGCCGCTCGGACCTCGTGACCAGCTCTTCTCGCGACGCTACCGCCAATCCTCAAACTTCGTGCTTCTCTCTCGGGCCAGCGAACTCCGTATATGTATCAGCAAGCAAAGACCTCCTAAGGACACAACCCACAGGTACCAGCTCTTCATCATAGATACTGGCAATGGGGCAGCAAGAGGGATAGTCGATACTAGACCTGAGCAAGTGGCGCCAGACGTAACAGTCTACTAACTCAATGCCGACACGGCTCAACAGCTTTCAGTAAATGCAACAAATCGAACAATTGTCTCATACTTCCTTTACGGAAGATTAAATTACAAGGTGCAGTTATCGAAACAAGTGTAGATGTAAGCAAACAAACTAACTTAGAAATCCTTTGTCAAAGCTACAGATTTATTATCCATTTTCTTATTGCTCCATTATTGTCGACGGAGATTGTATTTTTTGAATAAGTATAAAGCAATTTTAAACTTTTACGACGCTGAAATAAGCTGAGAGAAAGAAAGTAAGTCAATAGCTTTCAAATTTGATGATTGGCTTTCAAACTTTGACGAGGAAATCAATCAGCTTTAACTTCTGTCAGATCACAGTTTGGAACTTCCGACGGAATTTGGCATTAATGATCACTTCGCAAGTACTGGCAGGGATGATATTGATATCGTATAAGACACTAACGTTTTAATTCAGAAAAAAATCAGACAATTGAGAATTGTAATGACACTGATAGGATGGACCTTTTTAACATCTTACAATCACATTACACAGTTTTTACTCACAATGCGGGAACAATTATACGATTTCAGTACAAATTTCATGTTCGTGAGCATACAAAATTTTGCGTCAGACCATACGTAATTCCGGCACATTATAGGGACCGTGTTAGAACGGAAATACAATCTATGTTTGACGAGGGCTTTATTCAACCAGTGGTAAGCTCATACAATAACCCATTACATCTTGAGAAGAAAAACGGATCAATCAGGCTCGTCTTAGATTCCAGACAAATAAATACCATAATCATTCCTGAAACAGACAGACCTCAAACGTTCAAAGAACTTCAGAACTTCAATGGCGTAAAAGTGTTGTCTTCTACTGATATCAGATTCAGCTTATATGAAACTGAACTTCATCCAGAATGTACAAAATGTATGGCTTTTTGTTTTGGAGTTTGTTATCAATTTCGGAAACTTCCTTTTGGCTTGAACATTTCTTCGGAAGCATTCATCCGTGGGTTAAATTCCACATTACCTGAGTTTTTAAAACTAAACACCACCTCGTACGTGGACGATATTTCAATAGCAGAAGCCTCTTCGGAACAACATAATCGTATCCTCAACAGCTTGTTACATATTTTTGCTAAATTTGGAATTACAGTCAACTTGTAAAAAATTTGAATTCTGTAGGGTAAAGGTGAAGTTTTTGGGCCACATTATTTCTTCTCGGGGCATTCAGCTGGATCCTGAAAAGTCGGAAGCAACCAGAGGTATTACTGTTTTATCCACAAAAAGACAAGTTCGCAGTTTTCTAGGTCTCGTGAAATTCTACCGTCGTTTCCTGAATGTGCAAATTCTAGTAACTCCAAAACTTTGTTTTTTCACTGGCTAAACACTATTTAGAACTGAGACGCACAGGCACAATTGGAATTTGATTCTTTGAAAGAAGCGCTACTTAACGTGCCAAACTTAGCTCACCCAGATCTGTCACAGAATTTCGGTCTTAATACAGAATCTTCTAAAATTGGTCTTGGTGCCCATTTATTTCAAGAAGCTATAGAAAATGACATTACTATTCAGAAAACCATAGCTTTTGCTAGCCGCGTGTTAACAAAAGCCGAGGAAAATTATTACGTCACTGAGCTGAAAGCTTCAGCTATCGTTTGAGCATTTGACTAATTTCGTTTCTTTCTTTCTGGCAAACATGTAAAAATTTATGTTGATAATTGAGCACTGCAACTTCTTATTTCTGAAAAATTAAATCATGTCATGTTGAAAAGTTGGGCGTTGTTTCTGCAAGAATTCCGCTTCACGATAGCCCACATTCCTGGCACGGAAAACATTGTTGTGGACACACTTTCACGTGCACCAGCTGGCCTTGAGAAAAGCGACACGGAAGCTAAGTTGAAGAAAAATTTCAGTATTCTTTACATTCAAAAAGTAGCTTTTGAAAACTTCGACACTGCATCTTTAAAAGACATTGCTCATGAGCAAGACAAGGACCCGATCTGGAAATGTATTAAAAGTAAATGGCATGAAAAGACACCCACGCATTATTATCTGGTTTGAAATTACATACTCTACAAACGTTGCACTATTGATGACAAGCTATGGGTACTTTGTATTCCCGACGATTTACTTAATAAGCTCATCTGGTACATTCATTTAAGCTACGCACATTTTGACCGCGAAAATGTTATTCTTCGGACGACTTGTTATTTTAACAACATGGAAAAGAGAATTAGGAGAGTTTTGTCTATTTGTAAACTTTGTCAGAAGGCTAAACACTCTACCATTTCAAAAAATGGTTCAAATGGCTCTGAGCACTATGGGACTTAACTGCCGAGGTCATCATTCCCCTAGAACTTAGAACTACTTAAACCTAACTAACCTAAGGACATCACACACATCCATGCCCGAGGCAGGATTCGAACCTGCGACCGTAGCGGTCACGCGGTTCCAGACTGTGTCGCCTAGAACCGCTCGGCCACACCTTCAGGCTCTACCATCTCACATCGTCCTCCATTGTTTTCTATTAGTATTACTAGATTAAAGGAATTAGCTGCTGTTGATCTTCTGGTACACCTTGTAAAAACATTGAATGGATTTTTGTTCATTCCCGTCGCTATTGAACTTACTTCTAAATTTGCTTCTAACACGCCTTTACGCAAAGCCGCTGGACATTCTGTATCCAATGCCTTTGTTAAAAATTTCTTACATTAGGTTGAACGCGTTGACAAGGTCATTGTAGATAACGGACCACAATTCCGATGTGCTATTTGGTCACGCATGCTTCGTAATCGAAAAATCAAACCTGTTTTTATTTCATTATACTCTCTACATTGTAACCCGTCTGAATGCATTGTGAAAGAAATTAATAAGCTTTGAAGACTTTATTGTCACAGGCACCATCAATATTAGGACAGATACTTACACTCATTTCAAGATATACTGAATGAAATGCCTCATGACTCCACTGCTTTGCCGGCCGGCGTGGCCGAGCGGTTGTAGGTGCTTCATTCTGGAACCGCGCGACTGCTACGGTCGCAGGTTAGAATCCTACCTCGGGCATGGATGAATATGATGTCCTGAGGTTAGTTAGGTTTAAGTAGTTCTAAGTTATAGGGGACTGATGTCCTCAGAAGTTAAGTCCCATAGGGCTCAGAGCTATTTGAACCATTTGAACCTGATAATGACAAGCGTCTCTCTACGAGAATTGAGAGAATTTCTATGGATTTATGAAATGCCACATGGCTATGGAATGATGTTTTATATTTTGGTTTGTACATATTTGCTTATTTTATTTGTACCTGGTTTCTAGCTGCGCTGCAGCATTGGATTTATAAAGTAAAACAAAATTTAATATCTGTGCTAATGTGAACACTTCTGTCAACAGACCCATTAAACAATAATTTTATGACTCACATTCTTAGAAAAGAGCACTTGGAAAGGAAGGAACAATAAGAAGGAGCAGGGATTAGTAATAGAAACTGCATACATAATTTCCTTTTCAAGGACTTCGTAATATTTTTGGTAGAATAAGTTGTTGTGGGGCACCACTTTAGTGTTAAGATGTGACATAGAATCTTTGCCTTTCACATTAGAGGCAGTATAGATCTTGTTCCTTGTGCATGCGCTTTGCATAGTCTTGACGATCACAGATGCACACATGCTATTGTAAACTTACACACATATTTCCCCTTACCTGCATTGCTGTTTTCACTACAATATTTTTTTCTCCTTGTGGTTTCTCATGTTTAGGTATAAATTATTGCATTTGCTGCTGCAATTTGTCAGGTAATGACCTACTGAATTTTACTTTGTATTACTGTGGCAAGCCAGTTTTACCACTGATTTATTTTTCTTGTTTGCCGAGTATTGCCTTATATTAGTTGTAATGTTGCGTTTTGCTTTGCTAATTAAGATATACTGCTGGTTGCTTTGCTAATTTGCATTTTGTCATTGTTGTTTGTGTTAATTTTTTGTGCTGCTGCATTGCCTCGTTCTCAGGTTGATGTATCTGAGCCCAGAAGATTTACGTTAGCTTAAGAGGGGGTATGCTATATAAGGAAATGAGTTATGAAGAGTTGGGAAGAAGTGGATTGAGAAGCCATAAGGAAAAGGTCTGGCCAAAGAGTACTGTGTAAAGAAAAACGATTATTTTGAAAGAGGAAATGAGCAGATATAAGTAGGTTATAGCAACGACAGGTTTAGGTAGGATCTTTTTGGAAACAAATGATGAGGATTTTTATGAAAACAAATGTTGAAGTAAGAGAGATCTGCGAGAATTAAATGATGTTTTGGTTGGAAATGAAGTAGTTTTGGTTGAAAGTAAAGCAGATATGTGCTTGAAAGATATTCTTGAAACGGGGCAAATGAAACAGAGGTGTAAAATGCACACCACAAGTACTGCAGATCAGATGTTACACTTACACTTTGACACATTAACACTTTAAAACAGATCCTGTCCTTTTCTTTTGTGTTATTCCGCTACGTTTATACGTGCCGTTGTGTCTCTGGGTTCTTCCTATATCTTTGTGTTTACCTGGTAAGATAAATATGGTAGAATCTTTATTTCCTTTTAATACTTGGCTGCATTTACTACGACGAGGAATACTGTTATCCTGGAACCTAATCTCTGTTTTTGTACCATGGTGTTTACTTTAGGAAAATATTCAGACGTTATTTATTCTGTTATGCTTCTACTGATATTCTCATTTTTCATTTACTTACTTATTTCATGCTTCCTGTAATACGAGCTCCAATTGCGAGCTAACATCCCAAAGAAGTTCGGGCTCACATGCGGTTCCTCTTCGCGGAAATGACTCAAACTCGTCTAGGGGTTGAACCGCACGGGTCGCATTACACGCCCTAAATTAGACACTAGTGACCCTCTGGTTAAGTTGTCTGGCTGGTGGCAAGTTTGCGATATTGTATGAAGTTAATATGACATATAATAACAGTAACAGTAATATCAGGAACTAAATTAACGACCCATAAATGATGTAGGTCACACATTTGCGATTTCGTACGAATATAGTTTATTCAGAAAGCAAACTAATAGCTAAAGTGGTTGTATTTTGAGTTATTGTTACACTCTAGCGCATACCCATTTGACACAGTTCGATAATTCATAGTCTCATCGCGAACCACCGGTCCATTACTCCACGTCGTTAACTATGCGAAAAGTTAAGCTCACCGCTCAGGGATTAAGTCCCGCGAGACCACACAACACGAAATTTCCTAAGCCGTGTTACTTCCTAGCTGCTTAAAGACCGACTGTCCGCTTTCGCATCTTCACCAGCACTGTTCCTTTGGTGTCTAGACCAGAACTGACTGTCCTCTCCCCGTCTCCGACCGCGATTCCCGCGCGCCGAACGTCTTCGCTTAACTGGCTAGTGCAGTTCCCTTTCCTGAAGCCTTCCATCTGATTGGCTACAGCTTATTCTACATTATTTTACATTTTAACATATTTAAATAATCAAATCTTGACCTCTTTCACGTTCTAAATAAAGTAACAATAATATCAATTACATAATAAACCTTAAATTATTTTGCATAAAACCAATACAACTTCCTCCTTAATTTTCAATGTAACGGCCAGGCTTAGCACCAATGCGCTTTCTGATAAATAAATAAAGAACAAAAGTAAGTATTATGCATTAAACTTTACAACAAATATTCTATTACCCAATGATTCAATAAGGTGTCACGCTGTCAACGTTCAATGTGTTTTGTGTAGTGGAAATGAAGCTGATGCTTATCTGAAAATACTGATAATTTAAATTTACTGTATCTTTTATACAAATGAAGTTACACAACTGATATTTACAACATTTTTCATTTTAATGATGTCCTTCTATATGAAATGTCGATCGTTAAGATCGACCAAATGGTTAAGATTTTAGCATGCAGGTCTTTGTCAAAAAACTTGTTAATTTCACTTTACAGTAAATCCTAAACTATTATAGGTATGATAAATATTCAAGTTTTATTGGGATCACCATGAAAAGTTTTGAAGGATGGTAGATTAAAATAACTGTGGCTTAATTCCCTGAGTTATTACAGAATTAAATGGTTTTCATAAATGTTTCCCTTAATGGACGATCTTAGGAACGCCATATTTAACACTGATATGCTTCCCTGGGTTTCCCTATGACATAGGTTCTCGTCTGCCTCACACGTACACTAGAGCACTTAGGCCTCAATAGACAATAGACGCCTCTGAGTTTCCCCATCTCGTGGTGAATCTGCACCCTTTGTGTCATCCGGTCGTGAACGACAGGGTTCGTTTCACAATCCCTGAAGGCTGACACTTTCGACCATATATTTAAATGAGAACGCAATGCCCGCTGACTCACAATACGCATCAATAATGACTACACAGTAACGGTTCATGAACTAGCTATATTATCCTCAAGTCTCTTCATTTGTGATTGTGCACCAGAACAGTCACAATGGATGGCTGGTGGCCATCTCTACAAGGACTACTGTGGGTCAGCACCTTTGGTAGCCCACTACTATCATAGTCTCTACAAGGACTACAGTGGGTCTGTTCTGTGGTGACCTACCAATTTTACCAATATTCTTCAAGACTTCTACTGATACTGCTGTGGGTCTGCTCTGTTGTGGCCCATTAGCAATCTTACGATACCAATTGAAATCTTCATATCAAGAGTCAGCACTGTGTTTCCGTGGGGACGACAGCACGACTTCTTCAAGACTGCACGCTTGTCCACTACTTACTTGTGAATTTTCATATACTGCTCAGCCTTTTTGCGTTAAACTAGCGTGGACTTCTGATAAATTATGAGGACTGTCTTTAGGGACTGTGGGGATAATTTTTATTTTATTGACCATCAGCATATTACTTTACCTTTCTGTGCATCTGCTCTATTTGATACTGTTAATATAAAAATTTTAACAACTTAGTCTTGGGTACTGCCCAAAACAGATTCTAAAATTTGTTTGAGGGGAGCGGTGGGTCTATGTAAGTAGCCTGCTTTGTATGTTGGCAGCGCTAAAGACTGTGTTAATATCGCTGACAGTGCTCTGTACCCTCGGCTAGAGATTCTGTGGTTGGGTGGACTAGCAGTTAGCGAGTGGACAGAGAAGTGTATGGACACGTTTTGTGGAAACTCTGTGTTGGTAGGACATGCATTGTAAAGTGAGACGCAAGGAAATGTGTGTTGATTGGTAATATTTTGGCAGTGGAATTATTGACAGCTATATAATTTTTTGAACTAGTTGTCATATGATTAAGGTAAAATTTTCTACATACATTGTTTGCTCTTCAACAAAATCTTTCTTTTGATAACCATATAGTGTCTATAGTAGTAGTTAGTATCTTTTTATTTAACTGCCTGTAGTTGCCGCTTGCTGTAATAACTGTAGTTCGTGTTCTGAAGATTTTCTGAGAGGTAAATGGTTTATAAAGGAAATGAGTTATGTGACTGAAATGAGTTTAGGCTAGTAACAGAGTTGGAGGTAGTTTCATATTTCTTTAATTTCATAGTTTTTGGACTTTTATTACTGTCAGTATGTGTTGCAGTTCAGGGACAATATTTTGTATTAATTATTGGAAGTCATGTTGTCACTGTATAGCAGTCATATTATGTTGGGCTTGTATAAACAAATGAATACGTTAAGCTTGAGTTGTGTTTGTCAGAGAAAATTCTGTAGGTCAGTGTTTAAATGATAAAAATAAGTGAAGGCTTAGTTTCAAATCTTTCACGAAGTTTCCAATTACAGTTGACCGATGCATGCATTTGCACCTGAAATTCGACGGATTTGAACAGACTGCCTTTGGCAAAGTGCGGCAGTCACCTTCGCTTCCCTTTGGTTAAGATTTTTACGACCTCTGTTCTTATTCCGAGTTACATGGCTGCGAGTGGTAAACCATTCCACGCCGACATGTTGGACACTACGCGTTAACACATCTTCAAATCTGCAGATTAATTGACAGTGTGCTCATGAGTACTTTCAAACTTGATAGATCCCTTTATTTTACTTATCGACGACAACCATACTGCGCTGATTCCATACAGCCTATTGGTACATTCATGAGGGAGTGCAGAAAAAGAATGTGAAAACCTTTTCAATCTTTTAAATACAACGAAAGGTATTAACATTCTACATCTTTATGCTTAACGTCTACGTCTTTATTCCTCGAAACAGTCGCCATGGTAAGAACATATTGGTCGGCCGAGGTGGCCGCGCGGTTCTCGGCGCTACAGTCTGGAACCGCGCGACCGCTACGGCCGCAGGTTCGAATCCTGTCTTGGGCATGGATGTGTGTGATGTCCTTAGGTTAGTTAGGTTTAATTAGTTCTAAGTACTAGGCGACTGATGACCTCAGAAGTTAAGTCGCACAGTGCTCAGAGCCATTTGAACCAAGAACATATTTCTCCCAACGAAAGACCACGTTGTTGTACCGTCACTGTAGAATGTTTGACTTCATTGACGGAGCCACAACCTCACGTCTGCTTTCACCGCTTCATCACTATCAAAGTGAAGTCCTCGAAGGTGTTCTTTGAGTTTCGGAAACAGACAAAATCGGATGGGCCCAAGTTGGGATGGTGTAAGTGATGTAAGTGAACGTAAAGTGTCGGAATGTTGCAAAAGAAAAAAAATGAAATGTCGTGTGACGAGGGCCTCCCGTCGGGTAGACCATTCGCCTGGTGCAAGTCTTTCGATTTGACGCCACTTCGGCAACTTGCGCGTCGATGGGGATGAAATGATGATGATTAGGACAACACAACACCCAGTCCCTGGGCGGAGAAAATCTCCGACCCAGCCGGGAATCGAACCCGGGCCCTTTGGATTGACAGTCTGTCGCGCTGACCACGCAGCTACCGGGGGCGGACAATGTTGCAAATGTCGCACGTTCATGCGTGGTCTGGCATTGTTATACTATAGGAGACGATACTCCATGTGTTTCATAGACTTCGAATCCATTCTTTCAGTTTTTTTAGGGTCTCGCAGTTCCTAGCAGAGTTTTTGGTGGTGGATTTAGGCACTCATTCCATATGCACCACACCTTGAATATCCCAGAACACTGTGAACACGACTCAACCTGCTTATTGCATGGTTTTAACTTTTTTTGGCGTCGGTGATCACTTGTGTTGGAACTCGAAAGGTGCTCTCCTCTTTTCAGGATCAGAATGATAAACCAAACTAGAATCGGCTAGTGTCTATACTATCATCACCGTACACAGCTTTCATTCTAATATGGATTTCAACAGGAGGCAAGTTTCCAGCAGTTGGAAACTCGATCACAGCATACAGGTTCTCACCGACAGACATACGCTACGGGCCATTAAAATTGCTACACCATGAGATGATGTGCTACAGACGCGTAATTTAACTGACAGGAAGGGGATGCTGTGATATGAACATGATTAGCTTTTCAGAACATTCGCAAAAGGTTGGCACCGATGGCGACACCTATAACGATCTGACATGAGGAAAGTTTCCAACCGATTTCTCATACACAAACGGCAGTTCACCGGCGTTGCCTGGTGAAACGTTGTTGTCATGCCTCGTGTAAGGAGGAGAAATGCGTACCATCACGTTGCCGACTTTGATAAAAGTCGGATTGTAGCCTATCGCGATTGCAGTTTATCGTATCGCGACATTGCTGCTCCCGTTGGTCGATCCAATGACTGTTAGCAGAATATGGAATCGATGGGTTCAGGAGGGTAATACGGAACTCCGTGCTGGATCCCAACGGCCTCGTATCACCTGCAGTCGAGATGACAGGCATCTTTTCCGCATGGCAGTAACGGATCTTGCATCCACGTATCGATCCCTGAGTCAACAGATGGGGACGTTTGCAAGACAACAACCATCTGCACGAACAGTTCGACGACGTTTACAGCAGCATGGACTATCAGCTCGGAGACCATGGCTGCGGTTACCCTTGACGTTGCATCACAGGAGCGCCTGCGATGGTGTACTCAACGACGAACCTGGGTGCACGAATGGCAAAACGTCATTTTTAGGATGAATTCAGGTTCTGTTTACAACATCATTATGGTCGCATCCGTGTTTGGCGACACTGCGGTGAACGCGTGCATTCTCATCGCCATAATGGCGTATCACCCGGCGTGATGGTATGGGGTGCCGTTGGTTACACATCTCTTGAAGGGTAGAGCCACGAGTCGTAACACATCTGAAATGTAACGTCCACTGTTCAAAGTGTCGTCAATGCGATCAAGAGGTGAATGATGAATATTAGGTGGACTGATAAGGTAAGGAATGAGGAAGTTCTGAGCAGAATCGGAGAGGAAAGGAATATGTGGAAAACACTGATGAGGAGAAGGCACAGGATGGTAGGACATGTGTTAAGACCTGAGGGAATGACTTTCATGGTACTAGAGAGGGCTGTAGAAGGCAAAAACTGTAGAGATTGGAATTCATCCAGGAAATAATTGAAGACGTAGGTTGCAAGTGCTACTCTGAGATGAAGAGGTTAGCACAGGAGAGGAATTCGTAACGGGCAGCATCAAAGCTGTCAGAAGACTGATGACCCCCCCAAAAAAAAAGTTCTTTGAAGAGGTTGACATGATATATCTTTCGGCGTACACGGTAGACGAACCAACGGCATACTTCCTACATTCAACGTAAACTGGGAACATCTCCGCTTTCTTCACGTTGAGAAATACTATCTTCCATGTGCGTCCTTCTACGTCCACTGTCACATAATAAGTGAGAGGACTGTTGCTGTGTAATCACATTGCAAACACAACACAATGTAAACAAACATAACGTCGTCGCCTAGCATCTAAGCAACAGGATCGAACACACAGCTGTCGGTGGTTATAGTGTTCACGACACGATAGCTCGTACACTACTTGCACTAACTTCCTGCAACAAACACCACTGGCACTCTCATGTACGCTACTTTAAGGATTTTTCTGTCAACCGGCATTGTCCTATTTAAATATCTGTAACTGTAATAGAAAACTGCACTTTCGTCAACGTCTCAAAATCTGTTTAGTGACTTCAAATACGTGCCCTTGCCTACATTCAATTCTGTGGAAACTGCTTAGCGACAGTGCCCTGCATGTCCGAAATATTTATGGAGCAAGTGTTACGTGATTCACCAGTCATATTCTTCCGTGTTGATCACAGTCGCAATACTTTTGTCACGATACAGTTTCTTTTGACTCGCTCCTTTTGGCGCAACCCAAAAAAATGCTGCTAGCATTTCGCCACGATATTGGATTTCTGAGGTCAAAACACAAAAACAGAGCGTCAAAGGCAGTTTTTCTTGGTGAAATTTGGTTTACTCCGGTAATCTGCTGTATGCTTTACGTTTTTCTATTCTTTACACATTGTATGGAATTAGACAAAATTGACTTTTTATATCAATATCGATGTGCTATTGTACCGAGAACTATTTCATGTCGAGCATATTTACAGAAAGTTAGTGGAATACAAGCAACGAGGCTGCGTGTTTTAGTGTCGAACCACCTCCCAGTTATGAGCAAATAGCCTCTGAAATAGAAATTTTATTCAAAATAGCAAGCAGACTTCGGAGAAATTTCAGTCGAAGTAAGACACTATTATAGAGATGCTAAAGTCTAAACAGGCAGTGTTGTAATAATAAAATAGAGGAGAGAGAGAGAGAGAGAGAGAGAGAGAGAGAGAGAGAGAATGTAAGCATAAATCAAATGCGTACGTAAGCTAGTGAGACTACCTGGAGGCAAAAATGGTCGCAGACTGGCAAGGTTTTTAGTGGCCATTACAAGCAATTACGACGTGGTTTTTCGCGGAATGCCGTCGGTCGTAAATAGCTTCTGCATAATTATTACACCGCAGCCTCTGGCAGTCGCTGAATGATCACTCGTTTTAAAGCTATGTCAAAGAACGGAAAAGCTTATGTGACAGTAGCAAGGTGATAAGTCCGGAGATTGATGAATGAATGAGTCCCTAGTTTTCTAGAGCTCATTAAAATCATAATAAACAGTAACTTTCTATCAAGGCAGCTTCTGGTCAAGACAGTGCCTCGTGAAAAGTGTATAAGTATATAGCGAATAGGAACATTAGATAAAAATTGTCGCAGACAGTGAACTAGCTTCCGCCATTGCTACAAAACGTCTGTACTTGCACACATCGTTAAAAGTGTCAGAGGGCTGGCAGCATGTTTATTCCCAAGACTTTTATAATGTCCCTTACTCGCTATGTTACTTCAGAGAACTTGGATTTCTTCCATAGATTCAAAGCTCAAGAATTATCGGAAGCGAAGAACACCTTGGCTCCTGTATACACAACTTGTCAAGTGTTTACACCGCTACGAAGACAAATGTCCCGTGAGTGCTGGCTCACGCAGGAGGCAATACATTTTGTCGGCGACCCATTCAGCAGACATATCTGTAGTACCTCCTTCATTCATCAGTCGCAATTATCTACGAAGATTTTCTTAAGATGTATTAGAAAAAAGATTAGGGTAGCAGTTCCAGGCGTGTAAACGGATCTACCGAATTATCTGTGTTATTCGTCTGTGCCTCAGAAACTGTGTTCAAAGGATGAGCTCTCCGCTTGGTGGTGAAAGTTGTAAGTACTGTATAATGAAATGAAACATGCCTAACGTGCAGCTAATTTAAAACGTGTCGCCACCGGCCCGTTTTAAACAGAAACAGATGAAAAGCTCTTTTACAATCTGCGCGTATTAGGAATTTCTAGCTATAGATTGAAGAAATAATGCGCCCAAAATATTTTCTTGGCAGCTCATTTCAGTAGCTAGTGTACCATAAGCGGATTTCGGTCAATTGATTACTTCAGGAACTACTACAAGGATTCACCCTAAATGCGTACAGATGTAATGTTTTTAAATTTGATCCGGAAATATTTATGTCCGTTTAGCCGACGGCCTGTTCGTGTAGCGTAAAGCGAAACGCGCCAGCTTGTAACGCAGGGAGGTGAACTAGACCTGTACTGAAGCCGCGCGGTGAATTAACGACCGTTGATCTGGTACATCAGTCAACTTGTGTCTGATTTTTAGGCGGTTTTCCGTCGCTCGTTTAGGCAATAGCTGCGCTGTTCCCCATTCCCCACCTCATAAAATACAGTACACAAATAGTACGCTAACACACAGAACAAAGCACATAGATGCGTGGTGCACACAACTTCCTTCTCTTAGATTACCTTGACAACCGTGGGGACAGGAAGCGCTTCCAGCCATGTTGTTAAAATGTGTTGTTGTTGTGGTCTTCAGTCCTGAGACTGACGTGATGCAGCTCTCCATGCTGCTCTATCCTGTGCAAGCTTCTTCATCTCCGAGTAACTACTGCAACCTACATCCTGCTGAATCTGATTAGTGTATTCATCTCTTTGTCTCCCTCTACGATTTTTAACATCCACGCTGCTCTCCAATACTAAATTGGTGATCCCTCGATGTCTCAGAACATGTCCAACCAACCGATTCCTTCTTCTAGTCAAGTTGTGCCACAAGCTCCTCTTCTCCCCAATTCTATTCAATACTTCCTCATTAGTTATGTGATCTACCCATCTAATCTTCAGCATTCTTCTGTAGCACCACATTTTGAAAGCTTCTATTCTCTTCTTGTCCAAACTATTCATTGTCCATGTTTCACTTCCATACATGGCTACACTCCATACAAATACTTTCAGAAACGACTTCCTGACACTTAAATCTACACCCGATGTTAACAAGTTTTTCTTCTTCAGAAACGCTTTTCTTGCCGTTGCCAGTCTGCATTTTATATCATCTCTACTTCGACCATCATCAGTTACTTTGCTCCCCAATTAGCAAAACTCCTTTACTAGTTTAAGTATCTCATTTCCTAATCTAGTTCCCTCAGCATCACCCGACTTAATTTGACTACATTCCATTATCCTCGTTTTGAGAATGAGTTTTTCACTTTGCAGCGGAGTGTGCGCTGATATGAAACTTCCTGGCAGATTAAAACTGTGTGCCGGACCGAGACTCGAACTCGGGACCTTTGCCTTTCGCGGGCAAGTGCTCTACCAAGTACCTCGTCTCCTACTTTCCAAACTTTACAGAAACTCTCCTGTAAACCTAGCAGAACTAGCACTCCTGAAAGAGAGGATATGCCGAGACGTGGCTTAGCCACAGCCTGGGGGATGTTAACAGAATGAGAATTTCACTCTGCAGCGGAGTGTGCGCTGATATGAAACTTCCTGGCAGATTAAAACTGTGTGCTGGACCGGGACTCAAACTTGGGACCTTTTTCCTTTCACGGGCAAGTGCTCTACCAACTGAACTACCCAAACACGACTCACGCCCCGTCCTCACAGCTTTACTTCTGCCAGTACCTCGTCTCCTACCTTCCAAACTTTGCAGAAGCTCTCCTGCTAAGGTGGGAGACGAGGTACTGCCAGAAGTAAAGCTGTGAAGACGGGGCGTGAGTCGTGCTTGGGTAGCTCAGTTGGTAAAGCACTTGCCCGCGAAAGGCAAAGGTCCCGAGTTCGAGTCTCGATCCGGCGCACAGTTTTAATCTGCCAGGAAGTTTTATCCTCGTTTTACTTTTGTTGCTGTTCATCGTATACCCTCCTTTCAAGACACTGTCCATTCCGTTCAACTGCTCTTCCAAGTCCTTTGCTGTCTCTGACAGAATTACAATGTTATCGGCGAACCTCAAAGTTTTTATTTCTTCTCCGTGGATTTTAATAACTACTCCGAACTTTTATTTTGTTTCCTTTATTGCTTGCTCAATATACAGATTGAAGAGCATCGGGGAGAGGCTACAACCATGTCTCACTCCCTTCCCAAGCACTGCTTATCTTTCATACCCCTCGACTCTTATAACTGCGTTGTTAAAATAAAATGAAAATAAATTTTCCAAATCATAAAAACAGCAGACCCCGTACGACGGGATAAACGCTGGGAAATAGAGATTCTTCACAAATAATACCCGACGCGATTGCAGCAGGACTACCGGTTCAACAAGTATTAACTGGTACTAGCGTAGTATAACTTGAGGCACTGACATACCATTAGGTTGAAAAATTCCTTCTGAGCCTCGAAATAAACGAATTAGGATGTAACAATGACATTAGTCGACTGAAAGAAGGTGGCTCTTTTCCGTTGCTTTTGTGTTCATTCTATTGATTCACGAGCAATTTCTGCCTTTTAGGTCTTTTCTAGTAATTCTCTGTATATCAAAGGGGGCTGCAGGGACGTGGTCGTTCCCCAGCTTCTTCGGTATGTACTTTTATCAGGTCACTCAGATTCACCAGATGTGGAACGCTCAGCAGAAGCAGAAGGGTTGTTATGGACCACTGCGAAACCTGAAGCAGCAGCTATTAAGAGCCATCAACACACACAGCTGAACATTAAATTTGCAACAGCACGAAGGCGGCCCGCAAGAAATGAAAAATTAATATGAAGTGTGTCATGTACGGATCTGTAAAGGATAAGCACTTAAAGGGGTGGTCTTTTTCGAACGCAATAGATGATTCTCATGATTTTTTCAAGTAAAATAAAAATTAATGTTCAATCTGATGATATAGTTTTATTTCTTACGCTTTTCTGTTTAAAAATAATTTTTGTGCTCACATATGATACGCCATGTAATCGCTGGACCAGGTGAAAAGACCTATTTCATCTGGAAATCGGTCTTCGACGGGGAGTCCTAAAGCCTTCCTAGTGTACCCGTAAGAAAATAATTTTGTATAATCATTTTCAATATGTTTTCTATCAGAATATATTAAGTCCTAACAAAATGGCAACATGTTGAAACAAATGCCATTTATTTCGCCCAAATAATCGAGAGAAGAGTGTGCACCGGAAACAGACTTATGAAGATATCGCGAAACAGCTACGTATGCTGATAGAGAATGCAGTTTAGGACGCCGGCATCAAATTCCGATGAAAATCGTAGTCACCGTTCCAAGCTTATGTTTACTGCCAACATGAAAAATATGGTTTCGAGAAAACGTTTTTAAAGTTTTGGGTTACATTTTTTACAGTTATGTTAATCATACTTCTAGTCAGCAAACCTTGGACCGTACAGCGATGCTTCCAGATCCAAAAGCAGGTCCTCCTCCATCTTCTCCGTGGCTATTGTGGTCCTGGAGGCTTATTGGCAGCTTCTGTCATCCGCCGCTTCTCTCGCTTGATTCGTTTTATGTCTGCTTTACCTATAACACGACAGTTCGCTCTCAGTCATCATTTTCATAAATCCTGTAGGCCACTATATTGTCTACTTCTTTCCCGCTGTGAGACAATTTTTCACAAATCACCTTGTAACTCATTGAGGGAATTTCTGTGATGAACAATAAAATAAAATAGAGATCCCAGAGAAATTTTTAAGCAAAAAGTATATTTTTGAAATTTTCGAAGAGGGCTACAGAAGCGCACCAAAGTTGTAGGAGTAACTCCATCTGGAATCTGTATTCAAGGGAAGATTACAGCAGTATATTCCTGATCGAGAAATCATATTTAAGTGTTTTTTGTTTGTGAGAAGGTATGTGGTGCTTTGTGGAAGAAGGAGAAACGTCCACCAGAAACTGTCTAAATTCGACAGTGACAGGATAGTGGCCCATCGAGATTGCAGTTTACAATTCCGCAATATTGCTACTCGCCCATGACTAGCATGCGATTATGGAATCGATTGGTCCAGAAGGCCACACGCAACGCCATGCAAGGTTTCCAACACAAAGCGATTAGCGCCCATGAGAACGGACATTGTTTGTATGGTCGTGCACGATTGTAGCCACGTCAAGTACGTTAAGTAAGTAAACTGACTTGCTTGCAGGAAGAGGAGAATCCACAAGAACTGAGCGACTATGCCAGGTGGTGGTGGTTAGTGTTCAACGTCCCGTCGACAACGAGGTCATTAGAGACGGAGGGCAAGCTCGGATTATGGAAGGATGGGAAGGAAAGCGGCCGTGCCCTTTCAAAGGAACCATCCCGGCATTTGCCTCAAACGATTTAGGGAAATCACTGAAAACCTAAATCAGGATTGAACTGTCGTCCTTCCGAATGCGAGTCCAGTGTGCTAACCACTGCGCCACCTCGCTCGGTCGACTATGCCAGGATTACCACTGACTGTTAGCGCGGCACCCATTGTTCCGGCTTATATTGCTGATTTAGGATTCAGGACGCTCACGAACGAGGGTTATTAGCTCCCGCGGCCTGTATTGACGTGGCTGCAGAGGCAGAGGCGCCGATCGTGATCCGACCAAAGACAGCACTGGATACAGGTCTTTTGCAGATGAGTCCCGATTCTGCGTGAAGCATGACGTTGGTGGTGTGAATGTCCGAAGGCTCCAAGGAGAACGAAATTTGCCAGATTACGTTTTTCATCCTGATAGGGACCCAGCACCTTGCGTGATGGTAGCTGTGCCACTGGGTACAGAACAAGATCCCTTCTGACTGCAATAGCTGGTAATTTTGACTGTAGGCGTTGCATTTCTGACGTATTAACATCGATCGCTATGCCATGTCTTCAAGATCTCTGTGACGTTGCCTGCCAACAAGATAACGAAAGACCGCGTGTTGCCCATGCTGTCCTGACCTACCTGACGCACAGGTTGTTCGACTGGTCACCCACTGGGCTCATCTGGCTGTGGGTTGCCGAGAGACGGCACACAACCATTCGCCACCAAATACGACTGATAAACTCTGGCACAGAGTTGCCCACATCTGCGATCCAAGCTCAGTTCAAGCTGACTCCCAGCCGTGTTACAATCAATGTTACTACCGGAAGTGGCACCTCTGATTACTACGTCTCAAGCCCTGTACATCCTCAAATAATCTATCATTTTAATCATGTATTGTTCATACAGTACTGTATACGTACAATAAATAAAATTAAGTTATTTTCCGTCCTTCCTGCTGTTGTAATTTTAATGGTCAGCGGTTTCAGATTTACAGTAGACGTGGGGATGGGCCTTATCAATGGTTAATAGCACTGTAAAATCTTCTTCTCCAGTTGAGTGCAGAAGATGCCACTGTTTCTGAGAGGTGTATCGTCCACTTCGATGAAAGATATTCCACTTGGTCATTTTGAGAATTTAAAGTTTCTACATGATGGAACACCACTTCATTCTGCATATGATGCTCCTCACACTACGTATCATGCTCGTGTATACCAGCATCACAAGCATCACGAAGAAGGTTTTGGAAGAGGCAGTCCTGTTTGATTCACGGGCAACTCGTCCTATGTCAACCCATTTGTTTTCTTCTTGTGGGATCAAGTGAAAAGTTTTATGTCCTAGACGTCTGTCGAGACTGAAGGGAATAACAAGTCAAGAAATCTCTTTTATTGTGACAATGCTCAAAAAAGAGCAGTTTTACCTATAACTTTCGACACAGTAGTTTACTGTCCTGGGTTTCCTACATCAAATTTTTCATTTGCCCTTCGATCTATTAGCTCTGGTCATAAATATATCTTCCACCAGTAGATTGCAAATTGGCCATCACCAAATAAGCATAGGCTAACTGCCAGTTCCAGAATACTGGTTATACCGTTAATACTGTGTACCTAGCAAGTTTCTCTTGCTTTCGAGACCGCCAAACAGGATCTCACGTTGATAGACGAAATCTGTTTGCCATTGACCTATCCTGGTAAAATAGTGATTCTTATCCCAGAAGAATCGGACTCTAGCGAATGTCTTTTGGATTTTCCATGGTTTCAGATAACTGCTGGGGTGCTTTCCGAAGTAATGTGCATGCTCATCTACATCCACAAGGTTACTCTGCAATTCGCAATTAAGTGCCTGGCAGAGGATTCATCGAACCTGCTTTAACCTACTTCTCTATTGTTCCACTTTCGAACGTTCGCGGGGAAAACGAACACTTAAAATCTTACAGAGGGAGCTCTGATTTCTCTTATTTTGTCATGATAATCGTTTCTCCCTGTGTAGGTGGGCGTTAATAAAATATTTTCACACTCTGAGGAGAAAGTTGGTGATTTAAATTTCGTGAGAAGGTTCTGCCGGAGAGAAAATCGCCTTTGTTTTAATGGACTGCCACCGCTGTTCGTGTATAATATCCATGACACTCTTTCTCCTATTTCCCGATAATACAAAACGAGATGCCCTTCCATTGAACCTTTTCAGTGTCCTCCGTCAGACCTATATGACGTGGACTCCTCACCTCACAGCAGTACCCCAAAAGAAGGTGGACAAGCATAGTAAAACACTCTCTTTAGTAGTCCTGTTACATTATTTATGTTTTCTGCCAATAAATCGCAATATTTGGTTTGCTTTCCCCACAACATTATCTCTGTGGTCGTTCCAATTTAAGTTATTCGTGATTGTAATGCCTAAGTACGAGGGAAGATCAAAAAGTAACGCACTATAATTTCTTAAAAAATAATTTTAACAGGTAACATAACATAAAAAAGATCACAAATGAACTTGCATCTTTTACCCGAATTTCTACGAAGTCACTAACGTCCTCAACATATTTCTCCCATCGTACTATCAGTTTCAATATACCGCGTTCGTAGAAGTCCGTTTGGTTGGGGTGTACCCACCTGCGGACTACCGGTTCCACCTCCCCATCTGCAGCAGGCACTGGCCGGCCAGCAATTTCTTCATGGGACCAGACAGGTGAAGGTCCGACAGTACAATGTCCGGGCTATATGATGGATGCTCGTTCAACGTCTACTGAAATTTGGAGATTTTCTCACGAACGGGTGTAGTCTCTGTGGGCAAGCACTGTCATAAAAATGTTTGACACAGCACTAATATTGTGGCGTTTGTCAAGAAGGGCACAACGCAACTTAGCATATGAACTGCAGCATTCACAACAGCCCCGTGTTCAGCAAAATTCCTCCAATAACGCTCCATGTATATACAAGTACACTGTTACGAACACTTTCCAAGCGGACTGAGTCCCTTTAAATTTTTGTCGTACTGGGGAACCATCATTTTTCCACTTCATAGATGCCTGCTTGGTTTCGAGCCTTTAGTGGCACGCCCACGACACTTGACCAGTGACGATTCGTTTCGCAAAATCAAGTCCTCCCGCAGCGTAACGCGTTGAGGACTCCAAGCTTGTCGTCATTCGCTGGTCCTTGTGGTTGTCTGTCAGGTTCTGAGCTTCGACCATAGATACTAATAGACTGGGCAAGCAGTGCAGCGGCTATACATCTGGCGTGGCTGCAACATGGAATCACGCGACTGTTGGCAGAACGTCGGCGGGAGTTCAAGGCAGCATTCTGATTCCTGATTTCACTTCCAGTATTTCTCAGTGGATTTCCTGCTAACTTCACCACATTAAATGTAGCTTATGTAAACAAAGCTAGAAGTGATAAATTATTGCGTAACCACCGTAAAAATTTAGTTTTACAGCCATTACTTCACAATGAACTTTGTGAACTGCTGAAACACTTTCGATGTTCGGCAATATATTCGCCGTGAATATTTTAGTGTTACAAATTATGAGATGCATTCTCTACTAACAATACGCGTTATGTACTGTATAAAATGTAAATATTGTGTGTGTGTGTGTGTGTGTGTGTGTATGTTAGTGCCTTGGCTGTAGAAAGTGTTATAGACTTCATAAATCAGCATAAACAACGAAACTTGTAACGTAAACACACGAGTGCACATCGAATGTAATGAACTCAATTGTGTCGTTCACCCACAAAACATAAAGCAGTTTCATTTGAAAGCTCTTTTTTGGTTTAAACAGTTTGTTTCGTAGATGTATAAAATATGATAGAATTTATATCTACAAAATCAGTACCTACTTACATATATACTTGTTACACAGATCATGAATACGATACTTCGCAAGATGTGTCAGTTTAATGAAAGGTATACCTATCATTACATGACAATTCTTCCAATCACTTATTTATATCTAAAAAATCGTCTACTGGGGACGAGCTGTCATTCATAGATTCTTTTAGTTTGATTTTAAATGCTGGTTGGCTATCTGTCAGGCTTTTAATGCTTTTTGGTAAATGACCAAAGATTTTTGTAGCAGCAGATTATTCATCCCATACATTACAGGTTATTATCTGGAAACTAACATAGGCCATACAATTACCTTTTTGCAAATGGTATTCAGTATCTGTTTCTGATATATGTTTTGTAACTGGGAAGTACAAAGTAAAATTAAACCCTGATGAGAAAGGAAACCCCTAACTTGTTTTTGCAAATTATTCTTTATTATTTATAATAATGGCAGCATAATTCGCCCCTTTTTGTACCAAAGTCAGATTTAATCCAGGGTAGTAAAAATCATCCTTTCTTCTTGTGTAGTAGCAATGCACATTGCCATTGCTTTTGGGGTAGGAAGGGTTATTGGTAATAAATTTCTCTCTCTCTCTCTCTCTCTCTCTCTCTCTCTCTCTCTCTCTCTCTCTCTCTCTCTCTCACACACACACACACACACACACATATATATATATATACATATATATAAAATTCCAACTATCTGTTTAAACTGGCACAACCCAAATAGCAAACGATTAAGTTATTCTTTCTCCTGCAAAGTATGTTAAGAGTTCTTCTCTTAACTGTCTATGGCAATCTGTTACTAGACTAGGAATATCACATCTTGAATGACAAAGGTATGAGCATAATATAATTCACATAAATTTTTTATAAAACATTTATTTTGCAACACAATACAGTATTTACAACAAACTCAGCACTGAACAAATTTCTATTCTTTTAAAAAAGTAGACTAACACTACACACGAACCTTTTAGTGTCCCTTAAATAATATTGTTTTCGTAAGCAAGCTCCTTACACATCCTTTCTGTAAGGTTTCTGTTACAGTCTTCCCCAAATGGTGATTTCTTATCTTGAAATACTCAAATAAAATGGATTTTATAAGAGTTGTACGATGGTTTTCTGTGGGGTCAATGCTCATTATATGTTCATTGATAGATGTAAATACATTGCTGTCAATTTCTGCCATAGCAGATGACAAGAGCACAAGGATTACATTTTTTTTTTTGTCAGCATACCCTTTGCCTGCTGCAAACGATAGGCTTGTTCTGCTAATTTACAGATTTGAACAACATCCCTGGAAGGTGTTACTAAACCTCCCATATTCTTTCTCATCAGGAGTTCATTTTCGCTTTCTAATAATCCATATACAGAATTTGCACATTCAGTACAATATATGGTTTTCTTCAACTTACATACTATAAATCCTGCAATGTGCACAACAACATTTGTCACATACTTTGACAGTTGTTTGAAACATATAGAAGGGATACTGTAACAGTGATCATGAGACACGTTTTCGACATCAGGAATTTCAGCTCGGAAATTTATACATGAAACAAATGGGTTTGTTTGTACTTTACCCAGTGCTGAAGATACATTCAGAATAGAATATGTATCCCAGTGTCTATACAAGTTCCAAACTCTGAACCCCTTACTTGCTGATGTGTAAGTAACCTTTTGTAAGCAGCTTTGAACTGAGTTGCTGTAGGGCTATTGTTATCACCACCATACCTCCTGATTGAACTAAAAAATGTCTCGATGTGATCTTGTAACAACTTGTGTGTTAGTAAGAATTTAAGCTGTGGATTAGGACTGCTTATCAGAGAATTGTATAACCTTTTGAGACTTTGAATTGACACAATAAAACCAAGGAAACCAGTCTTTCTGTTTGTAAACAAAACAGAGGGGCCATCTGCATCCAGTCTTAAATTCTTTATATATTCTTCATCCAGAAAAGACAAAATGTGGCTAGCAGTCTCCAATGACAGAGGTGCTTTATAACCTATCGCTAACAGATTTCTACTGTTGAAGCAATCAAAAACATTGTTCATAATCCTTATGAACCTAACTGTTGGATCACAGTCTTTAAAATCATCTAGCTGCAAATTTTTTGCAAGAAATTCAAGGGCATTAGCTACACTATTACTCAATGTCTGTGCAGCAATTCTGACATTCATCTTATGGCGATACCACTCAACATGCTTCATTCTTACTTTTGTAGAAAGATGAAGTGTCTCCACACATTGCAAATCATGTAACTTGAGTACATAATCCCATTTAATAGGATTTCTATCGCTATCAAAAATTGTGCCCTTACCAGCTAAGGTATTACGTACTAATTTTAGCATGTGACATGGGTCAAGGAAAATATATATTTCATCATTACACAATGGGTGCTTAAAGAAAGATTTTATGTTAGGTAAAGTAAAAGAAGCACCTAGCTTTTCTGTCATTGCAGTATTTACATGTGTTCCATCAAAAGTTACTGATATCACCTCAACACCAGCATCAAAAGTAAACTTTAGAGCCTCATTCAATAGGTTAGATTTTTCTAGTGCAGTTAGTCCATTGACTAGAAAGTAACCAATTGGAAATTTCCAGGAACTGTTAACAGCAGTTACCATAAACGTTAGTGCCTCATTTGCAACAGGAAGGTTATCATCACCAAGCTCTGCCCCATAATCTACATATCCAACAAATTTATTTTGACGAAATTCAATGTGTTTCCTTATTGCAATTTCATCAAATGACATAGCACACAGCAATTTCTTGCCCTTGTTCATAAGCTCTTGACTCTTTATTCTGAGAGCAACTGCTTCTTCTTTGCTGAAACCTGGATTTCCATCAATCACACTATACCACCTTCTCAGTGTCCGTGGATGTGGCAGAGATGTATTGAAATTTCTCCTTACATAACTGGAAGCCTTATTGCTGTAGAAAGCAAAGGTCCGAAGAGCTGCTGGGTACTTTTCTCTTGTTTGACCTCTGCTGACACGCTTTAACAACTCTGAGGTACCTGGTGGCAGCATCTGAAAGCAATATGATACTCTCAGTAAAGAACTGCAAGAGCTATGCTACAAACTGTCATTCACTCAACATGTTCTGAATATCACACCATGTAGAAGACTCTATATTGATAAGGGATGAGAAAACAACTCATAATTAGCAGTTACAAACTAAATTTGTGCATAGAAGGAACAAAATATCATAACTGTTTCTACTATTTGTGTTCATGTATGGTAGATCTAACATAGTTAAGTTTCCAAGAGAGTCTCCACTTTAATAAAAGTTAATGCTTTCTCATTTATATTAAATTATTGTGCTTTCTCCTACTTTATTTTATCCATTGTGGTTATTGAATACCACAACTGTTTTTGTAAATTAAACTGTAGGAAATAATGCAACCAGTCACAAGTTTTTTTTAGAAGTGATTTGTATTGTACCATTACTAGTTTTGAGTCTGAGCCCATTGTCAGATGGTAACATTGATTTCTTGCAAGTTTTATGTATGTATCCCAAAATATAACAAAGGTCTAAGAGAGGAAATGTAAAGGAGAGAATTTCATGAAGTAAGTGCAATGTGTACTGTCTATATACAATCTAGTACCTTTCAAGAAATATGTAATTTCAAAATTTTAGGACACATACGTAAAACTGCAAGGAATTAGTGGTATTGCATGGCAATGGGTTCCAGGCCGAAACTAGCAATGTTACAATAACAATCACTTCTAAGAAACTTGTGGCTAGTTGCACTACTTTCCACAGTGTAATTTTATCCTATTATTTACATGAACATGTTGGTATTTTTCAAAACAATGCCTCCATTTGCGTGAATAGAGACTTTCTTACAATCAACTAGGCCACTTGTCATGGAACCATAAGACAGGTACAATACTAGAATGTACACCACCTGATATTTATAATAAGAATGGCAATTTGGTATGCTTTAATGTCACAAGTCAAGAAATTAGAAGTACTACTTGAAGTACATAGTTCTATCTTACCTTCAGCAAAGTACCCATGGATTCACTTATAAGATTATTCTTTTGAAGGTCACTTATTAATGATTCCAAATTTAAAATTTTCTTCCTCATCCTGTGGGCTGATCTCTGCAAATTACTTAATTTTCTAGCTTTCTTCTTCAGCTGCTTTTTTGCAACACTTGCCATTTTACTAGCTATGCCAGGAACAGCCAAATCATCTTCCTTAAAATCTCCTATGTATCTAAAACTATTTCTTGTCCCAGCTTTTACTTCAGAAGCTTGTATAGCGGCTGCAAACAAAATACCAGTCCACTGAAATGTACATGAAAGAATTTCCCCTCAGTTTAAAGCATAATACGACAATGTTACTTTAAAAAAAGCTGTTACACTTTTGCATCCACTGCTTAACACTCTCCTTCTTACGTTAACATATTAACACAAAGTAGATATCTAGACTTACGAGAATTATGGGAAGTTTCTGCAGATGAAATTTCGTCTAATGACTCTCTCTTAGACGGAGGTTTACGAAGCTTGGGTCTCTTTGCTTGCAGATGCTCAGGGAAATCGAATTTTGTGGGCACGGCGTCACTGTAAAGCCATTTCCCACCAGTCTTTTCTTTGTCGAAACAATTTTCTTCAAAGTGCTTCGAACAGATGCGTGTGTGCGCAGTAGGCTTGAAATCTTTTCGTTTCACTGCCTGTATCCACATCTGCCTGCGCCCTTCTTCCTTTGGAAACCTATACGAAAGAGAAAATGTAGCTTTGTAGCCTACCATTTCAAGAAATACATACGATTGCAATGTGCGCCTGGAAACACACATCACTTCAAACCGCTAATTTACGTTACTGTGACGTTCTGGGTAAGGGTATAATGTACACAATAGTTTACCAGTATTCAAGAAATGCCACTAAATTAAACTAATAATACTTACACGTGAAATTTAATAATACTTCCCTTCACAAAACGCTCTGTACAACCATAAGCACAACAGGATACCACCATTGTTTTGCCAATAGTCACGTGGTATAGCAGTAGAGATGTTGGTGCCACGAAATTTACGTCATGACCAGTCTACCAATATCTATGGTCGAAGGTTCTGAGGCACCTCGAGAGCACTAAATTTACGAAATTTCAAAGTATCATGAACAAATCGTACATCGCACCATAGGAGATGCTGAACTGCCGCGATAAGACTCATAGTTGCACACGCCGCTGGTTCAAAATTGCTGCCTCAATGGCTCCGACAGAGTGCGGGATTTCAGCGGCTGGCCGCATGGATTAAGGCGAAACACTAGAAGTTCACACGCGATCTTGGAAGAATACGCGCCGCCTGAGGACATTGCTACGGTCCACATAGTCGTTCTCATACACGCCATGCATGACCCTGTGAGTTTCACGCGGTTTGTGGCCTTTGGCTCACAAATATGAGACTACAGTTCGCCGCTGCTCACAAGTTCACGACAGTAACATTCTGTAGCACAAATATATCTTAGTGAAATTTCAATAATCCATCTGCAATACTAGGGAAGAAAAACATTATGGTGCATTAGTTTCCGATTCTCCCTCATATTAAGTTGTATTTACAGCCTTTAGATTTGTGTTATTTATCGTGTAACTGAAATTTAGCGCATTCTTAAGAGTGACGATGTGGATAATTTGACGCTTTTCGTGATTTAAAGTCAATTGCCGCTTTTGCATCATACAGATGTCTAGTCAAATCATTTTGCAATCTCTTTTAATCATGGAATGATTTTATATAACGGTAAATGACAGCATCCGCAAAACAATCTAAGAAGTGCTCAGCATATTTCCTAAATCGTTTATGTAGATCACGAACAACAGAGGGTCTATAACACTTCCTTGTGAACAGCACGTATTACTTCCGTTTTACTCGATGACGCTCCAGTCACACAACTGAGACGACAATCTACGGGCACGCAGTTTAATTAGAAGTCGCTTATGAGGAACGGTGTCAAAACTTTCTGGAAATATAAAAGCATGGAACCAGTTTGACACCGGCTGTCGATAGCACACATTACTTCTTGAGAATAAAGAGTAGTAATAGTAGTAGTAGTGGTAGCAGTAGCTATATTCATCCGTAGATCTCTTTTACAAGGATAAAGGATATGTCAAAGTATTTACAGATTTAGATCAATTTAAAATAAGCTAATTCGTATACACATATATTTACAGTTTTCTAGTTAGAAACAATCATTAGTTTTAACCCTGATATACAATACTTTTTTTACAACTAACTTATTAAATAATGTAATGCCACATTGTTCACTCATATCTCACTATCAGTCACTGCACACGCTATACATACATTGTTTCATAATACTACACGGATTACACACACACACACACACACACACACACACACACACACACACACACACACACACACACACACATGGTGATCTCTGGCCCATTCTGTGTTTCACAAGAACGGTATTTCCTGAGTATGTGTTGACTGTTCGTCAAAAATACGTTTTCTCCGAGGTGATACGTAATTTTCGAGCTCACAATTTGTTTCAAAACTCTGCTGAAAGTCGCCGCTAGGGTCCATAGTACTTGGCCGTCCGGTTCGTCCACGTTCCTCGACCCGTAATGCCCCGTCTCTAACGTCGGGGGATAGAGGGGGGGCGGCACTTTTTTTGTATTAGTGGCCAATTTTCTCTCAACTTCTACAACCCACTGTTAACAAGATGTACAGTCGCCTTCCAGTAAGCCATCATCATTTTTGGACAAACTGCATATATGCGTATGTGCGGAAAAAAGTGAAACAGTGAAACCACTAAAAAGAAATGAAGATATAAATTTAAAAACTCACAACGGAAAAAACTGGTACCCCCACTTTCTGCACACTTTTTCATTGCCCCTGAAATGTTTACTTTTCTCAAGGAATAAGACAAATACAAGATGCTCACAGATTCGTGCACTGGAAAGCAGTGTTTTGTGCACTTTCGCCGCAGCGGATCGGCGTGCAGCTTTGCTGGACACATTCCATGGCTGCAACTGGCGTGAGTCTGGTGCCTCCAGCCTGTAAGCAGCCACTGGTAGCTGCGCTGCGCAGTGAATTACGGTGGTCCGTCTTCTGTCAGTCTGACTTGGTGCGCGGCGACGCACTGAGATTGAGTGTGATTTATTTGTGCTACTGCTTGACATAGAAACAAAGCAGCTGAGAACTCTATTTGAAATACTTTACCATTAGCTACCGCGTCTGTAAGACACTGGTTTAAATGTACGATAAATATCTGCACAAAGAAAAGAATAGAATTCAATATCTCGTCGACCGCCGATATCATAAAAGATGGAGCAATTACAAGACGGTGCGAGGAGCTGGCCAGCTTCTTTCTTGATGGATCAGTCCGGCAGTTACCTAAGGTAGTTTAGAAATACCGCGGTAAACCCAGACGGAATGATGGTAAGCATAAACAACAAAGGCAAATAAATAATCTTTCATCACAGCATGGTCTGTCCACAAAGGTGCTTTGATAAGTGAGGAATAAGAATTTCAAGAAGGAGTTGTTGGAAAGTTTCCCTTGTCTGCCAAATCTGGCACAGTCTGACTTTCAGCTCTTCCCATATCTAAGGAAATACGTGCATGGGATTCATTTGAGGCTAGTGGGGAGATTTTACAGACTTTCCAGCACCATATTTCATTTATGTGATCACTTGCACCAGGCGAAAGGTCTACCCTACGGGAGGCCCTAGCCACAAGGCTTTTTCCATTGCCGAATAGCAAAGCACAGGACACATGTAATGATAAAACGGAACTTAGTCGACAAAGCAGCGCATTGTCGATCCAAATAAGTCTGTCATTGGTGGACTCTAAAGTTTCTCCGTCTATGTCGTATGTGGGAGATTATTGTATATACCAACCCCACATATGTTAGTATCTCTCAAAATTTGTAAACGAGGCCCTACCAACGTAAAGCAAACATTTTGCAGTAACAAACGTTGAAGCATGGAAAACTTCATTTTTCTGTTGAAGTTCGGTGTCATCAGCAGAAACTAATTCGAGATACGTTCAGATCCAGTGCTTTGTTGTACCGTGAAGTCTGTACATAATTACGATCACATTTTATTTGCTACTCATAAATTGCACCCTAAGTAACGCTAAGAAATTATTCGAACAGTACGGAATTAGATAGATGCTATGAACATGTACAGATAAACAAATAATTACAGTTTCAGAAAAAGTGAATCCTTTATTCAAGAGAAAGAGCTCCACAATTAGAGCAAGCCAATAATGTGTTGGTCCTTCTCTGGCCCTCATACAAGCATTTATTCGGCTTGGCTTTGGTTAATGGGGTTGTTGGATGTCCTCCTGAGGAATGTTGTTTTGTGGTCTTCAGTCCAGAGACTGGTTCGATGCAGCTCTCCATGCTAGTCTGTCCTGTGCAAGTTTCTTCATCTCGCACTACCTACTGCAGCCTACATCCTTCTGAATCTGTTTAGTGTATTCATCTCTTGGTCTCCCTCTACAATTTTTACCATCCACGCTGCCCTCCAATACTAAGCTGGTGATGCCTCAGAATATGTCCTACCAAGCGAGCTCACCAATTCTATTCAATACCTCCTTATTAGTTATGTAATCTACCCACCCAATCTTCGGCATTCTTCTATAGCACTACACTTCAAAAGCTTCTATTCTCTTCTTGTCTAAACTGTTCATCGTCCATGTTTCACTTCCATACATGGCTACACTCCATACAAATACTTTCAGAAAAGACTCCCTGACACTTAAATCTATACCCGATGTTAATAAATTTTTCTTCTTCAGAAACGCTTTCCTTGCCATTGCCAGTCTATATTTTATACGCTTTCTACTTCGACCATCCTGAGGAATACCGTGCCAAATTTTGTCTTTGGTGAGTTAGATCGCTAAAATCCCGAGATGGTTGGATGAGCTTGCTCATAATGCTCCAAACATTCTCCATTGGCCGATGCAGGGTTTGGCAAGCACATAGACAAGCAGTAAAAACTCTCACCGTGTGCGGGCGGGCATTATCTAGCTGAAGCGTAAGCCCAGCATGGTTTGTCATTCATGGGCGTAGAATGTCAAGTACGTACCGATCTGTGTAAGGGTACCGCGGATGAGGGTGACACCAAAGATGTCCTCCACCCCAAACCATCACTCCTGCTTGTTGGACCACATAGCGAGCGACAATCGGGTTGGTGTCCCACCGCTGTCCAGGACGTTTCCATCACGTCTTCGACCTGGAATCTCATTGACTGGAGTAGAATGATCTTCAGTGATGAATCCCGCTTCGAACTGAGCTCCGAAGTCCAGCGAAGGTATGCCTGGAGACGCCCCACACACTGGAGGGCACCAACACGACTGTCGCCAGCGTTACGACCTGACAACCAGGCATGATTGGTCTGGGGAAAATTTCTTTTCATAGCAGGAACACGTTCGTTGTCAACCGCGGCGCCTTACAGCACAGAGTGCGTCATCGATATTCTACTTGCCGTCTTGTTGCACTTCATGGCAAGCCATCTTAGGCTTACATTTAAGCAAGATAATGCCCACCTGCACACTGATAGAGTTCCTACTGCTTGTCTTCGTGTTTGCCAAACCCTGCCTCGGTCAGCAACGTCGTCGTATTGTAAGGTGACAGTCAAATCCAACACCTTCCATGAAAACCCTGACATGATAAGCAAATCCAGTAGTATGTCACATAGCTCCGAATAAATCGTGACATTAAATTAACCAAAGTAATACGAGTAACGGGTGAGTAAATGGAATACCACAGACTAACACAAGAATGCCTGAATGCATGTCGTACCTTCCCACCTTGAGACAGACGCAGTTCCGAGAGGAGAAACGAGAACAGAAGCCGAGAGCAGAACCGTGTTAAGATAGAAGGCCCTACGATAAGGGATGGACTGGACACCCACGTCGCTAGCCTACCGCCAAGACTACACCACCCGCACGTTTTAGCGTGAGACTTTTTCGCGTCTTTGTTACGTCAAGGACCCCCCCCCCCCCCCCCCCCCCCAGACCATGTTAAAAGCTAGAGCCCTCCAGAAAAACAGTATAGATCTTACGATAACACAAAAAGGGCTACTACCACCCGCAAGTTTTAGTGTGAGACTTTTTCGCGTCTCTGTTACGTAGGACCACCCCCCAGCCCATGTTAAAAGGTAGAGCACTCCAGAAAAACAGTATAGATCTTACAATAACGCTAAAAGGACCACACCAGCTGCAGGTTTAGCGTGAGACTTTTTCGCGGCTCTGTTATGTTGCAAAATTTAAAAACATTGCCCCACCACGAAAAGTATAACGTTTCTCACTCGATAAACAGAATTTTTGTAGGCGGAGCTTAAGATTAACATTGAGACTCTGACTGGTCAGATGAAAACACAGCCAGATAGTTTTTTAAAACCAACTTCGGTAAATTGTAGTAAGGAGAAGTTAGGGGAGAGTTGCTTCCGAGATGGCGAGGTGAGCGGAGCTGTGCTGCCCGCCGCTGCCCTGACGCTGCCTAAAAACCGACAAGGTAATGAACGCACGCGATGCCGCATTTTTGAGCGCATAAGGCTTCACTCAGAACTGCAGAAGTCTCATCTGTTACACCCCCTTTTTGCGTAATACTAGTGTCGATCGTTAATTAAAACTCATGGTGTTCATATTTGCCACTTGAAGAACATATCTGAAACGCGATTATTTTTCTTTTATATAGTTATTGAGAAGCCACATCAGCCACTGTAATTTACAAGTTAGATAAGTAATTAAAGATAATCGAGGGTCACTGTAGACCATTTTGATAGTTTTCCCTTTTGTGAAACTTAAATTAAACCTAGATTACAGATGTGATATGGCATAGGTCATCCTTCGATCGATTGTAGAACTTGGAAACCCATTCAGGGAACATTCGTTCACATTTTTGTTGAACGCAGTTGGTTTTTACCATCCTGTATTAAAACATCTCCTTTTATCAATAGTACAATTTATAAACAATGTTTTGTGACTAGAATAAAATTTCCAATGGTAAACTTAACTGCTTTTTCGACGTTATTTTACCAGCTAACTAAAAATAGGAAAGCCTTGAACCCCTTCCAGTAAATTTGGTTAGTATTAAGATTCTTTTACAGGGAGTGCAGTGGAGCTGACGCTGAGATCATTAAGTATTTGGTTATATCATCGCTAGTCTCACTGAACTCTTCTGAATTCTATATGTCATCTGTGGCCTGGCGTCTCCTTACCAGCAACCGGTCCCAGGTTCAAACTAGTAATTCCCTAAAAAACACGCTCAGAGCGTCGTTGCGCGAAAGTGGTAGGGAGACACGATATAGAACAAACAGACACCACCATGAATGTTTAGAGTATCTCTCCCCATTTGAGAACGTTTGGAGCATTATGGGCAGGGCCCTCCAACCATCTCGGCATTTTGGCGATCATCGCGCCAAATGGACAAAATTTGGCTGGTTATCCCTCAGGAGGACACCCAACATCTCTGCCAATCAGTGCCAAGCAGAATAACTGCTTGCGTGAGAGTCAGGGACGGACCAACGCAAACCGAGTCGTTCAGTTTGTGCTCTTGATCTTGAGTAAATAATTCAATTTTTCTGAATCTGTAACGATTTGTTTGCCTGTACACCTACATCGCATCTAGCGATTTCTGTCTCATTCGGATAATTTGTTCGAGCTGCATCGTTTCCCTTTTTTTTTTTTGTCTTAGAGTGTGTTAATGGCGCATAAATTATTTAATAGAAATAAATGCAAAAAGGCCGTAATTTAAAAAATGGCAAAACACTGACCTCCAGAAATCATGTTTTTATTATAATTTTTAGTTTCAATTTCCTTCATCTGAGCAAAGAAAAACTCATTTTTTAGATTATTTATGTTATTAGGTTGATTTGCTAAAACTCCGACGTAATATATAGCAGTCACTGACATTTCCATAAATTTACTCAAAGCTATTTCGATGTTTGGATTAACGTTTTCTTTGAGAGTAAATAGCTCTCTTCCTTCAGCCAAAAAAAAAAAAAAAAAAAAGGTTCAAATGGCTCTGAGCACTATGGGACTTAACATCGGTAGTCATCAGTCCCCTAGAACTTAGAACTACTTAAACCTAACTAACCTAAGGACATCACACACATCCATGCCCGAGGCAGGATTCGAACCTGCGACCGTAGCAGTCACGCGGTTCCGGACTGAGCGCCTAGAGCCGCTAGACCACCGCGGCCGGCTTCCTTCAGCACCCTGTCTCCCATTCTTGAGATCGTATAATACTGTAGCGAACCAGCATGTTAGTGATGGACGGCTGTCGGGTAGTAGTCGTTTCTTTATGGTGTTCCTCGGACGAAATGACGCTGCAGGAAAGAAGTGCGACAACAACGTATGTTCAGGGTCACGGATCAGGGGAGAGCTGCTTCTCGTAGGCAGAAGACAGGAATAGGAGAGGTAGGACAACTCATCTCTTCTAGCTTGTTTTTGAACCGCCCTTCGTTCTTGTATTTCTTTTTTTCATCAGGTTTTGCGCCCTTCTTGTGCCCACGCCTTCGGTACAGGCCTCTCGGTACGGCCCTGGTTGCCTTCGTCCGAAATTAGTAGAAGTGCTGTCGTCCTTGCAGTCAACAGGTGCGAGGGGGGAGGAAAGTGGTGGTTTACCATATACAGTTAAAAGAAGTCTGGCCTGTTAGCATTTAACCCCTCTAGATGCCTAGCTCATTACAACCTAGGGATCAGCTTAGTTGGGGATGCATGCGTAAGTAAATCGCCACTGGCTTGTAGAACGTGCTACATCGGAATTAATCTGAACTGACTTTAAGTCACAAAATACCTAAGCTCAAATTGCCTGAAGAGGATTCGAACTCTAGTTCTCCCGAATGCGAGTTTGGTGTCTAAGTACAAAGTGTATCAGGTTGTCAACTTAGGATTCGATTGTTTCCAGAAACTACTGAATGCTGGGATGGTTCCTGTCGAGGGGCTGCACCTAATTCCCTTATTGTCTTTCACATATGCTTGTGCTCGATCATTGATGATCTTCACTCTAAGTATACGTTTCTTCGTTCATTGACATATTGTTCCGTCGGTTCTTGGTAGAATATTTTATACATTATGTATGAAACACAGGCGACACTGGTGTAATATTCTGCAGTGTTTATTGATTTGCAAACCGGCTTTCTACCTGATGATGGCGTAGCAGCCGAAAGCCGGTCTGTAAAATAATAAATGTAGTAGAATATAGCGGCAGTGTCGTGTGTATTTCATTCATAATGTTTCTTAAAGCATTACCTTGACCAAAAGGTAAAAGGAAAACGGCTGTGATACATGTAATCTGTATTTTTCCATTTCAGCTATTCATTAAGTGTCATAGGCGAAACGGTGAAAGTATTCCGGTAGCTACCAAAACGATAGAAATGAAGCTATTTAAAAGCATACAGTGGGTACACGGCGTACGAGAACAGCGGTCGTTAATCCCTCGCTTGGCTTCTACTCTGTGCTGCTGTAACATCTCTCTACCACGAACCATTACCTCGTGCTTGACCTCTATCAACTGATGTATGCACTAGCGTGTAACAGTTTTCGTATGAAACGAGCTTTTAACGGTCGTACTCCTGCAACTTGTCTTATATGTTATAAAGAACATACTTTATTAGTGAAGCGAAGGGTCTTCAAGAAGAAATCAAGATCAATTGATGCCTAGATACATTACTGCACAGTAACACAGCCGGTGGCTCTAACTGCCCCAGAATGCCTTGCTGTAAATAAAATCGCCCTGACCGAGAAATTAGAAATAAAAGAAAACAGATCTTGAGGGAAATACTTCGCCCAATGAAGAAAAACGGTGATTTCAGTAAACGACACAACCATGAGCGCTATACACGAGTGTATAAATCGTCACAGACGCAGTTCACAGAAGTATCATTTTCTGTGGTCACATTGCCCGTATGAGTCCTGAAAGTTTGAGCAGTCGCATCTGCTGTTACTTTATCAACAATAAAATCAAGGAGACACGGTTCACCGAGGTAGAAAAAGACATACAAGATGTGGGGATAACACTTGTGAATATCCATAAACGCATTCGGGTCAAGAAGAAACTAAAACAAAAAATGCGAAACTAAAAATTCGCAAATCGTGTAGCTAGGAAGGAACAGTGCAGGACAAGAAAGCGGGAATTTTGGGCTAAGGAACAAGAAAAAGGTAAATTACAGTTGAAAAAGTGTGGTTCGGATGTGGTCAATTGGAAAAAAAGAACGTGAAGAAGAAACAAAATTAGCAGCAAATGTTATGCACAAGATTATGCCTACATTCCGGAAGGTTCAGCTGCAACTCTGCTAGGACCAGACTGCAAGAATACGGAGCAACGTACTGAGTGTTCCTTAGTGTCCGCTCCTCATTCATCAACACAATGCTTGGTTAGCACCCACTTATGCATTCCGGAAAAAATATCTAACCTAAAACTGTACTAATATTCTCCAGGATTCGGACATAGATGATCCTCAAAAAGCGATTTCCAAGCAACAGAAATGAGCAACCACACCAAAGAGGCACCGCCTTCTTCTATAACTTATGGCCAACTTCTGAATAGATTATTAATTCTAGGCCAGCATGCGAACCATGAAAGCGTCTTGAGACTTTAACGTTTAGTTTCACTTTTGGTGGGCTGTACCTCTCAAACGTTTACCTTTTATAAAGCTAAATCATGCTGCTTGTTCGCCACGTTTAGCAATGTGTGAGATCCCTGTACCACGGTAAATAGTACTAATCAGTAGACTGTATCTCCAGTAACCGAGGAATTGAAGCCTCATATCTATGATAAAGCTATTCTGTACACGAAATGTGGTTCGAGCACCAACGTGTTTTACATGATCCTATCCGACTGGTATGTCCGTGCCTTGCTCCTACCTCTGACACTGACTTTAGCAGCCAATTATAGGGTAAACTATAGAATAATGTGGACTACGTACCAAGGAGTATCGGTCAGTTCGTTATCGCCGTTTAAGCTTTTTTTCTGTTAATGACGTTACTTAGTATTAAATTATATTCATTGAGTCGGTAACGTCTAACTCCTAGTCTCTATTCAACCATTGGTTCACCACTGTGCCAAACTGAGCGACTCTTTTGAAGTTTCCTAAACTACGCTCAATTTTTGCTTGAGATGATTAAGTATGTTCAAAAATGTGTGTGAAATTTTATGAGACTTAACTGCTAAGGTCATCAGTCCCTGCACTTACACACTACTTACCCTATATTACTATAAGGACAAACACACACACCCATGCCCGAGGGAGGACTCGAACCTCCGCCGGGACCAGCCGCACAGTCCATGACTGCAGCGCCTTAGACCGCTCGGCTAATCAAAAATGGTTCAAATGGCTCTGAGCACTATGGCACTTAACATCTATGATCATCAGTCCCCTAGAACTTAGAACTATCTAAACCTAACTAACCTAAGGACAACACACAACACCCAGCCATCGAGAGGCAGAGAAAATCCCTGACCCCGCGGGGGAATCGAACCCGGGAACCCGGGGGCGGGAAGCGAGAACACTACCGCGCGGTGATTAAGTATGTGTTCCGATTTTATACACCGTGCTGTGTTCGGCTGAACACTTAACGTAAGTTTTGTACAGCTTCCCATTGTACGCTGAGATTTACAAACTGCTTATGTACACTTGTACTTGCAGTATACAGGGTGTTACAAAAAGGTACGGCCAAACTTTCAGGAAACATTCCTCACACACTAAGAAAGAAAATATGTTATGTGTACATGTGCCCGGAAACGCTTACTTTCCCTGTTAGAGCTCATTTTATTACTTCTCTTCAAATCACGTTAATCATAGAATGGAAACACACAGCAACAGAACGTACCACCGTGACTTCAAACACTTTGTTCCAGGAAATGCTCAAAATGTCCTCCGTTAGCGAGGATACATGCATCCACCCTCCGTCGCATGGAAACCCTGATGCGCTGATGCAGCCCTGGAGAATGGTGTATTGTATCACAGCCGTCCACAATACGAGCACGAAGAGTCTCTATAGTTGGTACCGGGGTTGCGTAGACAAGAGCTTTCAAATGCCCTCGTAAATGAAAGGCTAGAGGGTTGAGGTCAGGAGAGCGTGGAGGCCATGGAATTGGTTCGCCTCTACCAATCCATCGGTCACCGATGGAGAAGCGTACGAACACTTCGACTGAAATGTGCAGGAGCTCCATCGTGCATGAACCACATGTTGTGTCGTACTTGTAAAGACTCATGTTCTAGCAGCACAGTTAGAGTATCCCGTATGAAATCATGATAACGTGCTCCATTGAGCGTAAGTGGAAGAACATGGGGCCCAATCAAGACATCACCAACAATGCCTGCCCAAACGTTCACAGAAAATCTATGTGGATGACGTGATTGCACAATTGCGTGCGGATTCTCGCCAGCCCACACATGTTGATTGTGAAAATTTGCAGTTTGATCACGTTGGAATGGAGCCTCATCCGTAAAGAGAACATTTGCACTGAAATGAGGATTGACACATTGTTGGATGAACCATTCGCAGAAGTGTACCCGTGGAGGCCAATCAGCTGCTGATAGTGCCTGCACATGCAGTACATGGTACGGAAACAACTGGTTCTCCCGTAGCACTCTCCATACAGTGACGCCGTCAACGTTAACTTGTACAGCAGCAACTTCTCTGACGTTGACATGAGGGTTATCGTCAACTACACCAGGAATTACGTCGTCCATTGCAGGTGTCCTCATCGTTCTAGGTATTTCCCAGTCCCTCCCTAAGACGCCGATCAATTGCTTCGAACATCTTCCTGTCGGGACACCTTCGTTCTGGAAATCTGTCTCGATACAAACGTACCGCGCCACGGCTATTGCCCCGTGCTAATCCATACACCAAATGGGCATCTGTCAACTCCGCATTTGTAAACATTGCACTGACTGCAAAACCACGTTAGTGATGAACACTAACCTGTTGATACTACGTACTGATGTGCTTGATGCTAGTACTGTAGAGCAATGAGTCCCATGTCAACACAAGCACCGAAGTCAACATTACCTTCCTTCAATTGGGCCAACCGGCGGTGAATCGAGGAAGTACAGTACATACTGACGAAACTAAAATGAGCTGTAACATGGAAATTAAGCGTTTCCGGACACATGTCCACATAACATCTTTTCTTTATTTGTGTGTGAGGAATGTTTCCTGAAAGTTTGGCCGTACCTTTTTGTAACACCCTGTATAAAGAGTTGTAGTCATTGAAAATTGCTGACAAAAATCTCGAAAAGTTCTTGCTCGATTACTTATAACTTTTTCACGTTATTCTGATAGAAGTTCGGATGCACCTCCTCATCAACCGCAACTTCCTAACAGTTGCGCAACCGGAAATGAATCTTTCTCCGCCATGGGCCTAGTAATATTAGCGCCCATGCCACGTCCAGTCTCCCCAGAATCTAAGCCCCACTACCTTAACAGCTTCTTTAAGAGGTTGCATTACTTAACCCAATACGTCTTTAATTCTGGTACCAGTTACGGCTTACAGAGACGCACACATTAACAGGGACACCCAGAGACACAGGGGTGTCGCAAGTGACACAGAGAACATCCCAGAGTTCCCCAGAGACCATCCCAGAATGCTCTAGAGGGCTAAAACACCAAGAGGAATCGCTTCTTGGCTTTTGGCAAGATCAATGTATAGTCTTTTTATTCAAGGCCAACACTTTGTTTAAAAAAAATACAAAGTCACCAACAAGTCATACACATCTTCACAGCAACTATGTCATTTACATCAAAAACATACATCCTCTACAACATCACCTTCCTGCGACCACGAGTACGTATAAACAAAGCTTGTGCTGGAACTAAGTAAGAACTACTACCCCCACAACTTCACTAAAATGATAAGTGTGATAACAAATCACATCTCTAAAAGAAAAACTCCCAAGGCCACTGTACTCGACATCTAGCAAACACAACAGTTTACCAACCATTAGAGTTACCAGGCGGAGTAGCACCAGGCTGACTTACAGAGAAATCAAACCTGCAACCTGAAGACACACACGGCCCATCAATAGCAGCACGAGAAGCGATGCTTTTAACTTTAACTATGTTGTGATAATACCAGTCTTCAACCCAAAATTGTCTATAGCCTTATACACAGTTATTTGTTATTTCTTTAATACACCGAATATCGTATAAAAACACATACAGGCAATATGAAGAGTAAGGATTCTTAGGAAAGATTTTGAGAAGTTCTTAACCGATTATCTTCAAATTTTGACACACTTCTCAAATAAACGCTCAAACGGAGAAATATATAGACGAAATATTGTTCGCAAATGTTTCGACAAGGTTTCGACCAATTTACTTAAAGCTTTCATACGGTAATCTAATACATATTCATTTTAAAACTAACTGTGAAAATGAAGATGTGCTACACCATGTTGTGAAAATGTGGAATCATTTTCTTTCCCGCACTACAGTAGCAGGGCATTCAAAACTTAGACGGATTGCGTCTCCCATACATATTCTTTATTTCTAGTTATATAAAATTTAACACAAAAATTACACATAGCTATGTGCTGCTTTAATAGAAAAAACAGAAGTTGTGTTTTGGCTTATCGCCTTATGATTAGAATACTACTACGGAAACTGAATCGACCGAAACTTTGTAGTCCTTCCCGTTCGCAGATTAAAACTGTGCGAAATAATGTCTCTGAAGTTGCTGTCCTCACAGATGCAGTAACAAGGGGTGTCCGTTATACCCCATGTACGATTTACGCAGTCATTTTATGCGACTTTAATTCCCAACCAAGGCTTCGTTTTCAGGAACAATAAACAAAGCTCTGTGTCAGAGAGAAGGGAGGTGAGGAAATGGACAGGGTGGGGGGTTAGGGTGAAAATATAGAGAGGCTGAAAGAGGAGATGGACAGAGATGTGGGGAGGAGGAGGTGGAGAGAGATAGAGCTGAAGAGGAGATGGACAGAGAGAGGTGAAGGTGCATGTGGATAGAGATATTGGGGAAGAGGAGATGGACAGAGAGTGGTTGTAGGAGGTAATGGGTAGAGGGAAGGAGAGAGAGAGAGAGAGAGAGAGAGAGAGAGAGAGAGAGAGAGAGAGAGAGAGGGAGAAGTTGCACAAAGAGAGGGGGCAAGTGGAGATGGACAGACTGAGGGGGGAAAGAGGAGGTTAAGATTTATATCAAATTTCCATACATGTCCAGCAATTGCAAATCATTGGCGGGTTCCCCATTAGTCGTATATGATAACTACCTAAGAAGCAGCATACCTGTACACAGTGTATGGTCAAATTTTTTTATTCGGTTTTCATTACTTTATTATTCTCACACAATACTACTTTAAGCCTAATACATAAAAATGTATGTATTCTATGCCTCATAATTCATTCTGACCCCATTATTCGGCGCATATTATCTTCTTTGGCACAACAATCCATAAATAGGTATAGAATTTGAATACAAGATTTTTCCGTAATATGTTATGCAGCAATGCTGTGATATTTTTCTTAAAATGTTACGAATTAGAATGCACATTTTTAATGTTACAGACAGCGGAGAATGATTCGTAACTGAATTGAAAACGTTTATGTGATTAGAACTACAGCTCGAATGGCAACGAGAAGTTTTATTTAAATAAACAGGCATATAAAATTCATCAGTAAATGGTTGGTGACATTGTCTTTCATCGGGCCATCTGTTTTTCTCACGATATTTTCCAACACGTTGGTGCCACCTCGGAAAAGAGAAGCCGTCGTTGCAGGAAAAGTGGTAGGTGAAGCTTTACACAAGGATGTGCCGGAGCTTCTAACAAGACACTTGTGATTTTGAGAACTGTATAAAGGAACCCCAAGACTTCCGAGACCTGATTTCAGTCTCTCTAATGAATACAGAATAGGGGGGAGCAGGAAGGAACTCAGGCCCCACAGCTGATTAAGTACCCTACAGTCTGCGTTCCTGGATTGGGCACGTCACGAAGAGATTCATCAATCGTTTTCGCACGGTGCACAATGTCTACAGAAGCATATTGCGCACTCTTTGGAGCTAAGATGATGTTCTGGGAGGATGTTCAGTGGAAGACGTAGAAAGCGAGGAACCGTCCACAACGGCGGTTGGTTGTCAGATAAGCTTACAAAAATCGGAAGTACTCACGTTACAAAACCGTTTGGACAACGATGGCGTTGGGAACAGTACGAGAAAATGATCCCAGACCTCCTGACACAGTGTTAAGAAAAGCGCAGCCACCAAGGAGCACACTGAAATCTTCGACCGGTATGAGGCCTCATTTCATATATTATCTCTCTCGGCTGTGTGTGTCTTCAAACTTTCTACACACATCAATAAAGTTTTGCATCATCGCGGTTCCCAGAACACCTGACGATAGACGTTGACTATGAATATTGTATCACAGACACAGTCCTTTTCATTATTCAGAGATGTCACTAAACCTGCACAAAGATGTAAACAACCATGCATGAGCAGCACCTATTAGACGGAGGGGGTCCGACAGCCGATCAGTTCGGTGATTCCACCAAGAAGCAGGTACACGGCTCGTGTTGTCTGCAGTTCAACCATGCCTAGACGGTCAATACAGCGGTTCGATCCCGTCCACATTGTTACTTTATGCCAGGGAGGGCTCTCAACAAGGAAAGTGTCCAGGCGTCTCGGAGTGAACCGAAGCGATGTTCATCAGTAAACACTTCCGGGCTAAATTGACGTGGTCGATCTGTAGAACGTCTTCTCTCTGACGTTTCGTTCTCAACGTGAGGGAGAAGAAGTTCTACAGATCGACTACGGCAATTTAGCCCGGAAGTGTTTACTGATGAAGACGCCCGCCGTGAAAGCCTACATGGGATGATTCAAAGCGATGTTGTTCGGACGTGGAGGAGATACAGGGGACAGGAACTGTCGATGACATGCCTCGCTCAGGCAGCCCAAGGGCTACTACTGAAGTGGATGACCGATATCTACGGATAATGGCTCGGAGGAACCCCGACAGCAACGCCACCATGTTGAATAATGCTTTTCGTGCAGCCACAGGACGTCGTGTTACGACTCAAACTGTGCGCAATAGGCTACATGATGAACAACTTCACTCCCGACGTCCATAGCTAGGTCCATCTTTGCAACCACGACACCATGCAGCGCGGTACAGATGGGCCCAACAACGTGCTGATGGGACCGCTCAGGATTGGCATCACGTTCTCTTCACCGATGAGCGTCGCATATGCATTCAACCAGAAAATAGTCGGAGACGCGTTTGGAGGCAACCCGGTCAGGCTGAACGCCTTACACATAATGTCCAGCGAGTGCTGCAAGGTGGATGTTCCCTGCTGTTTTGAGGTGGCTTTATGTGGGGCCGACTGACGTTGCTAGTGGACATAGAAGGCACCGTAATGGCTGTACGTTACGTGTATGCCATCCTCCGGCCGATTGTGCAACCATATCTGCAGCATATTGGCGAGTCATTCGTCTTCATCAAAAAAATGGTTCAAATGGCTCTGAGCACTATGGGACTTAACATCTGAGGGCATCAGTCCCATGGAACTTGGAACTACTTAAACCTAACTAACCTAAGGACATCACACACATCCATGGCCGAGGCAGGATTCGAACCTGCGACCGTAGCGGTCGGGCGGTTCCAGACGGAAGCGCCTAGAACCGCTCGGCCACACTAGCCGGCGCATTCGTCTTCATGGACGACGATTCTCGCCCCCCATCGTGCACATCTTGTAAAAGACTTACTTCAGGATAACGACGTCGCTCGACTAAAGTGACCAGCATGGTCTCCATATATGAACCCAATCGAACATACCTGGGATATACTGAAATGGGCTGTTTATGGACGATATCGCCCACCAACCACTCTGAGGGATCTGCGCTGAATCGCCGTTGAGTAGTGGGACAACCTGGACTGACAGTGACTTGATGAACTTGTTTACAGTATGCCACGACGAATAAAGGCATGCATCAATGCAAGAGGACGTGCTACTGGGTATTAGAGGTACCGGTGTGTACAGCAATCTGGACCACCACCTCTGAAGGTCTCGCTGTATGGTGATACAACATGCAATGTGTGGTCTTCATGAGCAATAAAAAGGGCGGAAAAGATGTTTATGTTGATCTCTATTCCAGTTTTCTTTAAAAAGGTTCCGGAACTCTCGGAACCGGGGTGATGCCAACTTTCTTGATGTCTGTATAAGCCTTTGAGCCCAGCCCCGAATCGAATTCACATGGCGTTTTAAAGAGCGTAGGGGTGGTACACCGGCCAGCGCGAGTGTAGGCGGTTTTCTACGCTTGTTTAAACAAATTCTGTGCTGGTCCACACTTTCCGCTTCAGAAACCGCGACGCTCAAGCAGTTAAAATACTGTAACACAGTTCACAGACAGATGTCAAATGCGACGCCTCCCTCAGATTAAGTGACGACAGTTAGGACAGAAAGGGCCTCCTGTCACAAATGAAAAATGAAATAAACCTCCTACACAATTAAAACAGTGAACCTTGTAAGACAGGATAAATGCAATGAAAGAGATGGGTATATACTTAAACTCAGTTTCTGAATGACACACTTAACTAGTGCGCTTAAAACTAAATGCCAGACCGAGACTCGAAATTGAGTTTGACTCTCAGTCTGGCAAACAGATTTAATCTTCCACTACGTTTCAAAACAGCGTACACACCGCTGCAGTGAAATGTTAATTCTGGAAAGCCCGTAATTAAAAGGGCATCTATTCTGGAAATCAAATGAACGAATACGGATAAACGTTTACAAATTACGTGGGTAAGTTGATGTATCACACCAGTATCTGTCGAATTAAGAAGCGAGTCTGATACCTGTTTTCAGAATAAACAACTCTGAATTTCTGTATTCGCTTTTTATTTTTACAGATTTTCATGATATGTTAAGTTTGAACATACAGAATCTCAAATGGTGAACTGGCCTTTGTGACCGAACGGTTCTAGGCGCTTCAGTTCTGAACCGAGCACCTGCTACGGTCGCAGGTTCGAATCCTGCCTCGGGTATGGATGTGTGTGCTGTCTTTAGGTTAGTTAGGTTTAAGTAGTTCTACGTCTAGGGGACTGACGACCTCAGACGTTATGTCCCATAGTGCTTAGAACCATTTCTTTCAAATGGTGATGTAAACTCGTCATATTCACTAATAGTGTTCTTGGGATGTTTTCATGCACTGTGAACCAACAAAATTTGAATTGCTGGCGCTATAGAAGGAAGGAAAACGTATCTTTCAGTAATTGGTATTTTCTTTAAGTGTCTTATTGAAAAGTGTGAGCCGTGCGGTCTAAGGCGCCTTGCCACGGTCGCGCTTCTACCCCCGTCGGAGGTTCGAGTCCTCCATTGGGCATGGGTGTCTTTGCTGTCCATTGCGTATGTTAGTTGAAGTTAGATTAAGTAGTGTGTAAGCCTATGGACCGATGATCCCAGCAGTTTGGTCCCATAGCACTTACCACAAATTTAAATTTAAAAAAAAGTATAATTCTTTACAAACAGAACGAAATGAAACTGTGCTAAGCACAATGATAAACTCGTTCCGTAATGTCTGAGTAGAATATGCATGGATGTCATAAATGCCCAAGTAAATGAAAAATGCTACTTTTTTGTAATACCAGCTCATCTACAAACTCATAAATACTGTGCACTAGCCCCGTGACAATGCGTCTCAAAGTGGGTGTATTAATTTACTGTCACTGTCCAATTACCTCCCCCCCCCCCAACCCCCCACTCGTACTAAACCTCCAGAAATGTCTCAGTTTAGTCCGTGAGTCCGTAAATGTTAGTATAAGGGGTGGGTGGAGGTGGGGGTGGGGGTAGGGGGGGGGGTGTACTGGCCACGCTTTTACACCCGAGTTTTGTGATGTTTAAGCTAGTCCGTAGTCGAAATGAGTTAGTGAGTAGCCGCTAGGAATTCTTCCTACCTGTTATGTGGAGATGGTCTCTTAGTTTTATGTCCTCTTGCAGAGCCGTAACAGCGCAATACTACTGTCTATGTTTTTCGTAATGAAGCGGAAAGAGTTTTTTTTGTGCAAATAATTTTCGCACGGGATGGCATTTTGGCGCTCTTATTTAAGAAACACCGTAAAATGAATTAGTTCACACTGATTATTAGCTAACTATTAACGTTACGAGAGCGCGGATTACCGCGAGACTGCATCGAAAGGCATCCTACCGACTACTACCGACTATGACGCACAGTCTGTAACTTGATCGTACCGTCGATGTTGTTGTGGTCTTCAGTCCTGAGACTGGTTTGATGCAGCTCTCCATGCTGCTCTATCCTATGCACGCTTCTTCATCATCCAGTACTTACTGCAACCTACATCCTTCTGAATCTGCTTAGTGTATTCATCTCTTGGTCTCCCTCTACGATTTTTACCCTTCACGCTGCCCTCCAATGCTAAACTTGTGATCCCTTGATGCCTCAGAACATGTCCTGCCAACCAGTCCGTTCTTCTTGTAAAGTTGTGCCACTAAGTCTTCTTCTCCCCAATTCTATTCAATACATCCTCATTAGTTATCTACTCTTCAGCATTCTTCTGTAGCACCACATTTCGAAAGCTTCTATTCCCTTCTTGTCCAAACTATTTATCGTCCGTGTTTCACTTCCATACATGGCTATACACTCCATACAAATACTTTCAGAAACGACTTCCTGACACTTGAATCTATAATCGATGTTAACAAATGTCTCTTCTTCAGAAACGCTTTCCTTGCCATTGCCAGTCTACATTTTATATCCCCTCTACTTCGACCGTCATCAGTTATTTTGCTCCACAAATAGCAAACCTCCTTTACTACTTTAAGTGTCTCGTTTCCTAATCTAATTCACTCAGCATCACCCGCCTCAATTCGACTACATTTCATTATCCTCGTTTTGCTTTTGTTGATGTTCATCTTATATCCTCCTTTCAAGACCCTGTCCATTCCGTTCAACTGCTCTTCCAGTACAATTGATGTAGTTCGTAAAAGATGTTGCATCTTCGGCTATGTCAAACGATTGCTGGCATAGTAAAATTACTGAAAGGTAGCATTTACGACCCGTAGACTCCTCCTAATGTCTGAGTGGCAAAAGCCAACCTTTGTTAGCAAAGAACAATTATTTGATTCGCGCCAGAATAAATATACCTTCCCTATGTATCTATTTGCTGACGTCACTAGCGTTTCCTGCATCGGCACCTCTTCCCACTGTTTCTGAAAGCTCCAGTTGGCCAATCGCCTCTGCGAGCCAGAGTGGGAACCTACTGCTCGTTTCTTACTCCTCAGATACTGCAGCGTTGATACATTCACTTCGCATATGTGAAATAGTAAAGCTGTAGATAAAGTAACATGCTTCTTATCTGCAAATAGGGCGTACCTTACAACTCTCACTGGTAGCACTCGAACGTCGTTTAGGACTGACTACAGAAATGTGTGCGGCTTATGAGGTGCAGTTCGACTATCCTACCTCATTCTTTTTACCTCCCTATGCACAGCCATTGCGCTGTCTGGACAGCTGGTACCACTTTAACTCACAGGTGATTCCTTCCGCTGATTTCACGTAGTTCTTTACAACGGCCCTCCGCAATGTCGACGGTCCCTGTTCGTCGGTATATGAGGCTACCTGGTATGGCTTAGCTGTATTTGTTGTACCTTCGCGTTTCCACTTCACAATCACATTACCAACAGTAGACTCGGGCAGATCTAGATGGGTTGCAGCGTCACTGACGGAGCTGCTAGTCAGGTGACGTCCAATGTGTACTCCACGTTCGGTGTCAGCGAGCTCTCCTGGGGTCGACCCATTCTACATTAATGTTTCTTTAAAGTCAACACAATAACTTCACTTCGATTTTGCTGTCGGTTCCCTCTTTCGTGAGATACATTGGTCCAGCCCGCTTTACCCAGGCGTGTCCGGATACTTTTCATCAAGCAGTGTTTCCCTTGTCGAAGATGAGTAGGTAGACTAAACCGTAAAGGGTAATATGTAGAAGATGTAAGTAGGCTGTTTAGGTTTTTATTTTGGTAACCCCACGTAGCGCTTTGTATAAAAATCACTGGCTGTGCTGTGTGCAATCTGTAATTTGTAATACTGGATATCATGAACTGCTATATACATTATGACTTTTGAACACTATTAAGGTAAATACATTGTTTGTTCTCTATCAAAATCTTTCATTTGCTAACTATGTCTATCAGTGGTTAGTGCCTTCAGAAGTTAGACTCTTTTATTTAGCTGGCAGTAGTGGCACTCGCAGTATTGCAGTAGTTCGAGTAACGAAGATTTTTGTGAGGTAAGTGATTTATGAAAGGTATAGGTTATTGTTAGTCCGGGTCATTCTTTTGTACAGATTTTTGAAAGTCAGATTGCGTTGCGCTAAAAATATTGTGTGTCAGTTTAGTGTTGATCAGAACAAATAAAGAGAGTAATGTCTGAGTACATTCAGTTTTGCGCAGCTGTTTGAAAATCAAATAACGTAAGAGGTTTATCAGCACAGTAATTCATTAATTTTTCTAAGGGGACGTTTCAAAGAGAAGAAACTAATACACTTTTGTCTTGAAGACCAATGTAAGGTTAACTGTTAAAAAATGAAACCGTGGTAAAGAGAAATAGAGGAAAATGTACGTGCATTTTCAGGATTCTTCGGCCAGATAGGGAATATAGCGCATTTTGAGCAAATTTGCTGTGATTCTGTGTTACTTTTTGATAGGATAAAGTGCAAGGACAACTGAAGAAACAGTTCAAATACTGGATGGATCGACAGTGTAATTACTAGCTAAGGAGTGGTAAATTATTATAAAGCCAAATCTACATGTTTAGGCTGCAAGATTGTCACCCTTGTACAGTCATTTAACGCCAACGACATATAATGAAAAGAGGAAGGCTTTCAAAGATACGTGAAGGATTGGTTTTAAACTAAATGTACTTGGGTGTAATACAGTTTCAAAAAGATTCAACTGGTTTCACAAAACTATTACTTTTCTAAGAATTAAAATACAAACTAGGGCAGAATTTTAAATTACGCATTGAAAGAACCATCTGATTTTACAAGGACGAATGTTTTTCATGTACGCGTTTACAGACTTGGAGTACTTTTTACTACTACTACTTCGTTTGTTGTCAAAGTGTTGACTTACCTGTCGTAAATACCCCCTGACGCATGTGCAGCTGGAGTCAAGCTAGTCTAACGGTTTTACTATCATGTCGGAAGTAGCTGCAATCCTTGGTGTTATAAAAGAAAGAAATGCTCTGTGTCGTCCCAGTTGTAGAAATGGGAGGCAGATTAAGTCACAAACACAAGGAGAAAGTCACATATCATGAGATTATGACTGCAGTTGTTCTGGTCTTTAGCCCGAAACTGGTTTGACGCAGCTCTCCATGCTACTCTATCCTGTGCAAACCTCTTCATTTGCGAATAACTGCTGCAACACACATCCTTCTTAACACTCTTATTGCATTCAACTCTTGCTCTCCCCTCCACACTTCCCACGCCCATCCCCCCCACCGCCCAATACTAAACTGGTTATCCCTTGACGTCACAGAAAGTGTGTTACCAACCGTTACTTTCTTCTAGACAGGTTTTGCCACAAATTTCTTTTCTCCCCAGTCCTATTCAGTGCCTCCTCATTAGTTATGTGATCTACCCATCCAATATTCAGCATTCTTCAGCAGCAACACATTTCGAAAGCTTCTGTTCTCTTCTTGTCCAAACTATTTATCGTCCACTACTCATTATTGTACAATTACAGTGTAGTTGACAAATTGCTGTAAACAGTAACTACCGTAATATATGTAGAAGCAACAGCCCAAAGCGACCATAAGTGGAATGACCAAATGAAACAAATAACAGGAAAAGCATATGCTAAACTGCGATACGTAGAAAGAATCCTAAGTTAATGTAATTCATCCACGAAAGAATAGCTTGCTAAAGACTTGTTAGATCGATGGTCTACTATTGCTTATCGCTCTAGGATCCTTACCAGGTTGGATTAATAGAAGACAACGACAAGGTTCAATTAAAATCGGAGTGTTTCGTCACGGGATCGTTTAGTCGGCGTGAGACCATTATGGAGATGCACAATAAAGGTCTGTGGCAGACGCTGCAAAAGAAGCGATATCTATTATGGAGAGGTAACTACTGAAATTCTGCGAAAGTGCGTCATATCACTTTCACTTCCTCCCATGTGCGTCTCGCGAAATGATCACAACGAGAAAATTCGAGGAATTAAAGCGAATGCGGTTACCAGAAAGCAATCACAAGGCAAGGTGGCACACCATCCTACTCCCTAAGAAATTTCAGCACAGAGCTGCATACATTGCACCATGCATCCATCACCAAACAGGAACCAGAAGCAAATCTGTCTCAGGTTCCTTTGCCCTATTTGAACGCTGTCTATGAGTTACCGGCATCGCGCCGCGCTGAGACCTCATTGGCTGGGACTTCAAATGGTTCAAATGGCTCTGAGCACTATGGGAATTAACAGCTGAGGTCATCAGTCCCCTAGAACTTAGAACTACTTAAACCTAACTAACCTAAGGACATCACACACATCCTCGCCCGAGGCAGGATTCGAACCTGCGACTGTAACTGTCGCGCGGTTCCAGACTGAAGCGCCTAGAACCGCTCGTCCACTCCAGCCGGGGGCTGTGACTCTGATCGCCAAAGAACTTGGCCCAGATTTCCCTTCGCAACTAGTTGAGAACTGTCTTCACTTCATATGTTAGCAATGTGCTCGCGAATTAGAAAACGCGGAAAGTACCAGAGACATTCAATAAGTAGTGCAACACGTTTCATCTTTTTCGGGCAGTTTCGATTGAAGAAATGTGATATTAGTTCTGAGACATGGTGGAGTATTTCTGCTTCAGCCCCTATAATTTTAGAGAGTTCCGATAGGTGGCGGCGCTATACTTAGCCTTCAAAATTGTGTCTATGATGGAGGTGCGTTTCAGGCAGAGAGCAGTCATTGATTTCTTTTTGGTGGAAAACCAGAGCATTGCAAATATTCATAGCTTGTTGTGGAATGTCTTCAGAGACCCGGCAGTGATCAAAAGCACGGTGAGTCGTTGGGCGGGACGTCTGTCTTTATCGCAACAATGTCGCGCAAAGCTGTCTGATCTCGAGCGGCTGCACGCAGCTGTGACTCCTGCGATATTGGAATGTGATAAGAATCACAATCAATCACCTCGCCGCACAACTGCATATCCTGTTGGTATTGCTGATACAATCGTCCACCAGATGGGGTACTCAAACGTGTGTGGCCACTGCGTTCCCTGCCACATAAAACAATACCGTAAAGAGTAACGAAGATTCATCTGTGCGGAATTGCTTGGGCGTCACGAGGTTAATCGTGACAGTCTTTTGTAGAACATCGTCACAAGCGATGAAAAAACGTGTCCGTTAATTCGAACCGGAAACAAAACGGCAATCCACAGAGTGGCGTTACACCACATCTCTTCTGAAGAAAATGTACACCGATAAAGTCATAGCGACTGTGTTCTGGGCCTGGGAACGGGTTGTTGTGTTTGTTCTTCCTCACGGTGCGAACAAGGAAGTGTGTTGTGCCGCCCTCAGGAGACTGAAGAAACGACTTCAGCGTGATTGTCTCCACAATAATGCAAACGAACTTCTTCTCCATAACAACTGAAGGCCTTACAGAAGTCTACACTGCCGAGAGGAGCTCAGCAAAATTCATTGAACTGTTCTTCCGCATCCACCCTAGAGCCCGGATCTCGCACTTCCCGACTTCCACCTGTTTGTCCCAATAGAGGATGCACTCAGCGAGAAACAGTACGAGGATGATGGGGAGGCTATGTGTGCAGCAAGACGTTGGCCCCGGTGTCGACCGGCAGAGTGGTATCATGCGGGCATACAGGTGTAAAACCGTCGCACTGAACGGAGATTATGTTGAAAAGTGGTGTTATGCAGCTAAAAGAAATCCACTACTGTATAGCTACACTATTGATGACAAAGAGCTTGAGACAGCGTCTGCCGTAAAATATCTAGGCGTAATTATCCTAAGTGGAATGACCATACAAAACAATTAGTTGGCAAAGCAGACACCAGACTCAGATTCATAGGAAGAATCTTAAGGCAATGTAACTCATCCACGAAAGAAGTGGCTTATGAGGTACTTGTTCGCCCAATTCTTGAGTATTGTTCATCTATCTGGGATCCCTATCAGGTAGGACAGATAGAGAAGATCCAACGAAGAGAGGCGCGTTTCGTCTCGGGATCGTTTAGCTGGCGAGAGAGCGTTACGGAGATGTTACAAGAGAGGCGTTGTGCAACAAGGAGATATATGCTATTGAAATTTCGGGCAGTACTTTTCAGGAGGAGTCAGACAACATATAACTTCCTCCCACATGTATCTTTCGTATTGACCACGTGGGGAAAATTCGAGAAATTACAACCAATACAGAGGCTTACCGACAATAATTCTTCCCACGCATTATTCGCGAGTGGAACAGGGTTGGAGGGATCAGATAGTGGCTACCGAAAGTACCCTCCACCACACGCCATTAGGTGGCTTGCGGAGTATGATCTAGATGTAGATGTAGAATAATACCTACTTGCTTCACAAAAAAATATGTATTGCATTACGTACTGAACGCCTCTCGTACTAAAGGCTGAAAGTTGTCATTTGTGACGAGCATCTTTCAAGCTCACCCATAAAACCGATGTTGACTGACAGAGAAGTACCAGGAGTGTACTAAGTGTTTGGAACTGTGTGAAAGACACTGCCAGCATTTGATTGCACTTAGCACTTCTTCTTGCACGGTAGCAATAAGGAGACCGGACGAGAAATTACACTCCAGGAAATGGAAAAAAGAACACATTGACACCGGTGTGTCAGACCCACCATACTTGCTCCGGACACTGCGAGAGGGCTGTACAAGCAATGATCACACGCACGGCACAGCGGACACACCAGGAACCGCAATGTTGGCCGTCGAATGGCGCTAGCTGCGCAGCATTTGTGCACCGCCGCCGTCAGTGTCAGCCAGTTTGCCGTGGCATACGGAGCTCCATCGCAGTCTTTAACACTGGTAGCATGCCGCGACAGCGTGGACGTGAAGCGTAGGTGCAGTTGACGGACTTTGAGCGAGGGCGTATAGTGGGCATGCGGGAGGCCGGGTGGACGTACCGCCGAATTGCTCAACACGTGGGGCGTGAGGTCTCCACAGTGCATAGATGTTGTCGCCAGTTGTCGGCGGAAGGTGCACGTGCCCGTCGACCTGGGACCGGACCGCAGCGACGCACGGATGCACGCCAAGACCGTAGGATCCTACGCAGTGCCGTAGGGGACCGCACCGCCAATTCCCAGCAAATTAGGGACACTGTTGCTCCTGGGGTATCGGCGAGGACCATTCGCAACCGTCTCCATGAAGCTGGGCTACGGTCCCGCACACCGTTACGCCGTCTTCCGCTCACGCCCCAACATAGTGCAGCCCGCCTCCAGAGGTGTCGCGACAGGCGTGAATGGAGGGACGAATGGAGACGTGTCGTCTTCAGCGATGAGAGTCGCTTCTGCCTTGGTGCCAATGATGATCGTACGCGTGTTTGGCGCCGTGCAGATGAGCGCCACAATCAGGACTGCATACGACCGAGGCACACAGGGCCAACACCCGGCATCATGGTGTGGGGAGCGATCTCCTCCACTGGCCGGACACCTCTGGTGATCGTCGAGGGGCACTGAATAGTGCACGGTACATCCAAACCGTCATCGAACCCATCGTTCTACCATTCCTAGACCGGCAAGGGAACTTGCTGTTCCAACAGGACAATGCACGTCCGCATGTATCCCGTGCCACCCAACGTGCTCTAGAAGGTGTAAGTCAACAAGCCTGGCCAGCAAGATCTCCGGATCTGTCCCCCATTGAGCATGTTTGGGACTGGATGAAGCGTCGTCTCACGCGGTCTGCACGTCCAGCACGAACGCTGGTCCAACTGAGGCGCCAGGTGGAAATGGCATGGCATCTCTACGATCGTCTCCATGGGAGAATAGCAGCCTGCATTGCTGCGAAAGGTGTATATACACTGTACTAGTGCCGACATTGTGCATGCTCTGTTGCCTGTGTCTATGTGCCTGTGGTTCTGTCAGTGTGATCATGTGATGTATCTGACCCCAGGAATGTGTCAATAAAGTTTCCCCTTCCTGGGACAATGAATTCACGGTGTTCTTATTTCAATTTGCAGGAGTGTATTATTCCGCAACTCACTTCACTATCTTCACAATGACCTCAGTTATACGAGGAGGCCCCACAGTTAATTCAGGTATTCCACAGTCATGGGAAACTATTGCGGCTACCTCACGTAGAGCTACCAGATGGCGGAGATGTTGACTGCTTCATTTCACGCGCTGTTCCAAACGATCCCAGTTGCTTTGTGTGGGGTTAAGACGTGGCGGGACAGTCGAGGTGTGACACGACACCTGGCCAAACCACGAACGTATATGCGCAGCCAAGCGAAGACGGTTGTTGTAGTCTTGGAAGGCGTGTGTATCCGCAGCACACTCGTCATGAACAGGTACAAGAACGGGCAAAACTGGTCACCGATAAAAGTTGAAAAAATCATCTTATTTCATATTCTTGTTAACCTGAAAGAATGGGTCGAAGTCGTGGTACAAAAAACGACCCCAAAGCATTACAAAACGGCCCCCGTACTGAACTTCTCCCTCCGCAATCCTGAGGGTTAAGTGCTTCAGTGGACCATCAGAGTACTTGACGCACCACATCACTTGATAAAGAAGAAAAAAAAAACCACGAATGTCGGAACACAAGACTCGCTTCCATTCGACTATTGTTCAGTTTCTGTGTTGTTTGACCGCTGAGGAACTGCGGTTTTGTGTGCCGCTGTAAGCGGCGACCTTGTGCGAGGTATCCTACTTCAAATGTCAATTGCATGCAGTTCCCTCCGCAATATTAGCTTGGAAACTTGTTCAGATGGGCCTGCTTTTACTGAAAGCGGAAATTCCTGTCGGGCTGCCATTGTCATTAGAGGAATAATGGATGAAGTTTAATCCGATCGTAAAGCTAACTCTGGGGAAGTATGTGCAGAGTAAGTCGATTGAGGAGGGAAAAGGCCTACTGTGGTTTAATAACAAAATTCGGAAGATGGTGAGGGAGCAAAGACTGTTGCACTCTCGGTTCAAAAGAGAACGCTGAAATGACGACAGGCAAACTTAGCACAGTTTCGTGCATCTATAAAAAGATCGATACGCTAAGCGTACAAAAATTACCGTCGTCATACATTAGCAAAGAACCTAGGCTAGAATGCCAGAAATGTCTGATCGTTCGAAAAATCGCCAATGGGGTCGAATGCTTCTATCAGGTCGCTCATTGGCCAGTCTGGCGTGGCAGTAGAAGACAGCAAAAGGAAAACTGAAGTTTTAAACGTCACGTTTAGGAAACCGTTGACGCAGAACGGTCGCATAAACGTATCGTCGTTCAACCATCGCACAGAATCCTGTATGGAGGACATAGTAATAGCCGTCCCTGGTGTAGAGAAGAAACCGAAAGAGTTGAAAGCAGACAAGTCACAAGGTCCGGATGGAATCCCTGATCGGTATTACAAAGAATCCGGCTTTGGCCCCTTATTTAGGTAGCATTTGTGGCGAATCTCTCGCTTATTGCAAAGTCCCAAGCAACTGAAGAAAAGGCCACGTGATTCCTGTATATAAGAAGGTGTAAGTAGGCTGTTTAGGTTTTTTTTATTGGTAACGCCGCCGCCACGTAGCGCTCTGTATAAAAATCACTGGCTGTGCCGTGTGCAGTCTGTGGCTAGTTTGCATTGTTGTCTGCCATTGTAGTGTCGGGCAGCGGCAGCCGGATGCTAACAGCGTGTAGCGTTGGGCAGTTGGAGGTGAGCCGCCAGCAGTGGTGGACGTGGGGAGAGAGATGGCGGAGTTTTGAAATTTGTAAGAATTGGTGTCATGAACTGATATATATATTATGACTGTAAAGGTAAATACATTGTTTGTTCTCTATTAAAATCTTTCATTTGCTAACTGTGCCTATCAGTAGTTAGTGACTTCCGTAGTTTGAATCTTTTAGTTAGCTGGCAGTAGTGGCGCTCGCTGTATTGCAGTTTGTTTGAGTAACGAAGATTTTTGTGAGGTAAGTGATTTGTGAAACATATAGGTTAATGTTAGTCAGGGCCATTCTCTTGTAGGGATTATTGAAAGTCAGATTGCGTTGCACTAAAAACTATTGTGTGTCAGTTTCAGCACAGTCGAGTATAAATTTTTCTAAGGGGACGTTTCAAAGGGTAAAATAACTGATCCACAAAATTACAGACTAACGTCCTCAAGAAGATCCGTTCGCTGCAGAGTTCTCGAACATATAATCAAGTTCCTAGAGACCGCGAAGTTTGTGTCCACAAATCACGGTTTTTGGAGAGCATCACTCGTATGAAACTCGACTTGCCCTTTTTTCGCTTGATACCCTACGGACTATGGATGAACGACAAGAGGAAGATACCATATTTCTAGATTTCCGGAAAGCTTTTGACATGGTGCTCCATAGGAGACTGTTAACGAAGATACGAAATTTCGGAATAAGTACCCAAATATGCGAGTGACTCAGTGACTTCTGTCCGCAGCTCGTGGTCACTCGGTCGTATTCTCGCTTCCCGAACACCGGGTCCGAGTTCGATTCCCGGCGGGGTCAGGGATTTTCATCTGCCTCGAGATGACTGGGTGTTTGTGTTGTCCACATCATTTCATCATCATTCATGAAAGTGGCGAGACTGGACAGAGCAAAGTTTGGGAATTTGTACTGGCGCTGATAACCGCGCAGCTGAGTGCCCCACAAACCAAACATAATCGTCAAAGATCTCTTAAGTCACAGAAGCCAGTACGTTGTCTTCGATGACGAGTGTTCATCAGAGAGAACGGTATCGTCAGGAGTACCCCAAGGATGTGTGATGGGACCAATATTATTTTATAAACATATAAATGATTTGGTGGACAGAATGAGCAGTAATCTGTGGCTGTCTGCTGATGATGCGAATGATGCAGTGGTGTAGGGAAAGGTGGTACCGATGAGTAACTGTAGCAAGATGACTTAGACCAAATTTCTAGTTGGTGTGATGAATGGCAGCTAGCTCCAAATGCAGAAATATGTAAGTTAACGCAGATGAGTGGGACAAAAAGTTTCGTATTGTTCGAATACAGTGCTACTTTATACAGTCACGTCGACTGAAAGTGTAGGCATAACGATGCAAAGCGATATGAAATGAAACGAGCATGTAAGGGTTGTAGTGGGAATCGTCGACTTCGGTTCACTGGGAGGATTTTAGAAAAGTGTGGTTCTTCTGTAAAGGAGACCGCTTCTAGAACACTAGTGCAACCAATTCTTCAGTACTGCTCGAGTCTCTGGGATCCCTACTAGGTTGGATTAAAGGAAGACATCGTAGCAATTGAGAGGCGGGGGTGATAGATTTGTCACCGGTAGGTTCGATCAAGTATTACGGATAAGCTACAGTAACTCAGATGGGAAACCCTGGAGGGAAGGCGGCGTTATTTTCGGGGAACGCTATAGAGAAAATTTCGAAAGCGGGCATTTGAAGCTGATTGCAAAACCATCCTAATCCGGTCAAAGTACATTTCACGTAAGGACCACGAAGATAAAACAAGACGCGACATTCGTTTCCCGCCCTTTTGGTGACGATCTTTGCCGTTTTACATGGTTGCGAGTGGAATGTTATTTCTTGTAGATACGTATTCATTTAGCCTTTATACATCAACAAATCGGTCAACTTCATTTACTGTGTGAATATGAGCACGTTCAAACACGACACTTCCCTTCTACCATTCTCTTACGTCTCCACGTTGACGCCTCTTATTGCGCAGGTCACGTACAGCCGGCTGTCACATGCTCACAAATTCCCTGCCATGAGCGGTGGACGGCCACGTGGCCACCTGTTTACCAGTTTACCATCACCTACACCGCTCCAAAGTGCCCATTGTGTTCTTGTGTGGGGGTGTGACTAATGTTATATCTGGTGACAATAGTATTGGTAATGGTAGTGGTAATAGTAGGAGGAGCAGACTGAGAAGAACAAGAAGACAACGAAGAAGCTTCCCTGCGAAATGTGACTGAAAATGCTCTCCTTTTGAATAGTTAGGCTGTTACTGTGTAGCCATGCTGCCTGGTTCCATACCGGTACGGGAACTAGATGTGTTTGACCTTTCGTCTCCGTCAACAGCTTCTACGTAGGACAGGGGCATCGATGGGCCGCGCATCGTATTAAATAAATGTCGTGTGACGAGGGCTTCCGGTCGGGTAGACCGTTCGCTGGTTGCAAGTCTTTCGATTTGACGCCACTTCAGCGACTTGCGCGTCTATGGGGATGAAATGACGATGATCAGGACAACACAACACCCAGTCCCTGAGCGGAGAAAATCTCCGACCCAGCCGGGAATCGAAACCGGGCCTTTAGATTTAGCATTCTGTCGTGCTGACCGCCAAACTACCGAGGGCGGACGGGCATCGTGATGAAGAGGCGTTGGTGATCGCACAACTAAAGCGGCCGCGTGAGTGGACGGGAAACCATTCTGGACGCGCCCAGCGAGGCGAATCTGCGTTGGCTCCGCCCAGTACCGGTTTCTAGCGGCCTTAGCTTCGTATAAAGCCGTATAAATCACCAGACTTTCGCTTTCCAATTCGATACAGAAAATAAATCTTGTTCTTTATCAGTAGCAGCCAGAACAGTTCGTAATGTGGTTAGGCAGTAGCCACCGCTAGCAGAGGGCTATTAGTGTAGGCGATACGCGAGGCAGAGGATGCAAGTATGAAAACACCAGAAATATAACACGTTACCATGCCTAAGCCGGCCGAAGTGGCCGAGCGGTTCTAGGCGCTACAGTCTGGAAACGCGCGACCGGTACCGTCGCAGGTTCGAATCCTTGCTAGGGCATGGATGTGTGTGATGTCCTTAGGTTAGTTAGGTTTAAGTAGTTCTAAGTTCTAGGGGAATGATGACCTCAGAAGTTAAGTTCCATAGTACTCATAGCCTTTTTTTTACTGTGCCTAAGTTATAAGAAAACTTTTGGCATTCAAGACACGTTGCAGTTTTCAAAGACCATTTGTCACGATAAGTCAACACACAGTATGGTCCACGTTGTGATTTAGCTATTTATTTTTCCTGATTTCCCTGTATAAATCCTCGATACGGTGCCTCTTGAAACACCAAACACGTTTGACTCTCTTGTTCAAGGAAGCATCCACCATACGAGCCTCAACAGTTTGCCCACGTTCGAATTCACTTAACTTCGACACAAAGCACTCACAACCACACGGATTACTGTTCAGATTACGACTGGCACTAAAAGTATTGACGTCACTGCACACGTGCCGTTAACGATTAAAGACAACAACCCAACCAGCAAGCTTGCGCTAGCATCTGAATTTATAGTAAAGATCGAGGTTGTCGCGGTGTTTCTATATTTTTGTCCATCCCTAGTGCTCGCGAGCTTCGACAGAAACATGGCGACAAATTTTTGAAGTATAGTTGATGTGAACAATGCAAAAGTTTATCACTGAACAAATATTAACAACAAGGAAATGGAGTCGTAAACCACATTCTTTTGTTGATAGTATACCTTCTGGTCCGTGTTAGATTAGTTACCCCGCTATTATTTAAAATTAACGATTTGTTGGTGGAAAGGTTTCGTGCCGAAATGAAAAGCCACTGGTTTGCTGCTAAGGTAAAACATGTGAGACATACGTATGGATCTCGTGATTGGCACTGAGTTTGTATGCATTGACCACATTTGAGCGAAGACCCTTATAACATTTTCTGATGCATGACTGCCAGTCGCCTTCTACATTTCGATTGTCCGCAGAACCTATGACACAATACATGGTATTTGAAAAAGATTCATCCTTTTTCACAAAACTACATCTCCTACATGACTGTAGATAGAAATGTGTAACTTTTAAGTTACGCAACGAAACAAAAAGTCTGCCTTTCCACCAGTTATTAGTTACCGATTCATGTTGTTGTCGGTAGCGGTCGCTGTGGGTGCTGCTGGCTCAATTACAGGAGTCACTTTTTTGAATCGGATATCGGGTTTTTCCTGTAATTGCGAGAACATGCTGGAATGTTTCATTTCTCAACAGGTCGGTGCTCCACCTGCATGCAAGAGTTCTTTTTAATAGTGAGCTCCTGCAGCGATGGATCGACCTTAAGGGATGTGCGGATCTCGCTTTGCATGACTCGCATTCAAGGTGGCCTAGTCTGCATCTATATCTGTACTCCGCAAGTCACCTGACGGGCCGGCCCAGATGGCCGAGCGGTTCTAGGCGCTTCAGTCTGGAAGCGCGCGACCGTTACGGTCGCAGTTTCGAATCCTGTCTCGGATACGGATGTGTGTGATGTCCTTAGGTTAGTTAGGTTTAAGTAGTTCTAAGTTCTAGGGGACTGATGACGTCAGAAGTTAAGTCCCATAGTGCTCACAGCCATTTGAACCAATCACCTGACGGCTATACAAACTGATCGCACACCCTTCATTGTTTCACTTGCGAACGGCGCACGGGTAGAGTGATTCGGCATACTCTTGTTACGAGTTACGAGTAGAATCCAGCGCTGCGCAGCTTGGCGTGTTAATGCAGTGAAACGATTTCGGGTTTATAACCAACGATTCGGTATGATTAGTCGTGCGAGATTCTCAGCCGCAATTCACGCGAGCCAAAATTGGTTTCTCAATCGCGCAACCAACTCTTAGGCGGCTAAGTAAATCACCCTCTTTAAATGCGGGCATTTTTAGGCTTTACCGTGACTGTTACTGACACTGAATGAAACAACAAGTTCACTGCTACCAGTCACCGTTTTATTGATTTCCACGACGCGTTTCGAAGGTTTAAACCTCCATCATCGGGTGGATTTTATTAGTAAGTATTACATTTGTGTGTGTGTTGTGTTACGATTTTTGGATTTTTTTAAAAACCACCCTCTCACTCGTTCAACTGTTCTTGAAATTTTCCACTGCTATCGAATAATTTCTGGGCAAATTGTTTGTAATGTGGTGGTACAAAACGCCAAGTGGTTCATTAATGGATAATTGTATTCCTCTTTTCTGATACGAGGTGTGCTTTGTGTTGAAATACTCCTTAACTTGAATACAATTTTTCCGACCTTACTTGCAATTACTTGCTAGATTTAAACTGACACTTGAAGCATAACGGTTCTACGACCACGCAATGCGTTAGTGCACTTTGCAACTTAGTTGCAGTAGAGATTCCACTACGATCGTTTGTCTTCAGGAAACGTGCTTATTCATTATAAATTTAGTTTTTGTGTGTAAAAGTGATAACATAGCAGACGTCTGCTCGTTTCACACGCCTTTGCCTGTAATATGGGGCTTTTATATGGTTTGTGCGTCGGTCCGCGCACTCGCTGTACGACATTTGAACATTAAAGTTCATTGAAATGTTCATTTACACCCATACAGCAACAAGTGCACAAAGGAAATCGTCCGCTTGTGACTTTATTCTTAAAAATGTAGTCAGGGAAGCGTTTGATAAAAGTTTCATGATGGAAAACTTTCATATTTAAGAGGGTATTTGAAATAGAGCAACTTTCTGTAATCATTCCTTCATTTATTCAGAGCTTTCAAACTTATTAAAGTACTGGTACTTTGTGTACTGTGACATTTCCATTTTTTCACACATAGACTTCCTTGTGAACTGGTTTAAAATCTGAAATACTTCATCATCGTTTTGGCTTGATCGGTGCTATAATTATGCTCAACCTAAATTTCATTAGGAGATTAATTGGGTATTTGTGTGGCCTAACCTGCAAGTTATGCAGCCTGAGCAAGGACATTTTCAGTTTTGGGCATTATGCGTAACAAGGGAACTTGTATGCTTTTCGATGCAGCCAAACAATGCTCATTAACAGCAAGAGGATCCTGCTGCTCAATCTCATGTTCTTTCGTTCTTTTACCTGCATGACTGACTGTCACTACTTCGAATTGAGCAGCGCTCAGTGCATGATGAGGAAGTCAACTTGCCCGCGTCCACTATGTCTTTGATTTTTGGTATGGGGTTAGCCACAGTGAGACTTTACTAAACAGTCACTGTGAAACGCATATTATGTAAGGTAGTCAGGTACAGCAGATAATAACCACATATCTTAGCAGTTATTTTACGAGAGCTTATAGTGAACGTCTTGAAAATCACATCACATTAATGAATCTACACGACAGCTATCTAACAACTGCTGGACTGGCGACAGCAGTTTCACAGTGTCAGTGTTTAGTGAACCGTTTGTACTCGTAGTATCCGTACTTTGATGCTACCTACAACTATGAGCTTAAACAGATTAATCCTTTTACCCCGTCCGTCCGTCAGCTTGTTCCAGTAAGAGCAACGTTAACCTACACTAGCAACTTATGAATTGTGCTAGACTATTCACGCTGATATTTATTGAAATTATCGGGGGAAAATGTGTTATGAGGAGCGAGAGTTGTCAATAAAGAATAAAGACAATGGAAGTTTGAATAAATTAATTTCCTGAAGCTAGACAGTGCCGTGATGCATAGATTCGGAAAATACAAAATTATTCACTTTCATCCTAATACTGTAGGACCATGGTGTCCAGCCTGAAGGTAATTACGCGTTGAGGGATAAAATGATATTTTCTGAGGGGAAAAAACAGAATGGTTTAGACCTATTTGGGTAACGAAACTAAACTGTTATTAAAAGATAATTACTATTACCATTATTTCAGTGACATAATGCGGTGAGTGGCTACAGCTTGTGAAACGAATGTATGAACAAATCTTCTTCGCATGATCCACATAGTACACACGTACCTTGTACCATGCGTGTCTAACAGCGGGTTTGTCACATACATTGAGGTGACAAATGTCACGGAATAGCGATATGGACTTATACATGTCGCACTTGTATCGCATATACAAACTACACTCCTGGAAATTGAAATAAGAACACCGTGAATTCATTGTCCCAGGAAGGGGAAACTTTATTGACACATTCCTGGGGTCAGATACATCACATGATCACACTCACAGAACCACAGGCACATAGACACAGGCAACTGAGCATGCACAATGTCGGCACTAGTACAGTGTACATCCACCTTTCGCAGCAATGCAGGCTGCTATTCTCCCATGGAGACGATCGTAGAGAGGCTGGATGTAGTCCTGTGGAACGGCTTGCCATGCCATTTCCACCTGGCGCCTCAGTTGGACCAGCGTTCGTGCTGGACGAGCAGACCGCGTGAGACGACGCTTCATCCAGTCCCAAACATGCTCAATGGGGGACAGATTCGGAGATCTTGCTGGCCAGGGTAGTTGACTTACACCTTCTAGAGCACGTTGGGTGGCACGGGATACATGCGGACGTGCGTTGTCCTGTTGGAACAGCAAGTTCCCTTGCCGGGCTAGGAATGGTAGAACGACGGGTTCGATGACGGTTTGGATGTACCGTGCACTATTCAGTGTCCCCTCGACGATCACCAGAGGTGTACGGCCAGTGTAGGAGATCGCTCCCCACACCATGATGCCGGGTGTTGGCACTGTGTGCCTCGGTCGTATGCAGTCCTGATTGTGGCGCTCACCTGCACGGTGCCAAACACGCATAAGACCATCATTGGCACCAAGGCAGAAGCGACTCTCATCGCTGAAGACGACACTTCTCCATTCGTCCCTCCATTCACGCCTGTCGCGACACCACTGGAGGCCGGCTGCACGATGTTGCGGCGTGAGCGGAAGACGGCCTAACGGTGTGCGGGACCGTAGCCCAGCTTCATGAAGACGGTTGCGAATGGTCCTCGCTGATACCCCAGGAGCAACAGTGTCCCTAATTTGCTGGGAAGTGGCGGTGCGGTCCCCTACGGCACTGCGTAGGATCCAACGGTCTTGGCGTGCATCCGTGCGTCGCTGCTGTCCTGTCCCAGGTCGACGGGCACGGCCACCTTCCGCCGACCACTGGCGACAACATCGATGTACTGTGGAGACCTCACGCCCCACGTGTTGAGCAATTCGGCGGTACTTCCACCCCGCCTCCCGCAAGCCTACTATACGCCCTCGCTCAAAGTCCGTCAACTGCACATACGGTTCACGTCCACGCTGTCGCGGCATGCTACCAGTGTTAAAGACTGCGATGGAGCTCCGTATGCCACGGCAAACTGACTGACACTGACGGCGGCGGTGCACAAATGCTGCACAGCTAGCGCCATTCGACGGCCAACACCGCGGTTCCTGGTGTGTCCGCTGTGCCGTGCGTGTGATCATTGCTTGTACAGCCCTCTCGCAGTGTCCGGAGCAAGTATGATGGATCTGACACACCGGTGTCAATGTGTTCTTTTTTCCATTTCCAGAAGTGTATATATACAAGGGCAGTGCTTGGGCGGAGCTGTCATTTGTACTCAGGTAATTCATGTGAAAAGGTTTCAGGTGTGGTTACTGTTGCACGACGGGAATTAACAGATGTTGGACGCGGAATGATGGTTGGAGATAGGACAATTCATTTCGGAAACCGTTAAGGAATTCAATATTCCGAGATCTACAGTGTCAAAAGTGTGCCGAGAGTACCAAATTTCAGGCATTACCTCCCACCACGAACAACGGAGCGTCCGACAGCCTTCACTTAACGACCAAGAGCAGCGGCGTTTGGTTACAGTTGTCGGTGCTAACAGACAATTGATACTGAGTGAAATAAGCACAGAAATGAATGTGGGACATACGACGAAAGTATCCGTTAGCAAAGGGCGGCAAAATTTGGCGTTAATGGGCTATGGCAGCAGATGACCGACAGGAATGCCTTCGCTCTGTTGACAACATGGCCTGCAGCGCCTCTTCTGGACGCGTGTCCATATCGGTTGGACCCTAGGCGACTGGGAAACCGTGGCTGGTCAGCTGAGTCCCGATTTCAGTTAGTAGGAGCTGGTAGTGGGGTTCGAGTGTGGTGCTGACACCACGAAGCCGTGGACCCAAGTTGTCAACAAGATACTGTGCAAGCTGGTGGTGCCTCCATAATGGTGTGGCCTAGGTTTACATGGAATGGACTAGGTACTCTTGTCCTGTTGAACCGATCACTCTCTGAAAATGGTTATGTTCGACTACTTGGAGACCATCTGCAGCTATTCGTTGACTTCATGATCCCAAGCAAGAATGGAATTTTTATGAATGACAAGCGCCATGTCGCCAGCCCACAATTGTACATGATTGGTTTGAAGAACATTCTGGACAGTTCGAGTAATTGATTTGGCCACCCGGATCGTCCGCCCTGAATTCCATCGAACATTCATGGGACATAATCGAGGGAACAGTTCGTACAAAACATCCTGCACCGGCAACACTTTCTCAATTATCTATGGCTATGGAGCATAACTCATATTTCTGAATTGGAGTTCCAGCGACTTACTAAGTCCGTGCCACGCCGAGTTGTTGCACTGCGCCGGACAGAAGAAGGTTCGACACAATATTAGGAGTTACCGCACGACTTTTTTCGCCTCAATGTATACACCACATATGGTTAAATATATCTTGAAACACTTTAAAAACGAATTACGAAACAGTCTCGATCGCCAAAACATTTATTTACAAATAAACGCTTTTGCGGTCGAGATTGTTTGTAATCCATTTTTAAAGCTCTTCTAGCCATGCTTCAATTTCTTCACGGGAAATGTTCTCAAAAGTTACTTATCGTGAAATGCCTTGGCGAACTCTAAGCAATTCCTGCAATGCGCCAGAAATTGCTTCATTATTTACTTCGCAACAAATAACGTAACTAATTGACAGCACAACATAACAATAATTATATAATGAATATCACACTGTTGTAGGGCCTACACATTATTATTATTGGTAGCAGTGGCCATGCACATAGCAGCAGCAGCCTGAAGTGTTCCAATCGCTGCCAGTTCAAAAGTCATGCAACATACAAACAGTAGGCGTGAGTGTATTCCACGTGTTACCGTCTTTTTTTTTTTTTTTTTTTTTTTTAAATTTAGGGGCCGGGTGTGCGTTAAGCTAGTGTGGCTAGGGAGACGAGCGGTGCACAGAAATAATGTTTTGTAACAAGTGTCTGCTCCCACTTTGGATAGTTACGTTTCCTTCGTGAGAAGATATTGTACATAGCATTCGCGGTTCCCTGTGAACAACTTCGTTATTATGTAAATAAAGGTGGTAGCAAACAGACAGTACTATTGTTCTGTTCTTTAGTAAAACACCTACAAAAAGTAAATATCACGAATCTTCCCACAATTATAAAAATGAAGACGTTCAAAGAAAATTACTTCCCATTCTGAAGTTTAGTAACCATGTAGCACAGATAAATGTTCGGGGAACAGGGGTTCTAGCTAATATCTTACTCCATTCTGGGGCAACAGTCCAGGGAAGGCTGGGAACCGCTGTTGCAGGAACCTCTACGAACGCCGATCACAACTGCACTTCACTATGATGTGGATTGTACAAGGTTCCTGACGTAGGTGGTATCGGTTCAGTCATATTTTGCTGACGTCGTCTGCGACATTTTGTGAGTTGCTCCAGGAAAGAAGCAAGAACGATAGCGGTTAAACGCCCCGTGACGTCGAGGCGTTTGGAAATGGTTCACAAGATCGGATTAAGAAGAGTAAGGACGGAAATCGGCCGTATTCGCTTCTAAGAAACCGTTCTGGTATTTTCTTTAAGATTTGGATAATCTGACAGGAATCTGAATGGCGCTCCCAAATGTGAGCACATCAGGACATCAACTGCCCACGTCACGCGGTTCGCTTCAAGTGGTCATGGCGAGAAGTGGGCAAAGAGCGTTGCTTCATTCTCAGAATACTCACGGCTACCCCGTTTGCCACTTCCCCACATCGGACTCCCGTAATGTCTTATGCACCTTGAACGAGAAAGTTACTGTTACTTGATCACGATTTATTGTACTTAGTCTGTGGCCGTTAAATGAAACATGTGATGATGTTAAAGTAAACATGTACAAGTGACTACCGAAAACGCATCGTACTATGAATGCTTTCAGAACAGTTGTGCATGCACTATCAGGTGGTTTCGTGTACTCTCGTGAAATATCACAATAAAAACTCACAATAAACCCTCACTCCCAGATGCAATAATACAGTGGTCGACTAACACAATGTACCATTATCGATTCTAGACAACGTTCCTCAAATAATTACCCTTCGTATCATAACTTTCAGGTTGCAGGGGCCGTTTATAGGCCAGCTTAAGAATCAAGTGGTTCAAATGGCTCTGAGCACTATGGGACTTAACAACTGAGGTCATCAGTCCCCTAGAACTTAGAACTACTTAAACCTAATTAACCTAAGGACATCACACACATCCATGCCCGAGGCAGGATTCGAACCTGCGACCGTAGCTGTCGCGCGGTTCGGGACTGAAGCGCCTAGAACCACTCGGTCACCGCGGGCGGCCGCTTAAGAATCACCAAATCGATGTTAAGATGGACTATTGCTGAAAGTGACGCTCTTGTGACGTGGTACAACGAAAATAAAATATACACATCCTAACATAACAAAGCAGAGGCACAGAATTCCATAAGTCTATGGGAAAATACACACATATTCACACGAAGCACAAGTGGAACTATATTCATTCTTATCAGTGCACTGTTTCTTTACACTAGGAGGAAGGGGCGTGTTGTTTGGGCAATTGGGGGAGAATTTCTTTAATACAAGACAGCGTATCGATGTAGATGGATCGTTGACTTGTAATGACAGCCAGCAGCTCTGCCTTTCACATTGTACCTCGTCCTATGACCATGCCCCAGCTCGCTTCATCAGTCACCCAGCGAGTGACAGCAATATGTCAGAATAGAATGTATGTAGTTTGACACATGTGACATGACACCCGCCGTACTTTGTGCTCACTAATGCACCAGGAAGATGTCTTCTCTCCATAAGGCTATTTTGTCCACTAATGCCAGACTGGAGCATCCTTACCTCTCAATGCTTATATCAAAATGCGGGCACAGTCTCTTCTTGTAACTTAGCATGTAACATTGCACATCTGTACGGAGTTCACAGGCCGACAGTTCACAATCTCTTTGATTTGGATACCAAGATTTGATGTTCATCATCCCCTGGAGTCTCTGTTCACACCAATTTTGTCTCTTCGTGATGTGCTTCACTGGCTGTAGGTTATAAAAGATCTTGGTGAGTGCTTTCGACACATGTGCTGCAACCGCCCATGAAGCAGTAATTCTCATTTGGACGTCTATTTCTCGGTCGCGCTGTTACAAGTGTCAAGCACCACACTTTTCTCAATAGCGTGGCGGCTCTTCTGGCTGAAATTCGAGTGCGTGCAGAATAATATGGCCGGTGGATGAGAATCGGCATGACACGAGTCCGAAGAGTGGCAGCGGTGTGCTTTATGAGTGGGCGCTGTAGGGGAAATATCAAGCGCTGGAGGGGAAGTGCGGTTCTAAGCTGAAGCTCATTTTTTTTTTAGTATTAAGTAGGTTCCCTCCACGTCCACACTTGCATGGTGACCATTCGAAAAGATGTACTGTCACCTCTGCTTCGGTTAGTATCTGAAACTGAAACAAAGGCAGTGATTATTTTCATCTGGCTTGTTAACAATTTGTACCTTTCAGAGAAGCGTTCTGAGTAGCAAATTTTGAATAAAATCTACACATCATTGCCACGTTAAAATTTGCATCTTTTTCCACAACAAAGACAAGTTTACACAGTCTCATCCGGAGCGGGAAGGAGCGCTTGGCCCCGGCACGAAACTCCGGAGCACTTGTGTCGAGGTCTGGTGAGCCGGCCAGTCTGTGGATGGTTTTTTGGTGGTTTTCTATCTGCCTCTGCTAATGCGGGCTGGTTCCCCTTTTTCGCCTCAGGTACACTGTGTCGGCGATTGCTGCTCAAACACGTTCTCCACGTAGGCGTACACCAGCATTACTCTATCACGCAAACGTAGGGGTTACACTCGTCTGGTGTGAGAGGTTCCCTGGAAGAGTCCACCGGGGGTCAAACCTCACAATAACACTGGGTTCGGTGTGGGGCAGCGGAGGGGTGAAGTGGACTGCGGTAGTCGTCGTGGGGTTGTGGACCACTGCGGCTGTGGCAGGGACGGAGATCCGTCGTTTCTAGGTCCTCGGTTAACATACAACATACAACTTGGTCTCATCTCACTAACATGTTGTGCAGACTCAACTGCGAGACAATTTTGAAACAGTGATTTATTGAATTTCAGCGAAGAACTGAGGAATAGTAGCGTCAATGACTTATGAAAACACACTCTCTGTACAAAAATAAACATGTAGTGTCTTCATTTACGTTGTTCAAAAATCAGTAGCATTTCTTATTTCTCCAGTTATCAATAGTCCTTAAAATTTATGTTCTTTCATCCCAAAAGTCTGTAGTGACAGGGTAGATAATGAAGTTTTGTGTAATAAACATATGGAAAAGTACTCTCCTCTTTGTGTGTTTTCATGTGCCAAAATCTCATTCCGATATCTCAAACCTCACATGAAATATGAGAAATGTTGAGATATTTCACTCTGGCTTTATCGCTGGCGCGCGCGATCGAAAATGTGTGTGCCACATTAGATCAATTACCTCGAAACTGTTGCCAGACAGAGACTCCAACCAAGCCAAAAGCTAAATTTCATAGGCAGCAACATAATATGTAATACGCACCAAAGGTTAATTCATACAGACCTCTATATTTCATTCCAAAGTTTTCGAATTTCGCGCAGTATCTTACTGCTAAAACCGCAATAACAATGACCATTAACGAAATGATGGACTCATTAGCATGAAGCTAGCATATAAAGCTTTAACGCAAAAATGAAAATTTTTACAGAATAATGTCTGTAAATTCGTTTGAGAAAGATTGCTGGGGGCGCGCTTAGATTCTGTCATCGGCGATCGGTCGAAACGGCAAACACCTATCGGTCTCTCCTCCCGAACAAATGAATGAATCCACCCAGCGCCTTGGACGAAAGGTCACTCCGCACCGGCCACCGTAATCTGCGCAGACTATTTTTTTTTCCTAATAGCCAGCTGCAGGCAACTCCAGTGAAAGTATGACGTCAGTGAAGGTGGGATTAGCTCGGCGGCGCACTCAGTCGCCGCCCCAGCTGCAACCTTCGCTTGGACCGCCCACAGCGCCGAGGTTAGGAGCTGGTTACAGCACAAGGCCATCCCGGCTGATGCTCACAGCCTGCATGGTCAGACGGAAAGGCAAATCAACTCGCCCCTTCTGTTTCCTCGCCTTGTCATACTTAACACAAAAAGAAATACTAGTAAGACATACCCAAGTACATAAAAAACGCAGCATTCCTTATCAGTAATTTCCACAGGTTACGTTGGAAAAATCGGGGTACCTATTTTAATTTTCCAAGATCATATACTTACTAGAAATAAAACAAAGCCATTGAACAATTTCAGAAAATAAATATGGTATCTAGCAAAGTAGTTAACATGGTCATACTTACTGTAGACAGGTGACGGAAAGTAAGGAGAGCACACATCATCCACCTAAATATTATACATAGTTCACATTTTACCTCAATTTCATTGTCTTTCTGCCGTCCCATAACCGTATAGTACGCCACCCATTATTATCCTGACTGAATGTCACACCATTTATCCAAATACATACCAAATCTTCAAATCACGCCATCACATTATACCTCATATTACCACTTCAACACCTTACTTCGAAATACCAAGTACCCCTTTGGCACGCCAAAGCGCTACCTTTACTACACAGAAATCATCTGTGGGCAAACAAAAACATCCACTATACATATAAACCGAAATATTCTCGTAAGGAAAAAAGTCAGACTGCCATTACTTTCATTCTCTGGAGCTTTATCTCAACTTGACACGTAGTATCTTCACTGTCATACTTCTATCGTTTAAGTAGATTCATTTCTTTCATTGAAAGCTCCTACTCATTATTACTAATTACTTCTCAGTTTTCCGTTCCATTCCCTCGGTATTCCTGTAACCTAGAAATCTCATTACCACATATCCATAACCTACTAGTTAAAAAATTGAGCAGTACATACCTAATTAGTACGTCCCAGCATAAGAAATTAGCAAAATCATTCTTATGGTTGTATTACTTTCACTCAACAGTGGAACGATTAGTCACGAGATTGCTTCACATACTTGAATACAGAAACCTATAAACTGCTGGTAAATGCAGAACCAAACGTATTAAAATCACTGCTGGAATAACAACCACACCCAGAGCAGAAAAATCTGAGAACATTTTAAACACATCCAGCAACAGTTCCACTTCACTCACGTCTGTGACAGACCCAACATTTCATACACAAAACGTTATTCCATGAGGAATACCAAGTGAAGTAAATCATCTTCTATCATCTTGCCACACCAAAACAATACAATTGTATGCCAAAAACTTTCACTAAACACTGAATATGTGGCACCAATCTCCTGCCTGGTTAGACGTTGCCTGCCACAAATTCCTATCCTGTGCCAACCTTTTCATCATGCGACCTACTTCCTCAGTTATTTGCTGGATGTGTCCCAATCTCTGTTTCCTCCACAGTTTATACCATCTACAGCTCCCACCAGAACCTTGGAAATAATTCCCTTCTTCTTGGCAGTGCCAGTGTTTTTCACATTTTCCTTTCCTCACCGATTCTACGGGCAGCCTCCTCATTCCTTACTTTATCATCCCACCTAATTTTCTATATCTCTCTGTAGCACCACTTCTCTAATGCTTTCATTCACTTCTGTTCCGGTTTTCCGCAGTCCATGTCGTACTATCATATAATTCTGTGCTCCAAACGTACGTTCTAAGAAAATTCTTCTTCAGATTGAGCTCTATGTTTGATACTTCTCTTGGCCGGAATGGCCTTTTTGCCAATGCCAGTGTGCTTTTTATGTCCTACCTGCTCCAACTGTCGTGTGTTATTCTGGTGCCAACGTAGCAGAATTCCTTAACACCATCTACGTCATGATCACCGACTGTGATGTTAAGTTTCCCTCTGTTCTCAGTTTTGCGTAGGTCTCATTACCTCTGCCTTCCTTCGATTTACCCTCAACCCATGTTCTATGCCAATCACACTGCTCATTCTATTCACCACATTCTTCTCCTCTTCCACTGAAAATGAGTATAGTAATCTCATCAGCAAATCTTATCATTGATATCCTTTCACCTTGAATTTTAATCCACATCTTGAACTTTTCTTGTAATTCTGTCATTGCTTCTTCGATGTATGCACTGAACAGAAAGGATGAGACTACATCTCTGCCTTACTCCCATTTTAGTTGGAGCAGTTCGTTCTTGGTCTTCCAGTCTTACTGTTACCTCTTGGTTCTGGTACATATTACACGATTTTCCCTACAGCTTACCAGTCTCTCAGAATTTTGAATATCTTGCACCAGTTTACATTGTCAAACTCATTTTCCAGCTCGACAAATTCTATGAATGTGCCTTGATGTCTTTTTTTAGTCTTGCTTTCATTATCAACAGCAAAGTCAAACTAAATGTCATCTAACAGATTCGCAATTTTCTTCTCCATTCTTCTGTATATTATTGTCATCAACTTGGATTATGAGTTGTTAAGCTGATCGTGCAACAATTCTCGCACTTGCCCGCTCTTGCCGTCTTCGGAAATGTATAGATGATATATTTCCAGAAATCAGATGATAAACCACCAGTCTCGTACATTCTTCACACCAGCATGAATTATCCTTTTGTCGCCACTTCCACCAATGATTTTTTGAATTCTTATGGAATGTTATCTATTCCTTCTGCCTTATTTAATCTTAGGTCTATAACGCCTCTTCTTCTTGATGATTTGGTTTGATTTATACTTGGACTTGGCTAAAACTCGGCGACAGTCGGCAGAGTGTTGAGATCGTTATCAAGTTACAAAGACGACGTTACACAAAATAACAGTGCTGAACCGAAATGTCGACGTGCGTGAGATATTTACTTCACCAAGAATTGTAATTAATCGTTCGTAATCGACGTTTAACTGATTAATGATGAAATATTAATGATAAAACCCATACAGTCACATCCACAACAAATTCCCTACAAGATGGTCGTAATTTCAAGTATCTTAGAAATCTTAACAGTGGTCTTGTTATTTGAGTCAAATATTCTACACAAGCGCCGAGCGCTACGGTCAAATATTATCGCTGTGCGTAATTATTACTCGGGAGTTTAATGTTAATAGTTTGATAGAATTTTAAATCACAAATGCACGACTTGGCACGATAGGGTGTTTTACGCCACAATATCAGTCACTTCCTAACCGAGCCTTGAGAAGAAAACTTTCCCAGATGTTGGGGGGATTTACATTATATGCTTCGGACCGTTCACTGAAGTTCCATATACCACGGGCTATTATGAATGAAAATTGTCTATCAGTGTTCGTTGCCTAAATCACTGTCTAAATAATGTTTAGATCAATTATCTAGTTAAAAGTTCACTTTATTCTAGTAGGAAATATCCTCCGTTCGAATTCTAATGCAGTGATATTTGAAGTCAGACGATCGTATTACTGCGTCATAACAGATCGCAATTATTCAATCTCAAAAACAATCTAAGCGCGCCTACATGTACGAGCATTCAAATATATGACCTACTTTGGCTAACTCTCGTAACGTAGTGACAATGCATTGAATTATACTTAGTCATTACTCACGATTCCCAAAGAGTACTCACACGGAGTATTCTTTGGGATTGTTGGTTCTACCTTTCAAATGTTAATTTATGGTAATTTTGCGATTTATTAAGATATTGATTTTAATTTTTCTGAAATTTAATCTTTCTTTCGTAGATTGCTAAATTGTCAAGTCTTAGATTCATGATTTAATTACTTGTTATTGTCCTAATAATAGTGATAAATGTAACTTCGTTCGCTTATTCACTTCTCTGGTAATTTGGGACTTGGGGGTAAATCTTTGGGGTATTGGGAGCTAATTTTTGATTTTTATTTCTCGTCCGAGGAAGTGGCATTACTCTTCCCTATGGACTCCTGTTTCTTCTTCTGTCACATCATCTGTAAGGTGTCAGGCAAATCCAACACCTTCCATGAAAACCCTGACATGATAAGCAAATCCAGTAGTATGTCACATGGCGCCGAACAAATCGTGACATTAAATTAACCAAAGTGATACGAGTAACGAGTGAGCAAACGGAATACCACAGACTAACGCAAGAATGCCTAAATGCATGTCATACCTTCCCACCGAGAGACAGACGCAGTGCCGAGGGGAGAATCGAGAACAGAAGCCGAGAGCAGAACCGTGTTAAGCTAGAAGGCCCTACGATAAGGGACGGACACCCACGTCTGCAGCTAACCACCAGGACCACCCCCCAGAACATGTTAAAAGCTAGAGCCCTCCAGAGGAACAGTATAGATCTTACGATAACACTAAAAGGGCCACACCAGCCGCAAGTTTTAGCGTGAAACTTTTTCGCGTCTCTGTTACGTTGCAAACCTAAAAAACATTGCCCCACCACGAAAAGTAACCTCTCGGACCACCCAACAGCCCATGTTAAAAACTAGAGACTTCCATAAGGACCGTATAGATCTTACGATAACACAAATAGGGCCACACCAGCAGCAAGTTTTAGCGTGAGACTTTTTCGCGTCTCTGTTACGTTACACACCTAAAAACCATTGCCCCACCACGAAACGTAACCTCTAGGACCACCCCCCAGCCCATGTTAAAAGCTAGAGCCATCCAGAAGAATCCTATAGATCTTATGATAACACAAATAGGGTCACACCAGCCGCAGGTTTTAGCGTGAGACTTTTTCGCGTCTCTGTTACGTTGCAAACGTAAAAAACATCCCCCCCCCCAAAAAAAAGTAACAGTCAGGACTACCCCCCAGCCCATGTTAAAAAATAGAGCCCTGTAGAAGAACAGTATAGATCTTACGATAACACTAAAAGGGCCACACCAGCTGCAAGTTTTAGCGTGAGACTTTTTCGCGTCTCTGTTATGTTGCAAACTTTAAAAACATTGCCCCACCATGAAAAGTATAGCGTTTCTCATTGGATAGACAGAATTTTTGTAGGCGGAACTTAAGGTTAACATTGAGAACCTGATTGGTCAGATGAAAACACAGCCAGATAGTTTTTTTTAACCAACTTCGGTAAACTGTAGTACAGAGAAGTTAGAAAAGAGTTGCTTGTGAGATGCCACATTTTTGAGCGCATAATTATTCACTCAGAAATGCAGAAGTCTCATCTGTTACATCCCCTTTTTACGTAATACTAGTGTCGATCGTCAATTAAACCTCATGGTACATAGTCGAAAATAGTAGTTGCAGCGATAGACAGTAAGAAGGTATTCAATAGAAAGTGAGACATTCTAGCAGAGACAATAGCATAATTAAGTTATGAATTTTAATATTGTTAGAATTAAGTTTTCTCTCCAATGCAAGCGCACAGGTGGCGGATACATCGTCGATAAGTTGGTTCTGACCCAACAAGTAAGTGAATTGATTGTCAAGTCGTGTGTGCAAAAAGTTTATCAAACGCGTGTGATCGTATGAGCGCATGTAGACGCGAAGTAGGGCGCGTGAATTGCTTTTAAAACAGAAAATAAGGGATTCGGAAAGATTAGCAATGGCAGATCGAGACCTTGACCGAATTGAGGTAGAGGCCCAACATGAAGATGGACAGAGAATAGAGGACAGTACAACAGACGATGCAGTATCGCGAGAAATAGGACAGATAACGCACCATAACGAGGATAATGTACGCCAAGACGCAGAAAACCTAGGCCAGCATACGACAGAGGAGCAGGCAAGTAGAGAGACAGCCGATGAGGATTCTAACTTGCGTCTTGAATACGTAGAACCCATAGTACAAGTAATCAGAGCTCCCTCGCCACAGAGTACAAGGAATTCGAGCAGAAACGTGTCACCGCACAGTTCAATGCAATCGGTTGGATACCAACACTTGGGCGAAAACACAGAGCGTAGGACGTCGGAAGAAAACGCAATAGGACCCACCAATCTGGCAGAATTATTACAATTAATGACGGAAACCATGACAAGACAAAATAAAGAAATTGCTAACCAAATTAAAATTCAGAATGCAGAAACGACGAACCAAACTGCAGAAATCACGAGACAAATGCGTGAGATTAAGGAACAAAACAAAAATAGTCAGTTACACCTAAGTCATATTGAAGACGAGGCAAAAGAATCTCGAGAAGTGATAGGAAACTTAATAACAGGTCACACTCAATTGAAAACAGACATTGACAAGGCACAAGCGGCAATAGAAACAAAGCGTAATGACACTCAGAACTTTGTGCAGCTGCCAGTCTTCATATAAACTGGGTGTCTAAATTTGTACTGGAAAAGAAAAAGACGGAGTGGTACCAGAAAAAAAAACTGGAAACGTTGCTGATCTCATTTCTGACATGTGCGATCAGAATATCGCACGTAAAAACCTTCTTGTATCATACATTTTGAGATATCTGCTCCTGAAAAGAAAATTAACAGTGTTGTAGACTACGCAAAAAATAATCCAGAGCTTCTATAAATATGGCCAACACGAAGGTTTGTAGCCCTTCATTAAGAGAAAAAAAAGTTGAACTAACGAGCACGAGCATATTCTACTGTGACGCTTGACAGGGTCAATAAGAAGACAAAAATTTGATCAGCTAACGGGTACACATAAATGCAAACTAAAAATTGGTAGGTGGCCCGTGATATTCTTAGTGCTCCTGCTTATTATGCGTATGTCATGTGAACTTCGATTGAACCTAACAGGAAAGCACGGAAGTTGACTAAAAGGAGAATATCCACGAAATAAGATGGGAAGTCAGTGATAGCGGGACACGTTATATCAGGGACGCATTCTCTGAGAATGGCCAAGAACATCTAAAACCCTGGAAGTGTGTTAGGTATGTCAGAATCAGTAACAACAAGAAAACCTACCAACCTTGCACGCAGTAAGTCCTGTAAAGCATGTAATGACAATTAAGAAATATATTGTGTGAAAAACGTAATAAACATGTTTGCAAAACTCATTTTATCTAATTGTGTCCAAATAGGAACGAGTAAGATAAAGAGCGAGAAAATAAATGTTAACGTTTTCAAAAACACTCATGATTTTACTTATGTTTATGGACTAATTGCGTCCAAACTGTTGTCAATAAAGTAACAAAGAAGTATGGCTTATTCAGAACTGTGTGTTGTTTCAAATTTAGCCTATCTAAATATTAAAATAAGAAATTTTCTTAAATTTGGATATCTATATTAGCATTTGTAGACTTAGAGAAACCTTATGACAATATTGACTGGAATACTCTCATTCATATTCTGAAGGAGGCAGGGGTAAAATACAGGGGGCGAAAGGCTATTTACAATTTGTACAGAAAGCAGATGGCAGTTATAAGAGCCGAGGAACATGAAAGGGAAGCAATGATTGGCAAGAGAGTGAGGCAATGTTGTAGCCTCTCTCCGATGCTATTCAATCTGTACATTGAGCTTGCAGTAAAGGAAACAAAAGAAAAACTCGGAGTAGGTATTAAAATCCATGGAGAAGAAATAAAAACTTTTAGGTTAGCAGATGACATTGTAATTCTATCACACACAGCAAAGGACTTAAGAGCAGTTGAACGGAATGTACAGTGTCTTGAAAGGGCGATATTAGACGAACATCAACAAAACGAAAACGAGGATAATGGAATGTAGTCGAATTAAGTCGGGTGATGCTGAGGGAATTAGATTAGGAAATGAGACACTTAAATTAGTAAAGAAGGTTTGCTATTTGGGGAGCAAAATAACTGATGATGGTCGAAGTAGAGAGGATATAAGTTGTATACTGGCAATGGCAAGGAAAGCGTTTCTGAAGAAGTGAAATTTGTTAACATCGGGTATAGATTTAAGTGTCAGTAAGTCGTTTCTGAAAGTATTTGTATGGAGTGTAGCCCTGTATGGAAGTGAAACATGGACGATAAATAGTTCAGACAAGAAGAGAATAGAAGCTTTAGAAATTTGGTGCTACAGAAGAATGCTGAAGATTAGATGGGTATAACTAATGGGGAGGTATTGAATAGAATTGGGGAGAAGAGGGGTTTGTGGCACAACTTGACAAGAAGAAGGGATCGGTTGGTAGGATATGTTCTGAGGCATCAAGGGATCACCAATTTAGTACTGGAGGGCAGGGTGGAGGGTAAAAATCGTAGAGGGAGATCAAGAGATGAATACACTAAGCAGATTCAGAAGGATGTAGGCTGCAGTAGGTACTGGGATATGAAGAAGCTTGCACAGGATAGAGTAGCATGGAGAGCTGCATCAAACCACACAACAACAACATTATTATTAATGTTATTATTTAATGTTTTCCATTATTATTACTGTTATTACTTTCAACAACATGTTGGACTATAACAGTGTCAACAACCGTATGAAAAATGTGTGTTAGTAAAAGTTTTTTGCAGCATTCACGTCCGGTCACATTAACCCAAACAAAACATTTGTGTAGTAAAAGTGAACAGAATAACTGTGTTAAATGGAAATTTTTGTAGTACTGACGCTGAGGAACCGTTTTGTGGTTACAGATACGAGCGAAACGCAGAAGTTGCCAGGATGTTGTTGTGTCAGTATTGTTACATTTATTTTGAAACGAAGTAAACTTAGATTTTAACATCCTATCGCCAGCACCGTCGTAAGAGACTCAACACAAGCTCGGGCTACAAAAGGCTAGAGAATGAAACCGGCCGTGACCGTTGCAGACGAACCATCCCGGCATTTGACTGGAGCGATTTACGGAAATCATAGAGAACGTAAATCTATATGGCCGGTCGGGGATTTGAACCATCGTCCTCCCGAGTGTGAATCCAATGTGTTACCCACTGCACCACCACGCTCGATACTGGAATTTGAGAAGAAATACAATTTCGGTAGTTCAACGAAGAAGAGGACTTGCAAGAGTGGAACACTGCAATAAAGGAGAAAGCAAGAAACAAGGTTATCAATAACTTAAACTCAGCAAGATAATTATACAGCGGAACAAAAGAATCAAGAGACAAAGCACAAGAAAAAACCAATGCAGTGCAGTATAAATTCGATGAGACAGCGTACTAAACAGTTATCAGCTTTATTTTGGTCGAGGAGCGACCGCAGAACAGCGGTAAGCTGCATTGTGCTGTGAAAAGTGATCGTTTTGTGACCTTTCGTATTTATGAAATTTAGATTGTGAGTGTACTGTGTATTTGTTAAATAAGTTGTTGTGACGAGCATAGCAAACAAATCATTCGTAATCGAAATATTAATAAACTGACATGTTATTCAACTATATATTTGCATGGACGTCCATCAATATGCAAAAAACACTGTTTTTATCTCAATACCCGTAGATCCCAGTTCCACATCCTTTTGTAAAATAGTTTTAAAAGCTATGACAGCGAGAGTTCTGTGACAGGAGGACATACTGGAGCTGTGGTCAGAATTATTTGGCATTTTTAAAAATTAATTTTGATTGACTAGACAGCAGCTGCCATTTTGTCCTTTTTCCTTGGATCATCAAACATCTGCTAAGCGATGACGCCAGTGATAGTCAGTTATAGCAGTAGCATTCCAGATGAGCCACGGAAGCTTTCAGTTATTCACATACGGCACCGAACATTGACTTCTGCATCTATTTAAACATTTATCATAGCAAACTGTCTTTACTATATAATTACGTGAATGCAAAGAACAGTGAAGATCAGAAGTAGTTATCCAAGAGAATAATATTACATTGGTGCTTACGTATGTTTAATAAACATAACAGGCAAACATAACAGATACTTTAGTCACCAATAATATATCGTACCTCAGTTGTTAGAACCTTTCCGCTGACACTGGGATAAGTTTTAGATTCGCGACTGTAGAAATCACATGGTTTTGAGGCGAAGAACTCGTCATGTTCGGAGCGTCTTCTCATTCGGAAAGGAAGTTGCCTGAAGGTGTTAGATACAGAGCAGGAAAGGTGAAAATCTGAGAGCACAATATCAGGTGAATAAGGGGGGGGGGGGGTGCGGAATGAGTTCCAAATGTATCTCCTGCACACTACTGTTTGCCAGTCTAGCAGAATGTTGGGGGGGGGGGGGGGGGCTGTTATCGTGGAGTACTGTCACTTCACGCAGTCTTTCTGGTCGTTGTTCTTGGACTGTGTCAGTAAGACATACAAGGTGTTAATAAAAATGCCAGCACCTAGCGGAAACATTTCGTAGTACAACACATACAACACACCGTGTTTCTTCCATTTGATGCATAACATTGTCTTTTGTGGATGAGCGCAGGTCTTTGTACGTGGAGTTACTAACTTAAGGTAAATAATACCTTTGTTATGTTAGGATAAAGACATCATTTCTCGAGACCAGTAACGATACAGGATAGGAATGGTTGGTATTGTTCACGAGCCAATTGATGACGATCAAGCAAATGTGCGGATATGGCCTCCCACTGATTTTTGTGGTTTGGGCTTAGAGCATGGCGCACCCATAAGCCCCATTTTAGGACCTTCTCTACTGCGCGCAAATGTCGCACGATGGTGGAATAATCACTGTCCATCGCATTTGTGAGTTCTCGAGCGCAGTGACGTGTATCTTTGTCCAGCAGGTCTTCCTGGGCGAGGAGATTAGTAGTGACAAAATGGTTCTTCTTCTTCTTCTTTGGGTGCCTATCCGGTTCGGATGCTGGCGAACATGATTCTTCTCGATTGATAGCGACACAGATTACTTCTTCTGAAGACATATTGAACCAAGCTATTCGTCTTCCTCCAGGACCTCTTTTGCTGCTTATGTTCCCTTGAAGTATTTTTTGTGTCAAATTATGTCTATTTGTATTACACATGATATGTCCTAGAGCGTTCTTAAAACGAGAAAATCATTTTCTTGGCGTGCTCTGTCCAGTGGCTTTAACCTCATAAAGGGCGGAAACGTTTTTGGTTGCCTCCGTTGCTGTAACCCCTCTACTGAACTCAAACAGAAGAATATCTCGGAAGTGTTCAGATTTCTGCACTTGGCAATCCACTTTCTAGCGTCCACAGTTACAGTCACAACTTCCTAATGACAAAACGACAGTATGTAAACTCAAATAGCAACAGTGAATTAGTAATAAAAAAGACAACAGATAAATAAACCTATAGAAACTGGAATATCATCATGCAAAATAAAAACGGTACTAACTTACGAACCAACCTAATATTTATGCTTACTGTACTTAGTTTCCTTTCAGACTTGAATTATCTCGCAATTTAATGTTGTTTTTACAGTATTCAAAGCAACAGTGGAATCAAACTTTTTTGATTATGTAGTGGGAAACAGAGTCCCAATCCTTAGTTAAGAGCGTTGAATGGAAGCGTAAGCTTCTGCAGCCATTGCCACAATCAGTAAAATTGTTATGTGACTGCATCGTCAGTGTGTGCACATTGACAATGGGATCAGATACAAAGAGGAATGTTATTGATTGAAGAACTTCGAAGTTTGAAACAGTTTGTGAACAAATCCATTTGCAGTATTTTAGGTCCACCGTTAAATCTTACGCAATAACAGGAAATAATCTCAGTATTTCGATATACAGTCTCTGTTGCAAACGTCATTTAAAATATCATACAAAGTTAAAGTTGCTCAGAAATTATTGAATTATTTGGGTGGAACCGTAGGAAGCAAAGGCGTATCATTTTCAGAGATAGTTTCTGACAGTGGTAGCTAGAAGTCATCGTAGCAAATAGCACAGGTATTCGGACGTACGAAAGCAGTACTGCATGTTGCTCTCGCAAACGGTAACAGCGCTTCAAATTTTAATCTTCTACTTGCTACCGGCAGCGACAGAGACAGTAAGTGGTCGTTTTAATGAGTTTCAGCAGTATTTCTGTGTCATTTAATCTTTTTTTGTTTTCTTTTTGTCCTAGTGATGTTTAGGAAGACAGTGTAAAGGCTGTAACTTGTCAAACCTAATGGTCAGTGTAGTTTTAAAACTGCGTTAACTTTTCAAAAGATACTTTTTGCTTTTGCATCTCAGTGAAGTCTTTGGTCTTTGTCCTATCTGTGTAAGTGATATCATTTTATGCTGGATAGGTACTGTACGTAACCATTGCTTACACTGAAGGCCGGTTTAAATGAAGATACTAAAATATCTCGAAAACTGTGCATTGGATCAAAGAAAGTGAGCCATAAAATAATGTTAGACTCATAATGGGAAAGTGCATGGTGCGCGAAATTTTTCCATCCTTCTGTATTACGAATGTAATTTAAGATTTTCAAGTTTCCCACCCATACGCCGCTCCCAATAGAGAAGGATGGACATGCACTCAGGAAAAGTGTTTCCTGTAACAAATATCACAAACAAAAATGTAAAAACCTATCAAGGCATACGTTTCCAAGTGACAGTTATATCATGTTATTAAAAAAATTGTCATCAGCATGTTATTTACAACATAGAACCGGTTTGTGTGACTTCTTTGGATGTGAGTTGGCCAGACAAATGAGTGTGTTTTTAAAACATATGTTGTACTAACAGACTGATATGGGAAGTAGCCCGATGGATACATGTGCACCGTATTTAAACCAGCTATTTTCATAAAACTGTAACAGCAGGCTAAATTAGAAAAAAGCTCTGCGAGTGACAGAGCTTTTTCACAGACCGTCGCATTTAGAACTATTCATACGGCTATGACTCACGATTGCAGTTAATGAATTGCTGTAGTCTGTTCAATGGCTAATAGTGCTGCTGTAACGGGGATACGTCCGATACGAGAATAAGCGCAACTTTAAACCTTAGTACACCAGTGCGGACTACATCACTGAGACTTTCTCAGACCACCTCGTCATACATCGATTAGTTTTCAGTGAACCATCTGCGCATAGCAGCTCACAACATTATGTTTGTGCAAAGAGTCCACAGTCTTCCCCTATACAACGAAGAAGAGCCTAATTATCATGTAGTACTGTACTCTTAGGAATCTATCTAAAGTAGGTAGCAGCATCAGGTTTAATATGTGCGACATTTGTTTAATAAGTAATGCAATACTTTTTTTCTCAGCCAATTTCGGTTCCAAAAATGCGCAAATCGTTGTGGGGCATCGTGGAACATTCCCGTTTCAGCAGCTAGAGGTTCACGAGGTTCCAATTGGTAGCGGCGATATACGTAGTCTTTAAAATGGCACCTGTGACGGAGCTGCTTTCCAAGCACAAGGCTGTCATTGAGTTTCTTTTGGCGGAAAACCAGAGCACCTAAGATATTCATAGGCGCTTGCAGAATGTCTGCGGAGACCTGGCAGTATACAAAAGCATGGTGAGTCGTTGGGCTAGGCGCCTGTCATCATTGCAACTAGGTGGCGCAAACCTGTCCCATCTCCCGCGTGCCGGCAGGCCACACCCAGCTGTGACTCCTCCAATGTTTTAAAGTGTGGCCACGTCATTCGAGATGATCGACGGATCACAAACACCGGATTGGATAACTGGACGTCTCTATTGGTAGTGCTGACACATTCTTCAACCAAAGGTGTGTGCCCGCTAACAGAAGACCATAAAGAGCAACGAGGGACCAACTATGCGGAATTGCTTGCGTGTTACAAGGCGGATCGTGACAATGTTTTTTGTCGAACATCGTCACAGGGGAAGAAACGGGCTCATCACTTCGAAATGGATATAAAACAATAATATAATGATTGGTGTCACACCATCTCTCCGCCGAAGAAAAAGTTCAAAGCCGCACACTCAGCCGGTAAAGTAATGGCGACTGTCTTCTGAGACTCTGAAGTGGTTATTCTGTTTGATGTCCTCCCTCGTGGTGCAACGATCAACTCTCAGGCATACTGTGCTACCAACAGGAAATTGAAGAAACGACTTTAGTATGTTCGTCGCCACAAATATGCCAACGAACTTCTTCTCCATGACAAAGCAAGGCTCACACAGGTCTGAGCACCTGGGGGAAGCTCACAGAAAATCGGTGGACTGTTCTTCCTCATCCAATTACAGCCCGAATCTCACGCCTTCCGACTTTCGTCTAGTGTGGCATAACGAAGGACATAGTCCGCGGTAAGCAGTACGTGCATGTCGGGGAGGGTACTGGTGCAGCGAGACGTTGGCTCCGACATTGACCAGGAAAGTGGCGTATGACCGTTGTATTGAACACAGATTATCTGGAAAAACAGAGTTTTATAGCCAAAAGAAAGGGGAATGATACGGTGTATAGCAAACCTGAATAAAAACAATCCACTTTCAGAAAAATACGTGTTGCGTGACGTATTGAACGGTCATCGTACGTGACTGAGGGCTAGTGAGCAGGCAGCAAGAAAGGCCACAATCGTCGCAAGATGATAACAGCGACGACGACGAAAGTGATGACAATTACGGCGTCAAGAACGAGGATGATGTGGCCAGTTAGCTGGACGCAACAAATTGGGACATGACCAGTCGGCTTTTATATGTGTTCGCAAGTACGTGTATGACTGTCGTCTTCTGAATGTAAAAAATTATTAGCACCTTTATTAAGATGTGACTGTCAGCGAAAATAATTACTGTAGCCGATTAGAAGTACGCAATAATTCTGGTAATTTGTTTGTACAAGTAAGCATTGCAAATGTGGCTGAAGTTTAGTGTTAATAACGCACGTAGGTTAGGTATGAAACTATGGGTACGACAATGGAAATAGTGATTCAGTCATCTAAGGTAGCGTCCATTCTTCTACATCATTAAGCACCAACAGCTCAATACAAAGTATTGCTTATCGCAAGCGGGCTTCTTAGTCGTTCAGTCTGCCTAACGATTTCCGTTAAAATTAGAAGCATAAGGTATGAAGCAGTGTTCGTTTTTTACTGCGGAGTTTTACGCTGTTCTCCAGGATGTCAAATACATCCGTCACCATAAGCGGCTACAGTATATTATATGCTCGGATTCGCTCAGCTCTCTTCTCAGTCTCCAAGTCCTTTATCCCAGTTGCTTCCAAACAATGTGTATTAATTTCGTATGTCTGTTTGAACCGTTTAGTAAATTTCCGAGTTGTTTCCGAATGAAGCGGTAACAATCCATGCTACAAACAATGCCTGTATCCTTGGGGCGACTTAATTTTTAAAAGCAGGATGTCAAAAAAAAAAAGTGTCATACTGCATTGTTCTATTGATCAGTTACCATTTCCTTAGTACTGTGTTATTTATGTATCTTACCGAGTTTGCAATGATATAAATTGTAAAATGTCTCATTGAGTCCTCTTAACGCTGCTTTCGCGGCAGATTTATTTTGGCTTTCTCTGTTCGGAATTTATTACGTATCACACAATTTCCAGTTTCTTACTCCTTTCTTACTGAAACTACTGCTGCGTACGGCACTGATTCATCCTGCATATTTTCCTCGACAGAACAAACACTGTAAGTAGGCTGTTTAGGTTTTTTTTTTTGGTAACGCCACGTGCAGTCTTTACTGGTTTGCATTGTTGTCTGCCAGTTGTTGGGCAGTTGGCTGTTAACAGCGCGTAGCATTGCGCAGTTGGAGGTGAGCCGCCCGCAGTGGTGGATGTGGGGAGAGAGATGGCGGTGCTTTGAAATTTGTAAGACTGGATGTCATGAACTGCTATATACATTATGACTTTTGAACACTATAGAGTTAAATACATTGTTTGTTCTCTATCAAAATCTTTCATTTGCTAACTATGCCTATCAGTAGTTAGTTCCTTCAGTAGTTTGAATCTTTTAGTTAGCTGGCAGTAGTGGCACTCGCTGTATTGCAGTAGTTCGTGTAACGAAGATTTTTGTGAGGTAAGTGATTTGTGAAAGGTATAGGTTAATGTTAGTCAGGCCCATTCTTTTGTAGGGATTATTGAAAGTCAGATTGCGTTGCGCTAAAAATATTGTGTGTCAGTTTAAGCACAGTGATGTATAATTGTTCAAAGGGGACGTTTCAACACTGGCATGCATCATAACTTTTTCTCGTTTACAACACTGTGCCCTAGAACTTCCCTTTCGACTGTTTTACTGACAGTTGTATTTTGTGTAATATTTTAAATAGTTGTTACGGCAACAAAGAAAGAATCGGGGAGCGACTCCTGCTTTTAGAGACAATCTGTTTGTCTTGGAATTTCAACTTGTTTGGCGTCGTTGATAAACATCTCCGTTTTTGTAGTAAGTTCATCTACGAATCATCTTTGAGTTAGATCATTGTATTTTGGAGAAACTGTTGTCAGCGATTTTAAAAGCTGTACTCCTTTTCTTGGATTTCTGAAACATATTTGCCTTTACTTTCCTGTAGCCGGATCTTTACGTTGGGTCTAACATGTGGGCTTTTTTCTTCTTGTTCTCATTTGAGTGTTAGTTAACGGAAGTCCTAACACCGCTTTATAACAGCAAACTGCAACTCTTCAACGTTTCCCAGACAACACCGCAGACAAAACCACAAAATAAGCTCAAAAAATACACGGTCCTCTACAGAAACGTATCAAGTCAACATCAGGCTACAGTGCTGCTCGTAGTTCACGCCACCTGTCCTGGGACGTCTGTGCTAACGTGCGGGGACACAGCACAGTTTCTACGTCTACACTTACGTCTGACTCTACATCTATACTCTGCGAACCACCGTGAGATGCGTGGGTGAGGGTGAGTCCGTTCCATTCAGGTATGAATAGCGGAAAGAATGTTTGAAGACCTCTGTGCTTGCAGTAATTAGTCTAATCTTCTCCTCACTATCACTATGTGAGTGGTACGTAGGGGAATGCAGTATATTCCTAGATTCATCCTTATGAGCCTGTTCCTGAAACTTTGTCTCACGCGTCTTGTCACGGTTCACGCGGCTTCCGCCGTCAGAGGTTCGCGTCCTCCCTCAGGCTGTGTGTGTGTTATCCTTAGCGTAAATTAGTCTAAGTTATTGTAATTAGTGTGTAAAGTGTGTAAGCCTAGGGACCGATGACCTCAGTAGTTTGATTCCATAGAACCTTACCACAAATTTCAAATTTTTTGTTTGTTAACAGACTTTCTTGTAATTGCGAGTGTAAGACAGTTCACGTTTACCTTCAACAGCCTTCCAGTTCAGCTTATTCAGTATCTCTGTGACACTCTCCCATGGCTCAAAAAAACCTGTGACCATTCGTGCTGCCTTTCTCTGTATACCTTCAATAACCCCTGTTATTGCTTTTTAGCATGGGTCCCACAGTCGAACCGCTCGAACGAGTTATTTGTAAGCAACTTCATTTGTAGACTGATTGCACTTCTCCAGTATTCTACCAATAAACCGAAGTCTGCTAACTGCTCTAGCGACGACTGAGCCTAACTGATAATTCCATGTCATATCCTTACAAAATGTTAACGCCCAAGTATTTGTATGAGTTGGCCGATTCCATTAGTGAATCACCGGTATTATATTCATAGGATACTATGTTTTTTGAAGTGCACAGTTTTACATTTCTGGACATTTAAAGCAAGTTACCAACCTTTTCACCACTTTTAAATCTTATAATGATCTGACTGAATATTAATGCAGCTTCTTTCATATAGTACTTCATTAGAGATAACAGAATCATCTGCAAAAAGTCTGAGATTACCATTAATGTTATCTGCAAGGTCGTTAATACACAACTTGTACAGCAAAGGTCCCAACACACTTCCCTGGAACACCTGACGTTGCTTATACAGCTGACGATGAAGTCTCCATCCAAGCAACATGCTACAACCTCCCTCTCAAAAAGTCCTCAATCTACTCACAAATCATATGATCGTGTTTTTAACAATAAGTGTAGGTGTGATACTGACTCAGATGCTTTTCGGAAACCAAGAAATGCTGCATTTACCTGACTGCCTTGATGCAAAGCTTTCAGTACGTCATACGAGAAAAATGCGGCTTGGGTTGCACGTGAACAATGATCCGGAGTTCATGCTGGTGGGCACTGATGTGGTCATTCTGTTCAGATACCTCATCATGTCTGAGCTCAGAATATCTGCTAAGATTCTTCAAGAAACTAATGTCAAGGATACTGGGCGGTAGTTTTATAGAAGACGTCTACTACCGTTAGTGTAGAAGGGTGTGACCTGTGTTTCTTTCCTAGGACTGGGTACGATTTTTTGTTCGAGAGGTTTATGATACATTATACACTCCTGGAAATTGAAATAAGAACACTGTGAATTCATTGTCCCAGGAAGGAGAAACTTTATTGACACATTCCTGGGGTCAGATACATCACATGATCACACTGACAGAACCACAGGCACATAGACACAGGCAACAGAGCATGCACAATGTCGGCACTAGTACAGTGTATATCCACCTTTCGCAGCAATGCAGGCTGCTATTCTCCCATGGAGACGATCGTAGAGATGCTGGATGTAGTCCTATGGAATGGCTTGCCATGCCATTTCCACCTGGCGCCTCAGTTGGACCAGCGTTCGTGCTGGACGTGCAGACCGCGTGAGACGACGCTTCACCCAGTCCCAAACATGCTCAATGGGGGACAGATCCTGAGATCTTGCTGGCCAGGGTAGTTGACTTACACCTTCTAGAGCACGTTGGGTGGCACGGGATACATGCGGACGTGCATTGTCCTGTTGGAACAACAAGTTCCCTTGCCGGTCTAGGAATGGTAGAACGATGGGTTCGATGACGGTTTGGATGTACCGTGCACTATTCAGTGTCCCCTCGACGATCACCAGAGGTGTATGGCCAGTGTAGGAGATCGCTCCCCACACCATGACGCCGGGTGTTGGCCCTGTGTGCCTCGGTCGTATGCAGTCCTGATTGTGGCGCTCACCTGCTCCGCGCCAAACACGCATACGACCATCATTGGCACCAAGGCAGAAGCGACTCTCATCGCTGAAGACGACACGTCTCCATTCGTCCCTCCATTCACGCCTGTCGCGACACCACTGGAGGCGGGCTGCACGATGTTGGGGCGTGAGCGGAAGACGGCCTAACGGTGTGCGGGACCGTAGCGCAGCTTCATGGAGACGGTTGCGAATGGTCCTCGCCGATACCCCAGGAGCAACAGTGTCCCTAATTTGCTGGGAAGTGGCGGTGCGGTCCCCTACGGCACTGCGTAGGATCCTACGGTCTTGGCGTGCATCCGTGCGTCGCTGCGGTCCGGTCCCAGGTCGACGGGCACGTGCACCTTCCGCCGACCACTGGCGACAACATCGATGTACTGTGGAGACCTCACGCCCCACGTGTTGAGCAATTCGGCGGTACGTCCACCCGGCCTCCCGCATGCCCACTATACGCCCTCGCTCAAAGTCCGTCAAATGCACATACGGTTTACGTCCACGCTGTCGCGGCATGCTACCAGTGTTAAAGACTGCGATGGAGCTCCGTATGCCACGGCAAACTGGCTGACACTGACGGTGACGGTGCACAAATGCTGCGCAGCTAGCGCCATTCGACGGCCAACACCGCGGTTCCTGGTGTGTCCGCTGTGCCGTGCGTGTGATCATTGCTTGTACAGCCCTCTCGCAGTGTCCGGAGCAAGTATGGTGTGTCTGACACACCGGTGTCAATGTGTTCTTTTTTCCATTTCCAGGAGTGTATATAGAAGAGAGGATAACTCACTCGCAAATTTCTTACAGAATGTGAGAGGGATTCTTTCGGGTCCTGGAGCTTTGCTCAGTTGTAACGATTTCAGCTGTTTCTCATTACCACTAACACTAATGATCATCGAGGAAAACAGAAGTGATATCCGGCGCTCCCCAAGGAAGTGCTATACGCCCTCTATTGTTCCTGATCTATATTAACGACATGGGAGACAATCTGAGTAGCCGTCTTAGATTGTTTGCAGATGACGCTGTCATTTACCGCCTTAGAAAGTCATCAGATGATCAAAACGCCTTGCAAAATGATTTAGATAAGATATCTGTATGGTGCGAAAAGTGGCAATTGAACCTGAATAAGGAAAAGTGTGAAGTTATTCACATGAGTACTAAAACAAATCAGCTAACTTTCGATTACGCGATAACTCACACAAATCTGAGGGCTGCACATTCAACTAAATACTTAGGGATTACAATTGCAAATAACCTAAATTGGAACGATCACATAGATAATATTGTGAGTAGAGCAAACTAAAGACTGTGATTCATTGGCAGAACCCTTAGAAAGTGCAACAGGTCTAATAAAGAGACTGCTTACGCCACGCTTGTCCGCCTTATGCTGGAGTATTGCTGTGCGATGTGGGATCCGCATCAGGTGGGACTGACGGATGACATCGAAAAAGTACAAAGAAGGGCAGCTCGTTTTGTATTATCGCGAAATAGGGGAGATAGTGTCACAGACATGATACGTGAATTGGAGTGGCAATCATTAAAACAAAGGCGTTTTTCGTTGCGACAGGATCTTCTCATGAAATTTCAATCACCAATTTTCTCCTCCGATTGCGAAAACATTCTGTTGGCACCCACCTACATAGGGGGAAATGATCATCACGATAAAATAAGAGATATCAAGTCTCGCATAGAAAAATTTAAGCGCTCATTTTTTCCGCGTGCTGTTCATGAGTGGAACGGTAGAGAGACAGCTTGAAGGTGGTTCATTGAACCCTCTGCCAGGCACTTTATTGTGAATAGCAGAGTAATCACGTAGATGTATATGTAGATGTAATACTTATTTCATTCATCTTTCCAGTAATACGAGAATTAAATTGGGCCAGTCATGGGCTTTCCTTTGTAAAGGAACATTTGAAAACAGAGTTAAGCGTTTCAGCTGTTGCTTTGTACCCTCAATTTCATTTATTGTCTCATTCGATAGGGACTGGATACTAACTTTGGTGCCACTACAAGAGAACGAATGAGAAGATGTCGTGGTACAGACGAATGTTGAAAATTAGGTGAACTGATATGGTAAGAAATGAGAGTCTGCGCGGCATGGGACAGGAAAGGAATATATGGAAAACACTGACAATATGAGGGACATGATGATAGTGTAACATCGAAAATTCGGATAAAATACCGTTTGCGCCATCCAGAATTTTTCGGCGTTTAATATCCGTTGACAGCTTGTGCTGTACTTCTGGTTCTGAATCTGGGGACTTTATTACAGAAATTATATTTAATATTTAAAGAATGTAATAGTATATTTATTTGTGAATGTTTGTAATTGATTGTAATTATAAAGTAAATATTGTTAACTGCTGGGTAATAGCCAAGAGAACTTTATTTTAATGTATCGTTGCACCGTAGCTGTGCCGTTGTTTATCTTTGCGTATGAAGAGTATCTGTCGCTCCGGGACCAGATGGGAACCATAGCAGCTTGAATCATGATAGAATGCGGAAGGGTGAGTTCCGCGCTCCTGCAAACGCGGAATGCAGCTGTGATTGCGCCACTGTATACGCACCTAAGTCGTTAGCCCTCGAGTATTGAGAGCACGATAGGAGTGGACAGGTGAAGGAAGGTTCAGTTGTAACTATTGCCTGTCCCATAATTATCCGGAGACGACTCATGGTCCTCTGCCAGCACCAGCAGCAGCAGCAACTCTGCATTGTCGTCTGCTGTATTCTTCGTCGCCCGCACAGCTCTAACATCGTAAGACTGTCAACTAATATTGTTCAGGTACTACCCAGTGGATTTTCTTTCACAAACTTAAAAAAAAATTCAATAATAAGCTGCAATAGATAAAACTTGTAAGGCGCCTGTGTAGCCATTATCCTCAGACGTTATTACCAAGCAGAGCCCTTTTCCTTTCCAGGCAGTCACGGAGTGTGTAAAAATATGAAAACTAATTACCTATTTACTACCAGTTTTGTTTGTTTGCTATTGACCAGTTCCAGTCTAAATTTTGCTGCCTCAGGTGGTGGTAGTTAGTGTTTAACGTCCCGTCGACAACGAGGTCATTAGATACGAAGCGCAAGCTCGGGTGAGGGAAGGATGGGGAAAGAAATCGGCCGTGCCCTTTCAAAGGAACCATCCCGGCATTTGCCTGAAACGATTTGGGGAAATCACGGAAAACCTAAATCAGGATGGCCGGAGACGGGATTGAACCGTCGTCCTCCCGAATGCGAGTCCAGTGTGCTAACCACTGCGCCACCTCGCTCAGTTGCTGCCTCAGTAACAGTTCATTCCTGTATTACACAACAGCGGCTTAAGTAATTTGCAATTTCGAGTATTAATTTTTCTCACATAAAGCAACATAAAATTTCACTGGCAAAACTAACAAACAAAGATACAACGCGAATTAAGAATGCGCAGTTTCATTTATTCTGTATTTCGCTTATCGAGTAAAAGTAACATCAGTTGTTCATTTGCCTAAAGTGAATTCAATTCAATATTTCAATAAATAAGAGTAAACAGCTTGCCCTTTTCTAAATTTTATTCTGTATTTCGCTTAGTGAGTGAAAGTAAAATCAGTTGTTCATTTGCCTAAAGTGAATTCAATTCAGTATTTCAATAAATATAAGTAAATAGCTTGCCCTTTTCTAAATTTTGCCTCACGTTACTCTGAGAATACCGGATGTCATTTTTTGCGCAAACAAATTTAGTATTTCAGAATAAGTAACTGCAAACTCAGTGCTTTTTGATTCATTTATTTTGTCGTGAACTGTTGTGTTGTGGAAGAGCCTGACAACCTTCTGTTGCCACGCCAGTGATTATTTACTTAACTTTCTTGGAAATTATCTTTCTTAGGATTGTAGATATTCATTGTAATAGTAGTGTGACTATTGTTTAATTATCCCTTTTTCTTGTTGCCCTTCTGTATTTTTTGTATTAAAATATTACGTAGTACTCTTTTGCCCCCTGTATGGTTGCTGAGCGATCGCCCTAAAATCCACCCATTTCAGTATTATTTCCAGTATTTAGAATTGGTTTCGAATAGATTTTTCCTTGGTTAAAATGGCTACAAGCACTATGGGACTTAACATCTGAGGTCATCAGTCTCCTAGACTTAGAACAACTTAAACCTAACTAACCTAAGGACACATCCATGCCCGAGGCAGGTTTCGAACCTGCGACTGTAGCAGCTGCGTGGTTCCAGACTGAAGCGCCTAGAACTTTCCTTCAGAAAGGTCTGTTGTACACTTTTATCCTACTAAAGATATTATTTTCCTTAGGTAATGATAGCCTTACTGTAAAATTTCATTAGGCGTACGTGACTGTGGTCAATTACATTGCTTTAAAAAAAAAATGGTTCAAATGGCTCTGAGCACTATGGGACTCAACTGCTGTGGTCATCAGTCCCCTAGAACTTAGAACTACTTAAACCTAACTAACCTAAGGACATCACACACGTCCATGCCCGAGGCAGGATTCGAACCTGCGACCGTAGCAGTCACACGGTTCCGGACTGCGCGTCTAGAACCGCGAGACCACCGCGGCCGGCACATTGCTTTCAATAGGCCGATTGTTAAGGGGGAGGTTGCAACAGGGCATCAGTTAAGGCTTCACCGAATGACTTCCGTGGTACTAGAAGGAGCTTTGTAGGATATAAACTGTAGAGGAAATCAGAGATTGGAATACATCCCGCAAATAATTGAGGAGGTTTGTTGCAATTGCTACTCTGACAAGGAAACCTTCTCATCGCATCCCCCTCAGATTTAGTTATAAGTTGGCACAGTGGATAGGCCTTGAAAAACTAAACACAGATCAATCGAGAAAACAGGAAGAAGTTGTGTGGAACTATGAAAAAAATAACCAAAATATACAAACTGAGTTGTCCATGCTCAAGATAGGCAACATCAAGGATAGTGTGAGCTCAGGAGCACCTTGGTCCCGTGCTTAGCGTGAGCAGCTGAAGAACGAGAGGTCCTTGGTTCAAGTCTTACCTCGAGTGAAAAGTTTCCTTTCCTTATTTTCGCAAAGTTATGATCTGTCCGTTCTTTCATTGGCGTTTCTGTTCACTGTAATAAGTTTAGTGTCTGTGTTTTGCGACCGCACTGCAAAACCGTGCGATCAGTAGACGAAAGGACGTGCCTCTCCAATGGGAAGCGAAAACATTTGATCGCAAGGCCATAGGTCAACCGATTCCTCCACAGGAAAACACGTCTGATATATTCTATATGACACTGGTGACGGCATGTGCGTCACATGACAGGAATATGTTGTCGACCCACCTAACTTGTACACTTGGCTAATGGGTAAAAGGATTCTTCTACCTTGCCCGATTTAGATTTTCTTGTGGATGTGATAATCACTCCCGAAAAAGTGATGAAATCATAAGAGTTTTTCACATAAACTGAAAGAAATGAATGCAACAATTTCACAGTAGCACAGTTTTCCCTGTGCTCTGGCAGAACATATGTTTTTAACATTTTCAAATTTTTCCGTGTGTAGACCGTCAAATCCTGCATATGTCCAAGCAAATCTGAACATGTCCTGGAATTTTGGAGAGCGAAGTTGATTATGTGCGAGTGCCTGAACTTTGATAATTGTCTGAAAATAAAAAAATTAAACTTTTCACTCGAGGGAAGACTTAAAACAAGGACCTCTTGTTCCCCAGCAGCTCACGCTAACCACGGGACCACGGCACTCCTGCGCTCGCTCTCTCCTTGATGTTACCTTTCTTGCGCATGGACTACTCAGTTTGTATATTTTGGTTATTTATTTCATAGTTCCACACAACGTCCTGTTTTCTCAATTGATTTGTGTTCAGTTTTTCAAGGCCTATCCACTGTGCCAACTTATAACTTAATCTGAGGGGGATGCGATGGGGAGGTTCCCTTGTGAGATGAAGAGGTTGGCACAGGAGAGGAATTCGTGGCGGGCCACATCAAACCACTCAGAAGAGTGATGACTCAGCCTTTAGATACGACCAGAATTTCTTTGGGTTTCATGAAATATCATTTGACAATATTCCGCTACGTTAGTGATTGAAGGCATCACGCCTTCTCTTCCTCTTGTTATGCATGAAGAGAGAAGAAGAAGAAGGAGGGAGGGGCGCTAGTCTAAGGAGTGTGATACTGGAATTCCATTCTCGTGCAGGGACCATCCCGACCTGTGGAAATGCAAGCGGTGGGGCGGTAGGAGGCACTCACGTCTCTACGCGTGACTGGTCGCCCGCGGCAGCGGCGGCGGTAAAAACCCGGTCCTCCGCAGCGCCGTGTAGCGCTAGCCGGCCGGTCGCGATCGCCTCTCCAGTTACTATGTAGCCACAAAGTGACCGGACAACGATTATTCAGCCATCCCGTTGCGGGATAAACATGCGCCGGTCACAACGTAGTCACCTTTATAAACTCTCTGCGCGCCGCATTTGAATTTAAAATGGGCCGCCATCCACGTGCAGGCTGCCCCGGCAACGAACGGCGGCTTCCATACGAAAGAAGTCTGCACGGTAGCTGAAGATATAGCGATCGCGAGAATACAGCTCAGTGTTTTGTACCAACTGAATTCTAGAATGTGTAACAATATGCATTATTGAAATCTACAGCGTGTTTTACATCAATTACGCTGAAATCTGCATCGGAAGCTACGATCGGTGACACACCTGACACAGAATGAAACATTATGCCAGAGGGAGAAATTTACTTGAACAGTATTTCCTCTGGAAGCAGTTGTGAAGTGGTGGGACACAGTTCATAATTACTAGATTGTCCGCCGAAAAGGTGGTTAGACTTCTTCAGCGTGTTGTATGCAGTGAGCACTTGTTATACATATTGCCCTTCTCCAGGTGATTCGTCCATCTATAGGGGTCGCCAACGCTGGCCCATTTGCTCATATTCGACGAGAATAGACTGTGTGTCGCACTTTGACAATATCACTTCTATCTCGTTATCATCGGCGCCATCATCATCATCAACATCATCAGCATCATTATTAACTACAACAACAACGCAAATACATTACCCCCTAGCCGCGCTTGATTATCCGAGCGTTCTGGGGCGCTGCAGTCTTGGACTGTGCGGCTGGTCCCGGTGGAGGTTCGAGTCCTCCCTCGGGATGGGTGTGTGTGTTTGTCCTTAGGATAATTTAGGTTAAGTAGTGTGTAAGCTTTGGGACTGATGACCTTAGCAGCTAAGTCCCATTTGAACATTTTTTTGAACATTACCCTCTCCATTCACTCATCAGACATGGCATGGAACAGTTAGTTCCACTAAAAGAACAACATTCGCACTTTGCAAAGGAATGGTATCCAACGAGAACTCTCTTTTCTTCGTTTATCCGGTGGAAGGGGGTCCCCTGTGTGCAGGGTTTAGCAAATTTTATTTTGAAGTTTGAATAGTAAAGCCTTCAGACACAAATTTTCTCGTGCTTTGTGGTATTACACAAAGCATTTCAAACGCCGTGGCTCCATCTAGGTTCGAAGGACATTCTGGACAGTTCGAGCGAATGATCTGGCCGCACATATCGCACGACATGAATCCCATTGAACATTTATAAGACACAATCGAGAGGTCAGTGAGTGCACCAAATCCTACACTACCAACACTTTTGCAGTTATAGACGGCTACAGAGGCAACAAGGTTTAATATTTTTGCTGGAGACCTCCAGCGACTTGTTGAGACGATACCATGTCGCGATACTGCACTACGCCAGGCCAAAGGAGGTGTCCACTGCTTTTGTCACTGCAGTGTATTTTATATTCGACTTACTTGTTGAGATTAACTGCGTCACTTTCCCTTACCAAGTCCTCGTCTTGCAGCCTCCAAGAGATGGGGACATGGCTTCATAGCTTTCAGGTTAAAGCACTTTCTTTCTTGCTTATCGGGTGATGAGGAAACGTCCGTTAGCTCCTTCCGAAAAAATTTGTGGGCTTGAGACTCACTGTTCATAAGTTGTAATGTTTGATTAGCCACGTGATAGCCACCATAGGATATTGTGGAAGGGCCTGGTCTTTGTCTCTGTTCAGCAGTGAACCCAAGGACGTGAAGAGCGAAGCATTATTAGAATCCTCTGGTTGGAACAGTGCCTCTCGGTTTTTCATTGCAATAGGGGGTGGCAAGGAGCACCCATGGCTCAGGGTTGCGTCTTGACTAGTAAAGGTCATGGGTCCCAGGTTCGAACCTCGCCAATCCTTAAATTTTGAATAAAAATCATAAGAAATGGTGTTGAAGACTTCCTGCAAAGATTCAGAGCACTCTGTTGCCTATGGGAACAGAAACAGTTGTTAAGGGGAATTGGAACGCCCTAACCCGACAATGTTAAATTTAGTGACTTGGCTTCCTTGTATTTCAGGAACCACTGTAGCCATTGACATGAAACTTTTACAGGGCATTAAACTGATGTTCTAAGTCTACTGAACTAGAATAATTCCATTTCAGCCACTCCTTTCAGAAATAAATTTTTTTAACTAAATGGTTAAAATTTTGTGTACTTTTCTTGTACGTTAGCCTAAATAATTTTAATAATACGTAACATTATGTTCTTCTTTTAATTCAGTAGACACAAGATATGTATGTTATTACTTCCAGAAAATTTGCATACTCTACCCCAAGTGGTTTCTGAGATTTAGGAAACAATGCAACAGAAAGTGTAAGTTTTCAGGAACGGCTTCTAAAGTTTCAAAAGACTGTAACTCACTTAATATACGCTCAATTTTTTTTTAATTTTTAGTCACTTAGAAGCACTCGGTACCATACTGTATTTCATCCTCTAGATCTTTTTCCAAGTTTTTTCTTCTTTTCTTCTTTCTGGCCTCCTTAGTGACCAACTGTAGTGCATACTCTGCTTTAGCAATGCGAACATTCTCCATCCACTCAAGTTCTTTGATGCAGTTTGCTCCAGGATTAATTCCAATATGCTGTAGTACTTTAACCCTACAAGTATTGCCATGATTTAAAGCAATAACAGCATCACTGAACCCCCACTTTAGTGTCTTCATTCCAACAAAAACATTTTTTGGTAAACGAGTCCATATAAGGATATTGAATGACTCATTGGGAGTTTGACTCTGACCATTCAGACACTTCTTCAGTAATTCAGGATTTCCCAGGTCTCTGTAAATAGGCCTTATGACATCCGTTACTGCTGCTGGGATGCAATGTTTACGGCTGTAGGAACTGTCTGCGTACTGGGCATTGCGGTAATTGCACCATGAATCAGGTTCAAGGGGGCAAAGGTGGTGTACTGGTTTTTCTTCAGTCTGTGGAAGAAGGTAGCCCACACTGCCTGCATCATTTTCAACAAATCCTGAGTATTATTTCTAATGGCCATCCCATAAGAGTGCTGTAGTTCATCAATAATTTTGTCTGTCGGCCTGCCTCTTATGGTTTCACCATCAGAATTCTTCTTGTCTCTCGAACTTTGTTTCAAATTCCTCAACCTGGTGCCCATCCTTTTCTGGACATGAATCAATTTAAGCTTTATAACACAGAAATTAACAGTCTTCTATAAAAAAAATATTGATTTTTATTAGCTCTTGAAGTAAAGCACGTAAAAATTTTAACATTTTCATCTGGTGTAGATTACATCTAAAAAAATAAAAGAAAATACTTACTATGTGAATTTATTATATACACTTTTACAAACAAATTCATAAAACTTCTTCAGCATGTCCAGGAAGGATTCAGGATTCACACTCATAGCAGTGTACAAAAACATAACAAAATAAGGCGTGAAATTTCATCATTTTTCACTCACTATTGGCAGCATTTTTTGCTGTAGGTACACTTTGCTTCAAAAGTAAGAGAGAGTCTTCGATGAATTTTGCATAGCATACAAATCATACTTACGACATATGAAACTCTACAGTTTTCCGAATCTATTAAAAACTGTGGTAAAATCTGAGATATTTATCTATAAAATTTCAGTTATTTCTAAACATGAAGTTTAAAATGTAATAGCTCATTCATTTTTTCATAAATTAAATAAATTCTAGAGTTTCATATACCTGTAAATATGGTTTGTATGCTGTGCAAAATTCATCGAAGAATGTCTCTTACTTATGAAGAAAAGTGTACCTACAGCAACAAATGCAATAACAGTAAGTGAAAAAACTATGAAAGTTCACATGTAAAAAAAACTTTTTTTGTTATGTTTTTGAACTTTAATTGCTATGAACTGGAAGCGAGGTGTAGCAAAGCTAATGCAGTGAGTGCTCAGCTACGATCTACTCTCTCCTGCAAGAAGGAAGTCAGTACCAAGACTAAGTTATCTGTGCACCGTTCAATCTTTCGACTAACTTTGTTGTACGGGAGCGAAAGCTGGGTGGATTAAGGGCACCTTATCAATAAGTTTAAGGTTACGAACATGAAAGTAGCAGGTACTAGTAAATGGGAACAATGGCAGAAGGGTGTCCACAATGAGGAAATCAAAGAAAAAGTGGGAATGAACTATATAGATGTAGCAGTCAGGGCGAACAGGCGTAGATGGTGGGGTCATGTTACATGCATGGGAGAAGCAAGGTTACCCCAGAGACTCATGGGTTCAGCAGTAGAGGGTAGGAGGAGTCGGGGCAGACCAAGGAGAAGGTACCTGGATTCGGTTAAGGATGATTTTGAAGTAATAGGCTTAACACCAGAAGAGGCACCAATGTTAGCAGGGAATAGGGGATCATGGAGGAATTTTATAAAGGGGACTATGCTCCAGACTGAACGCTCAAAGGCATAATCAGTCTTAAATGATGATGATGATGATGATGATGATGACGATGATGATGATGATGATTGGTATGAGTGTGAATCCTGAATCTTTCCTGGTCATGCTGACAACGTTTTATGAATTTATTTATAAAAGTATAGACTGTGGAAATTAAAATGTTTTTTGGTGCCTTTCCTTCAAGTAGGCCCGTTGGCGTTCTGCCTCCCTTAAAAGCCGGAAGAATCACCAATGACCAACGGCTTGAGGATGCAGAAGGCAATGGAAACAACCGAAATAAGGGCACATAATGTGTATCCTTGCAGCCTGTGACCAAAATAAGTCATGATGATCTCTCCAATGGCAAAAGATTATGGACTAGTCAGCCATTCCGGAATGTGATGGAACAGGTGACCATGAGAAACATGCTGGATAACCAACGGCAACACAACCTTCTTTGAGGTGGTATATGAACGTCAGAAATTTGAACGTGATAGGCAAGCTAGAAATCTGAAAACGGAAATCGACGGAAATTTTATGGCTCAATCTACATACAGATGGGGTCAGTGAAGTGAAATGGAAAGAAAGAAGGATTTCTTGTCAGATTTGTGTAGGGTAAAATCAACAGCAGCAGAAAATTGTATAACAAGAGTAGGATTAGTTATGAACAGGAAGGCAGAACAGTGAGTGAACTACTGTGAACAGTTCAGTCATAGGATTATTCTTCTTAGAACCGATAGCGAACAAACACCGACAACAATAGTTCATGCATACATGTTAACGTTGGAACCAGAAGATGAAGAGACAAAGAAAGGATGTGAGGGTACTGAAAGTGTAATTCAGTATGTACAGGGAGATGAAAAACTGATAGTCATGGAAGATTGGAATGCGGTCGTAGAAGAAGGGGTTACTGGAGAATAAGAGCTTGGTAGTAGCAGTGAGAGAGGAGAAAAACTAATTGAGTTCTGCAATAAATTTCAGGTAGCAATAGCGAATACTCCATTCAAGAATCACAAGAGCAGACGGTGTACTAGGAAAAAGTCGGGAATACAGCAATATTCCAGTTAGATTACATCATGGTCGGGAAAAGACACCGACATCAGATACTGAACTGTAAGGCGTACGCAGGAGCAGATATAGACTCACATCACAATTTATTAATGATGAAGAGTAGGCTGAAAGTTAAGAGACAAGCCAGAAAGAATCAGTGAACAAAGACGTGGGATACGGAAGTACTACGGAATGAAGTGATACGCTTGTGGTTCTCTAAGGCTACAGAAACTGTCATAATGAATATAGCGATAGAAAGTTCAGCTGAAGAGGAATGGACATCTCTAAAAAGGGAAATCACAGAAGTTACAGGGAAAAAGATAGGTACAGGGAAAGTAAGTGCGAAGAAACCATGGGTACCATAAGAAATACTTTAGATGATCGACAAAAGAAGGAAGCACAACAATGTTCTGGGAAATTCAAGAATCCAGAAATACAGGTCAATTAGAAATGACATGAATAGGAAATGGACGGACGTTAAGGTGAAATGGCTACATGAAAAATGTGAAGAAATCGAGAGAGAAACAGTGGTCAGAAGGATTGACTCAGCATATAATACGTCAAAACAACTTTCGGTGAAAAAAGTAAGAACGATAATATTAAGAGTGCTCTGGGTATTCTACTTTTAAATCCAGAGGACAGAACGATGGAAAGAGTACACTGACCGCCTCTATAATGAGGAAGACTTGTCAGATGTGACAGAAGAAAAAAAACAGAAGTCGACAAAGAGAAGATAGGAGATCCAGTACAAGAGTCAGAACTTAAAAGAGCTATGCACGACTTAAGATCAATGACCGTAAAGGGATAGATGGCATACCATCAGAAATTCTAAAATCATGGGGGGGGGGGGGGGGGGGGAGTGGCAACAAAACGACATGGCTGGTGTGTTCTAACCGGCGGTATACCTTCAGATTTTCGGAACAAACATCATCCACACATTTCCGGAGAGCGAATGAGTCGAAAAGTGAGGTAATTATTGCAGAATCATTTCAACAGCCATGCACCCAAGTTACTGACAGGAATAATTTACGTACAGAATAAGAGGCAAGAATATTGAGGATCTGTTAAATAACGATCAATTTGGTTTTAGGAAAGTAAAGGCACCAGAGAGGCAGTCCTAACGCTGCGGTTGATAATGGAAACAAGAGGAAGACAAATCAAGACACTTTCATAGGATCTGTCGAAATCCTGTGGAAAATGGGGATGAAGTATAGTGAAAGACTTAGTATATAATATGTACAAGAACGAGGTGGGAACAATAAGACTGGAAGACATGATACGAAGTGATTGGATGAAAAAGGTTGTAAGACACTCCACTACCGTTCAATCTGTAGGGTTAAAATTCAGGGTGAAGACAATTAAACGATAAGATTTGCTGTTGACATTTCTGTCCTCAGCGAAGGTGAAGAACAGTTACAGGACAGGTTGAACAAAATTAAATGTGCAATGTTACAGAATATGGATTGAGATCAAATCGAAGAAAGACGAAAGTAATGGGAAGTGTCAAAAATGAAGCTTCTCATCAAGATTGTTTTATCGAAGTAGACGAAGTTAGAAATTCTTTTGTCTAGGCAGAAAAATAATTCATGATGGATGGAGCAAGGAGGACATAAAATGCTGACTGGCACTGGCAAAAAGGATATTCCTGAGCTAAGAAGTCTACTATTATCCAACCTATGGCTTAATTCTAGAATTAATTTTTGAGAATGTACGTTTGGAGCACAGCATTGCATAGTAGAAAAGGGTGAACTGTGGGAAAACTGGAACAGAAGATAACTGAATGAGCAGGTTCTCAAGAGAATCAGCGAGGAAAGCAATATATGGGAAACTCTGACAAGAAGACGGGATAAGATGACAGGACATCTGTCAACACGTCAGGGAATAACTTCCATGTTGCTAGAGGCACCTATAGAAGGTAAAAACTGTAGAGGAAGACAGAAATTGGAATACATCCGGCAAATAATTGAGGATATGCTAGTTCTGCAAGGTTCGCAGGAGAGCTCCTGTAAAGTTTGGAAGGTAGGAGACGAGATACTGGCAGACGTACAGCTGTGAGGACCGGGCGTGAGTCGTGCTTCGGTAGCTCAGATGGTAGAGCACTTGCCCGCGAAAGGCAAAGGTCCCGAATTCGAGTCTCGGTCGGGCACACAGTTTTAATCTGCCAGGAAGTTTCATATCAGCGCACACTCCGCTGCAGAGTGAAAATCTCATTCTGGAATTGAGGATGTAGGTTGCAAGTGCTACTCTGAGAGGAAAACATTGCACGGGAGACGAATTTGTAATGGGCCACATCAAACTAATCACAAGACTGATGACTCGAAAAGAAAAAAAGAAAGGGGAGGTGTTGGATTGGCTGTCCAGACGCCCACCTTGGAAGAACTGACTCTGAACTTAGCATCAGAAGAAACCTTGCTAAGTAGCGGTAGGGTTTCACTTCGGCGAGTATCAACGTTCGTTTGAAATATGGAGTTCTAATGTTAGGTATATTTGAATTTTATAAGTTTGGTGTCAGCACCACCAGAAGAAGAAATGTTTACTATAGTTCTATCTGTACCGCGCTGCATGGTGTCGTGCTTGCAAAGATGGATCTCACCATGGGCGTCGAGAGTGAAATTGCGCATCATGCAGCCTTTGGCGCACAGTTTGAGTCGCCCTGTAGCGGCAGGAAAAGCATTATTCAGCACGGTGGCGTTGCTGTCGGGGTTCCTCCGAGTCATAATCCGTAGGTAGCGGTCATCCACTGCAATAGTAGTCTTTGGGCGGCCTGAGCGTGGCATGTCAACGACATTACCTGTCTCTCTGTATCTCCTTCGTGTCCGAACAACATCGCTTTGGTTCACTCCGAGACTCTTGGACACTTCCCTTGTTGGGAGCCCTTCCCGGCAAAAAGTAACAATGCGGACGCGTTCGAACCGCGGTATTGACCGTCTAGGCATGGTTGAACTACAGACAACACGAGCCGTGTACCACCTTCCTGGTGGTTTGACTAGAACTGATCGGCTGTCGAACCACGTCCATCGCATAGGTGCTGCTCATAGGAGGTTTTTTAAATCTTTGGACGGTTTTAGTGACATCTCTGAATAGTCAAAGGGACTGTGTCTGTGATACAATATCCACAGTCAACGTCTATCTTCAGGAGTTCTGGGAACCGAGGTGATGCAAAACTTTTTTTAAAGTGTGTAGTAGTTAGCTGCTATGGTTGTTTATCGAAACAAAAATCGCTGAATGCCACTGACATGAAAGCCGTGGCATTACCTAAGATAAGGGTTCTACATGGACAAAAGCACCAAAACCTCCCTTCAGACATTCAGAGCTGCTACAGCATTAATGTTCCTTATTCTCATAGGATGACCCCGTGGTCATGATTCATAATCAAAACGTCTTCGGCCCCCTGGTTCGATCCCCGCCACTGCCTATATTTTGATAAATAATCAGCATTGGCGGCCGAAGACTTCCGGCATAAGAAGTCAGCCTCATTCTGCCAACGGCCTTGTCAAAGAGGGAGGAGGAGAGGATAGAGGTTCAGGGCACTCTCTTGTCCTAGCGGTGGGAAACTGCCCCTAAAGGCGGAAGAATCAGCAATGATCAACGACGTGAGGATGCAGAAGGCAATGGAAACCACTGCATTAAAGACAAGTAACGTGTATCCGCAGGACATGTGGCCTGTAGTTGAAGAAGTGTCATGATGATCTCTCCATTGGCAAAAGATTCCGGAATAGTCCCCCATTCGGATCTCCGGGAGGGGACTGCCAAGGGGGAGGTTACTATGAGAAAAATATTGAATAATCAACGAAAGGATAATGTTCTACGAGTTGGGGAGTGGAATGTCAGAAGCTTGAACGTGGTAGGGAAACTAGAAAATCTGAAAAGGGAAATGCAAAGGCTCAATCTAGATATAGTAGGGGTCAGTAAAGTGAAGTGGAAGGAAGACAAGGATTTTTGGTCAGATGAGTATCGGGTAATATCAACAGCAGCAGAAAATGATATAACAGGTGTAGGAGTCGTTATGAATAGGAAGGTAGGGCAGAGGGTGTGTTACTGTGAACAGTTCAGTGACCGGGTTGTTCTAACCAGAATCGACAGCAGACGAACACCGACAATGATAGTTCAGGTATACATGCCGACGTCACAAGGTGAAGATGAACAGATAGAGAAAGTGTATGAGGATATTGAAAGGGTAATGCAGTATGTAAATGGGGACGAAAATCTAATAGTCATGGGCGACTGGAATGCAGTTGTAGGCGAAGGAGTAGAAGAAAAGGTCACAGGAGAATATGGGCTTGGGACAAGGAATGAAAGAGGAGAAAGACTAATTGAGTTCTGTAACAAGTTTCAGCTAGTAATAGCGAATACCCTGTTCAAGAATCACAAGAGGAGGAGGTATACTTGGAAAAGGCCGGGAGATACGGGAAGATTTCAATTAGATTACATCATGGTCAGACAGAGATTCCGAAATCAGATATTGGATTGTAAGACGTACCCAGGAGCAGATATAGACTCAGATCACAATATAGTAGTGATGAAGAGTAGGCTGAAGTTCAAGACATTAGTCAGGAAGAATCAATACGCTAAGAAGTGGGATACGGAAGTTCTAAGGAATGACGAGATACGTTTGAAGTTCTCTAACGCTATATATACAGCAATAAGGAATAGCGCAGTAGGCAACACAGTTGAAGAGGAATGGACGTCTCTAAAAAGGGCCATCACAGAAGTTGGGAAGGAAAACATAGGTACAAAGAAGGTAGCTGCGAAGAAACCATGGGTAACAGAAGAAATACTTCAGTTGATTGATGAAAGGAGGAAGTACAAACATGTTCCAAGAAAATCAGGAATACAGAAATACAAGTCGCTGAGGAATGAAATAAATAGGAAGTGCAGGGAAGCTAAGACGAAATGGCTGCAGCAAAAATGTGAAGACATCGAAAAAGATATGATTGTCGGAAGGACAGACACAGCGTACAGGAAAGTCAAAACAACCTTTGGTGACATTAAAAGCAACGGTGGTAACGTTAAGAGTGCGACGGGAATTCAGCTCTTAAATGCAGAGGAGAGAGCAGATAGGTGGAAAGAATACATTGAAAGCCTCTATGAGGGTGAAGATTTGTCTGATGTGATAAAAGAAGAAACAGGAGTCGATTTAGAAGAGATAGGGGATCCAGTATTAGAATCGGAATTTAAAAGAGCTTTGGAGGACTTACGGTCAAATAAGGCAGAAGGGATAGATAACATTCCATCAGAATTTCTAAAATCATTAAGGGAAGTGTCAACAGTACGACTATTCACGTTGGTGTGTAGAATATATGAGTCTGGCGACATACCATCTGACTTTCGGAAAAGCATCATCCACACAATTCCGAAGACGGCAAGAGCTGACAAGTGCGAGAATTATCGCACAATCAGCTTAACAGTAAATCGGAGAGTAAATCGGAGAAAGACGAAGGTAATGAGAAGTAGTAGAAATGAGAACAGCGAGAAACTTAACATCAGTATTGATGGTCACGAAGTCAATGAAGTTAAGGAATCCTGCTACCTAGGCAGTAAAATAACCAATGACGGACGGAGCAAGGAGGACATCAAAAGCAGACTCGCTATGGCAAAAAAGGCATTTCTGGCCAAGAGAAGTCTACTAATATCAAATACCGGCCTTAATTTGAGGAAGAAATTTCTGAGAATGTACGTCTGGAGTACTGCATTGTATGGTAGTGAAACATGGACTGTGGGAAAAACGGAACAGAAGAGAATCGAAGCATGTGAGCTGTGGTGCTATAGACGAATGTTGAAAATTAGGTGGACTGATAAGGTAAGGAATGAGGAGATTCTACGCAGAATCGGAGAGGAAAGGAATATGTGGAAAACACTGATAAGGAGAAGGGACAGGATGATAGGACATCTGCTAAGACATGAGGGAATGACTTCCATGGTACTAGAGGGAACTGTAGAGGGCAAAAACTGTAGAGGAAGACAGAGATCGGAATACGTCAAGCAAATAATTGAGGACGTAGGTTGCAAGTGCTACTCTGAGATGAAGAGGTTAGCACAGGAAAGGAATTCGTGGCGGGCCGCATCAAACCAGTCAGTAGACTGATGAAAAAAAAAAAAAAAAATCTCGTACTAGTACACGTAGCTGTGTTCACGAAACCCATAGCGAATCGGTTTCCCTCCTTTGGCAGTGGAAATAGACTTACATAATCAATGTTAGTTTTGTGCATCGGGCGTATATTACGCTAGAGAACACTATCAGTTGCTGAGGCAACAGATCTTAAAGAACTGTACGAACTTCTGACTCCCCTTTCCCATCTCTATCCAAATAAAATATAGCAGTCCTAGTTTTAAAAGTGCCTAAATAGCCCCCTATACATATCTCATGATAATACTTGAACAGGCATGGATCAAGTTCCGATAGTAACTCAATTTTGTCTCCGTGACGTCCACAAGGTGGATAATAGAAAAGATTTCCCCTCGCAACACAAGGTTTCTCAACTTGCTGTTGCGAACGTCCTTGGAAAGGAACGGAAGTTCTGTCACAATCGGGAACTCCACTTGGCCTGGCCCGAAGTTACTAACTTCAGCCTGTTTCTGTTTATGAACATCCTCAGCATTTTCCTTGCCGATAATTCGGCTCGGACCATCAGCAACCTCATTTTCTGTCCCCCGGAAGTGTTTAGCCACAAAGTTTCTTTCTTGTCGTTTACTGCCACCCCTATCTTTATGTAGCCAAATCCTGCGCAAATGACGCAGATAGTTACACCCGAAACATCTGATTTTATTCGTATTATGGCCACTAGCAGGCAGTTCTCTATTCTTCTCCCGTACTAATTCAAGTCACTCTCAACTAAACGTTTCCTATGACTTTCCCGTACGGCTTCAACTTGTAAAATATAAGTAATTTACTCCATTTGCACAAAATTCCTTGGTCGTGTATTAAACATATTTTTCCATCCTATCCGTCGGACACATTCCTGAAATACGTTACTAACCATTTCCTTCCAGTAAAGAAAAGGGACATATATCGAACGCGAAAAGAAAGGAGCAACGTCGAGTGCCTTTTTTAATTCTAGTGTTAACAGAGACTGGAAGAGGCTGCGACTTGCTTGATGCACAGTACCACGATCCTCTCTTGTGCTGGTAGCCATGATCGACTGGAACATGACGACCAGTATGCCAAACCCCCCCCCCCCCCCCCCCGCCTAGTTCCCGCACAGTCCAACGTCGACCCACCGTCACATACAAATGCCCCACAGATCTGTACATTGCACATTTCGAGAGCCGACCAAACGGAGACCTGTAATGAGTCGCCTTCCAGACCGTCATGTGCCGATAGAGCTGTCTCATACGAGTGCGCTACATCTCCGTGCCGCCCCCTCGCCGATGGTGCGCATGTGTACGAAGTTACTTTGATATCCGACCATTCCTTCTGGTTGCTATCCTTTTGTTTTTCAGACAACATATGTTTATTTGGGCACGCCGTCGTTTTTAGCCCTTATTACCCAACAAAAAATGTGAGTATACAAAATACATGGTGAAATTTCCTGCCAAATTAAAACTTTGTGCCGAACCGAGACTCGAACTCGGGACCTTTGCCTTTCGCGGGCAAGTGCCCGTATTCGAGTCTCGGTCCGGCACACAGTTTTAATCTGCCAGGAAGTTTCATATCAGCGCATGCTCAGCTGTAGAGTGAAAATTTCATTCTAAAATAACAAATGTTCGTCTATTCTCGTGCTACCGTTATAAAATTGTGCCTGAATAAAAGCGTTAAATTTTCCTTAATTTCAGAACGTGTTTTCAAAACTCAAAGCAGTTTCTTTCCAGATCATATTCTCAGTTATCTGGAAAAGTCTATGATAGCGGTAGGGAATGCGACGAAATGAGAAAAATAGAAACAAAAATTTCTTAATATCTGCTCAAAGAATTTCTTGAGCGGTGGGAGCCACGAAACTAGTCTTTAGGTCACCTGTTCAGTCTTTTCAGTATTTTGTGATGATTATCACGAGGATCACAGCACTACATTTTATGTCAATCGTTTCGTAAACGACTGGTTCTACAAAAAACACCTGGACGAGAAGCAGTACAGCTATTACATGACAGCTAAGCTATAGTGGACTCTAAGCTCTGAAGACCGGCCCAGCAAGCGGAGAACCGTATGTGGATGCAACATCTCCATTGTGAAAGGGGCGTTAAAGGGATAACGTCTCCAGGCAAAGCAGTCCTCGGTGTCCCCACATGGTGCAGGAGTGGCGTACGGGAGAGCTAATGTTCCACCGTCACTGGACCCATTAGTTACGCTGGCTACGACGCTACAAGCATTCGAATGTTGTATAGTTGATGAGATCATACTGGTAGCTATCTAATGGGCTTCAGCGACACTGTAGAGAAGCTAAACAGATATGTCAGCGGGTCTGGAAAAGTGCCAGATTTGAAGATAACGCTATAGAACGACTAGAGTTGTTTCCTTTTTCATATACTTACTTCTTCAGTGTTTTCTGCTTTATTTCTATGATACACTGAGAGATTTATATCAATATGGGTTTTGTAAATTTAATTCTTTGTGCAACTATGTTTCTGTTTATGTCATGTAGTGATCATGAATGCAATTTACGTTTGTTCTTATGCTCTATGTTCTTATCTTTATTGACATGTTTACATTCATTTTCCCTGAATAGAGTAAAGTGATGTTGCAGATCTACACGAGACTGTCAGTCGACGTATTTGGAATTTTGAAAGAATAATGTGAAGCGACATGTGTTGAGCGGTATAGAGATATATCGTTAGGTAACAGAGTGTGGAGTGAGGAGAAGAAGAAGGTGATTATCGTGTCATGTACTGTTACTGTGTGTAGCTCTCTAGCCGATTCAAAATAACGTATTGGACGGTGATACGTTTTGTGCTTTCGATATGCATAGCTACAAAAGGAAAACTATACGTATCACGTTGCTAATTAGTCTAAACTGCTATTCGCCACATAATCTGTGATGTGCAGTCCGATATACTGCGTTAACGAGAAAAGTGTACTCTTTTGATTGAAGACAGCACAGACTGTTTAGTGTAAACCGCCGGTAGGGAAATTAAAAAGAAATATGATAATGCATTTCAGTGTCATGAACCGGTACCGAGAACTTAATCAATCATGAACGTGTGGTATGCTGATGGCCGTGCAGTTGATGTAACTATGGTGATTGTTGTGCTCCGTACCGATTCTTTGAGGCCCACTGCGGGCTGTTTATTGAAATTAAAATTACACTGACGGATAAAATCTCAACACCAAAAAGTAATTAATGTAGGGTAACGAAGTTACTGGAATATATTTGTCTAGGTAACATATTTAGATAACTCTCCCTAACAGGCCATGAATGCCCAAAGTACCGACCGGCCGCCGTGTCATCCTCAGCCCACAGGCGTCACTGGATGCGAATATGGAGGGGCATGTGGTCAGCACACCGCTCTCCCGGCCGTATATCAGTTTACGAGACCGCAGCCGCTACTTCTCAATCAAGTATCTCCTCACAAGGGCTGAGTGCTTGCCAACAGCGCTCGGCAGACCGGATGGTCATCCACCAAGTGCTAGCCCAGCCCGACAGCGCTTAACTTCGGTGATCTGACGGGAACTGGTGTTCCCACTGCAGCGAGACCGTTGGCAACATATTTAAATAGGCTAATTAATATTCCAAGATGAGATTATTGTAAGCGCGAGATGCAAATGAGAAATGCTGGCACAATAATATCTGTTGTAATCACCATAGTGTTGAAAGCAAGCGTGTTATCGTGAACGCACTGCTTTGTACAGGTGTCGGAAGCCATCTTGTGTGCCGTTTGCGCATAGTCGGTCAAAAGAGGAACAGTTAGTTCCGCTTGTGGATGACGCTGGAGTTATCGGTTGGTGTTGTCCCATATACGCTAGATTAGAGACAGATAAGGTAATCAGGAAAGCCAAGGCAACATGTCCGTACTCTGCACAGCATGTTGAGTTACAACAGCTCTGTGGACGAGCGTTATCTTGTTGGAAAACACCACCTGGAATGCTGTTCGTGAATGGCAGCAGAACGTGTCGAATCACCAGATTGACGTACAAATATGTAGTCAGGCTGCGTGTCGTACAAAATCGCACCCCAGACTCCAGATGTAGGTCCAGCGTGTCTAACACGAAGACAAACTGGTTCCAGGGCCTCAACTGGCCTCCTTCTGACCAACACACGTCCATCACTGGCAGCGAGGCTTTCATCAGAACACACAATGAGCTCTCGCTTGACGCCAGTGAAGTTGCAAATGGCCGTGGTTTGGTGTTTGTGGAATCCACGCCACAGAGCGTCTGAATCAGAGCTTTCCTTGAAGTAAGCCATCTGTAACAGTTCGTTGCGTCATTGTCGTACCAACTACTGCATAAATTGTTGTTGTAGACGCAGTACAATGTACGAGAGCCGTGTACCGAACACGACTGTCTTCCGTTTCGGTAGTGCGATGTGACCGTCTAGAGCTCGCACTTCTTGCGCACGTACATTCCCGTGAATACCGCAGACAGCAGTCATGTACAGTGGCTACATTCCTGCCAAGTCTTTCTGCAGTATCGCAGGATGCATATCCAGCTTCTTGTACGTTATTATACGACCTCCGCCAACATCAGTCAGGTGCTGACAATTCCATCTTGATCGTACTAAAGGCATTCTTGACTTACATCAACCCACCACGTCCAGTCTCGAAGGTAACTAATCCTCACGACCGCTGCAGTGTGTATTTAAATCAAACCTGATTTGAATCCTTATGGTGACTCCACTAGCGCCACTCTTATGCGACTGGCGGAAAATTTGAATAGACATCATCTTCCAGATGTAGAAGAACGCCTACAAACTTCCGTTTATGTCGCACAACTCCTTAGCACTGTGATTACTTTCCTTCAGTGTATCTTAACATTCTTTCTCATTGGGGATGATTGTACAGTGACACGTGTAGAGCCGCGATCGAGTAGAAGACCATAAAACTGAAACTGTGATCGGTAACAGCTATAAGAATGCGTGGTGTCGGTTCTTTCGCACATGTCCGAAGGAACCGACACCATGACTTCATGTAATTGATACGCCTAGCTGGGCAATGGATTCACATTCTTCAATGCGGATGCACAAATACGTCCCGGTCTCGTACACATTTTCACTCGTCGCCGCTGATTCCGCGTAATGTGTGTGTGTGTGTGTGAAGTCTTATTGGACGTAACTGCTAAGGTCAGCAGTCCCTAAGCTTACACACTACTTAACCTAAATTATCCTAAGGACAATCACACACACCCATGCCCGAGGGAGGACTCGAACCTCCGCCGGGAGCAACCGCATTCCGCGTAATGTCCCGCTACAGCTGACGGCAGCGATATCCTTCAATTTACATACTAGTAACAGCTAACAAAGCTTTTTGAAGTCAAGATTCGTCACGTTTTAATTGAACGCACTCGCCTTTCGGCATACTAGCGGCTCGGACGTCTTGTTTACGTTTTCGACATGCAGCTCGCTCGCTTAGTTGTTTACGTGAGTCTTCCTTCGAAAGAGAATGGCTCATTCCACAAAAAATCTAGACTGAAGATTAGCTCTCCACCTGAATACGCCCGACCTAAAGCACTTGCAATCGAACAGTTTATGAGAGATGAAGTCTATACTCAGCAGTATGGTATACGTGAAAATGGTTAACGAAGACATAGACGACAAAATACTAAGTGCAGCTCGAAGCGGTCTTAAGTCCTGTCACTCTGATGGACACATCGGTGACGTAACTGTGGAGCATGCGGTACTTGGACTACGGACGATCCATGTATTTTAACTACCTTTCGAGGAACCTTCAGAGATAGTGGTATGTGCATCCCGCACATATGGAAAGGTACTGCTGAAAAGTGAGTTCAATGCACTACATACCCCGTTCTCAATTGAGTACGACAGGTCCTCGTAGAGCTGACCAAACATGTGCCGTCGTACTTTTATCTTGGTGACAGCCGTGCAGTTACAATTCATGATGGCCAGCTGAATACATGCTCAGGTTGTGGCAAAGAAGGACATCTCCGTTCCAGCCGTGTGCAACTCAGAATCACGCAGTTACCGCCTGGGGACCTGCAGGCAACGACCGCTTCGTCGACGCCCCCTTTTCGTTTGTGGAAGTTCTCCTTAACCACCAACGACGCGATCTCCACTGGCTCCTACTACTGACACATCATCGTCTCCGGATATGCCTCAGGCTGTTGCGAACGGAGGGACGCCCTTGCCTCCTCCTTCCGGCATGTGCGGTGGTGAGGAATCTCTAGTGCAGGGGATTGCTCTTGACTCCATGGTTGTGCCTACCGATGCTTTTGTGCCTGATCGTCCGGTCTTCGGACACTGAAGATCACGTGCGCAAGAAACGGTCGCCGAAGGGACGTCGTAAACGGCAGGTCGCCCCGTCTGACACCTCAGGAAGAGTCTCAAGACGATGAGGATCACAAGTCCGAAGACGTTCCCCCGATAGACGAGTCCATGGTGGAAGCACCAGCCTGCCACCCGTCGGAGGTACAACCATCGACGCACGCACTAGACGCTGACTCTGGACGTTGAACAGCAGCCGTCGGCACCACTCTTCCACAGCCGACGTGACCCCGCCTTCAGACTCCACAGTACTCCACTGGACGCACTCTATCCACGCACCTTAGAGTGGTCTGACGATGTAAACGACGAAACACCCACCATTGTGACAGCAGCGAATGCTGCTGCTTCAACCACAACTGCTAATCGACTGGGTTACTGGACGCTGCTGCACTTCGTGGCTCCATAAGCGTCCCAATAGTCCCAATGCCGACAGGCTTACAGGATTGGGTTCCATCAATGTCAATATCTTTGGCACCCCTGCCAAACCAAAACTGCTCCCTGAAATGTTGAGGGCGTCTGACCTCGATGTTGCCCTTCTGCAGAAAGTTCACCTAGTGACGTTTCCTAGTATCTATGGCTGTGTTTCTTACCTCACGCCGTGTGGTGACAGTGGCAGGGGTCCGGCTGTTCTTTTAAAGGTCGGCCTTGAGGTAGACGACGTGATTTGTCTCCCATCGGTTGGGGATCTTGCTGTAACTTTTCACGGTTTTCGAATCATCAATGTTTACGCTCAATCGGGCACGGCCAAGCAACGGGAACGCTCGCGATTATATTCTGAATAGGTCGCTCCTTTGTTTGTGGGCCGCTACGACCATCACTTCAGCCCAGGAACTCAAGCAGCTCGTGCGTGAACTGAACCTCACCGATACTTGGGACCGCATGCATGGAGATCGGCCTGGATGTACGTACGTCACCAGTCATTCAGCAAGTCGTCTTGACCGTGTCTACGTTTCCCAGGGAATCGTAACTGCCACGCTTGACGCTGAGTTACGGCCTAACCCCTTTTGCGACCGTACCGCCTATATTCGATCCAGAGGCAGAAGGTGTGGCGAGGTCGAGCTCTGTGGAAGCTGAATGCCGCCCATCTCAATGATCCGGAATGCTGGCAGGTCGCAGAGACGACGTGAGACAACTGTGCGACACTCCTTCCAGCGTATCCTTCAACAATCTGGTGGTGGCTCGACTGCACCAAGCCTGCTTTACGTCATTCGATGGTGAATTACGGTCGCGACATAATGCTGTGGCAACAACACACCACGGGATGCTATTTCACAATTCTCCGCGAACCCTCAGACCGTGCTCCGTCCGTTCAACGACAGGTTGAAATTCAACGGATTAACGCGAAGATAGTTTCTCTTATGCGTGGCTCCCTTGAAGGCATAATAGCACGCGCAAGATGTCACGATTGTGTACTAGGAGAACCCCCGTCCATATATTATCTGAGACAAGTAGCGGTGTCGGAGACAGCTGGTCAGTGCCCTCGACATGCCAGATAGCCGCCAATTGACGCCCCAGAATGATATCGCAAACGCCTTTGTTGTCCACTACAAACAGTTCTATGCAGCAGAGGACCAGAACATGGGGGTAACGATTGATGGCCTCCGTTCCTTGACAGGTACACTTGACGGGGCTGCTGCGGAGATTCCCACGGCTGATGACGTCGCCGATGCTCTTCATAATGGTGCGGCGAAGAAAGCCCCAGGTCCCGACGTGTTTCCGCTGGAGTTTTACCGCACATTCCACGACATCATGGGCTCGCGCTGTTATGTTTTATATGAAGCACTGATGAACCCTCTCCTTCGCTTTCCTCCCGAATCGCAGAAGGCTTGCTTAACCCTGTCCCCAAGCCATCGGGAGGTCTGGGAATTGGACATTATCCGCCGTTGAACATGTTCAATTGTGACTTCAAGATTTTTGCCCAGATTATTGCCGCTCACCTTCGGCGCGTCATCCCTCAAGTCATTTCTCTATATCAAACGTGCTTTGGTCGTGACAACATTCAGTCGGCACTCAGCGATTACCGTGACGACATAGCCCTGGACACGACCTGCCGCAGTCGCGGTGCCTTAGAGACAGTGGACTTCGACCACGCCTTTGATACAGGGAGTCACGACTTTCTAGAAAACATACTCCGACTGATGCACTCCCCCACAGATTTATACACGTCGTCTTGCGGCTCCTCCCAGGTGCCACGTCGCGAGTGCTGGTCAATGGCCGTGTGACGTGGCCGATTAATATCAAGCAGTCGGTCCGTCAAGGATGTCCGCTGTCGATGCTCCTTTTGGCCATCGCCCTTGAGCCACTGATACACGGTTTGAGGAGCCGGTTGACAAGGATAACAATGAAGGGGTATGCTTTTAACCCCTTCACCTATGCAGATGACTGGTGTTCGTGGATCTATCGGAGGATGAAGCGCGAGAAGCACTGGCATGGATCAACCAGTAACTGCTGCGGGCAGCCGTGTGAACCTGACGAGATCTAGTGCTATGTTCTTCGGTACAGGTCTTCCAGCAGAGAGTGTGGCTCCATTGGCATTATAGGACAAACTCAAATGTTTGGGGATCACCTTCACGGGAGATATACAGCGCACGATCTCATTTACCTATAAACGCCTGGCTCAAGCTCTCCGCAAGAACGTTCGTGGCACCCTCCTGAGAGCATTGGACATGTTACAAAGGCTGGATTTTGTTAACACCCATCTTGTCTCGCGACTACCCCATTTAGCACAGATTCTACCGATGCAAAAAGCAACGGCACACAGACTTCAGGCGGCGTTCGGCTACTTTGTACGCGCGGATCTTATCTTCCAGGTCAGCTAGGACACGCTGACACTTCCTCCTCGAGATGGCGGCCTCGGCCTTGTCAACGTCCAACCGAGAGCAACTGCTCTTTATGTAAGTACGGTGTCTAAATCGTCGACCCGCAGACGAACAGGATTATCGTGAAGCCTGATTGACGAATTGGCCCCTGCGTCTCGAGTGGCAGCAGTTGCAGTAGCTCATATTTCTTCCTCTCTCTCACATACCACGACCTTTTTCATCGAATACAGTGATGTCCATGTCGACTTGCCTAGTACCAGGAGCCAGGAACGTGATGCTTACCGCCTAACGATGATAAATCATACTCGGAATGCTGTGGAAAGCCGATACCCTACGATTGCACGGCTAGTGCACACGAGCACTCGGGCGACCTGGTATGTGATCGTTAATTGAAAATACACGACACAACTTCGCCTACATGCCATAAATATGACAGATTCACCACTGTGCCTTCGTTGTCACACGCTTGATACCAACGAACATCGACTGATGTGTGCATCTTCTGCAGAGGTGTGGCAGATGATTCAGAAGATCCTTGCCTTTCTTCTACGTACGTCACCCCATGTCATTACACCGAAATCACTTCTGTTCCCAGCAGAGACTTTTTTCCCACGTGCGAAGATCAACGCTGTGATCTGGATAAAAGGCCTCTCGATCTCTTATTTGTTCCACGAAGGCGATAAAAGTGTTCTTGATTTTTGAACGTTCCTGCAAGATCGCTTCACTTTCCTCGTGCACCACCCGCGCTACCGTCAGTACTACGCCAACTTTTTGGGTAGTGCCTTCTTCGATCCACCCTACATCTGCGGTTTCCCAGGTATGAGAAAGTGATTTCAGGGTAATTGTGTAATACCAGGACTCGCTGCAGGGTACCGGCAAAATGTAATATTTTTCGCGAAGACATGCCTGGAACATTCCTAACTGCCTTGGGATTCAGAGTGCGTCTACCCATCACGTTGGCGGGACGCGGATGCCAGGAGAGCGTTTTATTTAATTTCCTTTATGTTTTGTTGGTTATTGACGCTAATTACGCATCATTATTTTTCGCATGGAGGGCATCCTATGTGATCCAAACAAGTAAAAAGAAAACAAAGCAACTAAGGAAAAAATTGATATGATACACGACCTGTAAAATAAAACTGATGTTGAAAAATTTTACTTATTTACTTTTTTCAATAAATATATTTTTTATTTTATGAAGAAGACTGTCATTTATTTTAGATCACAAGAGATTTTTATTTGATTTGTCGTTATCTAAAATATTTTGCTCATGAAGTAGGCACAAAAATAAAACATAATTGCATGGGGGCATAATTAAAAAGGAAGGACTAATAAATGCAATTATTTTAGTAGCTGCGGTACGAAGTCTCGTAACCGGTTGGCCCTGACTAGTATTAGCACGCAATCTGGCTGCATAAATAAAAATAAAGAATGGCAAGAAATTTCCATTAACATAATTGATTAATTAAGTCCTGTGCAACTATAAAAGCTACGAAACAACAAGCACAAGTGTAACTGTTCGGCGTGTGGTAGTGTGACGCAACGTACACGTATCTGGCTCGGTTCTTCCTCAACACGACAAAATATTGTAAACACCATTTACAATGAACTAACTGAAAAATCAGAAATACTGTAATTACACATAGAAACCAGAATTACAAGGCTAATAAATGAACACGAGCCAGATGCTTTGCTGACTGTACCTGTCAGCAAGAGGGATTGTCATTAATGAAAACTGTAATACCTTTTTACCTCATTATATATTGACGAAAATATTCCATTACACCAGCATCGTAAATCAAAAGCCCATCTCCTTTCTCAAATATATTCTGAATATTGCAACTTCTTCCATCTATATACCATATGAAACGTCCCCTTAGAAAAATTTATACACGACTGTGCTTAAACTGACACACAATATTTTTTAGCGCAACGCAATCTGACTTTCAAAAAATCCCTACAAACGAATGGCCCGGACTAACATTAATCTATACCTTTCACAAATCACGTACCTCAGAAAAAATCTTCGTTACTCGTACTACTGCAATACAGCGAGCACCACTACTCCCAGCTAAATAAAAGATTCTAACTACGGAAGGCACTAACTACTGATAGGTATTGTTAGCAAATGAAAGATTTTAATAGAGAACAAACAGTGTATTTACCTTAATAGTCAAAATATATATGATAGTTCATGACATCCAGTCTTACATATTACAAAACTCCGCCATCTCTCTCCCCACGTCCACCACTGCTGGCGGCTCACCTCCAACTGCGCAACGCTACGCGCTGTTAGCATCCAGCTGCCGCTGCCCAACACTACAATGGCAGACAACAAAGTAAACCAGCCAAAGACTGCAGACGGCACAGCCAGTGATTTTCATACAGAGCGCTACGTGGCGGCGGCGTTACCAATAAAAAATACCTAAGCAGATTACTTACAACTACACGAACCGAACAGCGTCTACTCTCTCGCCCAACAGAGCAACAACTGCCCTGAACTGCTACTGCACCAGTGGAGGCGGCGAAATGATGGTCTTTGGCGCAATCTCTGACGCTGTGACTCAGTGTAGCCACCTTTCATATGCCCCTCCTCCACGGGCTAGAGTTTGGTGGTATTTTTGCCAGCATTGGTGGTGAAAGTACCACCAAATTTGGCCAAAGAACGCAGTCAAAAAAAAGATGATATTAATAAGTAAATATCACTTAACTAGATAAATTTTGGCTTTGCACTGACCCTTCAATGACCTAACATATAAAAATATAGGAAGGAATACAAATGCTTGTATACATGTGATTTTACATGAAGATATAGGTGTTCGTTCTTTTCGCGCGCAATAAGAGATTGGAATAATAGAGAATTGTGAAGGTGGTTCGATGAAACCTCTGCCAGACACTTAAATGTGATTTGCAGAGTATCCATGCAGTAGATGCTTTCTTGCACCGACTAGGATTACTAATCCCAGAATAGTATCGCTCCAAAAAAATGTTGTCGCTGAGGAAGCTATTTGACAAAGCAGGATGTGAGCATGGAATGGTGTGGCGGGCCAGCAGCCAGTCAGCCGGTAGACAGCGAGTAAGCACTGCTACTTGGGAGGGCGGCCAATGTACAAGTGACTGTTATAGCGGGGACTCTCTCGCTGTTGCTTGCTAACTCTGACGGGTACAGACGTCGGCTTTTCAGCTCAAGTGGTGAAAGCATCGCTATGGTTCAAATGGCTCTGAGCACTATGGGACTTAACATCTATGGTCATCAGTCCCCTAGAACTTAGAACTACTTAAACCTAACTAACCTAAGGACATCACACAACACCCAGCCACCACGAGGCCGAGAAAATCCCGGACCCCGCCGGGAATCGAAACCGGGAACCCGGGCGTGGGAAGCGAGAACGCTACCGAACGACCACGAGAAGCATCGCTATGATCCTGTACGCGGAGGTGAAATTAATGGCTTAAGTCGTAATACAGGGTGTATACGCGGACAAGGAAAAAAAAAAATTCCTGGGTTCTTCCCGGATATCCCGGTTAAAAAAATACACTTTCTCCTGGGTGAAAATACGCTTTTTCCGTGTTAAGTGACTATATACTTTCCTTTGGGATCGTAAAACTTGTCAATCCTTTGAATGGTTTAAGTTTTACACACCGTGAAAGGCTACAGTACAGCCTGACGTAGAAAAGATGTACAAGAACATACTTTGTTGTCCTTGTCAGAACAGCGTTTTTTGTAGATTAACAGTATTTTATTTAATACACCGAAGTCAGTTACCAATATAGGAAAGAAGGGCAATTTGTTTGTTTAATTATTCAGATGTGCACTTCCTTAAAATAGATCCCTGAATCCAGTTTGGTAATGTTTGTGAATTGAATGAATGGATGGTCGTCTGCTGACCACAGATAGTGAAGGTAGATTCTATAATCATCTTTGAGACCGTTCTCAGGTCACCTTTGGCCGAACCAAAGAGAGGAAGTATACCAGAGCACCAGAGGGCCTGGAATGTGGCTGACCAATACGGTGGCAAAGTCCTCCCCACTTCTGCGGGAGCGCGGGATGACCGGATGAACGGCCATGTTTCAGCACTCTGTCGCGGGTTCCTGAGGTGTGAAGACGTGTTCTATGTGTGCTCCAGAATAAAAAAAACACGTTAAATTGAAATGGTATGCATGTGGAATATTTAGGAGTAGCTGAACTAATAATTTCTGTTTTCAGATACTTTTGGTGGGAGGCTGATGTAAATTGTTCTGAAAAAGATAGGCAGGTAAAATTTCATGTAGAACATAGGATTCTTCGGAAGTGACAAAGAAACCACGTGTTGTAATCATAAGACGAAATACTAGCGTGTGGTAGTATTAAGATGAAATACACGCATGTGTAAATCTAAGTTGAAAATAATTAAGATTTCCTTGTGCAGAACTTGGATTAAAGACTAGCACTTCTACGTGCTTAGTCCAGTGCGAGTCTCAACCTGACTATGATACAATAAGAAGAATTAGAAGTGCTTGTCCTATCATTCAGTTGAGGATCCATCTGCGAGATAAATAAGATACCAAAACTTCCACTATGAGATACGTTCGTGTGACACCAGCTTGATATTCAGATACTCTAGGACGAAATTAAGGTGAGTCAGACATCTACCCGGCAACTCCATGTGGGTTGCATAGCACAGGGAGATGTGCATAAATCCTCCAGAGTTTGTGGTAGGAAAATTATTACGTGGGTCAGGTGACGTGTAAATCTGGGGTGACTATTATTTGATGTGGGAAAGCAGAACGAGTAGAAAACCAAACATTTTGTTTTTTGAGGTGTGTTTTATCCTTTCAGTGTGATTTATCATGTGTATTTAATCTGACTGATTTGCATGAGACAGAATTTAGTGGGTCAAGCATGATTTTTCCTAGTACAGCACGAAAGTCAGTAAATTACTTACGTTGCCAATGAGTGAGATTACGAAAGTGTGGGGGAGAATGAAGTAGCGAAAGATTCCTTATAAATCCAGGAAGTGCACAGTAGCAATAGACAGAACATTACTAGACTATAGAATAGTGAAGTGCTTATGTTATGTCATGCGCATTGGAAGGAAAATTTCTTGTTTTACTATTGTGTTTAAGTGTAATGCAAGGAATTTTTCAACATTAGGATTAAAGAATTTATTGTAATAAAAGAGGATATATATGAAACAAATAGTGGACTTGATTTTGAGTTGTGGGTAGACATTTTGTTGAGGTATTTTACCATAACGTCCATTTTCTTGCTGGGATGTCCAAGCTTTGGATAAAATATATACCACAGCAAGGAAATGTGGGCTTGCCAGGGTGGAGTGAGTCCATCCGAAATGTGCAATAGCTATTAGATGCGTTATCCATTCCGTTGCATTAAGAAGTAACGGCGAGCATAAATTATAGCTCAACTGATCGGCACTCGGGCTCATATTTCAAGTATAGTTGCAGTGGGTATGATAAATCATGAAAATATTCCTGATGTACGAATAATAATTGCACTCGCTTGGCAAGCCACTCATCTAGTAGGCCTGAGTACTAGATGCCACAGAATGGGGTAGGAACCTCCCAACCGGCGTAGAACCACCCACGACTTTAGTAAACGAACCCCAGAAAAAAATGCGTTTTGGAAAGATCTTTGATGCGCAGTAACATGTACGCTGCATATTTTCGTATTACGAAAGTATGTAGTCGAATTCTACCAAACAGAGAACGTTAGTTTTCGAAGCACTGAAATCGAGATCACAAGGCGCTTTTCTAAGCCAGTCACAGCTCATATCACGTGATCTCTCCAGCAGGTATTCATCGCGTTTACATGGGGCTCCCAAAACCGGATTTCGAAAACCGATTTCCCAGTACCGCTGCTGGGTGTCGTGTATACATTTGAAAATCGATTCTGGAAATCCGCTTCTGGTTGCCGGTTTTCCAATCCCGCAATTGATTTTCGCTCCCATGTAAACGCAACCGGTTTTGAAATGTGCTTGGGCTGTCAGGTTTCGTCTTATTGTTAAAAATTTTTGGGTTGTATGGACGGAGTGGCTTTTTGTACAGTGAACTATAAGTAGAAATGTTGGACTATCTATTTACAACTAGTCTAATTGAAGAGAAATAGGGATTGTGCTGATAAAATCAAAAGCTGTAACAGCTGTTTTCAAGGCGCCGTAGTTAATTGCGCTAGCAAATCCACTTCAGACCTTAACGTGTGAACACGACAACAAAAAATGGTTTCTGAAATTCAGTTTTCGTCTTTTGGAAGGTGTGTCGCTTGTAAACGTAGTGATTCAGAGCATAGGACACTTGATGTGGTCAACCTATAGCTACACCAGTGTTAAGTAGCGCGAACATGCAAATACGAAATGTTAATGGTTTAAATTAATGTGCATAGCGTAGCGACAAAAAATGGCTCTGAGCACTGTGAGACTTATTTTCTGAGGTCATCAGTCCACTAGAACTTAGAACTACTTAAACCTAACTAACCTAAAGACATCACACACATCCATGCCCGAGGCAGGATGCGAAAGTGTTGCCGGTGCAGGGTTTTGTGCACAAACTGGCCTCTCGATTATGTCCCGTAAATATTCAATGGGAATAATGTCGGGCTATGTGAGGGGACAAATTATCCCCTCGAAGCGGATTGTGGCCCGGTGACATGGAGCATTCTCATCCATAAATATTCTATCGTTTTTTGGGAACATGACATCTGTGAATGACTGCAAATGGCCGTACATAACCATTTACAGCCAATGATCAGTTCAGTTGGACCAGAGGACACAGTCAATCCCATGTAAACACAGCCCACACCGTTGTAGAGACACCACCAGCTTGCACAGTGCCCTGTTGACAGCTAGGCTTCGAAGGGTCTGCACCACACTCGGACCCCACCATCACCTTCTACCAACTGATATCGGGACTCAGCTAACCAGGACACGGTTTTCCCGTCGACTGGGGTCCCACCGATATGATCATGAGCCCAGGTGAGGCGATGTCGTGAAGCTAGCAAAGGCACTCCGCGTCCGTCCTCTGCTGCCGTAGCCAATTAACGCCAGATTTCTCGGCACTGTCCCTAACGGATACGTTCATCGTAAGTTCCACACAGATTACGGCGGTTATTTCACGCAATGTTGTTTGTTTATTAGCATTGAAAACTGTACGCAAACGTCGCTTTTCCCGGTTACTAAGTGAAGAATGTCGGCCACTGCTTTGTCCGCGGTGAGAGGTAATGCCTGAAATTTGGTATTTTCGGCACACTCTTGGCACTATGGATCTCGGAATATTGGATCCCTAACGATTTCCGAAAAAGAATGTCCCACGCCTCTAACTCCAACGACCATTCTACGTTCCCGTCGAACTGTCAGAATCACAGCTGGCCGAGCGGTTGGCCGGCACGGTAGCTCAGCGTGTTCGGTCAGAGGGTTAGCTGCCCTCTGTAATAAAAAAAACTGAGTTAATCGATCAACAACAAACTTAAACGTATGTCATACGACGTCCGCCCCGAGCCGACGCAACGAACACATACGAACAAAATGAGATTAAAAAAAATAATAATAAAAGCGGTTCTAGGCGCTTCAGTCTGGAACCTCGCGACCGCTACGGTGTGTAAAGATTTGCGATGTGATTATGACAAAAAAAAGGCTCTGAGCACTATGGGACTTTACATCTGAGGTCATCAGCCCCGTAGAACTTAGAACTACTTAAGCCTAACTAACCTAAAGGCATCACACACAGCCAAGCCTGAGGCAGGATTCGAACCTGCGACCGTAGCAGTCTGCGTGGTTCCTGACAGAAGTGCTTAGAACAGCTCGGCCACCACGGCCGGCTAAAATCTCTAAAGATCAGCTATCGAGTAAAAAAAGTTTTTCAAAAAAAATTCATTGGCCTGTGTTATTTAACAGTAAATCTTTCTGTGGACATGCTACGTTTGCGAAAGGAACATCTCAAAGCACGTATTGCAACAGAATGGTGGTCCCAAGAACTTCTCACGCCAGTGCGCAGATATTGCTTTTGACTGAAGAGGTGAAAAACTGCCTACCTGTATCTACCTGGTAGTCTTTTCTGGCCACGGCAGGGATAGTGGCGCAGGAGAGAAATTAGGTCGACTGGCCGAAGTGTTTCGACATTGTCATAAACCTAATTGCGTACAGAGCTGGTGTCCTAAAAAAAAAAACGGCAGGTTTCCATGTTCGCCTAGGACCAGACGCTATAGATCGACCATTAGACCATTAGGTGCTGTCATCTTACTGCCTGCCGAGTTTTCTGGGAAGCCTCGGGCCTTTGGAAGAATTTTAGGGATGGGGCGCAACATTTATGGAGGCTCTGAAATGGTGTATGTTGGGACGTAAAAGCAATTCTCTTAGTTTAACTGGGGCCTCTAGTCAGACATTGTGTAAAGTTCAGCCCTCCAAGATAATGATCTCTGTGATAAATGTGTTGTTCACTGTAGGCCTAAACGAAATCTCTCAAAACATGCTGCCTAGAGTGACCGTGGGAAAGACAGTTCACGGGCGTAACGCCTTTTTCTCCCTAAGCGGAAATTTACTAGTTAGTGATTGGCTGCTTCTCCAGCAGGGAAAAGAATATTTTTAGCTTTGGTTAGGATCGGCCGGGGTACTGACCAGAGGAACTAGAGGGGAGACGTTGCGCTCATGGAGTCTTGTGATTGACATAAAACGTGTGTGGGTGTGGCTACGTTGATGTACTTTTCGAGTTAACTAAATTTTGAAGTAAAAGGTCGAGAGGGGATTGGACTTCTGATTCAGAATCCGGTCTGGAGAGGTGATTCTGGTCTTGATCCTTGTTATGAGTGGGTTGCACTTGGGACACCCGTCCTGAGCGTGACTTTGCAGTGGTACAGGTCTTGAATGGGGAGCCTGTGGTGAAGTCTGAGCCGTACCGACAGTGTGGATGTCAATCATCTTGGACAACAGGCTGTGTCGAGGACATTCTTACTCCCACCAGGTCTGCCGCCATGACGCAGTGCCATAAAAAGAGTCAAACTGGTCTGTGGTATGACAGGCGAACGGAAATGCCACATACTGGAATCAGCTGAGATTGTAGGACTCCGTTAGAGAGTAACTGCGATCCGTCTGACACATTGCCTGCCTGTGACTTGGCATATTTCGTGTCCGCGATAACTAATTACAGGCGCCGCCTATCGCTACTCTGCAGACGATTGCACCATGAGCGCCACCTGAGACGAGGAAAGGGTACGGTGTTGCTGCTTCGGCTTGTTAGGGCAAACAGATTCAGGTCTGTCCACTTGTGCTCAGCTGCACTAACGTTGCTGGCCGGGGTGGCCGAGCGGTTCTAGGCGCTACAGTCTGGAACCGCGCGACCGTAACGGTCGCAAGTTCGAATCCTGTGATGTCCTTAGGTTAGTTAGGTTTAAGTAGTTCTAAGTTCTAGGGGACCGATGACCTCAGAAGTTAAGTCCCATAGTGCTCAGAGCCATGTGAACCATTTTGCGCCAATGTTGTGTAACTTCTGGTTATATAAAATCAATTAAAGTCCATTCATCGTTAGATAATTTCGAATTGCATTATCCACATTGTGAGCCAGGGTAAATAGATAAAACAGAAAAGCCTTACTCTTTACCAACCAAATGCTACCCAGTGTAGTGCCAAGTAATAGTTGCTTTTATGTGTGTTGCCAACAGTTCATGATTTATTCGTCTTTTCGCTTAACTTGTTTTGTTTCTCCTATTTTATGATTAATAAACTCTTGCCATATTTGGAAAAGTCTAATCCTATGTTCACATATCAATCACTCATCACTAATTGAGTACAATAATGACAGGGCCACCGTTTCATTAATTTTTCTCAGCAGTGAAGTTTTATTTAAGATTCTGCCAAAAGTGATAACCTCCAATGACGGCTAGTAATCACAATCACTGTCAGAGGGCAGGTCTAATTTAGTAGAAGCATGGCCAGGTAGACAAGTGAAAGACATACAAGTCAAAGTGATCGCTGTCAGGGAGTACCTTTGCAGTCGCCTGTAGTCTTTCATATCACACCGCAAGACCAGGGTAGTCTTGCAGCTAGGACAGCAAATCTTAACACATTTAATACACTGTGTGATCAGAAGTATCCGGACACCTGGCTGAACATGACTTACAAGTTCGTTACGCCCTCATCGGTAATGCTGGAATTCAGTACGGTGTTCGCCCACCGTTAGCCTTTATGACAGCTTCCACTCTAGCAGGCATACGTTCAGTCAGATGCTGGAAGGTTTCTTGGGGCATGCAGCCCATTCTTCACGGAGTTCTGCATTCAGGAGAGGTTTCGATGTCGGTCGGTGAGGCCTGGCACGAAGTCGGCGTTGCAAAACATCCTAAAGGTATTCTATAGTATTCCGATCAGGACTCTGTGCAGGACAGTCCATTACAGGGATGTTTTGGCCTTGTAACCACCCCGGCACATGCCGTGCATTATGAACAGGTGCTCGATCGTGTTGAAAAATACAATCGCCATCCCCGAATTGCTCTTCAACAGTTGGAAGCAAGAAGGTGCTTAAAACATCAATGTAGGCCTGTGCTGTGATAGTGTCTCGTAAAACAACAAGGGGTGCAAGCCCCCTCCATGAAAAACACGATCACACCATAACGCCATCGCCTCTGAATTTTACTCTTGGCACTACCCACTCTGGTAGATCACATTCACCGAACATTCGCTATGCCCACACCTTGCCATAGGATCGCAAAATTGTGTACCGTTATTCGTCACTCCACACAACGTTTTCTACTGTTCAATTTTCCAATGTTTACGCTCCTTACACCAAGCGAGGCATCGTTTGGCATTTACCGGCGTGATGTGTGGCTTACGAGCAGCCGCTCGAGTGTGAAATCCAAGTTTTATCACCTCCTGCCTGTCATAGTACTTGCAGTGAATCCTGATGCAGTTAGGAATTCCTGTGTGATTGTCTCAATAGATGTCTGCCTATTACACATTACGAACCTCTTCAACTGTCGGTGGTCTCTGTCAGTCAATAGACGAGGTCGGCCTGTACGCTTTTGTACTGTACGCGCCCCTTCACGTTTCCACTTTATTATCACATTTGAAACAGTGGAACTAGGGGTGTTTAGGAGTGTGGAAATCTCGCGTGCAGACGTATGACACAAATGCCATCTCGTTCGAAGTCCGTGAGTTCCGCAGAGCGCCCCAGTCTGCTCGTTGACGATGTCTAATGACCACTGAGGTGGCTGGTATGGAGTATGTAGCAGCAGATGGCAGCACAAAGCACCTAATAAGAAAAACGTGTTTTTGGGGGTGTCCGCATACTTTTGACCACATAGTGTATGTTTCTAGTTGAAGCGGTACTTCAGTCACATTTAATAAAATCTGTTACTTAGAATTTCCTAGCGAGTTCTTAGCATGTGAGACACACATAATCTCATTCTTTTATTGTAGAGACGTACTTCTTTAGAGAGGTCGTGTGGAGTGGTGGGGTGAGGAGGGGGGGGGGAGATGTGTTTCTTATGTTGTAGTGCATTGTCGATCCACATCCGTTCTTGGGTGTCCTTCGGAGCGACAGAACGAGTGGATGATGTTATTTTAAAATTTCCACAATGAACCAGAGAGTTAATAGTCATATACTTGAGCTTTGCAGCCTAACAGTATTCTGCTAGCTGGGGATAACAGTGCACCCTGAGCAAGCCAGAGATTACTGTTTCCCTTTATACGCCCTGAACAGTGGCTGATACTGCTCAAATGTACTACACATCCCTTCCCCGTTCTAGGAAGCGACGGACAGCCAAAATTCGGTAACGGTCAGACAATTTGCTTCTGGGGAACCTGAGTGTTATATGGGCCCTTCTGAGCCTATTGCTAAGGTTTGTAGTTCGGTAACTGTTTCAATTATTCCAACATGTAACGAGTTCCAGTCTGTTACGATCAGAAATGTGATTAAGTACATTACTTTGTGACTATATTTATTGGATGTTTTTATTCAAATTTGACGTGTAGAATTCGGAATTCGGTTTTATGTGGTAGAGTGTGGCAACATTTACCCTTGATAAGAGGTAACCATGCACGCAGGAGCTCGGTGAACCTGGGTGTCACGTGAGTTGCTCCATTCCTAATTCAAACGCGTATCGCTTCAGAGAGCTTCAGGAGCGGAGCAGGCGTACATTCGTGATGTGTGCGTGTTTGGGTGTAATGGGGCTCAACGAATTTACTATGGAAGATAGGTTAAAACTTATTCGTGTTAACATTAGCTGTAAAAGTAACTTATTAAGGGATTTTCATTAATCTCAATCTTTCTTCCTTTGACTCGAGTGGTCTATTATTCGTGAGTGTGCTTACGTCGTTCGTCCAAGCCTCACGCCTCAGTAGCGGGTTTACATTTTGCGGTGTGCAGTTGCAACTGTAGCGGTTGTAAAGCTAAGTACTGACAAAGTTATTTGTGCAAAGTTAGTTTTTAAATTTAATAGTAGTCAGCGGTGTTTCGATCTGTTTGTGGCGAAATAACGATTTAATAAACTTTTGGAAACGTTCGCTCGCTGTCTTTTTTAGAGTTTTCAGTGCGTTGAATTTCTTTAGTAAATTTTGTGCTTTAGTTTTCTATTGTTTCTGGAGAAATACTTCAGTACAATTTTCATTCAGTGTTTTACCTTCGTTGAGTGTTCAACTGGCCGCTTGAATTTTTGGTTTTAGCTAATAATTTTGTGAAGTTTTGTTGGTATTGGTATTAGCTGTGGTGTTATAGTATTAACACAAATAATTGCGTACTTAGTAGACAGAGAATTTCGAGACCACTATTGTTAGTTCGATAAATAATTCTACTGGTATAACTGAACTTAAGTAACATAGACGCAGAGTTTTCTTCAGTAACTGTAAAATTTTACCATGAGTGAGAAGTGTGGGCTCTGTCGTAGGTATGTGAGTAGTGGGTTCAGGTGTGGGATTTGTTCAAAATATTTTCATTGGGGGGAATGCAATGGGGAAGCCAGTGAGCATTCTATCGAGAACCTATTCTGAGAATGTAGAGTCTGTAGTAGAAATAAGTTGACAGAGGAGCAGGAGCGTAAGATCTGTGCCGTTCAGGTGCAATTACAACGCGCAAAGGAGGAACTAGATAGGTTGAGGAAGGCGAAGGATGGTGGGGAATGGGAACTGGCAGTTGGCAAGAAGGCAGCTAGTACGAAGAGGAGGAGGAGTTATTCAGACAGTTATAATTTGCATATATGCAATCGATTGGACCAACTGTCAGATCTGAGTGGAGAGGAGCCTCTTGTAGATGTAGGGAACATGCACGAGTCCTCAGCAGTGAGGAGGTCTAGGTCAGTTGCAAAGTCTAACAGAAAGGAAAAGGTTCTGATACTAGGTAGTTCGCCCGGTGGAGGTGTGGGCCAGCAGTTGGAAGAAGCATTGGGGAGTGAGTACCAGGTCACCAGCACTGTGAAGCCTAGTACATGGTTGGCTCAGGTGACTGACACCATGGGGGAGATATGTATGAATTTTACGAATTAGGATCAGGTAGTGATACTGGGTGGAGCAGGGAACAGTCTTGATAGGGACGGTGGAATATTGTGTAGGTGGTGACCTGGTAAAGATAGCTACTCGAAATGGTGGAACTAACGTGCATTTCGTGTAACTGTTTCAGCGTCATGATCGGCCTCATCTGGAGGGGCTGTCATGCGCCTTAACATGGGGCGCATGCTGATAGCAGAGGGTATGGGTCACATTTCATTTGTGCCAATTGTGTCTATTAATAGATCAGGTTCCACTAGGTATGGCCTGCACCTCAATAGGTATGGGAAGGGGAGGCTGCCAAAGCTTATAGGTGACAGTGCAGTGGGTGGTGGTGGGATCGCTCATGGGAAAATTACTGTAGTAGCTGGTGTTAGGGCTGCACCATTTTTTGATTTAAGTCAGATGATAGGTATACCTGCTTAAAAGAAGTTCCTCTAAGTGAGGGCTCACCTTCAGAGGACGTCACGATTCCAAATAGAGAAGGGATTAGCATATTTCATCAAAATATAAGAGGTATTGGAGATAAAGTTAGTGAATTTCTTGTAGATGTTGACTCAGAAATTTTTGGTATATCGGAGAACCACTTAAATAACTTGACAGTTCAGAGGCTTCCTTAACCAGGATACAGATTAGATGGCTGTTTTTCAAAGAGTTCCTTGCGTGTTGGTGGAGTGGCTATGTATGTAAAAAACAGTATCCCATTTGAGTCCATAGACGTATCACGGCACTGCACTGAACAGATATTTGAATGTTATGCAGGGACAGTTGAATTTAGTAAAACTAAACTTCTAATTGTTGTTGTTTATAGGTCCCCTAATTCTGACTTCAGAGCATTTGTGCTCATGCTAGAGAGGGTTTTTTATTCACTTTGTAGGAAGTACCAGAAGTTAGTTGCATGTGGTGACTTCAGTACAAATTTTGTACATGATGGTGCAAGAAAAAGGATGTTGGTAGATTTCCTAAATTTATATGATCTGATGCAGACAATGTTCTTTCACACCAGGGTGCAGGGGAACAGTAGCACAACAATAAATAATATTTTTATTCATTCTTCGTTACTAGATGTGCATTCTATTAGTAAAAGGGTGAATGGCCTTTCGGACCATGATGCACAAATTATAACACTAAAAGGCTTTTGTACCCAAGCAAATGTTACAGATAACTACAAACTATATAGGAAAGTTAATCCAACAGCAATAGAGAGTTTTTTAAACCTAGTGAAGGAAAAAGAGTGGCAGGATGCTCATAGTGCCAATAACATAGACGATAAACATAATGCTTTCCTTAACACATTTCTCATGCTCTTTGAGAGTTGCTTCCCATTTGAACGTTCTAAACGGGATACTAGCAGAAAGAGGCAGCCCTGGTGGCTGACTAGTGGGATAAGGATATCGTGTAGAATAAAGCGGGAATTATAACAGAATGTTAGAAGTAGTCACAATCAAGCTATAGTAGCCCTTGACAAACAGTATTGTAAGGTGCTTAAAAATGTTATTAGGAAGGCAAAGAGTATGTGGTATGCAAATAGAATAGCTAATTCACAGGAGAAAATTAAAACCATGTGGTCAGTTGTGAAGGAAGTGTCTGGTCAGCAGCAAATGGTCGACGATATAAAGCCAGTTCGTAGTAAAAATATTTCTGTTAATGATAAATCAGATACATGTGCAGTATTCAATAACCATTTTCTGAACATTGCTAGTGAATTAAACAAAAATTTGGTTTTTACAGTGAATCATATAAACTCCATGCCATTCTGAGATTGATGTCTGTAGTACACCTCTACGACAAGGGGGAGATTGAGTCAATAATTAAATCACTGAAGACTAAGGACTCTCATGGATATGATAGAGTATGATAAAGTACTGTGCTGCTCAAGTTAGCCCTGCATTTAGTCATATGTGTTATCTTTCCTTTAATAATGATCAGTTGCCTGAACGATTTAAGTACTCAGTAATAAAGCTGCTTTATAAAAAAAGAAGAAAAGGATAATGTAGACAATTTTAGACCTGTTTCTATGCCATCAGTGTTTGTTAAGGTTACTGAAAAGGCTGTGTATGTAAGGATAATTGACCATTTTATATCACACGATTTGCTATCAAATGTACAGTTCGGCATAAAAAGTCGTTTAACAGCTGAAAATGCTGTGTTCTCTTTTCTCTGTGAGGTACTGGATGGGTTAAACAAAAGGTTTCTAACGTAACGCATATTTTTTTAGTTAACTAAGGCGTTTGATTGTGTTAAACACAAAATATTGCTCTACAGGTTGGACCTTTACAGAATACTGGGAGTAGCTCACAAATGGTTCACCTCTTACTTTAACAAGAGACAGCAAAATGTCATTATTTACAATGTTGAGAATGGCTGTGATGTGGGGTCTGAGTGTGGTACAGTCAAGTGGGGGCTGCCCCAGGTATCAGTGCTGGGCCACTCCTATTCCTTATTTATATAAACGATATGTTCTCTAGTATTACGGCTAATTCTAAAATATTTATGTTCGCTGATGACACTAGCTCGATAGTAAAGGATGTTGTGTGCAACATTGGCTCGGTTTCAAATAGTGCACTTCATGGCCTAAGTTCATGGCCTGTAGAAAATAAACTAATACTAAATCATGTAAGACTTAGTTTCTAACACAAAATTCAAGAAAACCTCAGGATTTAATTTCACATATTGGGCATATGATTAGTGAAACTGAACAATTCAAATTTCTAGGTCTTGAGATACATAGTAGACTTTCCTAAAAAGCCCACGCTCAGGATCTTTCAACGACTTAATGCTGCCATTTTTACTATCGGAAAGGTATCTGACGTGAATCATTGTTCGACATGAAAATTAGTCTACTTTGCTTATTTTCATTCGCTGATGTCGTATGTTATTATATTTTGGGGGAACTCTTCCCATTCTAAAAGGATATTTTTGGCTCAGAAACGGACGGTTCGGGCAATAACTGGTGTAAGATCACGAACCCTGTTCACGAGTCTGGGTATTTTCGCACTGGCCTGTTAATATATATATATATATATATATATATATATATATATATATATATATATATATATATATATATTCCTTACTGCCATTTCTTGTTAACAATATAAGCTTACTCCCAAGAACAAGCAACTTACACTCAGTTAATACTCTGGAGAAATCAAACCACCATTTGGATCGGACTTCCTTAAATCTTGTGCAGAAAGGTGTGCAGTATACTGCTGCATCCATTTTCAGTAAGCTACCACTCGAATTCAATAATCTTAGCAGCAATCAAAGCTCTTTCAAATCGAAACTGAATAGTTTCCTCATACGTCACTCCTTCTATTCTGTCGAGGAGCTACTTGAAAAAGTAAGCTGATTCTTAGTGTATTGTTGATTGCATTTACTTAAATTTATGGACTGACTTTTTTCGGTTTCATAAACATTTTATTTTTATCTCTTATTATTTTTATGTTGTAATTTCATGTACTAACACTTTCCATGACCTTGGAGATTTTCTCCTCAATTTGGTCCTACGGAACTTGACGTGTAAATAAAGAAATAAGTAAATAGGCAATGGGTATAGATATTTAAATTAGCGAGAGATACGGTTTTTCTGCAGACCATTATGCAATTAGGGTTTTCAGGTCCTTAGGTAAACATCGTGTATCAGCAATCAGTGTTTGTACTGGAGTTGATGAAGATGGCCAGTGTATTGTAGCAAGAAGCTTTTGGTTAAATAATGTTGGCAAGATGATTCGTGGCATTCGGAGCAGGAGCGAGACATTGTTGTGGCTGGTGCAAAATTTCCTTATATTTATTCACTTGGAGGCCACAGCGGAGATGTCGTAGCATGTATGGATTTTCGGAATGGATTCATCACCTACAGTATTAAGGATTATAATATCTGAATTTATCCAGGTATTTCCAGCTTTTTGATTAATGCCAAATCTATGAAATGTTAGCTGATGTTACGTTTAAAGGAAGTTGTGTCTGATAACAGTTTGGCAGTTGAGCTTAGTTGTGGTTAACAAAGCGGAAAACAAATTACTAATAAAGCGTGTCGTCAGGCTGATGTAACTTGCGCTTTTGAAAATAAATGTGTAGTGAATGGTGCAACTTGTATGTAATTTAGCCAATCTCACCACTCCATTTCTCACGAGCAATTTTTATATAAATATTGGTTAAGTGTGTTTTTATCTCCCTCCTCAAGGGAGGACACAGGCATCAACAGATCTAAGAATTACAGCAGCGGCATGTAGGTCCATAGTCAGTACATGTATGTGTCAACATCTTTTTTTTAGGATGGATCATCTCCACACCCACATAAACGCAGTGACCAAACCAAAAGATCTACTGTCACCTCCGTATGAAATGTTAGTTTTCGAATCGTGAGTCACAGGATGCGGTCTGTGATGATAACCATGCGTCTGGATAGAATTACTCATTGACATGGTCCATCAGGAGACAGAAAGAGGACGAAAGCGATCGAAGGGTAGCGGTTCGTAGGGGAAAAGGAAAAAAAGTGCCAAGGCAAGCGCCAAGGGAAAAAAACCTCTACGACAGTAGGACGGGTAGTAAGGGCAGTAGCGGCTTGCTAGCTGCGTCAGTGTGTGCAAGGTGTGGTTATGTTAGTGCGAGGTATCGTGCATCGTTACCTTTGTCGTTGCGGAAGCTCGTTGTAGGGCTTGCTGCAGCTGCTTCGTCCCTGTAACAGTTTAAGGTCATCATACATCAGTGGGCGATCGGTCACAGATCAGCTGACAGTGTGAGGTGTGTGTGTGTGTGTGTGGTTGGTATGCGTACTGTGCTGAGTACGGTTTCCCTGCGATTGCCTGTTCTTCGGCGGATAGGGCATCTGAGGTTACCAGTAGTAACTGTGTTTCGTGAGCTCGCCAGTACTGTCGTGTTAGTGTGCTATGGACCATAGATGTTTAGTTTCTTGCTAATAGTGTTGTTGGTCTATTATGTTTCCATCTATGGTAGTGGTCGTAGGTGCACAGAGAAAGGATAAACGGGTTACGCGAGTGTCTCGTGTTATTTTACAGTTGTGTGGATAGTTTTTGGAATACATCCAAGATGGTATCTAGCCGATATTCCCGGTGAAGATCCGCGGTGCGTGTGTAGCGCAGAGCGTTGCTTATGATTATGAATACTTTATTCTATATGAGCTGCAGACGGCGCAGCCGTGTAGGCGCAGCGTAACGTACGTGTTTACGTGTCGCTCCAGCAGTTTTTATATCTGTTGATGGCTGTAAAGCCTCTATCGGTTATCAATTTTAATACGACAGCACATGTTCGGGATATACACATTTATAATGTAATCGGTTACAAAGAACGCAATTTTTCCCATCAGATCAAGATGGCCTAATTTTGCTAAACCTGTTTTGCTTGCCTACAAGACTGCCCACGTTGTATTTGGCCGTCTTCTCAAGGTGCGGCGGCGGTTTTTACAGACTAGTGTCCAAATACTCCCGAATTTTATTTCTGTCGCTTCCTATTACAAATCTTATGGAGCGGCGGGAAACGATCGGACCAACACCTTGGCGCACATACATGCTCTAGAATACTCGGTCAACACCAGCACCCACAAGGACACTCTACGTCTCACAGCTGTACAACTTGATAAAAGCAGTAGTTTGTGTTTGATCCACGTACAAAAGACCTATGAGGCCTTAATGAGCCCACAATGGATTACGCAAGGCATTCCGCCTTGGTAGACCCTGAAGAATACCAACATTTTATACTGTAGGATTCTTCATTTGCGCATAGTGTATATACCCAAATATGACAGTCAGAAGGACGAAAGGCCCCTGTCTGTGCTAGATAATATGACGAAATAGTGAAATTTTTAGACGAACAAGATATCCGTTCCAGAAACAATTGTTTTCTTGAATTCTCTGGTGTGTAGCGCAGTGAAGCCTGCAGTCGAACACCTATGAATTTTGCAACCTAATTAGCTTGGCTCCAGGACACTGTAAGAAAGTAAGAGGTCAATGACCACATTCGTTCAGTACTAGGCAATTAAATGGATTCTTTTGTCTCATTAGAGGATGGTTTTGCGTGTGTTCCCGCAATAATCTGGTTGCATGCGATGTAAGTTCGTAGGCTTTCTCGGCGAGTGTCGTTCTGAGTAAAATAATTTTTGATATTAAGCCGCTTCATTGTAATAAACTAAAACAACAAATTTCCGACGTTTTGACCGACTTTACAGCAGTCCTCTTCAGGGTGCTTAACTGGCGGTTACCTGTTTAGCTATAAGTGTTCCTTGGTTACAATTAACGCAAACAAATCAAGAATACAGCTTGCATAAGTTATTCTCTTGAAATTTTGTGATTGCAGTGAACTTAATAGATGAGAAACATGAAAGTAATCCAATAAATCAGTTAACATAGCCATATATCATAGTCAGAACTGTCTAAGCAAGTTTTTAAAGTTTATTTTTGTCCATTTATTCTGCAATGTATAAATTACTGTCATTTCTTGCTGGTTAATTCGTTAATAACGACAAAATTTTCCCTGACGTTCGGATTCATTTTTTTTTAAATTCTCGATTTTTGATATTCACTGTGGACCTTACAGTGTTGATATATGTATATGAACAGAAATATATTTTTTTAATAGTTTATACATTTATTTCCTAACACGTTCAACACATTTTACTTAATCACACACATATGACACCGGAACTTCAGATCAAGACCTGAAAGAAGCTGACAAACATAATCACATAAACAATATAAACAGATGCAGTGTGGATACACCAGGTGGTTACAACTAAACTGACAATGTCCTGAGTGCTGCATTGCGCGCTGTGTACATCGCAGGAAGCTGAAAAAGCAGAGGTATGTACGTTAATCGGTGTATGCTGAAAAAACTAACACTTCCACTTTCTGCCACCAGGTGAAAACATGGTGCTCTAAGCACTCAGAATGTGATGCAGGTGTAGGAAAACGAAGGAACAATCAAACACATGATAGCGGTGGTTCTGGCAAGTTACAACATGTGTTCAGTACGGTCTCCTGATTCAGAAACACGCTGCTTCCGTGACACGGCATAGTCGACAGTTGCTCGCTGCGTATCCGGCGTAATCGGAGTGGTATATCGTCGTATGCTGTCCTTCAGATCAGGAAGATCCCGGATACATCCATGATAGACACGACCCTCTAGATATCCCCGCATCCGGAAGGCATACGGATTTAGGTCTGGACATCTGGAACGCCAGACGTCTTCACATTACCTAGAGATTACGCTGTAGCTATTTGTCGAAGTAAATCTTTCATTTGACCAGCGACATATGGTCATGACCCATCTTGCATAAAAATAGTGGTGTGGACACACTTGCGTTATTTGAAAGCTGGAATCCATTTTGCACAATGAGGTTCTCATAACGGAGGAAGGTTCTGTGCATTCACTGCACCGTGCAGAGAAAAATGTGCCTCGTCTGTCCAAAGAACATTCCTCGATCAAATGTCATCTTATTGCATGAGAAGGTCAAAGTCACGGCAGTGTAGCCTGTACTGGTGTTTCCTTTGGTGCTCATTCTGAATCTTGTAGGGATACGAGTGTAAAATGCGTGGAAAAGACCTTTTGAACTGTTGATCAGAGGCTGCAGAATTTGAGGCACGTGATGCACGGTCGGGTACAGCCACAGCAACTTCATTAACAACTGCCACAGTTACAGCTCGGCTCCTTCGCCCTCCTGCACCATATGATTAACCTGTTTCTTCAGATTTATTGATAATATTCTTCAGCCCATTTACCGACATGGGGCCTCTTCACAGCTGTTTCTGTCGGCGGTATTACAGCAACGTAGCTTTTGCATTGCTGCTATTCTGATGAAACAACTACACCAGTACTGCACGATCCATCTTCTCAGTAGAGACTGAGATTCGCGTGGAAGGTGTGAACCTTATTAAGCCTTTACACCAACAGTCACTTCACAAAAGAAATGAACAGGCGTTACCGAACGACAAACAGGGTACTGACGTCAAAACGTTAGGAATTTCACTTTATGACTGCTTACAGCGCCATATTTTCACCTAGTGGCAGAAAATGGAACCATTATTGATTCAGCACACTCCACGAGTGCACCGATTAATAAACATACTTATGATGTTTCAGCGTCTTGTGATGTATGCCGCTCGCACAGCACCACTCGGAACATCATCAGTTTAATTGTAATAACACGGCTCTAATGAGATACACTTGCTTCTTATATATTAGTGTAACTCATTTTCAAAAAGTCTGGTAGTGCATAAAAACCAGTCGTTTAGGGTGCAATAACTTTAGTCTATTTCTTGTCAAATTTAGTTACTGGGAATGGTACGCCTTAAATTGTATAAAAAGGAATGGTTTTAGAATCAAGCCATCTTGGAATTATTTCCGTGGACACCCATGTATCTTTGTTTTGTTACCATAATATTTCAATTGTTTTGTTATTGCCTTTGTCATTCAGTGATTACCATGAAGTCCAATTCCCGAAACTACACTCCTGGAAATGGAAAAAAGAACACATTGACACCGGTGTGTCAGACCCACCATACTTGCTCCGGACACTGCGAGAGGGCTGTACAAGCAATGATCACACGCACGGCACAGCGGACACACCAGGAACCGCGGCGTTGGCCGTCGAATGGCGCTAGCTGCGCAGCGTTTGTGCACCGCCGCCGTCAGTGTCAGCCAGTTTGCCGTGCCATACGGAGCTCCATCGCTTCTGCCTTGATGCCAATGATGGTCGTATGCGTGTTTGGCGCCGTACAGGTGAGCGCCACAATCAGGACTGCATACGACCGAGGCACACAGGGCCAACACCCGGCATCATGGTGTGGGGAGCGATCTCCTACACTGGCCGTACACCTCTGGTGATCGTCGAGGGGACACTGAATAGTGCACGGTACATCTAAACCGTCATCGAACCCATCGTTCTACCATTCCTAGACCGGCAAGGAAACTTGCTGTTCCAACAAGACAATGCACGTCCGCATGTATCCCGTGCCACCCAACGTGCTCTAGAAGGTGTAAGTCAACTACCCTGGCCAGCAAGATCTCCGGATCTATCCCCCACTGAGCATGTTTGGGACTGGATGAAGCGTCGTCTCACGCGGTCTGCACGTCCAGCACGAACGCTGGTCCAACTGAGGCGCCAGGTGGAAATGGCATGGCACACCGTTCCACAGGACTACATCCAGCATCTCTACGATCGTCTCCATGGGAGAATAGCAGCCTGCATTGCTGCGAAAGGTGGATATACACTGTACTAGTGCCGACATTGTGAATGCTCTTTTGCCTGTGTCTATGTGCCTGCGGTTCTGTCAGTGTGATCATGTGATGTATCTGACCCCAGGAATGTGTCAATAAAGTTTCCCCTTCCTGGGACAATGAATTCACGGTGTTCTTATTTCAATTTCCAGGAGTGTAGTAGCAACAAAAATGAAGTATGTAAGAATTTATTTATTCATTATATTATAGCCAGTTACCTATAATTCAAACACAGACACTATTCATCCGTCCACCAGTTATTACCCGCCGGCCGGTGTGGCCGAGTGGTACTAGGCGCTCCAGTCTGGAACAGCGTGACCGCTACGGACGCAGGTTGGAATCCTGCCTCGGGCATGGATGTGTGTGATGTCCTTAGGTTAGTGAGGTTTAAGTAGTTCTAAGTTCTAGAGCTCAGAGCCATTTGAACCATTTTTGAGGACGCATGGAACGAAGCATTCCAACGTTCTCCTGATTTGATTACAGATATGAAGAGAGAGTTTCGCGTATAGCCGACTTCGAGCTCATTAGAGATGGAGTAGAAACTCACATGGATGAGAACTGGGCAAGAAATCGTTCGCCGAGCTGTAGAAGTAAAGGTGCTTTGGATGAGAACTGGGCAAGAAATCGTTCGCCGAGCTGTAGAAGTAAAGGTGCTTTGGATGAGAACTGGGCAAGAAATCGTTCGCCGAGCTGTAGAAGTAAAGGTGCTTTAGGGAGAATGATTAAGCGAAAGTGAGCTAGTGAAAACTATTTTGGGGAAAGCAATTAGGGGAAAGTGATTTAGCCAAATCACTGAGAATCCAAACGAAGATGGTTGACAGCACCTGAACCCTGCTCTTCAAGACACGCCTATTTTTCCATTAAGTACGCTTTGTGGCCAAAAAGAGAGTGTGTAACATGTGAATAGGCGTATCGGAGGGCGAGGGTTCCTCTTGGGCAGTTGGTCACCTTAATCAGTGCCAGTGTATTGGAGCAGTTACTTGTCGGTCTCACGAGCATAGCATTCAAAGGACAGCCTCGCCTATAGAAATTGTAGTCACTACATAGAAGTTTTACTTGTCAGGCATTTATCTCGATCCGTCTTACAATATGGATAACGTGAAGAGGACAAATCTCGTTCGCTGGGACGCAGACCATGAAAGTCAACTTGTTCTAGTAGTAGCTGTGATAGGAAAGCCACATAATGTAAGTTATATTTCTTAGCACATTGATCACTCAGAGGCACAGTTTATTAGAACAAGTCGATTGCTAGTATGAAACGAAAGCGGATCTAATGTGTGGCACACCATAGGAAAAATCTTGGGGCACACAATTTACATGTTAAATATAATTTAGTGAACTTGTTACCGATCATTTCCCTTCGTGTTTAATACATTTATAGTAGTCATAGTCATGGTAAGTATTTAACCACTTGCAAAGTGAAAAAAATGTAATGCACGTCATCTTAACAATGTTAGCCTGTCTCCGCAGAAGACGTCCCTAACGATCGCTTTTGGCGCTCTGCTCGGAGATAACGGGTGTTTGAATCTCGATGGCGAAATGAAATATTGAATCATATGGTAAAAACTATGAAACATTTGTAAACGTTCCATTTGTAAACTTTCACTACAACTGCATCTATCTTACGAGTGAACTGCAAACTTACCATTGCCACTTTGTCTCTGTTGCCTTACGAAGTTTAATGAGATGGATTCTACTTTACGGAAAAAAATAGACATTTTCATTTTGAAACTTTCGTCATAACGTTAGAACTTATTAAGATATTCTATTTTGTCATTAACACGTAATATAGCTTCCATGACGAAATGGCCACGAAAATTAAGAAAACAGCGAACACTGATCCCTGTCAATTTCTGGAATTAGACTGCTCCAGAACCACTGATTGTCTCCAACCTACATTGTGTAGGCGCCTCAAACAGGTTTCATCACATCTGTGACATCATCAGCGAGTCATATTTGGTTAGATATATTTAATTACCAGTTCCGTTTGGCTTTGCAAACTATTTTGGGCTTTTCCTCATGTTAGTCTCCTAAAGCACGTCTTCCTCGCGTGTAAAGAAGACTCAAAAGCACCACACACGACGTTCACCAACGGTACCTTCATAAAACCAGACTTCTGTATTAGTATTTCATCATTTGCCTGACCCTGATGTTCACTTGTTTTCAACTCTCATCCATTGTTAATAGTATTTGATACTAGTAGTCTGTGTCCACTATTTATTCATAGCGAAGCATGCCTGGGATACACAGATATCTTACAAAAAAAAAAAAAAAAGGAAAGAAAGTCTTCTTGCCCTTGTATACCGGTTACCAACGTTCAGGGGATTCACGACCATCCTTGGAATGTTTATAGCACTCGTAAAGTCGTGAACGAGTCGTAAATGCTCTCTTGAGACTATTTGCTACTTGAAATATTTATCTTTGGCTGCACGACACGCTTAGGACAAAAACTGTGCAGCGTTTGCGTCTACGAACGTAAAACTAACCTTCTTTCACATACAGATGAAATGAGCAGAGTACTGCCTATGCAGGGGGCAACGTCACCTCTGCGTAGCTCAGTGTGGACGCCCGTCGCTACATGGCTGTGTTTTGCTAGAAAGCTTATATTCACTGGCTAATACGGTGTAAGCCTATCAAATAATCATATTATAAAAAATGAGACAAACGAGTTAGCTAGAACTGCAGTTCTGTTTACTTCATGAAACTATGGAGTCCACCACTGTCGAGAGATCCACACAGTTTTCCATGACGTAGGTAAGGCCTACATTATGAGTACATTTGAGGAAGTCGCGTCGATAATTGTAAAGCCTGGGCGTTGTTTTGTCAACAAAGGGAGAGCTAATAAAGGACTATTTCTAACGACTTCTATTATACGCGGTGTTTTTGTCTCGTTGTTGAAGTCATACCTAAGTTTAGTTTTTTTTTTCTACAAATAATGCAAATAAGCGAGGTGGTACCCAAAAGTCAGCGCTCAGATGGTTACGGATACACTGCAATATTGTCTGCGACCTGGGTGATTTGGTTGGTTGCCGTGACTTCGCGGTTTAGCGATGGACGACACGAAAGAGCACCTGACCATATCATTTTTTTAGGAAATTGGAAAAACTGTAGCTGCAGCTTCCCAGATGTTGAAGAAATTTTTGGAGACAACGTTTTGTGTCAGTAATAGACTTAGACACGAAAATTAGTCTGCTTTGCTTCTTTTCATTCACTTATGTCGTATGGTATTATATTTTGGGGTAACTCTTCCCATTCTACAAGGATATTTTTGACTCAGAAACGGGCGGTTCGGGCAATAAGTGGTGGGAGTTCACGAACCTCTTGTCGACCTCTGTTCACGAGTATGGGTATTATGACATTTGCCTCTCAATATGTATATTCGTTATTGTAGTTTCTTGTTACCAGTATTAGTTTATTCCCAACAATAAGCACCTTTCACTCGGTTAATACTCGGCAGAAATCAAACCTGCATTTGGATCGGACTTCTTTAACTCTTGTGCAGAAAGGTGTGCAGTATACTGCTGCATCCATTTTCAATAAGCTGCCACTCGAATTCAAAAATTTTAGCAGTAATCCACGCGCTTTCAAATCGAAACTGAAGAGTTTCCTCATGGGTCACTCCTTCTATTCTGTTGAGGAGTTCCTTGAAAAATTAAGCTGATTCTTATTGTATTGCTGATGGCGTTTACTTAAACTTATGGACTGACTTTTTTCAGGTTCATGAACATTTATTTTTATTTGTTATGTTTTTTATGTTGTAATTTCATGTACTGAAACGTTCCATGACCTTGAAGATTTGCTCCTCAATTTGGTTCTACGGAAGTTGACGTGTAAATAAATAAAAATAAAATACGGGAGGCTCGTCTTGTATTATCGCGAAATAGGGGAGATAGAGCCACAGACATGATACGTGAAATGGTGTGGCAATCATTAAAATAAAGGAGATTTCATTGCGACGGGATCTTCTTGTAAAATTTCAATCGCCAGTTTTCTCCTCCGATTGCGAAAACATTCTGTTGGCACCCACCTTCATAGGGAGAAATTATCATCATGATAAATTAAGAGAAATCAGAGCTCGTACAGAAAAATTTAAGTGCTCGCTTTTCCCGAACGCCGTTCGAGATTGGAACGGTAGAGAGACAGCTTGAAGGTGGTTCATTGAACCTGTTGCCAGGCAATTTACTGTGAATAGCAGAGAAATCTTGAAGATATAGATGTAAAAAAAAATTAGAAAACAACAATACCTCCAACCCCTACTGGGTCGTATCTGCACTATTACATACAAAATTCTTATATAAATTTCTCTCAGGCAGAATGCACTGTACTTTTTGTCATTATTTCATAAATGTTTTCGCTACTTGTTTCTTGCGGTGAAAATGTCTTACATTAGTTGCCTAAAAGAAACTGAAAACAATCCTTGATCTGGTAATTATACAGATAATGCCTTTTTGATCACAGCTAAAATACAGATAGTTACTAATTTTTTATGTTGCTTCCTCGTACTATACATAGAATGAAATATCTTCACATGAAGTCATAACTGTTCTCGGCAACACACACAACAGCATATTCTTGCACTTGTTCACAGCATTTTGAGGAGTCCTTTTCTCCCATTGGTTGTATCGACTGTGTTAGTGGTGGTGGCATTCTTTCTCTTTTCAGTCATTACCATTGCTCCCACAATATTTAGTAATATGAAACCTGGGATAAACACTATAAAGATTAGATACTCCTTACAAATTGACACAATTACAAACGGAAAATGTTATCAGTTCTTCTCATCTGACAACAAATTGTAAATTACTTTTAACTCAGCACCCTGTTTTTTATTGATGAATTTAAGTTTACTTTACTAATTATTTAATTTTATTAGTGGCTGTGACAACTATTCTAATGATAAAGAAACCTTTCACTCAGGAAGAAAGTTTGGGCGTCTCAATGATATAACATTTAGATTACTCTAAGAATTTGTTCTATTACTACTCTGACAATTAATGCCATTATTGACGCTTACAATCACGACTGACTTGCAGTTTGCCCTTTCGGATCAACATAATGTCTTACGCGTAGCCGCCCAATAGGTTCAGCCTTGAGTCACATGGTGGACACCATTTCAGTCGTTCTTTAAACGGCCTCGCCGCAGACCTGCGAGCCACCAGGTTATTACTCCACAATGCCAACATTGCTCCCAAACGCTCCACTGCTTACAGTATCTATACAATGAACTCATTTGTAACATACCTTTTGGTTACATTGTACTGTAACATATTGTACATAACTATTATCTCATGAATCTGCGCAGTAATAAGCTTTTTTGTCTTCAACATTATATAAACCTTTTGACACCTTTGTTACAAGTGTTGCTAGTTCCATGGCACGAGCTATACGAAGAATCTTACAAGGTCCTTCATATATTTCGAAGAACTTCTTTTATTTCACTATTTACTTTTGAAGATTTGGTCCTTGCCTTAACCAAAACAAGGTCCCCTAACTTACATGATCTTGCTGCCCTCTGTAGATTATTTTTATGGTTTTCCTGTCTCGTTCCTGTCTTTTCCTTCAAATTATCTAATGCTATTTTTCTAATGTCATTAATGTCCATCTGTCTTCTAGGTGGGAATTACACAATTTATTCAAATATATTTGGTGGCTTCTCACCAAACATTCCTTCGTAAGGCGAAGTTGTTGTGGAGTGCGGCTGTTCATACACTGTTTGTTCAATGTCATTTATATACTTTCCCGCATTATAATGTTTGTTAGCACAATAAATCGTAAACAATTTACCTATTTCTCTCATCATTCGTTCTGCTATATTTGATATTGTGATAGATGTGATTTCCTGCCAAATTTTTGATACAAATCACTAAGTACTCGTATTTTCTGTGGCTTCTCAACTTTCTTAATGTAATCTTTCCTCATAATGCTTCAGAGTGGGTCAATATAATCTTACTATTTTTTTAATGTCTAAAAAACTGTTACCTCCCTCTAAAGACTGCTATGTGCAACCGCTCTGTTTTCAATTGTACACGTTTGTTTAAAGGTGTAAGTCTTCACTGACGTTTGCTTAAGCTTGAGAAGTTGTTTTCAAATTCACCTACAATGACGCCTCGAGATTTCTTTTTCAATTTTAATCCAGCCTTTAAAGGGGGTTGATAGTAATTTTTACCCTGACTTTGGAAAGGATTTTTATACGCCTTTTGCAAAGGGGGTCAGTCTGAATTGTGCCCTGTAATCATCAGTTTAAATCAAACCTTGTGGTCACGTTATTGGTTATGTTAAGTCTCGATTAACTGCCACCAACTAACCTGGTGCTTAGTAAAATAGCCTGTGTTAACTCTTGTTTAGTCGGTTTAGCTCCGCTAAGCCTATTTTTGTAACACTATTGAAGTTACTCCATGCATACCCGGTGTCTAGATCAATCAAGGGGACCGGCTCGTGGTCAACATGTCATATATTGATCTTAATATGGTAAGGGAGCTGCCTTCCATCTAAATTTGAAGTAAGTTATGAATTTATGGGCACGTAATTTTCGAGTGTCTGATTTTTCCCCAGTTTCTTACACTGAAAATTTTTAGGTAAATTATGTTGTAATTAAGCTCTGTTTAGATGCTGGATTGGAGTATGTTTTTTAGATTGCTGATTCTGCCTGTAAAATAATGTTTACCTAATTGTTTCAAGTTTAATTATCCTTTAACTGACCCTCCGTCTGTTTTGCTATTCAGATTGCTGAGCATGCATGTAAAATCATATTTCGCTTAATTATTTATTCAAGTAAATTTTGGTTTAATTAATGTAAGCATAAATATTTGCGCAAATTGTTCAGACTGCAGATCTTGTCTGTAAAACCGCAAGTTGTTAGATTGTTCTGTGTATGCTACCAGTGTAAACTCTCCCACGCTTCTCAGTAAACAAAGAAAAAAGGTATATTTTTGTGCTAGCCTCGGTATCTTGTTCTTGGAGTGGGACACTGCCGCGAAGGCGGGAGAATCAACAATGATGAGTGGCACGAGACCATGGTGATCTATCTATTGGCAAAAGATTCCGGGATACTTCTTCGTTCAGATCACTGGGAGGGGACTGAATGAGGGAGCAACCACAAGAAAAGGAATGTCTAATGAACGAAGGAGTAATATTCTGAGAGTTGAACCATAGAGTGTGGTAGGGAAGTTAGAAAATTTGGAAAGACAAATGCGAAAGTTCAATCTATATATAATGTACGGATCAGTGATATAAAACGGAAAGGAGGTAAGAAATTCTAATCAGACGAACAAAGGGTAATATCAACATCAGAAGAACATGTTACAATGGGAGTAGGATCAGTCATAGACAGGTACAAATAGGAAATTAGGGCAGAGAGTGAGGTACTGTGAACAGAGTTGTTCTCATCAGAATCGACAGTAAACCAACGCTAACACCAATAATGGTGATGATGCGGTCCCACACTCCGAGGAGAGTAGGGAAAACTGCGGGAGACCCGCATCGCCGACTAGGCAAGGTCGTAGCGGAGGTGGTTTGCCCTTGCCTTCCCCCGACCGTAATGGGGATGAATGATGATGACGAAGACGTCACAACGACACCCAGTCATCTCGAGGCAGGGAACGTCCCTAACGGCGACGGGAATCGAACCCGATACGCTACCGCAAAACCACGAGCTGCAGAGAACGTCATTAATACAGGTATACAAGCCAACACGAACAGAAAATGAAGAAAAAGTATATGAGCACAGTGAACGAGTAATTCAATGTGCAAAGAGTGATAATAATATAATAATCTTGGAGAACTGGAATGCGGTAACTGGGGAAAGAATGGAAGAAAAAGTTCTGGCTGGATATGGGCTCGGCAGTAGGAACGACAAAGGAGAAACACTGATTCAATTCTGCCATAAACTTCATTTAACCATAGTGAATACATTACTAAAAAGCACTGGAGGGGGAAGCTGGGTTACATCATGGTCAAGAAAGCCTTTCGAAATCATATATTTGATTGAAAGACGCACCCAGTAGCAGATGCACCCTCGGGTCAGAATTTAATAATGATGAAGACCAGACTATAGTTTATTAAAATCGTTCGAAAGAATCAGTGTGAAAAGAAATGGGATACGCAAGTACCGAGAACGCTGTGACGTGTTCGAAATTCTCTAAGGCTCTAGCTATTACGATAATGAACAGCACAATAGGCAATTACGTTGAAGAAGAACAAATATCTCTAAAAAGGGGAATCACAGGTGCCGAACAGATAAAAATGTAGAGACAGGAAAGATAACTGCGAATAAATATTAGGTAACAGAAGAAGTACTTCAATTGATCGACGAAAGATGGAAGTAGGAAAATGTTCAGAGAAAGACAGGAATGTTGGAATATAAATCTTTTGTGAATGAAGTAAATAGGAAGTGCAGGGCATTAAAGGCGAAATGGCTGCAGGAAAGATAAGAAGAAATTAAAAAGAAGTGATCGTCGGGAGGACTGACTCAGCCTATGGGAAAGTCGAGACATAGGAGACCAACTATTAATCACAATTTCAAAGGTCTCTGGAATACCTGAAATCAGATAAGGTGGAGGGGATAGATAACATTTCATCGGAATCTTTAAAATCGTTTGCGGAAGTGGCAACTCAACAACTATTCAAGCTGGTGTGTCGAATCTATGTGAGCGAAAGCGTACTGAAACGAAACCATATATTTGGAGCACGAGCCGGGATGACGAACGCTCTCCTGACTAGAACGCAGCACAGCAGGGCCGAGTATACTTCACAATGCTTTTTGCAGCCGTGACGTTATTAGTGGGCTTTCAACTATCGTCTTTAGACAGCGCTTGTAAACGACCCCTGTAGGCGCCGTGTGCATTTGTATTATTCAATTACTTAGTAGTGTGTGGGCCGCACTATGGTGTTTCAAAGCAATGGTGAAATGAAAATGTATTACGAACACGACACCCTTACCATTAAATGTCAGTTAATAACGCATCAAGGATAAAAGGCTTGAAAAAAGATTATAATGAACATGAGTCAGTAGCTGTATGATTAAGCCTTAATGTAATGAAGTTTACGAAGTGAAAAGATGTAGGGTCATAGTATTCTTTGTTTTCACCTTAATATTAACACACTTTAATATGAATATAATATAAGTATTTTCTGATTTAACATTTCTTTCTGAATAGAGAACGAAGAATGAAATAAATATTTCGGTGTTTATTTTCGAATATGTATTGATTTCCAAGTTTGTGGTTAGGCAGCAACCTAAGAGGACGGCTTTACATTGCTGCGAGTGAAAAAGGCAGCAACAATATTCATATTCATCCATATTAAACACTTCGCTATTTATTTCCGGGTGTTTGGTTAGGCAGGAGTTGTAAAGGACAGCTTCAATTGCTGCGACTCGAACGAGCAACATTACAATTCATGTTTTTTCCTCTCACAAATATTTAGTTCTTTGTTTCCGAATTCCGAATACATGGCGATTTCCGAGTGTGTGGTTAGGCAGGAACCTAAGACTGTAATTACTGCGAGGGAAACAACGAACAGCAATATTTATAGCCTCTCTTGTCACAAATATCTAACACCTTGTGCAACCAAAGACAAATCCAGTAACGAGTTCTCGCTACAACTGTGAGATTTTCCTTTCACTAACACATCTCTAAAAGTCAACTCGGCGCTATAGCCATCGACAATCGATGGCCTCCTTTCTGGACTCTTTCACAGCGTGGTTGAGTCAGTTCTTGCAAAAAGTTGCGTGAAATTTACGCGACTCCAGCGAAGGATGGAGGACGAGCTCGGCCGAGCCAAAATGTCGACTAATCGATATGGATCCGGATTGTCGAAGGAAGGAGCAACAGTCGAGTTTAGGCAGAGACACGTGACAGAAGACTGGATTTGGTTAAGTGATCGAAAATGATAATTAATCAACAAGAATATTGGAGTGTGGTGGTGTTGGAATGCTAATGTATGATACTCTCGTCTTTATTTTCATAATCAATCAAGTACACTGATCAGACAGAACATTTTGAACACAGACGATAGCAGCGTCACCTGGCGGGGATTGGCTGGTAGTTAGATGCATGCACAGTGCATGTACTATCAGTAAACGTGTTGTCGGTGTGTAGAAAGGGGAAAGGCGCGCGATCTACACTCCTGGAAATTGAAATAAGAACACCGTGAATTCATTGTCCCAGGAAGGGGAAACTTTATTGACACATTCCTGGGGCTCAGATACATCACATGATCACACTGACAGAACCACAGCCACATAGACACAGGCAAAAGAGCATGCACAATGTCGGCACAAGTACAGTGTATATCCACCTTTCGCAGCAATGCAGGCTGCTATTCTCCCATGGAGACGATCGTAGAGATGCTGGATGTAGTCCTGTGGAACGGCGTGCCATGCCATTTCCACCTGGCGCCTCAGTTGGACCAGCGTTCGTGCTGGACGTTCAGACCGCGTGAGACGACGCTTCATCCAGTCCCAAACATGCTCAATGGGGGACAGATCCGGAGATCTTGCTGACCAGGGTAGTCGACTTACACCTTCTAGAGCACGTTGGGTGGCACGGGATACATGCGGACGTGCATTGTCCTGTTGGAACAGCAAGTTCCCTTTCCGGTATAGGAATGGTAGAACGATGGGTTCGATGACGGTTTGGATGTACCGTGCACTATTCAGTGTCCCCTCGACGATCACCAGAGGTGTACGGCCAGTGTAGGAGATCGCTCCCCACACCATGATGCCGGGTGTTGGCCCTGTGTGCCTCGGTCGTATGCAGTCCTGATTGTGGCGCTCACCTGCACGGCGCCAAACACGCATACGACCATCATTGGCACCAAGGCAGAAGCGACTCTCATCGCTGAAGACGACACGTCTCCATTCGTCTCTCCATTCACGCCTGTCGCGACACCACTGGAGGCGGACTGCACGATGTTGGGGCGTGAGCGGAAGACGGCCTAACGGTGTGCGGGACCGTAGCCCAGCTTCATGGAGACGGTTGCGAATGGTCCTCGCCGATACCCCAGGAGCAACAGTGTCCCTAATTTGCTGGGAAGTGGCGGTGCGGTCCCCTACGGCACTGCGTAGGATCCTACGGTCTTGGCGTGCATCCGTGCGTCGCTGCGGTCCGGTCCCAGGTCGACGGGCACGTGCACCTTCCGCCGACCACTGGCGACAACATCGATGTACTGTGGAGACCTCACGCCCCACGTGTTGAGCAATTCGGCGGTACGTCCACCCGGCCTCCCGCATGCCCACTATACGCCCTCGTTCAAAGTCCGTCAACTGCACCTACGGTTCACGACCAAGCTGTCGCGGCATGCTACCAGTGTTAAAGACTGCGATGGAGCTCCGTATGCCACGGCAAACTGGCTGACACTGACGGCGGCGGTGCACAAATGCTGCGCAGCTAGCGCCATTCGACGGCCAACACCGCGGTTCCTGGTGTGTCCGCTGTGCCGTGCGTGTGATCATTGCTTGTACAGCCCTCTCGCAGTGTCCGGAGCAAGTATGGTGGGTCTGACACACCGGTGTCAATGTGTTCTTTTTTCCATTTCAAGGAGTGTATATGAGATTTAACCGAGGACAGATTGCGATGGCCTGGAGGCTGGGCACGAGCATTTCGGAATCTGCATAGCTTTTCGGGTGTTCGAGAAGCTCTTCGGTGATTGTCTTCAACACGTGGCGAAATCAAGAGTAAACGACGCCCAGACGTCATGGGATTGGGCGGCCACCCCTCATGACAGGTGTCGGACGTCGTAGGCTGGGCAGAATGCTAAAGCATAACAGATCGATGAACTGTGGCGGAATTAACATCAGGTTTTTAATGTTGGGCAGAGTACAAGAGCATCTGAAAACACTGAGCGGGGTACACTCCTAACGATGGGCCTCCGCAGCCGACGACTTATGTACGTGCCAATGTTGACACAGTGACATCGGCAGCTAGGACTGAAATGGGCACGTGACCATCGGCACTGGACTTGGCGGAGTGGCCGAGCTTTGCATGGTCTGACGAGTCCCGACACATTCTTCACCATGCCGATGGAATGGCGCGAACCCGTATTCTTCCAGGGGAACAATTCCTTGTTATTTACTACTGGACGGGGACAAGCTGGCGGTGGCTCCATTATGGTCTGGTTGATCAGTGTACAGATCTCAGTTAGGTAAGAAAAATTGTGAATATTATCCATCGTGTTCTCGTAGAGATAAAGCGATGTTTCAGATTTGATAGTGAAGTGGAAACGTGAAGGGACACGTAAAGCACGAAAGCGTATAGGCCGAACTCGTCTATGGGCTGTCAGAGACCGCCGACAGTTGAAGAGGGTAGTAATGTGTAATAGGCAGACGTTTATACAGACCATTGTCAGTGTGTGGGTGTTATGTTGGGGAATTGCGCAACGGATTGATCTGACAAGTACGCTTTGGCTCCTGCAAGAAGCAATTTCTACCCCACACTACTACAGAAGTCAGACAGACGCTCCTAATGTACCTAAAAGAAATGCCTGAAAAACTTTGAGCAATGAATATCTTCTGGAGTCGTCCGCTGTAAGGAAAAGACACGAAAGTATTCTGTTTTCTTACGTAACTAGTGGGATACTTGGGTACTGGAGTATTGCTAGTTAGTGTAAGAAAAACTTTAAACGAACGGGAAATATTATTCATTGCAAAATTTATAAACTGATACACAAATTTTCGGGTTCTCCTCGGAATAGGAGGTTACCTCTTATGGATAGAAATCCTGTTAATCACATTTACATACAAAGTGTGGGAAAGCTCGTTTGCCCTTTTCTTCAAGAATGTTATTTACTTGGCAGAATGGCGGAGAGCCGCGCCTACTCAATTTGAATAATTATTCGAGTTAATTTTTCTAAGTACGGTCGAGGCTGTCACGTGAGAAATGTAATGGAGTGATGTGAATGAAGTATGTTATTTCTAATGGAGGAAAGAATGGGGCTCGCCTACGCTGTAGCGCACAATACCGTGAGCTGCGAAGACTGCTGCCTGCGTCGTTCGCCGCTGAAAAACAGCAAAACTATCTCTTTCTATCTGGATTGACCTTAGCCAATCGAACTCTCATTACGCCTTGATGAAGTCAAGGACTCCTATCTGCCCCTAGTCTAACTATTGGCGTGGTGCACCGGTCAGATAACCAGTCCACCGCGATGCCACTCAATGTACTCTGTCTGTGTTCACACAGCACGTTAAGTGTCTCGGCCAACACAGAGAACAAACGCTCAATCGTGAGCAACTCAATATAGAGTGTCACTCCGAGGTCACGATAGAAGTGCTCTCTCAGTGCAGTAGTCCGCAGCTCGTGGTCGTGCGGTAGCGTTCTCGCTTCCCTAGCCCGGGTTCCCGGATTCGAGTCCCGGCGGGGTCAGGGATTTTCTCTGCCTCGTGATGACTGTGTGTTGTGTGCTGTCCTTAGGTTAGTTAGGTTTAAGTAGTTATAAGTTCTAGGGGACTGATGACCTCAGATGTTAAGTCCCATAATGCTCAGAGCCATTTTTTTTTCAGTGCGGTACTGAGTGGAGACTTTGTTCCTCGCTCTCTGCGTACACGCACGAGTGCACTCGCTCCCGTCGTCGTGGCTTGAATGTTTGTGTACTCCAGCCTCGACTTTTTGATCTCGGTGAGCACCTGCGATTTATTTATTAGATTTGCATAGCGATTAAATGTAAATATGTAAAATTGACTCTACCCTATCGAGTTTGGGCTCGAATTAAACGTCTTGATACGCAGCATACGATGGTGAGGTCGGAAAATGTAAGAAATGAAGGTCAGGAGACAATGCCACCTTCTACCATCACACATGAATTCCTAACTGCATGAGTATCTACTGCAAGACAATTAGGCGGGACGTGAGAAAACTTGGATTTCATGGTTGAGTCACACATCACGCCGGTATATACCAAACGACGCCCTCCTTGGTGTAAGGAGCTTAAACAATGGGATGATAGAACAGTGGAAAAACGTTGTGTGGAGTGACTAATCACAGTACGCAATGTGGAGATCTGATGGGAGGGTGTGGCTATGGCGAATACCCGATGAACATCCTCTGCCAGCGTGTATAATGCCAACAGAAAAATTCGGAGGCTTTTCATCGAGGGGGCTTGCACCTCTTGTTGTTTTGCGTGTCACTATCGCAGCACAGGCCTACATTGATGTTTCAAGCACCTTCTTGCATCCCACTGTTGAAGAACAATTCGGGAACAGCTACTGCATCTTCCAAAAGATTGAGCTCCTGTTCATAACGCACGGCCTGTGACGCAGTGGTTACACTATAGCAACATGCGTGTAAAGGACTGGCCTGCACAGAGTCCTGACCTGAATCCTATAGAACACCTCACCGGCTGACATCGATATCTCTCCTCAATGCAGCATTCCTTGAAGTATTGGCTGCCATACCCTAAGAAACATTCGAGCACCGGATTGAACGTATGCCTGCGAGAGTTGAAGCTGTCATCAAGGCCAACACCACACTGAATTCTAACATTACCGATGCAGGGCGGAACGAACTTATGTCATTTTCAGCCAGATGTCCGGATACTTTTGATCACACAGTCTATATCTTCTGACCCCCCCCCCCATGAGCCATGGACCTTGCCGTTGGTGGTGAGTCTTGCGTGCCTCAGAGATACAGATAGCCGTACCAAAGGTGCAACCACAACGGAGGGGTAGTTGTTGAGAGGCCAGGCAAACGTGTGGTTCCTGAAGAGGGGCAGCAGCCTTTTCAGTAGTTGCAGGGGCAACAGTCTGGATGATTGACTGATCTGGTCTTGTAACAATAACCAAAACGGCCTTGCTGTGCTGCTACTGCGAACGGCTGAAAGCAAGGGGAAACTACAGCCGTAATCTTTCCTGAGGGCATGCAGCTTTACAGTATGATTAAATGATGATGGCGTCCTCTTGGGTAAAATATTCCGGAGGTAAAATAGTCCCCCATTCGGATCTCCGAGCGGGGACTACTCAAGAGCACGTAGTTATCAGGAGAAAGAAAACTGGCGTTCTACGGATCGGAGCGTGGAATGTCAGATCCTTAATCGGGCAGGTAGGTTAGAAAATTTAAAAAGGGAAATGGATAGGTTAAAGTTAGATATAGTGGGCATTAGTGAAGTTCGGTGGCAGGAGGAACAAGACTTTTGGTCAGGTGAATACAAGGTTATAAATACAAACACAAATAGGGGTGATGCAGGAGTAGGTTTAATAATGAATAAAAAATAGGAGTGCGGGTAAGCTACTACAAACAGCATAGTGAACGCATTATTGTGGCCAAGATAAACACGAAGCTCATGCCTACTACAGTAGTACAAGTTAATATGCCAACTAGCTCTGCAGATGATGAAGAAATTGATGAAATGTATGATGAGCTAAAAGAAATTATTCAGGTAGTGAAGGGAGATGAATATTTAATAGTCATGGGTGACTGGAATTCGAGAATAGGAAAAGGGAGAGAAAGAAACATAGTGGGTGAATATGGATTGGGAGAAAGAAATGAAAGAGGAAGCCGTCTGGTAGAATTTTGCACAAAGCATAACTTAATCATAGCCAACACATGGTTCAACAACCATGATAGAAGGTTGTACATATGGAAGAATCCTGGAGATACTAGAAGATATCAGATAGATTATATAATGGTAAGACAGAGATTTAGGAACCAGGTTTTAAATTGTAAGACATTTGCAGAGGCAGATGTGGACTCAGACCACAATCTATTGGTTATGAACTGTAGATTAAAACTGAAGAAACTGCAAAAAGGTGGGAATTTAAGGAGATCGGACCTCGATAAACTGACTAAACCAGAGGTTGTACAGAGTTTCAGGGAGAGCATAAGGGAATGATTGACAGGAACGGGGGAAAGAAATACAATAGAAGAAGAATGCGTAGCTCTGAGGGATGAAGTAGTGAAGGCAGCAGAGAATCAAGTAGGTAAAAAGAAGAGGGCTAGTAGAAATCCTTGGGTAACAGAAGAAATATTGAATTTAATTGATGAAAGGAGAAAATATAAAAATGCAATAAAACAAGCAGGCAAAACGGAATACAAACCTCTCAAAAATGAGATCGACAGGAAGTACCAAATGGCTAAGCAGGGATGTCTACCGGACAGATGTAAGGATGTAGAGGCTTATCTCACTAGGGGCAAGATAGGTACTGCCTACAGGAAAATTAAAGAAACCTTTGGTCAAAGAGAGTCACTTGTATGAATATCAAGAGCTCAGACAGAAACCCATTTCTGAGCAAAGAAGGGAAATCAGAAATTTGGAAGGAGTATATAGAGGGTCTATACAAGGGCGATGTACTTGAGGACAATATTATGGAAATGGAAGAGGAGGTAGATGAAGATGAAATGGGAGATACGATACTGCGTGAAGAGTTTGACAGAGCACTGAAAGACCTGAGTCGAAACAAGGCCCCCTGAGTAGACAACATACCGTTAGAACTACTGACGGCCTTGCGAGAGCCAGTCCTGACAAAACTCTACCAACTGGTGAGCAAGATGTATGAGACAGGCGAAATACCCTCAGACTTCAAGAAGAATATAGTAATTCCAATCCCAAAGAAAGCAGGTGTTGACAAATGTGAAAATTACCGAACTGTCAGTTTCACAAGCCACTGCTGCAAAATACTAACACGACTTGTTTACAGACGAATGGAAAAACTGATAGAATCCGTCCTTGGGGAAGATCAGTTTGGATTCCGTAGAAATGTTGGAACATGTGATGCAATACTGACCTTACGACTTATCTTAGAAGAAAGATAGAGCAAAGGCAAACATACATTTCTAGCGTTTGTATACTTAGAGAAAGCTTTTGACAATGTTGACTGGAATATTCTCTTCCAAATTCTAAAGCTGGCTGAGGTAAGAGAGTGACCAAGAGATGAATACACTAAGCAGATTCAGAAGGATGTAGGTTGCACTAGGTACTGGGAGATGAAAAAGCTAGCACAGTATAGAATAGCATGGAGAGCTGCATCAAACCAGTCTCAGGACTGAAGACCACAACAACAACAACAACAACAACAACAACAACATATCTTGTGAGTATATTTGTATATATGAAAGCGTTGTTCACAAAATTATATTTAATAACTGTTAGTGTTAGCGACATATTAACAGTAATTTAAAGAAACAGTTTAATAATGTCTAATCTGAAAGGGAAAGGTGATTTTAAGGGATAGGTACATTAGGACTGTTTATTTCTTTTGTTGATGGTGCTTGCAGAGGATCCCTCCAGGTTCCGAGTAAGTAATGGAATAGAAATGCAACGCGACGTAATGTAATGCCCAGTGTGAAGGATATCAATTCACGGTAATTAGCATTCTGTGTACAATGTTTCTAACGAGATTCCAAGTAAAGTAACTGCAGGCCATTCTAAAGTGCATGTAGAACAGTTTCTCTGCTTGAAATATGGGCGCAGCTTCCGCTGTTCGCATGAGGTTTGTGTGTTGCTGGGGCGGCTGTCTACCACTCGGTGAAGAAGCGGTGCAATGTTTCTTGCCGCACCGGATAAGTATAACGCGAGGTAGTGCTCTTGCCCACAGAGCTGCATCACGATATTTACACGACTACTTACTGAAGCAGTGAAGCATTTTCCAGTTGCGTGTAAAATATCGCACAGTGACTACAAGAACATCAGGTAGGAGGCCGACATTTGGAATGCAATAGCTAATGAATCGGTAAGCAACAGCGGTAAGTGCCACATGTTGTTGTTGTTGTTGTTGTTGTTGTTGTGGTCTTCAGTCCTGAAACTGGTTTGATGCAGCTCTCCATGCTACTCTATCCTATGCAAGCTTCTTCATCTCCCAGTACCTACTGCAATTTACATCCTTCTGAATTTGCTCAGTGTATTCATCTCTTGGTCTCCCTCTACGATTTTTACCCTCCACGCTGCCCTCCAGTACTAAATTGGTGATCCCTTGATGCCCAGAACATGTCCTACCAACCGATCCCTTCTTCTGGTCAAGTTGTGCCACAAACGTCTCTTCTCCCCAATCCTATACAATACTTCCTCATTAGTTACGTGATCTACCCATCTAATCCTCAGCATTCTTCTGTAGCACCACATTTCGAAAGCTTCTATTCAATTCTTGCCCAAGCTATTTATCGTCCATGTTTCACTTCCATACATGGCTACACTCCATTCAAATACTTTCAGAAAAGACTTCCTGACACTTAAATCTATACTCGATGTTAACAAATTTCCCTCCTTCAGAAACGCTTTCCTTGCCATTGCCAGTCTACATTTCATATCCTCTCTACTTCGATCATCATCCGTTACTTTGCTCCCCAAATAGCAAAACTCCTTTACTACTTTATGTGTCTCATTTCCTAATCTAATTCCCTCAGCATCACCCGACTTAATTCGACTACATTCCATTATCCTCGTTTTGCTTTTGTTGATGTTCATCTTATATCCTCGTTTCAAGACACTGTCCATTCCATTCAACTGCTCTTCCAAGTCCTTTGCTGTCTCTGTCAGAATTACAATGTCATCGGCGAACCTCAAAATTTTTATTGCTTCTCCATGGATTTTAATAACTACTCCAAATTTTTCTTTTGTTTCCTTTACTGCTGGCTCAGTATACAGATTGAAGAACATCGGGGAGAGGCTACAACCCTGTCTTACTCCCTTACTACTCACTGCTTCCCTTTCATGTCCCTCGACTCTTATAACTGCTATCTGTTTTCTGTACAAATTGTAAATAGCCTTTCGCTCCCTGTATTTTACCCCTGCCACCTTCAGAATTGGAAAGAGAGTATTCGAGTCAACATTGTCAAAAGCTTTCTCTAAATATGCAAAAGCTAGAAACGTAGGATTGCCTTACTTAATCTTGCTTCTAAGATAAGTCGTAAGGTCAGTATTGCCTCACGTGTTCCTGTATTTCTATGGAATCCAAATTGATCTTCCTCGAGGTCGGCTTCTACCAGTTTTTCCATTCGTCTGTAAAGAAATCGTATTAGTATTTTGCAGCTGTGGCTTATTAAACTGATAGTTCGATAATTGTCACATCTGTCAACACCTGCTTTCTTTGGGATTGGAATTATTATATTCTTTTTGAAGTCTGACGGTATTTCACCTGTCTCATACATCTTGCTCACTAGATGGTAGAGTTTTATCAGAACTGGCTCTCGCAAGGCCGTCAGTAGTTCCAACGCAATGTTGTCTACTCAGGAGGCCTTGTATCGACTCAGGTCTTTCAGTGCTCAGTCAAACTCTTCACGCAGTATCGTATCTCCCATTTCATCTTCATCTACCTCCTCTTCCATTTCCATAATATTGTCCTCAAGTACGTCACCCTTGTATAGACCCTCTATATACTCCTTCCACCTTTCTGCTTTCCCTTCTTTGCTTAGAACTGTGTTTCCATCTGAGGTCTTGATGTCCATACAAGTGGTTCTCTTATCTCCAAAGGTCTCTTTAATTTTCCTGTAGGCGGTACCTATCTTGCCCCTAGCGAGATAAGCCTCTACATCCTTAGATTTGTCCTCTAGCCATCGCTGCTTAGCCATTTTGTACTTCCTGTCGATTTCATTTTGAGACGTTTGTATTCCTTTTTGCCTACTTTATTTATTGCATTTTTATATCTTCTCGTTTCACCAATTAAATTCAATATTTCTCCTTTTACCCAAGGATTTCTAATAGTACTCGTCTTTTTTACCTGCTCCATCCTCTGCTGCCTTCACTACTTGATCCCTCAGAGCTACCCATTCTTCTTCTACTGTATTTCTTTCCCCCATTCCTGTCAATTGTTCTCTTATGCTCTCCCTGCAACTCTACAACCTCTGGTTTAGTCAGTTTATCGAGGTCCCATCTCCTTAAATTTCCACCTTTTTGCAGTTTCTTCAGTTTTAATCTACAGTTCATAACCAATAGATTGTGGTCAGAGTCCACATCTGCCCCTGGAAATGTCTTATAATTTAAAACCTGGTTCTTAAATCTCTGTCTTACCATTATATAATCTATCTGATTCCTTTTAGTAACTCCAGGGTTCTTCCATGTATTAAACCTTCTTTCATGATTCTGAAACAAAGTGTTAGCTATGATTAAGCTGTGCTCTGTGCAAAATTCTACCAGGCGGCTTCCTCTTTTAATTCTTTGCCCCAATCCATATCCATCTACTACGTTTCCTTCTCTCCTTTTTCCTACACTCGAATTCCAGTCACCCATGACTATTAAAATTTCATCTCCCTTCACTATCTGAATAATTTCTTTTATTTCATCATACATTTCTTCAATTTCTTCGTCATCTGCAGAGCTAGCTGGCATATAAACTTGTACTACTGTAGTAGGCATGGGCTTTGTATCTATCTTGGCCACAATAATGTGTTCACTATGTTGTTTGTAGTACATGTATCACAGTGGAACAACGGAAATAAAATGTTCAAACGAACCTACGTTCTGTATTTTAATTTAAAAAACCTACCTGTTACCAACAGTTAGTCTAAAATTTAAAGTCACATGTGACTATTACAGCGCCATCTATCACAAAGCGAAAACTGTGGTCCAAGTAAAACATACATATTTCTTTACTTAATACACGAATATGTAATAAAAAAGGGGGTTATATTTTAAAAATCGCAGTTGATATCCGTTTGACATATAGCAGCGCTGTCTAGCGGGCCAACCATAGGGCTATCTGGTTTTCCCCTTCAAGCTAGACTAGTTACGTTCTTTGTAGTTTTTTCGTTTGACGCTTATTTCGTGAGATATTTGGCGAGGTCACAATCAATGGTCCACGCTGTATACTCGCATCGGAGTCGTGGTACATCCCATATATACTGGAATAACGCTCAGAAACGGAAACTTTTCGATAACCCCTTATACATAATTAGCATGCCTAACATGATGAGTAAGTTGCCAACTTTTGTTGTACTGATAACAGCATGAATAGTTAATATTTTTACTTTCATTACAACGATTTAGCCATGTGTTAGTATTAGTTACCTGTAACTGCCCCACATAAGTTTCATACAGATAAGTGCAAACGAGTCATGTTATGTGAAATAGACTAGTTAACAGAGTGTAAATAAAAGTTTTTCAGTGCTGCAAACAAACATTTCTGACTGTAGAGTATACAGGGTGTACCACTTTAATCGAAAATGGGGAATAACTCGGGATACAGACAGATACAGCAAAACGTTGTAGATAAAAGTTGTAAGTGGAAAAGAGGGTCTCACACTGCTGCTGATGGCTGTTACCATGATTTTGAAAGTGATTGGGAGGCTGATTTTTTAAAGGAGAACCCTAATATTTGATTTAATATTCGTAAAGAGCGGCAAATTTTAAGTGTAAAACAATATATTATTCAAGATAATGCCAAGGTTCAATGAAGGTCAAAGAAGCAAATATGATTTCTGTTATACAAGGGATTAACTCTGAATAGAGGAAGCATAGAGCAAAATACAGAATTAGATACAAATTGAAAGGGAAATAAGGGGGCACACATCATTGTCCGTAACCAGTACCTGAAAGGTAATTATCGAAGGCCATTAGAAGTTTGACTTCTGTTTCATGGAATACCCTGTTTGTGACTTCTGATTCGAAAAGAGCAAAAAGATATTTGAACTTTAAATTTTAATTAACATTTTTGTTGGCAAAAATAAATGCATCACAACAAATGAATGTTACTTTGACATCTTCAAGAGAGAACAAACATAAATAAAACGTAGATAATTGATGTACAAGTCGTCGAGTGAGTCTCCTCGTGTCTCAGTCCTCGGGATGCCCCTTCTAATATGTATCTAACATTGTATTTTCTTGTATCCCTGTTCTGTTCCGAGTTAATCCCGACTAGAACTAAAAACATATTTCTTTATTAGATCTTTACTGAACCTAAACAGTACCTTGCATAACGTATCATTTTAAACCTAACCTTTGCCGCTCTTTTCAAATATACATTAAATATTAGGGTTCCTACTTTAAAAAATAGCTTTAATCTCCAAATTACCTTCAAAATCTCATTAGAAATCATGGCCATTAATAACATCGTTCGACTCTGTTTGCCTCCTACAACTTACATATAAAACATTTTGCTGTATCTGATCTCTAATCGAGTTATTCCTCATTACGGATTAAAATTATCCATCCTGTACACCAGAGAATAATAATACAAATACTATATGACAACGCTGAAATACTTGAAAAACTAAGTCTGTATAGTTTCCAAGAAGTAAATAGTCTCAATAATAAGCATTTAATGGTTTAAATAATTACCAAGTGTTCCCTAATACCAAATGTTGATGTGGTAGCTTGTTGTCTGTCTTAGCGTTGATTTCTGAAGGTTTATTGTTCTCGTTGTAGAGGGTTTAAAAATTTTGATGTTACAAAATTGCGTGACATACATACTGTCTTTATACGCCGGATTGCTGTAGATACCGTTGTTTCTGTTGATCAACGCAATACTCAGCACTTACAAGCCTGCATTCCAACGTCATTTTCAACTAAACTTCTATCAAACATCGTGCTTTACGTTTTAGCCTGCCGCGGTGGTCTCGCGTTCTAGGCGCTCAGTCCGGAACCGCGCGACTGTTACGGTTGCAGGTTGGAATCCTGCCTCGGGCATGGATGTGTGTGGTGTCCTTAGGTTAGTTAGGTTTAATTAGTTCTAAGTTCTAGGCGACTGATGACCACAGATGTTAAGTCGCATAGTGCTCAGAGCCATTTGAGCCTTTACGTTTTAATTTTCTTTTGGAGGATCATTTTTAAATTGCCGCTGTGGGAAAGGGCGTTCAAGGTAGTTTGACAACCAAACCTTTCTTTCCAGTCATTATGTGAGGGCTACATAGATTCTGTCTGGAAAGATAGTCAGGACTTGGAACACTCATAGGGTTCTCTATACATCTCTGATACAAGTTAGATACCTCAAAAACCCCATTTTAATTTTTTATATAACCATCAATATAGACACAAACTAATCTACAATCTGGCACAACAATTATGCTGACCAATGATGAAAATCTCTTCAAGTAGCACCAATAACTAACGCAAGTTTCGCGGACAGTTGATAGTAACATTTTTATGGTCAATACTAACGCTACAGTTTTGAAATCTCCATAAATCTTTGAATCCTTCAGTACATTTTATCCAGATTTCGGCGATGGTTTCCTGCAAATGTATGGGCTCCATTTTTTTATAATTGCGTTACAGCAGTGGGAGACAACTGCACTCGGAAATTGTGGCCTATGGTATAAAACGTGTCAGCCGTAGCGAGATCCTTAAAAGAAAGCATTAACAGTAATTAAAACGAGTAATATATATAACTGATATCATACATCACAGTAATTATAATACTGCACACCAGTAAAATTAATGACTACGTTAAAAAGAGATGGAACAATCGTTGCAGCTACTATAAATTCTTAGATGTAAAACAAGTGCAGGACAGGGTATGGTCTAAACATATGGAGGTTTTCCGCCCCTTTTTTCATTTGCATTGTTAGTGTATCTGCCTCTCGAATAGAAGCAGTTTCAGTTACAGCAGATTCTCGGTTACATGCCACATACAGCTAAGAAAAACATATGTAGAAACAAAACGAGCTACTAAAGAGCCACATGATATGTTTAGCATTATTTGAGCAGATACCAGAACAGTGAAGGCGTTTTCACCGAGAAGATAAATCTTGTAAAAATTAAAAATGGTACAACCAATGGCAGAACAATAGTTCTTACAGTAGGAGGAAACCTAGGCAATGGCAGCGCGTAATAGTAACGATGCCACGCAATCTGTCTCAGTTAATAAAGTAAAGAATAGGCAAGAGAATGCCGCCAGCTTAACCAATAAAGGGAGAGTTATCATAGAATTGAGTGGTACAGTGTCTACTCCAACATATGAGCTTCATTCACTACAACGAAATAACTGTCCATTCTGTGTCTCTGTTGTTTTAAAAAAGTACTTCGTATTTTTTTACAGTTCGTTGTAATTGTAAAAATAAAAAATTGTTTCTGTGAACCTATCGTTGTATTGTTAGACACCGTTAAGTAATTACCAACAGCGACTGTTGATAAACGCAAAATGTATTCTGTTTTGGTATGTCGTCATGTAATCTCATCGGAACATTCACGGTCCATTCTAAAGTAACCGAAAAACCTTTCCTTCTCTAGATGATATTGCAGCATCGGTGTATGATACGATCTTTCGAAATTGATGTCATGTACCCACTTCCTTTTTTCTGAATGACATTTCAGCAGTACCTATCAAAACGTACTGTTTTGCATTTCATTCCAAAAGTACAATTTCATGATCAACAGCATATATGAAAAACAATCAAAATTACGAAAAGTAAGGAAAGCAATCACACTGTTGTGTTTTTGAAACACTTACACTAATAGTCCAAAACATGCTTGTTCGTCCATCTTCGGAACGAAATGCATCACCTATCTCGCGTGTCAAGTGTCCGACAGTTTGTGGAGGTATGGGGCATGAGATGTCTACGCACAGATCGTGCATTTCGCATAAATAACGGGCCACTGTTTCATGTACACGGTGATGACGCCCCATAGCAACTCAGATGGATTCCGTAGGATTTACATCAAGAGAATCTGGTCGTCCGAAACATCAAACAGAGTTCAGTATTGTGCTTTCCAAACGACTGTAGCATGGTTCTGGCTTCGAGACACGGACAGTTATACTACTGAAAGATGACATCAAACATGGAGGGATGCAGGTGGTTCGCAGCTGTCAGCGTGTCTTCCATTACTACTACAGCTCCGATGCAAGTGCAGGAGAATGTCTCCCATAGCACAATACTGCTCCCAGCGGCCTGCGTCCGAGGCCCGCTGCACGCTTCGAGCCGCCGTTCATCTCGATGACCATACCTTCCCTTGGGGGATCCCCCGTTCGTATCTGCTCGGTTTACCTAGTTTTATTACCGTGTCACGTGCCCGTAACGCCACGTCGCGGTGGGCAGAGGTCATAATGCTTTAGCCGGCCGCGGTGGTCTCGCCGTTCTAGGCGCGCAGTCCGGAACCGCGCGACTGCTACGGTCGCAGGTTCGAATCCTGCCTCGGGCATGGATGTATGTGATGTCCTTGGGTTAGTTAGGTTTAAGTATTTCTAAGTTCTAGGGGACTGATGACCACAGCAGTTGAGTCCCATAGTGCTCAGAGCCATTTGAACCATAATGCTTTATCATATCAGTGTATTAATTGTACAAACAGAAACTCTCTTGGAATGAAACAGTAAAGAGATTCCGTAGTGTCCCTTCTGCTGCAGTTAAAACATGCCTCTTCTTGTATCCCAGCCTGGCGACAACTTAGGCTCTCCGTCCGACACAGATATCGACACAAGGCATTCACTGGCAGACACCGTGACCCGCGCAACAACGCCCTGGCTATGCTTCAAGCGATGACAAGTAAGGCGCATGGCCAGTATATAAGGTGTTCCAGGAGGAACGTCAGTATTCAGCGATATGACAGGAACGATAAGTTCGGGTGAAAACTTCACACTGACATATGCCCTATTCTGAACGGTTTCGGAGATAGGATTTAATGTACAGTGAGGTTTATTTTCTCTATTGCTCCATTCATCGTCGGGTTTACACATGTTCATATGTTCAACTTCTAATAAACATTACAACATGGTTTTACAATGTATCAATTAAGGAACATGTATTTATAACACATTAACATCTAAGCATTATCGTACACGTGACGTATCACTTTGCTGCGCCATTTCAACGATGTGTTGCTGGTGGTGTCACACGTTGTTGAACTCCACGTTCAGAAGAAAAATGGGAACTTCGAAGAATATTCGTTTTACACAATGTGCTGAAAACTCTGCTAATCACTCTTCTATCAGGAATTCGATGTGCCGGAAACCGCAGACGGTATTCTTTGACAGCAGTAGCAGCACTACAATCACTGACCATATTTGCACATTGTTCATTAGCGCAGATGTGTGGCATTTTGACCATCGCTTGTACGAAAATAGTTGCGTCTGTCTGATACACTCTCAGTCCCGCACACTACTTCTCTCATTGTCACAACAAACCACAGAAAAATAGGCGTTCATCGTGCTAGTTCAGTGACAGAAAGACATTCCGAGCAAAGACGTTGAAAGCAAAGAGGTAGGTTGGGCTAGAACAGAACTTCAAAAAGGTTGGCTGGTTAAGACACATACTTGCACGTCATCAGTCCCAAAACAAATATGCATTAAATGAGTTCTGTCTCGGAAATAATTCGGAATAAGCCACATGTCCATACGATTTTTTTTTCTTCAAATGGACGGGAGTGGCCGCGCAATCTGTGACATGGCGCCTCAAACAGGGCGCGGCCTATGTGCGTGGCTGAAAGTTGACTATTCATCCTGGGACAGCGTATGCAGACCTCCCAAAATAAAAAATTATGCAATGTAAAATGTACCTTCTTAAGGTACTTTTCGTGTTTAGGTATATAAGAACACCGTGAATTCATTGTCCCAGGAAGGGGAAACTTTATTGACACATTCCTGGGGTCAGATACATCACATGATCACACTGACAGAACCACAGGCACATAGACACAGGCAACAGAGCATGCACAATGTCGGCACTAGTACAGTGTATATCCACCTTTCGCAGCAATGCAGGCTGCTATTCTCCCATGGAGACGATCGTAGAGATGCTGGATGTAGTCCTGTGGAACGGCTTGCCATGCCATTTCCACCTGGCGCCTCAGTTGGACCAGCGTTCGTGCTGGACGTGCAGACCGCGTGAGACGACGCTTCATCCAGTCCCAAACATGCTCAATGGGGGACAGATCCGGAGATCTTGCTGGCCAGGCTAGTTGACTTACACCTTCTAGAGCACGTTGGGTGGCATGGGATACATGCGGACGTGCATTGTCCTGTTGGAACAGCAAGTTCCCTTGCCGGTCTAGGAATTGTAGAACGATGGGTTCGATGACGGTTTGGATGTACCGTGCACTATTCAGTGTCCCCTCGACGATCACCAGAGGTGTACGGCCAGTGTAGGAGATCGCTCCCCACACCATGATGCCGGGTGTTGGCCCTGTGTGCCTCGGTCGTATGCAGTCCTGATTGTAGCGCTCACCTGCACGGCGCCAAACACGCATATCACCATCATTGGCACCAAGGCAGAAGCGACTCTCATCGCTGAAGACGACACGTCTCCATTCGTCCCTCCATTCACGCCTGTCGCGACACCACTGGAGGCGGGCTGCACGATGTTGGGGCGTGAGCGGAAGACTGCCTAACGGTGTGCGGGACCGTAGCCCAGCTTCATGGAGACGGTTGCGAATGGTCCTCGCCGATACCCCAGGAGCAACAGTGTCCCTAATTTGCTGGGAAGTGGTGGTGAGGTCCCCTACGGCACTGCGTAGGATCCTACGGTCTTGGCGTGCATCCGTGCGTCGCTGCGGTCTGGTCCCAGGTCGACGGGCACGTGCACCTTCCGCCGACCACTGGCGACAACATCGATGTACTGTGGAGACCTCACGCCCCACGTGTTGAGCAATTCGGCGGTACGTCCACCCGGCCTCCCGCATGCCCACTATACGCCCTCTCTCAAAGTCCGTCAACTGCACATACGGTTCACGTACACGCTGTCGCGGCATGCTACCAGTATTAAAGACTGCGATGGAGTTCCGTATGCCACGGCAAACTGGCTGACACTGACGGCGGCGGTGCACAAATGCTGCGCAGCTAGCGCCATTCGACGGCCAACACCGCGGTTCCTGGTGTGTCCGCTGTGCCGTGCGTGTGATCATTGCTTGTACAGTCCTCTCGCAGTGTCCGGAGCAAGTATGGTGGGTCTGACACACCGGTGTCAATGTGTTCTTTTTTCCATTTCCAGGAGTGTATATATATATATATATATATATATATATATATATATATATATATATATATATATATATATATATGGCTCACCGGCCATTTGACCACCTTTTTCTGAGCGCGTGCCCGAACTCTTACGGGAAACGGCAGAAAGCCGCGAGTAATGAGTATAATGGGTAGGGACACTATGAATATAGTGCGGGGCAATAAGTTGAGACTGTGGGTCTCACGGGAGGCGTGCCAGAGATAAGTCCGTGCAGTCGCACTATCCTCTGTGTTCTCGGTGGCTCAGATGGCTAGAGCGTCTGCCATGTAAGCAGGAGATCCCAGGTTCGAGTCCCGGTCCCGGCACACATTCTTAACTGTCTCCCTTGACTTATATCGACGCATGTATGCAGCTAGGGGTATTTATTTTATCGTAATTTCATTCTAACGAGCTGCATGGTCACCGATGGTACCGGTTCTTTCGGAGATGTCCGAAAGAACAGATACCATTTTCATATAAATAGAGATGAAACCTGTATAAAATGAAAGAAGCAGAGGTTGTAGTGAGTTTCAAAAAGAGCGTTAGAGAACGAATGACAAGAAGAGAGGAAAGGAATACAGTAGAAGAAGAATGGGTGGCTGTGAGAGATGAAATAGTGAAAGCAGCAGAGGATCGAGTCGGTAAAAATATGAGGGCTAGTAGAAATCCTTAGGTAACTGAGAAGATATTGAAGTTAATTGATGAAAGGAGCAAATATAAAATGCAGTAAATGAAGAAGTCAAAAAGGAATAAAAACGTCTCAAAAAGGGGATCGACAGGAAGTGCAAAGTGGCTAACAGGAATGGCTACAGGACAAATGTGAGGATGTAGAGGCATATATCACTAAGATAGATACTGCCTACAGGAAAATTAAAGAGTCTTTTGGAGAAAAGAGACCAACTTGCATGAATATCAGGAGAGCATAAAGGTAGAAGGAGAAATAGAGAGTTTGTGCAATGGCGATGTAATCGAGGACAGTATTATGGAAATGGAAGAGAACGGAGGTGAAGATGAAATGGAAGATATGATACCGCTTGAAGAATTTGACAGTGCAATGAAAGAACTAAGACGAAACAAGCCCCCGAGAGTAGACAACATTCCATTAGAACACTGATAGCCTTGGGAGAACCAGCGCTGACAATACCCTACCATCTGGTGACCAAGATGTATGAGACAGGCGAAATAACTTCAGACTTCAAGAAGAATATAATAATTCCAATCCCAAAGAAAGCGGGTGTTAAAAGGTGTAAAAATTACCGAAATGTCAGTTTAATAAGTCACGGCTGCAAAATAAATACGAGTGGAATAAACTGGTAGAAGTCAACCTCGGAGAAGATCAGTTTGGATTCCATAGAAATGTTGGAACACGCGAGGCAATACTGACCCTACGATTTACATAGAAGATAGATTAAGGAAAGGCAAACCTACGTTTCTAGTATTTGTAGACATAGAGTAAGTTTTTGACTGGAATACTCTCTTTAAAATTTAGAAGGTGGCAGGCAGCAAAAGATTATTTACAGTTTGTACAGAAACCAGATCGCAGTTATAAGAATCGAGGGTCATCAAAGGGAAGCAATGGTTGAGAAGGGAGTGAGACAGGGTTGTAGCCTATTCCCGATGTTATTCAATCTATATACTCGTATTGAGGAACCAGAAAACGAAAGAAAAGAAACATTTGGAATAAGATTACAATCCATGGAGAAGAAATAAAAACTTTGAGGTTCGCCGATAACATTGTGAAACTTAATAGTTTTTACTTCAATTGCTGAATGCTTACTCAATGTTCTTAAACTGCTGAGTGAAACTGAACATACTGTCACTTTGCTTGTCTTTATCATTTCATATCTGACTTACAGAATTTGCCTTAACAAACAGAACTCGAACTTTTGCTATTCATTAATTACTCACAATATTCCAGGATAACGCGAACTGGCTGCTTTAAATTCATAACCTTACTTCAAATAATTAATACAAAGAATGACCCTGAATTAGAATAAATCCTGTCAATAAACCATACGCATCATAAGTCACTTACCTCACAGAAAATCTTCATTACACGAACTACCACAGTGTCGCAAGCACCAGTACTGCCAGCTAAATAAAAGATTCTAACTACTGAAGGCTGTAACTACTAATAGGCAAGTGGTTAGCAAAGGAAAGATTTTGTTGCAGAGCAAACAATGTATTGACCTTAAGAATGAGATAGCCAGATCAAAACTGTATTATCATCAGTAATAAATCTCAATGACAGTTATACATTCAGACCGTCCGCTCATGCTAATACTGCAAACCTCCAACACTGCTAATTATTAATCTCTAACCTCCATCATTGCTGATTACTCACACACAAGTTCCATCACTGCTCGCGATTCACTTCCATCTGCTAGTCCGACCAGCCAAAGAGCCTCTTAACAGAGTGTGCACAGCGCTGTCAGATTTATTAATGCAGAGCGCTACATAGCGCTGCCAACATACACACACATAAACAGGCTACTTACAATTGTAATCCTGTCAGAGACGGCAAAGGACTTGGAAGAGCAGTTGAACGGAATGGGCAGTGTCCTCAAAGGAGGGTATAAGATGAACTTTAGCTAAAGCAAACGAGGATAATGGAATGTAGTCTAATTAAATCAGGTGATGCCGAGGGAATTAGATTAGTAAATGAAATACTTAATGTGGCAGATGAGTTTTGCTATTTAGGGAGCAAAATAACCGATGATGTTCGAAGTAGAGAGGATATAAAATGTAGACTGGCAATGGCAAGAAAAGCGTTTCCTTAGAAGTGAAATTTGTTATCTTCGAATATAGATTAAAGGTCAGGCAGTGTTTTCTAAAAGTATTTGTATAGAGTGTAGCCATGTATGGAAGTGAAACATGGACGAGAAACAGTTTAGTCAAGAAGTAAACAGAAGCCTATGAATTGCGGTGCTACAGAAGAATGCTGAAGATTAGATAGATAGATCACCTAACTAAGGAGGAGGTGCTGCCTAGAACTGGGGAGCAAAGAAATTTGTGGGAAAACCTGACTTGAAGAAGGGGCACATTATGATACACCAAGTTAGTATTGGGGGGGGGGGGGGGGGGGTAAGCGCTGAGGTTTAATCGTAGAGGGAGACCAAGAGATGAATACAATAAGCAGATTCAGAAGGATGTAGGGTGCAGTAGTTACTTGGAGATGAAGAAGATTGCACAGGATTCAGTAGCATGGAGAGCTGCATCAAACCAGTCTCTGGACTGAAGCCCACAACAACAACAAAAAATGGCTCTGAGCACTATGGGACTTAACTTCTGAGGTCGTCAGTCCCCTAGAACTTAGAACTACTTGAACCTAACTAACCTAAGGACATCACACACATCCATGCCAGAGGCAGGATTCGAACTTGCGACCGTAGCAGTCGCACGGTTCCGGACTGAAGCGCCTAGAACCGCTCGGCCACCGCGGCCGGCCCCACAACAACAACAAACAGCATTCTGGGTAACCTGCAACAGTTCAGTATTAAGCGATCCCCATAGTGGCGCGATATCGCTGCAGTCTAAATTTTCCGCGGCAGATCCGCATCGATGCCCTGGCGGCACCGGACCGGCAGGGAAGTGTCTTCTCTAGATTGTCAACACTAGTGCGAAATCTGCTGCGGTTATCGTGATGTAATTCTCTGTAGCTAGTCAAATGAATGAGATTGTCTGCCAAAATAGAATAACTTAAGTTATTAGCTGTAATGGAAGATGAACGAAGAGTGAGGTAACTGTTCATTTCGAAACTACAATATACATCAAAGTTATAGGGTCACTTTTTCGAAACCGCCAAGTGCTTACGACTGTTAAGTATAAATTTGAAATTTGGCTCAAAGATGCCTACAGTCTGCCTCTGTAATAGTGCGACGCTAACCTCGAGCTCAGCGACGCTTCAATCAACAACGTAAGGACAAATGCGAAAAACGGGCAGAGCTCGGAAGTTCACGTGAGCTATAATGTGTGATGTCACATTGGCATCAAATTTCATCAGAATTCTGACCAATGCTACGGTGGGAGTGTCACACATTGGGAAGGTCGTCACATCCTATCTTACATAGAGTTGATTGCACTCGATCTTTTGACATCTCTGTGATGCAGGTCGGAACCGTGATACCTAGCGTTGATGTTATGAGGGGCGAAGAAATAATTTCAGAGACCCCCCCTCCGCTCAGCATTTTCACCGTTTTCCATGAGGCGTTCATTCTCACACATTTCGCCGTTGGAAACGGTAGTACGCAGGGCGATGAGGAACGGGAAGATGTTTTTGAAATCTTTGACACTACTGACACCCTCGGAAGTTTCAACTCTTCTCTAATGACATTTTGGGCTGCATCCCCATTGAAGGTGATCGCAACCCTTTGGAGTGTGGCGCGACTGCAAAATTTGCTCTCGTGTAGATGTTGGTACGACGAGCGACCTTTCAAAACCATTCAAAGAATGAAATGATCATTAAATCGACACCCTAGCTGCAAACAGGCGTTGATATACATCATTGGGGCACGTTGAAAATTTGTGCCCCGACCGGGACTCGAACCCGGGATCTCATGCTTACATGGCAGACACTCTATCCATAGGAGCCACCGAGGGCACAGAGGATACTGCGCCTGCAGGGACTTATCCGTTGTATGCGACCCATGAGACGCACATTCTCAACATGTCCACACCACTACATTCGTAGTGCGCCTAATAGATGTTTGCCCATCACACGAAATTCAACGAAATTTGAACGTGATGAGAAGCAAGCAGCCTGGTAGCTGCTCTACACCTGAAGGTACGCAAGTCCCGCCCAAGAGGTGTCGAAGGAGTTGCCTAACTCCTAGGTGTTTAGTAGCCGCCAGGCTGAATTTGTGTTGAAATTTCTTAACGTATGTCTCTAACGTGCTCAACAAGGGTGCGTGGGTGGCACCGAGGGAATTGCCAAGCTGTGGGGTTCTAGAGGAACCCTTTGCCTTTTTATTCAAGCTTGAGTGAACACGACGTCATCACAGGGGTAGAGGAGCTAAATATGAGAAATTATAAGCTAGCATAATTTTCGGGTAGAGTCGATATCAAAAAGGAGAAGGTATCATATATTAACAATCTAAACATGCGCACATTTTATACAGGATGAATTAAAATTAACTTACTCGGACGCCATAGCGCGATTCCTTACACACTAACACTACAATGGTTCAAATGGCTCTGAGCACTATGGGACTTAACATCTGAGGTCACCAGTCCCCTAGAACTTAGAGCTACTTGAACCTAACTAACGTAAGGATATCACACACATCCATACGCGAGGCAGGATTCGAACCTGCGACTGTAGCGGTCACGCGGTTTCAGACTGAAGCGCCTAGAACCTCTCGGCCACTCCGGCCGGCACTAACACTACAGAAATGGCTCTAGAAAGTGTCGTCCGATGCGTATTTTGGTAGAAATGGAAGTTGTAGGAAGACAATTTGACAACATCGTAACCGCGTGTACAGCACGATCATGCTTCACTGCTGTGTATCTGTGCTACCCAGCTAGTGGACTGGTTAGAGATCTGAGCTGGGCACTAGAGTTGAGAGTTCGTTTCTTCGTCTAGGTGATTTTTTTCTAATGTTGATATGTCTAGTTATCCTGTAATATGTACTGTTTCTTAAATGATACTTATCCTACAACAACAGTTTTTCTAATGCCGAACTTAATAGTAATGGTCAGAGATATTGCTGGAGTGGCTGACTGGGCGAAAGTATCCTGAACGTCTAACAATTTGCCTGAAGCACTGCATCATGTTCGGTAGAGGTTTTGGTTTCAATGATGCAGCATCAGCACACTTCCGAAAAAAATTGAGATGCTCAGTAGAACCTTTCCCAGTAAATGAATCGGTCTTGGAAAGTCTGTTCGCTTAACCTAAATCCCCTGGATTTTTTTTCTGTGGGAACAATTAAGGAGCGAAATTATTCTAGCGTGTTTCTAACTGTGGATCTAGCTCTGCTGCGAAACGTTTAGAAAAGCGAGATCAGAGAGTCACTAAATACCTGGAGATACAGCAAGCTCGCTTTGTGTATCTACTCTGAAAACCGTACATATCTTGTAAAGGCATGCTGTCACTAATGATGTACTTAAAATACTACAGCTTAAGACTCTTACTGAATGTAATATGCGTGTTTAATATCTCCTTATTCACGTACTTATTTGCGTCCTGTGACAGCTAACTTATTTTTGAATTATTATTATATTTCATTAATATTTCTGACATTTCTGAACAATAACTGTTATGTTCAACACTACAAAACTTGAGCTGTCGAATATAAATCATTTAAGAAACAGTATATATTTTATCAATATTGGATGGATCAAAATTATAAAATTGAAAAAAAGAAAAATTTCACCTACAACTAGAATCCGACTCTCGATCTCGAGTATTCTAATGGAATATCATATTCGCTGCGCTAACTGGGAAGCGCAGTTACAGAGAAATGTGAGTTTCGTCTTAAAGTGCACCTTCTTTTTTACCCAATTTTTTCTTAATATCGTGAATTACTTTGCCATATTCAGGAAAGATATACAGTGATCTGTTTCTATTAATCATACAGACTCCTTAGGTTGTCTCTTTGTGGCACCACGGAAGAGACTTTTCACCTTTGGCGTGCTGCTTGTGCTGCTTGGGCTTTCAGCCAAATAGGGATGCTGACGGTTCTTTGCGGAATGAGGCCTTGTGATTTGAATAAACCACTGTGTCCCGGAATCAGAAGTGAGGCAGGTCAGAAGCGACGTCTGCAATGTTGAAGGTTTTCATGAGATTCGCTTCAGTTGTTTTGTCTTGGTTCTTCATTGCGGATGCTTAGATGATTTCAATCACAGGACACAAATATTAACACACCTGATTTTGAGTCATTATACGTGTAAAAAAGTGTAATGTATTGTAACATTATTTGCTTTCCAGGGTCATGATACCACAAAAGCTAAGAGGTCTGTCGTTGTTAGCAAGCCTGAAGCTGGTTATAGAACCGACTCATATTTATTTCCATCTTACACTTTATGGCTCAGTCCGATCATTCTCTCTCCATTAACATTAGTTGATTACTTTTTGTATGACTTATGTAGAGATTACATATTTCCATGGCTTTTATTAAAACTTCGATTCATGGCACGTGTACTGAGAATACTTGGGTTGTAGTTTATATTGTCTGTCTGACACAATTTGAGACCTACGTATTAATTATAACCAGTATTCCTGCTAGCTACTTTTGCTCTTCCTAAGCCATCTGCTTATTGCTGAACATGAAAATCGCTTTACGATTAGTGTGACGTCATTTTGTCGACACCTGTTGCTATGGTCTCTTTTTCCTCCTTCAGTGATTAATCAGTGCACGAATGATCAAATACTTGAATAGTACACAGCTTTTTCACCTCAGTGATAGCAAATACCTTGCTCTGTGCATGAGCTGTTTTCAGGCCTATAACTGTAACTTTGGATGTTGAATCCAGATTACTGAATGCTGTGGTAGACTACGCAGCGTTTGTATTCATGTAGCTACGATATATTTTGAGTTACAAACTATGGTGGCCCCCATTTTCAATCGTATGTCAAGATTCTGACTTATAACTTCGTTGTGATTCTGTTGGGTTCATCAAGTGCGACGGTTATTCGGAAAATAACTCCGATGGGCCGCGAAGTGAAAGGCAAATCAAAATAAAAAATGTTATGTGCCGCAGATAGCTACAAATGCCAGTAACTTCATTACATCGCCGCCGCTCGGACTCAGACGTTTGTCGTAACGTGATGCCAACTTCCCAATACCCTCGTCATAGAAGAGAGCCGACTGTTCCTTCCACCAGTTCTCTATACGCTGACCTGTAGCTCGTTGACTGTGTCGAAAAGCTGTCTTCGTAACCAGCTGTTCATGTGAGCATAGATGACACTCATGGATAATCAATTAAGGGCTCAGTGAGTTCCGTAAATGCAGTCATGATGAATCATCCTTACTGAATTGCGTGAGGCGATAAACTAAATGTTACAACATTAATATATATCGTTTCTTGTAGGACTCTGCAAATACTTACCTATTGTTTGATGTTGAAGTACGTAGCCACGCCAATTTCATTCCCAGTGATTCTATAATAAATTTCTTGTAGTGATTAGGGTCAGATTGGGTTTTCTGTTGAATACTTGGTCTTAAATAGCCACACATTGCAGCACAGATACATAAATCAGAGCTTTATCTAGCTTCTAATGATAGGAGTTTAAGGTAAATATACAGCACACACGTTACAGAGATATTTGTCTTATGTCCGATTACATAGTTACCAAATTTTCTGTGACGTCCAATTTGAGTTGAAAATATGCACGGGACGAAATTTTATTAAAGACATGTTTGCATTCTGATGTGGCACAGTAGTTGGCACACTAGATTCAGATTCCGAAGGACGACACTTCTTATCCGCTTGCCACCATCTAGATAGGTTTTCCGTGATTTTTCCTAAATCGCTACGGGCAAATGTCGAGATGGTTCCTTTGAAATGGTACCTATCATTTCCTTCCCAGTCCTTGAAGCAATCGGACTCTAATGACTTCGTTGTCGACTGGACGATAAATTCTTATATTCCTTCCTTCCTTTGTTAGTATACAGGGGATCTCGCTGTTGCGTTCACAATGTGAACAGGATGAAGAAAAATTCGAGCACTCGGACATACTGACAATTCAAAAATCAATCCTAAGAGCACGGGTTCCATTCTCGGCTGGGTCGGATATTTTTTCCGCTCAGGGACTGGGTGTTGTGGTTTCCTATTCATCATCATTTCATCTCCATCGACGCTCAAGTCGCCGAAGTGGCGTCACATCCAAAGACTTGCACCCGGCGAACGGTCTACCCTACGGGAGATAAAGATTGGCAGTCTGACCACGCTGTAATCAGTGTATGGTAACTACCTCTGTCAGGAAACTGAAGTCGTGCTGTGCAGTTGGTGCAGAACGTCGATCGTTGGATTCTGGGTCGAGGCTTATTAGTTTTTAGCTGGAAAAAGTAATCTGCGTGGTACGGTATCTGACGTCTTAATCGTCATATAGCTATTACAGTGGGTCTTCTACAAAACATTTTCAGGTACGTATTACGAACACAGAAATGGAAATAAAATCTTTTTCATTGATCGGCTTTTAAAGAGGCTTTCTGCATGTATTAGAAGCATATTATTTCACGCCACTGCATCTACTAGAATCCAAACTTGTGTGTACCCTCCGCCAATGGTCCCATCGATTAACACCAGTCGGCCGCTGTGGCCTAGCGGTTCAAGGCGTTTCAGTCCGAAATTGCGCTACTGCTACGGTCGCAGGTTCGAATCCTACCTCGGCCATGGATGTGTGTGATGTCCTAAGGTTAGTTAGGTTTACGTAGTTCTAAGTCTAGGGAACTGATGACCCCAGAAGTTAAGTCCCATAGTGCTTAGAGCCATTTGAACCATTTGATTAAAACCAACTATTTATTCTTGCCACGTTCAGGTTAATTCCGTTAGGGACTTGTGTCACTAGCAAGGCTAGAAAAGTGCTTCGCAAATAATTTCCATGGGACGATTTGGGGAGGACCCACAGAATACTGGTTTGGAATGTAGTAGATGAAGTGGCGAAAGCAATACACTTCTAATACGTTCAAAAAGCGTCCATAAAAGCAGGCCATTAAAAACTATTGTACTTCGATTTCTGTGTTCGTAACACGTAACTGCAAATGTTTTGTGGAATACCCTCTGTAATCGCTGTACGACGATTAAGACGCCATATTCCGTACCATGCAGACTACTTTTAGCAAATAAAACAAATAAGCCACGTCAAATAATCGAACTCTCGCCCTTCTGCACACTAACCCAAAACTCTGTCAGGTGCATTTTTGCCATCTCCTGCCACACGTAGTTACCGCACACGTGTTTACAGTATTGCCAGATTGCCAGTCTTTAATGTCCATTTGCTGCCCGAAATATGAGCTGGACGAAATTTCACGACAGACATTTATGTATTGCCAGTATGTGAGGAATCACGCTGAGAAGTCCGAATGCGTGAATTTTTTTACACCTTGTTTATACAAGAGTCTAATGAAGAGAAATTACCTTTGGGAATCGTCAGAGGCCGAAGCAAGAAGTCGACCGTGGACATTGGAACTAGCAGCGTGCGGGAGACTTCAAGGTTCGTGCTGGCAGTATGCGCCAGACACGTGCACGGAAAGTTATTGCGTATTCGTTGGACGGCACCACCCTACGAACGCTCCTGATCAAACTTCGATGACGTATATCGTATCAGAAATTATTATCCTCCTTAACATCTACATCTACATTCATACTCCGCAAGCCACCCAACGGTGTGTGGCGGAGGGCACTTTACGTGCCACTGTCATTACCTTCCATTTCTGTTCCAGTCGCGTATGCTTCGTGGTAAGAACGACTGTCTGAAAGCCTCCGTGCGCGTCCGAATCTCTCTCATTTTACATTAGTGACCTCCTCTGGAGGTATAAGCAGGGGGAAGCAGTACATTCGATACCTCATCCAGAAACGCACCCTCTCGAAACCTGGCGAGCAAGCAACACCGCGATGCAGAACGGCTCTCTTGCAGAGTCTGCCACTTGAGTTCGCTAAACATCTCCGTAACGCTACCACGGTTACCAAATAATCCTGTGACGAAACGCGCCGCTCTTCTTTGGATCTTCCTATCTCCTCCGTCAACCCGATCTGGTACGGATCCCACACTGATGAGCAATACTCAAGTATAGATCGAGCGAGTGTTTTGTAAGCCACCTCCTTTGTTGATGGCCTAAATTTTCTAAGGACTCACCCAATGAATCTCAACCTGGTACCCGCCTTACCAACAATTAATTTTATATGATCATTCCATTTCAAATCGTCAGCACGCGTACTCCCAGATATTTTACAGAAGTAACTGCTAACAGTGTTTGTTCCGCTATCATATAATCATACAATAAAGGATCCTTCTTTCTATGTATTCGCAATACATTACATTTGTCTATGTTAAGGGTCAGTTGCCACTCCCTACACCAGGTGTCTATCAGCTGCAGATCTTCCTGCATATCGCTCAGTTTGGTTCAGTATGTAAAATTACGTGTATTTCGCGAACAACATGTTTCGATTGTATGTAATCTTCATAATGCGATAATGCATTTATAAAATACACTACTGGCCCTTAAAATTGCTACACCACGATGACGTACTACAGACGTGAAATTTAACCGACAGGAAGAAGATGCTGTGATATACAAATGATTACCTTTTCAGAGTATTCGCACAAGATTGGCGCCGGTGGCGACATCTACAACGTGAAGACATGAGGAAGGTTCCCAATCGATTTCTCATACACAAACAGCAGTTGAGCGGCGTTGTCTGGTGAAACGCTGTTGTGATACCTCGTGTAAGGAGGAGAAATGCGTACAATCACGTTTCCGACTTTGATAAAGGTCGGATTGTAGCCTAGCGTGATTGCAGTTTATCGTATCACGACATTGCTGCTCGCGTTGGTCGAGATCCAATGACTGTTAGCAGAATATGGAATCTGTGGGTTCAGGAGGGTAATACGGAACGCCGTGCCGGATCCCAACGGACTCGTATCACTAGCAGTCGAGATGACAGGTATCTTATCCGCATGGCTGTAACGGATCGCGCAGCCACGTCTCGTTCCCTGAGTCAACAGATGGGGACGTTTGCAAGACAATAACCATCTGCAGGAACAGGTCGACGACGTATGCAGCAGCATGGACTATCAGCTCGGAGACCATGGCTGCGGTTACCCTTGAGGCTGCATCACACACAGGAGCGCCAGCGATGGTGTAGTAAAGGACGAACCTGGGTGCACGAATGGCAAAACGTCATTTTTTCGGATGAACCCAGGTTCTGTTTATAGCATCATGATGGCGCATCCGTGTTCGGCGACATCGCCGTGAACGCACATTGGAAGAGTGGATTCGTCATCGCCATACTGGCGTATCACCAGGCGTGATGGTATGGGGTGGCATTGGTTAGACGTCTTGATCACCTCTTGTTCGCATTGACGGCACTTTGAACAGTGGACGTTGCATTTCAGGTGTGTTACGACCCGTGGCTCTACCTTTCATTCGATCCCTGCGAAACCCTACATTTCAGCATGATAATGCACGACAACATGTTGCTTGTCCTGTACAGGCCTTTCTGGATACAGAAAATGTTGGATCGCTGCTCCAGCCAGTACATTCTCCAAATCTCTCACCAATTGAAAACGTCTGGTCAATGGTGGCCGAGCAACTGGCTCGTCACAATACGCTAGTCACTACTCTTGATGAACTGTAATATCGAGTTGAAGCTGCATGGGCAGCTGTACCTGTACACGCCATCCAAGCTATGTTTGGCGCAATGAAGTGGCGTATCAAGGCCGTTGTTACGGCTAGAGGTGGTTGTTCTGGGTACTGATTTCTCAGGATGTATGCACCCAATATGCGTGAAAATGTAATCATATGTCAGTTCTAGTATAATATGTCTGTTCAATGAATACCCGCTTATCATCAGCATTTCTTCGTGGTGTAGCAATCTTAATGGCCAGTAGTGTACTTATAAAATAGTTGTGTTTTTATTGCTTATTGCTGTGAGCCACAGAAAAGTAGCGACAGCGTCTTGAACATTGGTTTTCACGAGGATTTTTTTTTCGGTATTACCTGTACGTCGTTTGATTTCTCATACATGGCAACGTCGGGAATGTTTCGAAACTGGATTAATACATAATAGAGGAAAGTTAAGAAGGTCACTGTAATAGTTCAGGTGTTCTACACAGTCCCTCCCCACTTCAGTACATCGCACAGAATGTTCACACAATCATGTGAAACTGTCACAGTCTGTCTTTTAGATATCCTCCAATTAATGCGTCATATGCTCTTGATAGTCGCTTTATTTCGTCAAAGCTTTGACCCTTCATGAGAAGTTTTCCACTTTTTCGTAATGTGGTAGGGTCATGTTGATAACACAGAATCTCATCACACGTGTAGATTTTTTCCACAAATGAACCGTCCGCGTTTTGCATCTCAGTCAAGTCGCGGCAGGGATCCACGTGTAGTTGTGCGGGATAGGATTCGCACACACTTTCCTCCTCTTCAAAACATTCTGAAAATTGTCTTGAACACTTGATTTAGAGACGTTCAGTTCGTTGCTCCAAAGTGATTTGCGACGCAACAACGTTGACGCACTATTTATTTAACTCTTTATCGCAAAATTATGGATTTGTTACCTGATGTTTTAAAACAGGTCGTACGTCTTACGGTTTCAGTTTGTCATCTCTTTTGTAATTTTGTTTCGGTTTGTTTTTGTCTGCAAGGTTTTGCAAAGAAATACTTTTTTTGAATAACAGTAATTTAAGGGTGAAATATAAATAAAACTTTGATGTTTTTAGAAGAATATAAAAAGGTGATAAGACAGGGGAGAGATGTAGTGCCGCTGCCGATTGAGAGTTCCCTATTAGTAGACCAACAGTATTTCTAATCCTATACATTAACGTTGGGTAATCGTCCTTGTACAACATTCGGTTCTTTCTAGGATACATCATCAGACCTTACGCTTATTTACTGTTGCATCACGTCTTCCTCCTCTTGTTCCTCTTCAGTGTCACCGTTTTCGCTGTCAGTGTGAGTGTCACTGACTACCCTCTGGAGATTGATGTTACGCTGCTTATAGGCATGTCTGTTATGTCGTGTCTGCAGGTACTCTTCACGTGCTGTTTCGGAAATACTATTTGTCAATGTATTTAGTTGTGCCCATTATCTCTTATTGCTGTGTATATCTGTTTCTGTGTATTAGTGTATGTCCATTACTCGCGTATTGCCCGCAGAAGAAGACAGTGTGTTCTGGGGAACTTTCTTCACCGCATGCGCATGTTACTGACTCGCGTTTTAAGTGTGTGGGATAAGCTCCGTACCCATCTATGAAATATACCATACCGCGGGTGGAATAGATATGTTTCATTCTCAACCACTCCCTTATGCCAGGGAGGAAGCTGTGCAGTCTGCGTCCTTTATCACATACATCCCACTCAGTTTGCCACATGTCCAAGCGCCAACTTTTGGCGTGATGTGTCGTCTCTAGCGGTACACCAGTTATTGTGTGTACCTTATCTAGTCTTCCCATCTTTAACCACTACCTTGCAGCTCTGTATTTGATCGTGGTATGCATAGGACATTTTCCGAGCACCACACACAATGCATCCAGTGAGGTGGTGCCGAAGTCTCCAGACAGCCAAAGTAGGACACCTCTCTGCTATCGTCTGACGGATGCTGTGTGATGACCAGATTCAGTCTGTGTGCCTACGTGCTGGCAACGAAGCTGAGTACTGATTCTAAGAGCACACAGTGGTTTGTCCGTATGACTGGTAGAGGTAGACTGTAATGTTTTCCATTTAGCCTCACCAGTTTATGTAGTATTTTTTCTGCTTTGTCTGTCGTTAGTCTTACGTGTTCGTGGAAATTCAATTTCTCATCCATATGTACCCCAAGATAGAGAGTAAGATGTGCTAGTTTGATTTTTGTGTCCCATATTTTAACTGTAGAGTTCCTTTGGAGTAATCCTTTCAGTAATGTGTATGTTGCTTTTTTTTGTTTTCTTTTCGGCTGGCCTGGGTTTGTTGTTGTAACACTAATGTATAACTGTTTGTAGTATTCCACTGGATTTCTTTTCTAGCTGGATTCTGTTGTTTGGAGTTACTACAACTAGCAGGTCATCTGCGTGGACGACAGTTTCGTCTGATCCGTAGCCCCCTTGTAGAAGCTAACGAAGGTTTCGATTGTTATGTCGCATAAGATGGGGCCACAGATAGTCCTTTGAGGGCAACCTTTGTAATTACTTTAATTACTTTCCGTCTGTCCATCTGCTATGAGACTACTCGGTCTTTACAGTTGTCTAGGAAACTCTTGTACAGTGATTGCGGTACCTTCAGATGTCTTAACCCCTGAAACATTGAGGGCCCCCCAAAGCTTATCGAACGCCCCAGAAATGTCAATCATTATTGGCATGGCATTGATTGATTGATTCAGTTAGGTTATGGAACTAAGCGGCTAGGTCGTCAGTCCAGTAATCCAAAGGTACTTCCGTAAGATAGAGGGTCCCCTAAAAGTGGACGGATCCAGTCAAGGGGTCAAATCATAAACCAAAGACGTTAGAACACACTCAGTAGAAGTCATAAAATGATAGGCCAAATCTAAAAACTGAAAAAAACTCAGAGACTAAAGTCTTTGCACGGGGGACTGGTGATGGGTCGCATACCTCGAAAACACGTAAAGAGACCCCTACCACAACCACCCTGCCCCTGAGCACAGCAAAACCTTGTAACTTAAAATAAAAACCAGTTTCACTTAGCAAAATGAGGATCAGACAAGGAATCTGGAAGGCTATACTTAGTACGAAGTTCAAAGAAAGGGGACATTCCACCAATATATATGTCAGTCTGGCTCCACAGCCACATTGTGGGAGTGGCTCGTTATGCAAGAGAAAAAAATGGGCGAGGCTTGTATGACCTATGCGTAGACGACATAAGGACTTTAAGAGAGAAGCAGAAGGAAGGGCGCCAGCTGCAGTAATCTCCTTGATTGTGTAGTTTATTAGTGAGAGTAATAGCGCTCCAAATGTCATTCCACTTTTGGGAAAAGAGAGATTTTATGTCTACCCACATATCCCCACCAAGGATCTTGAAAGAGATTGGGGGTAAGTTTCCGCTTCTCTATCCAGACTGTCAGCCAGTTCATTCCCTGGGATGCAAACGTGACTCGGGACCCAGAGGAAGACAATGGAGCAGGCGACACAGCCAAGGACACAGAGAAGGTATCGAATAGCAGAGGCCAAAGGATGATGAGGGTAGCATCAGTCTACAGTCTGCAACCTACTCATCGAGGCAGTACAGATTAAAATACTACGGAGAGAGGCCTGTGAAACCAAATGCAGGGCCCTCGGTTTACATCACTGGATCCCTCAATTCTGAGGTCACCACTTTGCTGTCTGTGAAACGGCTTGGTGCAGAATGGCTGCCTCAGCGACATGTGCACGCACTGTGTGTCAGCCTTGTATGCCAGTGGTGTTGCGTTGTTGCCAGGATGCCGGCAGTCGACTCAGCGGTCTGCGTCCCTGCCAACTCAGAGCCGCTTAGTGTGAGCTGCAGGTGGCCAGCTGCGTGCTTCTCTGTGGCATGCCTGAGATTGTGGCGACAACAATCATCCGCGATCCGTTGTCCGAATCTGTGGCCCTCGCCTCAGGATGCCTCCGGAGTGTGTTGGAAGCCTGCCCACGGTAGCAAGCCACTGGCTGGCTACAGACCTCAGAGGTTCAAACCAGCAACATGATGGTAGACTGAGATGCTGAAAACCCATCTGCTGCTGCTTGTAATTGGTGGTGTGATATGCCCTGCCATCCAGGAGAGTTGCCACACTTGAATGAATCTCGTTAGAAACCCACACCTATTTATACGGGCCTGTGTGCCTCTATTTTGCCATACACGCCACCTTGCATCACGTACTCATAACATGCTAGGATGGCCAGTGGGCCCCTTCTGCCTGTGATTTGCGACATGCCAACGCTCCATATACTCTTTCAGCAAATTTGACGGCCCTGTGGCCTCTATTCTACTTCGTAACTGATGATATGCGTAACTCACTGCACTCCGGCCTGCACCTGGCTGTTACTTGTGCTCAGAATATTGCACAAAATTAACTTTCCCAATCCTAAATGGTGGTGCCGGTACTATGGAGATGAGTATTAGCATGACACCTAACAAAGAAGCCTGTAGGATACCAACCTTCTGGAAACGAGGGATACTTAGTGAAGTGCCAACTCAAACTCGGAAGAGCCGGTGGGATAAAAACACGCGGATAGAAATCAGAAGGGGGCCATAAAGGCCACAGCATGGAGGGTAACTAAAATGTGATGGGACCAAATCATGTCATATGCCTTATGTAGGTCAAAGAAGACTGTGACAAAGTGCTGGCAGTTAGTAAAAGCCTGTCGGATTGCTGTTTCCAATTTGAGTAAATGGTTATTTGTAGAGCATCCTTTCCAGAAATCACACTGATACCGGAACCGATGGCACCGAGACTTCAACACAAAACATATCTGGATACTCGCAATTCGAAGACTCATCCTTTGACGTGTGCTACTTCTTTTTCTCCCTTGGAGGGAGGGAGGGGGCATAATCAGTAAAGTGTGGCAGTGATGTTGGGAATGGACAGAGAGCAAGTGGCTTTGGAGCCCATGGAGTGTGGGTCCGTCGTCCAACCTGATGTTGCAAGCTTCCTATCTTGAGAAAGCCAGGGATTTGTGTTCTTAGAGGGAGTCACATCCCTAACAGGAGCCAGGAAGTGGATGTGTTCTCTGGCTGAGAAGGATGGGGTGGAGAAGCAGGAGCAGGATTGATTCCTTGAGGGAAATGGATGGGAACTGCAGTGGAGGAAAAAGGGAAGGGTCAGGATGGGGGTAAAGAGAAGGGAGGAGTGGGAGGCAAAGGCAGAGCAAAGATTCACAGGGTGAAATCGTCAAACTCCTTCCAGGCCTCAAAGTATCTGAGACAGTCAAGGATCTTTATTTCCTGAATTCTTTTTTCCTCTGTATACACTGGACACTATGTTGAACAAGCAGAATGGAGACAAGAGCAGTTTATACAGTTACGCGGTGGGGTACAAGGGCTTCCACATGAAGAGGGCAGCCACCGCAGATGGGAGTGGCGTCACATCACGAGGATTTGTGGCTGAACTTGAAGCAACAGAAGCAACGCATGGGAGTTGCAATGTATGGTTTGACATCCCATCTATATACCACTACGTTGACCTCCTTGGGCAGGGTATGCGCCTAAAATCCCAGGATGAAACCGTCAGTATCTACGCAATGACCCTCATGGCATCTCTGGACACGCCAGACGAAACGAAAGCTATGTCGTTCCATATTAGCCCTAAGTTCATAACTGAGCTGATGGAGAAATCGCTATTTACAATTACAGCCTGTGTCATATTAAGAGGCATGTGAGGAGCGATACTCATTAGGATGTCTCTTAAATGGTCGCAGGCATGGAGGGAGATCTATTGACTTACAGAAGTTGTCTTTATAAGGAGTAAGGCAGATCTCATCTTGCTTAAGGGCTCAACTTCACTGCAACCATCTTCAGTGCGTTTCACGAAGAAAAGGGGTTTGATGGCTTTGAGCCCTGGTACAGGCCAGGAACCACGGAAAGGGTTTCTCCCCAAGCCGGTGGCCTGGCCCTCCTCCCAAGCCAAGGAACGCAGTAATAGGAACTGAAAAAGAACTATTCCTAGGAACAGACGCGGCCCCGGAAGAGTGGCCGGATAGTTTAACACATGTTCCAAACGTCCGGCCTGGTACCACTCACTCTGAATAGTGGCCTCCCCAAATGGGGGCCAATCAGCCACACCAATGGTCGCCTGGGAGCATAGTCGTTTCTGGGAGTTTCAATGCACCAAAATAAAAGGGCAACCACTCCTAGGCTTGCACGAGGCGTTCACACTGCAGGTACCAGTAGTATGATGCCTGTGGTCACCGAGCTGGTGACCTAGCAAAGAGGCAAAAGGGCCATCTACATTTACACCTACACAGATACTCTGCAAGCCACCGTACGGTACGTGGCGGAGGGTACCCTGTACTACTACTTGTCATCTCCCCTCCTTTTCCACTCACACCTGAGCCCTAATTTCTTGTATCTTATGATCATGGTCCTTGCATGTGAAGTTTGTTGGTGGCAGTAGAATAGTTCGGCAGTCAGCTTTAAATGCCGGTTCCCTAAACTTTCTCAATAGCGTTTTCCAGAAAGAATGTCGCCTTCCTTACAGGGATACCCATTTACGTTCCCGAAGCTTCTCCATAATACTTACATCTTGTTCGACCCTACCAGTAACAAATATAGCCGCCCGCGTCGGAACTGCTTCGATGTCTTCCTTCAGTGACCTAGTGCGGGTCCCAACACTCGAGCAGAATTCAAGAATAGGTTGCACCTGCGTCCAATATATAGTCTCCTTTACAAGTGAACCACTCTTTCCTAATGTTCTCCCAATAAAACGAAGTTGACCATCTGCCTTCCAGAACATAGTTTTCACATGCCCGTTCCACCTCATATCGTTTAGCAACATTATTCCCACATATGTAAACGACTCGACTGTGTCGAGCAGGTCACTAGTAATACCGTATCTGAACGTTACAGGTTTGTTCTTTCTACTCATCCGCATTAACTTACATTTTTCTACATTCGTCACACCAACTGGACATTTTGTCTCAATCGTATCTTCCTACATTCACTCGACTTGGACACCTTACCGTACATCTTGGCATCATCAGCAAACAATCGTAGATTGCCGCCTACCCTATCCGCCAGATAATTTATGTGTATAGAGAACAACAGAGGTCCTACCACACTTGCGTGGAGCACTCCTGACGATCACCTTTTCTCTGATGAACGCTCGCCGTCGAGGGCAACAAACTAGGTTCTGTTATTTAAGAAGTCTTCGAGCCACTCATTTATCTGTGAACTTATTCTATATGCTCGTACCTTCATTAGCAGCCCGCAGCGGGGGACCGTGTCAAATACTTTCTGAGAATCTAGAAATATGGAATCTGCCAGTTGCCCTTCATGCATTGTTCTCATCGTATCATGTGAGAAAAGAGCAAGCTGATTTTTGCATGTGCAATGCTTTCTAAAACCATACTCATTCATTGACGTAAGCTTCTTAGTCTCAAGCAAGTTTATTTTATTCGAAAGAATATGTTGAAAGATTCTGCAGCAAACAAAAATTGGTCTATAATTTTAGGTGTACGTTCTTTTAACTTTCTCATGTACTAGAGTTACCTGCGTTTTTCTCCAGTAGCTTGGGACTTCGTAATGGGCGAGAGATTCACTCTAACTTGGATTCCATCCGGACCTGGTGGTTATTTGTTTTCAAATCTTTGCGTTCTTTCTCTTCGCTAGACATCTTTATTTCTATGTCGTCCATACGGGAGACGGTCCGATGGTCGGATGACGGTATGTTTGTACAATTCTCCTGCTCGAACTATTTTTTGAACGTGAAATTTAAAACTTCGGCTTTCGTTGGCCACACCAAACTGGTCAACAAGGGACTTTACAAACGACCAGAATTTTCTTGGGTTTCTGCCAGATCTTTCGCTACGGTGTGACGGTGGTTGTTGTTGTATGCTTCGCCCATAGATATTTTCACAGACACAAGTATCTCTTCGCCTGTCGTCTTTTGTGGTTCAAAATGGTTCAAATGGCTGTGAGCACTATGGGACTTAACTTCTGAGGTCATCAGTCCCCTAGAACGTAGAACTACTTAAACCTAACTAACCCAAGGACATCAAACACATCCATGCTCGGAACAGGATTCGAACCTACGACCGCAGCGGTCACGCGGTTCCAGACTGTAGCGCCTAGAACCGCTCGGCCACTCCGGCCGTCCCGTATTTTGTGCGTTCGCTTTTGAACCTGGAGTGCAACAGCCTCCGCTTCCTCAGCAACCGCCAAATTTCGTTATTAATACCAAGGCGGGTCTTTTCCATCCGTTATCGATTTACTAGGTACGTAACTCTCCAAACCACAATTTAAAATCAGTAACCTTTGGCCATAATTCCTCTACATCCATTTCATTGGACGTAAGTGATGCCAGTACACTGTCTAAGTGAGATGTTAGTAACTGCTTATCTGTTCTATCCGACTTAAAAACCCTCCTAGCCCTCTTGGCTGATTTATTAACTTTAGTAATCATATTTCCTACGATGATATCATGATTGCTAATCCCTGTTCCTATACTAATATCATCGATAAGGTCCGGCCTATTTATAGCTACAACGTCTAAGATATTTCCATTGCGTGTGGGCTGCTGAGCTAGCTGCTCCAGACAATTTTCAGAAAATGCGTTCAAAAGTAATTCGCATGACTGTCTGTCTGTATCCCCTCAATGAATCCGTAGATATCCCATCTTATACTCGGCAGGTTAAAGTCGCCTACACTTAGTATTGCATGAGCTGGGTATTTATGCACTATTGACTGTAGACTTTCTTTGAATGACTCTACAACTGTCACAGGGGAATCGGGTGACCGGTAGAAACATTTATTAGCTTGGTTTTATCTACACCTGTATCACATGTCCGGATGACTTCACTGCAACATTCAACCTCGACATCAATAGAGGCGATATTTTTGCCTACTGCAAATTGCGGGGAGGGGGGGGGGGGTTAAGGGGGGGAGAAGGGATAGGAAAAGGAGGAGGAGGAGGGGGAGAGGACAACAGATTTCAAATTTAGAGACAGAGGTCAAACCCCTGAGGGGGACGAAGACTGAAAAACCAAAAAATAGGAGAAAAAGCAAACAAACCAAAACCGCAAGACGAAATGAAGTCAGGAGGATAGCAGGGACGACATAACGAAGAATACCAAGAGAGGGAAAGGAAGGGGCAAAATGAAAGGAATAAGGACAGCGAAGGAGAAGGAAGGGGAAGATTAAGCAACCAGGAAAAGAAGGAAGGCTGCAACAGCTCGGGGACATGTGAGCGCCACACACGTACCCACCAAAGAGCTGTGCCCCTATGGAGGGTGTCATGGCATTGACACGCGATAGCCACACGTCTATTAGACAGCGCTACCCGCACATTACTGATTGGTGAGGTACGCATCTATTGTTTACAGTTGTCAGTTCCAGTTGCCACCATAGTTAGTGCGTTGACGTCGCTTGTACACTGTGAAAAAATTTATTATAACTTTTTCAATGTAATACAGGCAAAGTGTTTTTCTCTATAACTTACAAAATAATAATTGAAAAAATAGTGGTTTAGGTAAGTGAGCGTAAGAAACGTCGCTCTTTCCGTGGAGTTACGAACACAGTTTATTCATGGTTTTTCAGGAGAGTTACCGCAACGAGTTACAATTTTTTAAATATTACGTTATTGTCTCTTATCATGTAGTTCATGAATTTAAAATAACTGTATACAAACAAATTTAGATCATCTTTCGATAAGGGACTAAAAATATCAAAGTTTTATGGATGGATTCAACATACTTTACGAGTACGTGACTGGCTGTGTTCAGATGGATTTTCTAGTGGTATAACTTTCATTTAAGTGGGGTGTTCAAACGAGTGTCCATTTTCGTAAATGCACAATTCAATACACTATCTAAATGACCAGCCGACGAGACATAGAGACGCTGGTTTCACAGAAGCTTCCTCAGTCCGCTGTTTGAAGTTACATGATAGGAAAAAATTATGTTGTGTTCCTAAAATTATAGCTAATTACTGTAACTCTCTGGAAAATATCCAAATAAACTACGTTCACAACTCGCAACTCGTCGAAAAGAACAAAGTTTGTTACGTTTATCTTTCTAAGTAAATATTGTTTTGTAAGTTATGAAACAAATTACCTTATCCTAAACAAGCAGTTTTCATACAGATCAGAACTGAGAGGCATTTTCTTGTGAGCTGTAGATAAAGACTAATTCTCTTATATTGGTAACAATCTACAGATCATAACAGACAAGAAGTCATGATAAATGTCAGTGATCGCGATCCACTTACAAAAACAAAACTCTCTCTTAATCGCTATATATTAATGCACATCAGTTGTTATAACGCATTTCATGTACTTCGCAATTTCAACTTTATATGTCCACTCGTTGCTGAGAAAAAGGGATGTTAACAGTTGGACGGAGAGACAGACTGACAGAAAGATTCTGTCAGGCTTCCGTGCGAAACCCTAAAAATAATATTACATTTAAAAATTTTCCAACAAAGGTCAGTGATCATGATCCACTGCCTTGATCACTGTTTATTTACGCACATGAACAATTGTAATGTATTTCTATGCAATGCAGTTATCAGATTCTGCCGTCGAAGATAGTATGTTTTCATTCCTTGAGATATTCTCTGTTTGTGAAGTTACGTGCATAAGACGTAATAACGACGAAACGAATTCAGATGAGTAAAATAAACAACACAATGTCCGTGTGAGAGCAAAACGAAACAAGTATTCCTGTTAGAGGGTTATCGAACGGTGACTCTTAGTTGGTTCACCGTTCCTTCAACGTAACTGGAACACCGGCGAGAGCAGAAGGTGGGATACCTTCCGGACCTGCCAGTAGATCTTCCGCAGACACACACATAAAATGTCGCACGAGTGCTTTTCGCGGAAGCCGCGAGAAATTTTTAACTGTCGAGAAGCAACACAGCAGTTAGCTGGCTAGATGTTCCGCCAGTACGCGTCTGCTCGTAAGGTTGGATTAGAGACACCTGCACCGTTTTCTGGTCGTTAAACTGCGATCATCTCAGTCTTAGTGGTGGCCACTTCGTGGAGTAATGGAGGCTTCGAGCGACGTTGCGTTGCTGCCACGCCGGCATCTGGTCTCATTCAAAGAGAAACAGCACGGCACCTAAAACATTTTTCAGATTTATGTGTGAGTCTGGGGCGTTCGTGGAAATCCATCCAAGCGCGGACAAGATCCCACATTTGGCATTCTTTATATAACTGGTTCAGCGAATTTGTGAGTACATTATGCCTAAAAATTTTGTGGTGAATAGGAAGTCTGTATCTTCAGAATTACCGCAGAAGATGAGTGGCCGCTTACATCAGTCAAGCTAGAAAACGGGCCAAATTTTACATCGAACATTATCGTTTGGTTGAAATGTCTTTTCAAAATTTGAAATAAGGTTATTTCAGTACTCTGTTTTACTTTCGGTACCTAGGAAAACCATTTTAAAGTCTTAGCTGTTTTATTCAGTATTTAAAACAACGTTATTTCATATGATCAAAGAATTGTTCTTTGTCTGACGAGTGTACTTGAACAGGAAGTATTCCGAAGCAAATTGTAATCTCTCATCAAATCGACGAAGTACAGATGTTTGGTGCGAAACCTCTTTTATAATGCATGATCCTCCATGCCATGGTTTTAAGTTACTGTAGATACTTAAGGGTTCGAAGAAAGTGGTGGCTCAGTGAGATGGATATTCAGGCTTTTACGCATTTTACGCTTCACTTCGGAGGCTTTCTATTCTTGGTTCTAAATGGGACAGAACAATATTTTCGTCTTCAGCAAACATCTTGTGTGAAGGATTCACCAGTCCCCTAAATTGGGTGGAGTCGATAAGCAGGTTGGCCTCTTTCTTTTTCAGCTAGCGAAGAAAGAAAGGAAGTAAGAATGTATCTCCTACGCAAAAAGAAAAAGAAAAGTGTACTACATGTTCTACAAAAACTTCAAGCTGAAAGCTTAGGAAGGGTGGAATTGCTGAAGTACGCTTAAAGATACCATCGCACACCAGTAGAGTTCGCCCTATAGCAAAACAAAACTGTCTTAGAAACTGCACAGGAAAACGTTAGGAAAAATGCGTATGGTAATACTGAGAACACAATGTTGCACGAACCAGTGGGATAAAAAAGTGCGGAGGTCATCAAGATGAAAACCTCATGTACAGCCTCCATCAATGAAATGTCGGTAGTAACCAATGATTATTATAAGGTATGCTAATGTACAGGCAGGCATTTACAGTTACATGTGCTGCATTGTCATGTGCTGCCACAATTCAGATCGAAACGGATTTTATCCAGTGCTACATCCCTTATCCTGGATTACGAAAGCAACTGTATGAAAATATTAAATGTACAAATGGTTATTAAGGAATACACGAAGAATTCACAATCCACATATTTGCTGTTAAACGTTATCCCATCACAGCATAAAATAATTAATTGTGTCCATTTTCCATTAGTAAAAACATAGCTTAATCTACGTTCTCAGTGGTTTGTTTGTCTAAAAAAGGGTGATAAATATTGAAACTAAAATCTTTGATAATGTGCAGTTATTTTGCACCATGTATGCAAAGCAGACAATTACGTATCAGACTAGAAAGAAGTTGCTGTGCCACTCACAAAGACAACTGGAACAGACAGCTGAATCTATAGCCTCGAAGTGACATAATATCATTCACTGGAAGAGGTGCAGTGGGGTGCGTTGGTAAAATGGAGACAAGAGTTGTGGTCAAGTGGTAAAACTTTGGAGTCGTAGTCCGTAGACATCAGTATCAATTTCTAACCTTTCGACCCAGAAGATTTACACGTAGACAGACAAGGACTATGAGGTGACAGACATCAGTATTAGTTAGTTACTATTGTTTCTCGATTCCAAAGATTCGGACATAGACAAACAAGGCAAATGAAGCGGTTATGTTTCACACCCTTAGGAACAGGACTGCAACCACGGTAGAACTGCAGCCTGTCCCGGCTGCATTCACAGAAAGTGTGGTACCGTAGACTATTCACTGTGGCAGGATTCATAAAGGTGATACGTATATGAGGCGTCCAGCCACAAATACACCGCGATTTACCCCCAACCTTTCGCAACAGGAGGGGGTGATTACTCGCAAGCACTCGAATATGTACAGTGGACTGCAGATGAGTTTAAGTTGTTGTAAAGTGATATGGCATGGTTGGCTGGAGGACCCCTAAGTTATTTCAAGTCCGTATAGCATTGCAGCAGTTGTCCTACACAAGAAATTATAGTCGATAAGCTGAATCTCGACTCAGCCTGTTGTTGTTTGCCTCTGATTAGCGCAGAAAAATACAGTTTGTTGTTCCAAAATGGCGATATCTCGTTTCTTCTCTGATAACAGTTTAAGCACTGAAAGTGGCATTTTTGTAATGAATAGCGTTCAGTAATAGTTATCTTCTTTCCTTTCTACAATAACCTGCTTAGTAATGATTGCAGCTCGTTTTCCATTCTGGATATGTTAATAAAATCTCTCGTAAACAGAAACGTGTTAATAAAGCAGTTAGTGTTAACCTGCATACAGCGAGTTTCTCGTCTCTTCCACTGTTAAAACACAGAGACTAGGCTTAAGCGACAGAATTTCTCCCAGTCGTCTGTTTCTTTTAATTATGAATATCACGGTCCTATTTTCTTCCATGACAATACACAGTAATGTTATGTTCATGGAGCTGAGAGCTGTTTTCAGATTCAGCTCGTAGCACTCAAAATACCTCAACTAAGCCTAATGCCTGCCTGTAGAAAACAAACACATTTGTCTAATTTTTTCTAAGAAATTAATTGGTCTGCGATCCTCATATCTTAAAATACTCCATAAAAACAAGTGACCTTGCACAAATGTTTTTCTGTTTTTGCAACCATTTACTGTGCCTTTAGTTCTACATTGCTACAAATTAAATACTGCTTTCTAACTAATTGCCTTTGTGTAATGGTGTGTGGACATTTTGACCCTGAAGTGCATCCTTAAGCCACTGGAACACGGACTGTGCCTTCGAACGTCAACGTTGGGCGTGCCGAGCTTTGGACGTCATTGTGTGGGAAAAAAATGTTGGGTGATATTCCCGAAAGTGTAGAACAATATCAAGCAAGACAGATCTTCTAGAAGCGATATTGAACTTAGACAAGAACGCTGCATGCGTCTCTTGTCAATACAGAGTCGGGAGAAGCCATATTGACCTTCAATGAAGCCCATATTTGTTGGGTTTTATTTTTTAGCTTACATCATATGCATTTATGCCTTTTCGAGGCTCCAGAAATTGAGGATCTCTCGAAAACCCGTTGTTTGCTGATAACATTTTTTGTAATAAAATGACGGGAAATGCCATACTAACGGTTAAAGAATTTTAGAGTTGTAACTTGCTTGTTATGAAATTAAAGGCACACTGAAAATCCATCAAAAACACATAGTTCTTGGTACGATTAGTTATAATTAAGAATCAGTTAATAGCACATCTACGATTAAAGGCGTTCAAAAGATAGTAACATACCAATCAAGGTCAAACATCACAGAATTTTAGTGTACGAGTGGTGTAATGACTAGGGACGTGGCCCAAGAAAGCGAAGTGTGACGGACAGTTGGTTTAATTCCCACAGTACTGTGCCCACTTTTTTTACTCAGCCTCACATGTTTATTATGTTCAGCGACTTTCTTGTTAATTTGATGGAAGTATATTCTATAATTTTCGATCTTATGTAAACATAAGTGCTCGCAGTGAGATATTTTCCACATTATTGTTTAAAATGTTGTGTTGCGCACATTATAAACAAACTGCTACTGAAGAGACGCAGTGAATAAGTAAGAATAACCTTAGGATTTTACTGGAAAGTGAGAATGGCGAAATAATTTTTATATCATATGGAAGACTATTATAAATTTGTAATCGTACTGATTGTAATGGAATTTTTATAAGCTGGTGTCCTTACTAACTGGACATGGAATTTTCCTTTTTACTTCATAAAATACTCCTGCGTATTGATGCCATATTACAGACACAGCAGCGCAACTAGCATATTGATAAGGGAGGATATGTGCTTTTTAATAGGGCTAACGCTGAAATTTTGCGCCCGTCCGCTTCGTAAACAAACTGTGTGATTTACGACGTGCCGTATACTACAGCCGAAAACTGCCACTGGAGAGCGCTACGATCGCGTGCATCACGTTCAGGCAAATGCACCGCATGCTCAAGCCGAATCGTTAACGAGCGTTCAGCAGTACACCGGAGATAAATTAAGCGCGTTGCAGGTTGACGGCTATACGTTCTGCGAAGTTCGTCGAGAACAATCAACTCAAGTGTCAGTGGACGGGTAGATTATTACAGTGGTGGTCTTGCACTCCACCAGATAAACTACTTCCTGAGGTCTGCGAATTCTTGACTTAACGCGTGTGTTTAGTTGTTGACAGACTTCTTAAAATAGGATCCAGCCAATTCCACAGACGTCTGCCTCGGTTGCTTCAAAGGCTCAGAACATTTCTGGATGTCATTTCTCATTGGGTTACACCAAAGCCCCACAGTGCTGTGCTTCCAGCGGGGTATAATAACACGTTTGTAAGAAACTGTTAGTTCCCTGTTGCTGAGATTGTCAGTGCTGATTTAGCTTGTTACAGCATGAGGCGCCACTTCAAAATTGAGAGTCACGCACTAATAAACAGAAATAAATGGCTCCTAAATAGTGCAAACAGCTTTATTCTTTTTTTTATGGGGGCCGGACGAATATAGTACGAAAATGAATTTAAAGAAAAACGTGTTTGTTTGTTCTGAATTCCTTGTACTCGTTATTAACCCCGATTCCTCTGCACTAACCACTCGTGGGTGGCACAGCATCAGAGAAAATGCTCTCGTCAAAAAATGGTTCAAATGGCTCTGAGCAATATGGGACTTAACATCTATGGCCATCAGTCCCCTAGAACTTAAAACTACTTAAACCTAACTAAGGACAGCACACAACACGCAGTCATCACGAGGCAGAGAAAATCCCTGACCCCGCAGGGAATCGAGCCCGGGAACGCGGGCGTGGGTAGCGAGAACGCTACCGCACGACCACTAGCTGCGGACAATGCTCTCGTCGAATAAGCCTCTCACATACAGTAACGGACACAATCCAACCTTGTCACACTGGTCTGTGTTGCTTGACAGCCGACGTTAAACCAGTATGGAGCCCATGCGACAATAGTCCATGGAACGTTGCAAGGCTTGTCTGAGCAAGCTGTTGTAATGGCCCTGCCTGCTTGATTAAGCTAAGGCTTTTTCATTTCTTCTATGATACTGGCTACTTACATTGTCTCCTGTTCTCTTTCAGGTGGTAGGAGGTAAGGCCTGTTGGAGATAACCACAAAAATCCTCATTTACAGCAACTGTAACACATTTGGTCGCTTGGTTTGGGGAAGGGGACCAAATAGCGAGGTCATAAATCCCATCGGATTAGGGAAGGACGGGGAAGGAAGTCGGCTGTACCCTTTCAAAGGAACCATCCCAGCTTTTGATTGAAGAGATTTTAGGGAGATCATGGAAAACGTAAATCAGGGTAGCCGAACTTGGGTTTGAACTGTCGTCCTCCCGAATGCGAGTCCATTGTGCTAACCACTGCGTCACCTCGCTCGGTTTGTAATCTTCAGCTGTAACCTACACATGAATGACAGATTGACTGCTCTCTCTGTATTTCTGCTACTGAGCGCTGCTTCTATGGACTCTAAAGAAACCAAACTACCCACATTAGCAAGGAACCGTCCGTCATAGCGTATTAACGTGTGATATTTTATCAACCTTGAACTGTTTCTTCACACTACCCTAGTATTCAAGTCACTTGATCAACTCAGTTGTAGGTTAACAGGTTACCATGAACGCGTTCCTGCACACCTCTCGAAAATGTCGTGTGCTAAAAGTTAATAGCGAATAAACATCAAAGTTACATGTACATATATAAACAGCATTATTCAGGTGACCCTACCGATGTATTTTATGGAGCCTGAAACGTCTCCAAATATCAAGTGCAAGATTTTCATATTCTCGCGCTCGTTATGTGCAAGTTATTATTCCTACAGTAGAAATGAACAGCATCTTTTTGGAGGAAACTGAACGTACTTAAATTTTGTGCTGGGAAATGTCTTCGCCAATGGCCATAGTTTACGAATTATTCAAGAAACACGTACAAAAGTGTCATAAATAAGCATTTTTCTCGAATAACTCAAAAACCGTGGCCTCCAGGGGAGCTAGATAATATGAAAATCTCCCACGTGGTTTTTGAGGGCGTTGTGGGTTGCATAAAGCACATCGGTAGGGGCAGCTGATTCGCCCTATATACTCTGCAATCCACTATGACTGAGGGTATCTCATACTATTGTTAGTCATCCGCTTTCCTGTTCCGCTTGCAAACGATCGATGGAAAGTTAGTGCCTACGTCTCTCTCATTTCTCGCGGGACGCACGCTGGCGGCAGAGAAACCATTCTGCAATCCGTTGCGCACGCCGCTTCTCCTAAGACTCTCAACAGTGTTACGCGAAAAGAACATCCTCATCCCTCCAGGAACTCACGCCCGCTCTCACAATGGGGCTCGTTACACTTGTACACCTATCGAGCCGATCGGTGACAAATCTAGCACTTCCCTCTTCTTATCTCTCGTCACTCCCTGCCGACTCTCTCAGAATCCCCCCACCACACAGAAGTCGATTGTTCGTCTTCCCTGCACCTGTTCCCAAGTTTTCGTTCTACTTCACGTCGCTTTTGCAGTGTTACACCCATATTTTTAAAAATCTACAATCTAGATCACAATTATATTTCTTTATTTTTTTCCGTCTTATCTACAAGCCATCTTCAGAGATTTTTGGCCCTCTATGGCTGGTGCTGGCGGCTCCTAGGATTTTTCGAGATACCACGATAGTACACTCCAGATATTTGAACGTCGTGATTGTGTCATGCAGCACATCACTAATACTGCATTCGATGACGACGACGATGAGATGATACGTGGAATCAGAGACTGCCAGTTTCCATGAACAAGGTGAACATTAGAGCAACTCGTATGAGGAATCCCTAAATTACCCACTGGAAAAGGAAATTATACTGATGTGCAGCGTCCTGATAAATTTATTTACTATGTCAGCCTTTTCTTACGTTTTTCTTTAACCAATTTTGTTCGAAAAATTTACCAGATGTCATTTTACCTTTTGCAATGTAATCAATAAGATATTTCCTTTTTCATACGTCAAACCACAGGGCCGACAGGACCTTTCATGAAAATGAACCTGACTTCGCCTTTCTTCAGCAGCCGGCCGCTGTGGCCGAGTGGTTCTAGACACTTCAGTCCGGAACCGCGTTGCTACTACGGCCACAGGTTCGAATCCTGCCTAGGGCATGGATGTGTGTGGTGTCCTTAGGTTAGTTAGCTTTAAGTAGTTCTAAGTCTAGGGGACTGATGATCTCAGATGTTAAGTCCTATAGTGCTTAGAGCCATTTGAAATTTTTTTTCTTCAGCAGAGTTGCCAACTTCCTCTATCCGCTAGTCTAAATGCTTCATCTTCCTAAATTCCTAGCAACAAAACGGCCCGAAGACATTATTTTCTTTCCCTTTCCTGTAAACATTACTTTGCAAATTTGGTTTCGGCCACCATTCTATAAATGCAGCCTGCCACGAAGCTCTCGTTAATTTGTTAGAAAGTCAAAAAGAGAGACTTTTCCGGTGCTGTCAGAAACCTATAGACTTTAGTGTTGGTCAGGAGGGCGTATCTTTCACTTTGATAAGAGAGGTTCTCAAGACTGTGGGGATACAGAATATATGATCAGGAAATAGAATAATACGAAAAGTGAGGTCTAAACGTAAAGTAAAACAAAATTTCTGTTAAGTGGCGGAATAAACGAAGAATTTCTGTTAAGTGGCGGAATAAACGAAGATTTATTAATGGAAGAAAGTATGAAACAACAACAGCTACTGATGATTTTGATACCTAGGGGTGAAAATGAGAAATGATGGGAAACAAGACAAACAATAAATTCGAGAATGCTGACTATCCTTTTTTTAAATAGGATTCTGTGGAATAAACATACAAAAATTGATACTAAAAGGAGACTATATAAAACAATGGTTGGTACCGCCATTGCGAATGATTAAGAAGTTTGGAGACTGAAATGAAAACTAAATTCGAAATTGCCAACTGTACAGAGAGCTTTATGGAGACGATGAGCAATGATATCAAGAAAACAAAAAAGGAGCTAATTAGTCACAGAGAGAGGGAGAACGAATATTCGGAGTTCAGTTAACGATTTTATGCAAGAGAATGAACTACAGTAGTACAGACATGTTACAAATTTGCAAGAAGAAAGGTTTCCAAAATGAATGATTACTGGATACAAAAAGAAAAGGAAAATGGATGACCACCTAATACATACATTCAAGGGATTCAGTCGTCAATGAAGGACAATATTGTTCGTAAAGAGCAATACGGAAGAGTGCAGAAAAACAATTAGAGATTCTGTAGCCAAAGGGGCTAGTAGAAGCGTAAACAGCGTCAAACTTCAAGATCTCAAATTGTGTGTCATCCAGTTGCTGAGGAAGAATTGTGTGGTGTCCGACGCTCTACCTTTCGTTTCTACAGTGTATTGCAGACACTGTAATGTTCATATTCTAAGACCTCGATGGAAAGGTCGAGCAGTGGAATCCACGCCGGCGGGAAATCCATCCAGCAGTGTAGGTCGATCCGGTAAAATTACCACTTCATGGCTGCCTCTGAGATGCTGTGTCCCATCGTTCGTGATCCGACTGTAGCACAACGTTCAAACTCACTTAAATCTTGATAACCTGCCATTGTAGCAGCACTAACCGATCTAACATCTGCGCCAGACACTTCTTGTCTTATATAGACGTTGTCGACCGCAGCGCCGTATTCTGCCTGTTTACATATCTCCGTATTTGAATACGCATGCCTATACCAGTTTCTTTGGCACTTCAGTGTATTATCGCATTATCTGCAGGTACGCATTAAAGTACAGGCAGACCCACGATAAGCTCGACATCAGTTGCATGCCACCGTTCTCATCGCCTCGTTTCACCAATACGGTTCTATATGTATTCTTTAAGAGTGGACATCCAGCTGAACGTCCTTGGCCGTTTCTAACTCCCAAGGAGTTCGCCTTAGATCTTGATGGTACGAACCCTCGTGATCATAGTATCGCACCATTTTTCATTAAGTGTTCGTGGTACAAGTTAATGGTCCCTTGAACGTCGACGATGTGCATTTTGTGATGCGTAAAACACACATCCAAAAAGAAGGCTTACCTCTGCACCTCCTGTACATTCATTTTCTGTCGCTCTCCTGGTTCTCATGGCGAGTCATTAGAAACTAATATTTTTCCTGTCAAAACGGTTAACACTATAGTTTCAAATGAGCCTTAGCAGAGACTGAACCTCGTACCTAGCCCTCAAGGGGTCCTTGTGAGATGAAGAGGTTGGCACAGGGGAGGAGGCCGTGGCAGGCTGCGTCAAACTAGTGAGAGGGCTGACAACATAAAAACCAAATTGGGAATGATACAGGCACCTTTCTGTTGCGTAGATAAGGTGCCAACCACGAAGTTGTGGTGTTGAGTATGGTACAGTATTATAATTTTTTCATGAGGATATTGAGACGTCCACTAAACCTGCAGCGTAGAACAGTTAACAGGATTGTGGAAAGGGCCAAGGGTTGAGGTCAGTTTCTACTTCTGTCATTTATTAATTTAATGACCTTTACAACCAAAGCGGCACATAGCCGAATCTTTAACAAATGCATCTCTTTCACGGCTGAAGGCCTCCAACAAGAAATCTTAACAAGATAAAACTCCAATTAAGATAGCAATAAAATAATTCAAAAAACAACATACGCAAGGTGCAACACAAATGGCTGTGGGCCACATTTAAATTTCAAAATTTTAAAATATATTACCATAAGCTTTTAAAGACAAAAGGACGCAATATTTAAGGTTGAAAGATAAAATTAAAAACTAATTTCGCAAAATTGTTAAGAAAATTAAAAAATAACCATAAGCCTTGAACTTAAAGTAGCTGACAACAGGTAATTAAACACCGGTGGCATTCAGAAGCCTCCAGGGAGGTCGGCCTGCCCTCGTTCTCTTAGGCGAGACAGGTGGTGACCCCAGCTATACTTGATCCGTCGGAACGCAACCAGGGGACAGCCACGGACGACCGACAAACGACTGGCTTGCCACCAGTCGGTACATGAGAATTCGAACAGAAAATCTCGCCAACACTGAACCACGGAAACGAACCACACAACATGAATGGACGTTGCTTGGATACGTGAAACCACTACTCAACTCTGACATCCTGGGTCGGCGAACCACGAAGATCGTAGCTATCGGACAGCTCCACACACGCTCCGCCACTGCACAGGCTACGGCAGTGGACCCAGCCGACTGTACCGCGCGGAGGTATCTTCCCTGATCGGCAGCTGGTCCGTCCGCGATTGCTGCTCCGTCGCAACAGCGCTGCTGCTGCGTCTCCCACTCACTTCCAGACACACGACGGCGGAAATACTGGCTCGGACCCAACTATGCAGAGGAAACACGCTCACTGGCTACTCGACATCCCTGCCCTGGGAAGGACCGATCCAAGTTCCACAAGATGGTAACTGAAGGGGCCCAGAAGCGCTCAGAGAACCAGTTACGCGACGCCCGATCAGACGACTGACCTCTCAGAGTCAGTACGCCGACAGCATTTAAAATGGGTTGTCTCTACAATCACACAACTACACACAGAGCCTGACAAACACTTGCATGACGAGCCGGCCGATGTGGGCATGCCGTTCTAGGCGCTTCAGTCTGGAACCGCGTGACCGCTACGGTCGCCGGTTCGAATGCTGCCTCGGGCTTGGATGTGTGTGATGTCCTTAGGTTGGTTAGGTTTAAGTAGTTCTTAGAACTACTAGGGGACTGATGACCACAGATGTTAAGTCCCATATTGCTCAGAGCCATTTGAAACAAGTTGCACAAAGACTTGAACAATACCCAACAGTCACTAAGCACGCACGAAGACAAATCGGGAGTCGATGCACACACGCAAACAAACACCCACCCACCCACCCACCCACACACACACACACACACACACACACACACACACACACACACACACACACACACAGACACACACACACATACACACACAGCCGAATCATGCGATCGGCGATCCTCAACGCGTCGTCCGGTTGGACGACCGACCGACGATCTACCAAGACCGTGGCCCGAATGAAGTAATGTGTGGCGGCAATGGTCGGGCGAGCCATGTGGGTGCAGGGCTCACTGCTGCTCCAACCCGACTGCACTAGTGCCGCATTACTTCAGGTCTGGACTGCGCTCCAGACGCGTTCCAACTGCCTGGAAGGTACCAACACGCACCCCGAGCTGCGACCAACTGCTTCCAACAGACAAAGAGCGGGAAGTCAATAGCAGTCGAGCAAAGATACTACAAGAGGCGACATAACGATACGCGCTGCTAACGCCACTCACGGTCCGGCAAAGCAACAACTCAGTGAAAGTAGTAATTTAAATTAACGTAGTGAGGTAGGAGTACGTTAAAAAAAGTGTAAAATAGATTATGGCGGGAACACGAGCCACGCACGGCTCAGATATCGTAGTGTAAACGAACTTTACACAAAGAACTGAAAGATCGAACAGAGCCTTATCATGCAATAAAAGGTGGAAAATTATGTGATATTTTTATATGTCCAAACAATCTATCTTGAATCTTCTCATTTACCGCCAAATAACATTACTGATGCATTCAGTAATTAATTTCTGCCTCTGCTTCTGTACAATATGTAAAATCTTTATAAAATAGTGTAACTTGCTCTTAGAAAAATTAAGAATGACTGTCCTGGGAAACTTCTACGTTATTTGATTTTCAAACAGTTGAGCAAAACCCAATGTACTGAAACAGTTTTCTCTTTACTTATCCTGATCATCACTAAACTGCCACAATGTTTTTAGCGTAACGCAATCTGCCTTTCAATAATCCCTACAAAAGAATAGCCTTACTAACAATAACCTATACCTTTCATGAATGACTTACCTCACAATAATCTTCGTTAGTCCAACTATTTTTCTGGCGGACACGTCCAGATCGTCTGCTTATAGTAACTTCTCAAAACTCTGGCTTCTCTCTCTCCCCATCCACCATTGCTGGCGGCTCACCTCCAACTGCCCAACGCTACGCGCTGTTCACATCCAACTGCCCAACACTACACAAGCGAATCTTCCAACAATGAGCCCAACCAGCCAGAGACTGCACGCAGCGCAGTCAGCGATTTTCATAGACAGCACTACATGGCATTACCAACATAAAAACAAAAATGGTTCAAATGGCTCTGAGCACTATGGGACTTAACATCTGTGGTCATCAGGCCCCTAGAACTTAGAACTATTTAAACCTAATTAACCTACGGACACCACACACATCCATGACCGAGGCAGGATTCGAACCTGCGACCGTAGCAGCAGCGCCTTTCCGGACTGAAGCGACTAGAAACGCTCGGCCACAGTGGCCGGCTAAAAAGATAAACAGCCTACTTACAATAGTTAAGTAGTTTATTACGTAGTTGTGATCGTAAGAAAGTAAGACAGAATTTGTAACACCACACTTTTCTCTTTTATAAACGAAAAGATAATGTTTGTTTCACGATGAACTTCTCAGAAAGTGTAGAGTTGTTTTGGAAGCGCCCGCAACATTCTTCAAGCTACACGTGCCCCTTGATCGGTGCCAAATGGCGAGGAGCTGAAGAAGTACGGTAACGAAAACAGGTACCTAGAGTTGGGGTCGGGCCAGCACTGCAGGGCTTCTTTTATGTCTCCCTCTCTTCGCGCGACTGCACGAGGTGATTGTAAACAGATAGAGCGGCTCTTGGCTTCCATGCACAACATTCTTACGAAAATACCATTCCCGCCGTGCTGTATTAACACACTCGTAAGGTAAACGTTTTTTTTAGACGAAACGCGGGTCACTTTTATCATTGGGCCTTTAATGTTGACACCGATCTGTTGTAGAACTGTGGGACGTCTTTTAAGTTCACCTTTCTACAGATCGAATATCTCAACAGGTATCAGCGTGGATTCCGCAAATAATGATCTTGTGGAGCTGCCAGAGAGAAGTAGATAGCGGCAACCAGATTAATGCCATGTTTCTAAACTTTCGGAAGGCATCCGATACGGCTCCGCACTGCCGTTTAGTGAGCAAAATGCGAATTTACCGAGCATCTGAACATATTTGTGTCTCATTTCAAAGGTAGGAGGATAGCAGCTGCTTGTCACCTACAATAGGGCGAAACCTAGGAGCTGTGTGTTGTTCAGAACTATCTTCTGGTTGACAAGAGCTCTACCTTTCATCAAGATGAGGTTTGGTTCAGCAAATCCAGACACGTGAATTAACAAAACACATGCCAGTATACATCACAAAAATCACGTCATTACGCTGAGTAGCCACTCGATAATTCTAAGAATTGTTTTTGTTGAAGAAGGGGCCACGGTCAATTAGTGTTATTTCTACAAGAACACACACAACTTTATTGCTCAAACCAATGCACAGTTTTCTAAAAACAACAAAGATCAATTCACGGCTGACGGCCCAAGTAACTTCTCCAGAATAAGTTTAAATGACTGCTTTGAGAACACCAGGATTTAGAGTAACAGCTGAAGGCCTTACTTAAGCAAAATTACAATACCTTCTCCTCTGAACGCCGAAATGATGTTTCTTATCAGCTAAGGAAATTCTCTAAAAGCGAAGCATTTACAAATTCCGGCTAAAAGCCATATTAAGGAAATATCTGAAGAAAACTCGAAGTATCTTGTCAGCTGAAGGACTAAGCAATTACTCAAGAATAATTAAAGACAACCTTAAGATAAACATTTACACAGTACGGCTGAAGGCCATTTTAAGAATTCACTATAATTAAAGAGAAACCTTACAGACAGGGATTTACATATTACGGCTGAACGCCACAGATTTTAAAGCTAACGCGGCTGAAAGCCTAAATACAGAGCAAACAAGAATTTTAAACAAAACACGGCTGAAGGCCTAATCTTAAAATACTTCACATGAGATTCGGCTGAAGGCCATATACTAAACATAGAACAGACAAAATTAATACACGGCTGAAAGCCTGGCACAGTACCTGCGACCAAAGAAAATTACAATCACAAGCAACGAATAGTGATGCCCGGAAGTTCCACAAGCCTCGTCCTGGGGATGGAACTGTAACAACAGTTTAGGTGAGGCAGGCAGCCAGGCTTAACACTAAACAATCATGTCGCAACACGACCTAGGGACGGCTGAAGAACAAACCAACATCCTGATCAATTCCATCAATTCCCTTCCACCCGACACACTCGCTGCTCTATTTCAACCGACCGACTGACTACTCCAGTACGCAGACAGCATTCATCTATTCAGTGGAAAACACGGAAGATACACACGGTTCCACATAAACACACTTGCACAAGAACTCGAACAATCGCAAAAGCAATCACTGTGGAACAACAAGGACGAATGAATTCGACACACAGAGACTTTCCACAAGCGGTCGGCGACCAAATACACGTCGTCCGATGAGACGACCGATCGAACGACCAACCCAGGTCGTTCCAACTGAAGTTACACGTGCATTGGCAACGTCCGGGCAAGTCTTAGCTGTCCGATGCTGACTGCAGCTCCAACCCGACTCGACTCGATGTACGTTCGGAATTCGGAGACACGGCAACCCGCGCATTCTGGCTCGGATCCAACCGTGCAGAGGCAGCTCTTGAACATTGGCCACGACATCTCCGCACAAGGAAGCTTGAACACTGGCCACGACATCTGTGCACAAGGAAGGAACTGACCCACGTCCGGCAAGATGACCAACCGACGAGGCCCAGAAACGGTCAAAGGGCCAAATACACGTCGCCCGATGAGAAGACCAACCGAACGACCAACCAACGGTCGGCGCGCTCCTTCCGTTGGACAGTTCATGTGTGTCGCCAGCGGTCGGCGAGCACTATCTGTCCTCACTGGTGCTCCGTCCCCGACTCCACTGCTGGTGCCTCCCCAACTTCACTGCTGCTGCGTCGGACTTGATTCTCGACAGACGACGACCCTGAAATATTAGCGGTCGCTCCAGAGATGGTAAGACAGTGTAGTTATCGATAAGCGCTGCTGCTGCCACTCACGGGCATGCAAACCATCTACATAGTGACGCCAGTAATTCGAATTAAATGAAAAACGAGACGACAGAACCCCAAAACAAGATGACGAGTAATAAACGGCATGACCGCGAGCAGCGCATGGCTCATTAGATATTTATATTCATTCAACAAATTTGCTGTTTCGACCATGAACAACAAAGCTCTCCTATTGCTTGCTAGCTGCACAATATCTTTAACATAACTTCTGCATCTAATGTTATCAACCAATCAAACAGCCGGAAAAAATTGGGTACACTCTTTTAGATGTCTCCAGTTCACTCATGCTCTATTGTTGAGAACAGTGCATAAGGTGTACACTAAATGATTACATCTATAGATCAGTAAACACAACCGGTTCAGAGGTACCAATTATCGACCTACGCTACAACGCTATTATTAGTGCATGGTGTAGCTTCCAAAGGCGGCAATGCAAGCGCTGAATCTGGTATTCTGTTGGTAGTAATGATGACCTGGGATTGTTATTCCACACCTGCTGAACCTACTCACGTGGTCCTGTAAGAGTCGCATGCGTCACATCTCGTCCCATCTTAGCCCATACTAGAGACCAGCCCAGAAATTCTGCAATCCAGGGAAGTCGGTGCACATCTTGCAGAGTAAATTGAGTTCCTGTGCTGTGTGTGTGGCTGAGCAATATCCTGTTGGAACAACACAGCACCCTACTGTTCTAAGAACAACAAGAGAACGAGTCTAACCAAATTCTGTTCGTTCCAAGCACCAGTTAGCATCCCTTCCAGAAATACAACAGGCTTAACAAAGAGTTGTAGCTTACCGCACCCAGAACGATAAGGCCCGTGGTGGGGTCAGGGTACCATGGACAGGTGCACCCTCCATCCGAGACAGCGCTCACCAGTTCTACGTCATACCTGCAAGCGACCATCAAATGCTTGCAGGCAGAACCTCATCGCTGAACACCACGCACGCCATTCCGTTTTCCAAGTGTATCTCTAACGGCACCAATCGAGCCGTGCACCTCGATTCTGTGGCGTGAGTGGAAGACCGGCTAAAGGTGGGACCGATAGTGCCACTGGTAATAACTGGTTCACAATAGGTCGTGTTGAAGTGTCTGGGCTCACAAGCCATCTTGTCGGTGCTCCAGTAGCTGCACGATCTGGCATAGCTACGTTTAAAATACGGTGATCCTTAACAGCGTCCGTGCCGCGTGGAAGTGCAAAACCTCTTCGCGTGTGAGAATGATTCGAAAATAGCACAGGTAGTCCCAGTTTTCAAAAAGGGTCGTCGAGCAGATGCGCAAAACTATAAGCGTATCATGTCATTTCTGGAAACCCAGAATCTACTCTATAGGAATCAACATGGATTCCGGAAACAGCGATCGGGTGAGACCCAGCTCGCTTTATTTGTTCATGAGACCCAAAAAATATTAGATACAGGCTCCCAGGTAGATGCTATTTTCCTTGACTTCCGGAAGGCGTTCGATACAGTTCCGCACTGTCACCTGATAAACAAAGTAAGAGCCTACGTAATATCAGACCAGCTGTGTGGCTGGATTGAAGAGTTCTTAGCAAACAGAACACAGCATGTTGTTTTCAATGGAGAGACGTCTACAGACGTTAAGAGTAACCTCTGGCGTGCCACAGGGGAGTGTTATGCGACCATTGCTTTTCACAATATATATATAAATGACCTAGTAGATAGTGTCGGAAGACCCATGCGGCTTTTCGCGGATGATGATGTACTATACAGAGAAATTGCAGCAATAGAAAATTGCGGCGAAATGCAGGAAGATCTGCAGCGGATAGGCACTTGGTGCAGGGAGTGGCAACTGACCCTTAACATAGACAGACGTAATGTATTGCCAATACATAGAAAGAAGGATCCTTTATGGTATGATTATATGATAGCGGAACAAACACTGGTAGCAGTTACTAGTGTAAAATATCTGGGAGTATGCTTACGGAACGATTTGGAGTGGAATGATCATATAAAATTAATTGTTGGTAAGGCGGGTGCCAGGTTGAGATTCATTTGGAGACTCCTTAGAAAATCTTGTCGATTAACAAAGGAGGTGGCTTACAAAACACTCATTCGACCTATACTTGACTATTGCTCATCAGTGTGGGATCCGTACCAGGTCGGGTTGACAGAGGATATAGAGAAGATCCAAAGAAGAGCGGCGCGTTTCGTCACAGGGTTATTTGGTAAGCGTGATAATGTTACGGCGATGTTTAGCAAACTGAAGTGGCAGACTCTGCAAGAGAGGTGCTGTGCATCGCGATGTAGCTTGCTGTCCAGGTTTCGAGAGCGTGCGTTTCTGGATGAGGTATCGAATATATTGCTTCCTCCTACTTATAACTCCCGAGGAGATCACGAATGTAAAATTACAGAGATTCGAGCGCGCACGGAGGCTTTTCGACAGTCGTTCTTCCCGCGAACCATGCGCGACTGGAACAGGAAATGGAGGTAATGACAGTGGCACGTAAAGTGCCCTCCGCCACACACCGTTGGGTGGCTTGCGGAGTATAAATGTAGATGTAGATGTTCACGTGACTTCTGATCGTTGCACAACTGACACAACAGGCCCGACCTGTGTGGCAATTCTCCGAAAGGACCATTCCGTCGCTCGGAAGGCCAAAAATTGGCCCGTTTCAAACTCGCTCAGTTGGCTGTAAGAAGGATGAGTACGCCTCCGTGGCGTGTCTGCCTGTTTACGTCACACATCTGCACTACCGTGAGCATTCTGACTGTGAGCATTCCACATTAAGTGATAGACAGAGCTACGCCACGAAGTTATATGTCAGCGCACGACATTACCAGTACATCCACTATCCTCCTGGTGGCGTATGCAGTCATTGGATCAAAATCGACGTCGTCTTTCAAGGTGTACTAACTTTTTTCCGGTGGTGTGTCATAAATACTGATGTTTTGTTGTGCCTCTGCGGTTCATTTCTGGCGCAATGTCTTCAGCTTCACGTCTCAGGAATGACTCTTGAAGTCAAACATTCTTTCTTTTCCATTTATGAGATTTTTTGTCGTTGACTCTCTTCAGAACCGTCTTCGTTCCTTACTCGGTCATCCCCTGCAGCTTTGGAATCTCGTATGTCACGCCACATTTCACCGATTTACAATCAGTTTTTTTCTGTGAAGAATTATATTTTTTTGATCTACATCTACATCACCACTCGGCAAACCACTACTATGGCAGCTAGTATTTCTCATTTATCAGTTTTAGGGTCTCTTCTCGTTCCTTTAGCGCGTGATTCATACGGATAAAGACTCCTTAATTGCAATGATAGTGCTGTAATTGGTCCACTATTGTCTTTGCCATGCTGGGAGATATACGGAGACAGTTGTGACACTTTCGTAGATTCGTCATTTCGTTCTGGTTACCGAAACTTTGTATGTGCCCTTTCGTGGATTAGGTGACACCCACCCTCAAGTCTCTGTCAGTTCAGTTCCTTCAGAATTTTCGTGGCGCTTTGCTTGTGGCAAACGAAGACGTGACCATTCGTGCTACCTTCAAATGGCTCTGAGCACTATGGGACTTAACTTCTAAGGTTATCAGTCCCCTAGAACTTAGAACTACTTAAACCTAACTAACCTAAGGACATCACACACATCCATGCCCGAGGCAGGATTCGAACCTGCGACCGTAGCGGTCGCGCGATTCTAGACTGTAGCGCCTAGAGCCGCTCGGTCACCCCGGCCGGCGTGCTACCTTTCTTTGTATATGTTCCGTATTCCCTTTTAGTCCCATTTAACAATAGATCTTATACATTTGAAGAATATTGTAGGATGGGTAGTACAACTATTTTGTAAGACATCTCCTTTGCACACTGACTATGTTTTCCCCAGTACTCTATGGAACAACCTCAGTGTACCGCATGCTTTACCAATGACTGCGCCTATGTGATCATATCGTTTCATTCCTTAAAAATTCTGCAACCCAGGTATTTGCTGAGTTGTCAAATTACAACAGTAATCTTTTCGTATTTTATTCGTAAAATACTACATTTTGTGAACAGTGGTAAATTTTTGAACATTTAAAGCAAATTTTCAAACTTTCCATCGTATCGTCATCAAATTGCATACTTGTGCTCAAATTTGTCAGATACAGATGTTGGACAGTTACATGCAAACACTGGGGGAAGTCCATTCCACGCCACAATGTTTGATAAACAAAGAGAGGCTAGGTAAAGAAAGTACAGAGCATTTCGTCAACTAACTTAGGCAGTAGAAACTTGCCAAAATGCTACCGTATCTCAACTCCGTTTGTCCTTTCAGGGTTTGATGTGGAAAACAACTAATGGATCTTATAATTTCCACCTCTTCAGGCTGCTTAAAGTGTGGTCATGTTTACTCGATGACAGAATGCCTCTGCTCACGGAAGTAAGTGCTCAAGGCAGATTTTGAGCTAGAAATCCTAAGATGTCCTTTAAACCCGGTGCGAAACCTGCTGCTTGTTTGTCCAACGTACCACACGGGGCAATCATTTCAAGTGATACAATACGCCCCGCTTGCATTATATTTGGAACAAGTCGCGTCTTCTTTGCGCTGTACTTTGTGTCAACGTCACTGGGGATGAAGAAAGACAGTTCAATATTTTCAGATGCCAACTGCCGATCTTTTCTGAAACGCTTCCAAAACATGCATTTTCACGTCACGTGATACCAGCAGCCTTCCAACTATCAGCATTCACAGAGGTGCTATTAATAAAGGACTAAATACCGCTGAAGCAGTTTATTAATACCCAAAATGACTACTCATAGCTGCGACTGTGGTACCTACAAGTGCGTCTCCTGTGGATTTCAGATTGTCACGTGAGAAAAGCGCGGAATGTTTTCGGAAACAACGCTCTTTGGCCTGGAATAAATCACTCTGTGCGAGGTAACTCTCTACGTATAGCTCAATGGCTGTTTGTTTTTGCATACAGCTGCTTTGCCTTTTGAAAGGATGTACTATGCCATTCTTGCAGCTTACTTTTGTATCTTTCCTCGTTCTAAAATAGCAAACGAAAAAAGTGACGTTTACGTAACATATCCGTAAATTAGGAAACTGTGCAGCATACATTTTCATAGCGAGGTGTGGAGGGATGTCGATTTACTCCGTCATTATAGATAACAGTACGGTTGTAATACCGGTAGTGAATTGCAAAATATAACAGTCACTACACATTAGCCTGGATGCGAACGTATTTACAAACAAAATTAGATAAAGATTCTTATTGACCTAGTATACTCAAAAATATAAAAGCACTGAAATTATGTAGTTCCGTTACAGTAATTGAACGTATAATTAAGTATTAATAAGGTTACGTAGCTTTTACACATAACACTCGACTGTTACAACGGCTTATACTATGTGTAGTAAACAAGCGTAGGACACCATACTGCCCAGTTCTACTGACAAAAATGTCGCGTTATTTCATGTGTTCTACCTTCAATACACATTTTTTTTATACTTCTGCTCTCTAATCCTCAGACGCCAGTAATGTTGACACAGTACAAATTGATAATAGCCAACAAATACACACCTCAAAAAAAGTTATGCATCACCTCGGTTCTCAAAGTTCTGGAACCTGTAAAGAAAATTGGAATTGATGTCAACATAAACGACATTTCTGCCTTTTCATTACTCACGAAAACCGCACACTGCATGTTGTACCACCATACAGTGAGACCTTCAGAATGGCTCAAATGGTTCAAATGGCTCAGAGCACTATGGGACTTAACATCTAGGGTCATCAGTCCCCTAGAACTTAGAACTACTTAAACCTAACTAACCTAAGGACATCACACACATCCATGCCCGAGGCAGGATTCGAACCTGCGACCGTAGCGGTCTCGCGGTTCCAAACTAGCGCCTAGAACCGCTCGGACACTTTGGCCGGCGAGACCTTCAGAGGTGGTGGTCCAGATTGCTGCACACATCGGTACTTCTAATACCCAGTAGCACGCCCCCTTGCATTGATGCAGGCCTGTATTCATTGTGGCATACTATCCACAAGTTCATCAACGCACTGTTGGTCCAGACTGTCCCACTGTTCAACGGCGATCCGGCGTAGATCCCTCAGAATGGTTGGTGGGTCACGTCGTCCATAAAAAGTCCTTTTCGATCTATCCCAAGCGTGTTCGATAGGGTTCATGTCTGGAGAACATTCTGGCCACTCTAGTCGAGCGATGTCGTTATTCTGAAGGAAGTCATTCACAAGATGTGCACGATGGAAGTGCGAACTGTTGTCCATGAAGACTAGTTCCCCGCCAATATGCTGCCGATATTGTTGCACTATCGGTCGGAGGAAGGCATACACGAATCGTACAGCCGTTACGGTGCCCTTTATGACCACCGGAGGCGTACGTCGTCCACTCATAATGCCACCCCACAACAGCAGGGAACCTCCACCTCCCTGCACTCGGTGGGTAGTGTGTCTAAGGCGTTCATCTTCACTAGGTTGCCTCCAAACACTACTCCGGCGATTGTCTGGTTGAAGGCATATGCGACGCTCTCGGTGAAGAGAAAGTGACGCCAATCCTGAGCGGTCCATTCGGCGTGTTGTTGGACCCATCTGTACCACGCTGCATGGAGTTATGGTTGCAAAGATAGCCCTCACCATGGACGTCAGGAGTGAATTTGCGCACATTTTGAGTCGTAACACCACGTCCTGTGGCTGCAAGAAAAGCATTAGTCAACATGGTGGCGTTATTGTCAGGGTTCCTCCGAGCCATATTCCGTAGTAGCCCTTTGGCGGCCTGAGCGAGGCATGTCATCGACAGTTCCTGTCTCTCTGTATCTTCTCCATGTCCGAACCGCATCACTTTGGTTCATTCCGACGCGCTGGACACTTCGCTTCTTGAGAGCCCTTTCTGGCACAAAGTAAAAATGAGGACACGATTGAACTACGGTATTGGCCTTCTAGGCATGGTATAACTACAGACAACACGAGCCGTGTACCTCCTTCCTGTTGGAATGAATGGAACCGAACGGCTGGCGGACCCCCTCCGTCTAGTAGGCGCTGATCTTGCATGGTTGTTTACATCTTTGAGCCGGTTTAGTGACATCGCTGAACAGTCAAAGGGACAGAGTCTGTGTTTCAATATCCACAGTCGACGTCCATCTTCAGGAGATCTGCGAACCGGGGTGATGTAAAATTTTTTTGATGTGGTTATTTGTGGATAGTAGAGATAGCTTTACTGTCACAATCATCTTATTTGGTTAGTGAATTATTTCTCTTCATGCTAGTCTGTACTTTCTATCCTCTCTCTTCAGCCACTTGAGTTAACTTCCTGACAAACAGCAAAGCTCATGTACACTTTCAGTGTCTCATTTCCTAACGCATTGATTTACTTAATTCTATTAGACTTTGTTACTCTTGTTTTACTTTTCTTGGCGTTCATCATGGCTTCTCTTCAGGACATTATCCATTTGGGTCCACTTATCTTCCAGGTCCCTTGCCATCTGTCACAGGTTTAATGATGGCACTGGCCAACTTCAGAATTTTTGTTTCATCTCCAAGAACCTTAATTCCCTTTCTGCTTGGTTTTATCCACTGTGTGCTCGATGTACGGATGGAATAACTACTGTGTCAATTCCTTTCGAGTCTTTCGACTCTTATAACTGCACTCTGGTTCACGCGCGTTTTCTATACAAAATTTCGCTCCCTGAATCTTATCCCTGGTACGTTCGCAGTTTCTGAAGATGTTTTTCATTCAGAAAGTTCTCACGTAATAAACTGAAAATAACTCCCCGATATAAATACGAGCTCAGTGAAGTTATTTTGTCTACTCACAGAAGGGAACTGGAGAGAGAACGCTGTGGAAGTATTGTCTGTCTGTAAACTGAGAAACTACAAGCAGCGTTTGTAGTGGAGGAAGTCGCCTTACCAGGAAGAACGCTTCAAATGGCGTGCTGGATGACCAGAGAATAAATTTCACCTCAAACATTGTAGAACAATGTGCGGAGGTCTATGTGTAAGCTGTCCATATGCTTTTCCTGCGTTTACACTATTAGTAACTCTAGTCTGACGAATGTGGTGTTAACACACTTTGTGGAAGATAAACACCGGTGCACACTGTGTCGCCAGTCATTCGTAAAGCGAGCTGCGTAGTTTCGGGTATAACTTTGTGAAACGCCCTGAAGTGGCTTTTTTGAGGTAGTGGGGTAGCTCTTCAGTTCACAAAGGACGGAAGTACACGACAACAATCTGGCCATTTACCTTTTCTCACGTCTCTAACGTCCGTCCTGTACCCCTTCCACCCCTCCAGACCGTCGCACCTCCAGACCACAATTTATCCATTAATATGGATAAAATAAGGAACCCGGAATTCGTAGGGAAAGATATAGGTGTTCATTCCTTCCGCGCACTATACGAGACTGGAATAATAAGAGAATTGTGAAGGTGGTTCGATGAACCCTCTGCCAGGCACTTGAATGTGATTTGCAGAGAATCCATGTACATGTAGATGGTTCTACCGCACGTAAATTCTACTGTACTTAGCTGTGGTACACGCATTTAATATTTGTTCTCAATCCATTTTATTTAACAGTAAACATTAATTTTATAGCATTAAAATGCAAGTTTTAATACTCTGCTCTTTATTAATCCTCTGCAACGAGAAAACTATTAGCACCAGCGACAAACTGATTAAAACTTTTTTGTCGGAAATTTAATGTAGGCTAATTCTGTACTATAAAACATTTTCACTAGAAGCCGCGTTTTGCGAGATTTTCAAGAAAAACATAAAAAGTGATCTTGGAACTCCCTTCAAATGGTTCAAATTGCTCTAAGTAAACATCTGAGGTCATCAGTGCGCTAGACTTGGAAATACTTAAACCGAACTAACCTAAGGACATCACACACATCCATGCCCGAGGCAGGATTCGATCCTGCCACTGTGTCAGGCTGTGTCAGAAATTTCTTTGCTCCCCAATTCTATTCAGCACCTCCTCGTTAGTTACGTGACCTACCTATGTAATCTTCAGCATTCTTCTGTAGCACCGCATTTCATAGACTTCTGTTCACTTCTTTTCTAAACTGATTATCGTCCATGTTTCGTTTCCATACATGGCTACACTACATACAAATAATTTCAGAAAACAGTTTCTGACACTTAAATGTATAATCAATGTTAACAAATTTCTCTTCTTTAGAAACGCTTTTCTTCTCATTGCCAGTTCATTGCTCGTCTACATTTTATGTCCTCCCATCTTAGGCCGTCATTAGTTATTTTGATGTAGCGGCAGCCACCGACCCAAGAGGACGTGGAGCAGAGCAGCAGCAGCAGCACTTGTGTGATAAACTGTAATTTAATTTAGTCTTTGTTTGTTTTTTGTTCATCTGCTTCTCAAAGAAGTGAACTGTACGTTTGTATTTAGCTGTGTACACTAGCGGTTAGAAAATTAATCGTAGTTTTTGTTTTTGCGTAAGTCTTGTTAATATCCTTGTGTAAGGAAGCTTCCTAGCATAAATTTTCCGTGTAGAGGAATTTATTTCTGTTTTATAGCTTTCGGTCTCAGAGTTCAGTGAGAAATCTGCACACCAACTTTTATTGTTACTTTAGTCTCCTTTTGCATATTTTCAAACTTATTAGCGCCATTTGAGACCAAGATGGCTCTGAGCACTATGGGACATAACATCTGAGGTCATCAGTCCCACAGAACTTAGAACTACTTAAACCTAACTAACCTAAGGATATCACACGCATCCATGCCCGAGGCAGAATTCGAACCTGCGACCTTATCAGTCGCGCGGTTGCAGACCTTAACGCCTAGAACCTCTCGGCCACCGCGACCGGCTTTGAGACCAAATATTTGTTTTATACACAATACGAGATCGCTAGGGACTGTGCTTGTTGTGACCAGATACAAGGAGAGTTGGCTTCTGTCCGTTAACAGCTGGAAGGTGCTTTGGATACCGTCGACAGGCTTCTAGCTAATGCTCGAAGTTGCGGTGACGTCGGGTCTACAGTGAAGAGACCTGCGACATCTTTCTTGCCACTCTAATCCCCTGGTGGCCCGGACATCGCTGCGACTTCCGATACGCAAATCTGACCGGTCTGTCCTCACTCCAGAGTGGGTGGCAGACCGTGGTGCGTTCGCTTGTCACTGGGTCTTAGCGACAGGTACGAGGTGCTTCCCAGTGTTGATAACTCTGAGCCAGCACGGGATGCCTTCCCATTCGGCCAGCGGTCGATTTTCCTCTCCAGTCCGGACAAGTACAGAGGCATTGGGAGCTCCAATGTTAGGCGGGTGATGGAGCCCCTCAGGGAGATAGCAGGCAACGTGGGAAAGAATTCCAGTGTGCATTCGGTATGTCTGTCGGGAGGTGTCATCCGTGATGTGGAGGAGGCCCTGCCGGCGGCTGTCGAGTGCACTGGGTCAACCGGCTGCTTGGGTGGCTCATGTCGGCACGAATGACGCCTGCCGCTTAGGCTCTGAGACCATCCTCGGCTCCTATCGGTGGCTGGCTGATTTGGTGAAGGCAACTAGCAAAGCACGCGAAGTGCAGGCTAAGCTGTCTGTTTGGTCTATTTGTAGCAACGTACCCAGGGTTGATCGCGGTCCTCTGCTTTGGAGCAGAGTGGAAGGTCTAAACCAGAAACTCAGACGGCTCTGCGACGGTATCGGATGCGAATTTCTGGACCTCCACTATCGCGTGCAGAAATGTATGGTTCCCCTTAATAGGTCGGGCTTGCACTACACGCAGGAAGCGGCTACTCGGGTACTGGAGTACGTGTGGCGTGCACATGGGGCTTTTTTAGGTTAGAGGACCCCTCCCTTGGGAGCAAACACGATTTGCCTGTTAAATCAGCTACAGCGACCTCAGAGAATGTGGGTCCTGGAAGATTAGATAAAAAAGATTAGTATAATTTTAGTAAACTGCAGGAGCATCCAAGGAAAGGTCAGAGAATTAGTATCGGTTATTGAAGGTTATAATGCACACCCATAGTGGCGGCGTGTTTATTGCAGTAAAAAGTTCGATAAAATGTAGCGAGGTTGTCACCGATTCCGAATGTGAATTAATCAGCGTGAAACTGAGTGTCAGTGGTGTTCGGATGCTTCTATAGACTACCTGAGTCAGGATCTGTAGTTGTAGAGAGCTGCAGACAGAGCTTGCACTGTATCATTAGTAATTTTCCTCATCATGCCGTTGTAATACGGGGTGACCTCAACTTGCCAGGTACAGATTGGGAGTGTTACGTCATCAAAACTGGTGACAGAGACAGGGAATCATGTGGCATTGTTCTGGATGTCTTGTCCGAAAATTACTTTGAGCAGGTAGTTAGAGAACCAACTTGTGAGGGCAACGTCTTAGACCTCCTGACAACAAACAGACCTGAACCTATACATAAGTTAACGTAGAGGAAGGTATCAGTGATCATAATGCTGTGACAGCATCTATGATGACGAATCCTACAAGGAATATTAAGAAAGGTAGGAAGATATATTTGCTCAGCAAGCGTGACAGGATACGAATTTCAGAATATCTCAGCAGTCAGCATCAAATATTCGATGATGAGGACGAAGATGCGAAAAAAAAAAAAAAAACTTCAAAGCGTCGTTCAATATGTTCCCAGTAAGGTTTTAAGGGTTAAAAAAATCCACCATGGTTTAACAGCTGTGTTAGAAAAGCGTTACGTAAGCAAAGAGCACTTCATCTCAGATTCAAGAGAAGTAAAAACGTAGCTGACAAACAAAAGCTGAACGACTCGAAAATGAGCGTAAGGAGAGCAATGAGAGAGGCATTCAGTAATTTTGAAAGTAAGATGTTGTCAACCGACCTGAGCAAAAACCCGTAAGAGATTTTGGCCGTATGTAAATGGGTCAAATTCACCTATTCATCCTCTCAGGGATCACACCGGCACCGAAACGGAAGGTACCAGAGACGAGGTCGAACTACTGAATTCGGTCTTCCGAAGTGGTTTCACCGCGGAAGATCATAACTCTGTCTCTAATTTCAATCGTCGTGCAAACGTCGAAATGGCAGATATTGAGATAACCGATCGAGGAACTGAAAAGCAGCTACAATCGCTTAGTAGTAGGAAGACTTCAGGACCATATGAGATACCTATAAGATTCTATAAAGATTATGCCGAAGAACTTGCTCGCCTTCTAGCGGTAATTTATCGTAGATCGTTTGAGCAACAAATGCTACATAATGACAAGGAAGAAACCGCAGGTCATTCACGTTTTTAAGAAAGGCTGCAAGACAGATCCACAGAATTATAGACTTATATCGTTGACGGCAGTCTGCTGTAGAATTATGGAAAACGTTTTATGTTCAAGAATTATGACGTTCTTGGAAAATGAACAGTTGCTCTATAAAAATCAACATGGATTCCGCAAACAGAGATCCTGCTAAACTCAGCTCGCTCTGTTCCTCCATGATATCCACAGCGAAGTGGGCAACGTCTCTCAGGTTGATGCAGTGTTCCTTGATTTCAGTAAGGCATTTGACACCGTCCCGCATTGGCGTTTAATGAGAGAAAAACGAGCTTCCTGATCATGGGAGCAGACCTGCGATTGGATTCAAGACTTTCTTGCAGACAGAATTCAACACGTCGCGGTTAATGGAACTAAATAGACAGATGTAAAGATAATGTCTGGAGTACCATAGGGAAGTGTGATAGTACCGTTCCTGTTCACGATATATATAAATGAACTAGTAGAAAGCTCCGGATGCTCCTTAAGGCTATGCGCAGATGATGCAGTTGTTTATACCAAAGTAGCAACGCCAGAAGATAGTAAGGATTTGCAGATGATGCAGTTGTTTATACCAAAGCAGCAACGCCAGAAGATAGCAAGGAATTGCTAAACGACCTGCAGAAAATTGACGAATGGTGAAGACTCTGGCAGTTGACCATGAACGTAAATAAATCTAACATATAGCGCATACATAGGAAACGAAATCCACTACTGTACAGTTACACTATTGTTGACAAACAACTTGACAGACAGTGTCTGGCGTAAAATATCTAGACGTAACTCTCCAGAGTGACCTTAAGTAGAATGACCATATAAAACAGATAGTGGAAAAAGTAGACACCAGACTTAGATTCATCGGACGAACCTTAAGGAAGTATAACTCATCAACGAAGGAAGTGGCTTATAAGGCGCTTGTTCGCCCAATTCTTTGAGTATAGTTCATTTATCTGGGATCCCTATCAGGTAGGGCTGATAGAGAGGATCCAAGGAAGAGCGGCGAGTTACTTCACGGGATCGTTTAGCTGGCAAGACAGCGTTACGTAGATGCTAAACAAACTCGACTGGCAGACGTTACAAGAGAGACGTTATGCATCACGGACAAATTTGCTATTGCAATTTCGCGACAGCACTTTTCAGGAGGAGTCAGACAATATATTACTTCCGCCCCACATAGGTCTCAAGTATTGACCACGAAGAGAAAATTCGAGAAAGTAGAGCCAATACAAAGGCTTACGGACAATCATTTTAACCACGCACTATTCGCGAGTGGAACAGGAACAGACATTACTGATTACTGCGAAAGTGTTGCCAGTGCAGGATTTTGCGCATGAAAGTACCCTCCGCCACACACGATTAGGTGGCTTGCGGAGTATGATGTAGATGTGGGTGTAAAACACCCAAACTCATCTAATACTGCCCTGTTTCCTAATCTAATTCCCTGAGGATTACATTCCGTAATCCTCGTTCTACTTTGGTCAATGTTCGTCTTGTATCCTTCGTTCAAAACACTCTCCATTCCGTTCAACTGCTCTATCAAGCGCTTTGCTGCTTCCGACAGCACTACATTGTCACTGGCAAACCTTGAAGTTATTGTATCTTCTCCCTGGACTTTATTTCCTACTCCAAATTGTTCTTTTGTTTCCTTTACTACTTTCTCAGTGTATAGACTGAATAACATCTGGTAAGGCCACAACCCTTTCTCACACCCTTCTCAACCACTGCTACCCGTTTACGCAGCTCGACTCTTACAACGGCCGCCTGGTTTCTGCACAAGTTGTAAATACCCTATCGCTCTCTGCAATTTACCCCTGCTACCATCAGAATTTGAAGGAGAGTATTCCAGTCAACATTGGCATAAGCTTTCTCCAAGTCTACAAATGCTGTAAACAGAGGTATACCTATCCTTAACCTATCTTCTAAAATAAGTCGTAGGTTCAGTATTGCGTCACTTTGTTCCTATCAGTCTCCGAAATCCAAACGGATCTTTCCTGAAATCGGCTTCTACTAGCTTTTTCATTCTTCTGTAAAAAGTTCGTATTAGTGTTCTTCTACCATCAATTAGTAAAATGATAGCTCGGTAATATCCGCACATCCCCGCCCATAATTGCGAAAGTGTTGCCAGTGCAGGATTTTGCGCACCAAATCTCGACTACCATAAATTATCGGTGGGACTCATGTTGGGCAATTTGGGTGGCCAAATCTGTCGCTCGAACCGTCCAGAATGCTCTTCAGATCAATTACGAATAACTGTGGCCCATTGACATGGTGCATTGTCATCTATAAAAATTTCATCGTTGTTGGGGAACACGACGTCCATGAATGGCTGCAAATAATCTACAAGTAGCCCAACATAATCATCTGCAGTCACTCATCGGTTCAACTGGACCAGAGGACCTAATCCATTCCATGTAAACTCAACCCACACCATATGGAGCCACCACCAACTTGCACAGTGCCTTGTTAACAACTTGGGCCCCTGGCTTCATGGGTCTGCGCCACACTCTTACGCAACCATCAGCTCTGACCAACAGAAATCAGGGCTCATCTGAGCAGGTCACGGTTATCCAGTCGTTTAGCGTCCAGCCGATATTGTCACCAGCCCAGGAGAGGCGCTGAAGGCGATTTCGTTTGCTGTAGAGATGCTTGTCTCTTAGCACCTACAACTCTATGCAATCTCTGCTGGTCTCGGTTGTAAGTGAAGCCCATCGGTCACTGCATTGTCAGTGGTTAGAGAAAATGGCTCAAATTTGGTGTTCGGAGCACACTCTTGACAGTGTGAATATCGGAATATTGAATTCCCTACCGATATCCGAACCTTAATGACCCATGCGTCTAGCACCATTTATCAGTCCGCGTTCAACTCTGTTAATTCGCGTCGTGCGACCATAATCATGGCGGAAAGCATTTCATATGAATCACCTGAGTACTAATTACAGCTCGGTGCCCTTTTATATGTTGTTTATGCGATACTATGACCACGTGTATAAGTGCGTATCGCTATCCCATAGCTTTTGTCTTAAAAGCGCTGCGCTACACGTCCAGTTACTGGTTACTCTGATTAATCTTGTTGCCGCAAACTTGGATACAACATTCATGCTCATAAATTGAGGATAATTCTGACACATGGTGAAACAACGCTCTGGTGGGGGGTTTGCCGGTTTAAACCACTTCGGGGTATGACCATGCGGTGCTTTTGCCCTGCGGTCGTCGCACGGTGGTGCTGGCAGCAGCCCACATACGCAGAGGTGTGTTGGTGCATATCAGAGTACGGTGCTGCGAGTAAGTACTCAGACGTTTTCAGACGTGCTAATGGTGACTTTGAGTCGAAAATGGCTCAAAGAACACATATTGATAACGTTATGAGGGGTAGAAAACTAGAGCGACTGGAGGCTGGTCAAACACAGCAGGCTGTAGCACGGGCTCTCCGTGTACCACAAAGTGTGATTTCAAGATTATGGCAACGATTCCAGCAGACTGGAAACGTGTCCAGGCGCTAGAGTACTGGACGTCCACAGTGTACAACACCACAAGAAAACCGATATCTCACCGTGCCACGGAGTGCTGCAGGCAGCCTTGCTCGGGACCTTACCGCAGCCACTAGAACAATTGTCTCCAGACACACAGTCTACTGACGACTGAACAGACACGGTTTATTCGCCCGGAGACCAGCAAGGTGCATTCCACTGACCCCTGGCTAGAGGAGAGCCCGTAAAGCCTGGTGTAAAGAACACAGTACATGGTCATTGGAACAGTGGCCCCAGGTTATGTTCACGGACGAGTCCAGCTATAGTCTGAACTGTGATTCTCGCCGGGTTTTAATCTGGAGTGTACCAGGAAGCAGATACCAACCCCTTAACGTACTTGAAAGGGACCTGTGTCGAGGTCGTGGTTTGATGGTATGGGGTGGGATTATGATTGGTGCACGCAGACCCCTGCATGTCTTTGACAGAGGAACTGTAACAGTTCGGGTGTATCGGTGCGTTATTTTGCAGCAGTATGTCCTCCTTTCCAGGTGTGCAGTGGGTCCCACCTTCCTCCTGATGGATGATAATGCACAGCCCTACCGAGTACCTTGAAACAGAAGATATCAGGCGAATGGAGTGGCCTGCCTGTTCTCTAGACCTAAAACCCATCGACCAAGACTGGGATTCTCTCGGTCGACGTATCTCTGTATGTCTGCAAATCCCTACGACACTTTAGGAGCTGAGACAGGGACTGGTGGAAGAATGGGAGGCTATACCCCAGCAGCTGCTCGACGTCCTGGTCCAGAGCACGCCAACTCGTTGTGCCGCCTGTGTACGTGTGCATGGTGATCATATCCCACATTGATGTTGGGGTACCTGCGCAGGAAACAGTGGCGATTTTGTAGCACGTGTGTTTCAGCTCGTTGTTCTCAACTTATCACCAATACCGTGGACTTACAGATGTGTGTCGTGTTTGTTCCCTACGTGCCTATGCTATTAGCGTCAGTTTTGCCTAGTGTCACGTTGTGTGGCACAACATTCTGCAATAAATTATCCTTAATTTATGAGCCTAAGTGTAGTTCATTACCGTACCATTGTATAGGAAAGTCAAGTTGTATTAGATGTGGACTTTTGCTGTTGTTATTCAAATGTTTTTGCTATATGGCGAGGCCCCCCAATGTACCGAGAAGCGAGTGGGCTACGTTTCCCTTCTGATTCCGGATCAGTGCTAGACCCAGCGGACATTCAAACCATCTAATAGCATTTGACATCAGATGTCTCATATTACAGATCATGACTTGGAATGGGAATATTACCATGAGCTGAGTAAAAGCACACTGTGGCATTTGTTGCAGTGAAACAGTTGACAAGCTATCCAATGCAGCAAGCTATATCGGAGAGACTGGACGCGTAAAAAGACTACGTACAGACGTTTTAAACGTTACCAAATTAATAGTGGTCGTATCTGCCTTTCGACCTTACAGAAATATTAGTAGTCACATCGCGAAACCTACCACTTCTTAAACGTCGGATCAAATTCGAACTGACGAAGCACGTGCCTTCTTAATTGATGACTGGCAGCGTGCGGACGATCGTGATGTACGACATTGAGCCGCGAACCTGTGCAGACTGTGACCAGAAGGGCCAAGCCCAGTCGGCCTGCCTTTGTATCTGCCTTATTCAGACGCCGGTTGGAAGTGTCGCACGACCTGTGACACCTATTGTCCCCTGTCCCCTATGCCGCTGATGCGCAGGTGTCTGAACACTCGCGTCGCCCATTAATGCCAAATTTCACAGCGTGACTTAACGGATACGTTCGTCGTAAGTCCAACGTTGAATTCTGCAGTTCTTTCACGCAGTGTTGCTTGTCTCTCGGTCGTTAAGTAAAGGCCGTAGGCCACTGCGTCTCCCGTGTTGAGAGGCAAACCCCAAAGTGTGGTATTCTGGACACACAGCCGACACTGTGGATCTCGGAATACTGAATTCCCTGACGACTTCCGAAACGGAATGTCCCACGTTTCCAGCTCCAACTAACATTCGACGTCCAAAGTCTGTTCTTTCGTGCGTCCATCATCACGCGGAAACCTTTTCACATGAATCACTAGAGTACAAATGAAAGCTTCGACATTGCAGTACTTTTTTATACCTCGTTTACGCGGTGCTATCGCCGTCTGGATATTTGCAAATCGGAATTCAATGACTTTTGCTACCTCAGTGTACGCAGACTGAAGCGACGAATGAAAATTTGTACAAAGGGTGGGGTACGTGCCTCACCCTGGCACAGTGGATTGCACAACCACACGACCTACCCTAGCCCGCCTGCCACCTCAATCCATATTCCCATTCACGCTTGAGCGCACTTGGTACAAATTTTCATTCACCTTCAAGTCTGAATATATACATCACAAATGTTAGAGATTGGGAAAGGCCTCTGGAACCATATACAATATCGGAAAAACCAGTACACTCTTTTAGAGGCTTCATATTCACTCAAGATTTATTGTTGCACCAGTGCATATGGAGTACATTATACAGCACAAGTGGTTCTGAGGTACCAGGTATCGAACCGTGCTGAAAGATCCTTATTACGCGTGCATTGCCTCCACGAGCGGCAATGCAGACCCTGACACTGGAATCCAGTTGCTTGTAAATATAGTGAATACTGTCCCTGGATACGTTATAACACGCCTGCTAGACCTGTTCAAGTAGTTCTACGAGAGTTGTTGGTTCACGAGTAGCACAATTCACATCTCGTCCCATCATATCCCATAAGGATTTTACTGGATTCCAGAAGTCGTGCTATCCAGGAAAGTTGCTGCAACGTCTTGCACAGCTCGTTGAGTTTCATGGGTAGTGTGTGAGTGAACAATATCCTGTTAGAACAACACATCACCTTCCTGTTCTAAGAACAGCAAATGAACGGGTCTAACGAAATGCTGCTCGTACCAAGCACCAGTTGACGTCCCCTACAAAAATACCAAAGGCTTAAGTTTTAGCTTTCGGACCCCGGACGGTAAGGCGGGGCCAGTGTGTCTTGGACAAATGCTTTCTCCATCAGAGACAGCGTCACACGAGCAATCGACCATCAATTACGTGCAGATAGAAACTCATTTCGTCGCTGAAAACCACGGCGCATCGATCCGTCTTCCAAGTGTTTTGAGCCGTGGCGGGACCGGCGCTAGTAGTATCTCTGACGTGAGTACGATCAATTTCCTACTACCGAGGTTTGTCTTGGGGCTTGGGCCGGCTCCGGATATAAGCGAGTGCCGACCGCGAGTAACGGGAACAACGCTTTGAGAACGGAAGGCGGCTGGGTGCACGAATAGGCGATTGGCTGGCGTGCAGAAGCGAAGACAGCCGAGCGGCGGTTATCACGTGGTTATACTGGAGGTGGCAGGAGTTGGCCGGCGACGTGCATTCTCCGGCAACCTCGTGAGCTGTGGATGTGCCCGCTTCCTTGGAGGGACACGCTGTTAAGGTCTTGCGACGTGGTGGTCTGACATCTTCGCAAAGTCGCCCCAGCATCAAAACACCTAGTTAAGAACTCTAATTACTAAGAGCGCTCAGTTAACTGTGATTATGATCGTTACCAGACGGGTGATGTTATGTGTGTTCGATTTCATTTTATGCCTCTTGCTAAGTGTGTTCCCTGCTTCCGCATAATATTGATGTATTTGCAAAATGTTAGTTCATTAGTTGTTAGCAAGTGTTTAATTTGCTTAAGAATCTGTTAATCCATGTCAATATGTCCTCTGCGGGCAATATGATTTTTTATTTCTAAAAGTTACCATGTTGAGCTTTGCAGGTCCACTTGAGGTGGCCAATATGTCATTAAGTTCTAGTGAATGTCAGTTCTCGTGAGCCAGTTCATTTCCCACTCTCAGCGTTTGTTTATCAGGTACTGTTTCACTTAAATAAATGACTTGGGAATGAAATTAGTTGTTGGTTATCCTTGATTTTATAGTGTTAATTTATTGGACAGTCTTGAATGCTACAGTTAAGAAAAGTTTTTTTTTTTTGCCTCCTGTTGTCTGATGTGGTCTGTGTTTCAGTGAGTTGAGGCAGCGGGCAACCGAAGCGCAGGGCTTCCCTTTAGATTAAAAGTTTGGCTTACGGGCGGTGGACTTCGCCTGAGCTCGTGTGTTCCTCTTCGATAGCGTTTGCTGGGTTCACATTTCGGTGGGCTACTCGATGTGGGGCTGAAAACGGAGCCACGTCTTGGGTCGAAGTTAAACATTACTTCCCTCACTCGGCTCCACCGTTCGTGGTTAAACTTCGGCCTTACAAGCTTGGTCCTTACTTCTGTTGTTACACATTTATCATTGTACAAAGTTGTTACGATCTATGCCGTAAAAGCCCATCTTACAAGCCAATGGGCATTTCAATAATTTTGTGGTTCTCTCTGCAAGATTGTCTAGTCTCGTAATTTGCAAGATCGCCCATGTTACGTTTAGATAAATATGTTCTAAGTATTCTTGTTAAAATTGAGGATGTGTGTCCACTATTATTTTACATTAAATGTTAAAGTATAGGATTTGAGAGGGTCTTAAATAACGTGTCTTAACTAGAGTTGTTTTGTTAAAGTTATGGTCAAATTCAGCCTTAGTGGCATTTCTCAATGTTTATGGGAGATCGTTGGCTAATGATTAATTAACTTGCTTATGATTTTATGTATTTGTTTCGTAACCAATCTTGCCTGAGTGGCGTCTATCAGTTTTTATGTGAGATTGTTTTTGGTGGTTAATAAACACACTGAAATTGAAATGTTAATTTTATTGGGTCAGTCCTTCCACTCCCTTTAGATTGAAAGGTTAAACAAAGCAGGTGATAAGCAAAAACGTTCCATGATTCCCTAACGGCACCAGTCGGGTCGTGAACTATGCTGTGGCGTGAGTGGAACACGGGCTAGAGATGGGTGTGCCCGTAGTTCCAATGGTAATAAATGGTCCGGAACATGTCGTATTGAAAAGCCAGGGTTCACAAGCCATCTTATCTGTGCTCTGGTAGCTGTACGGTGTGCTATAGCTGCGCTTGCAGTACGATGACTCTAACCAGCGCCTGTGATGCGTGGACGTCCAGAACCTCGTCTACGAGTGTGAGGATGTTTACGTGACTTCTGATACCAGCACCGTTGCACAGCTGACACAGCATGTCCAACTTGTGTGGCAATTCTCCGAGAGGACTATCTCATAGTTCGGAAGGCTAACATTTAGCCCGTTTCAAACTCGCTCACTTGCCTATTGGATGCGCAAGTGCGTCTCCGGGACATGGTTGCCTGGTTGCATCACACGTTTGCACTACATTGAGCCTTCTGGGTGTGAGCATTCCCTATTAAATGGTGGACAGAGAAGATGCTCTGGTAACTATGCCACTAGGTTATCTGTTGGCGGACGACGTCGAAACCATTATCAGTACACCTGCTATCCCGCAAGTGGCATATGCCGTTATTGGATCAAAATCTTCCCAGGTTTAAAATTTTTTCCGGCAGTGTAGTTTCATTTGATCGTGTTGAATGGTTCTCCAAAGGAACTAATACGAATAACGCGCCGCCACCTGGCCTTCATCCTTCCCTATCTACACTTATGCCCATAAATTAAGGATAACGCTGATACATGGTGAAACAACGCTCTGGTGGGCGGTTTGCAGGTTTAAATCACCTCAGGGTGTGACCATGCGGTGCATTTGACCTGTGGTCGTCGCACGGGGGCGCTAGCAGCAGTCCACATACGCAGAGCTGTGTTGGTGCATATTAGAATATGGTGCAGCGAGTAAGTGTGCAGACGTTTTGTGAAGTGCTAATGGTGACTGTGTGTTGAAAATATCTCGAACACATATTGATGACGTTATCAGGGGTAGAATACTAGGGAGACTGGAGGCTGGTCAAACACAGCAGGACGTGGCACGGGCTCTCCGTGTGCCTCAAAGTGTGATCTCAAGATTATGGCAACGATTCTAGCAGACAGGAAACGCGTCCAGGCGCTACAGTACGGGACGTCCACAGTGTACAACACCACGAGAAGACCGATATCTCACCATCAGTACCCGTAGACGGCCATGGAGTACTGCAGATAGCCTTCCTCTGGACCTTACCGCAGCCACTAGAACAATTGTCTCCAGACACACAGTCTACTGACGACTGAAAAGACGCGGTTGATCCGCCTGGAGACTTGCAAGGTGCACTCCACTGAACCCTGGTCAGAGGAGAGCCCGTGAAGCCTTGTGTCAAGAACACAGTACGTGGTCATTGGAACAGTGATCCCAGGTTATGTTCACAGACGAGTCCAGGTATAGTCTGAACAGCGATTCTCACCGGGTTTTAATATGGCGTGAACCAGGAATCAGATACCAACCCCTTAACGTACTTGAAAGGGACCTGTATCGAGGTCGTGGTTTGATGGTGAGGGGTGGGATTATGATTGGTGCACGCAGATCCCTGCATGTCTCTGACAGAGGAACTGTAACAGGTCAGGTGTATCGGGACGTGATTTTGGACCAGTATGTCCGCTTTTCAGGGGTGCAGTGGGTCCCACCTTCCTCTTGATGGATGATAAAGCACGGCCCCACCGAGCTGCCATCGTGGAGGGGTCCCTTGAAACAGAAGGTATCGAGCGAATGGGGTGGCCTGCCTGTTCTCGAGACCTAAACCCCATGGAGCAGGTCTATGATGCTCTCGGTCGAAGTATCGCTGCACGTCTTATAACCCAAACGACACTTCAGGAGCTCCGACAGGCACTGGTGGAAGAATGGGAGGCTATACCCCAGCAGCTGCTAGACCACCTGATCCAGAGTATGTGTAATTGTGCATGGTGATCATATCCCTTATTGAAGTCGGCGTACATGTGCAGGAAACAGTGGCGTTTTGTAGCATATGTGTTTCAGGACGGTTTTCTCAGCTTATCACCAATACCGTGGACTTAAAGATCTGTGTTCTGTGTGTTCCCTACGTGCCTATCATATTAGCGCCAGTTTTGTGTATTGCCATGTTGTGTGGCACCACATTCTGCAATTATCCTTAATTTATGAGCACGAGTGTAGCTGCGCCGAGTCGCTTGTAATAGTGTCTGCAGATGAGAGCTGCGTTAGCGGACCGCGACACACGAATCGCGCTCCCCCAACCGTGGGCGGCAGTCGACCGCCATCAGCTCTCAGCTGAGCGCCGCGTCACGCAGCGCGGCGAGCCGTGACTTGACGTGACGCAGCTCGCGCTCGTGGTACTGCCCTGTCCGGCCAGTTCCGGTCTCCGCGTGCGCGAGGCGACCCGCCTTGCTGCAGGTCAGCGCCACGGGCCCACAAGACACCACCCGGGCCACTGACCGCCACCGTGCTGGGCGTCGCCTCTGCGTCTTTTGCCGTCAGCAGATGAGAAGTGAAAGGGGACGCGAGCTGGACGTCGTTTACAGTGGTGTTGCAGAGCGCTCAGAAACGGAGTGTGGTTCTCAGCGTGAGCGGCGACTTGAGCGTCATCCAGAGGTAGCTGTCAGTTTCCGACAAAACAGCTTCTTCCTGGAAATCACGGCTGAAACATATGCGTTAAGTTCATTACTGATTCCGTAAGCAGGGCAGGGCAGCATTAAAATTGCTACACCAAGAAGAAATGCAGATGATAAACGGGTATTTATTGGACAAATATATTATACTAGAACTGGCATGTGATTACATTTTCACACAATTTGGGTGCATTGATCCTGAGAAATCAGTACCCAGAACAACCACCTCTGGCCGTAATAACGACCTTGATACGCCTTGGCTTGAACCAAACAGAGCTTGGATGGCGTGTACAGGTACAGCTGCCCATGCAGCTTCAACACGATACAACAGTTCATCAAGAGTAGTGACTGACGTATTGTGAAACAGTTGCTCAGCCACCATTGACCAGACGTTTTCAATTGGTGAGATATCTGGAGAATGTGCTGGTCAAGGCAGCAGTCGAACATTTTCTATATCCAGAAAGACCCGTACAGTACCTGCAACATGAGGTCGTGCATTATCCTGCTGAAATGTAGGGTTACGCTGGGATCGAATGAAGGGTAGAGCCACGGCTCGTAACACATGTGAAATGTAACGTCCCACTGTTCAAAGCGCTATCAGTGCGAACAAGAGGCGACCGAGACGTGTAACCAATGCCACCCCATAACATCACTCCAGGTGATATGTCAGTATGGCGATGATGATTACACGCTTCCTATGTGCGTTCACACGGATGCGACTATCATGATGCTGTAAACAGTACCTGGATTCATCCGAAAAAATGACGTTTTGCAATTCGTGCACCCAGGTTCGTCGTTGAGTACACAATCGCAGGCGCTCATGTCTGTGATGCAGCGTCAAGGATAACCGCAGCCATAATCTCCGAGATGATAGTCCATGCTGCTGCAAACGCCGTCGAACTGTTTATGCACATAATTGTTGTATTGCAGAAGTCCCCACCTGTTGACTCAGGGATCAAGACGTGGCTGCACGATCCGTTACAGCCATGCGGATAAGACGCCTGTCATCTCGACTGCAGGTGATACGAGGCCATTGGGATCCAGCACGGCGTTCCGTATTACCCTCCTGAACAAACCGATTCCATATTCTGCTAACAGTCATTGGATCTCGACCAACGCGAGCAGCAATGTCGCGATACCGTAAACCGCAGTCGCGATAGGCTCAATCCGACCTTTATCAAAGTCGGAAACGTGATGGTATGCATTTCTCCTCCTTACACGAGGCATCACAACAACGTTTCACCAGGCAACACTGGTCAACTGCTGTTTGTGTATGAGAAATCGATTGGAAACTTTCCCCACGTCAGCACTTTGTACGTGTCGCCACCGGCGCCAACCTTGTGTGAATGCTCTGAAAAGGTAATCTTCTGCATATCACAGACTCTTCTTCGTGTCGGTTAAATTTCGCGTCTGGAGCACGTCATCTTCGTGGTGTAGCAATTTTAATGCTAGTAGTGTAATATCTGATGATATACCAGAGACTTCAAAGAGGCTTATGTTGAAAAAAGAGCTTTCAAAATATTCCATTCCCTCCTAGACCAAATATGCTATCTGATCAACGGTATTCGCGCACCTGTTAATGGGCATTAGTATAAGGTGCGTCGACCCACCGCCTTATTAAGGGCTTGAACTCTACTGGAGCACTTTCAATGAGGCATATGACTCTCTTTGCCTTAACATTCTTCCTCAACCAGAGAACGTAGCGACATTGAGCGCTTGGGTCTCGAGCGAAGTTGAGGTTCTAACTCATTATAAATTGAAACGTGGGACTTAGGGGAAGCAGGGAAAGGTGTGAACGGGGCCTAATCTGTCACCGGTGGTTGCACTCTAAACACATACACTTTATTTAAGGAAATAATATTTAAAAACAATCATTTTTTAAAAAAAATCGACTGTAACACAAGCTACACTGGCGGCTGAAGGCCTTATTAAGAAAGAATTCAAAATTATTTCTCGGTTGAAGGCCACAAGCAAAACTTCAGAAGAATTAGCGCCTTCAGGCCTGAATTACATATGAGGAAGACAATTACACGTTAAAAATACGAAAATAATTTTTAAACAACCAAATAAAAAAAATTGACTGTAACACGAGCTACACAGACGGCAGAAGGCTTTATTAAGAAGAATTCAAATTATTTGTCGGCTGAAGGCCACAAGCGATAGGAATAATTTAAACAAAATATTATTTTTTAAACTGTTCACACAATCAGGCCAAATAAAGGAGGGAGTGATCCACAGACAGTGCTCCAAGGATCGGCCTGGGAAAGTATCTGAAACGTAAGTAAGGTGAGACAGGCAGCACAGTGTTATACTCTCTTAACAGGATGGTAACTCAAACCAGTCACAGTTAAACGCAAGACTATCACTCTCGCAAAATCTACCTAACGCCCGATGCCCAATAGAACGATAGAATAGCCCATTCCAGGCAGACGGGCGGACTACACTCTTCACATCGTAAAACGACAAACATTATACCAGAGAACATGTTCAAACGCAAGAGTAATCCGAGGTAATCACAACGAGTTGCCTCCACGAATCCAGACAGCTTTAAAATGACATTCAAACACAACGAGATACACACGGACTCACGAAAGCAATTCAACCAACAACTCAAACAGTGCTAAGACCAGTCACTGCGGAACAACAAGCACGAACCACAAGTCGACAAAAACACAGAGAGCCCAGAAGCGGTCGGAAGACCAAATACACGTCGCCGACCGAAGGACCAACCAACGGTCGTCCCCGCTTAAGTCAGGCAAGGGAAAGGTGCCCGTATGAATCGTCGACTGACAGCTTTTTGCCATGAGGTCACTTTCACGGACACACACACACACACCAGTGATGGTTGCCCTACTCGAACATAACGACCAGCTGTCCCGGCGAGTACTGGAGCTGTACGGACCTCACTGGTGCTCCGTCCCAACCGAACTCCGACACACGACGACCCCAAAATACTAGAGGGCGCTCCAAGGATGGTACTACAGTACTCGCTGTCGACAAACGCCACTGCTGCCACTCACGGACAGACAAAGCGAGCAAACGTAGTGGCGTCAGTGAACGCACTAAGAAAACGAGAAGTTACAATCCGAATACATGACGCCAACCTGTCAACGGCACAAACACGACTCGGAGCACGGCTCATAAATGTATTCCACAGGAATTTGGGCAGATCAGTCCATTTCAGAAGTGTTATTGTCCACAAACCACTGCCTCACAGATCTGCTTTGTTACAAGGTGCATAGTTATCCTGTCACAAAAAGTCGTTGTCCCCAAACAGTTTCTTTGTCATATGCAATACACAATGCCGTAAACTGTGTCCATTTCCTTCCGCATTTACCGTTTCCTTAAGCTTAATAATGAGATCAAGCGCTAACAAAGAAAAATATCCTCATATGTTAACACCACGTATTCCGTAATTTACTACTAACACTACACGTGGTGACAGGCAACGTTCTCCATGCATTTGCCAAACCCAAACCTTTCCTTCGGATTGCCATAAGGTTTTAGTATGGTTCATCAGTCCAAATCATCAGTTCCGTCACTGTTTACGCCGGCTCAAGCGTCGCTTAGCACTGACTGATAAGGTAAGGAATGAGGAAGTTCTCTGGAGGAAAGGAATACGTGGAAAACACTGACAAGAAGAAAGGACAGGGTGATACGCCATTTGTTGAGTCATCAGCCAGTAACTCCCGTGGTACCAGAGGGAGCTGTAGAGGCTAAAAACTGCAGAAGAAAGAGACTGGGATGCGTCCGGCAAATAATTGAGGACGTAGGTTGCAAGTACTGCTGTGAGATGAAAAGGTTGGCCCAGGATAGGAAATCGTGATGGGCCGCATCAAACCATTCCGAGACTGATAACTAAAAACAAAAGCAGTGACTATAGAAATATGTGGCTAATTCGGAGCTGCTGAACAATTGTACCTGATTCCTTTTAACTTCCTACTCATGGCCACTGTGATAATTAGACTGCTGGTAACACTTTAGTACTCGCGAATGACTCCTCCCGCTAATTTCACGCGAAATTTTTACAAACACCCTCTGCAGAGTCCGACGAAGTGGTCCGTCAGTATCTGAGGTGCGTCTGATCTCAGTTTAGCTGGCGTTGCTCCTTCACAGTTACGTCACCAAATGTCGACTTGGGATGAAATGTCCATGATGAATTCCATCCCGCAAACTGACATCCGGCACCAGTACAACACAATACATGCACCGGTTATTGATGTACGAGCATTTCACATTTGCAGTGGCTTACCTCGCACTTACATTAACCTATGTTCTTGCAATGTTAACAACTTAAATATCTTACCCAGACAAATGTATTGGCGATTTTTCATTGTTCTTGTAGTGGACTTCAGGCCAGAGACTGGTTTGATGCAGCTCTCCATGCTACTATATCCTGTGCAAGCTTCTTCATCTCCCAGTACCTGCTCCAACCAACATCCTTCTGTTTAGTGTATTCATCTCTTGGTCTCCCTCCACGATTTTTACCCTCCACCCTGCCCTCCAATGCCTTGATGCCTCAGAATATGCCCTACCAACCGATCCCTTCTTCTAGTCAAGTTGTGCCACAAATTTCTCTTCTATCCAATTCTATTCAATGCCTCCTGATTAGTTATGTGATCTACCCATCTAATCTTCAGCATTCTTCTGTAGCACACATTTCGAAAGCTTCTATTCTCTTCTTGTCTAAACTATTTATAATCATGTTTCACTTCCATACATGGCTACACTCCATACAATTGCTTTCGAAAACGACTTCCTGACACTTAAACCTATACTCGACGTTAACAAATTTCCCTTCCTCAGAAATGCTTTCCTTACTATTGCCAGTCTAGATTTTATATTCTCTCTACTTCGACCATCATCCGTTATTTTGCTCCCCAAATAGCAGAACTCATTTACTACTTTAAGCGTCTCATTTTCATTACTCTACGTTAAATAGTTTTGTTTTCCTTCCGGAAACATTAAATAATTACCATTTTACCACTAAATTAAACTATTTAATTTTACATTCCGCTCCTGGCGCTGACGAGTGAAGCAGGCTGCTATTAGTACACATTGTGGAATGCCAACATCGTCTCTTTTAGCGGCAACCACCACAAACTGCGTGCCAAAGAAACAAATGCGGCACTGACAGCGGACTACCGATACGTACAACGATAGGTAGATTAGCCAGTGCACCACTGATTCCTTTACTGCTTCACAAGCTAAAAATAACATCAATCACTGCAAATTAAACTTGAACGGCTGATTCAGTGAACCAGCCAAGGGCGCTAGGATACCAGAATGTTCGTCAAACCGGGACAGTATACGTAAAGATCTGTGAATGTGACTGTTATCGTCTGCGAAGACGCGAGTATACAGGGTTGTTCAAAAGTAACTCTGCTTACTTCGTGGGTATAACGCATGCAACAAAATAAGAAGAAAATGAAAATAAAGTTTTTTTCTGAAACTGCTTTATTTCAGAGTTATGCACTAGAGTAGGGATCACAAGTGAAACATAAAGAATACAAAATTAATTTTTGTCAGTGAGCAACGACACGAATGGATCAGATATTCAACACAGGTTCTTACTGTGCATTTACCCCAAAGCTTGTTCACAATAACGTAGATGCAGATGGAAACAGTGACGAGCTTGACGTCTTCCTACTCTCGGAATGTTATAGTCTCCCTACAGCTCATAGTGGATCAGCAGCCTGGCGCTCGAGTAACCACTGACAGAAATTCTGACGTATGGGGTAATCTGCAGGTGTCAGGACCTTTAGCTACTGCTCGTAAAACAGGTGGAATCGTTATCTCCGAAGCACGCGCCGTACAATTGATTGAGGAACCCCTACGGCGACACTTATCTAGCGGGCGATTATAGTCGCATCTTCATTTATCTCTTCCAGGACACCCACTCTGGCCAGTTGAGGCCGACAAATTTGTCGAGCACCTTGAATGCCATATTCCCCTAAACGCCTGTCCACAGCTGTGAAATTCAGATTGTTGGGTACTGTTCTATTTGGAAACATTTCCATACATCGTCGTCTTGCTGCTCGTGCACTGCCTTCTGTTACGTTGTAAAGGGGGTGCATATCCCCGTATTCAGCGTTTGAGTACGTTAACGTGCCGTGCACAATGACCGCAGTCGATCAACTAGCGACAAAATGATGTACGCAGTACATCTGGTGCCGCTACACAACAGAGCCATGGAGTAGCACGGATCTCACCGAAGTCTAGTAAACAAATACATTTCGTGCCAGGAGCAACCAAGCAGTGTAGAGGATTATACAGAGAAACATCAGTCAATATGCAGGCGACCACGGCACGCTAAAGCCTGTACTGGCCCTTGACGTTATGCCTATGACAAATGTGTGAAATCTTATGGGGCTTAACTGCTAAGGTCATCAGTCCCTAAGCTTACACATTACTTAACCTAAATTATCCTAAGGACAAACACACACAACCATGCCCGAGGGAGGACTCGAAACTCCGCCGGGACCAGCCGCACAGTCCATGACTGCAGCGCCCAACACCGCACGACTAATCCCGCGCGGCCCACAAATGACATTATTCATCATAACACGGAAATAAAGCAATTTTAGACAAAACTATATTTAACATTTCACTTTTATTTTGATGCATACTTTACGCCCATTAAGTGTGTACAGTTACTTTTGAATCACGCTACATACACCATACTCATGATGAACAAACACAAGAGGGGGCAACGCAACACTTGTTCACCAAGAATGGTGAAATAAACTTCCTAGTTCAACTTCACAATAACCTGAAAGAGAGGACCTAAATCATAGTACGAAAAACATCTTTAAAAAATAACAGGAAAGCCTCCGAATTCAAGCTTTTTTTTTCACTTGCTACTTACTTTATTGACCCGCCACCTAGTTTCTTAAGATGGATCGTAAACGTGCCTTTTAGCCGCTTTGTCTGATTGAGGGGACTGAGAGATGCTACTGGCAACCCCAGCCAGCACCCACGTACGCTCATAACGTTGCCCGTGTCCCGGGCTAGTTACGAATTTTTTCAATTTTTTGCAATTTTGCTGGCCGGAGTGGCCCAGCAATTCTAGGCTCTTCAGTCTGGAACCTCGCGACCGCTACGGTCACAGGTTCGAATCCTGCCTCGGGCATGGATGTGTGTGACGTCCTTAAATTACTTAGGTTTAAGTAGTTCTGAGTTCTAGGGGACTGATGACCTCAGCAATTAAGTCCCATAGTGCTCAGACCCATTTGACCCCCCCCCCTTTTCTTTCTTTCTTTTTTTTTTGCAATTTTATTCTGCAGTTTTTCATCGTCATCATATTATACTTTTTTCCAAGTGTTAGATACCTTGATCTCTTTCGATCCCGTAGGAAACCTCTTTTCATCGGACGACCCAGGAATCTCACACTGCTGGGATGGTACTGTAGCATGGATTTTGGAATCCTCTTTAAGCCCATTCGTTGTAGATGTTTTCCCAAGTTATTTTGACAGTACTGTGATGAGTCCCGTTTTAAGTTCTTTCACCATATCTTCATCCCTTTACGATCCCATTTGCTGTATCCAGCTGTTTGTCTTAAGAATTTCATTTCACAAGCTGTTAGTTTTTTCGTACCTTTCGCCCCTATTGTCTAAGGTTCACTACCATAGCACATCACAGATCTGCCTTAACATAAACGTTTGAAAAAAGAATTCTAAATAGTTGATGGACACTTACGAAGCATAAAAATGAAGACATGAAAGATAATAAAGAGTAATGGCGCCACCGTCATAAATGAGCGTGGAAACCTCGGAATTACTGCTTGAAGACGGTGGCCAATAGTCACGATTCTTAGAGTTATGTTAGTTAGAGAATCAGTGAACTTCAGTTGACAATGCTATAATGTTTTACTGATTAACCAATATTCGTGGCCTAACTGTCTACCGTCTATGTTATTTACGTGTGAGCTATATGAACAGGCTTAGAGTGTAATTTTAGCTACTGAAACGTCCCCTTAGAAAAATTTATACACGACTGTGCTTAAACTGACACACAATATCTTTAGCGCAACGCAATCTGACTTCCAAAAATCCCTACGAAAGAATGGCCCTGACTAGCATTAATCTATACCTTTCACAAATCACTTACCTCAGAAAAAATCTTCGTTACTCGAACTACTGCAATACAGCGAGCACCACTACTGCCAGCTAAATAAAAGATTCTAACTACGGAAGGCACTAACTACTGATAGGTATAGTTAGCAAATGAAAGATTTTAATAGAGAACAAACAGTGTATTTACCTTAATAGTCAAAAAATATATGATAGTTCATGACATCCAGTCTTACAAATTACAAAACTCCGCCATCTCTCTCCCCACGTCCACCACTGCTGGCGGCTCACCTCCAACTGCGCAACGCTACGCGCTGTTAGCATCCAGCTGCCGCTGCCCGACACTACAATGGCAGACAACAATGCAAACCAGCCACAGACTGCACACGGCACAGCCAGTGATTTTTATACGGAGCGCTATGTGGCGTTACCAATAAGAAAACCTAAACAGCCTACTTACATAGCCCCCATGCTCCCCACAAAAAAATTTACAAATTGTTTTGGGCAGTGGCCAATACAGGTTTGAAAATTTTTTTCATAATTACAATAACAAAGAAATGCACACACTTATCGATACAATGTTGGTCAAAAGCTAAAATTGTCTCACAGTCCATAAAGACAGTCCTGATCATTCATCAAAGTAAAATTGCAGTGTTTTTCTCAAAGTCTGAGCAGTAAAAGAAAATGCACACGGAAGTAGTGGATTTCCATGCAGTCTTGAGGAAGTGTTGTCCTTCCAACAGAAAGGCAGTGCTGACTCTTGACAAGCAGTCAGGTAATGGGCCACAGCAGAGTCAGTCGACGTTGAAAACTATCGGTAGGTAGGTCATCACAGAGCAGACCCACTGTAGTCCTGGTAGAGATTACGGTATTGGTGGGCCACCAGAGGTGCAGACCCATTGCAGTCCTTGTAGAAATAATGGTATTGGTGGGTCATCAAAGGTGCAGACCCACTGTAGTCCTTGGAGAGATGGCCAGCAGCCATCTGTTTGACTGTGCAGGCGCACAATCACCATTGAAGAGCCTTGGAGATAATATAGCAAGGCCATAACCACTACTTGTGCACTCACAAAAATTGTTTTTGAAATGTCCTTAGAACCAGCAATGCTGTTATGCAGTCCCTTACTGAATTATGAACACACGTGCAAACACTATCAGTCCCTACTTCTCACATATTGTCCATATACAATGACCAACAGAAACGTGTGCAGTGGAATGTAATTTACAAGTTACTTAATTTGATGAACTGGTGTCAATTACAATTTTATAACATGAAAATACAATAACAAAGGTACAAAATACATCTTTAAAGAACATAACAATACAGAGAACATTTGCAGTAGTACAGGCTTTACAAAAGAATCGAAATAGCAAATACATCAGTGTTACAAAAATTACGACATAAGTACATACATAAAAGATCAGAATAACTTTTGAAACATCAACTTCACACATGAGCATTAGAACAAAACAGAATAAATAATGTGTAAACATCTTTACAAAGTAAATAACATGTTATTAATGCAAATTATATTTGAGGATAACAGTATTCCTCATCATAGTGAATGTAGCTTAGTATTAGAAAAATTCTGCAACATAAGTCTTATCAGATAAACATATAAAGACAGGAAGAACATAAATACACAAGGGTACACAAACACATAGTGGGATAACACAAGGAAAGGGCAGGGTTTGTTTTACTGCAGTATTTTGCAAACAAAACTTTCTTTACTTCTCGGAGATCTCCCTTCGTTCTTCATTATTTCCAAAAAGTCCTATCTATACCTGCTTTCTGTACTTTTCTTATATAACCTCTCAGTGCATTTCTTCAAATCCATCGCAACTCATTCTCTTATATAGGCTACCCCCTCATAAGCTAACTTAAATCTACTGAGCTCAGATGCTTAACTAAGGGACGAGGCAATGCAGCAGCACAAAACAATTTACACAAACAGCAATTTAAAAAAATGGAAATTGGCAAAAAAGGCAGCAATATTACAACTAACATAAGGCAATGCGCAGCAAACAAGAAAAAATAAATCCGTAGTAAAACTGGCTTAACCTAGTAATACAAAGTGACATTCAGTAGCACTATGAATGGCAAACAGCCGCAGCAAATGCTATAACTTATACCTAAACATGAAAAAGCTACAAGCAGAAAAAAATAGTACACTAAAGACAACAATGCAGATAAGGGAAAGATATAATCACATCTTAATGGCTATGTAATTAAAGTGGTGCACCACAACTTATTCTATGAAATAAATTACCAAGTACTTGAAAAGAAAATTATGTATGCAGTTCCTGTTACTAGTTCCTTCTTATTGTTCTTTCCTTTCCAAGTGCTCCTTTTTTTTTTTTTTTTTTTTTTTTTTTTTTTTTTTTTTTGAAGAATGTGGATCATTAAATTATTATTTAACAGATCTGTTGACAGAAAGTTTTCATATTAGCAAATGCATTTACTTTTATTTTATAAAACCAATGTTGTAACACAGCTGGAAAACAGATATCAACTGAAATAAGCAATAATGCAAAGTAAAGAATAAAAACATCATTCAATAGCTTATTTGGCATTTCATAAGTCAGAAGAAGTTCTCTCAACTCTCGTAGAAAGACACTTGTCATAATCAGGTGTGCAGATGTAAGAATGTTTCCGAGAAATGAGCGTGTCGTATTTGCGGTGCTTTCTACAAAGGAATGTCAATAGCGAGGATAACGGCATCTTTTTTTTTTTTTTTTTTCCTCCACCTGTGCCTCTGACAGGCACACACTAATGGCTTTCTTTTGTCAGGTGGTTGTCGCGCAGCTGGGTGCCCACGACGCATTACATGCAGGTGGTCACTTAACTGTCTTATCGAAATATTTACGACACCAGTTTCCCCTACAGTGGCAGTCTCATATAAAAAAATTCACAGGTCAAGAATTTGCGTTACAAATATGTAGAAACAAAATCCTTTAAATAGAATAGTGTCCAAATAATTTTCGCCACATAGTGATACATTCACGCATATACACTCATTTTATAACTCTTAAAGTACGATTCTCGGTTTTCAACATCCTTTCTCACAAATCAGAGTCCCTAACCACTACTCTTTATTCCTTACCTTATTCGTCGACACTTCTTCAATATTTCATCATAATAAATAAGTAGCATAATCAAATTCCTCAAATAGCATCAGCTTAAACATACCTCAGCAGTATAATTCACATTGTCGTCGTAATAATAACATCATAACACCTCAGTCAAATTCTCAAAATCGTCGTAGCTTCCTCCAATAATTTCAAAACCTAAAAAAATTCTCTGCTCATGTCAAAAGTGTCATCTACCTCAAACGTACTTTAAAAATCGTGATCCCATACCAAATATGTCATTCAAAGCTCTCATAGTATCACAATGTTTCCGAAAAAATATGAACAGTTCACAAAATACAACTTCGTAAGTGTGAAGTTATCCAACTGTGTAATTACGTAAACATCTGTCACTGATGTAGTATAATAAATGTTTGTTTCTCTCAGTTAAATGATCAGATAGCTGTGTAATTTATGTGTTAGATAAATACGGTACCGATGTGTAGAGTTGTATAAGCAAATACCATATTAGCTAGGGCTCCTTGTGCTTGCCAAACACATGGTACACAAAGCAAGCGTGTACCCCCCTGAGGATTAATGTGATTATATCCTCAGGTGTTACAGATTACAGCAATGGAATGAAATGTATCACAGAAAACCTTTGTATCATTGTACTTCAAATATCTTTAAAAATAAATGTTTTAAGTACAAAATTAATCACTCAAATACGTGTACTGTAGCGATAAACTGTGCGTCTTGTTGCAAGATAATTATGTGGAAGTGTCGTAGTTATCGTCCTCTGCAAGCAAAGTTCTACTGAAGTCAATGTACCTACCTCGTAATAAAGGAAGTGAATTGCTTTGCGTATAAATATCTTAGTTATTACGCTTATTGCCGTGATGAAGACAGTACTATGCTGCAACGTATTGCTGTGCTATGGAAAAGGCTGTCTAATTGTAGCTATACCACAAAAGTTACCACTAAAACATGTTTTACTTTCCAGAAAAATTCAGAAAAACTGTGCATATATAAAACAGATACACCGCAAAAGCACAATGTAAATTGTGACACACATTAGTAGCGTCGTGATATAATCGTGTAGCTATCAAAGAAACCAAATGCTAAGTCATCTTTAATCTCACAGAAAGAACTTTAAATCTAGAATTTATTTTCAAGTAAACCAAAATGTTGCATTAAAATCTCATTAGCAGTAGTGGTAACTGTTCTAAGTATGTCAGCCTTATAGTCGTTACGTAATCGTGCAACTAACAAGCAAGAATGTACACACAAAATAACACTGTGTCGTGTGTTCACTATGACAATGCATTCGTAATTTCTGTTTAAATAAGTTCTCTTGGTTCTTGACTGGATATTTAACTTCAAACATTGTTGCATGTTAACAGATTCTGAGTCTGACAAAGCATACTGGTAACGTGAAATGAAAAATTTTATAGCAAAGACTAAGTTAAAAAGCAGATTATCTTTCAATAAACGGTTTTACATGTGAAATGTGGTGTAAACCTTTACTCTTCCTAGTACGCAGAGTTTCAACTTCAACGCAATTATCATGTGGTATATGTCGGATTCTGTAAGGTCCATTGTAAACTAGAAAGAATTTGTGACTCAAGTGTTTCTTCTTATGTGACAATGGATGAGCCTTAATGAGAACTTTCTGACCAATATATAATTTCTTTGCATTTGCTTTACCATGTAATTTTTTTCTTTTGTCTGCAGCATAATTTATATTTTTAATAGCCAAATCAATTATGTCTTTGTGTCGAAGTTTACGTGTATTCGGAAAAGGTACAAGCTCTCTGATTCTGTTAGGTGGTTCTTTATTCTTCAGTACAAGAACAGGTGGTAAAGCAGTGGAGTCATGAGGCATTTCATTCAGCACGTTTTGAAATAAGTGTAAATATCTGTCCCAATGCTGATGCTTTCTGTGACAATAAAGTCTGCAAAGCTTATTGATTTCTTTCATAATCCGTTCAGACGGGTTACAATGTGGTGAGTACAATGAAATAAAAACAGATTTGATTTTATGGTTACGAAGCATGCGTGACCAAACAGCAGATCTGAATTGCGGTCCGTTATCTGAAATTACTTTACTAACGTGTCCAACTTCACGTAAGAAATTTCTAACAAAGGCGTTGGATACAGACCGTCCAGTGGCTTTACGTAACGGAGTGAAAGAAACAAATTTTGAAGTAAGTTCAACAGCGACTAGAACGTACGAAAATCCATTAGATGTTCTGACAAGCGGTCCCAAGAGATCAACAGCAGCAAATTCTTTTAATTTAGAAGGAATGATAGGAAACAATGGAGCACGATGAGTGACAGTAGATGGTTTCGCCTTTTGACAAAGTTTACAAATAGACAAGACTCTTCGAATTCTCTTTTCCATATTGTTAAAATAACAAGTCGTTCGAAGAATATGATAACATTTTCGTGGACCAAAATGTGCATAGCTGAAATGAATGTACCAAATGAGCTTATTAACAAAATCGTCTGGAATGCAAAGTACCCATAGCTTGTCATCAACAGTGCATCGTTTGAACAGTATGTTGTTTCTAACCAGATAATAATGCCGAATCTGTGTGTGTGTCTTTTCATGCCATTTACTTTTGATGTCTTTCCAAATCGGATCTTTATCTTGTTCATGAGCAATGTCCTTTAAAGATGTGGTGATGAAGTTTTCAAAGGCGACTTTCTGGATGTAAAGAATACTAAAATTTCTCTCGAGGTTGCTTTCTGTGTTACTTTTCTCGAGCCCAGCCGGTGCGCGTGACAGTGCGTCCGCAACAATGTTCTCCTTGCCGGGAATGTAGACTATTGTGAAGTGGAATTCTTGCAGAAACAATGCCCAACGTTTTAACCTGTCATGATTTAATTTTGAAGACATAAGAAATTGTAATGCACGATGGTCACTGTATACTTTAACGTGCTTACCATAAAGAAAGAAACGGAATTTGTTAAATGCCCAAACGATAGCTAAAGCTTCTAATTCAGTAACGGAATAATTTTTTTCAGATTTTGTTAGCACTCGGCTAGCAAAAGCAATGGTTTTCTGAACAGTAATGTCATTTTCTGTGACTTCTTGAAATAAATGGGCACCAAGACCGACTTTAGAAGAATCCGTGCTAAGGCAAAAATCTTGTGAGAGATCTGGATGAGCTAGTATTGGCGCGTTAAGTAACGATTCTTTCAAAGAATTGAATTCCAACTGTGCTTGGTCGTCCCAGTTCCAAATAGTATTTTTTCCAGTGAGAGAACAAAGTTTTGGTGTAACTAGAATTTGCATATTCAGAAAACGACGGTAAAAATTTACGAGACCTAGAAAACTGCGGACTTGTTTTTTTGTGGATGGAACTGGAATGGCTCTGATTGCTTCTAACTTATCAGGATCCGGCTGGATGCCTTCAGAAGAAATAATATGTCCCAAAAACTTCACTTTTGTCCTACCGAATTCAGACTTTTCCAAGTTAACTGTAATTCCAGATTCTGCAAAGATATGTAACACGCTGTTGAGGATGCGATTATGTTGTTCCCATGAGGCTTCTGCTATCAGAATATCGTCCACATATAAGGTGATGTGACGTTTTAAGAGCTCAGGTAATATGGAATTTAGCCCGCGAATGAATGCTGCCGAGGAAATGTTCAAACCAAAAGGAAGTTTCCGAAACTGATAACAAACGCCGAAACAAAGGAAAGCTGTATATTTTCTACATTCTGGATGAAGTTCGATCTGATAAAAGCTGGATCTGAGATCAATGGAAGACAACACTTTTACACCATTAAAATTTTGAAGAAGTTCTTCCAACGTTTGCGGCCTGTCTGTTTCAGGAATAATGATAGTATTGATTTGTCTCGAATCTAAGACAAGCCTGATCGATCCATTTTTCTTCTCAACAACATGTAATGGATTGTTGTATGAGCTTACTGCAGGCTCAATAATGCCCTCGTCAAGCATAGATTGTATTTCTGTTCTAACACGGTCCCTATAATGTGCTGGAATTACGTATGGTCTAACACAAAATTTTGTATGCTCACGAACACGAAATTGGTATTGAAATCCCTTGATTGTTCCTGTTTTGTAAGTAAAAACTGTGGAATGTGCTTGTAAAATCTCAAAAAGGTCCTGCCTATCAGTGTCATTACAATTCTCAATTGTTCGAATTTTATTCTGAATTAACTCATTAGTTTCAATTGTGCCGTCGATATCATCCCTGTCAGTACTTGCAGAGCGACTGTTAGTGTCTAGTTCCGTAGAAAATTCCGAACTGTTGTCTAACAGAAGGTAAAGCCGATTAGTTTCCTCGTCATGGTTTGAGAGCCAATCTTTAAATTTCAAAGCTATTGACTTACCTTCTTTCTCTAAACTTATTTCAGCATCGTGAAAGTTTAAGATTGCTTTGTTTTCATTCAAAAAGTCTACTCCCAGTATAATTTCCGTCGACAATAATGGAACAATAAGAAAATTCATAGAGAAGCTGTGGCTTTGACAAAAGAATTCTAAGTTGGTTTGTTGGCGTACATCTACACTTTTTCCAATGACTGCACCTTGTAATTTAATCTTGCGTAACGGAAGTGTGGGGCAATCTTTCGATTTGCTGCATTTACTAAAAGCTGTTTCACTAATTACTGAAATGGGACTGCCTGAGTCAAGTACTGCCGTAAATTTTACGTCATTTACTGTAATGTGAATCACAGGATATGCAATGTTGTTATGTTTTACGTCCTGTTCCTGGAGTAAGATGTCCCTAATGTCTTCCATTTTAACGTAATTACTAGCTACGGCAGCTGCGTCGTCAGTTTCATAAGTACGTTTTGAGGCTGCCAGCGGTATGAGTCATTGCCTATTGTGTCTTTGTTGGCGCGCGTCGTTATTGGGATTTGGAGACCTAACTTCTACAAATTCATCTTGTCGAGAGGGCCCTGCTCTGTTTGATTCCCGCCAGTTCTGCTGCAATTCAGGTCTGTCGTTACGATCATATCGTGTGTCGTCATGTCGGTAGATTCCATAGTTTCTTTCTTGTCGGTCACGTGGTGGAGAATTTCTCCCTGAATCGTAACTGCGCGCTGGACCGTTGCGTCTTAAGTTATTCCGTCTCCCTTGATAATAATTATTTTGGTTTCCATATTGTATGTTTCTCTGATTGTCTCTGTGATAGTCATTACCGCGGAGAGGTGATCTTTCCCTGTAATAATTACTACTCTGCCAACGGTTGTCATACGGGTGGTGTCTGTTTTGGTCACGATTTACGTTGTACGAATAGCCTTGTCGTGTATTATTTCTGTCATCGCGGAATTGTGACAGGTGTGACCTGTAATTGTTGTGCTCCTGCTTTCGCGTTCCGCGATTGTCAGTGTCAATTTCCAGTTCTTGTAACAGTCCCTGAAAAGCTTCAATGTCGTCTTTGCATCGTCCTGCTAAAATAATCTGTCGTAAATGTTCAGGTAATTTGATTAAGCAAATGCGGATGAGTTCTGAGGGGCTGTATGGGTTTGAAAGATACTGATTCTTATGTAACATGTCTTCAAAATATTTGACAAGACTGGAAAATTCAGATTGTTCGAAATGTTTCATCATTATGATGCTATGTTTTACTCGGTCTTGTGTAGCTTGAGACCAATATGCTGAGAGGAAGGTATGATAAAATTCTCCTTCACTGTGACAATCGTGAATGACCGATCGCATTCTTACAGCTGGTTCATTCTCTAAGTAGCCACACATAAATTCTAATCTGTGCTCTAATGACCAGTTGGGAGGAAAACAATGAGAGAATTGATGGAGCCACGCTTGTGGATGAATGTCGTTGCCAGAATTCTTAAATGTTTTGAATTTACGTGCAGTAATGAACAGCTTATAGTCAAAATCATCGTGTCGGCGGGTAGCATATCGTTCATTGTTACGTCGTGTCGGCAGTTCCATCTCAAAATTCGGTGCACCTTGCCAATTTCTTTCACAATTTCCGAAATGCCCTGTGTTATTATTTTGTGGCTTTTCCGTATTTATAAGTCCCTCTTCCCGTGTTGGAGCGCGACTGCCCTCTGAAATACGTAATTCTTGTATTACCTGTGTCAGCTGATCTTGCACTTCCCGGATTTCTCTTTGGTGTTGTGTATTAATTTGATTCTGATTTTGTTTGAATTTCATAATTTGTTCGCACCCTTCTGTATCATTCAGATCATCATCTACCTTTGTAGATAAGTTAGTGAACTGATCTGAAAGTTCGGCTACTTTCTCCGATAGTGAACACATTTCCTCAGTGTTTTTTTCTGAACCAAGTTTCAGAGTGTCCATTTGTGATGAAATCGAATCTACTGTGACCTTTAAGTTTTCCTGAGTTCTTGCAAGTTGCGTAACCGAATCGGTGGATGCAACTGAGTCCATTTTAGCTTGCAAGGTGTCGTGATTTTCACGAACAATAGTTTGCAGTTCTTTTATGGCTGCTTCATGATTCTGTAATGCATTTTCATGCCGCGAAAAAATAGGTTGAAAATGCTCACAAATTTGTGTTTTAACGTCATTACAGATTTTTTGGCATTTCGATTCAATGTTATGTAACTCAGTAGTTAAATCTTCACGTGTTTGTTCAAGTGTGGTGTCTAACTTTCGAAGATTTTGTTCCATTGTGTCTAACTTTTGAAGCTTTTGCTGTGTTTGTCTCTGATTTTGTTCCATTGTGTCTAACTTTTGAAGCTTTTGTTGTGTTTGTCTCTGATTTTGTTCCATTGTGTCTAACTTTTGAAGCTTTTGCTGTGTTTGTCTCTGATTTTGTTCCAAGGTGTCTAACTTTTGAAGATTTTGTTCCATTGTGTCTAACTTTTGAAGATTTTGTTCCATTGTGTCTAACTTTTGAAGATTTTGTCCCATTTGTTTCTGATTTTGTTCAAGCGTTGTGTCTAACTTTTGTAGCCTTTGTCCCATTTGTTGCATTAACTGTAATAACAGTGCACTGGTGTCTGAAACATGTTCCTCAGTGCTATTCGGCAATGCATTTGAACCGACAATATTCGCAGTTTGAAAAACAGAAAATGTGTCTTGATTTATTTGAGAAAACGGTGAGGACGCAAAATATGAATCTACAGTATTTGCAAGATTGTGTCCTGTCATTTCGGAATCCTGAGGCGAGCTGTTGCCGACCGATCGATCGATAATGCTTCCCTGTTCACTAATTGTTTCACTTCCTACACCATTATTTGCAACCCGCTCCATTTCCTTATGCGCTATTACCAAATTACTACTTTGAACGTTAGTGAATTCATTAGATGGTGACGCTAACACACTGCTTTCGTCTTCACTGTCATTTCTCAGTTTACTTTGGAGCCTAGTGTTACGTTTTTCACACGCCATTATTGTCACAATTTTTCACACGACAACACAGAAAAACACAATTTGAAGAACAAAAATAAGAGAACACATTAACATAGCACTGAAAATAATATCTAGTTAATTGCAAGCGCAGCTGCGAAATACTTCGTGCAAAACTACATGCATGCCACAACTGTTTTACTGTACAACAATGAAAGACTGCAACTACAAAGGAAATTCTCTCTATGATAAGGCGCTAGCAATAAACAAAGGCTACACTAACTACACAAACTACAAGGAAAAAAATCAGAAGATTCCAGTGAGGTATCCTCGGCTAAGGGTCGACATATGAAACGTCCCCTTAGAAAAATTTATACACGACTGTGCTTAAACTGACACACAATATCTTTAGCGCAACGCAATCTGACTTCCAAAAATCCCTACGAAAGAATGGCCCTGACTAGCATTAATCTATACCTTTCACAAATCACTTACCTCAGAAAAAATCTTCGTTACTCGAACTACTGCAATACAGCGAGCACCACTACTGCCAGCTAAATAAAAGATTCTAACTACGGAAGGCACTAACTACTGATAGGTATAGTTAGCAAATGAAAGATTTTAATAGAGAACAAACAGTGTATTTACCTTAATAGTCAAAAAATATATGATAGTTCATGACATCCAGTCTTACAAATTACAAAACTCCGCCATCTCTCTCCCCACGTCCACCACTGCTGGCGGCTCACCTCCAACTGCGCAACGCTACGCGCTGTTAGCATCCAGCTGCCGCTGCCCGACACTACAATGGCAGACAACAATGCAAACCAGCCACAGACTGCACACGGCACAGCCAGTGATTTTTATACGGAGCGCTATGTGGCGTTACCAATAAGAAAACCTAAACAGCCTACTTACACTACAATACGCGTGCACTGAGGAAAGCTACAGAGTTTGTGTACAGGACTTAAAGAGTGAAAGAGTTGTGCGGGCGTGTGTGTGTGTGTGTGTGTGTGTGTGTGTGTGTGTGTGTGTGTGTGTGCGTGTTTGACAAAGCAGCAACCACTCTCACAAGAAGCGATGAGCAAGAGCTCATATTCTAGTGATATGTAAACTAGAAACTGTACTGGGCACGAAAAGTTATCTTACGCTGTCTCCATTAAACACTTTCAAAGAATCCACACAGCGCACGTTCATATAAATCAGCGCAATTAGATTGTAAGCGCCTGCATATCTCAAAATACACAAGTAAGTTAGTAATTAACTTTTGAAAGCAATTAGCCTCTCGGTTACATCGATCGATGGTCCAGTAGGACTGCCCAGCTCAGCTCAGAGTTAATACAACAGTTAACTGTCAGAGAAGTTATTTCATAGTGCACCAAAATCTCTCATACACACCAGAGATCAGCAACACAGGGATGTACGCTGGCTTACCTTACTTAATTTCTGAAAAAGTAACTAGTATACGGAGATATTCTCGTCCAGTTTCTGTCATGCCTCACGGTGTTAAAACTTAATCATCACGATTCCCTCTTTGAGGCACATTTAAGTAAAGCATGAACATGCTGAAGGATCACTCTGCTAAAGTACTATCAACACCTTTGGTTAATAATGAATGCGTTATTCATCGCAAAAAGAAACGTTTCTCTGAGAGATTATCTCATTCCAGGCACCCTCACCTTAGCAACCATAATTTCCGTCGAACGGCCTTACAGTAATACACTTACGTCTTTTAAGTGAATAAAGCAATCAAGCTAGCTTTGTTTCTGAGAAGTCCGTTGTTCGTTTGCATTTCTGTATTATGACGCTTAAGAGTTTCGTTTAGAGTTTTGATTGTTTGAATTATTACATTATATAGACGTTGAAATTCCCACAGAATGTGTTTTCAGGAGTTCTTTGTTTGCATTTTCGTAATATGGCCTTTAAGGCTTTTGTTGACATTTTCCATTTCTGCACTACAGCTTTTAAGCATTTCATTGGTAGGTTCAATTTTTTGCATCCATGTGCATCCAAAATGAATAAATATGTCGAGATGTGTGTTTCGGCTAGTTATAGCGGACAATATGGCGAATATCCTAACATTCGTATGTAATATGGCGGAAAGAAAATATGCCGAAACAATGGAGTAGAGCAATACTCTGCCCTATACATAAGAAACATGACAAAGCTGACTGCGGGAATTATAGAAGAATTGCACTGCTCTGTATAGCATATAGAGTATTAGGAAAAATTCGCAAAAGAGTATCTAGGAGACTACCAGTGTGGATTAAGAACTAATGGTTCCACTAAAGATCATATTTTCACTATCAGACAGATCATTGTAAAATGTTATGAGTATAACATCGATGTCCAGCAGCAGTTCATTAATTTCAAGCAAGCTTATGACAGTGTCAAGAGGGATCAACTTTGGAAGGCAATGCAAGAGGCAGGAGTCCTTAACAAACTGGCAAGATTGGTTCAAATGACTTTGAGAAGAAGAATATGCAAAGAAAAGATCGAGGGCACTTCATCAAAGGCATTCGAAGTTAACCAAGGACTGCGGCAGGGTGATGTGCTCTTCACTATTCTGTAAAATGTCGCCTTGGAGGGTGTAACGCGAAAGACACAAAGCAACAACCCTGGGGCAATACTGTTTAATAGTGTGAAAGGAGCTTGCATATGTTGATGATACTGATTTGTTATCCAGGAGGAAACAGGACCTGGAAGAAAAGCTTGAAAAAGTAGAAAGCTTTGGCGCGGAGATGGGGCAGGCCATTAATCAGTCAAAGACCAAGTATGTATTGACATCTAGGAAAATATATAGTGAAGGAAAGGAATATGAACGCTGTGAGAGGTCTAAATATCTTGGCTCACTGGTAACTGAGAATAATGATATGAGAGAAGAAATACAAGCAAGGATTGCAGCTGGTAACAGGAGCTACATTACACCGGTTATTTGTTTAAGGCAAGGAGCCTTAATAAGAATCTGAAGCTGACCATGTATCGTGTGGTGATGTATGGTTCCGAGAACTGAACTATGACACAAAATGATGGGGAGTTGTTGCTGATATGGGAAAGGAAGATACTTAGGAAAATCTACGGGCCACTGAATGATAGCGGTTTTTGGAGAGTCGGAAATAATAAGGATATCAGACAGTTGTACAACAAACGTGATATCGCGATAGAGACGAAGAGTAATAGACTATGTTCGTTGGACATGTAGAAAGAATGGTGGAGAACAGCACAGTAAAGAAAGTTTTCAAAGGAAAAGCCGATGGACGTCGTATAAGGGCAGACCAAGTACCAGATGACTAGACAACGTGGAGGAGAACTTGAGAAGGATGGGAGTTAGATGAAGACCGAAAGCTGCCAACAGAGACGAGTGTCCCGGAGGTCAAGGCCCTACAAGGGCTGTAGCGCCAAGGAGTAAGTAAGTAAGCATGCAGCAATCGTTTAACGAGAATGCCACCAAACTATCAGAGCAGTGGGGCTGTTGTAGGCTGAATAATATCCTGATCAAGCCAACACTCACGGCCTGTCTTTTCAAATACTATAAAAAAGAATTCTAGAAACCGGAAGTGTGAAGAATAAAATATGCCAAGAAAAAGCGACTGACGAAACCAGTGGAACTAACATTAAAGCAGCAATAATACACGGTGCAAGTGTAACTAATAGGCGTCTCATTATCAACCGAACCAGTGTTCTGTGAACATTACAGTCCATTGCATTTCAACCCCTTCACATTTCGCTACATCTACAATGTCATGGCAATGGCTTCCAAAATGTGTTGCAGTTCTCTGAAAATACAAAATGATATGGTACACACACACACACACACACACATATATATATATATATATATATATATATATATATATATATATATATATATATTTGCAAAATTTTGTTTAAGGAAGAAGAAACGTTTACAAACCATGTGCAATACGCATTAATTCAATGTCGATCCTAAGGACCCGGGTTCGGTTCCCGGCTCGGTCGGAGATTTTCTCCGCTCAGAGACTGAATGTTGTGTTGTCCTAATCATCATTTCATACCCATCGATGCGCAAGTCGCCGAAGTGGCGTCAAATCGGAAGACTTGCACCTGGCGAACGGTCTACCCGACGGGAGGCCCTAGTCACACGACATTTATTTATTTATCGTCATGCGCAAATCCACGTCTCGAAGAAGTGGATAAAAACAGCGCTCTTGTTCCGTCAACGTTTGATGTGCGTTTTATTGTTGGGAATCTAAAAACACTCAGATATCTCGAATTCGTAAGATATGCCGCAGTTACTGGAAGACATCCCACTGAAGTGAAGGCAGTCACTCTGTAGGGACATCACGGAAGTCCATCCCATTCCGCATGTGTAACCACAGAACCTCTTAAAAGAACATTTGGAGAACACTGGAGTGATCGTTGGGGAAACACGGAATGTACCGCACACTCACCAAACTTAACACTTCCGTACTTTTACCTGTGGCGAAAATTAAAACAAGGGGTCTACTAGGAAATACCGATGACTCTCCAAGACATGAAATGTCTTACAGCGCGCACCTGTGCTGCTGTTAAATCGAGCTAAATTCCAACAAACAGTACTGTTTCTCCAGAACCACTTCATAACCTGTTCCAATCCTCAAGCTCAATATTTTGAGCACTAGCTGTGAAAACCGTGATAATAAACTCGTGAATAGCACCTGAGTTGAGTCTTTACCTTTACTTACGTTTGGTATAACTGAGAAGACGTTTGTGGAACCTCTTGTCCTGATGGCTGGACAGTGGTTTGCAGAGCTGTTATTGTGATACTGTTTGATTAAGTTACATATACGTTGCGTCGTTGATGTACTCTTCATCATCAACGACGCAGCATATTTGTAGCTTAATCAAGCAGTATGTTCCCTTTAACGAATCTGTCAAATACCACGATGAAAAATAGTTATCTTAAAAAAGGTGAAAGGGTCGTAATTCAGCGAGTATAAACGGTAAAAGTTATTTGTGAACGGCACGAAATTCGACATACTGACCGCTATAAGCTGGCAAAAACCGCACAGCGATATAGCTATTCATTCTGGATATATTTGGTGTGTACTCCGTCAGTTGCTCACCTTCTATATCCATATAGATTTATATATTTAAATTAAAAGAAGCAGAAAGTTTCATCTATAATGATCATGATTCAATTTTCTTTCTTTACGAATAACCAGAACCTCACATTGTGTGTAATTCGGCAACAACTGAATGCGGGTATAAATTCATTTAATGTCACTTCAGTTCTTACATGTGCTTTTAAATGCCTTTTTCATCCATATTGCCTTGATTCAAAGGAATGATAAGTGTTGCCTTGTCCGTCATCAACTGCTTCAGAATCTAGATTATGTTTGACCCAAACAAATGTGTCTAACCCTATTGGATGATACAAGGACATATTTCATTATTTGATCCTGGTTTTTGACAGCAGCATCATCAAATATAAACACAGTGTTTACGTTTATTCTTTCTGATTGTTGGATATTGCTGCTTTTACTGGATGTTGTGTATGTTAAATCATCAGTGGCAGACAATATCTCTTGTAATAAATGGTATTTGGGCTGAAATAATGTTTCTGAAAATACATACACACATCGAAAGAAATTGCATGTGGTTGTGTTAGCAATCACATAAAAAAAATATTTCCACAGTCTGCTGGGCCTATAATTATTGTTTATATGCTTTTCAACAGGACATTTCTATTCTTCTTTTTCTTTGACTACTTTTTCTAGCGTTCAGTAGTATTGCTGGACCACATAGGTACTACAAAGCATTCTGCCATCGTGATGACTATAGATTTACATTTACATACTAGCGATTTTATTAAGAAAACAGGTGACTCCAAATTTTTTAAACTAATATATGAACATTTTTAAATAAGAAACCTCCGCCGGGACCAGCCGCACAGTCCATGACTGCAGCGCCCAAGACCGCTCGGCTAATACCGCGCGGTTTTTTACTTCAACCTGTGGAAAAACAGAACCCTACTTGGATTGAAAATAATATACGAACAATCTCAGAGCTTATAGATGCGTGTGATAAATATTTTATTGTGGAAGTATAAAAGTATTTCGAGACAAAAAGTGAGGTACCTTAAGAAGTGTGAAGCTATTTCGCCTGTGTAATGAAACGCGTCATCGCTGATAAACTAGCGTTTAGTTGTACCCTATAGAAACTTCCAGCGAGAAAGTTGAGGAACCTATGAAATTAATTTTGGTACTATCTTAGATATCACTACTGTGTCGAGTCACGTATGAACGCCTTTTATTTACGAGACAGTGCGCGACTACTTTTAGGCTCTGCGAAGATTTTACTACCCACAGCGCGCCTTAATACGACCGGGAATGTTTCCTACAACACAAAAAGTTTTATTTGCAGCTTTTACTGACCCTTCGTCAATGCACCCGTCACCCAAATCGCCGATATACGCTACACAAAAAGTAACTGTATGTACGAGGGTTGCTCGGGAAGTAAAACGACAGTGAAAACCAAAAAAATTTTTATTTGCCACGGTTAGCCACACCTTCCAGCTACCTCTCTAAATAGTCGCCGCTCAGACTTAGACATTTGTCGTGGCGCTGTACAAACTTTCCAGTACCCTCGTCACAGGAAGCAGCCGCCTGCGCTTTCCGCCAATTCCCAACGCTGGTCTGCTTTTCGCTGTTAATGCCAAAACGTTGTTTTCGTAGCCAGCGCTCCATGTGAGCAATGATAAACAACAGAGGGAGCAAATTAAGGGCTGTATTGTGGGTGATCACACTCCCCTTCGAAAATGCTGCACGAAAGTCTTCATCGCCCCTGCAGAATGCAGCTGAAAATTGTCTTGAAGAAAGAAACGCATGACATTTATGTTATGTAGGCTGCCTAACTTCAGGCAAAATCTCTCACAAGATCCACATACTTGGCAGGAGATGTTGTTCTTTTAGGCATTTCTACGGGATGACTTTGCGCTCTGAACTGAAAAGAGCGACGTGACGCGTTCGACATACACACTAAAGACACTGCCCAACAGATCTGTGCAAAGTGCCATCGGATTTTAAAAGTGGTTTCTATTTCGCGCCTAATGAGACCTTACTTTCGGAAAACATCTCGTACTTTCACGCTGTTATTTCAGTCGATTTCGAGTAAAATGTTTTTACTTGTGGTTTTGTGATATCCAAGTTTTATCGAAGAATACTACGAGACTGTTGTCCTCAGCATTTTCCAAATAGCTTCGCTATTTGTGCCGCAATTTCTCTGCGTTCCAGTACTAATTTTTGTGCATCTTTACAGTTTATGGATCAAAAACCAAGAGAGCGGAGAAGACGAAGAACGGTGGTCTATGAGCCAGAATAACGAATTTTTTCACGGATATCACTCTATATTTCTCTAGCCGTCGAATCTCTCCTCTGTCGTAGTTTTAAAGTACAGTTCTACTCACTAACGTTTTCTCTAAATCGTCAAATCCCGTATTTCGCTCTTTCATTTATTCTCCTTTCGTGGAGAATCAAAATATCCAAATACATGCTTTTAGAGATTCTGTCGATGTTACTGTGATTTCGCCGTTTACGCCACACCGACTGGATTAGAATTACACATGGGTCCTTGCTCCTGGGTTTTGCTCGCTACCAGTCACACGTCGATGCACTTTTCCACGGTAGACTGAACCTACACGTGAAAATATGATATCTCACTGAAACACAGAACATTCAGCTGGCGCTGGCGTTGACCTGCTGGCCGGTTTTTACATGCAGCAAAAAAAGCTGTGAGGACAGGAATCTTGAGCTGTCTAATTTCGTGTTGGCCACTCTAGCAACGCCGCCAGTGGTGAAAGCAATCAAAAACGAGGTATTGATGCTGTAACATCGCTACCGTAACTAACTGTCAGAAACTTCTGCCGAAGAGAACATTGTGGTATAACGTAGATCAGCGCAGGATTCCTTGATGAGCTCACAGGACAGCCTTTGCCCCTGTTACTAATATTATCAGCTAATTTCGGTTGATTCTTTCAGAACAAAATCCCATAAACGAAAAGCGGCAGCAACCACCTTTTAGTCGTTATGCTGTATTCCATTTCGTGACAATCGCTAAGCGATATTTTGGCACCGCATATTTTTCTGGTTGTTGTAACCGTGTCCGACCACGATGTTTTACAAACCTGTCCTCAACCGTATGAACAGTGTGACCAATGTATCCTTTAGCACATTGACATGAAATACTTCCAGACCATCTTGAGCAGAACTCAAAGGAGCATTATTCTTGGATGTTGCGAGAAACACAGACTTGTTGTTAAAGTTTCTTAAAATTCTCCCTGTTTTATACGATACGCTACCAGCATATGGTAGAAAGGCCATTGGTGTAGACACATTATGTCTTACTTCTGGTGATGGTCCGAACTCCAAGGCACAACTGACCTGCTCCTCCGATAATCCGTTCCGTTTAATACCGACTTCGCGTGTTCAATTTTCTGTGTTAAGTATTCCAATACAGATATCTTATACGCTTTTGGATCAACCTCCTAAATGCCTTGGTATGGTGGGTGACAGATAGCTGCATGGAAGCAACAGCATTGTATGCCCCATAGTGCCGTCATTCCGTTTGTATACGAGAACTTCCAAAAATGGGATCTTCCCATCAATCTCCACTTCCGCTATGCACTCAAATCTTTTACAGCAATTGCGGCACTTGGTTCGTATACTAAGTACTTTCTGCTGTCCTACATAGGGCACTGGCTCCAAAACAGGTTCAATTGGACGAAAGTTTCGATGATGATGATCAGTTGGACCGTCGAAATATTGTGTCAACTTGAGTCAAAGATCCGGTAGCAAACCGAGTAGAATATCATAGAAACACTTCAAATTTGGCGTCAAAAATATAATTGCTTTTAGTTTCAGCATCTGTCACACACAAGTGGATCTCTTATATATGTTCCATCAGGAACTCAGAGCAGAAATCAGCAATCCACTGCAATGTTCACCACACTGACTGGCCAAAGTCATACCATAAACTGAAAACATATAACATAATATACCGACGGGTATGTGACAAATGCGCAACTGAAAACGATTTGTGCCTCTCATTAAACTTGAGGCAGTATTAATTCTGTCATGAAATTAGCCCCTTTACAGAAATTAGTAGTCTGTATGTACACATTACATTGATGGTTCCATGATCTTTTCTAGGTTTCTATTATATACCAGATGAGACAATAGTAATGAGTGTACACACTCAGACGTACGAACAACATCGCAGACCAACATCCTGCCAGTAATGCGTTTTGAAATGGTCATCATATATGTGTGGCCTTGAAAGAGCTTCAGTTCTTCTTCTCCTTAAAAAAAAAATGCATGAGAGAAGGAAACTAAAAATAACTGAAGAGCAATCTTGGTAAGTTGTTTTCCAACACAAATAACCGCAATCCATGTTCCGGAAAGTGCCGCCGCAATGCAAAACAAGCGGATCAAGACACGAAACTGTAAAAAATATAACAGAGCCAAGAGCGAGATTATAGTACTTCTCGCAATTCAGTATGCTCGCTTAAGATGTTGCCGCTCAGTTAAAACTTAACGCCGCAATAAAAGCCAATGACGTCATTAAATACTCATGTAGCCGCGCTATCAATTTTTCACTAGTTTAAGACAAATACAAGTATGATGCGCGAAGAATGAAAACGGTGGAAGCCATTTCGAAGACGTATAACGGTCGTTTTATTTCCCTTAATGACAATGTCTTCATATTAAAGCTTTGGCTGGTGTACGTGATTGTGTAACAGACAGGTAGTTCGTGAGGACCGGTTTAATCATTCATCGATTCTTAAACGAGGTGCCACAAACTGCTTATACTTACTGCTCATGCATCATTCATGGTTGACGGGGAGCCAGGTAATTACCATTAAAAATATCTGCGTAATGGCTAAGCAGGCATTGCTAGAAGACAAACGTAAGGATGTAGAGGCTTATCTCACTAAGGGTAAGATAGATACTGCCAAAAGGAAAATTAAAGAGACCTTTGGAGAAAGGAGAACCACCTGTATGAAGATCAAGAGCTCAGATGGAAACCCAGTTCTAAGCAAAGAAGGGGAAGCAGAAAGGTGGAAGGAGTATATAGAGGGTCTATACAAGGGCGACGTACTTGAGGACAATATTATGGAAATGGAAAAGGATGTAGATGAAGATGAAGTGGGAGATACGATACGGCGTGAAGAGTTTCACAGAGCACTGAAAGACTTGAGTCGAAACAAGGCCCCGGGAGTAGACAACATTCCATTAGAACTACTGATAGCCTTGGGAGAGGCAGTCCTGACAAAAATCTACCATCTGGTGAGCAAGACGTACGATACAGGCGAAACAACCTCAGACTTCAAGAAGAATATAATAATTCGAATCCCAAAGAAAGCAGGTGTTGACAGATTTGAAAATTGCCGAACTATCAGTTTAATAAGTCACAGCTGCAAAATACTAACGCGAATTCTTTACAGACGAATGGAAAAACTGGTAGAAGCCGACCTCGGGAAAGATCAGGTTGGATTCCATAGAAATGTTGGAACACGTGAGGCAATTCTGACCTAAAGACTTATCTTAGAAGAAAGATTAAGGAAAGGCAAACCTACGTTTCTAGCAGTTTTTGACAATGTTGACTGGAATACTCTCTTTCAAATTCTAAAGGTGGTTGCGGTAAAATAAAGGGAGCGAAAGGCTATTTATAATTTGTACAGAAACCAGAGGGCAGTTATAAGAGTCGAGGGGCATGAAAGGGAAGCAGCGGTTGGTAAGGGAATGAGACAGAGTTGTAGCCTCTCCCCGATGTTATTCAATCTGTATATTGAGCAAGCAGTAAAGGAAACAAAAGAAAAATTTGGAGTAGGTATTAAAATCCATGGAGAAGAAATAAAAACTCTGAGGTTTGCCGATGACATTGTAATTCTGTCAGAGACAGCAAAGGACCTGGAAGAGCAGTTGAATGGAATGGACAGTGTCTTGAAAGGAGGATGTAAGATGAACATCAACAAAAGCAAAACGAGGATAATGGAATGTAGTCGAATTAAGTCGTGTGATGCTGAGGGAATTAGATTAGTAAATGAGACACTTAAAGTAGTAAAGGAGTTTTGCTATTTGGGGAGCAAAATAACTGATGATGGTCGAAGTAGAGAGGATAAAAAATGTAGACTGGGAATGGCAAGGAAAGCGTTTCTGAAGAAGAGAAATTTGTTAACATCCAGCATAGATTTTTAAGTGTCAGGAAGTCATTTTTGAAAGTATTTTTATGGAGTGTAGCCATGTATGGAAGTGAAACATGGACGATAAATAGTTTGGACAAGAAGAGAATAGAAGCCTTCGAAATGTGGTGCTACAGAAGAATGCTGAAGATTAGATGGGTAGATCACATAACTAATGAGGAAGTATTGAATAGGATTGGGGAGAAGAGACGTTTGTGGCACAAGTTGACCAGAAGAAGGGATCGGTTGGTAGGATATGTTCTGAGACATCGAGGGATCGCCAATTTAGTATTGGAGGGCAGCGTGGAGGGTAAAAATCGTAGAGGGAGACCAAGAGATGAATACACTAAGCAGATTCAGAAGGATGTAGGTTGCAGTAGGTACTGGGAGATGAAGGAGCTTGCACAGGATAGATTAGCATGGAGAGCAGCATCAAACCAGTCTCAGGACTGAAGACCACCACAACAACATGGATTTGGACATATATGTTCTTCGCTCGACTGTTCAATGAAATGACAAGTGATGGCGGCAGACGGGTAAGGTGGTCATCGCTACGAACGTCAAAGAATAAATCTGAAACAGCGCCGGGACCGAGTGAAGCCGTGCAGTGGTTTGCGCAATGCGCTTACAATCATGAGCATCCTGATTCCAAGCAGATACAACTTAGAACCCTCGCAGAGCTCATGGAAAGTCAGTTAAAAGTCATTATTAGGCAGGTTTTGAACAGGGTCGCTATTCATTAAAAATACTCCATATCCCCCAGGTCTGCGGGCTCCCCCTCACCCCCCCCCCCCCCCCGCCACATATTATCGTATGTGCCCCTTTGTATCTGAATATGTATCCAGATGGTTCGGAGCCACCAGTTTAATTCTTAACCTCAGAAATACATTATGCAGTTTTAAACCAACTTTAGTAGCTTGTCAGCATCAGAAGAAGAGATTAATGGTCATGCACTAAATGAAACACATTGAAAGGTGGCTACACTGAGTCACAGCGCCAGAGAGTGCGCCAAAGATTATTATTCCGCCGCCTCCACTGGTGCAGTAGTAGTTCAGAGGTTGCCGTGGGCAGTACTTGTTGAGAGGCTGTCGAGAGCAGTACTAGTTCAGAGGATGTCGAGTGCACTTGTTGTTCTGTTGGGCGAGAGAGTAGATGCTCTTCGGTTGGTGTAATTTATAGATGAAAGATGTTGCAATGATCACAGTGTATTTTTCGTCAATATAAATGGAGGTAAAAGAAAATTATTTGACAATTCTTTAATGACAATGCGTCTTGGTCACAGGTTCAGTCAACAAAGCATCTGGCTCGTGTTCACGTATTAGACTTGTAATTCTGGTTTCTATGTGCAGTTATAGTATTTCTGGTTTTTCAATTATTTCATTGTAAATGGTGTTTAAAATATCTTGTCGTATTGAGGAAGAACCGTGCCAGATACATGTACGTTGAATCACACTACCACACACAGAACAGTTACACTTCTGCTTTGTTGTCTCGTAACTTTTATAGTTGCAGGGGACTTAATTAATCAATTCTGTTAACGGAAATTTCTTGTCATTCTTTATTGTTATTTTATGCAGTCAGATTGCTTAGTAATACTATTCAGGGCCAACCGGTTACGAGACTTCGTAACCTGACATACAGCTACTAAAATTATTGCATTTTAATTAAGCCCCTTTGCAACAGTGTTTAAAATTACTTGGTGTCCAGTTGTATATGAAGTTAAAATCGAGTCAGCACAGAGATAAGCCGCCATCCCCTTTGTGTATGAGCTATACTTTCCCAAAATCATCCCAACAAAACTAAGTCGACCATTCGCTTTCACTACTACCTACCTGACGTGCTCAGTCCATTTCATATGCCTAGATATTTAATTGAAGTGACTATGAGTTGCACCCTACTTATGCTATATTACAACGTTACAGGGCTGTTCTCCCTATTCATCAGCATTAATCTTTTTCTACATTTAGAGCAAGCTGCCATTCATCATACCTACTAGAAATTTCGTCAGAGTCCCCTTGCATATTCCTGCAGTTACTCAACTACGACACCTTCCCGCACACTGTAACATCATCAGCAAACAGTCATACATTGCTGCTCACCCTGTCCTGTTAGACCATTTAGGTACATAAAAAATATAAGCGGTTCTGCCAAACTTCCCTGGGGCTCTCCTCACCTTGTCTCTGATGGAACACTAGCCGTTGAGGACAACGTACTAGGTTCTATTACTTGAAAAGTCTTGGAGCCACTAGCAGATTGGCTCGGATTTTTGTCAATAGCCTGCAGTGGGGCACTAAGACAAATGTTTTCTGGAAACCTAGAAATATGGAAGCTTCCTGTTGCCCTTCATTCAAGGCTTGGAATATCTGAAACGTCTCCTTAGAAAAATTATTGAATTACTGTGCTGGTAAACCCCTTATGTTATTTGATTTTCAAACAGCTGAGCAAAACTGAACGTACTCAGACGTTTCTCTCTTTACTCATTCTGATCATCACTAAACTGACACAATATTTTTAGCGCCACGCAATCTGACTTTTAAAAATCCCTACAAAAGAATGGCCCTGACTAACAATAACGTATACCTTTCGTGAATCACTTACCTCACAAAAATCTTCGTTACTCGAACTACTGTAATACAGTGAGCGCCAATACTGTTAGCTAAATAAAAGATTCAAACTGCCGAAGTCACTAACTACCGATGGGCAAAGTTAGCAAAAGAAAGATTTTGATAAAGAACAAACAATGTATTTACCTTAATAGTGTTCAAAAGTCATTATATATATCAATTCAAGACATCCAGTCTTACAAATTTACTGTCTCTGATGGGCACACGTCCAGATCATCCGCTCTCAAAATACCGCCATCTTTCTCCCCACATCCACCACTGCTGGCGGCTCACCTCCAACTGCGCAACGCTACGCGCTGTTAACAGCCAGCTGCCCAACACTACAATAGGAAATTCGAACAATGCCACCCGGCCACAGACGGCACACAGCGCAGCCAGTGATTTTCATACAGGGCGCTACGTGGCGTTACCAATATAAAAACCTAAACAGCCTACTTACATATGATGTGAGAAAAGGACAAGCTGAGTTTCTAAATCCGTGCTGATTGTGGACAGAAGCTATTCTGTCTAAAAGAAGTTTATGTGTTCAAGAATTCTGCAGGAAACCGATGTTAATTATATTGGTCTCTAATAATGCGAGTCAGTTGTGTTACATTTATCATATACAGCAATCAGCTGTGCTTTTATCCATTCACTTGAGACTTTTCGCTGGCCAATAGATTCGCGATAAATGCACGCTAAGAAAGCTGCCAATGTCGCACAGTTGCCAGCTCTTTGTAAAACTAAATTGGGATTCCATCTTGATCTGGTTACACACTTGTTCTCAAATCTTTCAGTTGCTTTTCTACGCTAAGGATACCAATTTCTATGTCCTCCATGTGTGAGTCTGTACGACAGGCAAATGACGTTATGATTGTATAACCCTCGTGCGTGAAATTTAAAGCTTCAGCTTTCTTTCTGCTCTCTTCTATTGATATCACAGACTGGTCAACGATTGACAAGACAAAGCCTTCGACCTGCTTGGTGATTATATATGTGACCAGAATTTTGTCCGTTTCTTGGCAAGATCTTTCGCTAAGGTATGGAGGTGAGAGTTGTATGCTTCGCCCAGCGTTCTTTCTACTGATCCACGAATTTCTGTTAAATTTTGCAAGCCAACATTTGAACTTTCGTTTTTGAACCGAGAATGTAACAGGCCCCGTTTCCTCAGCATTTTTCTAATTTGATTATTAAACCACGGACTGTACTTTCCATCCATAATCCACTCACTTGGCACACACGTATCCAGAGCTCAATGCATTTGGCAATATGTGTAACGACATTCCTCTCAACAGCGAGTAGTTCGCCTTTCGTAATGTTTGCACATGCATTGACAATGCGCTCACGCATGTTGTCAGGCGTTGTCGGTGTATCACGATAGCAAATATCCTTCAACTTTCCCCACAGAAAGAAATCCGGGGACGTGAGATCCGGTGAACGTACGGGCCATGGTATGGTGCTTCGACGACCAATCCACCTGTCATGAAATATGCTATTCAATACCGCTTCAACCGCACGCGAGCTATGTGCCGGACATCCATCATGTTGGAAGTATATCGCCATTCTATCATGCAGTGAAACATCTTGTAGTAACATCGGTAGAACATTACGTAGGAAATCAGCATTCACTGGACCATTTAGATAGCCAGCGATAAAATGGGGGCCAATTAACCTTCCTCCCATAATGACGCACCATACATTAACCCACCAAGGTCGCTGATGTTCCACTTGTCGCATCCATCGTAGATTTACCGTTGCCCAATAGTGCATATTATGCTGGTTTACGTTACCGCTGTCGGTGGATTACGCCTCGTCGCTAAATAGAATGCGTGCAAAAAATCTGTCATCGTCCCGTAATTTCTCTTGTGCCCAGTGGCAGAATTGTATACGACGTTCAATGTCGTCGCCATGCAATTCCTGGTGAATAGATATATGATATAGGTGCAATCGATGTCGATGTAGCATTCTCAACACCGACGTTCCTGAGATTCCCGATTCTCGCGCAATTTGATAAGCCGCGACAGCAGCTAAAACACCTAATTGGGCATCATTTGTTGCAGTTCGTGGATGACGTTTCACATGTGGCTAAACACTTCCTGTTTCCTTAAATAAACTATCCGGCTAACGGGCCGGACACTTGGCTTAATGTTACATGATACCACGTACTTATACACTCCTGGAAATGGAAAAAAGAACACATTGACACCGGTGTGTCAGACCCACCATACTTGCTCCGGACACTGCGAGAGGGCTGTACAAGCAATGATCACACGCACGGCACAGCGGACACACCAGGAACGGCGGTGTTGGCCGTCGAATGGCGCTAGCTGCGCAGCATTTGTGCGCCGCCGCCGTCAGTGTCAGCCAGTTTGCCGTGGCATACGGAGCTCCATCGCAGTCTTTAACACTGGTAGCATGCCGCGAAAGCGTGGACGTGAACCGTATGTGCAGTTGACGGACTTTGAGCGAGGGCGTATAGTGGGCATGCGGGAGGCCGGGTGGACGTACCGCCGAATTGCTCAACACGTGGGGCGTGAGGTCTCCACAGTACATCGATGTTGTCGCCAGTGGTCGGCGGAAGGGCACGTGCCCGTCGACCTGGGACCGGACCGCAGCGACGCACGGATGCACGCCAAGACCGTAGAATCCTACGCAGTGCCGTAGGGGACCGCACCGCCACTTCCCAGCAAATTAGGGACACTGTTGTTCCTGGGGTATCGGCGAGGACCATTCGCAACCGTCTCCATGAAGCTGGGCTACGGTCCCGCACACCGTTAGGCCGTCTTCCGCTCACGCCCCAACATCGTGCAGCCCACCTCCAGTGGTGTCACGACAGGCGTGAATGGAGGGACTAATGGAGATGTGTCGTCTTCAGCGATGAGAGTCGCTTCTGCCTTGGTGCCAATGATGGTCGTATGCGTGTTTGGCGCCGTGCAGGTGAGCGCCACAATCAGGACTGCATACGACCGAGGCACACAGGGCCAACACCCGGCATCACGGTGTGGGGAGCGATCTCCTACACTGGCCGTACACCTCTGGTGATCGTCGAGGGGATACTGAATAGTGCACGGTACATCCAAACCGTCATCGAACCCATCGTTCTACCATTCCTAGACCGGCAAGGGAACTTGCTGTTCCAACAGGACAATGCACGTCCGCATGTATCCCGTGCCACCCAACGTGCTCTAGAAGGTGTAAGTCAACTACCCTGGCCAGCAAGATCTCCGGATCTTTCCCCCATTGAGCATGTTTGGGACTGGATGAAGCGTCGTCTCACGCGGTCTGCACGTCCAGCACGAACGCTGGTCCAACTGAGGCGCCAGGTGGAAATGGCATGGCAAGCCGTTCCACAGGACTACATCCAGCATCTCTACGATCGTCTCCATGGGAGAATAGCAGCCTGCATTGCTGCGAAAGGTGGATATACACTGTACTAGTGCCGACATTGTGCATGCTCTGTTGCCTGTGTCTATGTGCCTGTGGTTCTGTCAGTGTGATCATGTGATGTATCTGACCCCAGGAATATGTCAATAAAGTTTCCCCTTCCTGGGACAATGAATTCACGGTGTTCTTATTTCAATTTCCAGGAGTGTACGTTTGTGAGTATTAGAGCGCCACCTATCACAAAGCGAAAAAAGTGGTCCAACAAAAGCATTCATATTTCTTTACGTACTTCACGGATATGTAATAAAAATGTAGATTCCTATCTTTAAAAAAAAACTCAGTTGATATCCGTTTGACCTATGGCAGCGCCATCTAGCGGACCAACCATAGTGCCATGTTATTCGATTGAGGATGTTGTAATGATAAGAGTGTATTTTTCATCAATATATATGAAGGTAACGAATTTTTTATTTTTATTTATTTCAAACTTCCTAACTAACAATGCCTCTTGCTCACAGGTTCAGTCAACAAAGCACCTGGCTTGTGTTCATGTATTAGAGTGTACTTCTGGTTTCCACGTGCAATCATAGTATTTCTGGTTTATTTAATTATTTCACTGTAAATGGCGTTTAAAGCATCTGATCGTATTGTGGAAGAACCGTGCCAGATGTGTATGTTGAATCACACTTCCACACACAGAACAGTTACACTTATATTTTGTTGTTTAGTAGCTTTTATTGTTGCTGGGGACTTAATTAATTAATTGTGTTAATGCAAATTTCATTCTTTGTTGTAATTCTATGTAGTCAGATTGCGTACTAATATTATTCAGGGCCAACCGGTTACGAGACTGCGTAACCGGACAGACAGCGACAAAAATTAAAATTATTTGCAGTTTATATTTAATTAAGCCCCAATGCATGTGGCGACCGCTGCTTCGGATCATCCCTTGGAATTCTTTTGATAGTAAAAGTAACAAACAGTAGTATTGTTGTGGTAATTTGTAGTTTAGTAACTGTAGTCTATATTGCATGTGTAGATTTGGTAATGAACATTTGTAGTTGTCTTGTCTTTCTTCTAATGGTATCTTTGCAGAATTTAATTTTTGATGTCTTATTTATGGGTTTGACAATTTTGTGCAGTTATGAACATTTCAATTGTTAGTTAATCGTGTTTGTCGGGAAGCATTTGTGTGAATGGTATTATTGGTGATGAAGTGTTATATTGTGTGTAATTTTCGTATAGTGACGAGTTTTATATGTTTTGTAGATGATTACGCGATCGATGAAAAAGGCAAAAATGATGGATAGTCAGAATGACGAAATTGTTAACATGGCTAACTCGCCAACACAGGAGAACAGTGTGATGAATAATGAAGTAGAAAACAATTTAATAAGTCTGGAAAATAGTCCGGAACCAGTTAAAAACTTTTCACAATCAAAAAATTTTCAGAATACGAGATTAATGACAGAAGATTCTGGAATAGTATCGAACACAGATAGCTTTACTGCTATGACGAAGGAAGTTAGTTTTACGGGAAATGTTAGGGGCGAAAAGAATTTCGAACCAGTCAATATAGAGCAGTTGATGAGTGCAATATTAAATTTGGGATCACAGTTAGGATCTGAATTAAAAACAGAGATGGGAACATTGGCAACACGGTTAGAAACTGATATGGGAGCAATGGAAACACGGTTAGACTCACGAATAGGGATATGTTTTAAAAACATGAAAGATGAATTAAAGAAAGAAATTAGAGAAGAAGTACAACCGATTTTGAATGCTCACAATAATAGATTTATTTCAATAGAAATCAGACAAAAGGAACAAGATAGAGAACAGGATGAAAGAGATCGCGTGATAGTACAAAAATTTGTCGAGTTAAATTTACAACGCGCACACGATAAGGAAGAAATATTTGAAAGAATCAAGGAATCTGTACCAAGTGAAAGAATAAATAACCTAACACAACAATGTGAACAGTTAACTACTAAATGTGTCAATACTGAAACCCGAGTCGCGACACTTCCGGAAGACGTAAATAAACAGAAAGAACAAATAGATGACTTATCGGAAAGAGTTGAGGATATTTAAGATAAATTGACAAGTCTTAGTTTAAATGGGGGCAGAGATTCAGACGATAGAGCTCCATTGCCACTTGCAGAAACCGAAGAGTACCAGAACATAAATAAACATGTTGAAAAACAGGGAAAATTTAATGAACGCGTTAAAAGGGAATTTGAGGCGTTACGAAAGCAAGTCAAACAAATTGAAAGCGAAATCATGGGAAAAGACAGCAGAAGAAATTTAGAATCACAGATAGCAGAGGGTTTTGAAGAAAATATTTCGTTTACGAGAAGCAACAAGAGAGCGCCAGGCGCGCGAACTTGACAATAATCGACATTGGGACGGGGACAGACGCGGTAGGTCTTTGTCGCCACGAGGCGAAAACTTTGACTATAAACACTTCGTAACTGTTCGGAAATTTAAGATCTTTCGCAATTCTAAGAATGACATACATCCATGTTCATGGTTAGACCAATTTATGTACGCACTTCCACCAAATTGGCCACTAAGTCACAAACTGGAATTTATGTGTGGATATTTAGAAAACGAAAAGGCGGCGCGCATGCGCGCACTTATTAGAGATTGTATTAATTTAAATGATTTTTATCATGCATTTCTATCGGCATATTGGTCCGAAGATACGCAAGGCAGAGTCAAACATAGTCTTATTATGCAGCGTAATTTTAAACAGTCTGAGTTCCGCACGCCAGCAGAATACTTTGAAGCCATGATTCGAAAGAATCAGTTCCTTTCCAACCCTTATAGCCCGACTGAATTAATTCGCATTTGTTTAACTAATCTGCCACAATCGATAAGACAAATTGCTTTAGCCGGACGATGTAGAGACGACATTGAGACATTTAAGACGTTGCTACAAGAACTTGAGTATGGCAACGACGACGGGACTTCTTGTAATTTTTTCAGTAACAGTAATTACAATAGATATTCAGAGAAAAGGGATAGTGATCGGAATAGCAGTAATTTTGAAAATGACAGACGTAACAGACAGGACAATAGATACCAGCCTTATGACAATAACAGACGGTCTAACAGAAATCACACAGACAATTATAATAACGGAAATTCCTACCGGAATCATACGGGAACAGTAATCGGTATCACCAAGACAGAAATTATTCCTACAATAATAGAAATTCTTACTACAGAAATAACCAGAGTAGTAGATATAACAATAATTTCAGAAGTGACAGTCGAAATTACACAAAGCAGTCATGCAGATAGACAGGAAAATAGAAATTTTAATAACAGACACAACGAAGAATTTACATCTAACAGGACGGACCTAATTGGCATCCTCCGCGTGACAGAAATTCTGAGAGACAAGTGCAAATTGTAGAAATTGATCCGCGAAATGACGGGAATAATCAAAGACGTGACGCGAACAATCGACAATGACTTGTAGCTTCGGCTTCTGGCAGCAATATAGACGGTTCAGAAAGTAGTGACACTACGACTTCACACTACGAACGCCTGGAAGACATGACAGACATTTTGCTAGACGAAAAGGAAAATAATGTAGACTCGTTTTTACATCCTGTTATTGAAGTATGTGTGGGTAAGAATAAGTTCACTGCAGTTTTAGATTCTGGGAACCCATTGAATGTTATTAGTGAATCAGTTTTTCGTATATGTGTAAGAACTATTGCTTGTCCTGTGTTACCTGTTTCTAAAACTACAATTCGAGGAGCTATTTCTGGAAAAATTATGGAAGTCAAACAACAGACCAACTTAAATTTCATTTGTCAAGGATATGAATTTTCTGCTAATTTTATTATTGTTACATTACTCAGTACACAAATTACATTAGGTATGGAGTTTCGTAACGCACTTAAGGCAATTTTAAACTTTAAAGAAGGAAGTGTGAATTTGACTGTTGCCGGAACGCTGAGATGTTTGAAATTTTTCGAGTGTTTAACGAAATATGAATCAGACGCAAAATGTTTAAGGTTTCTTACTTCTGATGTTCTCTCTGAGCATTATGACGACAATGTGTTCATTCATGACAACGACAATAGATACTGAGACGCGATGGATGATATAATTAATAGCGAAGAATTAATTAATGAAAAGGTTAAGAAAGCTGACGTGCCAGATGACGTTGCAAGAGAAGAACTGCACCAAATTTTGACGTCACATGTTACAGTATTTGGTCATCACACAGGAACTATACAAGGCTTTCAATATTTATTTAAAGTAAAAGAACACACACCATTTCGTGGAAAAACGTACGCTATTCCTTTGGCCTATAGAGACAAGGTTAAGAGTGAACTTCGATGCATGTTTGATCAAGGCATTAGTGAGCCAGCAGTCATCCTTATACCAGCCCATTATACGTCGTTCTTAAAAAGGATGGGTCAATTCGTTTGGTTCTGGATTCCAGACAGATAAATAATATCATCATTCCTGAAACTGACCGTCCATAAAATCTAGATGAACTTCTTCAACATTTCTATGGAATTAAAGTTTTATCCACGATTGATATGCGCGCAAGTTTTTGGCAAATAGAACTCCACCCTGATTGTAGAAAATACACTGCCTGTTTAGCCTTTGGTAACTGTTATCAATTTCGGAGATTACCGTTTGGACTTACTGTATCTTCAGCAGCATTCATTCGTAGTTTAAACGAAATTTTACCTGTTTATCTTCGTAACTATAGTACTTCATATGTTGACGATATTCTTATTGCTAAACGTTCTTGGAGTGAGCACAACAAATTTTGGATTCATTATTACGAATTTTTGCAAGTGGTGGCATTACAATGAACTTGGAAAAATTTGAATTTGGTCGTTCTCAGGTGAAATTTCTTGGTCATATTATTTCTACAGAATGTATTCTTCCTGATCCAGAGAAACTAGACGCTATTCGTAATTATGCTGCTCCAACTACAAAACGTGATGTTCGTAGTTTCCTTGGTGTCTGTAATTTTCTTAGACGCTTCGTTAGATTGGACAATTTGAACTATCTGGAAAGAATTCTAATTGGTGTTGGGATGAGGAAGCTCAATCAGAATTTGAACAACTTCGTGATGCTTTAGTTGCTGCTCCACTTCTTTCACATCCGGATTTATCTAAGGATTTTTGTTTGGCGACGGACTGATCATACAAAGGCCTGGGTGCACACTTATTTCAAGAGATAGAAGAAAACGGCGTTGTAGTACAGAAAACTATTGCATTTGGAAGTCGTGTTCTCTCTAAAACAGAAAAGAATTATTCGATTATGGAACTTGAAGCCTTACTGTTGTTTGGGCTTTCACAAAATTTCGCATCTTTTTGTATGGCAGACATACTAAGGTTTACACCGATCATCGAGCTCTGGAATTTCTTATGTCAGCAAAATTAACACATGGAAGATTGTCACGATGGGCGCTGTATCTACAGGTATTTGATTTTAGTATTGTTTACATACAGGGTTCTTCAAATATTATTCCTGATGCTTTATCACATGCACCTAAGGGTTTGAAACAAAGTGCTGAGAAGGACTGCAAAGAAAACAATTATTGTTTGATGTATATTCAAGGTGTTGCGTTTGAAAATTTTATTTCGTCTTTGCTCCAGGACATCGCTAAGGAGCAAAATAAGGATCCAATCTGGAAGGACATTAAGGAGAAGTGGAGGAGAAAGGAAAGCGTAGCGATTAGACAGTGATATTTAGTTCGCAATGATATTCTTTTTAAACGAAAATCGGTGGACAACTCAGTTTGGTAAGTTTGCATTCCTGATGAGTGGGTTAATAAATTGATTAGGTATACACATTTCAGTTATGCACACTTTGGTCCCAGAAAATGCTTTCATAAATTACTCGAAAATTGCTACTTCAGTAATATGGAAAAACGTATTCGATCTGTTCTTGCCAAATGCAAATTATGTCAAAAGGCTAAGCCGCCAACTATTTCTCACAGAGACCGTTGTTTCCTATCATTCCATCGAAATTAAAGGAGATGGCTGCAGTCGATTTGTTCGGTCCGGTGGTTCGTTCTCCTAATGGTTTTGCGTACATTTTGGTAGCAGTGGAATTGACATCTAAATATATGTGTTTTACACCTTTACGCAAAGCAACAGCTCGTTCAGTATCTAATGCTTTCATCAAACATTTTCTTAAAGAAGTGGGTCATGTTGATAAGGTTATATCAGATAACGAATCACAGTTTCGCTCTAAAATTTGGCTTCGTACTCTACGGCGTCGTAAGATTAAACCAATTTTCATTTCACCTTTTCACCCTCAATCTAACGCTTCAGAGAGATGGATGAAGGAAATCAATAAATTATGTCGACTTTATTGTCATCAGAATCACAGAACGTGGGATCAGTATCTTCATATTTTTCAATATATTCTGAATGAACTCCCTAATGATTCAACTTCTTTACCGCCTATATTGATATTAAAAAATGAAGCACTGACAAATCGCATTTCTGAAATCGTTCCTTTTCCGCCTTCACGGAAGCTGCGGCATTCTGAAGTTGTCAAACCTGGCTCTACAAAATATTGCATCTGCGGCTGCTAGAAGAGAGAAATCAGCTAAACGTCCTGGTCGTTTAAAAACCTTGTGAGTTGGTCAAAAGGTGTTAATTAAGTCTTATCGTTTGGCTCACAAAGGAAAAGGCCTGTGTCGCAAATTTTTTCTGCTTTATAACGGTCCATATAGAATTCGCAAAATTATTCATGATAACACTGTCGAAGTAGAAACTCTTAAATCTCGGCGCTCTAAGGGAATACATCATATATCGAACATTAAAGTTTTTGTGCAATGACATACTTTTGAGAAACTAACAGTTATACGTAAACACACGGGTAGTACAAGGATATCGCGCCTTGTTCCGGCGGCGGCACATACTCAAAGCAACAGTCAAGTCTGCACGCCGCACAAGGCAGTCGTTGACCGTAAACAATAACTTCCAACGTCACGCGTACCTACAGCTGATCGAGCGCTCAGTGCGAATGCACTGACAGCCGTAAACAAATACACAGTCTAATTTCCCTGATTAAATTCAGTATAAAGCTATAGTGACTTGATAAATTATGTTATTAACATTCAGTCTTTTTCAGGATACAGTTGTATAAAATATATAAGAACTTCAGGTAAATTCTGTGTGTCCGACGTTAAGAGGACTTGCTATCGAAAAAATGTTAGGAAGAATGTGATTTCGAAGAAGAAAGTAATAAACTAAAAAGGTAACTATTAATTGAGTTTATTTTTTTCAGGCAACATATTTCCACTTAGGTACGTGCTTTAGACTAATTTGCTGCACGCGATTACGTGATTTATACTTTGTGTTAACTGATTTTGATAATGATTCATTAATGAACAGGGTTGTTGATTATGTATATTATGCATCGCTTGGCTGCTGTGTATTTCACTGATGTCATTTATTTTATTATGTGTCTGTCGTGCCTATTTATTTAAATTACAATTGTCACCTGATTAGTTGTGCTGATATGGTTATGTGTGTAAGTTATACTTTGTGATTTATCTGCTTGCGCCTTCATGTTTACTTATTAAGATTACATATGAACATTTATTTGCTTATGCTGATATGATGCTAATGGCCTGTTTATTATGTAAGATATATATTTGCTGCTTTGCGTATGGATTGCATATTTACACATTTCTGTTTGTTGTCATAACTACACTTTAATTTGGTATATAGAAATGCTGATATACGGTGTACGAACATGGAGTTTAGGTCACACTATGGTGTTAATTATAGATTGTTCGCTTGGCAGAGCCTCGTTATAGTGACTGTGCTACATCCACTTGTTAACATTCTGTTCTCTACTGGTATATTTACTCGCTATTGCATGTTTTGCTTACACACAGTGCTTTATATTTTAAGATAAGAAAATGAACTGCTATAATTCTACGAACGACATTAGTGCAAGAAACTTCATTGAAGTCACATGAGCTGGAGGTTTTATGGAAGCTGTATAAATTTATGCTAATAGGAAGGAAGCTAACGATATGACATACCAACACTAGGTTTAGACCATTGACATTACACTGCATTCTTCGTGAGCAATTGAAATAGCAAGTGACACCTGACACAAGAAGTACTCCACATGTTTGCTTCTGTTTTGCCATGATTCTTGAAGTGGTGTACACACTGTGAAATATTACGATCATTCACACTCTGTACTCGTACTTACTTACTGAAAATTATTCAAACTAAAGGCTGTTAGAGGTCATGTATGCATTTCTTTTATTTAATGATGGACAAGGTAACCAAATGTATTTTATAATTCATAATGAGTAGAAGATTCGGGTCAGATGGATTACACAGAGGTTATGTGTGGACATTATGTCTTTGGATTGTATGGAATGATGAATTGAAGTTTGCACTAGGATTTTATCTGTACTTTTTCGAGGAGACTGACTAGAGGAAAGAGTTGTTATGGAAGTGAAATGATATTGGCGATAAGGTTTATATGTATTGACGTATTGAAGAGGTATTATTGAAGTATTATGTGATGCTGATGATTATTGGAGTTTTGGTGGATAAGAGGTAAAGTAAGTGAGGAGCATATCTGTTTTGTTGGTGTATATGGAACAAGGAGGATGAAGATGGCAGACTAGAACACTCAAGTAGAAGGAAGATTGTCTACATACACACTTTGTTAAATCAATAAGCAGTATATACTTTTTTTTGGAGAAAGGAAGTAATTGCATATCTTGGCACACTGACAGTTGTTCAGCAACCGCACATTTCGATTTGGCTTGGCAAATATTGGTCTTGACATGATGACTATGACGTTGACCAACTATTATTGACTGTTATACAGTGTACCACTACTACTTGATACACATAATGAGCATCAAATTTTGACAGAATTGCATTTACACAGTTAACACCATTCAATTACACAGTAGTACTTAAATGTGGATGAAAGATGAGTGAGTGTGTTTTCCTTTCCCAATCCCAAACAATTGGTACCGACCTACCTCCTAAATATTATTTTACTTGTTTGTTGTGGCTTGCACTGACACCCATAAATATTATAGGTTTGCTGACATTTGTGTTTTGTAATAGTTAATATGACAATTATCTGATATCATTTGTGTGTTTGCTATAATTTTTATGTTTAGTGTAAGAGCGTTGATAACAATTTTGTAAAAGCAATTGTGTGTGCATTCATTGGTGGGGGCCACTTGGAAATGTTTAATTACTGCTGATGAACTCTGATGAACTGTCTAATTAGTGATAGTGAGTATTATGGACTGTTACCTGCACTTGTTCAACATTGATGTGTGCCACTTGGAAATGTTTAATTTGTGCTGATAAACTCTGATGAACTGCCTGATTAGTGATAGTGTATATTATGGACTGTTACCTGCACGTGTTCAACATGATGAGTGCCACTTGGAAATGTTTAATTACTCCTGATGAACTCTGATGAAGTGTCTAATTAGTGATAGTGAATATTATGGACTGTTATCTGCACGTGTTCAACATTTCTGGGTGCCACTGATGGAACTGCTTCTACTGAAATAATGTCACTTATTAATGTGTCTGCACCTGCTCAACACTGCTCGGTGCCACTGATAGAACTGGTTCTACTAAAATGATGTCACGTGTTGGCGTCTCCACCTGCTCAACATTTCTGGATGCCACTGATGGAACTGCTTCTTCTGAGATAATGTCACTTGTTGGTGTCTGCACCAGCTCGCCATTTTTGGGTGCCACTGTTGGAGCTGTTTAAATACTGTTGACGAAATGTTATGAGACTGCTATTTGAACCTGTTGACCATTGCTGGGTGCTACTGCTGGAACTGTCAAGTACTCTGAGAAGTCCTACTCGTTTATTGAACTACTGAAAGGACTTCATGTGAATATTTGTATAAACTGATTTTTTTTGTGTGTTTACTGTTTGTGAAATGTTATGAGACTCTTACCTGCACCTATTCGTCATTGCTGTCGCTATTGATTTAATTGTTTAACCACATGATACTTGTGTAAACTATGATGTAAAATCATATGTATGCAAGCATTTGTATTCCTTACTGTATTTTATATATTAGGTTATTGTAGGGTCAGTGCAAAGCCAAAATTTCTTTGTTTACTTATTTAATAATATCTTTCAGTTTTGTCTATATTTTTTGGACGAATTTGGTGGCATTTTCACCACCAATGCTGGCAAAAATACCATCAAATTCTAGCCCGTGGAGGAGGGGCATATGAAAGGTGGCTACACTGAGTCACAGCGCCAGAGATTGCGCCAAAGAGTATTATTCAGCTGCCTCCACTGGCAGTTGCCGCTGAGAAGTTGCTAAGGGCAGTAGTAGTTCTGAGGTAGGCGTGATCTGTGCTTGTTGAGACGTCGATAGAGTACTAGTTGTTCTGTTGGGCAAGACACCATATGTTATTCGATTGGGGATGTTGTAATGATAAGAGTGTATTTTTCATCAATATATATGAAGATAACGAATTTTTTATTTTTATTTATTTCAAACTTCCTAACTAACAATGCCTCTTTCTCACAGGATCAGTCAACAAAGCACCTGGCTTGTGTTCATGTATTAGAGTGTAATTCTGGTTTCCATGTGCAATCATAGTATTTCTGCTTTGTTTTTTTTTAATTATTTCAATGTAAATAGCGTTTAAAGCATCTGATCGTATTGAGGAAGAACCGTGTCAGATGTGTATGTTGAATCACACTTCCACACACAGAACAGTTACACTTATACTTTGTTCTTTAGTAGTTTTATAATTGCTGGGGACTTAATTAATTAATTTTGTTAATGCAAATTTCCTTTCATTCTTTGTTGTAATTCTGTGCAGTCAGATTGCGTACTAATATTATTCAGGGCCAACCGGTTACGAGACTGCGTAACCGGACAAACAGCGACAAAAATTAAAAAAGTATTTGCATTATATTTAGTTAAGCCCCCATGCAGAGTTTCGTTCTTTGTAGTTTTTTCGTTTGATGCCCATTTCGTGAGATATTTTACCCGGTCACTATCAATGCACCACCGTGTATACAGGTCTAGAATGATTTCGAATGTACCCAGGGAAGTGTGTTGTTAGACTTGCTGTTCATGCAGTACATTAATGAATTTGCGGGCATATTAACGTAGCAATCTCAGAATTTTATCACATAATAAACTTATCCATATTTAAATACTGGTTGGAAAAAAACAGTACAAATATTCAGTCAGATAAAAAAATACGAAGACGCCCAATATTTATTTCCCTCAAGCAGCCATATCGTACCCAGGCAAGAAAAGTGACACAAGTGAAAAACGCCAAATTTTAATTCATGTCACTGAAAAATACGTGTGAGCTGCTGCAACGTGCACGAAAAGTATCACATCTCTATCTCGCAATTTGTCCACTTCTCGGCAGCTGTGTCAGTTTTGTTGTAGCCTAGTTCATGACTCACCACGATAAGGGCGTCGCTTCATCATTGCTACTTGCAGATGTGCATTGGACGTTCAAGAAGAGTGACACGTTCTGTGTTTCCACACTTTTCATGTTCAAGGAAGGCTAAATGTAGTTTTCACGTAGTTGATTACTACAATGTCGGTGATATAGAGTCCCTGTGTCTTAATGTTACAATGTCCAAAACAAATGCGAACATGTCTGAACGAGGAGACACTTCCGATAATTACAGCTGTTGTAAATAGTTGCAGCATACAAGAAAAATACAGAAATGCCTGCTATAAGGAAACTTCATTCGAATCTCTTCTCCGGGCGCAAAGTGTTCCTACATTATATAAGACGGTTTATGATTTAATAATTACCTAATGACACCTCATATTCTACGAGAACAGAACTAAATGTCTACAATATTGTTGTATAGAATATAACAGAAATTATTGCCAAAAATATTTACTTGAAGTTTAAAGGAAGCTTATACTACTTTAATATAAGTTTTATAGAATTCTTTCAGTCAATTTTTCTCAGCTATTGCATTTTTTAGTTGTGTCACTGTTCTTGCCAGGGTGCGATACGTGACATGCTGTGTTGTTGTACACGGGCTTTTTAAAACTCTGTGTTCACCTTACTTCTGGTGTACGCACTGCACGAAATGAGCAGTGGTTCCAGCGCTGGAGCCTAGTCGAAAGAGTAGGACTTAAATGACAGTCCAGCCACTTTACTTTAGGGTTCCGTAGTCTCCCAGAATCACTTTAGGCAGAATCACCCACTTCACACTCTTTCAGAGTCTGATACGAGTCTGTGTTCCGACCCCAATGGCCATGACATCAACGAGTCCATAAAAATCTAACCTTCATTTATGTTCTCTAAGAAGTGGACGATTTCGTTTCCCACCTTTAAAAATGATTATTTTTCGGAAACTGCGTTTCCACCTTTTATTTACCTCATTAGGAGTGGTCTAAATTCTTTGTGTACGATATCATTAAACGCATAATTTTCATCCTCATAGCTTTAAAGAGTGCCATAAGCTGGTGGTCACTGCAGTGCTCATCTTGGATATCAACAAATCTGTTCTCACATTCCCGTCGGAGGTCTAATTTACTGTTTCCGACTGCTCTCAGAAGATTTGTGCCGTGGACAGTGTAAAAAAATGAATGTATTGCTATTGGCACACTCAAGTGCGGTTTCAAGACGGGCCCGCAGAAATAACTTACAGCTAGTTTGATGAATGTAGTCTCACACTGGGCAAGACTACAACGGGCTTATTGCCCATTATTCTCAGCGCGTAACTGAGTTGACGTCATTCAAGACCTCTTGTGTCAAACTATATTTATTTCGTGAGGGAGGGAGAGTTGTTTTGAAGGCAGCGATGTAAATGAAGTACGCAGCACAGAACAGTGTCGGGGCAGGCGCCAAATTGCTTTGGCCTCGGCTTCAAAGACGACCGGCGTCGAAGGCGAGAGGTGCGCGCGAGGCAGGCTTATAAAACGGTTACTCATTACCATTCACGCTATCAGAAACTTCGATAAAACTTGTAGACTAATTGAAACATTTTTTTCTGAAAGTGTCTTGTAAGTGGGTGAGTTAATCTAGTTTAAGGATGTTAAATTCTACATGACATCATTATGATCTACATCGGCGGGCAAAAATATGTAAACAGCAAAAACACATCACATTACCATTTCTGATACGGTGCAGGAAAACCGTTGGTATTCAGAACGGCTCCCAGTCGTTTAGGAATGAATAAATACACGTTCTGTGCTGTTTCGAGGGAATCATATACCTTTCTTTCTGCAAAATAATAAAAAGTTGAGGCAACGATGATGGAAGTGGATGGCAGTCGCGCACCGTTCTCTCCAAAGTAGATCACGAGAGCTCAGTAACTTTGAGACCTGGAGACTGTGGTGTTCAAGGAAGATCATCATTCTGCTCAAAACAACAGTCCTATACGCTGCTAGCTATGTGAACAGGGGCACCGCTACGTTGTAATATACACAACACCGTTCCGGAATAAAATAACATACTACCATAGGTTAGGCATGATCAGCCAAAATGACACCGCGGGCATCGACCTTCGTCGGTGAGGCAAACAAAGTATTTTAAGTACAGTATTTAAATTCTGTTCCGAGGATACTGAGCCAAAATCTGTATCGAAAGTAAATAAATAGGTTTAGCTGTTGTAACATAATACGAAAGAAAGTTGAGACTTCGATTTCACGTATTGGGTTCTATTTAATTTTCACAATTGCAGTGTTATAGGCCGTAATCTGCAGTCAGCGGATAAAAATATACACACATCAAAAAATGTTTTGAATCACCCAGATTCCCAGATCTTCTGAAGACAGACATTGACTGTTTATATTGTATCACAAACACAGTCCCTTTGACAGTTCAGAGATGTCACTAAACCCGCCCAAAGATGTAAAAAAACCATGCAATTGCAGCGCATATTAGACGGAGATGGTCCGATAGCCGATCACTTCCAGTTATTCCACCACGAAGAAGGTACACGGCTCTTACTGTCTGTAGTTCAACAACGCCTAGACGGTCAATACCGCGGTTCGATCGAATCAGCATTGTTACTTTGGACCAGGAAGGGCTCTCAACAAGGGAAGTGTCCAGGCGTCTAGGAGTGAACCAATGCGAAGTTGTTCGGACATGGAGGAGATACAGATAGACAGGAACTGTCGAAGACATGCCTCGCTCAACTACTACGACAGTGGATGACCGCTACCTACGGATTAGGGCTCGGAGGAATCATGACGGCAACGTCACCATGTTGAATAATGAGTGTCGCATGTGCCTTCAACCAGACAACCGTCGGAGATGTGTTTGGAGACAACCCAGTCTGGTTGAAAACCTTAGACACACTGTCCAGTGATTGTAGGAAAGTGAAGGTTCCCTGCTGTTTCGAGGTGGCATTATGTGGGGCCGACATACGCCGCTGATGGTCGTGCAAGGCGCCGTAAAGGTTGTACGATACGTGAATGCCATCCTCCAACCGATAGTGCGACCATATCGGCAGCATATTGGGGAGACATTCGACTTCATAGACGACAATTCGCGCCCCCATCGTGCACATCTTGTAAAAGACTCCCTTCAGGATAACGATATCGCTCGACTGGAGTGGTCAGCATGTTCTCCACACATGAACCCTATCCGACATGATTGAGAAATGAAACTTTCTGGCAGAATAAAACTGTGTGCCGGACCGAGACTCGAACTCGGGACCTTTGCCTATCGCGGGCAAGTGCTCTACTATCTGAGCTACCCAAGCACGACTCACGCCCCGTCCTCACAGCTTTACTTCTGCCAGCACCTCGTCTCCAATATTCCAAACTTAACAGAAGCTCTCCTGCGAACCTTTCAAAACTAGCACTCCTGAAAGAAAGATATTGCGGAGACATGGCCTTAGCCACAGCCTGGGGGATGTACGATCACTGAAGACACTTTTTCGTGACTTTGTGTATGACGTTTTTCCGCTTTCCCTGTCTGTGTTATAAATGTTTAGTACGGTGCCTCTTGAAACACCATACACTTCGGCCCCCTCGGTTACGGAAGCACGCACCATAGGAGCATCAACAGTCTGCCCATGTTCTAATTCGCTTTCGATGTATAATGCTCTGATAACCAGACAGAAAAATATTATCTCCGCGACTGACACTTGTATGTACTGAGGGCACTGCTCAGACGCCGTTCGAGGTCAAATACAACAGCGCCACCTGCATGCTTCGCTAGCACCTGATTTATGTTCAAGCAAGCATTTTTCGCGGCGTTGTCATATTTTTGTCCAGCACCTGTATCACCATACTGTGCAAACCACGGTGTTGTGAAGTGCAATTTTGTATTCAATCTTTCGAAGCATAATTGTCGTTTACACAAAAGAAAGATGGCACAAGTAGTAACAGGTTTGTATCATTCACGGAAATGAATGTATTGAATCGGCCGACACTCGAAAAGAAACGAGTTTCATCCCGCGAAAGAGTAAATTCCAAATGTCACTGACTGCGGTCAAAACATTGCTTTCCCCAACATCAATCAGGGTGCCCTGCCCTCTGCATTACGCACAATCATAACACTGCAGTATATTTCTCTTACTACTATATACAGTTTCTTGCACACCTCGTACCACGTCATGTACGAATCCTTAACCAGTCCAAAGATATCTGATGTACTGGAGGGTGTAATTGAGGAAGGCCATGCAAGGTAGAATAAGGTTGCGCACAGCAGAGTAAAATCAGTACTGTGCCTCTGGCTGTTGCACTCTTAGTCATGTTCGTATGCTGCTGCTCCTTACGATATTGTTGTAATCGTACAAATGAAAGTATTTGCTCTTCTGAAATCCGTCCCTCTTGTGTGTTTTATGGCCTGGTTAAGGATAGGACTACATTAGGATCTAACGTTTATTTAAGTAAATCAGATTTGTTATTGGAGCCCGCATCTCGTGGTCGTGCGGTAGCGTTCTCGCTTCACACGCCCGGGTTCCCGGGTTCGATTCCCGGCGGGGTCAAGGACTTTCTCTGCCTCGTGGTGTCTGGGTGTTGTGTGATGTCCTTAGGTTAGTTAGGTTTAAGTAGTTCTAAGTTCTAGGGAACTGATGACCATAGATGTTAAGTCCCATAGTGCTCAGAGCCATTTGAAACCCTTTTTTTTTCTTATTGGAAGTATCTCTGGCTTGTACAACTGTGGCTGCATAATCTGCAATTCGGTCCTCCTGTAACGAAGGCTGACAGGGTGAAGGTCAGGTCAGTTATATTACAGTCTGTCCCGCATACCAGTATACAGGGTGCGTGAGAAGTCGCTTCGCAGATTTAAACGTTTATAAATTTCTTATTAATGAATATTTGCACACGGAACAAGTTGAAGTGAGTTCTCAGTATCATGAGAATATGTGTAATACACGCCGGCCGCTGCGGTCGTGCGGTTCTAGGCGCTTCAGTCCGGAACCGCGGGACTGCTACGGTCGCAGGTTCGAATCCTACCTCGGGCATGGATATGTGTGATGTCCTTAGGTTAGTTAGGTTTAAGTTCTAGGGGACTGATGACCAAGATGTTAAGTCCCATAGTGCTCAGAGCCATTTGTGTAATACACAACAATTCCATACATATGTTCCTGCATTGTCGACCAACCGACACAAAGGTATACGAATGCCATCAACTGATTTCTGCAGGAAGGTCACAGGTACATTTTCGGACAGACAACTGTGACCTTCTTCTCTAATTCGTGCAAGTTTGATCGGTCACCTCCTCTTCTATGGCCCGACAAGAACGAGTCACAAGGGGGTGAGATCGGGACTTTTTGGAGGCCATTCATGGTGTCCTCCCCGTCCCACCCAACATCTTGGAAAATGTTCATTCAACTGTAACGAGCGATGTAGGCAAAATGATGTGGTGCTCCGTCTTGCTGGAAAAGGATGTCAGCAACGTTGTCCCATTATGACACCAGTGGCCAAACGTATTCATTCAGCACCTGGCGATACCGGTTCCTGTTCATGGCGTCCTAAAATCTGAATGTACCAATGAGACGATGTGCAGTCATACCTCACCAGACTGTCGATTTTGATCGATTTCGTGATTTTCTACTTATCATTCCTGGATTTGTTTCTGCTTCATAACGGTAGGGATGTAGATTGATTAGTCCCCCAACGTGAATCACGACCTCCCCGCTCCAAATAATATTCTTGAACAAATCCGGCCAATCGTTATGCCATGACAGTATAATTCACCAGCCTGTCACAATACTCCAACTATAGCTCCTTAAGATAAGAGGATTTCCAGGGTTTCCAGATGAGGTCCTTTCTTACACAACACGCAGCGTGTGCCTGCTGACTGCACTCTCACGAGATGCCTGGCGTGTTAATTTACCAGGACAGCGCGTGAAGATGTCCCTCACTGCCACTACGTCTTCTGGAGTTAGCGCCAGCGAAGACCGTCCCTCTCAAGATTTATCCGCAACTTACACAGCTGTCATTAGCTTGGTGCGACAATTTCAGATAGTTTTAGCATCAAGTGTGGCACCGGGAACATGAAAACCACACCAGCATTGCTGAACAAGGCGTCACAACCTGGGCGCGCTCTACGAAGGTCAACTTTCCTCCCGTCTAGTCGCTCGTCGTTCACTGTAAGAAGATGCTACACACGATCAACGTATTCTCAGGGATCTTGTAACAAAACGTAACAATGTTCATTAGTAAATATCAACAATCACCAAACTTATTGACAATTACAACTAGGGAGTGACTTCACACACACACTGTAATTTTTTCACTTCCATGCATTTCCAACTTTTTGGCTCCAGTGATCCTGCCTCGATCGCAGTAGTTTCCTACTACAACTTCGGCGTCATTTACACAATAAACCGAGTGCGGACACTCTTGCTGTAGAGAGGGTCGGGGCTGTAGAATGTAACGTGGGCAATCCTGACTTCTGCCCTCTCCCCGCTCTTGATGTTGCCTGTATCAACCGCCTGGGTCGGGCGGATTCTAGCCATCTCCCTTTGAGAGTGTTGGAGTTGGTTTAGTGACGCCACCACTATCACCGGCCTCAGAGACCAGCAATACCTCTTTTGTTTTAACTCCGACGAACTTCTCCAAGGTTCCCCATCTTTAGAGGTGTGAGTGCATGGCGATACACTTGAAACCTCGAATCGAACTGATAAGTACTGTCGCACTAGCTCAATCTTAACTTTTGCTCTACATCGTTGTTGAGCTTAAGGGTCGGGCTGTAAATGATGAGTCATAGGTAGCAGTTGCATTTAATTAATCATTTCTTAAATATAGTGTGAAAGCATGGGGACAAACTATTCAAGAGCAAAATCACAGCAATATGTTGAAAATGTAACATTCATAAAATTCAATCGTACGTCCTGAACTTAAGAAAATTATATATTCTCTTAAAAATAAAAGCACATCTGGTTTTGATGGTGTTTCCAACAGAGTACTAAAAGTTGCTCCCATGTAATGAGCCTAGTCTTATCTGAACCGTGTAATGCATCAATAGCTCAAGGCATTTTTCCAAAGAGACTGAAATATGCCGTTGCTAAAATCCTCTTTAACAAAGGTTATAAGATAGATGACAATACTTACTGACCTCTTTCACTGGCGACATCATTCTCCAACATTTCGGAAAATATGATAAATTCTAGAATAGTGTCTCACTTTAGTAACAATAATATTTCTAGCACGTCACCGTTTGGGTTCCGGAAGGGTTGCTCTACGGCGATAACATTTACACATTCATTCACCAGATTTTACAAGCGTTAAATAACAAAATAGCGGCTGTTTGTATTTTGTGCGACCTGTCTAAGGCATTTGACTGTGTGAATAACAGTATTCTCATAGATAAATTGACGTTTTATGGGATTGATGATACAGCCAACCAATTGATAATGTTGCATCTAACCAAAATAATGCAGAAAATTCTAATTATCTATTCATGCAATATAGTCCAGGACACAATTCTCACTGGGGAGAAAAAAGGTCTGGGTTCCCCAAGGTTCAATTTTAGGTCCACTAACGTTTCTCATACATGTAAGCGATTTGCTGTTTAGTATGCAACAAGCAGAATTAGTTCTTTTTGCAGATGACGCTAGTTGGTTGGTGGTTGATTCAGGGGATGGGACTAAACAGTGAGCTCATCGGTCCCATCGGATTAGGGAAGGATAGGGAAGAAAGTGGACCATGTTCTTTCAAAGGAACCATCCGTCCATTTTGCCGATGCGATTTAGGGAAATCATAGAAAACTTCAATCAGGATGGTCGGACGTGGGTTTGAACCGACGTCCTCCTGAATGTGAGCCCAGTGTGCTAACCACCACGTCACCTCGCTCGATGATGACACTGGTGGTGTAATCAATCCAAGCATATGTACAGAAAAAGAAAAACGATAAACAAAGTTCTTAAAAGTGTCGTTCACTGGGTTTCAGCGTATGGTCTCACTCTCAATTTTGAAAAGACACGACATATTCATTTCTGCACATCTAGAGGCCTACACCAATGATTAGTATAACATATGGTGAGGAAATAATAGAGTGGAAACTTCTAAATTGTTAGGGATACTTACTGTTCCAATTTAAACTGGAAAAAACACATTTTAGGACTCCTAAAACAACTTAGTTCAGCCACATCTGCGCTCAGAATTATTGCAAATCTTGGGAAGAGACAAATCAGTAAGTTAACATCTTTGCATTCTTTTATTCGAAAAATGTCATAAGGAATAATGTGCTGGGGTTACTCATCTTTAAAAAAGAAAGCCTGTATTGCTCAAAAACATGCTGCAAGAATAATATGTGGTGCTCACCCCTAGATCATCTCTTACACATCTGTTTAAGACGTTGGGTGATGTGACTACTGCTTCACAATATATTTATTCCCTCGTGAATTTTGTCGTAAATAGTCCACTGCAGTTTCAAAGGACCATTGGGCTATATAATTACAATACTAGAAGGAAAATTTAACTTTCGTTACTCTTCTTTACCGTTATCTTTAGCAAAAAAGGGGGTGTACAATTCCGCAACAAAAATGTTTGATCTCTTAGGGTAGGGTCAGTATAGTCTCACATGTTCCAACATTTCTGATGAATCCAAACTGATCTTGCCTGAGGTCGGCTTTTATTTCCAATTTCCATTCGTCTGTAAAGAATTCGTTAGTATTTTGCAGTCGTGACTTATTAAGCTGATGGATCGATAATTTTCACACCTGTCAACACTTTTTTCTTTGAGATTGGTATTATTATATTCTTCTTGAAGCCTGAGGATTTTACGCATGTCTCATACATTTTGTTCACCAGAGTTTCGTCTGGGCTGGCTCTACCAAGGCTATCAGCAGTTCTTAAGGAATGTTGTCTAAGCCCGGGGCCTTTTTTCGTCTTTAGTCTTTTAGTGCTCTGTCAAATTCTTCACCGCAGTACCATATTTTCCATTTCGTCTTCATCTGCATCCTCTTCCGTTTCCATAATATTGCCCTCAACTACACTGCCCTTGCACAGGCTTTCTATATACTCTTTCCACCTTTCTGCCTTCCCTCCTTTTCTTAGAAATGGTTTTCCATCTGAGCTCTTGATATTCATACAAGTGGTTCTCTTCTCTCCAAAAGTCTCTTTAATTTTCCTGTAGGCAGTTTCTATCTAACCCCTGGTGATTTATGCCTCTACATCCTTACATTTGTCCTCTAGACATCCCTGCTTAGCCATTTTGCACTTCCTGTCGATCTCATATTTGAGACATTTCTATTCCTTTTTGCCTGCTTCATTTATTTCCTTTCTATAGTTTCTCCTTTCGTCAATTAAACTCAATATCTCTCCTGTTATCTAACGTTTTCTACTAGCCCTCGTCTTTTGCTGCCTCCACTATTTGATCTCTCAAAGCTGCCCATTCTTCTTCTACTGTATTTCTTTCCCTCTCTGAAACTCTACAACCTCTGGTTCTTTCTTTTTATCCAGGTCCCATCTCTTTAAATTCCCACCTTTTTGCAGTTTCTTCATACTCTACAGTTCATAACCAATACACTATGGTCAGAGTCCACATCTGCCCTTGGAAATGTCTTACAATTTATAAACTTGTTCCTAGATCCCTTTCTTACCATTATACGTATAATCTGTCTTAAGCCTTGCAGTGTCTCCACTCCTCTTCCACGTATACAACCTACTTTCGTGATTATTAAACCAAGTGTTAGCTGTGATTAAGTTATGCTCTGTGCAAAATTCTACCAGGCGGCTCCCTCTTTCATTCCTTTCCTCCATTCCATAGTAACCTAACTCTTTTACTTCTCTTCCTTTTCCTACTATCGAATTCCAGTCCCACCCTGCTATTAAACTTTTATCTCACTTCACTACCTTAATAATTTCTTTTATCTCATCATGCATTTCCTTAATCTCTTCGTCAGCTGCTGAGCTACTGGGCATGTAAATTTGTGCTACTGTGATAGGCGTGGGCTTCGTGTCTGTCTTCGCTACATTAATACGTTCACTATGCTGTTCGTAGTGGCTAACACGCGCACCTATTTTTTAATCATTATTAAACCTACTCCTGCATTACTCGTGTTTGATTTAGTATTTATAACCCTGTGTTCACCTGAAACTTCGTGGCAGATTAAAACTGTGTGCCCGACCGAGACTCGAACTCGGGACCTTTGCCTTTCGCGGGCAAGTGCTCTACCATCTGAGCTACCGAAGCACAACTCACGCCTGGTCCTCACGGCTTTACCTCTGCCAATATCTCGTCTCCTACCTTCCAAACTTTACAGAAGCTCTCCTGCGAACCTTGCAGGACTAGCACTCCTGAAAGAAAGGATACTGCGGAGACATGGCTTAGCCACAGGTTAGGGGATGTTTCCAGAATGAGGATTTCACTCTGCGCTGATGTGAGATACTGGCAGAAGTGCTAGTCCTGCAAGGTTCGCAGGAGAGCTTCTGTAAAGTTTGGAAGGTAGGAGACGAGATATTGGCAGAAGTAAAGTCGTGAGGGCCGGGCGTGAGTTGTGCTTCGGTAGCTCAGATGCTAGAGCACTTGCCCGCGAAAGGCAATGGTCCCAAGTTCGAGTCTCGGTCGGGCACACAGTTTTAATTTGCCAGGAAGTTTCATATCAGCACACCACACACTCCGCTGCAGAGTGAAATTCTCATTCTGTGCTCACCTGACCAGAAGTCTTGTTCCTCCTGCCACCGAATTTCACTAATTCCTACTATATCTGGTTTTTGAATCTGTCTATTTCCCGTTTTAAACTTTCTAACCTACCTGCCCAATTAAGGGATCTGACATTTCACGCTCCGATACGCAGAACGCCAGTTTTCTTTCTCCTGATAACGATGTCCTCCTGAGTAGTCCCCGCCCGGAGATCTGAATGGGGGGCTATGTTACCTTCGGAATATTTTACCTTAGATGACGCCATCATCATTTAACCATACAGTAAGGCTGCATGTCCTCGGGAAAAATTACGGCTGTAGTTTCCCCATGTTTTCAGTCGTTCGGAGTACCAGCAAAGCAAGACCGTTTTGGTTATTGTTACAAGGCCAGATCAGTCAATCATCCAGAACGTCGCCCCTCCTACTACTGAAAAGGCTGCTGCCCCTCTTCAGGAACCACACGTTTGTCTGGCCTCTCAACAGATACCCCTCTGTTGTGGTTGCACCTACGGCACGGCTATCTGTATCGCTGTGGCACGCAAGCTCACCCCCCCCCCCCCGCCCCACCACCAAGGTCCATGGTTCGTGAGAGGAGGGTGTTGACCTTAGAAATGAATTATCGTTTTGGATTTAATCTTCAGTCTTGTTATAAGTATTGTTATTGTTATTTTTATTATTATTATTATTATTATTATTATTATTATTATTATTCAACCTAAGTTTAAGTTATCTTCAACTATATAATATAGTCAATGTCACTCGTCGTATAAACTCTGTAAGTAAACTTGAAATGAATTACTCTCGCAGCGATAGTCTCAATGATCTCATTGATCAGCTGCAATATTGTTAATGATCGCTCAGCAGCTTGGAAAAATTAATTATACTTTACTTTTAAGCTATAACTTTCGGAGAAAAATTCTAACTAACTGTCTGTCAATATCAAACAGACACAAGTTCATTTAAGGAGCAACGTTCATGAAACTGGCTGAAAATATCAATTTTCAAATTATTTTTTATTTATTAGTATAACTCTTGGACAATAACTTCCCAAAGTTTCAATTGTGAAATCGCATACGAAGTTCCTGAATAATAATTAAATGTGCGATGTGACCTTCCTGCCACGCTCACTCTTTGAAGCCACACGTCTGAGCCGTACCGTGTCGATAGGTAGCGGTATCGCTTCCGCATACCATCTTCGCCTCTAGCGTAGCGCGTGCCGTTCTGACGTAGAAAGTGGCAGTGTGAGGAGAAGTGAGTCGAACGACGGCAGGCGGCGGAGCAGGAAGAGCTATCAGGCACGGCGTGTTGTGATGAGGGCTGTCCGATTTCTCTGTCGGACGACTGGACGTCCGTATTCCGCTTGAGGCCACGTGTCTGACAATAATTTTCCTGAAACTTCCTGGCGGATTAAAACTGTGTGCCGGAACTCCGGAACTTTGCCTTTGGGGGAAGTGCTCTACCTACTGAGCTACCCGTGCACGACTCACGACCCGTCCTCATAGCTTCAATTGCGCCAGTACCTTGTCTCCTACCTTCCAGACGCCACAGAAGCTCTTCTGCGAATCTTCTGGAAGAAAGGATATTGCGGAGACATGGCTTAGCCACAGCCTGGATGATGTTTCCAGAATGAGATTTTCACTCTGCAGCGGAGTGTGCGCTGATATGAAACTTCCTGGCGGACTAAAATTGTGTGCCCGCCTAAGGGAAATGTCCCGAGTTCGTGTCTCGGTCGGGCACACAGTGTTAATCCACCAGGAAGTTTCATATCAGCGCACACTCCGTCGCAGAGTGCAAATCTCATTCTGGAATAGTTTTCCTCCTGGCGGCTCCGGAGAACACGAGGTGGTCGAAGCTGTTCCTACTGCAGATCGTGTTGGTTAAGATAGAAACGTGCCCTCTTAGACCTGTGCCGAGCCACCTTACTTCCTTTAAGTGAATTTGGGGACAGCGCGAGGTTCACAAAATGGTGCTTTCTGTTGTCTCTCCCGGTGCCTCGCCGTCTGCTTATGCGCCTTACCCGCCTTCACGGCTACTGTAAATCTAAAACTACCGGTTCAATCTTATGCTCTCTTAAGTCCCGGTCGTGATCACGTTGAGTGTGGGTTCAAGAGACTTGCACGTGTTTGTACCAACTGCTTATTATACGAGCGTAAATTTGTGATTTTTAGTTTAGTAAGACATTCTGTTTTTAACTTCATATATTTGATAGTTTTGTGGCCTTTGGTTTAAGTTACCACATTTATGCTATGTGATCGATATTTAAGGCACTTTGTGCTAATGTAATCGTCTGCCAACCATGTGCATCCACTGAAATCTTGTTGACTTTCCGTCCAGCCTGGCGGCACCTTGCATCGTTGAACCATCGGGTGTTGTTCTGAAAGTGAACTGCGGTTGGTGGGCGAATATTCCTATCTCCCTGTGGAGATTTTAGTTTGTGTTCAGTAGTAAGGCCCCATTTTTTGGTTTCGTTTGTTGTTTTCTTGTTTTTTTTGCTATTATTGCTTGGTAGCTGCCCCTTTACTGGTATGTGGGCGTGTGATTACGCTAGTAGCCAAATTGTGGTCAGCTCCATGACTGAGAGGTTAAAGATCACATTTAATTCGATTATTTGCTGAAATTAAAGATCCTTTTCCTTGCCAGGCAATACTAGCACTTACCAGTGTCATGTGCACAACTGTCTTCATTATCCGGGAGGTGCGAATATCTGATTTACACTGAGTAACGGTCTGGGTGCAGCCGGTGATTCTGAGGTCGTTGGTTGCGCTGCCTCTTGATCGACAGTGCTCTCGTGTGAGCCACAAAAAATCTGCTTGTTTCTTTTTAATTATGTGTTTTTTTAAAATGTGTTGTGTCTTTGGGAAACTGAATGTACATTATAAAGTCATTGTTTCAGGAAGTTTCGTTTCCTTTCGTCAGTAATAATGTGGAACATTTTCTGACTCCAAGTAATTCTAAATCAGTAAAGAAGCTGTCAGAAAAATACGATAAGGTGAATTGCTAAATAGTTTGTGACGCAAATTCTTCTTGTTGTAGCTGTCGTTTTGAAGCATAGATACTGTATTAAATTTTTCCATCGTTCTTCTGTCACATAAACTTGTACTGAAAAGTTTATTGTGTCCTAATAGTTACATGGTATCTCGTTCGACATACACTCCTGGAAATGGAAAAAAGAACACATTGACACCGGTGTGTCAGACCCACCATACTTGCTCCGGACACTGCGAGAGGGCTGTACAAGCAATGATCACACGCACGGCACAGCGGACACACCAGGAACCGCGGTGTTGACCGTCGAATGGCGCTAGCTGCGCAGCATTTGTGCACCGCCGCCGTCAGTGTCAGCCAGTTTGCCGTGGCATACGGAGCTCCATCGCAGTCTTTAACACTGGTAGCATGCCGTGACAGCGTGGACGTGAACCGTATGTGCAGTTGACGGACTTTGAGCGAGGGCGTATAGTGGGCATGCGGGAGGCCGGGTGGACGTACTGCCGAATTGCTCAACACGTGGGGCATGAGGTCTCCACAGTACATCGATGTTGTCGCCAGTGGTCGGCGGAAGGTGCACGTGCCCGTCGACCTGGGACCGGACCGCAGCGACGCACGGATGCACGCCAAGACCGTAGGATCCTACGCAGTGCCGTAGGGGACCGCACCGTCACTTCCCAGCAAATTAGGGACACTATTGCTCCTGGGGTATCGGCGAGGACCATTCGCAACCGTCTCCATGAAGCTGGGCTACGGTCCCGCACACCGTTAGGCCGTCTTCCGCTCACACCCCAACATTGTGCAGCCCGCCTCCAGTGGTGTCGCGACAGGCGTGAATGGAGGGACGAATGGAGACGTGTCGTCTTCAGCGATGAGAGTCGCTTCTGGCTTGGTGCCAATGATGGTCGTATGCGTGTTTGGCGCCCTGCAAGTGAGCGCCACAATCAGGACTGCATACGACCGAGGCACGCTGGGCCAACACCCGGCATCATGGTGTGGGGAGCGATCTCCTACACTGGCCGTACACCTGTGGTGATCGTCGAGGGGCACTGAATAGTGCACGGTACATCCAAACCGTCATCGAACCCATCGTTCTACCTTTCCTAGACAAGGGAACTTGCTGTTCCAACAGGACAATGCACGTCCGCATGTATCCCGTGCCACCCAACGTGCTCTAGAAGGTGTAAGTCAACTACCCTGGCCAGCAAGATCTCCGGATGTGTCCTCCATTGAGCATGTTTGGGACTGGATGAAGCGTCGTCTCACGCGGTCTGCACGTCCAGCACGAACGCTGGTCCAACTGAGGCGCCAGGTGGAAATGGCATGGCAAGCCGTTCCACAGGACTACATCCAGCATCTCTACGATCGTCTCCATGGGAGATTAGCAGCCTGCATTGCTGCGAAAGGTGGATATACACTGTACTAGTGCCGACATTGTGCATGCTCTGTTGCCTGTGTCTATGTGCCTGTGGTTCTGTCAGTGTGATCATGTGATGTAGCGGACCCCAGGAATGTGTCAATAAAGTATCCCCTTCCTGGGACAATAAATTCCCGGTGTTCTTATTTCAATTTCCAGGAGTGTATTTCGGCAAATATTTATAACCTCTTTAACGACTTACGTGAAAGGGATAATGTAACTCCTAGACAACGTAACAGAAGGAAAAAAGTGACGACAGAAGTGGACGAAATCAATGTTCTTGCTGCAATTGATTCACATGCTAGCTCACAAGCCACTGACTACCAATCCATTCTGTGAAAACCGCACATCAACTGCACTTTATATTTCTGAAGTATTTGCGGTGCATGTTTTAGTTGATTAACCCTGTATTCTCTTTGGTTTTGTAGAGTATGTGCGACTCTCTTCCTTATCGTAGAAACAATAACAAACCAAGTGCTTCATGAAGAAACAGCTCTTGTTTTGCCGTGTGTTTGTGACGGAGACTTGTGTGTTAGGTTCTTTCATCATTCAATAACACCAAAACCTATCCAGTGTAAGTGATATTAAAAGTGCAGTATGGGCTACATATTTCCACATGGTGTCAACAGATGAACATCCCATTCATCATCTTGCCATATTAGCTAGTGTAAATATCTAAAGGCTCAGTGGAATAACAACCCCTTCTTCCAATTTCTATCCTGGATGTTGTCAAACCCGCTTATATGTTTCTGGTCGATCCTGAACTGCTAAAAAAGTGTGTTCATAGCAAAATCCAGAATTCAAATTAACCTCTAAATTCACTCGTATGGAAACGCTACTCTGAAACCATATTTTCATCTGCCAAAGTTGTCAGATTTGCTGCTGATGATGAAGTCCTGGTATCTAATGATGGCAACGTAGGGAGGGTGAAGGTATGAGAGTGGACATAAAGATGCGAAATTTCACTCAAGAAATCTTGAGAAATATACATTTACAGCGCCTCTCTGCCACTGAAAATTCAGTTGAAGACCTGGTAAGGGAAAGCAGGCAGAGAACAAGAAACCAGAAGGAAAGCTTTGAAGGGAAAGAGGACGCTGAGTACAAATCCGGGGCCTTCTGAAGAGGTGACATAAGGAAAAGCGTTAGGTTGAACTTTAAACGGCATTTCCTGCAAATTATGTTTTTGAAGTTCACGTTCCCTTTCCTCAGAATCTATTAAAGCTGGAATTATGAAATTTTGTAAATTTATTTCTATAAACCCAATAAATATTGTTTCAAAAGCAAATTTTTAAATTCTGAGTGTAAGCTGAAATTTGGGGCAAACTGCTTGGAATTTTGCAAGAATTTTATAATAAACTTACAAAATTGTAATTAAAGAATTATTAAAATTCTACTATTCGATATATTCAAAAAACCTCATGAGAGAAGCTTACTATATTCAAAGACATTACACAGAGAAAATTTTGTAGAACTCTCTTGTATCGTTTCCGAGAAAAAGGAACATATTTCACGACTGGACAAATAAAATTTTTAAATTCAGTAAAAAAGTTAAATATATATAATCCAAGGAACTTAACATAGCTATGTTAATTTCATGTAAAGCGTGGTACAAAATTTCATGTTGTGCCTCCCAACTTACAAATGTATTACACCTTGTTCCAAACTGGTTGTGTGCCATTCCGTGGTGGCTTTACTCTTCCTCGCCCTGTCATTCACTCTTTCTGTCATTACCATTTAGTTCCCAGATGTCACAGATGCCAGCAGCCCCCAAAAACTGTATCACCATTCTTTACCCCGCGTCTAACCAAACTCTTTTATGTTGCCGTACCATACCTGGTGCCACGTCCAGTATCTGCTGCATCTCCCCCCTGCATTTTTTCGTATGACTAGTGCAACTTACTGTACTCTCTTCTAATGTTTTTCAGTCGTTTTATCTGTCATCATAATTCTATAAACACATTTTCTAGGGGTCTCACCTCGTTACTCATTTTCCAAGCGTTCATGGTCAGTTTCAGTCTCCAACGGTGGCTTGTGCGTTCCACATCCTCCTGTCTCGTTAAAAACAATCCAGTTTCCATTGGTAGTACCCGCGCCCCGCACCCGGTTGGCGGTGCGGTCTAACGCACGGCTTTCCAGGCGGGAAGGAGCGCCTGGTCCGCGTTACGAATCCGCCCGGCGTATTTGTGTCGAGGTCCGGTGAACCGACCAGTCTGTGGATGGTTTTTAGGCGGTTTTCCATCTGCCTCGGCGATTGCGGGCTGGTTTCCCTTATTCCGCCTCAGTTACGCTATGTCGGCGATTGCTGCGCAAACAACTTCTCCATGTACGCGTACACCGCCATTAATCTACCAAGCAAACATAGGGGTTACACGCGTCCGGTGTGAGACGTTCTCTGGGAGGGTCCACCGGCGGCCGAACTGGACAATAACCCTGGGTTCGGTGTGGGGTGGCGGATGGGTGAAGTGGACTGCGGTAGTCTTCGTGGGATTGTAGACCACTGCGGCTGCAGCGGGGACGGAGCCTCTCCGCCGTTTCTAGGTCCCCTTTTAAAATACAATACAATATTATACTATAGCCTCGCCCCAATGTCACACATGGTGAATCGTCAGAACACAAGCATGACAAGGACTTCCCACAACTCTATCTCGACCCGCGGCAAGCTGGGAACAGGAAATTCCCATCACTTCTCTCCGCCGTTCGAAAGGTCCACCGTCTTGTACAATTCTAAAATACCTGACTTACATACAAACGAAAACAGAATAACGGCACTACAAATAAAGTAAAACAACTCATTCTCCCCATTCTCACAACCACTCTAGACATAACTTATGCTTCCACATTAACCTCTAAATAATTACCCAGTGCAACTTTTCAACTCTTGCCTTCTTCCAACAACCCATAGTTTTCAACTAGACAAATGACGATGCTTTAGGAACCGAACGTGATCAATAACTGTAGTGTTGCCGTTGTTGTTGTTGTCGTGGTCTTCAGTCCGAAGACTGCTTCGATGCAGCTCCTCACGCTACACTACCGTGCGCAAGCCTCTTTGTCCCCGAATAAATACTTCAACATACATTCCTTCCAAGCTGCTCACTGAATTCATCTCTCGTTTTACTCTCCCGTTTCCCTCCATTGGTAAGCTGGCGATCCATAATGTTTCAGACTGTCACATCAACCGATCCCTTCTTGTGAACTTATGACAAATTTATTTTCCGTCAAAATTCTGTTCATTATTTCCTCATTAATTACATTATCTACTCATCTAATCTTCAGAATTCTTCAGTATCACCACATTTCAAAAGCTTTTAGTCTGTTACTGTCTGAACTGTTTATAATCCACGTCACTTTCGTACAAGACTACACACCAGTCAAAAACTTTCAGAAAAGACTTCTTAGTACTTAAATCTATATTCGATACTAACAAATTTCTCTTCTTCAGAAAGACCATTACCTTTCTAAATTTTATATCCTCTCTTCTTCGGCTGACAGCATTTACTTTATTACACAGATAAAAAACTCATCTACTACTTTTAGTGTCTGGTTTCCTAAAGTAATTCTCTCAGCATCACATGATTGACTAAATTACATTACCCTTATTTTTTCCGCTTAACTGATCTCTCAAGTTGTTTGCTGTCTCTGACAGAACTGAAATGTCATCGACAAGAGTTTATTACTTTGCCCTGAACTTCAAATCCTTCTCCAAATTTTTTCGTTGGTTTCTTTCACTGTTTCTTCAATGGACAGACTGAATAACATCGGAGATAGGCTACAATCTTGTCTCACTCCCTTATCAACCACTGCTTCCCTTTCATGCCCTTCGAATCGTGTAACTGTCGTCTGGTTTCTGTACAGGTGGTGTGTAACTTTTCGCTCCCTCTATTTCATCACTGCTACCTTCTGAATATAAAAGTGTGTATTCCAGTCAAGACTGTACTTGTTCCAAATCTACAAAATCTATTAATGTAGGTTTGCCTTTCCTCAAGGTATCTCGTAAGGTACGTCGAAGTATCAGTATTACCTGGTGTGCTCCTACATCTCTCCGGAATCTTCCCCTGTGTCGGCTTCTACCACCTTTTCCATCCCCCCTATATATAATAAGTGTAAGTATTTTGCAACCGTGACTTATTAAACTGACATAGACAACCCTCAGCACTCGGTTTCTTTGGAATAAGAATTACTACATGCTTCTTGAAATCTGAAGGTGTTCCTCCTGTCTCACATACACTGAAGCGCCAGAGAAACTGATAGAGGCATGCGTATTCAAATACAAAGATGTGTAAACAGGCAGAAAACGGCGTTGCTGTCGGCTACGCCTATATAAGACAACAAGTGTCTGGCGCTGTTGTTAGATCACTTACTGCTGCTACGATGGCAGGTTATCAAGATTTAAGTGTGTTTGAAGGTGGTGCTATAGTCTGCGCACTAGCGATGAGACAGAGGATCCTCGCGGTAGCGATGAACTGGGGTTTTTCCCGTAGTACCTTTTCAGAATCCGGTAAAACATCAAATCTCCGACATCGCGGCGGCCGGAAAAATGTCCTGCAAGAACGGGGCCAACGACAACTAAAGAGAATCGTTCGCGAACTACTGCAGATTTCAATGTTGGGCCATCAAGAAGTGCCACCGTGCGAACCATTCAACGAGACATTATCGATATGGGCTTTCGTGGCCGAAGGCCCACTCGTTTACCCTTGATGACTGCTCGACACAAAGCTATACACCTCGCCTTGACCCGCCAACAGCAATCTTGGACTGTTGGTGATGGGAAACATGTTGTCTGGTTGGACGAGTCTCATTTCAAATTGTATAGAGCGGATGGACGTGTACGGGTATGGAGACAACCTTACGAATCCGTGGACCCTGCATGTCAGTAGTGGACTCTTCAAGCTGGTGGAGGCACTTAATGGCGTTGGTCGTGTGCAATTGGACTGATATAGGAGTCCTTGTTCGGCTCACCTGATGCTGGTTGGCAGGTGTCCAGCCGGAAATATCGTGCAATGAAGTTTACGACGACCGGCTGCAGGCCCGAAATCTTTTTGAAGAGTTGATTCGCCGGCAAAATTTCAAATTTGACATGATGTAGGACCCTTGATTCTTTTGGATACGACTCTGACAGGTGACAGGTACGTAAGTATCCTGTCTGATCACCTGCATCCATTCATGTCCATTGTACAATCCGACGGACTTGAGCAATTCCAGCCGGCTGCTGTGGCCGAGCGGTTCTAGGCGCTTCAGTCTGGAACCGCGCGACCGCTAATGTCGCAGGTTCGAATCCTGCCTCGGGCATGGACGTGTGTGATGTCCTTAGGTTAGTTAGGTTTAAGTAGTTCTAAGTTCTAGGTGACTGATGACCTCAGATGTTAAGTCCCGTAGTGCTCAGAACCATTTGAACCATTTTTTGAGCAATTCCAGCAGGACAATGCGACACCCCACACGTCCAGAGTTGCTACAGAGTGGCTCCAGGAACACTCTTCTGAGTTTAAACAATTCGGATGGCCACCAAAATCCTCAGACATGAACATTATTGAGCATATCTGGGATGTTTTACAAGGTGCTGTTCGGGAAAGATCTCCACCCCCTCGTACTCTTACGGATTTACGGACAGCCCTGCAGGATTCATGGTGTTAGTTCCCTCCACCACGACTTCGTGTTGTGGCACTTACGCGTGCCCCGCGGGGGCCCTACGCAGTGTTAGGTAGTTGTATCAGCTTTCTTTGGCTCTTCAGTGTATCTTACATGCCAGGTGGAATGGCTGGCTATCCCAAGGATTTCAGTAGTTCAGACTCAAGTCTTTCAGTGCTCAAATTTTTCTCACTGTATCATAAATCTCATCTAATCTGCAGCTAGGTCCTCTTCCATTTCTGTAATATTGCCTTCAAGTTCATTTCCCTTGTATAGCCGCTCTGTACACTCATTTTACCTTTCAGCTTTCCCTTCTTTGCTTAGCACTGGTTCTCCATCTGAGTTCGTGGTATTCATACAGTCTTGTTTTTTACACGTTTGGGTTCCCTTTCGCCTGCTTCAGTAGCTACACTTTTTTGCATTTTATCTTTTCATCACATAAACACAATATGATATCTGATATCCAAGGATTTCTATTAGGCCTCGTCTGTTTTACCTCTTCGATCCTTGGCTCCCTTCTCTAATTCACCTCTCGAAGATATCCATTCGTTCTCTACTGCATTCTTTTTTCCTGTTTGAGTCAATAGCTGCTTAATGCTCCCTTCGACGGTAACTGGTAACATAGTTTCAGTTATCTGATATGACCCTTCGTATCTAGTTACTAGAGAACAGACTGTATGCATTTGCATGTTGCAAACGTATTTGCATATCTGGCTCCTTCTCATCGGTTATTGCACACGTTACAAATAAAAACTAGTGATGATGCATATTTCCACTCTGTTTACAGTATTTTAATAATCTAGACGAGCAGACTCTGGCTCGATGTCTTTTTGGTGACTCACAATGAGAGACCGCGACCTGAAATGACGTGCGGTCGCTAACCAAGAGTCTACTCGCTAGCGGACTGATGACTGAACAGGAACATGCAGGCAGAGGCAATGCGCCTGCCATCCACACCCCCGCTCAGTCCCGTCCTTAGTCATACCGCACGCGTCGGCAACAATTAAATTAAAGGAGATGTCAGATGCACATACATTGTTCAGCTTAGTTTTCGTTTTATTTGTACAAAGTTTGCCGTGTTTACGTGTAGCTTGCAACGTGTTGTGCACCGTGTTACTAAAAAAAAAAAGAAATGTCATTCGTGGATAGCTAGCCATCCTGGAACATTTACATATGACGGAAACGTTTTGTATTGTCAAGTTTGCGAGAAAAACGTTTCGTACAAAAAAATGTTTCAAATTGACCAGCATATCAAGACAAGTCTTCACACCGCAAGAATACAAAAGACAGGCCCACGAAAAACTTTTGACAGCGAAGCGGCATGTAGCAGCAGCATGGTCTTAACCTCCAAAGGTAAAAAAAAAGGTCGCTTTAACATGTGTCTACGGGAAGAATTCATTGCAAGTAATATTCCTCTTCACAAACATAGACTTCATTCTCAAAGGTTTCCTGAGCAAATATTGCTTAAACTGAAGTATAGCGTATGAATTAATAACGCGTAAAAATTGCATACCGACATGTTCTGGAAGAAATACGAAATGAACTCAAGGACAACATTATTTAGATTTCAGCTGAAGAAACTACCGAAACTTGTATCCGTTACATGGCAAATTTAATTGTTGGTGCTTTAAAACAAAAGCCTTCTTCTTGCTAATTAGCGGTCTGCGAAGTACTTGAAAAGACAAATCATTCTACGACAGCCAGATTTGTGAATGAGGGTATTAGATAAATATTTCCAGATTGTTCTGCATATGATAGGGAGTTTGCGTTTCTCTCAGATACTACTCCCTATATGATCAGAGGAGGAAAAGCCCTCCTAGTATTTTATCCCAATTTCGTTCATGCGACGTGCTTTGCTCACGGAGTACGTCAACGTTCTGAATAAGTTCGATCCACGTTTGGGAACGTAAATAAACTGATTTCATCCACAAAAAAAATGATTCAAATGGCTCTGAGCACTACGGGACTTAACTGCTGAGGTCATCAGTCCCCTAGAACTTAGGACTACTTAAACCTAACTAACCTAAGGACATAACACACATCCATGCCCGAGGCAGGATTCGAACCTGCGACCGTAGCGGTCGCGCGGTTCCAGACTGTAGCACCTAGAACCTCTCGGCCATTCCGGCTGGCATTTCATACACAAAAAATTGTTTATTAAGGCACGTGATCACATCAAGACCTACAAAGAAAAACAACCCAATATGCCTTTACGTGCCGAACCACTGGTAACTCGTTAGAGTCGTGGGTCGAAGCTGTGCTGTTTTGCGATCAACATTTCGAAGCCATCACAGGCGCAGTAAAAAACTTAGACAGCGCAGAGTTGTTCGCAGTTTCCTAGTGGAAGAAAGTATTTAATACTACAGAATTTAAAAAAAAATAAAAATAAACATTGTTATGATTAGCATTCATTTTGTACATGTACCTGCGAGTGTTAAAAAAAAACTGACGTTGCATGAGTGCATTCAGTTAATGGATAGAATTAGTCTAGTGAAATCCTTATTGCTGGAGATATTCCCAAGAAAACGTAAAGAAAAATTTGAAAACATTTTGAATGACTACCCAGGCTTTGAACCCTTGCCCCAAACTGACAGTTTTATTAATTGGATAGGTGAAATTTGGCTAGAAACAATAAATGCAACGTAGCACCCAAATTCAAATTCTGCCGAGATACCTCAGCTGTTGTAGAACGGTCCTTATCGCTTATAAAAGTGTTTAGAATGATCGAAGGCACAATTTTAGTACTGAACATTTAGAATAGTGCCTGATCGTTTATGTTTACAGTACTAGCAAAATGAAAATAATTTGTAACTTTAGTCTGATAATATTAATTTAACGTTATTGTTTTTCAAAAAATTCCTGATTGTGTGTTGTATTTAAAATAAAATATCATCGAGTTCTTGTGCGTGCCCTTCAGCGTGTGATATATCTCTCAGTTGGGACCTGTGCATATCGAATTTTTCTTGGCGACTATTTCGCATTGCATTTGCTTGTTAACGATAACAATAGCATAGAAGAAACAGTATTTGAAACACGATGTTACACCTTTTTTACAATTTTTTCACAAACTAATATCAAAAACTACCCTGCTGAGCCTCTACTAAAAGTATACATATCTTGAGAACAGCGTTCTAAATGTCCCGATTTTCTGGGCGTCCGGCGCTCTTCCTCGCAACCGACAGACAAAGGTCCAGCTTCGAGATATCTCTGATGCAGTAACTATTGTTGAGGCCGCCCACTTGATACATCGTAGCGCATACTGCATCGGCATCCCACTTCACTTCCAACCAACACGGGATGCCTGCATCACAGAGCGTATATTCACCAGGGAAACCTACGTCGTCTGTGTTGTCAATCCAAACATTTACCGGCGGCCACAATACAATACAACACCAGGTCTCCACCAACGGCCGCCAGGGACCGCTACCCGTTCGCGGAGCTGCAGAACAGCTTCACCAGACGTCGCAGCTAGCCCAGGAACGACTTTTATACGCCAGGCACGTGATCGCAAATGGCTCCGGCAAATACAACCGCCCAACGGGCTTTATAGGCCGGCGCACTGCCGGCAAAGGGCAGCTGGGCGCACCGCTTGGAAGTGTACAGAGCTGCAGCCACGGCCAGACGCCTCTTCTAGATGTCAGATCTACTGCAGGTGGACTTGATATAGTCGACAAGCATCTTGACATTGTAGAATGGTTCTATCGTGATCTCTCCCCGTGAAGAGACGGGCCTTTTCTTTTATTAATTGTTAGTTTCTATTTGTGACTATCCGGATTTGGGATCGAGTCTGTTGTTCTTTTGAAGATTGTATTATTGTTTCGTTTTGGTGAGTCCAATAAATTGTTTTCAGACTTGTGTATTCCGCATTTCTATTCTGCTGGAACAGATAGTTCACCTCTATTTTTTTGTCATTTTATCTTGCATTTTTAACACTTTTCTAGCAAATTTTAAGCATTTTTCGTGCACATTTTGAGCTTCTTATGTTACACATAATACAGTCTCCACTAATTGCGAACTACTTGGTCGTAAGCCTCCGGGATGTAAGGGCTCGACAACATTACCCATTGACTGACTGCACACTACAGCAATTTGCCCAAACGATTTCCAAACTACTTTTGGTGTTTCGAGGCTCTGGTTGCGCTTCTATATTTCCGTCAAAGTGTTAGCAAAATTGTATGCAGATTCTCTGTTCATACCAACCTTTGGTCTTATCTTGTCAAAAAGCGACAGCATGCACCTCCCATAAAATGCCTCATAAGGTAAGGGCCCCATTCCAGAATGGATGTTTGAATTGGTGCAACCACAACAAATGATAGATCTGTGTCCCAATCATTACTCTGTGAGTTCACGTAACGACTCAACACTCTCCCGATTGTGTGATGCACAGTCTCTGTTTTACAATTAGCCTGAGAGTCCAGCGGACTTGTTCATAACTTTAAAACCTTTAGCAAATTACACAACTATTTTAACAAAGCAGTCATTAAATTTGTTCCTTGGTCTGTTGTTATCTTTTCTTCCACCCCAAATCTGAGCTGCTGACCAATGATTATATGTTACCATTGGTGCCAGTGTATTAGGGCGTTTGCAACCATTTCCACATGTCAAGAAAAATAATCAGTAACAGTTAACACCAATGCATTCCTTGCCATACTCTCATTCAATGGTCCAAGCATGTCTAACATAATTACTTGAAATGTTCTGTTTCGTCTGGTGGTCTTTGCAGAGATATTACTTTAAGGCTTATATATACCAATTGCGCACGCTGTATGCAATCTCCCATGTATCGATCCACATCACCTTCGACTTTCATCAGTAGCGTTCAGCTGCTCTCCTTTTGTTCTATAATCCCCATGCCCCCACAATACGTGATTATGTATTTCTTTCAGAACTTTTTTTAGTTCTTCTGGCACTACTAACCACAGCCCTAACCAATGTCACACAGTACATTGTGGGTGCGACTTGTGCAGCCTACATTCTGCGTCAGCAGTTTGCTCTGGCTTCAATTGTGTAAAGCCATAGCCAAATCTCTGTATCATCGTTACCTCTTCTCTTAAACCATCCATATTTGTGTGGTTCTTACCAGCGTTGTGCACAACTTCAAACTCGAACTCACCCAGCCTTTATGCCGATCTCGTCAGTGAGCTAAAAGGGTCTTTGAGTCCCAGCAAGACTTCTTTCCACACAAATAACAATGAAAATACGTGTTTCCGTATATCACACTACGCATCTCTTTCTCTGTTGTGGCGTAATTTTTCTTCTCTCTACTAAATTAACTAGATGCATATGCTACCAGACGATCCTCTTCGTTTACTACTTGACTGAGAACATACCCTACAGCTCGACTGGAAGCATCACACGAGACAAAGGTTTTCTCATAGTACAGAAAAATTAGTACTGGTCCTAATGGTAATGCTCTCTTTAACTCCAAGAATGCGTCTTAGCATTCCTTCACCCATTCTAACTTTACATCCTTTCCCAGCAGTTTTGGCACATCTGGAAATCGTTTCTGTATTTCCTGTAATAATTAGCTGAACCCAAGACATTTATTACTTTAGTAGGGATTGGAAATTCCCATAGTACCTGTACCAACCTCCGATCCATCTCAACTCCTTCACACCTAATCACATGACCTAGGTATGACATGTGAAATTACACATGTTCTGTCATACCCTTCGTCAAAACAGTTATACCATCTAGGTACACCATACACTGGCGAGGTCTGTCTCTTCAGTAATCTATCCAGCAAACGCTGAAATATTGCTGGAGCTTTCTTCAACCCAAACGGCGTCCTAAGATATTGACAGTGGCTTCATGGGACCAAGAATATTGTTTTCGATCGACCTCTACCTAAATGTATCATCTGGTGACTTCGATGGCACGACCAACACAGTTGCACGCCCCCCACCCCCCATAAATACCTTCTCTTTTCTATTAGTCCATCTGCTTGTTGATTAATGAATTGAGGGCTTCAGGGTGCCTTGCAACAGTATTTCACTGGCGACAGCCTCCCCTAAGTGGAACATTGTCCTGCCAAGTTCAGTTAAGAAGCATGCCTAAGCTGAATTTTGGCATGCTCCGTTTTCACGAAGTCTCGCCCTAAGACGATGCAGTAACCTTCACTTGCGTGGGGCAAGACTTCTGCGCACTGTTTAAAGCGCTGCACCCCAACCAGAAAATCTACTATTGCTGAACTCAAAGACTCCATATCACTATGTACAACTCCACATAAATTGTAGCGCGGAGGGTTCAGTCCAGCTGACGTCCAGCACATCCGAGTCCTCTGATCGGTCCTCACCGGTGGCCAGCCCAGTTACTGCTCGCGCTGAGGTTGACCCCTCACCTGTCGTCGAGTGGTAGGTCGCCCCGTGGCGTAGCAGGTAGCGAAAGACTTCCTAGGCGGCCGCAGGTAAGGCCTCCCGGTTTGTCTGACAAACAGGTTCCAGGTGCTTTCTGTGGCTGAGCCAGATGCTGTCGCCTGTCCTGTACAGAGGAAACCTCTCAGCCTGCAAGATCTGGACAATCACAGAGGGTGGGATTATTGATAGTTGGGAGCTCCAAATTTAGGCACTTTATTGGGCCTCCTAGGGACATGGCTGCCAAGAAGGGAAAGTAGAAAACCGATGTGCACTCCGTATGCATACCGGCTGGAGTCATTCCATAAGTGAAACGGGTCCTCCCAGATGCCATGAAGAACACAGGGTGCAGCGAACTGAAGGTGGTTGCTCACGTAGGTATCAATGATGTGTGTCGCTTTGGGTCTGAAGAGAGTCTCTCTGGATTCGAGCGGCTAACGGAAGTGGTAAAGGCTGCCAGTCTTGACTGTAAGATGAAAGCAGAGCTGACCATTTGCAGCATAGTCTACAGGACCGATTGCGGACCTCTGGTACAGAGCCGAGTGGCGGGTGTGAATCCGAGGTTCAGAAGGTTCTGCGACCATGTAGGCTGCAGATTCCTCGGCTTGCGCCAAAGGATGGTTGGGTTTCGGGTTCCGCTGAATACGTCAGGTGTCCACTATACGCAGGACGTGGCTTCACGAGTAGCAGGGGCTATGTGGGGTGGACTGGGCGGTTTTTTAAGTTACAGAGTCTCGGGAAAACACAAGGAGGGCTTCAGTCACAAAGGGTACAGGCCGAACACGGGAAGAACGGAGACACAGGAACCATCGGTATACCAGTTGTAAAATCTCGTAGCTGTGTTGGAAAAGTACCAGAGCTCCAAGCGTTAACAGAAAGCACTGATGCTCAAATCGTTATAGGCACTGAAAGCAGGCTAAAGCTTGAAATAAACTCAGCCGAAATGTTTGCGAAGCACCTGACGGGATTCCAAAAGGGTAGGCTGAACACGGTTGGCGGTGGCGTGTTTGTTGCTGTTAGAAGTAGTTAATCTTGTCGCCAAACTGAAATACACTCCTGGAAATGGAAAAAAGAACACATTGACACCGGTGTGTCAGACCCACCACACTTGCTCCGGACACTGCGAGAGGGCTGTACACGCAATGATCACACGCACGGCACAGCGGACACACCAGAAACCGCGGTGTTGGCCGTCGAATGGCGCTAGCTGCGCAGCATTTGTGCAACGCCGCCGTCAGTGTCAGCCAGTTTGCCGTGGCATACGGAGCTCCATCGCAGTCTTTAACACTGGTAGCATGCCGCGACAGCGTGGACGTGAACCGTATGTGCAGTTGACGGACTTTGAGCGAGGGCGTATAGTGGGCATGCGGGAGGCCGGGTGGACGTACCACCGAATTGCTCAACACGTGGGACGTGAGGTCTCCACAGTACATCGATGTTGTCGCCAGTGGTCGGCGGAAGGTGCACGTGCCCGTCGACCTAGGACCGGACCGCAGCGACGCACGGATGCACGCCAAGACCGTAGGATCCTACGCAGTGCCGTAGGAGACCACACCGCCACTTCCCAGCAAATTAGGGACACTGTTGCTCCTGGGGTATCGGCGAGGACCATTCGCAACCGTCTCCACGAAGCTGGGCTACGGTCCCGCACACCGTTAGGCCGTCTTCCGCTCACGCCCCAGCATCGTGCAGCCCGCCTCCAGTGGTGTCGCGACAGGCGTGAATGGAGGGACGAATGGAGACGTGTCGTCTTCAGCGATGAGAGTCGCTTCTGCCTTGGTGCCAATGATGGTCGTATGCGTGTTTGGTGCCGTGCAGGTGAGCGCCACAATCAGGACTGCATACGACCGAGGCACACAGGGCCAACACCCGGCATCATGGTGTGGGGAGCGATCTCCTACACTGGCCGTACACCTCTGGTGATCGTCGAGGGGACACTGAATAGTGCACGGTACATCCAAACCGTCATCGAACCCATCTTTCTACCATTCCTAGACCGGCAAGGGAACTTGCTGTTCCAACAATTCAATGCACGTCCGCATGTATCCCGTGCCACCCAACGTGCTCTAGAAGGTGTAAGTCAACTACCCTGGCCAGCAAGATCTCCGGATCTGTCCCCCATTGAGCATGTTTGGGACTGGATGAAGCGTCCTCTCACGCTGTCTGCACGTCCAGCACGAACGCTGGTCCAACTGAGGCGTCAGGTGGAAATGGCATGGCAAGCCGTTCCACAGGACTACATCCAGCATCTCTACGATCGTCTCCATGGGAGAATAGCAGCCTGCATTGCTGCGAAAGGTGGATATACACTGTACTAGTGCCGACATTGTGCATGCTCTGTTGCCTGTGTCTATGTGCCTGTGGTTCTGTCAGTGTGATCATGTGATGTATCTGACCCCAGGAATGTGTCAATAAAGTCTCCCTTTCCTGGGACAATGAATTCACGGTGTTCTTATCAATTTCCAGGAGTGTAGATAGTTTCTGTTAGTTAGTATGGGCAGAGGTCATTATTGGCAACCGGAATAAAATAATAATTGGATCATTTTACCGACCACCCAATTCAGATGATACATTTGCTGAAAGGTTCAAAGAAAACTTGATTTGAAACATGTACCCTATTCATACGACAGTAGCTGGTGGTGACTTCAATTTACCCTCTATATGTTGACGAAAATATATGTTTCATTCCGGAGGTACGCATAGGACATCATCCCAAATTGTGCTAAACGCATTCTCTGAAAATTATTTCGAGCAGTCAATTCATCAGCCCAAGCGAATGGCAAATGGTTGTGAAAACACACTTGACCTCTTGGCAACAAATAAGCCTGAATTAATAACGAGCATCAAAACAGATACACGGATTAGTGAACACAGGGTTGACATAGCAAGACTGAATACTATAGCCCCCAAATGCTCCTAAAATAAACGAAAAATATACCTTTTCAAAAGCAGATAAAAATTCACTTGAAGCCTTCCTGAGTAATAATCTCCACTCATTCCAAATTAATAATATAAGTATATACTAGATGTGTCTTGAATTCAAAGAAATAATATCGGAATAAATTGAGAGATTTATACGAAATAAATTAACAAACGACGGAGTGGATCCTCCTTCGTACAAAAACGGGTCAGAACGCTGTTGCAGAAACAGCGAAACAAACATGCCGGCCGAGCGGTTCTAGGCGCTACAGTCTGGAACCTTGCGACAGATACGGTCGCCGGTTAGAATCCTGTCTCGGGCATGGATGTGTGTGATGTCCTTAGGTTAGTTAGGTTTAAGTATTTCTAAGTTCTAGGGGACTGATGACCTCAGAAGTTAAGTCCCATAGTGATCAGAGCCATTTAAACCAAGCACGTCAAATTTAAACAGACGTAAAATCCCCAAGATTTACTACCTTTTACAGAAGCTCGAAATTTAGCGCGGACTTCAAAGCGAGATGTTTGTAACAGTTTCCACAACGAAACTTTGTCTCGAAACCTGGCAGAAAATCCAAAGAGATGCTGATCATATGTGAAGTTTATGTTAGCGGCGATAAACAAACGATGCCTTATCTGCACGATAGCAATGGAGATACTATCGAAGACAGTACTGCGAAAGCAGAGTTACTAAACACAGCTTACCGAAATGCCTTCACAAAAGAAGACAAGTAAATATTCCGGAATTCGAATCAAGAACAGCTGCCAACATGAGTAACGTAGAGGTAAATATCCTCGGAGTAGTGAAGCAACTTAAATCACATTATAAAAGCAAGTCTCCTGGTGTAGACTGTTTACCAATTAGGTTCGTTTCAGATTATGCTGATACTTAGGCTTAGCCCCATACGTAAGAGTCATATACAACTGTTCACTCGACAAAAGATCTGTATCCAAAGACTGGAAAGTTGCACAGGTCACACCAATATTTAAGAAAGGTTGTAGGTGTAATCCACTTATTTACAAGCCCATATCATTAACGTCGATGTGCAGCAGGATTCTGGAACATATATTGTGTTCGAACATTATGAATTACCTCGAAGAAGAAGGTCTATTGACACACAGTCAACATCGATTTAGAAAACATCGTTCTTGTGAAACACAACTAGCTCTTTATTTGCACGAAAAGTTGAGTGCTATTGACAAGGGATTTCAGGAGACAATGGATTTAGGAGACAATGTGAGCAGCTGTCTTAGGTTTGTTTGCAAATGATGCTGTCGTTTACCGTCTAGTAAAGTCATCCTAAGATCGAAACAAATTACAAAACCACTTAGAAAAGATCTGTATGGTACGAAAATTGGCAATTGACCCTAAATAATGAAAAGTGTGATGTCATCCACATGAGTGCTTAAAGGAATCCGTTAAACATCAGTTGCACTATAAATTAATGAAACGTACAGGCCGTAAATACAACTGAATACCTTGGAATTACAATTACGAACAACTTAAATTTGAAAGAAGACCAGAAAATGGCGTGGGGAAGGCTAACCAAAGACTACGATTTATTGGCAGAACACTTAGTAGATGTAACAGATATGCTACAGAGACTGCCTGCACTACGCTTGCCTATCCTCTTTTGGAGTACTGCTGGGAGGTGTGCTATCCTTATCAGATAGGATTAACGGAGTGCATCGATGATGATGATTGGTTTGTGGGGCGCTCAACTGCGCGGTCATCTGCGCCCGTACAAAGTCCCACTCTTTTCGCACTCAGTAGTCCAGTCTCACCATATCACTAATAATGAGGATGTTGCGGACAACACCCAGTCCCCGAGCAGAGAAAATCCCCAACCCGGCCGGGAATCGAACCCGGGACCCCGTGATCGCCAGGCGACGACACTGGCCACTGGACCAGATGCTCCGGACAGGAGTGCATCGAGAAAGTTAAAAGAAGGACAGTACGTTTTATATTATCGAGAATTAGGCAAGAAAGTGTCACGGGCATATTACAGGTTTTGCGGTGTACATGATTAAAAGAAAGGTGTTTCTCGTTGCGTTGACGCCGACCTACATAGGGGGAAACGATCGTCATAAGAAAATAAGGGAAATCTGGGCTCGCACGGAAAGATATCGGCTGGAGTTTTTCCCGCGCTCTATTCGAGAGTGGAATAACAGAGAATTATTGTGAAGGTTGTTCGATAAACGCTCTGCCAGGCATTTAGGTGTGATTTGCAGGGTATCCACGTAGATATAGGTCCATACTTGCTACTGACATACATGCCCCTGTGACCAATAAAAACTGTTGCTTTCTACACTTCACTATTTCCAATATACAACATTTTGCAGCTGCATCCGTTTTTCTTGCACCTAAATTTCCCGGGAAATCGGCCGGCAGGCATGGATTTCCCTCCTGTATTCACCTTCTTATTCGTCCCTTGCCTCCCCCTACCAACTATACCACATCTACCCTACTGAGACTGGCGACAATGCCCATGTCCCTCCCTCTCACATCCAAAACACCACCTCTCGTTAGCGGAAAATACTCCCATCCCATTCCGTATTCCTCTTCCTACCTCACTTTCTTCAAACTCTGTACTTATCTTACCTCAGAGTACAAAACTTCCGGATCCTCTTTCTTACCGTTTTCGACATGTTGTTGTAGTCCTGAGACTAGTTTGATGCAGCTCTCCATGTTACTCTATCCTGTGCAAGCTTCTTCATCTCCCAGTCCTACTGCAACCTACATCCTTCGGAATCTGCTTAGCGTATTCATCTCTTGGTCTCCCTCTACGATTTTTACCCTCCACGCTGCCCTCCAATACCAAATTGGTGATCCCTTGATGCCTCAGAACATGTCCTACCAACCGATCCCTTCTTCTGGTCAAGTTGTGCCACAAACTTCTCTTCTCCCCAATCCTATTCAATACTTCCTCATTAGTTATGTGATCTACCCATCTAATCTTCAGCATTCTTCTGTAGCACCACATTTCGAAAGCTTCTATTCTCTTCTTGTCCAAACTATTTATCGTCCATATTTCACTTCCATACATGGCTACACTCGATACAAATACTTTCAGAAATGACTTCCTGACACTTAAATCTATACTCTATGTTAACAAATTTATCTTCTTCAGAAACGCTTTCCTTGCCATTGCCAGTCTACATTTTATATCCTCTCTACTTCGACCATCATCAGTTATTTTGCTCCCCAAATAGCAAAACTCCTTTACTACTTTAAGTGTCTCATTTCCTAATCTAATTCCCTCAGCATCAACCGACTTAATTCGACTACATTCCATTATCCTCGTTTGGCTTTTGTTGATGTTCATCTTATATCCTCCTTTCAAGACACTGTCCATTCCATTCAACTGCTCTTCCAGGTCCTTTGCTGTCTCAGACAGAATTATAATGTCATCGCCAAACCTCAGAGTTTTTATTTCATCTCCGTGGATTTTAATACCTACTCTAAGTTTTTCTTTTGTTTCCTTTACTGCTTGCTCAACATACAGATTGAATAACATCGGGGAGAGGCTACAACCCTGTCTTACTCCCTTGCCAACCACTGCGTCCCTTTCATGTCCCTCGACTCTTATAACTGCCATCTGGTTTCTACACAAATTGTAAATAGCCTTTTGCTCCCTGTATTTTACCCCTGCCACCTTTAGAATTTGAAAGAGAGTATTCCAGCCAACATTGTCAAAAGCTTTCTCTGAGTCTACAAATGATGTTCCGACTCACGTCTTTCAGTGCTCTGTCAAACTCTTCACGCAATATCATATCTCCCATTTCATCTTCATCTACATCCTCTTCCATTTCCATAATATTGTCCTCAAGTGCATCGCCCTTGTATAGACCCTCTATATACTCCTTCCACCTTTCTGCTTTCCCTTCTTTGCTTAGAACTGGGTTTCCATCTGAGCTCTTGATGTTCTTACAAGTGGTTCTCTTTTCTCCAAAGGTCTCTTTAATTTTCCTGTAGGCAGTATCTATCTTACCCCTAGTGAGATAAGCTTCTACATCCTTAATTTGTCATCTAGCCATTCCTGCTTAGCCATTTTGCACTTTCTGTCGATCTCATTTTTGAGACGTTTGTATTCCTTTTTGCCTGCATCATTTACTGCATTTTTATATTTTCTCCTTTCATCAATTAAATTCAACATTTATTCTGTTACGCTAGAATTTCTACTAGCCCTCGTCTTTTTACCTACTTGATCCTCTGCTGCCTTCACTACATCATCCCTCAAAGCTACCCATTCTTCTTCTACTGTATTTCTTTCCCCCATTCCTGTCAATTGTTCCCTTATGCTCTCCCTGAAACTCTGTACAACCTCTGGTTTAGTCAGTTTATCCAGGTCCCATCTCCTTAATTTCCCACATTTCTGCAGTTTCTTCAGTTTTAATCTACAGGTCATAACCAATAGATTGTGGTCAGAGTCCACATCTGCCCCTGGAAATGTCTTACAATTTAAAACCTGGTTCCTAAATCTCTGTCTTACCATTATATAATCTATCTGATACCTTTTAGTATCTCCAGGGTTCTTCCATGTACACAACCTTCTCTCCTGATTCTTAAACCAAGTGTTAGCTAAGATTAAGTTATGCTCTGTGCAAAATTCTACGAGGCGGCATCCTCTTTCATTTCTTAGCCCCAATCCATATTCACCTACTATGTTTCCTTCTCTCCCTTTTCCTACACTCGAATTCCAGTCACCCACGACTATTAAATTTTCGTCTCTCTTCACTATCTAAGTAATTTTATTTTATTTCATCATACATTTCTTCAATTTCTTCGTCATCTGCAGAGCTAGTTGACATATAAACTTGTACTACTGTAGTAGGTGTGGGCTTCGTATCTATCTTGGCCACAATAATGCGTTCACTATGCTGTTTGTGGTAGCTTACCCGCATTCCTATTTTCCTATTCATTACTATGCGGCAAGTCCCTTAAAAATGAGATTCCGCGTCCTAGAGTACGTCTCTGTTTGCCTCGTCATTCTTGCCTAATTCGTATATCGGCACGTATGTCCGACGAACACTGTCTGCAAACGTCTCCAGTGCTTCATGGTGCGTGATGAGACTGGCTGTGGCCGGATCTAGTAAAGGACTTGGTTGCTCATCTAATTCTGTCCACACCTACCTGCAACCTTGTTACGCAAGGCCGTATTACATGCTCGCAACCACACTATTGCTTTCACCAATTCTTGAACTGTCGCCTGACCATTGACAATCTGCGTCTGAGATTCTGTTACTGCGAAACCTTAATCTCCAGTACTACTATACGCACTAAGTAACACAGAACACGCAATACGTCGGTACACAATACGAAAGTTACATCTTACGTTTCATCGTCAACCATCTTGACACCGTACACTGACTAACCATATACCCGTACCTTCGATAGTTAATACAAATTACCGTGTCTGTGGAAATTTGAGTGTGGTTCTTTTGCCTCTCTTTCGCTATTGACCTTGAACTGTATTCTCATTTCATTGTGAAGATTATTGGCGAAAGTTTCTAGGAACCAGTGGGAGACAGTGTAATTCATCCACCGGCCACAGTGGCCGAGCGGTTCTAGGCGCTACAGTCTGGAACCACGCGACCACTACGGTCGCCGGTTCGAATCCTGGCTCGGGCGTAGATGTGTGTGATGTCCTGGGGTTAGTTACGTTTAAGTAGTTCTAAGTCTAGTGGACAGATGACCTCAGATATTAAATCCCATAGTGCACAGAGCCAGCGGAACCAGTTGTACATCTTCCACACTAGTGATAGGATCTCGGAATTTTGCTCAGTGTAGTTAGAGGACTACGGGGCGTTTAATTATAGAATCTAGAGTTGTGAGAAGTTTTACCTCGCTTCGCAGATCAAAGTGGGGCTGGTGACCCACAGTTAGTCTGTGTTTCCATGTGCAGCAATGCTCAGAATTAATCTTGGTCGGCCAATAAACGTTTCGGAGTAAATCTGTAGGACAGCGCGTCCTATAATTTGTTTCGAGGGCCGCACAAGACCAAGAGAGTGCGCATGCTGGCAGTGCGACGCCACGGAAGCTCTGACACGTGGAAGGGGAAACGTTCCAATATGACGTGCATTATCTCCGTGTAAGTTCACGAACTTAGCATTGATTGGTCCATCGTATCAAAAAATGGTTCAACTGACTCTGAGCACTATGGGACTCAGCATCTGAGGTCATCAGTCCCCAAGAACTTAGAGCTAGTTAAACCTAAGTAACCTAAGGACATCACACACATCCATGCCCGAGCCAGGATTCGAACCTGCGACCGTAGCGCTCACACGGTTCCAGACTGTAGCGCCTGGAACCGCTCGGCCACCCCGGCCGGAGGTCCATCGTATGTCCCCTTTCAATTTACAGTAAAAAAAAACGATGAAGGAAAGTGTAAAATGCAGCATTTGCTTCGGGAATATCATACAACTAGAGGATCATATACAAATATACGCAAGAACGCCGGCCGGTATGTCCGGGCGGTTCTAGGCGCTACAGTCCGGATCCGCGCGACCGCTACGGTCGCAGATTCGAATCCTGCCCCGGGCATGGATGTGTGTGATGTCCTTAGGTTAGTTAGGTTTAAGTACTTCTAAGCTCTAGGGGACTGATGACCTCAGAAGTTAAGTCCCACAGTGCTCAGAGCCATTTGAACCATATGTAAGAACAAGCACCTTAAGACATGAATACTTTCTCAGAGGGTGTTGTGCTTATCAAAATAAAACAACATTCTCAGGGTGATAGTGGCTAAATATTAATTTTGTTTCCGAGGAGTAAATTTATATCGGCAAAATGAGTTATATTATAAAAGACAAAAAATCTTGATATAGGTCAGCGGACATGGCTTACATATGAAATTTAACATGAAAGAACTGTCCCGACAGAATTTCATTTTTCTTCATCAACTCTTATAGTACGTTTCGGAGACTACTGTTATAAAATTTTGTAATTAAAAAGACATAGTAAACTCAAATTTTAAAGCTGTTAAAAGTATTTAGATTTTCTTAAGGTAGCAATTCGAATTAATGATGACACATAAGAAAGCAAAGCGGTACGTCCCTAGAAGTGAGAAGTAATCGTACAGACCATCTCATCAAATTTTCCTCACTTGGAACCAACTTTCTAGGTTGAAAAGCAGTCTGAGTTACAGAGTTACATAGTTCAGTAATGCGTTTCATCCTTTTGAGGCATCACAAGAATGTCTATAAAATAGGAAAACAATCCATGACGAACAAAACGGAGCGAAGGGTATGGTTCTATCATGTACAACTACGCGAAACAGTAAAATGAAGTGGATGCTAGAATTTAAGTAAAAGTAACTGGAAGAAAATCTAACCGTCATAGAGTCGTATAGAACGAGAGGTGGATGTAATTAAATGATAGGAAACACAACAATAAACAAACATATCAGCGCACACTCCGTTGCAGAGTGAAAATCTCATTCTGGAAACATCCCCCAAACTGTGGCTAAGCCATGTCCCCGAAATATCCTTTCTCTCAGGAGTGCTAGTTCTGCAAGGTTCGCAGGAGAGCTTCTGTAAAGTTTGGAAGGTAGGAGACGAGATACTGGCAGAAGTCAAGCTCTGAGGACGCGCGTGAGTCGTGGTTGGGTAGCTCAGACAGTAGAGCACTTGCCCGCGAAAGGGAAAGGTCCCGAGTTCGAGTCTCGGCGCGGCACACAGTTTTAATCTGCCAGAAAGTTTCAAATCAGTGCACACTCCGCTGCAGAGTCAAAATCTCATTCTGGGAACAATTAACAATCTTGTATGTGAGGGAGTCGGATACATTTTTCAGACAGATCGCGTGTTACCATGATCACCACAGTAAACGTAAGTAACATAGGGCTTTATTTGAAAAATGATTATTTCTCCTTCACATACGGGACAGTTTGTTGGCTTATGTCCTTTCTTTTACGTAAGTTTTAGTATTTTTGCAGTTCATTCATTCTCGTAGCTCTACTAGACAAGACCATGATATTCCATCTATTATGTTCTAATGATGCACAAAAAAGGTGAAACGTAATATTGAAACAATTAACTTTACAACTCAGACTGTTTTTCAATCTGAAATAATTCCAAACGGTTGTTGTAACAGCCAGCCAGAATGGAATGGAATAAATTCTACTTGGTAGCACGTAAAGATGATACCTCCTCCTTTTAACCTCACACAGAAGTAGCAAGAGTAGTCGTACCGGCATGGGCTGGCATTCACAGCACATCAGAAGAGTACCCCTATTCAGATAATAAAGCAAAATCCCCGGAAGATTATTAAAATACATACATCTCCCTAGTAAGGGGGCAGAGCGTTGTCCTCTGAACTGCACCCGGTGAAATTTGCACCGAGGAAAGGTCGAAGACGGTTTCACTAATCCCTCCATCCCAACTCCGGGACTTTCCCAGCAGATTGAAGAGTCGAGGAACTGACGAAGAGGAATGGAGATGCTCGAACAAGAACTGTAATTGGTTCAAATGGCTCTGAGCACCATGGGACAGAACTTAGAAAATGATTCATATGGCTCTGAGCACTATGGAACTTAACTTCTGAGGTCATCAGTCCCCTAGAACGTAGAACTACTTAAACCTAACCAACCCAAGGACATCACACACATCCATGCCCGAGGCAGGATTCGAACCTGCAACAGTAGCAGTCGCGCTGTTCCGGACTGAGGCGCCTAGGAACGCTCGGCCACCGCGGCCGGTGAACTGTAATTCTTAATTTTTATTTACACTCAGAAGATATATATTTTTTATTTTCTATCGCACTCAATAATATATTTTATATTACTTCTGACCTGATCTTCAGATAATACACTGGACTAACATTAAAACCAAATTACAAACACCGATTTCAAAAATCTTATATCTTGTAATCGACAAAGCATACTTTAAAATAAAATATAGCCTTTACTCACAGATCAGCATATGATAAAAGTAATGTACGAGGTCCATTCGAAAATTAAGGTCTGATCGGAAGCGAAGTGGAAACCACTGTAAAAATAAAAAATATTTTATTTGCAACAGTTATCTACTCCTTCCAGCTACTTCTCTACATAGTCGCCGATCTGACGTAAACATTTATGGTAACGCTCTAGAAACGTTCCAATGTCTCGTCATAGAAGGCAGACACCTGTGCTCCCAGCCATATTCTCTACGCTGTTCTGGAGCTCGTTGTCTGTTTCAAAATGTTGTCTTCATAGCCAGAAGTTCATGTGAGCGCAGGTGAAACTCAGAAGGAGCCAGTTATGAGCTGTATTGGGGATGATCAAAAACTTCCCATCAGAAATTATCCAGGAACATCTTTATTGCCACCTGCAGAGTGCGGCTGAGAACTGTCTAAAAAAAAGTAAACTCTAGACAGGAGCATGTATTCCAACATACCAGTACCAGAACTAACAAAAATCATAGACGAGAACCTGAAAACTTATAGCCAATCAACCGATGAACAGATTAAGGAAATATGCACATTAATAAAGCTCATAACAGATCAAATTTACTTCCTATTCAATTATGAATTTTATTTACAATAAGATGGATTACCAATGGGGTCCCCAGTTTCAGAAAGTCTTAGCTGATATTCTTGTAACCCGCATGGAACAGATCATTTTCACAAGAACAGTAAAAAAGAATACAACATACTATATTGATTCAGGTATATGTATGACATCATTTGCTTAATAGGTGAACCACAAACAAAAATTGAAAACTACTTACTGACATCAACAAGATACATAAAAATATAAAATTCATAATTGAAAGAGAACTGAAAAACCAAATTAACTTTCTGGATATAAAAATCAAAAAACAAAACAATAAGTATATGTTTAAAATTTACCATAAACCCACAGCAGGGGACATTATCATCCCCCAATCCTCGAACCAACCACACACAAAAGCAAGCAGCTCTTCGACACATACCCCATAGACTCAACACAGTACCACTCACCAAAGAAAGATACCAAAAAGAACAAGACATAATAATGCAAATAGCACAAATTAATGGTTACAGTAATAACACAGTCACAACGCTAAACCAAAAAATCAAACGCAAAATAAAAGCACAAAGCACCAAACCACAGACAACAACACAACAGAACCAACACATACATGCAGTCCCATAACAACTACACAGGATAATCAGAAAAAGATGAAAGAAAATGCAAGATGTTACACAATGACATACAAACACAAACTCACCCATAAAATCACCAACATTTTCAAAAGACACTGAATAAACATAGCATACACGATAGACAATTTCATTTAAAAACATACCCCAAAACTGACAAAAAGGACAAACAGGTAGAACATTTGATGTCAGATACAAAGAACACATGAAAGCCTCTAAATATGGGACAAACCACTCCACGTCTGCAGAACACCTAAGAGAAGATGACCACAAACCAACCACTACAGAACATGACATGAAAATAATTGGAATCGACAATAAAAACACCTCCTAACCCTACAGAAAATTACCACATACAGAAAACCAAAGCAGAAAGAAAAACCCTGTTGAATGGCCAAGTATATATGCCAAGCATTTCATTATTTACGCTAATAGATAAAATAATAGAATAACGCCCCCAAAGAGGATTAATGCTGGCCAATATAATAGCAATACCACCCAACATCTTTACACTCACTTTACTATAAACCCCTCCACAGAGTATTGGAAAGAAAGTCAAATCAGCTGTCACCGAAGTTTTCAACCACTCGCTAACAGCTAGTACAACACCATACAATGGAAACCACCAACGTAAAAAAAAGAAAAAACATCACTCGTCGACTTTTTCTCTCTCTCTCTCTCTCTCTCTCTCTCTCTCTCTCTCTCTCTCTCTCATACACACACACACACACACACACACACACACACACACACACACACACACACACATGGTATAAACATCATGAATAGAAGTTAGTCTTGAACATATACTTCCTTAGGTTGGCAACAAGACACACACATGGTATAAACATCATGAATAGAAGTTAGTCTTGAACATATACTTCCTTAGGTTGGCAACAAGAAGGTAAACACCCCAAAGAGGATGAAACACGTAACAGAGTTGTAATGCTTACGTTGTGAAAAGCAATTTCCGACGAAATAGTTGTACTGAGTGGCAAAAAAGCAAGAAAACACCACAGAAAGAGTGACAAACATGGTGAACAGTGTGAAGAAGGTCAGAACGCAAAGCTGATCTTATATGGCAGTAATAAAAGTGGCACTGAGTCTTGTTTACAAAAAAATCGCGACGTGAACTGTTTAATAATCTAAAAGTAACAAAACTGTATCTTTATGGATCCCACTGATGATGCCTTAGAACAAGATAAGGTGTAACGCGTATGGGATAAATAATTTAAGTAGCAGCAGGAGAATGCATTTTATTTACAAAACAAGTATTTGCAAACGTATTTACAAAACAAGTATTTATATGCTTGCTGCGGAGGATGGCCACACAAACAAATTTGTTATACTGCACCTACTTGACTGCCTTGATCCATAGCTTTCAGGTTGCCATGTGAAAATCTCCATGGTAGGTTTCACAAACTAGATGCTTTCGGAATTGATAATGTTTGGCATGGATGAGGTCATTCTCTTCCAGCTATCTCATTACGTTTGAACTCAGTATATCTCCTAACATTCTACGACAAATAAATTTCAAGGTTATTGGACGTCTGTTTTATAGTTCGCATCTAATCCGCTTCTTCTAGAATGATGTGATCCGTGCTTTCTTTCAACCACTGGACACCGGTTTTTGTTAGAGGTAAGATAGATTACGGTACAAGAGAGGGGCAGAAAGGCTAACTCAGACCGATATCTGGCATAAAACCTGATATGGATTCCATCCGGTCCTGAAGCTTCGTCAAACTTTAGCAACTTCGACTGTTTCTCAGAGATTAATATCTACTTCACTCGTCTTTGCAGAGGTGTGAGAATTGTTTAGGTGATATACTCTGATTATCATAGTCGTTATTGCGACCCTTTTGCGGCCCTTCTTCCTGCAGTAAGATTTTTTGTTTACATAAGTAATATGTGTAATGGCGTTCACATGACCCCACAGCATCCCACTACGGCAGTAGGGAGCGGGTGAGCAAGGACTCAGGGTGCAGGTAGGTTGTGACTTAGTGAGCTGATAGTTTCCAGGCATACAAGGTGCATATTTCACAGGATGAAAATTCATCGGGTGCAGTTTTATCTCGACATCACTGGACCTCCTGCCTCTTACCTCATCATCGAAATTGTGGTGTTCAGGTCAGTACACCTGGAACAGATAAGAATCTAGGATGAGGTCCAACCGCTCTGGACCGATACGAATCAAGTTCTCCTCCCCTCAACCAGTCTTGATAAAAATCGAATTGTCATTTGTGCTCTGTATGCTGTAGTGAAATAAACGTGTTCATTTGGGACCAGAATGTAGATATCTAAGCTTATAAATAATAACAAAAAATTAAATATCAGGCTCATTATTAACAATAATTTTTCTTGACCCCTACATCCTTCTTTTATAACTAGTCTCGTCTTTTAAGATCTATGCATCGTAATGAGAGGAACATCAGCATTAGAGATAATTTACTTAGAAAATGCCGGTAAATATTGACGTATGACACTTTGGCATGCGAAATACTATTATAAAATGATGACACAGCATTTTCTGTAAGCACTCCCATTTCCCGTTGCAACATGCCGTAATTTTACCGATTTTCTCCAAACACCCACACTTCCATTGGCCTCAGCCTTTCACAGTGGAAGAACAACCAAATGAAAACCACTGTTTCAATTGGTTGTTGGAAAACACTGGACGTATTTCTTTGGGGCTTTGCGGATAAGTTGAATATTCTTTCAGTTTTTTGAGTGAAACCAGTATAGATAGGAACAACCAAACGGAAACACTGGACTCGTTCAGTTGCAGTTCTACGTATAGGTTGGATTATCATTCATTCACTTCTTTTGTGTGAAACCAGTCTGTGGCAGAAACAGAATGAAAACAATTGACACAATCCAGCGTGTTTTGCATACTGACAGACTTTTTGATTCTTTCTTATTAAGTAAAACCAGTCTGTAGTTTCTCTGTTGGGTGAAGCATATAGTCGTTGGGTCATTCATCTGAAACCCTTGTTTAGTGATTTACTTGAGTCATCCAGCCATTATTCTGGGTGAAACCAGTCTGTAGATTATATGAATACAAACAAACTGTGGTATACTTACCCCAGAGAGCAGTCTCATCCTCAGGTCTACATGAAGACATTTCAGAGGTTATACCGAAGTTAAAATAAGCAAAACACATATTCATTTATTTATATACTGAATGACTAATTCTATTTAAAACTGATAAAAAGACTGCTGTCTTTAAATTGTGTCAGATGCAATTAACAACATGTCACTAAGAAAACTTCGTTGAGAGTAAAAAGTTGAGCTGGTCCGCCTTTAGCAAAACACATTTTTTTGTTTTTTTAACCCAAACATGTTTCACTGCAGTTGCAGCATCTTCAGTGGGCATTTATTTTCGATCTGTTAAAGATAAAGATTGTTCTTTGCTGTTTGTATACATCTAGCTATTAGTTTTTAAATCGTAAATACAGATATTTGAAGAAAAAAAATAAATAAATTTTGAGTTCATACCTTTTTACCACATTGTGTGGTTTTTTTGTGATGTGTTGTTACTACGGTGACGGGTTTTTGCACAGTTTGTCATGTGCAACCACTTATGCCTTAAAGTAGACAAATTGTTTAAGCCAAAATTATGATTTGAAAACTTGTTATTTCTAAGTCTGAAATTATTTAATTCTATGTGTGTGTCTATTTACATAACGTTTCACTTACGTTTTCCTTTTAATCATCTTCATCACTGTCGAACACTATATATTGAGTTGTCAAAACAACAAAAACAAACATGGCGGGCAGTGGAACAATTGAAGGTGTAGAAACAAGATGGCTGACAGTGGAACAGTTGATGTTCCTGGAGGTTGTTCTGAATCTTTCAGTAGTGTTAGTGACTCTTTTTTCCTTTGTGTGTGTGTGTGTGTGTGTGTGTGTGTGTTTGTGTGTGGGGGGGGATGGGGGGGGGGGTGAGAGCTCTATTGGTTGGTCTTGTCTAATAATTCCTTGAGGGCAGAGAACAGAGTGCCATTGCAGAGAGTTGTGCATTCATTTATCACTTGTTTGCCTTCCACTATGGCTTTTTGTATCTGATAATTTTTTTCAGTTATTAGTTTTTGTGGGGGGGGGGGGCTGTTGTTGCTGCATTTGAAATTTTTCAAATCCGTGCTGATGTTTGTTGGGTTATGTTTCATTCCGTGAGGTGTTCAACAAATGTGGAATGACAGCTGTTACTTACACATGCCAGTTTTGCGACTGTTCGCATTCCACACTATACTGAAAAGAATCTGAGGGGTCCCACACGCTACACATCAGCGTCTTGCTGCTGCCAGGGCCAGGGTGACAGACGGCTGGAGGAGGTATCTAGTCGCCGCTAGATCCCGGCAGTGCTGCGCTCGCGTCGGCTACCGCGCCACCTTCTCGCACTGGCTGTTACCCTGGCTCTGGCAGAAATAGATGGGGCTACGTGCCCGCCCCAACAGTGACCGTCGCCCACCATGCAGGGGAAAAGGTTGTTTAACAGCATGTTCCTTCCCCATGGAAAAGAGTAAAAAAGTATGTAAAGGAAATTGCCAAAAACTCAGAGACAGCGCAAAAACATTACTATTACGGAAGTAACCCACTTGTGTCAGTCGATTGCCTCACATTAACCTGTCAAACATGGAGAGTGATGTGGCCGCACACTAGTTTCATTTGGTTCTTTTATTGGTCTGAAAAAGTCGAAGGAACAAAAGAATAATCTACTGACCAATCAATCGGCTGCTGAAAACAGTCGGTTGTTCCATCACTGGCCACCAGCCACTACGTATCAATAGGAGGCCATTGTGGATACAGCACACCACTCGCCTGCTGCTGTGTATAATATCTCATGCCAGCTGATGAATGAAAGATGCAATGGCCAGCGAAACAAAGACACACCTCCCACCCATGCCCACAGCCTCCCACCAGCCTCCATCTGTGACAAGAGTTGACAGGCAGCTACACGTGGTGAGGTCATGCACCCCACACGATGCCTGTGTTAAAAAGGCGAGAAACCATCTGGGCCAATAAGAATCAAATTGCCTACCCTTCCTCCCCACCCCTTTTATTAACAGAGATTTGTCACTCTCAGGCGCGCGGGATTAGCCGAGCGGTCTTGGGCCCTGCAATCATGGACTGTGCGGCGAGGTCCTCCCTCGGGCATGGTTGTGTGTGTTTGTCCTTAGGATGATTTAGGTTTAGTAGTGTGTAAGCTTAGGGACTGATGACCTTAGCAGTTAAGTCCCATCAGATTTCACACATATTTGAACATTTTTTGTCACTCTTATTCTACACTGCGTTGAGAAAGGAAGCAGCAGAGTTACTCTACTTAAAAAATTACAATAAGTATCCAGTACTGATGTCCAACATTGTACCTGGAGGTGTTAACTACATTAAAATATTAAGCCGTAAGTATCTGGAGCAAGCTAAAGCATATTCTGTAACCAAATACACCACTCACATCCTTTAAACCTGTGGATTTGAGAAGTTATGTACCAATGTAGCTTGTTTTCAAATAGCAACGATCGATGCAGTGCCTTTCTCTAGAGATTAAAATTTGTTGGTGGATGTCAGTCTGCAGGCTGGTAAAAGAGTAGTATCTGTTCTGCGATAGTATCTTCTTCGGCTTCTAAAACGATATTAACATACAATCGTCCTCAGCAAAGTCCTCCTGCACAGTAAGGTACTTGAAAATCGAAATCATTTCCCGAAACGTAACATGCAAGTGAAAAAGGTTCTATACTGGGTGTTATACGACTGCCACCATTTCCAGCAGCTTATTACCATCAGAAGTGGTGCCATGATAACATGTGCATTTATATGACTACTCTGCAATTCGTATGTAATTGCCTGCCACGCATGGATCACCCAACCACCCCATACTATACCTCTCTCGTTCCTCAATGTAGGGAAAAAAACTAACATTTTAATCTTTCTTCATGACTACTTTAATATCAAAATCTTCACAAAGCGAACGACTGCCAGAGTTGTCACCAAGTGTAGCGTTCTTTTAAAAATAATGTAACTTTACGCTTTGAATGAATAATCTGTGGAATGAATACTGAACTCGAATTGTCGTGCGACGTGTAGTAAATGCAAGTCGTATGTTTACTCTGGTTTATTGTTAACAAAACTTTACGAATCGATTGGACAATGCAATTCCCATTACTAATAAAGAAATACAGTCACTGCTAAGGCCCCATTCACATAACAAATAAATTAAATTGTCTTACCACTAATGCAGCAATGGAGTAATGCGATACGTTCTGGTCTCTCATAAAAAAATATGAACATCCTAACTACATGCTCAGCAGTGTGCAATGCTGGCCATAATACTTAAATCAAATTTCTTTGGCTGATAAACTAGAACATTGAAGAAAATTCAACTTCTTTAAAAAATATATATATGACCTGGACTGAGAGGCGGTACTGATTGTAATAAATTGCTAACATTCAATATTTTTAGCAAAATTATATTGCAAGTTAAGTATTACACATTGCTCTGTTAACAAATATTAAAAGTATTAAAAATGGAATACCGTATCTAACTAGTATTTTTCTCAAATCAGTTTAAGTTCATTTTGGTCTTACTTAACAATTACAAATTATCTGCCAACTCATCTATACTAACAATCTGGTAAAAACAGAAATCATAATTATTTAACTCTTTTAGCTTATTTCCATGAAGACTTCTGCTTCCATCTTCGACAATGCTGACATACCTACATTAATCAATTGACACAGCACACCACAAAACTGCCTACTCCATCGTCTTTCCCTCACAGGCAGCTACTCCAACAAAGCAGTATCTTTGGCTCTGCGGTCGCGCACAGTCAGCGATCCACATTATCGAGCCTATCAGAGACATTCATCTTTTATAGTATCGTAGTTTCATTTTAATTTATTACTATTCTTATCTTATTCTGGTGTCACATACAAGTGTGTCCCAGTATACTCCTTTCAACTTTTGGTAGAAAAAAGAGGTGACCGCGTGACAGAAGCCTACAACAAAAGCAGTAATTATGCAATACAGAGTCGATACTAGAGAAAGAAATAACAGATGTGGAAAAAGTCAAGTAATGGAAAGGCCAGTGGGCCTGGAGGAGTTCTGTTGAAACTGTGGGAATAAAGGCCACCTCAGATCGTGAGATTCACATGTAAATTGAATGAAATATCTTCAACATTTCGCGGCCCTGTCAGAAACCGTATAAATATTAAATTTAGGTTTAAGAATGAACAGCCTCAGTTGCACAGTTTACCTAGAATTTAGCTACGTTTCAGTCGGGATAAACCAGCCTTTCTCAGAATAACAGTATCTACTGTTCGTCCGTAGTGGACATCGTCAAGCTAAAACTACAAATCCGTAAATTATCGTCAAACTGTAAAACTTATCTGGAACTGCCTCGGCCCCATTTCGCGACCGTGTTGCGGCAGCCACTAGTGGACAAACAGTAGATACTGTTGCTCTGCAGAAGGTTGGGTTATCCCGACTGAAACATAGGTAAATTCTAGGTAAACGGTGCAACTGAGACTGTTCATTGTTATAATTAAAATGAAATTGAATGAGTGAAAATCATAATCGTATAAGCAGCATAGAGTTTGTTGTGAGAAAAACAACCTTAAACATTTCAGTGTTTATATAAAGTCACGGATTATACAAAACGAAACAAAGAATTTATATACACTCGAGGGACATATACACGACAATTATCTGAAGGTCCTTGGTGTAAGGCGTCATAGTTTAAAATATTCATAAAGTTAACTTGTATTATTATAGTTTCAAAATGTCTTCATAAAATGTCACTTGTGTCAACATGCCTCTAAAGGAGAAACTCTTTCCTCTTACTCTCTTTCATTCAGTTCATCACTATCACAGTTGTCAGCTTAGCATTCTTCAGCACCTGGCTGTGCAGTGTACTGTGGAAAGTGTGGAAAATGGTGCTGGCCTCTGCCACGACCACAAGGGCCGGCCTTGGTGGTCTCGCGGTTCTAGGCGCGCAGTCCGGAACCGTGCGACTGCTACGGTCGCAGGTTCGAATCCTGCCTCGGGCATCGATGTGTGTGATGTCCTTAGGTTAGTTAGGTTTAAGTAGTTCTAAGTTCTAGGGGACTGATGACCACAGCAGTTGAGTCCCATAGTGCTCAGAGCCATGTGAACCATTTTGAATATTCAATGTCTCCTTGATGAAGAAAGCTTTTGGTTCAGTTTTTCTGTGTTGCATCCATCTCGGTGTCAACCAGTTAACCTTTTTCGTCTCACTGTCCATTTTTCTGTTGATGAGGAAGTTTTTCAATTGGTTCTGTAGATAGGAAATCATCTTGCTTCGTTTCTTGCACATGAAATGTCACCCTGGCATTGTTTACAAACTTCATCCAAATCTGAGGCACAAATATAAACTGGGTTTTTCTATTTCTTCTTCTCAATGTCAGAAAAATCAGCATCATTCTCAAGGTAACTATGATCAGCCACGAGGAACTTATGATTAACAATTTCAATAGAAGTATGAACAACAATATAGAGCCAAAATCGAGATATTCTTTGATTTCTGTTTTGCCCATAGAAACTATCAGTGTAGGCAATGAAATGTTTAATATCAATGACAATGATTTTACTTACTTCAGGAAGCTAGAACCAATTTCTGAAAGTCCACGTAAGGCACTATATTCAGACCACATATACATGAAAGCATGATCTGTTCTATAGTCATATATTCCAAGATTAAATGTCCAAAGCTGTCTCTTGTAGTAAGTAACTTTGCAAAATTTTGTACATGGCTGCACGTTCAGAGACTGTGGATAGCTACAATTGAAAGAAAAACAGCCCTCGGTCACTATTTTTAACGAATTAACCAGGTTTCAACACTGCTGGGAGTATCTTCCTCAGAATTTAAATCAAAGAATGGTCTATAACATGGTCACAGAATTATGACTAAAAAGTATGATACAGAGTATAAGTACAGAATCATCTTGAAAGACTGGCAGTACTTGTATGTCATTTATAAAGTAATAAATATTGGTTGCTAGCATTGGAGATGGAAATGTTTTTTCAAGGTCGAAAATAGTGCATGTGTTGAGCCTGCTTTTCACTTCTGTATATCTCTTGTCTTAGCGGCTCTTGCTTGCTCAACTTTCCTTAGGTGAAGCTCTTTCTCCACCTTTAGATCGATAATTTTACTGATGTGTACCTCTGCTTTAATTAAATTTTCTGATCGGTTACAAGTGTTGCAGGAGCCACTCCTTAGCTTATAAAATGGTAACTTAAATTCTGAATTGAACACTTTACGGTGAAGGCAGAATGTTTTCTTCCTCATACTTCTTAGTACAAAGCATATGCATTTTTGAGGCAGTTAACTCCGACGACAGGTATTTCCTGTGAGGATTATGCTTACGAGAATAGTGACTTGTGTAATGAGGAAAGCTTTGTATGTGGTTCCTTAGGGTAGTGAGACGGTCCTCTGGCACTTTATTTCCAGGTGCATGCTTACCACGTTGATCAACCGGAGCTGGCCCTTCCACTCTTGGTTTGTATAATGCAGCTGTGGTAAACCGGCGATTGCTCACAGTAAATGTCTTCAGGAAGAACTCCTTACACACTCGATTACCGTCCAGGATAACGATAATACTTTGTGCTTTTGGCTTCTTACAGTTTTATTTTGGACGTCTTGGTTTGGCAGTTGACACACATTTTCCTATGAAATACGTTTGTTGTTGCAAAGAACCAGTTTTCCAAAACTCTTCATGGATAGTTCCTCGCCTTTCTTTTGTGAAAGTCCTGCATTCATATCGGTAGATATGTTGAAATGGCTAGATGATTCTTGCATTAATAATTTTTCCTGTTGTAGATGTATATTCTCGTCCCAGGTTTCTTAGGCGTTTTCTTGATTCATTTTCCATGACTCCGCCTTCCTTTTTCTCTTTTTTGAAACAATTTTTTCTTGAGTTTGTTCATGAGGAGCTTCCAAGCACGACTTTTCGACTGTGTTATGGATTCTTTTTTTGTTAGCTTTTTTTCTCGTTTGCTATGATCTTTGTTTTCATCGAAAGATGATGCCTCTGGATAGAAAAGGAAATATACCATTGAAGCAGCTATATAAAGCAAATATCTATATAAAATCAGTTCCACACATAAAATTCCAAAAATAATCTCGTCGTTTTGGTGGATGTAATTGTGCCAAAGAAATGTTAACGTACCCCATAGATGTTAAGCATTTCAGTGACATGCCAGTACAAGTGAAAATATTTTCGTGACAGTATTTTTCACGTTGAACATGATTTTTATTGGCAGGAAGGAGAAGTTGTTATGCTAGTTTGATGTGTGCTTACAACTAAAAAATAGTTTAATATAGTTCTAATGGCCACAAAACTCATTGAAAATTTCAAAACAAAACCTTACGTAGTCACTAAAATGTTACACAAAATGCTTGAACTTTAGTTACATTGAGTAGGAACATAATCTTCGTCTGAATAATCATCTGATAAATCTTCATTACTCGTTTCTGAACGACACTGAATACCTTGAAAGGTAGAATTACTCATTTCTCATCGAGATTTCGTCAGTAATTGAGAGCCTAACTCGCGATTCTTTGGAGCGTCCGCTTGTTGTTGCTTGTACCTTCCTGACACTGCCTACCGATTGTGATTCAATAAATGTAGTTACACCACATGCCGATAGATGAGAGACGCTAACAGTAGACACCTGGATCTTTATGCCACTGACAAGTATCCCATGTTTCGTGGTCGCAAGCGCACTTAACTCAGTTTTGCAAAAAATGTCACTTACACTGTTATGGTTTTCACCCATTCAATTGTTCTGTCAGATTGAGTAGCGAGAGATCTGTAAAAAATGGAAACCAGAAGGGGACCTAGCGTCACCGCATCTGTTGCAAGACTTTTTAACACTATACTGTGAAAAGCACGCTACAAAATGAGAGTAACAAAAAGATGCACTGGACCAGGCAGGATTTACGGTTGGACAATCTTGTATTGATAATATTTTTGGCTTTAGACAAGTAAATGAAAGGGTGTATTCCAAGGGCCAGGAAGTGCACCTAATATTTGCGTATTCAGAAAAGGCGTATGATTCTGTACCCACCAGCGCACCATGGGAAACTATATAGGCACAGAAGAACAACAAATAACCGTAATTCGTACCAGTAATTAAACGCAGTAGTTTAAGTAGGAAGAAAGTCGCGTGAGCCATTCCGAACGTCGAAAGGTCTTAGACAGAGTTGCAGTATGTAACTACCTTGTTTAAAATATACATGCAGTACACACTGTAAAGGTGGACTTAGTCGTGTGGATGTGCGGGAATTCTTTTCCAGTATGGTACTATCTACTCATTATTGTTTTTGCCGATGATCAAATACTGATAGCTCAAAACAGAGAAGACGTCAATTTCATGACAAAGAAGTTAAGAAGACATTTGAACGAAGCGGTGTTAGAATAAATATGAGCAAAGGAGGATACCTAGTAGTGGAAGGAGATGGCAGGGATATAGTACTGGTGCAAGGAGCTATGAAAGCTGTAAAGCAGTTTAAATCGATTATCCATTCCTCGGGAAGCTGTGAAACAGATCTGAAACGCACGATCCGACAGGCAAAAAGATAAGTTTAGTTGGTAAATGGATTTCTGATGGGCAGGATAAAATTAAAAGAAACACAGAAGAGGAATCTGCAAACAGTAGTGGAAAATATACTGTTGTTGTTGTTGTTGTTGTTGTTGCGGTCTTCAGTCCTGAGACTGGTTTGATGCAACTCTCCATGCTACTCTATCCTGTGCAAGCTTCTTCATCTCCCAGTACCTACTGCAACCTACATCCTTCGGAATCTGCTTAGTGTAGTCATCTCTTGGTCTCCTTCTAAGATTTTTACCCTCAACGCTGCCCTCCAGTACTAAATTGGTGATCCCTTGATGCCTCAGAATATGTCCTACCAACCGATCCCTTCTTCTGGTCAAGTTGTGCCACAAACTTCTCTTCTCCCCAATCCTATTCAATACTTACTCATTAGTTATGTGATCTACCCATCTAATCTTCAGCGTTCTTCTGTAGCACCACATTTCGAAAGCTTCTATTCTCTTCTTGTCCAAACTATTTATCGTCCATGTTTCACTTCCATACATAGCTACACTCCATACAAATACTTTCAGAAATGACTTCCTGACACTTAAATATATACCTGATGTTAAGAAATTTCTCTTCTTCACAAACGCTTTCCTTGCCATTGTCAGTCTACATTTTATATCCTCTTTATTTCGACCGTCATCAGTTATTTTGCTCCCCAAATAGCAAAACTCCTTTACAACTTTAAGTGTCTCATTTCCTAATCTAATTCCCTCAGCATCACCTGATTTAATTCGTATACATTCCATTATCGTCGTTTTGCTTTTGTTGATGTTCATCTTATATCCTCCTTTCAAGACACTATCCATTCCGTTCAATTGCTCTTCCAAGTCCTTTGCTGTCTCTGACAGAATTACTATGTCATCGGCGAACCTCACAGTTTTTATTTCTTCTCCATGGATTTTAATACCTGCTCCGAATTTTTCTTTTGTTTCCTTCACTGCTTGCTCAATATACAGATTGAATAACATCGGGGAGAGACTACAAACCTGTCTCACTTCCTTCTAACCACTGCTTCCCTTTCATGTCCCTCTACTCTTATAACTGCCATCTGGTTTCTGTACAAATTATAAATAGCCTTTCGCTCCCTGTATTTTACCCCTGACACCTTTAGAATTTGAAAGAGAGTATTCCAGTCAACATTGTCAAAAGCTTTCTCTAAGTCTACTTTTAAGATAAGTCGTAGGGTCAGTATTGCCTCACGTGTTCCAACATTTCTACGGAATCCAAACTGATCTTCCCAGACGTCGGCTTCTACGACTTTTTCCATTCGTCTGTAAATAATTCGCGTTAGTATTTTGCAGCTGTGACTTATTAAACTGATTGTTAGGTAATTTTCACATCTGTCAACACCTGCTTTCTTTGGGATTGGAATTATTATATTCTTCTTGAAGTCTGAGGGTATTTCGCCTGTCTCGTACGTCTTGCTCACCAGATGGTAGAGTTTTGTCAGGACTGGCTCTCCCAAGGGTATCAGTAGTTCTAATGGAATGTTGTCTACTCCCGGGGCCTTGTTTCGACTCAAGTCTTTCAGTGCTCTGTCAAATTTCTTCACGCAGTATCGTATCTCCCATTTCATCTTCATCTACATCCTCTTCCATTTCCATAATATTGTTCTCAAGTACACCGCCCTTGTATAGACCCTCTATATAGTCCTTCCACCTTTCTGCTTTCCCTTCTTTGCTTAGAATTGGGTTTCCATCTGAGCTCTTGATGTTCATACAAATATACTAACATATGATAAAGAAGGATGGACGCTGGTGGAGCGGTAAAGAAGTGGAATACAGGCAGTAGAGATGGGTGGAATAAGGAGAGAAGCCAGTATATCCAGAAGAGAGACGAGATGAAATTAGGACATTAGGGAAATAACGGACATGGAACAACCAGTCATGGTAAGAACTGAGAATGCAGATCTTCAGTGGTACAGTGGTTCCAGTGGTTCAATGGTACAGTCATATATGAGGAATGGAGCAAGGAGGACGGCAAAAAGTAATTCGCGATTGGCCGCCCGCGGGAAGGAGGAAGCACTGACGGCCAAGGATGACATGATGAGCAGGGTAACAGGAGCGATGAAGAAGACTGGAAGAGAATGCCTACCATGATCGTGAAAACTGGAGAATTGGAATACGGAGCACCTGCTGAAGAGTCAAGAACCCCTTAGAAGTTTTTAAGAAATTACACTAGTGGGCAGTAGAACTAGAGGTGCACCTCAACATGGAGACACATCCCTCCAACAATGATGATTTCACCTAGCCATGTGTTGTTATTGTTTCATTCTTAAATACAAAAAAGTGCATCTGAACTGGCGGTGTTCTGACTCCATCACAGAGAACACAGTAGGACTGAAAATACTAAAGCTCACGGAAATAACTGTAGCTAGAGCCTTATTCACAATTGCGAGGGGACTGCTCTGAGGAAAAAGATTGAAATTAAAATGTAGAGAACATTATCTGAATTTTATTACGAGATTATTATTAGTTATGGATGTTTCCCTGCCCCCTCGAACGACCACCCACCTCCCAGAAAATAATTGCAGTGACAGAGTTGGTGATAGTTGAAAACTTTTAAAAGAGGCTGTGACATTGTCATATGGTTGTCACCACTGTCGAAAGTTGCTTTTATCCTTTGTTCCAGAGGAAATTGGAAAGTACTGGATTTAATTTAGAACATTCTGGACATAATGGGGACTGGGTGAGCGATATAATTTACGTATTTTTCTGCTCACTACACAAAGTTCTATGTTATAGTTGAAAACTTTTAAAAGTGTCAGTGACATTGTCATATGGTTGTCACCACTGTCAAAAGTTGCTTTTTTCCCTTGTTCCAGAGGAAAGTGGAAAGTACTGGATTTAATTTAGAACATTCCGCACATAATGGGACTGGGTGATCCATCTACCTTACGTATTTGTCGGCTCACTATACAAAGTTCTATGTTTTTCCAAAGCACTAAGTGTAAAAATATGATTGATGCATGAATAGAACCGTTCGCTCACCAAGACTGCATTTATTATTCTACAAATGTTCCATGAGTGCCTCTCTGGTCACAGGACACTCATCCAAATGTTACTTAAGTTCGTTAGATATCTTATGTAGCCATATCCTGTCAATGGTCATCGTAGGAGCACTGATGCCTACCGTACATAGGTTAGGTTGCGACGAACATCGACGCTCCAACGACGGGGTGCCCCGTCTTGTTGCAGGATGAAATTCTCGGAATCTCCAGTTGCAACTTCAACACATCAAGGTACGAGATACCCGGCACATACAACTTCGTCTGTGACACTGCACAGAGAACATTAACATTCGCTGAATCTTGTTCATACGTCACAACTTCAGGAGAATGTTCAGTGTGCGATTAACCTTTTCAGATAAGTAGAAGGTTGCTTCGTCGCTAAACATCAGCATGGGGGAGAATTGTTCATGCTCAAATGTCACCCGCATTGTGACTCAAAACTGAAGATTCCGGACATTATATTCCGCTTTCAATTGTTGTTCGAGCTGTAGTCGATATGGTTTGAAATGTAACCGCCGTCGCAAAAGCTTCCGCACAGTTTTCTCCAGTTTTCTAAATAAGTGGGTTGCGCAGACCGTTGATTATTTTGAATTGAGTAGGAACCTTCTCTTCATACTCTCATACATCTAGCAGACTTGGTTGACTAGTTCTTTGCTGTTCACAGAGACAACTATCGTCCTTAAATTGTCAATACCAACACACAATGCTCGATTTACATGGTGGTTCTTTTTCATAATTCCTTCCAAGTGGATGCTACTCTGTTGTAATAGATAAACATCACCCAAATTACAACATACAAAAAGCCTTTCCCTCCTTTGTCGCCATTCTGTCAAGGCACTTCACTTGTAACGTCAACTGGCGGGCGTAATGCTAACTCGGTAAGTTTATGCATCACTCACATTTAGACATGTAATACTTTGGAAAATATAGAGCTCTGAAAACGATTGAATTATTTTTAGGAATGCTTCATTTGAAAACACGAATCACATTGGAGTGAAACAGGAAGAATTAATTTGGAAGTTGCGACACGTGTGGCTCACATCTGAATTCAAGCAGGTTTAGTTAAAGTGAAACACGATTAATTATGAGAATCTCATAATTCCTATTCCTAGCAAATTTACCCTAAAACTAAAATATAGTGCTAAAAATCGACGAGTGATTTTTTTTATTTACGGTCTGTATCGACATTGAAACTACTTACATTAAGGAGTAAGCAGTAATCGGATTTACCACCAGGATTTAGGCATAACGTTGTGAAACAAAGTCTGCTTCAGTAACACGTTTCTGTAAAAGAAGAAAGACGCTGAGCGATGCGATGTACTGGTTCAGACAGTGGGGCTCATATTCGGGATAATACGTCGGTTCCCTTTCCCGTCGATCTGACTTAGGTTTTCACTTTTTCCGTAAATGATTTCAAAACAAATACGACCGCTTTTCTTGATTAATAGTGCTTAACGTTGTTTGTGTTTCCGCAAAGATGTAAAGCACAGAGATTTTTCATCGAAGAACGCTTCCCTTTCTCGAAATACGAGGCTATAAAGTTGGGCGAAGCGCTACAATCAGTTTTAAGCTAGTAGGCAGCTGAATTATTAAATCAGCTACAACGGAGTTAGTATTTGTGAAGACAATCTGCTTTGTAAACCTGCCCCTTCTGCTTTCATAATTGCCATTTTGCCAAGGGAATCGTAGTTTGCTGTCGCACATAATTTTTTAATTTAGTGCTATTGAAATGTACGGGCTCTGATCTTCAACACAAAAGGCGACAACATTTGTGGTTCGGTTTCGTCGCCGGTAAAATGACAGGCGGCTTCGTAAGAAAACAGCGATAAAGTGACAAGTCCGAGCTCATTTGTAACCGTAAGAAATACTTGAGTACCACTAGCACACAAGATAAGAACCGAAATGAGACCTCGTAATCATGAGATTTATGCGACTTGTATAATCTCCTCAAGTACAAGAGAGTTAGAAGCAGTAATTGGCTCTCATAAAACAGTTATTTTCAGTACAGTACGGACAGGGCCCAATAAAAGTCACGTAAATCTCAGGCAGAAATCAATTTAATGAACGCTTAAATTCCAGGAGAAATTCTACTGATACTAGTTCGAGTTTATAACCGCAGCTTTTGTTGATAAGCCGACTCTCTAGCTGTTTGCTGTAACATTACGATCAATTTGATATTTACTGCCCAGTTTCCGATACACATGTACAGAAGGGCAATGAACGTATTCTGATCCATTACTGCCTTGAAGCAAATCCGGTTACGCCGATATCTATTGTGCTTTCGACAGTATAAATACATGTTCCCTTTTAATGTACCTACCTGAAGAATACAGCGATCGAAAAGGTCGTTGTGCAGACAAAAAGACGAGACATTCTTCGTTACCCTTATGCAAACTTTAATACAGACTGAAAGAAAAACATGTTGCTTGCCATCGCAATACTTGTTAACATTGATATCTCTTCGTTTGGGTCGTGCATTTTCACATCACGCTCACATTAAGATCCCCTATATTAGGGTATTTGGCCTTTTGCTTATGTGAGTTAGCTGACGATGGAGAATCTAAATCTGGTGATCCAGATTGTAGTCTACTAAGTTTATTTTGTTTCAGTAATCATTTAATGATTTTTACTACGGAAAATAATTCTTTATTTTCATAGTGGGAAGAATTCTAAGCTCTCGATTCCATGCAATAAAAAAAAAGCCTAACAAAGAGTTTTTGAGAATCAACAGACTACTAGCATTTTGCCTTGTTGCCCGTCGGGAAATACCAAACCGTCTCTACTGTTATTCAGTACGAACGAGATATGAAAAAGATCGATAGTCTGATCATTTTACGTCTGTCTCTTCGGCACACCAACTGTGTAACATTGCACATATCATAATGTTCGTCCGCAGCTCGTGGTCTACTGGCTGGCGTTGCTGCCTCTGGATCACGGGGTCCTGGGTTCGATTCCGGCCGGTTTGAGATTTTTCTCTGCCCGAGGACTGAGTGTTTCCGTTGTCCCCATCATTTCGCCACTGTCATCATCATCATTTGTGGCAGTGGCTAGAGTGGACTTTGTAACACTTGGGCCTTTGTACGGGCGCTGACGACAGCGCAGTTGAGCGCCCCACAAACCAAGCATCGTGTTCCCGCACTTGACGTTAATCAGATTCGGTAACGAGCTCCAGTGAAACGGCCACTTACATAGTGATAAAATAACATCGACTCCGTCAGTTTGTCTTGATCTCAGTAAGACAACGCACTAAAGCGGAAGCAAATTCCTGATAATCAAACACATTAACGCTTTGGCAACCCTACCGGATCGCCACAAAACTGGAAGTAATGTTAACTGATATCAAAGAGATGATATTCATCACGGAAGCAGAAGACAAGTGCATGCTTTGCGTTCTGATTTATTTTTCCTGCCTAATGGTCTGTCATACGTCACTCTATACCAGACGTCCCTCGTAAGAGTATTCATGCGCAATTTCTCTGATGTTACGGCTGACATTTTCAGTTTCAAGTTATATAATTTAAGTTCCGTCTTTTGTAACTATAATAAGGTCTATGTATTCTAAAGCATCTTCAGTGGCCAGGTTTTCTTTGTTCCTTACGCTGTTCTTCATTTTCTTCCACACATATGTGGTAGGTTTCAGCACATAGCACTTTCACTGCCACTGAATATACCCTTGTTTCTGTGCTGCGGGATCTCTCCATTTTATGCACAAAATCGTAATTGGATTCCGAATGTGGCTAGGTGCAATGCAACATAACTTTTTATATAATTTCGAGGAAGAACTTTCTGTTCTCCACTACCGCTTTCGTTCTTTTTGTTAAGCCTGGCCACATCACGTTATTTATAGCTCATGCTTATAAATTTTTGTAGTGATGAACGCTTTGAAGTCGCTTCTTCTATTTCCTGAGGGTAGCACAACACACATCAGAGTTGATCGTTGCAACATGATAGAGGACTTCAGACACACTAACCTCTTCAGAGTCCCAGAAGACGGTCGCCTGACTTCACCTGCTCAGGTCGCCGCTTTGAACTTTTCCTTCAGAGGAGTGGCGTGCCGCCGTTCCATTAGTTGAAGCCTGCAGTTTTGCTCAAACGATTTTACAAAAAGTAATCGGTAAAAATCATTTTCACGTATGTCAGCTTCATGGTTGTTGTTGTTGTTGTTGTCTTCAGTCCTGAGACTGGTTCGATGCAGCACTCCATGCTACTCTATCCTGTGCAAGCTTCTTCATCTCCCAGTACCTACTGCAACCTACATCTTTCTGAATCTGCTTAGTGTATTCGTCTCTTGGTCTCCCTCTACGATTTTTACCCTCCAAGCTGCCCTCCAATGCTAAATTTGTGATCCCTTGATGCCTCAAAACATGTCCTGCTAACTGATCCCTTCATCTAGTCAAGTTGAGCCACAAACTTCTCTTCTCCCCAATCCTATTCAATACCTCTTCATTAGTTACGTGATCTATCCACCTTATCTTGAGCATTCTTCTGTAGCACCACATTTCGAAAGCTTCTATTCTCTTCTTGTCCAAACTAGTTATCGTCCATGTTTCACTTCCATACATTGCTACACTCCAAACAAATACTTTCAGAAACGACTTCCTGACACTTAAATCTATACTCGATGTTAACAAATTTCTCTTCTTCAGAAACGCTTTCCTGGCCATTGCCCGTCTACATTTTATATCCTCTCTACTTCGACCATCATCAGTTATTTTACTTCCTAAATAGCAAAACTCCTTTACTACTTAAAGTGTCTCATTTCCTAATCTAATTCCCTCAGCATCACCCGATTTAATTGGACTACATTCCATTATCCTCGTTTAGCTTTTGTTGATGTTCATCTTATATCCTCCTTTCAAGACACTATCCATTCCGTTCAACTGCTCTTCCAAGTCCTTTGCCGTCTCTGACGGAATTACAATGTCATCGGCGAACTCAAAGTTGTTACTTCTTCTCCATGAATTTTAATACCTACTCCGAATTTTTCTTTTGTTTCCTTTACTGCTTGCTCAATATACAGATTGAATAACATCGGGGAGAGACTACAACCCTGTCTCACTCCCTTCCCAACCACTGCTTCCCTTTCTTCCCCTTCGACTCTTATTACTGCCATCTGGTTTCTGTACAAATTGTAAATAGCCTTTCGCTCCCTGTATTTTACCCCTGCCACTTTCAGAATTTGAAAGAGAGTATTCCAGTCAACATTGTCAAAAGCTTTCTCTGAGTCTACAAATGCTAGAAACGTAGGTTTCCCTTTTCTTAATCTAGCTTCTAAGATAAGTCGTAGGGTCAGTATTGCCTCACGTGTTCCAACATTTCTACGGAATCCAAACTGATCTTTCCCGAGGTCGGCTACTACCAGTTTTTCCATTCGTCTGTAAAGAATTCGCGTTAGTATTTTGCAGCTGTGACTTATTAAACTGATAGTTCGGTAATTTTCAAATCTGTCAACACCTGCTTTCTTTGAGATTGGAAATATTCTTCTTGAAGTCTGAGGGTGTTTCGCCTGTCTCGTACGTCTTGCTCACCAGATGGTAGATTTTTGTCATGACTGGCTCTCCCAAGGCCGTCAGTAGTTCTAATGGAATGTTGTCTACTCCGGGCGCCTTGTTTCGACTCAGGTCTTTCAGTGCTCTGTCAAATTCTTCGCGTAGTATTTTGTCTCCCATTTCGTCTTCATCTACATCCTCTTCCATTTCCATAATATTGTCCTCTATATACTCCTTCCACCTTTCTGCTTTCCCTTCTTTGCTTAGAACTTCGTTGCCATTTGAGCTCTTTATATTCATACATGTGGTTCCTGTAGGCAGTATCTATCTTACCCCTAGTGAGATAAGCTTCTACATCCTTACATTTGTCCTCTCCCTGCTTAGCCATTTTGCACTTCCTGTCGATCTCATTTTTGAGACGTTTGTATTCCTTTTTGCCGGCTTCATTTACTGCATTTTTATATTTTCTCCTTTCATCAATTAAATTCAATATTTCTTCTGTTACCCAAGGATTTCTAGCATCCCTCGTCTTTTTACCTACTTTATCCTCTGCTGCCTTCACTACTTCATCCCTCAGAGCTACCCATTCTTCTTCTACTGTGTTTCTTTCCCCCATTCCTGTCAATTGTTCCCTTATGCTCTCCTTGAAACTCTGTTCAACCTCTGGTTCTTTCAGCTTATCCAGATTCCATGTCCTTAAATTCCCACCTTTTTGCAGTTTCTTCAGTTTTAACCTACAGGACATAACCAATAGATTGTGGTCAGAGTCCACATCTGCCCCTGGAAATGTCCTACAATTTAAAATCTGATTCCTAAATCTCTGTCTTACCATTATATAATCTATCTGATACCTTTTAGTATCTCCAGGATTCTTCCATGTATACAACCTTCTTTTATGATTCTTGAACCAAGTGTGAGCTATGATTAAGTTGTGCTCTGTGCAAAATTCTACCAGACGATTTCCTCTTTCATTTCTTAGCCTGAATCCATAATCACCTACTATGTTTCCTTCTCTCCCTTTTCCTACTGACGAATTCCAGTCACCCATTACTATTAAATTTTCGTCTCCCTTCACTACCTGAATAATTTCTTTTATCTCATCATATATTTCATCAATTTCTTCGTCATCTGCAGAGCTAGTTGGCATATAAACTTGTACTACTGTAGTAGGCATGGGCTTTGTGTCTATCTTGGTCACAATAATGCGTTCACTATGCTGTTTGTAGTAGCTTACCCGCACTCCTATTTTTTTATTCATTATTAAACCTACTCCTGCATTACCCCTATTTGATTTTGTATTTATAACTCTGTATTCACCTGACCAAAAGTCTTGTTCCTCCTGCCATCGAACTTCACTAATTCCCACTATATCTAACTTTAACCTATCCATTTCCCTTTTTAAATTTTCTAACCTACCTGCCCGATTAAGGGATCTGACATTCCACGCTCCGATCCGTAGAACGCCAGTTTTCTTTCTCCTGATAACGACGTCCTCCTGAGTAGTCCCCGCCCGGAGATCCGAATGGGGACTATTTTACCTCCGGAATATTTTACCCGAGAGGAAGCTATCATTCATGGTTAAGTGCCTAAAATTTCGATAATGGTAATACTTAACTTGATGTTCGCATCCAAGTACGACGCTGCGCGGAAGTCTAATAAGTTTGCAATGAAACATATTGGTCGCTATGATTTTGCGTTTGGTGCATATTACGCCATATGTAGCTGCAGGTGAAACTTAGCTAAAATACTGAACTTATATTTTGGCTTGGGAGGAGGTCTACATCTGTCTCCAATCTCAAGAATAGGGAATTTATATAGCACTATCATTTCTCACCGCACGAGCGTAGGAATGAAATATTCATAAAATACCTCATATCTCCTAAACCGCTCGGTATATCGATACGAGATTTTGGCAAGTGACACAATGCAAAGAGGATGGTATTTTGCTGTGTGGTTAACATAGGTAACTTTACAATCTACGGCGATACAGTGGATGCTGTGGTTTTTATTTCATTTTTTCTGTCCAATACTGTATTTTTTTAAGAGTCTCGGACAACTGTTGAAAACGGAATTTGGTAGTATGAAACTAAAAGTAAGATTTCTTATCTTACTGTATAGCAAACCGACAGAATGAGCATTTCTATAAGCTATTGACCGCCCTAGTCGCCTACTGCATTTTAATAAGACACTGTTCAACGATTCTGTCGCAACAGATACTGTAAGGCAAGTATGTGCAATGTATACCATATTTTAACAAATAAAACAGATCTAAACCTGTCAACAAGAGAAATATAGCCGTTCCTCATAGCTATGGATATTTCTTAAATCGAGGAGAAAGTTAACAATCCAGACATAAATAAATAGTCAATTCTGTTGCAAATTTGGTGGAATCCTTTAGCCCACGTTATTTTCAGTTGTGAACGACTGGAATGAACGGACAGTTCCCATGGTTTTTCTCTATGTTTGGTATATGAGAAATATGAAAATAATTCACAGCAAATAGTGTACAATATTTCTTTTCCTATCCCCATTCAGAGTAAATTGGTAAACTTCTCTACCGCAATTATATCCTAATGGATTAAAGATAGATTATATACATATTGTCAAGTACAAGAAGGTGTAAGTAGATGAATGATGAACGCTAACTTCACCAGACGAAGGTTTATTCAGCACTTGCACATACAAGAGCGCGGAGTGAACTGCCTCCGGCCAGAACACATACAGTATGTATACAGCCACAGAACATTCCAGTACAACGATTCTTAACATTTGTGCATACTTCTAGAATGTACTCGAACCGAATACAGAAATTAAAATTGTACCATCCACATGAGTTTTTTTTTATTCCAGAAAATCAGTAACAAAAATGGCTACAATGAAATGACATAAATAAGGTGACAGATAATTGCAGTCATAAATTACAGCATTCAAAGAATGAGTCTTTAGCAGTAGCACAAGAACTCACGACTCTCCTTGCTACAGTTTAGTATCATAACGACTACACCACGGTGCTATTCGGGTTGTTCTGCGACTATATATATATATATATATATATATATAACGTATTTTAATCTTAATGAGTCGTATCATGCGGTTCATGAAGTAATAACTATCATTTTTATGTGTTATTGTTATCCGCAGTTACTACAGACACCTAATTTGTTATTTCTAATAGAACAATACTGCATTTTTGCCGCAGAGTAGAACTGACCCAGTAAAAATCTTTCTTAACTCTCAAGCTGTGAACACACAAACGACTTGTAGAACCTTGTCAACTATTCTTTAGCCAATATCACTGATCAACTAAAAGCTATTTGTAAAAATAAGATTCACTCCCTCACTGTGTATGGGGATAGAAATGGAAACATGGTACACTATTCGCTGTACTTCTTATATGTCAAATCTAAGTAAGGTGTAGAAAGAAAAATCTTTGGTAAGTTTCAGTTCCAGCCGTTTATTATTAACGAGACACGGTGTTATAGGATTCCCCTGAAACTGTAACAGAACTGGAGATTAATTTCAACTGAGTTGTTAAACTTTTTCAGCAAAAAATAGCCACAAATTACGCTTTTCGGAAAGAGGGAGGTTAAAAAATCGGGCAAAATAAATCATTCCTTTTGTTGCAATTTCAGAGTAATCTTGTAAGCCAGTGTCTTTTTAGTAAGGAACAGGCAGTACAGAAAATTAGTAAATGGTTTTCTTTCTGCGTCTTAGGTCGCCTGAAACAGTGGGTTATTAAGTCACGAACTGAGGACGAATCAGGTCAATAGCTTATCAAGAAGTACATCTTCGACAAGAGAATAAATGTATAATTCCTTCACTTACATTGTTGCAAAAACTCATCGTTTCACCATTGATGGTCCTTAAAAATTACGTGGTCTCATTACTTTATAAACTGCTCAAAACTATTCATTAAGTTTAAAATAGGTTACACATATATACAATATGTCCTCAAAAGATTAAAAGAAAATTGTAGTGGGAAAGTTCACAACTTCCCTCTGAATGGGGATAGGCAAAAAACCGGTACTCTATTTGCTGTGAATTACTTTCATATTTCTTGGATGAAAAACAGGGAGAAAATCTTTTTCTCAAGCTTCCATTCCAGTCGTACACTATGTAAAAAAACGGCGGCTTACAGGATTGCGCCAAAATTGCAACAGAATTGGCGATTTATTTATGTCTGGATTGTTAACTATTCCTCATTTGAAGGAACACCTTCAGCTATGAGTAACGGTTACATTTCTCTTGTTGACTGGTTTCATTTTACTTTTTGTTTGTTAAAAAATGGTATAAATTACACAACCTTCCTTGCAATACCAGTTGCCACGGAACAGTGAAACAGAGTGTCTTACTAAACTGCAACAGGCGACTAGGGTGGTCAATTCTGTCGGTTTGCTGTACAATAAGATAAGAAAGGTTACGTTTAGTTTCATACTAGCAAATTCTGTTTTCAACAGTTGTCTAAGACTCTTAAAAAAATTACAGTCCTGAATTGAAAAAATAAGATAAAAATTAAGCTTCCCCTATATCGTCGTCGATGAGAAAGTTTCGTTTGTTAATCATGTAGCAAAACAGTCTCGTCTTGGCATTCTGTCACTTGCCAAAATCTCTTTACGACATCTTGAACGGTTTGGAAGGTATGAGCTATGTTATGAATATTTCATTTCCGTACGGCCGGAAGTGGTCGTGCTACACAAATTCCTTTTCCTTAAGATTGGAGACAACAGGTAGAGACCTCCTCTCAAGTCTACAGAAAAACTCAATATCTTAGCTAAGTTTCATTCACAGCAACATATGGTGTAATGTGCATCAAACGCAAAATCATAGTGACCCGTATTTGTCGTTAGAAACTCTTTTCGAATTCCGCGCAGCGTCGTACTTGGAGGCAAATATCACTTTAAGTATTAGCATTATCGACGTTTTGTGCACTTCAGCATGAAGCTGACATATGGGAAAGTCGTATATGTCATTTCACCGTAAGCTAGCCATTTTTTACTGTTTATGTGGAATAGACGTGTAAGGGCTGAGGATGACACGGCGGTCCGTCGGTTCCGTTGGGCCTTCAAGGTCAAAAGTTGATATGTAATTAATGTTTGTGAAAACTGTATAATCAACTTTTGTAGCAATTTGAAATTCTGCAAAGTACCCCTCCACCATTAATTAATTTCGAAATATGAAAACTTTTGTTACAACATAAATTAAAGAAGCCAAGTAGGTATCTGTGTAATAAAGTTGTTTTCTGAAATATCATTTTTGGAAAATAAGCTGTACACAATGTGCTTTCAGAGTATTTTCAACATAACTAATTTAAATATCTAAACGTTCATTGCTGTTTAAATTATATATTTTACTTACATTTGCTTGATGTTTTAAATTGTTATTTTACTTTTTACATTCATGTTTTTTTGTTCTTGAGTGTACTAGTTCTTCTTTTTCTTTCTTTTTTTCTTTTTTTCTTTTGTTTTACACTATGGGACTTAACATCTATGGTCATCAGTCCCCTAGAACTACTTAAACGTAACTAACCTAAAGACATCACACAACACCCAGTCATCACGAGGCAGAGAAAATTCCTGACCCAGCCGGGAATCGAACCCGGTTGCACTATTTCACATACCCGTAATTTGTTAACTGGAAACAATAAGTAAGTCATTATTGTGACAGAAAATAATTACAACAATGGTAATCTGTAAGGGAACGCTTAAAACATAACTTTTTTTCACCTTGAACGTAAAGTGAACGTAATTTCTTCACATAAAATACATGACAGAGAAGGCAATACAAAACATAATTCAACAGGATTTAAAATTTTCGCGGGTGATCCTCTAATTATCCTGATTTGTATCAGGAATACTTCAGTTCACTGGTAAGCCTTGGCGAAGAGAATTTATTACGTATTAGTGACAGCAGCTTGACTGTATTGTTTCTCAAGTGGAGGTTGAAATCATAATCATTCAACAGAACTAGATTTGAAAATATTCTCGCAAAGTTCCTCCAACATCTAAATCCATGTACGTTCAACTTCTGTACCTGTGGCATCGACCACTTTCACTACTGTCCAAATGCGTGAGTGCGAGAACATCGTGGGATAAGATCGTATGTACTGACGAGTCACTGTCTATGTTTGTACACGCTATTGGCAGGGGCCAAGTACAACGAAAATATACGTCAACAGAGCGATAGACCGAAGGGGGAATCGTTCATCTGAAATACAAGTTTTCCATTGTGGAGACAAAACGTTGTGACAGCATCGAAAATCAGTTTAAAGAACATCGACGCTTTTCAACCAATGATTCACTATGGAGTCTGAAGCGGAGGGTAACTTACCTTTCCTTGACGTCTTGGTCAAGAGAAGGGCTGACGGCACCCTAGGTCATGGGGTGGATCGGAAGAGACGTGCTCTTCGTGTTTTCCTCCACCATCTTACGTTGGTCAGCTGTATCCGCTATAAGCAGTTACGTGCACGATGCCTTCGCATCATCCGCGATAGCAAGAAGGAAAGTTGGGACATCTTTACCAGCTCCTTTAACATTTTCACTCCCTCATCTGTAGTCTAGAGTCGAAATTGACGTTATCCGGCACGTCTAGTTTCTCCCCGATCTCTGGGCTAAATGTAGCGCAAGATACCTTAGTGGCCCTGTCGCCATTTCTAACTTCAATACTTTTTTTCTATGCGGGAACTCCAAGATGCCTTCTCGCTCTTCCGCCCCAGAACCGGATGGCGTTCACGTCCAAATGTTTCTGCATTTATCATACCGTAGTCTGCGTTACCTCCTTCGCCTTTATAATCGACTTTTTACTCACAGTACCTTTCCCAGAAGATGGCGGGAAGCTACGGTGATTCCTGTTCCAAAACCGGGAAAGGATGAACATTTCCCCTCTAGCTATCGCGCCATCTCTCTCACGAGTAGTGCATGCAAGGTTTTGGAGCGGATGGTGAATTGCCGCTTAGGCTGGTGGCTGGAGTACTGAAAACTTTTAACACCTGCCCTATGCGGTATTCGAAAGCATCGTTCGGCAGTTGATCATCTTGTTGCTCTCTCCACTTATATCATAAACAATTTCCTCAGGAAACGCCAAATGGTAGCTATATTCTTTGATCTCGAGAGGGCATAACATATCTGTTGGAGGACAGGCATCCTCCGCACACTGTTCTCTTGGGGCTTTCGAGGTTTCGCAGTTGACCATCTTGTTGCTCTCTCCACTTATATCATAAACAATTTCCTCAGGAAACGCCCAATGGTAGCTATATTGTTTGATCTGGAGAGGGCATAACATATCTGTTGGAGGACAGGCATCCTCCGCACACTGTTCTCTTGGGGCGTTCGAGGTCGTCTACCCCTTTTCATTCGTGAAATTATGACAGAGCGCACATTTAAGGTGTGGGCAAACACTGCTCTCTCCCGTACTTTCTCCCAAGACAATTGGGTGCCCCAGGGCTGCTGCAAAGTGGTGTACTGTTTGCCATCGCCATATCCAGTTACGGACTGTCTCCTTCCCGATCTATCGGGGTCCCTCTTTGCCGACGATTTTACAATCTACTACAGCTCTCAACGGACCAGCCTCCTTAAACGACGTTTTCAAGGATGTCTCAATCGCCTCCACTCATGGAACATCGAAACCGGCTTACGATTTTCTCCCAGTATGACCGTCTGTGTAAATTTTTGGCGTCGTGCGGAGTTTTATTCGCCTTCCCTTCTTCTGGGCACTGTCGACCTCCCGTTAGAGGACGTCACAAAATTCTTGGGAATTATGGTTGACAGGAAACTGTGCTCCTCTTCCCACATAATATTTTTCGGCTCGGAGTCTGAGATCCCTCAACACCCTCCATGTTCTGGGAGCTACCTCCTGGGGATCGGACAAAGTGGTCCTCCTCCGTCTATATAGCGAGTTAGAGCGTTCGAAATTGGACTATGGAAGCCTAGTTTACTCCTCTGCACGGCCGTCTATTCTTCGGCGTCTCGACTCTGTCCACCACCGTGGATTGCGTTTAGCTTCTTGAGCTTTTAACATCAGCCCTTTGGAGAGCCTTTATGCTGACACTGCTGAACCTTTGCTGTCCAATTGGCGACCTGTCCTCCTGAGTCGTTATGCTAGTCATCTGTCTTCCATTCCTGCTCATCCAACCCATGCCCATTTTTCGACGCCTCCTTGGATTTAGGGCATGCAGGCCGCCCTTACTCTCTACTACCACCGGGAGTCGTATTCCGTCAACCGCTACATTTGCTTTCCAAAACTTTCTTGACAAATGGGGGTACGGCGCCACCTTGGCTTCGCCCCCCGGACCAGCCTTCTCCGCAACCTTTGCCAGCTTCCCCGGATAGTACCGCACTTTTGGTTTATCGTCGGGCATTTGCTGCTCTATGCGTACAATTGGAGGATGCCACATTTATTTTTACTGACGGTTCAAAGACATATTTGGTGTAGGGAGTGCCTATATTGTTGGTGACAACCCCATTAGATTTCGGCTTCCCGACCAGTTTTCGGTTTTCGCTGCGGAGCTCTACGCTGTTCTCTAGGCTGTCCAATACATCCGGGCATGTTGGGATCCGCGGAAACGAAGCAGCGGATATAGCGCCAAAGGCGGCAGTCTCTCTCCCTCGGCCCGCTGTTCGCATGGTTCCCTTTGTCGATCTACAGAGCGTTTTATGTCGTCGTGGTGTTCTTTTTTGGTACACACATTGGTCTGCACTTCCCGATAATAAATTACGGAACGTCAAACCTCTTCCCTATGCATGGACATCTGCGTCTCGGCCTCGTCGTCGGTAGGAGGTGATTTTAACTAGACTCCGGATAGGGCAATGTCTTTGTAGCCATCGACATCTGTTAAGTGGTGATTCTCCCCACTTTGCCCCCACTGTTCTCAACCGTGGACGGTGAGACACCTTTTACTTCAGTGCCCCTATTTTAATCCGCTACGCGCCCTTTTACAGCTGTCGCCTGATATACAGTATTTTACATTTTAGCCGATCGCGTCCATTAGTTTATCAATGGCAGTGAGATGACATCAATTATTTAAGCTCTTCTTCGGGGAAAATAGCAGTTTTCTAAGATTTTCTTCCGTTTTTAGTTTCCCTCCTTCTTGAGTTTCGCTCCCATTGCTGCTCATTTGAAATTCGGATTTTTACCCTTCACTATGCCACAGAATGGGCGCTTATGACCGTAGCAGTTCTGCGCCCTAAAACCACAACAAAAAAAGAACTTCACACTGCGATTAGCCAATGACCTCTGGAAATTTCTGACAATATCGATGTTATGTATCTAACTCCATTCTTCACAATGCTTATCTTTTTCGGTAATCCTAACATCAACATTCCTCAAATCCTCGAAATGGTAGAGTGAACAATAGTAAACTAATTAAGTAACGGTAAGGAAATTTGTCCAGTATTATGAAAGATAGCACCGTGGAACATCAGGTTGCCGCAGTTCTGTGTTTTACACTTCGTGTTAGCATATACTTTATGGTATCCACTTCATCAGAATGATTTGCCTGCCCATACGCGTACTTACGTCCTAATAGACAGCCTCTTGTGTTACTAACTACTTCACCTGATCAGTATTCCACATCTGCATTGACATCCGTACTCTGCAAATCATTATGAAGTGCGTGACAGAGGTTACTACGCACTGCGCTAGTTGCTGGTGCTTCTCACTATTCCATCCACGTACGAAGCGCTGGCCGAAAGACTATTTAAATTCCTTTGTGAGTACTGACTGATCACGTGTACGGGTCAAGAAAACGTGAATAACGTGACAGTGCCGGGAATTTGCAGCTTGATGGACGCACGTGGAGTTGTGAAACTCCCGTACCACCCAATCTCTGATGACCTGTACAGTCAATTGCAAAGCGACAGTTAGTGCTGAATGGCCATTGCACGCTCTCTGCACTTCACTAACTTTGCACTGGCCGCTGGTGTTGATAAATAGTGGGAATGTAGCCCTCCTCCACATCTTGCAAATTTGTCATTTGTTGCCCTTGAAACAGGTGATTCGGCACTAAAGACAAATTTTACGGCGGTGCCATTTGTTTCCATAGAAACAGGTGATTCGGCACTAAATTACACCGTAGCACTCGAGTGTGACATCTCGTAATAGCGCTGCAAACGAGGTGTTCTTGGATGAAGACACACAGCAACATTCTCTGGCATAAATCTGGGAACGATTACGCCGGTCATTAGTGCAGTATATACAGCAGTACGCCAAAAGACGTACACGTCTCGTGTAAAGCATGATTGTACCGTACCGAGGCACCCTGGCAAACCTACCGAAGTAATCCCTTCTCTCCTCCCCCCCTCCCTCTCCCCTGCCGCCATCAGCTACCTTTTTTCAATTTTTCTATGCAGATTTACCAAATGTTACAATTTTGTATGTAGGTTAAATAAAAATTAAGCATTATTAAAAAGATCACTATGGGCTATATTCATGAAAAATAAAACAAACAACAAATTAAATCTATCAGTGTAGTAAATAAATGAGAAATTGTGTAAATATTGTGAAATAATTCCAAGTAAAACAAAATCAATATCTTATATTTTATGGCGAACACCGTACCCAGGTTTTATTACGATGCGTAATAAGGAACACATTTTTTCCCCTCCTCCCCGGTTACTAATACTGCATTAATTATTAATTGAAAATAAAAGAAAAAGGACTCCAAGACAGATAAATCTGATAGTGTATTTTGAACCGTAATACATCTTCACTGGCTTCTTATCATACACTGCCCTGTCATATTAATGTGACCACTTGTCAGAAACCGAAATAACCATCTTTTGCAGCGCGGATCGCTGCAAGACGTGCAGTAAGGGACTGAGGTTCTGGGAGGTAGCAACAGGGATGTGGATCTAGGCCGACTCCAGTCGCGTGGCCAGCTCCGCTAGGTTTCTCGGTTGAGGATCCGTGGCACAAACAGCCCGGTCGAGGTACACCGAAAGTTTCTCGATGTGGTTTAAATCAGGGACGTTTGGTGGCAAGGGGAGTACGCTAAATTCGTCCATGTGCTCTTCTATCCAAGCACTTACACAGCGAGCTGTGGCACGTTGCGTTGTGCTGCTGGTAGAGGCCATCGTGCCCAGGAAAAACTAACTGCATGTAGGGGTGAACACGGACCCCAAGGACACATGAATACTTCTGTTGACCCACTGCGCCTTCCAGATTTACGAGATCACTTAGGGAATGCCCTCCAGCCTGGATACTTTCGACAATTGTTGCAGGGCTGTTGCTTTCTACATCTACATCTACATTTGTACTCCGTAAGCCACCCAACGGTGTGTGGCGGAGGGCATTTTACGTGCCACTTTTATTACCTCCCTTTCATGTTCCAGTCGCGTATGATTCGCGGGAAGAATGACTGCCGGAAAGACTCCGTGCGCTCTCTAAACTCTCCAATTTTACATTCGTGATCTCCGTAACATCTCCGTGACGCTACCACGCTTACAAAATAATCCTGTGACGAAACGCGCCGCTCTTCTGTGGATCTTCTCTATCTCCTCTGTCAACCCGACCTGGTACGGATCCCACACTGATCAGTAACCAAGTATAGGTCGAACGAGTGTTCTGTAAGACACCTCCTTTGTTGATGGACTACATTTTCTAAGGACTCTCCCAATGAATCTCAACCTGGTACCCGCCTTAGCAACAATTAATTGTGTACGATCATTCCACTTCAAATCGTTCCGTAAGCATACTCCCAGATATTTTACAGAAGTAAATGCTAGCAGTGATTGTTCCTCTATCATATAATCATGCAATAAAGGATCGTTCTTTCTATGTGTTCACAATACACTACATTTGCCTATGTTAAGGGTCAGTTGCCACTCCCTGCACCAAGTGCCTATCTGCTGCAGATCTTCCTACATTTCGCTACAATTTTCTAATGCTGCAACTTCTCTGTATACTACAGCATCATCCGCGAAAAGCCGCATGGAACTTCCGACACTATCTACTAGGTCATATATATATATATATATATATATATATATATATATATATTGTGAAAAGCAATGGTCCCATAACACTCCCCTGTGGCACGCCAGAGGTTACTTTGTCTGTAGACGTCTCTCCATTGAGAACAACATGCTGTGCTCTAATTGATAATAACTCTTCAATCCAGCCACACAGCTGCTCTGATATTTCGTAGGCTCTTACTTTGTTTATCAGGTGACAGTGCGGAACTGTATCGAACGTCTTCCGGAATTCAACGTTTTACGCCGTACACTCAAACGGGCATCTGTTAGATGGAGCATAAAACATGAGTCATCCGAAAAAGCCACCTTACGCTACTCGGTGGACGTTCAGGTGCTGTACTAGCGCGCAAATTCCAGCCTCCGTCGCCGATCAAGTGCAGTCAGCGTGGATGAGTGAACCGGGCGCCTGCTGCAGAGACCCTTATGCAGCATCTTTCGCTAAATGGTCGTTCAGGAGATACCGTTGCTTCAATCTGGGCGGTCAGTTGCTCAACATTAGCATGTATATTCGTCCGTAGACATCATTGCAGCCAACGCTTACCCCTGTCATCTAAGACCCTCGGCGCCGGTTTTGGATGGCACCATTTTGCAAATAGTAGTATACCATAACGACGGTGAAAACTTTGAAAGCTTAGCCGTCTCGGTAATGCTTCCACCCTTGGACCGAAAGCCAATGATCGTGTACCTTTGGACGCCAGATAAATCGCACCGTTTCCGTGTCACGACTACTGCACTGTTTTCTGCAGTCCCCAAACAGCTTTATGTACTCTCCACTACCAGTGCTGCCACCTGCCGTCTGTGAGTGGTTATCGCAAGATGGAGTCGAACTTGGCCGGTGGTCACATTAATGTGACTGGACTGTGCTTTTAATTTGTAGAAACTGCTTGCACAAGATGCTGCAGGTACTGGTATTATCATAAAGGTTCAAAGCTATTTTGAAGTTTTGATGCGTATACTTTAAAATACTAAAACTAAACTCCGCCCGAACAGGCCTTGGAAGACCCAACGGTACCGACCGGCCGCCGTGTCAACCTCGGCCCACAGGCGCCACTGGATGCGGATATGGAGGGGCATGTGTTCAGCACACTGCTCTCCCGGTCGTATGTCAGTTTACTAGACCGGAGTCGCTACTCCTCAATCAAGTAGCTCCTCAGTTTGCCTCACAAGGGCTGAGTGCACCACGCTTGCCAACAGTGCTCGGCACACCGGATGGTCACCCATCCAAATGCTAGCCCAGCCTGACAGTGCTTAACTTTGGTGATGTGACGGGAACCCGTGTTACCACTGCGGCAAGGCCGTTGGCATACTTTAAAAGGACCCAAAGGGAAAGCAGTCTCTACGCTCCTTACCACTCTTCCACCTGGGACTGGTAACCAGCTATTTGGGTTCTCTGCTATATTTGACGCGAAAATCAGCAGCAAATTTTTCAAAATAAAATGCAGAGCTTTCGTTTAAGGTGTTTCCTGGTGTTATAAGTGGGAGACATGTTCTTTAGAATACTTGAAGCACTCTAACTCAAATAATCTCACCCCAGACCTTCTAACATTCTGCGTAGTGTCTGTTTGTTCTATATCGTGTCTCCCTACCACTTTCGCGCAACGACGCTCTGAGCATGTTTTTTAGGGAATTGACTAGTTTGAACCTGGGACCTTTTGCTGGTAAGGAGAAGCCAGACCACACATGACATGTAGAATTCAAAAGAGTTCAGTGAGACTAGCGATGATATAACCAAATACTTAATGATTTCAGCGTCCACTCCACTGCACTCCCTGTAAAAGAATCTTAATACTAACTAAATTTAGTGGAAGGAGTTCAAGACTTTCCTGTTTTTAGTTAGCTGGTAAAATAACATCGAAAAAGCAGTTACGTTTACCATTGGAAATTTTATTCTACTCACAAAACATTGTTTATAAATTACACTATTGATAAAAGGGAATGTTTTAATACAGGATGGTAAAAACCAATTGTTTTCAACAAAAATGTGAACGAATATTCCCTGAATGGGTTTCCAAGTTCTACAATGGACCGAAGGATGACCTATGCCATATCACATCTATAATCTAGGTTGAAATTAAGTTTCACAAGAGAGAAAACTATCAAGAATAGTCTACAGTGACCCTCAATTATCTTTAATTATTTATCTAACTTGTCGTAAATTACAGTGGCTGATGTGGCTTCTCAATAACCATACAACAGAAAAATCATCGCGTTTCAGATTTTTGCTTCAAGTGGCAAATGTGAACACCATGAGCTTTAATTGACGATCGACACTAGTACTACGCAAAAAGGGGGTATAACAGATCAGACTTCTCCAGTTCTCCAGTTTATGCGCTGTTATGCTGCATTGTGTGTGTTCATTACCTTGTCAGTGTTCGTAAGGGGGCGGCGGGGAGCACAGCTCCGCTCACCTCGCCGTCTCGGAAGCAACTCTCACCTAACTTCTCCTTACTACAATTTACCGAAGTTGGTTTAAAAAACTATCTGGCTGTGTTTTCATCTGACCAATCAGGGTCTCAATGTTAACCTTAAGCTCCAGCTACAAAAATTCTGTCTATCCAATGAGAAAAGTTATACGTTTCGTGGTGGAGCAATGTTTTTAAAGTTTGCAACGTAACAGAGACGCGAAAAAGTCTCACGCTAAAACTTGCAGCTGGTGTGGTCCTTTTAGCGTTATCGTGAGATCTATACTGTTCTTCTGGAGAGCTCTAGCTTTTAACATGGGCTGGGGGGTGGTTCTGACGTGACAGAGACGCAAAAAAGTCTCACGCAAAGGCTCTAGCTTTTAACATGGGCTTGGAGGTGGTCCTGACGGTTAGCTGGCGACGTGGGTGTCCGTCCCTTATCGTAGGGCCTTCTAACTTAACACGGTTCTGCTCTCGGATTCTGTTCTCGTTTCTCCCCTCAGAACTGCATCTGTCTCACGGTGGGAAGGTATGACATGCATTTAGGCACTCTTGTATTAGCCTGTGGTATTCCATTTGCTCACTCGTTACTCGTATTACTTTGGTTAATTTAATGTCACGATTTATTCGGAGCTATGTGACATACTACTGGATTTGCTTATCATGTCAGGTTTTTCATGGAAGGTGTTGGGTAAGCCTGACACCTTACAACCTCAGTCAGCAGACATCGGCAAAAACTGGATGCCTTTGTTCACATAGCACATTATTTGCTTCAATTCCCGTTCTTGGGTATTTGATATGCTATAACACCTTATTACCGTACCAGCAGGTACTGCATTCCTGAATATGAGCCAGCTGTGTAGGCGGTAGCTTTGCGATGCAAACTAGCTGTTGCCACATAAACCATGTTAGCGATAGACGTCTTCTCCACGAAACTTGGTCTAAACATAGACAGGACTGCTACGGTATAGTACACAAGGTAACTGAAAGAAACACGTAATGACACCAATAGAAATGACACTTTTATTGAAAGAGAACAATTACAGTGAAGGTACAGAGAAAATCACCACATGTCGCGATGTTGGTTTTAAGAGAAGAAAGCCAATGTCCTTCCTTATATTTTTCAGACAAAAAACACCAAAAGGAGCAATATGTTATCTGCTTCTGAGTAACAAGTGCGCGAAATGTTTAAAACTGCTCATTAGGCTGCAAAGGTAGCCACAAAGTACAAACTGTGTTAGGTCTTGAAGTGAACTAATTTACAAAATATAGCGACGGGTAAGTTAAAATTAGGTGCATTGAAAGGTCTCTCTTGGATCCCTTTCATGTTAATTTCTTAAATCTGTTGTCATTTACGGCATAAATTCCTCTTCTAAATTTACTGTGGCGTTTCTGACTATCTGCGAGGAGACTGAGCAGTGGAACGTGTTACTTCTACACATAAACAAGAACGATCTGTCACACTACTACACTTTAAAACACAGTTTATATGTAATTCATGTCATACAGTCTCATACGGAACCTACATCCGCTTTCTTTTATATACTGTATATGATAAGATACTGTCATCCCCCTTCCCTTCCGTGTGAGAGGATGAATGAGCAAATGTATTTCTAGTTGCATGCTGGATGGTAGCAGACAAGCCTGTCTGCTAGAGAACAGTAGGACCAACGTCGGGACAGGTAGCTACGCTTTCTAAAAGCAAATGTTTCTATCCTCAGTATTGTTCTGTCCGTCCCTTGTCATGTTGGTATAGGAAGCTGCCCCTCTGGTCACTTCCGTTTTGTATACGGAAGCACCCTTGGTAGGAGCGCAGGGCAGTCTGTCCGTGGCGAGCGTCTAAAGTGGTAAGATCTCCGGCTAAGCGGGAGTCTGCTAAGTCCGTAGGACAATGGATTTCTTAAGTTCAGCCTAACTGAAAATTTAATCAACTTTATTTCAGGTTTAGCTCTAAAATATCTAATGTTATCTTAAATTGCAACGCAGTGTATTTCGAGTGTGAACTTCAGAATATTTTCCAGTAGTTGCTTTGTCACTACTTTGTGAGTAAAGTGGAACCACGTGTTGATCAGTAACTCTAACGAAGATCATCAATCTTAAATGCGAATGTGCGTGAGATTATAACGTCTCGTCTTAACAATAATTTTCAATATAGCAACTTTTCTTTATGTTCAACCCACGTGGGGTGTACTTTGTGAGACCAGTACCACGTGCTTATACAATTGTTTGATCCATCAGGTTAATAGCAAGACGATAGTAACCAGTTCAAGGTTTTTCTTTTGTAAATTGCTTTTCGATCTAATTTATTTTAATTATCAGAATTATTGTGGAGTTAAACTTTTTGTGTAAGCCAAGTTGAACACGTGAAGCATGTGGTGTAATCATCAAAGTAGCCCTCAGCTATTCTTTTCGGGAAGATTTCACGGAGGGTTAGTATGAATTTAGTATACCAGTATGTGGTAATTACATGACGGACAGGGTTGCGCTACGAACGTAACTTCTTTGGGTGAAAATTGAATCGGTTGGTTGCGGTTAATTTCCTCTTGCATATGTTTCAACATTCTTCGTGTGTCATTTTATGAATGCAGTGTTGTATGCAGTCTCCCAATCTTGGCTCCATATTTGATGTGTTCCTTTAGATTACAAACTCACGTTTTCACAATCCTAAATAAGGCACCAGCTTAGTTATGACTCAAGTTTAACATGCTGAAATTTCAATGATCAATGTTAAAATAAATTTGCAAATATAAACTGATTTATTTCTTTTTATTTAAATTCTCCCTTTTTATATATGTACCACCGGTTTTCGTATGACTATTAAAAGATTATAATTAATGTTAGTCTGGTTGGAAATTTGGTAAGCTAGACTGGATACCTGGTAAAAGAGTTGCTCAGTAATGCAAGGTTAACTTCCTCAGATAGCTCACAGCTTTTAACCCGCTTTTATTGTCTATTAGCACCGTTTTCACATCAAATTAATGCAACAACATTACACATGGCGACTCTGTTCTGTGATTCCGCTAGACTCTGGAATCTCTGAAACGTTAGATTGCGAGCGTTGTATAATCATAATTTTTTTTCCTGCAGCGCTCAAACAACTTCTGCGTTGTTTTTGAGCATACTTTCAATAGATTCACGGCGTTGTTGAGCGGCGTTGTGTTGTTTGTCTTGTTTTGCTTTCTATATTTGTGTGTTTTTTTTTCTATCTTGTAAATTGCTCTGTTTCGATCAAAGATATAAATTTGTTTTGCGTGTGAAAAAGTGCGTACTAGGTTGGGTACCTTTCGTGTGACTGTCGTGATTTTTGGGGGATACATTTATTCTCATTAGTGTGTTGCGTACCGGGTATAATAAATTGAACTAATGCTGACACGTAACCAAGCTAAAAGTAGGCAGTCCAACAACTTAACCAGCATGGACCAAGGGGATAATCTGATTTCGAATATTAACGCGTCGGACGGTTCCGAAAATGCAATGGGGAATACTTCAGAGGAAATGCAAAACAGGACGAACGGGCTCACATCAGAGCCAGAAATTAATTTGCCTCCAACTAACCAAATTGATTTGGAAGAACTCATGAAAGCCTTATTGCAACAAAATAAAGAAAACGCAGAGAAATCTGAAAAATCGATCCGAGAACTAGGCGATCAAATGACTCAAAAATATGAAAAATCGTTTCGAGAACAAAAAGAATCATCTGAAAAATCGATTCGAGAACTAGGCGAACAAATGACTCAAAAATCTGAAAAATCGATCCGGGAGCTACGCGAACAAATAGACGAAAAACTAATCCAGCAGACAAATAAAGTCGACAAGTCGACGCACACAGTGTCCGATGATATCTCACAAAGAATAAACAATCTGGCAAGTGAAATAAAAAGTGATATCATGAAAGGATTAGGCCGTACATTTGAACAAATCGATGACCGTCTGCAAGCCTTAGAACAGGGCAAGCGGAGTCGCGATGCGGAATCGAAAGAGATTGAAGAACAGCTACTTAGGAATTTCCAAGCGCTGAGAGAACAATGCCAAAGAGAACACCAGCAGGTACTCTCGATGGTCCTGGAGGCGGAAAGGCATTGTCCCGCGTCCTTTGGCAACATAGTAGCGGACAACAGTCAAGCGATTCACGCACTCGAACAGCAAGTAGAACAATTGAAGCAGACTAGGGCGGAGGACAACAGACAAATACATGATAAGATTGCGGCATTAGCGGACATCGTAGGCATGATGAAGATGACGGAGAGGGATAACAATACTACACCGGTAGCGGTCGCAGAGACCGAAGAAGTGCGTTCGCTTCTTAGATTTCAGAAGGGACAGTTCGAAGTGAACAGGCGGCACAAAGCTGTAACAGGCGATTTACAAGAACGCGTGGCGCATCTGGAAAGCCGCATTGGGTGTGATTCCGAACTCGCCAATAGCACCAAAAATAGCCGTACGCACAATGCACAGAGGGACTCCGGCCACGAGGGAGATTTTGACGACAGGGAAGAATGTATTTTGAGGGACAGACATGAGAAAAATAGAAACATTCAAGGGCCTCGCCGGGAGGAAATGCGGGGATTTGATTTCAAACATTTCCTTACGGTGAGAAAGTTTGAGATATTTCGAAATTCGCAAAAAGGAATACATCCACGAGCATGGCTCGAGCAATTTGAGTTCTGTCTTCCCCCTGACTGGGCAAGTTCACATAAGACAGAATATATGTGTGGCTATTTGGAAGGCGAACCGGCGATTCGCATGAGGTCGGCAGCGCGCCACTGCAACTCCACTCGGGAGTTTTGACAAGCCTTTCTATCCGCCTATTGGTCGTAAGCGGCACAAGATAGGGTCAAGCATGGCATAATTATGCTGCCAAATTTGAACCAGTCTGGTTTCGGCAGCCCAGCACCCCTATTCGACCACATGCTGCAGGCAAATCAATTTCTATACGACCCTTACGGGCCTGCCTATGCACTTCCGCCACGTCATTCTTGCGGGACGATGCAAAGAGGACGTGGAAACGTTTAAGACACTTCTCCAAGAGTTGGAATATAATACAGCAGAATGCCCGCCTCATCAGGCACAAAGTTATTACAGGGCACAGCAGCGCGATCGCAGTCGTGGCCGTAGTACTAATCTACGGCGTGACTGGTCGTCGCGACGCGAAAGGAACAATAATCGGAACCGGCCGTATAGAAACTGGGGTAACAATCGCGAACACAGGTGGAACAACGGAAATGATCGAGGACGTGGACAAGATCGTGAACGCTACAGGTACGGCAACCAGAATCGATACTACGATGAATACGGTGGGAATAGGACTGTAGGCGGATTACCTCATGATGTTGAAATTCGGCCGCCTAACCCTAGACATAATCCAGAAAATGGAAATGAACAAAACCGGCAATGACAAACGATCGGCTCAGAAGGCGCCCAATCGGAACAAATGAGCGACATGGCAAATGAGTAGAAAGGACAGTGAGAAGTAGAGAGGACGGTGAGGAGAAAGAATTGATTAGTTTAAATTTGTGACGTATGCATTTTGAATAATATGTTGGTAAAAATAATGATAAAGATGTTTCTATGTGATTGATTGAAGTGATGTTTTTAGTTTTTTTTTTTCTTTCCTTGTGCAATTGGGATTTAGGTTGGTTCAAATGTGAAGATAAAAGGTTTCTTTGTGAACGAGTGAAATGCTGTTTATGGTTTTTTGGTGTAAATTGAAAAGAGTTGCTCCTGAGAGAAGCAAGATCTATGTTGAATTAATGCAAAACTCAGTGGAATATCCGATCTGTGGGTATTATGGGTCTGGCAAACCCAGGTTCCCCAGCTCTTAGTAGCCTTGTTTCCGATTTTCTGCTGTCAGTGCTACTATCTATCTATTACTATTCTATATCTGTCAGTAGAAATGAGGATCTCTTACTGTAGTATGCTTGCTGTATGAATATTTTAAGATAGCAGAACTCTGAGAAAGGAATGAGTAAGTTTGGAATTTTGAAAACAGGATGCGATTATACGATTGTTTAAGCAATGGCTTCCCAATACGCGCTAATATGTTAATATTGATGAGATATCTGTTTTTGTTCTTTATAGCTCAGTAGGTAAACTGCTGTCTGTGGATTTCGTAAGTAGATTGATTCCTTTGAAGGTGAAAGAAGAGTTGTGGTTTGTGTAATTTATGTGGCCCTGAAATATTATTGTGATAGTCAAACGACGAGCAGTTTTCCAGGAAATGGAGAATGGAACAGAAATATGGATCCTTTTTGTAGTCTTGATTGATGTTGAGTCAGAGCCTGAAAAAATTATTCTGCGTTAATACTTGTCCTAGAAAAGCGACGTTTATGTGTTTTGCTGATGCTGTGAGCATTACAGTTTACTGTTTTCGTTGGTGCGGGATGCACACAGCCTATATGATTTGTACTGAGGAAATTTCCCTCTTGAAGGTAGAGGAAGATTAAATAATTTTGATTATGGGACCGAAGGAAAGCTTGGTTTAATGTATTAAGGATGAAGCAAAACATTTGTCATGTAAACTACAGGAGGATTCGCATCTTTTGTGTCTGTTGTAAGTTCAATATGTTAAGATGAAACTGTTTTACAGAACAGAGGTAACCACAATTTTGCCATTCATGAGAAATGAATCAAGAATAAGCACCTTAGACGAAATAACTGATTTGGAAGCGAAAGGTAACTTAAAGAAGGAACGAAATTGGAGCAATATGGGTAAGAAAATGTAATATAACCTGCAGGTTAAAAATTTTTTTACCCTTCTCAGAGTCATCTGTGTGATTAATTCTTGAGATAACGTAATTTTAGATGAAATTGTCTTACTGTTTTTTGTGTGAATATATGAGTATGATAAATGTATAATTGCGAGTCTCGTATAAGGTGTGTCAACTGGTATAAACGTTTAGGCGTGCAATTAACCATTGTTCTTATTACTATGTATGTTTAAGGAAAGTTTCTCCATATTTATCATGTGACAAGACATATGCCGCCAGCGTCAAGAAGAGGACGAATTAGAACAATGTTGTAGTGGTATAAACACTGTGTTGACGTAGCATTGAAGTAGCTTATTGGGTTAACTAGTAGTGGATTGAAGTAGAATTTTGAGTAATGCATGTTTATGGGTAGTTACTTTGTAGTATAGACAACAGGTGTGCATGTGTGTGTGTGTGTGTGTGTGTGTGTGTGTGTGTGTGTGTGTGTGTAAATAACATGTGAACTCTATGCTGTCCTGACCTATACTTGCACAAGGCATAATCCTATTCATTTTAGTGAATTAATAAGTAGCATTTGATTTATTAAACCGCAAGTGAACCACATTAGTGATGTGAATTTAGATATTATATTGTCAGTTCATTTAATTTTTATTTTTATACTGTCAATTCATTTCACTTTTATTTTTTTATATTGTCAAGTCATTTAACTTTTACTTTTATATTGTCGATTCATGTAACCTTTTTATTTAAAAAAATTAAGTCTCACTTTTGTTATTAAAAATTGTGAAAGACAATACTACGTGGTATTATGTATGACATTGTGTAATCACATAACTATGATGAACAATTTCTGTGAATGTAGTTGAGAACGTGAAAGCGAACCGGCTAAACTCTTACGAGACAGCGGGAGCAGCGAGGAGGAGGACTAGTTGTAAACTGGCGGGTTTACCAGCAGGACAAACTGTCAGCCGGGCCACTTCGGGAGCGCGATCGACCGCAAAAGAAGGGTACGCGGCAAACACTTTCCCTTGCACCTGGAGCTAATGGCCGACCGCACCAGTGCGACCCTTCGTGGAGGCGATGACCTGAGATGGCCGAGCGGTCCACCGCGCGGAAATCCATCTGCTGGCAACGCACCAGACGCACGCGACCGTCGCGAGACGGCCGCGGTGATACGCCAAAAGACAGGGGATAAACGGGCGCGGAGCCTTTTGACACGTTCTGTCCAGAGAAATTGGCAGACTTCAACGACGCCTATCAACATTTCCTGACGGATGCCCACTGTCAAGCGACATTAAATCATGGTTCGATGTTCTCTGGTCGCTAAGGGTGGCACAAAGAAGAGCCATTAAGTGTCATCCTTGCCCAGGAATATCAAACCGGCGAGCCAATTGAGGATAACTCAAGAATGTAACAACACAAGGGACGTGGAGCCTTTTGACACATACTGTCCAGAGAAACTGGCAGACTTCAACGACGCCTATCAACATTTCCTGACGGATGCCCACTTTCAAGCGACATTAAATCATGGTTCGATGTTCTCTGGTCGCTAAGGGTGGCACAAAGAAGTGCCATTAAGTGTCATCCTTGCCCAGGAATATCAACCTGGCGTGTCAAACGAGGATACCGCACGAATTTGACAACACGAACATGGAACCAAATCGAGATGTACGTGACACGGGCCACCAAGAGAAACTTCATGAGAGGTCAGAGACTGCGGGATTGCACGCAACAGATGGACAAAAAACCCTACTGACAGCTGCGGCGATAAAACCTACCCCCCCCCCCCCCCTCGTATATTGTGCCTCGGAACAGTGGAACTACTGAGTGTGCCACTGAAAGTGATTACACTGATCTTAGTCCAATGCATATACGTGTGTTCTGTCAGGGAAACTTTGACTCGTGTGCTTTGCAGGGTTCGATTTATTGGTGTTTAGTAGACTGAATCTTGTATTTTGCAGGTGTTCTATTTATTGTTTTTTTTTAGACTTTGAATCTTGTATTTTGCAGGTGTTTTATTTATTGGTGATTTTTTTTAGTCTTTGACTATTGTACTTTCAGAGCTGTTTTATTGATCAATGTTTGTTCTTTGTGTGATGTATTATATCTTGTTTCGTAAATTTATTCCAGTGGCATTGCTTCGTTTATCAGTCAGATAGCTGTTCATTCTCATTGGACTGTGATCGATTAGCCTTTGCATGGGGCATATTTATAGTGAGGAATGCCATAAGGGTGTTGTTGTTGTTGTTGTGGTCTTCAGTCCTGAGACTGGTTTGATGCAGCTCTCCATGCTACTCTATCCTGTGCAAGCTTCTTCATCTCCCAGTACTTACTGCAACCTACATCCTTCTGAATCTGCTTAGTGTATTCATCTCTTGGTCTCCCTCTACGATTTTTACCCTCCACACTGCCCTCCAATGCTAAATTTGTGATCCCTTGATACCTCATAGCATGTCCTACCAACCGGTCCCTTCTTTTTGTGAAGTTGTGCCACAAACTCCTCCCCAATTCTATTCAATACCTCTTCATTAGTTATGTGATCTACCCATCTAATCTTCAGCATTCTTCTGAAGCACCACATTTCGAAAGCTTCTATTCTCTTCTTGTCCAAACTATTTATCATCCATGTTTCACTTCCATACATTGCTACACTCCATACAAATACTACAAGAAACGACTTCCTGACACTTAAATCTATACTCGATATTAACAAATTTCTCTTCTTCAGAAACGCTTTCCTTGCGATTGCCAGTCTACATTTTATATCCTCTCTGCTTCGACCATCATCAGTTATTTTACTCCCTTAATAGCAAAACTCCTTCACTACTTTAAGTGTCTCATTTCCTAATCTAATTCCCTCAGCATCACCCGATTTAATTTGACTATATTCCATTATCCTCGTTTTGCTTTTGTTGATGTTCATCATTCCTGTATATCCTCCTTTCAAGACACTATCCATTCCATTCAACTGATCTTCCAAGTCCTTTGCAGTCTCTGACAGAATTACAATGTCATCAGCGAACCTCAAAGTTTTTATTTCTTCTCCATGAATTTTAATACCTACTCCAAATTTTTCTTTTGTTTCCTTTACTGCTTGCTCAATATACAGATTGAATAACATCTGGGAGAGGCTACAACCCTGTCTCACTCCCTTCCCAACCACTGCTTCCCTTTCATGCCCCTCGACTCTTATATCTGCCATCTGGTTTCTGTACAAATTGTAAATAGACTTACGCTCCCTGTATTTTACCCCTGCCACCTTTAGAATTTGAAAGAGAGTATTCCAGTCAACATTGTCAAAAGCTTTCTCTCAGTCTACAAATGCTAGAAACGTAGGTTTGCCTTTTCTTAATATTTCTTCTGAGATAAGTCGTAAGGTTAGTATTGCCTCACGTGTTCCAACATTTCTGCGGAATCCAAACTGATCTTTCCCGAGGTCCGCTTCTACCAGTTTTTCCATTCGTCTGTAAAGAATTCGCGTTAGTATTTTGCAGCTGTGACTTATTAAACTGATAGTTCGGTAATTTTCACATCTGTCAACACCTGCTTTCTTTGGGATTGGAATTATTATATTCTTATTGAAGTCTGAGGGTATTTCACCTGTCTCATACATCTTGCTCACCAGATGGTAGAGTTTTGTCATGACTGGCTCTCCCAAGGCCGTCAGTAGTTCTAATGGAATGTTGTCTACTTCCGGGGCCTTGTTTCGACTCAGGTCTTTCAGTGCTCTGGCAAACTCTTCACGCAGTATCGTATCTCCCATTTCATCGTCATCTGCATCCTCTTCCATTTCCAGAACATTGCCCTCAAGTATTTCGCCCTTGTATAAACCCTCTATATACTCCTTCCACCTTTCCGCCTTCCCTTCTTTGCTTAGAACTGGGTTTCCATCTGAGCTCTTGATATTCATACAAGTGGCTTACCCCTAGTGAGATAAGTCTGTACATCCTTACATTTGTCCTCGAGCCATCCCTGCTTAGCCATTTTTCACTTCCTGTCATCTCATTTTTGAGACGTTTGTATTCCTTTTTGCCTGCTTCATTTACTGCACTTTTATATTTTCTCCTTTCATCAATTAAATTCAATATTTCTTCTGTTACCCAAGGATTTCTACTAGCCCTAGTGTTTTTACCTACTTGATCCTCTGCGGCCTTCACTACTTCATCCCTCAAAGCTACCCATTCTTCTTCTACTGTATTTCTTTCCTCCATTCCTGTCAATTGTTCCCTTATGCTCTCCCTGAAACTCTCTATAATCTCTGGTTCTTTCAGTTTATCCAGGTCCCATCTCCTTAAATTAGTACCTTTTTGTAGTTTCTTCAGTTTTAATCTACAGTTCATAACCAGCAGATTGTGGTCAGAGTCCACATCGGCCCCTGGAAATGTCTTACAATTTAAAACCTGATTCCTAAATCTCTGTCTTACCATTATATAATCTATCTGATACCTTTTAGTATCTCCAGGATTCTTCCATGTATACAACCTTCTTTTATGATTCTTGAACCAAGTATTAGCTATGATTAAGTTATGCTCTGAGCAAAATTCTACCAGACGGCTTCCTCTTTCATTTCTTCCCCCCAATCCATATTCACCTACTATGTTTCCTTCTCTCCCTTTTCCTACTGACGAATTCCTGTCACCCATGAATATTAAATTTTCGTCTCCCTTTACTACCTGAATAATTTCTTTTATCTCATCTTACATTTCCTCAATTTCTGCATCATCTGCAGAGCTAGTTGACATATAAACTTGTACCACTGTAGTAGGTGTGGGCTTAGTGTCTATCTTGGCCACAATAATGCGTTCACTATGCTGTTTGTAGTAGCTTACCCGCATTCCTATTTTCCTATTCATTATTAAACCTACTCCTGCATTACCCCTATTTGATTTAGTATTTATAACACTGTATTCACCTGACCAAAAGTCTTGTTTCTCCTGCCACCGAACTTTACTAATTCCCACTATATCTAACTTTAACCTATCCATTTCCCTTTTTAAATTTTCTAACCTACCTGCCCGATTTAGGGATCTGACATTCCACGCTCCGATCCGTAGAACAGCAGCTTTCTTTCTCCTGATAAAGACGTCCTCTTTAGTAGTCCCCGCCCGGAGATCCGAATGGGGGACTATTTTACCTCCAGAATATTTTACCCAAGAGGACGACATCATCATTTAATCATACAGTAAAGGTGCATGTCCTCGGGAAAAATTACGGCTGTAGTTTCCCCCTGCTTTCAGCCGTTCGCAGTACCAGCACAGCAAGGCCGTTTTGGTTAATGCTACAAGGCCAGATCAGTCAATCATCCAGACTGTTGCCCCTGCAACTACTGAAAAGGCTGCTGCCCCTCTTCAGGAACCACACGTTTGACTGGCCTCTCAACAGATACCCCTCGGTTGTGGTTGTACCTACGGTACGGCCATCTGTATCGCTGAGGCATGCAACCCTCCCCACCAACGGCAAGGTCCATGGTTCATGGGGGGGGGCCCATAAGGGTAACAATCACATAATTAATTGTGGTTTCAGTATAATGACACAGTGATCATTGCTTGCTAACTAACTGAAATATAGTAGATTGTTTAAATTAGTGCCACAAAGTTATTTTAATTGTACAAATTATTAGTTTTATAAGATATAGAATTTTTTGCTGTAACCACTTTGTAAAACATATTTTTTCTGCTATCTTTTTTTGCCTTTGCGGATTGTGCATTGAAATAGTATGCTTTATAATACTGATATCATTTTCATGTTTTTTTAAAAATATGTAGCACCTTTGCTATTTTCATAAATTTTACTTGTTAATAAACAGTTATAAATTTTGCTGTGATCAGTTGGCTCTTGCAATGAGCAAATACTGGTGAACTCCATAAGGGTAACAACCAGAAACTGTTTTCATATCAATGACACAGGAACCATTGTTTTTACTTGCTGGCCGAATTAGGTCTACACTATCTTTTAAATAGGTGTCACAGATTGTTTATTTTTCTGTTTAAAATTGGTAGATTCTAAAGATGTGTTGAAATTATTGTGTTTTAGCAAGTAGCTCGTGACCTTTTGCCTTTTCTTTACATTTTTTGGTTTAAGTTGGGTGTGAGAAGCCTGCTTGGGAATGTCCTAGCATGGCCATAAAATTCCCTGCACAGTCTTTTCCCGGAGCGTTGGGGTTGTGAAAGGTCTGTGTTGGATTCCTTTCATGTTAATTTCTTAAATCTGTTGTCATTTACGGCATAAATTCCTCTTCTAAATTTACTGTGGCGTTTCTGACTATCTGCGAGGAGACTGAGCAGTGGAACGTGTTACTTCTACACATAAACAAGAACGATCTGTCACACTACTACACTTTAAAACACAGTTTATATGTAATTCATGTCACACAGTCTCATACGGAACCTACATCCGCTTTCTTTTATATACTGTATATGATAAGATACTGTCATTCCCCTTCCATTCTGTGTGAGAGGATGAATGAGCAAATGTATTTCTAGTTGCATGCTGTATGGTAGCAGACAAGCCTGTCTTCTAGAGAACAGTAAGACCAACGTCGGAACAGGTAGCTACGCTTTCTAAAAGCAAAGAGGTTTCTATCCTTAGTATTGTTCTGTCCGTCCCTTGTCATGTTGGTATAGGAAGCTGCCCCTCTGGTCACTTCCGTTTTGTATACGGAAGCACCCTTGGTAGGAGCGCAGGGCAGTCTGTCCGTGGCGAGCGTCTAAAGTGGTAAGATCTCCAGCTAAGCGCGTGTCTGCTAAGTCCGCAGGACAATGGATTTCTTAAGTTCAGCCTAACTGAAAATTTAATCAACTTTATTTCAGGTTTAGCTCTAAAATATCTAATGTTATCTTAAATTGCAACGCAGTGTATTTCGAGTGTGAACTTCAGAATATTTTCCAGTAGTTGCTTTGTCACTACTTTGTGAGTAAAGTGGAACCACGTGTTGATCAGTAACTCTAACGAAGATCATCAATCTTAATTGCGAATGTGCGTGAGATTATAACGTCTCGTCTTAACAATATTTTTCAATATAGCAACTTTTCTTTATGTTCAACCCACGTGGGGTGTACTTTGTGAGACCAGTACCACGTGGTTATATAATTGTTTGATCCATCAGGTTAATAGCAAGACGATAGTAACCAGTTCAAGGTTTTTCTTTTGTAAATTGCTTTTCGATCTAATTTATTTTAATTATCAGAATTATTGTGGAGTTACACTTTTTGTGTAAGCCAAGTTGACCACGTGAAGCATGTGGTGTAATCATCAAAGTAGCCCTCAGCTATTCTTTTCGGGAAGATTTCACAGAGAGTTAGTATGAATTTAGTATACCAGTGTGTGGTAATTACATGACGGACAGGGTTGCACTACGAACCTAACTTCTTTGGGTGAAAATTGAATCGGTTGGTTGTGGTTAATTTCCTCTTGCATATGTTTCAACATTCTTCGTGTGTTATTTTATGAATGCAGTGTTGTATGCAGTCTCCCAATCTTGGCTCCATATTTGATGTGTTCCTTTAGATTACAAACTCACATTTTCACAATCCTAAATAAGGCACCAGCTTAGCTATGACTCAAGTTTAACATGCTGAAATTTCAATGATCAATGTTAAAATAAATTTCCAAATATAAACTGATTTATTTCTTTTTATTTAAATTCTCTTTTTTTATATATGTATCACCGGTTTTCGTATGACTATTAAAAGATTATAATTAATGTTAGTCTGTTTGGAAATTTGGTAAGCTAGACTGGATACCTGGTGAAACAGTTGCTCAGTAATACAAGGTTAAGTTCCTCAGATAGCTCACAGCTTTTAACCCACTTTTATTGTCTATCAGCACCGCTTTCACATCAAATTAATGCAACAATATTACAGCATAAAAACAAAGACATTAATGGAGATAAATCTAAAAAAGCAAATAGAACGAAGCATAGGTGCTGGAAGCCGCTGAAAGGAATTCAAATGGTAATGATGCAGAACAGTGTTTATCAGTAGCACTCTGTAATTCTTTAATAATAACAACATACAAGAGAGAAAAAAATACAACCTCACACCAAATCTACAGATTTCTTTATACCACATATGAAATTAAGAACTGTATAGTAATGAAGCTCTGCATTCACGTCTAACAGGCGTAGCTCATGTGCCCAAATTTTTAATTCAAGTTGATTTGTTTCATATCTGGTGATTCGGCTAAGACAGGACGTGTGAGATGCTAAAATGCTGTCCATCAAGCAGAAGGTAGAAGTTGTGTTTCGGTATGTCGAATTTTCATTCAGTAATATACTACGAAGGGTGTTTCGTATACGATCCCGCAAGTGATCGTCAGAAGTATATACGCACATGAAATGTATGTAAAGTACACGGATAATGAAGGCGTCTGCCTAATAAATCAGTAGGAACTGTGCATAATGCCTTTCAGACTATGCTGAGACTGCATTCAGTGACGAAAATCAATCAGAAAAGAAAATTTAAAAAAATGTATTGAACTACCTTCTCAGATACAATTATTTCCTGAGAAAGTTGTATTTTTCGCGAGAGCATATTGCGAATTTACGGGGAAATTCGTAGACGTAACGGGGTTTTCAAGATCCACTTAATGTTCTGGAATATTTGTGCGCTAACCCAAATATTACTTACGTAAACAGATTGTGGAGAGGAGAGAAGGGAAAGGAAAGGGAAGGAACTAATGATATCAGCTGCATCAGGACTTCATACGGAATCAGCGGTAACAATTGAAAATGTATGCCGGGATGGGAATCTAACACAGAATCTCCTACTTAGTAGGCAGTTGTGTTAACCATGTCCGAAAGAACAGATACCATGCATTCACGTAAGCAAAGCTTATTGTCTCATTGGACATGCAAAGGGAATACGCTGTACTCGGATGGTCTACATGTCTTATGGCGAGTGCTCTCTTTAAGCACACGACCTCAGTTCGAATCCCACTGTGGTAGTAATTTACACTATTTTACATTTGCCATGGCGTATCCAGTACGCTGGAAGTGAAGTATTTCTGAAAGGGTCACTGACAATCAAGTAATAGCATTGTATTTTCAATTATTTCATCCACAGTTTACTTCATTTCAAAGAATTTAATAGATATACATTCCTATGGAAGAATGAGGTGCGACTCTTCACAAATTCCGTTCTCACCCTCTCCCCTCCCTCCCCCTCATCCGAGTACTATTACACGCACATACAGAGTTACATTAATTCTTATTATATTACTCATAAGAAATAGTCACAAAACATCAGTGAAATTGAAAATTTCAGTCGGTTCAGTTTATGGTTCAAGTGGCTCTGAGCACTGTGGGACTTAACTTCTTGCCGGGCGCGATGGCCGTACGGTTCTAGGCGCTACAGTCAGGAACCGCGGGACTGCTATGGTCGCAGGTTCGAATCCTGCCTCGGGCATGGATGTGTGTGATGTCCTTAGGTTAGTTAGGTTTAAGTAGTTCTAAGTTCTAGGGGAATGATGACCTAAGATGTTAAGTCGCATAGTGCTCAGAGCCATTTTTGAACTTAACTTCTTTGGTCATCAGTCCCTAGAACTTAGAATTACTTAAACCTAACTAACCTAAGGACATCACACACATCCATGCCCGAGGCAGGATTAGAACCTGCGATCGTTGTGGTTACCTATGCAGCTTTATGAGTAGTTGTAAATATTTTTCGCACTTGTTAGCCAGGAAACATAGGCGAGGACATTCGCTGTCTTCTATTAATGTACAAGGAGCATTCCATTAGTAATGCCTCACTTTTTTTCTTAGAACATATTTATTGTCAAGAGTCAGAATTTGGTGACACTATGCATCAATATGTCTTGTCCATGCCTTATTTTTCTACATAGTCTCCATCACGTACTATGCCTGTAAGCCAATGTTGTCGAAGAGCATGTATTCTCTGCCGGCAACAGCTCTTGTCCTGTAGGCATAGCCATGTTTTCACTGCATGACTGACACTCTCTTCCTCTTCAAAGTATGTTCTCCGAAGAGAATCTTTAAGCTCCAACAAATCAGATGAAATGGACTTTCTTTGAATCTTGTGGTCCGCTGTGAGCATTTGCGGAACCCATCAGGAACACATCTTTGAATATCCGAGAGTCTCGATCATTGCAGACGCACTTGCAATGCTGACCGACAACTGTAGCGCCAACTGTCAAGTCGTGAAGCGCCGGTCGGCACGAGTAATGGCATTCGCACGATTCAGCATGTCCGGAGCAGTGGCTGCGACAGGACGTCCCGTGCGTGGCTGGTCATGGAGTTCCTTCTTTACCCGTCGCCCAACTGTACTCCTGTCAACACCAGCACCGCCATACACTGCACACAAACGTTTATGGATGTTCACCACGGTTTCTTTTTCTGCACACAAGAATTCAATAACAGCACACTGCTCGTAATGTGAGTCGTATGAAGACGCCATTTTGACGCTCAACTGAGGCTCTGCCGTCTGCCAAAACGGTTAGAAACTTCACTGAGGCACTGAAGCACCAACAAGGGCGTTTGTCTATGTATATTAAGGCTTCTTTAAAAAAGATGTGGGGCATTATTTATTGAACGACCCTCGTAGAAGAAAATGTTTTGTCTTCTAGGGCCTCACGTGTATTTCTCTCTCATACCGCACTACGTGTCCTCAAATCTCATGTAGGTGAGTTCTTCTGTACGGTAGAGTAATGGACGTCTGTTATAACTAATCTGTGGTATGTAAAACATTTGTACTACTGTATCGGGGTTACAAACACATGAACAGTCCTTAGAACATACATCATAGTGGAGTGCCTTCGCAAACGAAATTATCATAGCAGTTCCTTTCAAGAAGCAGTGATTTCCACAGTAAAAGCTAGCGAGATGACAACAATAGTTAAGATTCTGGATCCATTGTGCAGAGAAGAGACGTTCAAATACCCGTGCGGCAAACGAGGTTTGGACTATCTTTTGTTTAAGTTGTTAACCTAAGGCCCATCCTTCCTTATCCGAGCTCGTACTCAGTCTCTAAAGAGCCTATCACCGATGGTACTTCAAAGTCCATTTGCCTTTCTTCCCTTTTCCCTCAGTAAGTACAATTTTCGAATCTTGATCAGCTGATTCGAAAAATTTCGGTAGACATGAAGACGAGAGCTGATTTTAGATCAGGCACTAATCTTACGATTTATATTCACACGAAAGATTCCGTGTCAGTTCAGATCCATTTTCCACAAGTGGGTGGAATACGTTGCCAGGTAGCGCTTATAACGTCGTTAAGGCTTGAAACGCAGCTACTTACTTTTTAAATTAAGGGGCTACTGGTTTAACCTCATTTTCATAGACGGACTACTTACGCGATAGTCTCGATGTGGTACTAAACAAAAAGATGATGCGAGGAACATCGGCGACAGTTCAATATTGTGTACCAGACATGGGATCGAACCCAGAGACAGCCTTTCACAGGGACTGTATAATACGCATGACTACCCATCTCTTGGGATAACGGCGTTGAGAGCTGTTGCATATGACTGCAGGATTAATTTGGCAGTTGTTTAAATGAGGGTGAACGCTCGACAGACGTGACAAGAATGAAAATCATGTTAGCTACCCATCATGATCGGGTACGAAATGCCATTTTCCAACAGGGTAATGCAAGACCCCATACTGCAGCTCACGCCACAAGCCCCTTGAGGAGTGTGCGGAACCTTAACTCCCTGCTCTGTCCTCTGACTTTATACCTACATAGCACGCCTGGAAGGCGAAGGAAGACGCATGTGTTCATACCAGCCTCCGTCAACTAACACAACATGTTTTCCAGGGATGACAAGAAATTGCTCATGGCAACATTAGGAGGCGGTTGGCTTCCATGCCATAACGAACATAAGATTTTTTTTCATGAAGAATAAATCGTCTCCTTTTGTATTTGACAAATACTTAATTTGGACAAAATTGCACACATGACCAGTGTTTCAGGATCTAGATCCTATTTTCAGGTGCTACAAAAAACAAGAAAAACTAAGAGGGCTTCTTCATAATATTAATTAACATTGAAAGGCTCATACAGATGTGAACATTATGTTATACACTGATTGCCTACGAGAAAGTCGTACCAGTGATGTACAAAATCTGGCAAATTTATCAAGTAGCATACGAGATCCCACCCGGTTGAGACATAAAAAAGTTTTCCTAATCAACCAGTACCACAATTGCGTAAACGGGACTTAACCAATGAACCTACGTAATTTAACCTATGACTCTACTGGAACGACTAGACATGTAACATGCGCTTAAGGAATTAAAACCTAGGCATAAAAACTGTAAAATATCAATTTGCGAACCTCAAAAGTAACTTATCATGTAGGTGCGCAGTCCGCCACATACCGTTGAAGCCCACCAAGACCGTTCAACAGACTGCCTCGCGAACCGTAGAGACTCCTGTGTACACATAAACATCAGAGAGGGCCGCCGCCGGAACTAATAACGGCCGGCCGGAGTGGCCGAGCAGTTCTAGGCGATACAGTCTATAACAGCGCGACTGCTACGGTCGCAGGTTCGAATCCTGCCTCGGGCATGGATGTGTGTGATATCCTTAGGTTAGTTAGGTTTAAGTAGTTCCAAGTTGTACGGGACTGCTGACCTCAGAAGTTAAGTCTCATAGTGCTCAGAGCCATTTGCACCATTTGAACTAATAATGAGGGGGAGGGGCCACCAAAAAAGTCAAAGCCAACAACACGGTGGCATCACCACATTTCCTCCCAGATGCGCCCCGCTACTAATAACGATAAAATCACCTATTTTGTGCATGACATTAGGTAAGATAGGCCTAGTACAGAGCAAATAATAAAAGCAAGACATGCAATGTAGGAGGCAATTGTCAAGAAATATGCTGCTTTTGAGGTCAAAAATTTTCATTCTACGGTTTTTATATCTTAATTTTAATTTCTTAATCCCATGCCACATGTCTATTGTTCGCAGTTGCTTCTTTGGTTATATTACACTGGCACTTTGTGCTTATTTGCTGTTATATTCATGTTTTCTTTCTGTTAGGTCCCGTTTACTCTGTTCGGAACTGTCTCTCTCAGAGAACATTTTCAAGCCTCACCCGAACGGCATCTCACATGCTGCTTGATACATTTGTTGCATTTTTTTACATGACTGTTACGACTTTCTCGTACACAGTCAAGGTATGACCTGTAGTTCACATTTTAATGGGACCTTTTAATGTTAATTTACTTTTTGAAGAATTTCTCTTTTTTTTCCTTTTGTAGAGCCTGAAGATGGGATGTACGTTCTGAAACCCGGGTCGTGTGTACGATTTTATCTAAAGAATTTGCCAACTAGAACTGGAGCCGATTTATTCATCATGAAAAACTTTAGCAAGCGTTGTGGGTGTCCCGTAGAGAGTATATTATGAATATAAGAGTGTATTCGTTCTACGGGAGCCACATCCTGTGCTGATGTTGCTGCTGGACATCTGTTGTAAATGCAGTTAAAATTTAATCATATAACTCCCATTATGTGATGAACTACTGCACAAAGGCTTGATAAATATGGGACTGGTGCTTCATGCTCTGGCCCTTCCCATTTCCATCAGTGTAATTTGTAATCTGGTAAAGAAAAGGAGAGAAGAATCTTTGTTCGACATTTATGAAAAATTAATGGCGTTTATAATTAAGATGCTCATATACCTTGTTTCGAAGTTTGATCTTCTGGTTTGCTTAACGTTAAATTAATTTGTAGTCTAGAAGAAATATAGAAAGTGAGAATTTATGTTTAGTAAGTTTCACCCAACCCGATAATAAATTATTTTATTGTGTTAAAGGCACCACTTATCGTGCTGTTATTGATGGACTGTGTGTGTTTTTCGGTTGTAGGTTTGATTTTTCTGTCAGTCAGGCTGTTGCTACTCCGCCTGGTAACTGCAATGGTTGGTTAACTGTTGTGTTTGCTAGGTGTGGAGACATAAGTGAGTATGGTGACCTTGAGAGTTTTGCTAGTAGAGATGTAATCTGTTATTGTACTTTTCACTTTAGTAGGTGGTAGCAGTTCTTATTTAGTTCCTGCACAAGCTTTGTTTATACGTACTCGTGGTCGCAGGAGGTAGATAATGATGAGGCTGCGTATTTTTGGTGTAAAGGACATAGTTGCTGTGATGATGTAACACTTGTTGGTTACTTAACTTTGTATTATCGTGCCGGCCGCGGTGGTCTCGCGGTTCTAGGCGCGCAGTCCGGAACCGTGCGACTGCTACGGTCGCAGGTTCGAATCCTGCCTCGGGCATGGATGTGTGTGATGTCCTTAGGTTAGTTAGGTTTAAGTAGTTCTAAGTTCTAGGGGACTAATGACCACAGCAGTTGAGTCCCATAGTGCTCAGAGCCATTTGAACCATTTGTATTATCGTAAACAATGTGTTGACCTTGAATAAAAAGAATAGACTATACGTCACATAAACAAACAAAACAGCACCTAACAGGAAAGGAAATGAAAGGGAAAAAAATTTTAATGGAACAGCAGAAGGAAACATTTCAGTGTGAAAGTAAAAACGAAGGAACTCCTTGCTAAAACAAGTGACTTCCAGATTTTTAGTTCAAATATTATTATTGTTATTTTATAAGATACATCCGATGACAATACTTTTAGTACTGGAACAAAGTTCGTTCTGACAAATCCATTGTTGCCAAATGAATTCGAGATGGTGGATCCAAGATGGTGGCGACTGACATGGCAATGTCGCAATGACATCTTGGTGAGAAGTTCAAATTCTGGCGGGAAGATAGGTCAATTGGGCTACCTCCACTAACGTAGCCGCCTCCCTTCCCTCTTCCACTCCTCCATAAAACGGCGGGAAGTTCAAATTCCATCAAGACAATGCAACACACCACAGCTACTTCCCTATCCTTAAAAAATGGGGGGAAAATAGCTCACTTGGGCTACGTCCACTAACCTAAGTCATCCGACCGCCACCTCTTCCTAGAAATTGGCGGGGAAAGGACTCAGACTGTGCTGGATAGGATGGACATAAGTCTTTATTTTCTGTGTTTATTTAAAGAATTAGACGCATTATTGCCATCAAGTGTATTCATCACGAGGTCCGGAGTCTGACTTTTCTTCACTGCTTCACACTCTAGCAGCTATGTTGCCAACTTTCTAAAACGAAATCAGTTTAAGGTGTCTACAGTAAAAAGCCAGGAAAAGTTAAAATAAAACAAAGTATATCATTGTGTTATTAGCCCATTTTAGGAAACCAGGATATTTTGTCGTAAAAATATGTTTAAATAAAGATCTTTTTGTGAGATTCTTTCGCACAACTTTCTTTTTCTTACAATAATAGTAAAAAATGGTGTCTGCTATGTATTTACAGAACAAACTTCACAATATCTGCACTGTAATATTGCATTATTTCTTACACTATAATACAGTATTACGTTATTTGTAGCACTTAGCAGCCTAATGCACTTAATAGAAGTTCACTTCAGTTATTGGAATATTGTCTGTTGCATCTGTGAAGCGAGTGATTTCTGACTCATCCTGCAGAAACCAAAGTGTGCCTTACGTAAATCGACTTCCTTTATTATTGTGAAGTTGTGATATTTTGCTGACGTCAGCTGTGCTGCAACAACGTTTCCGGTAATCTCTCCAGTTCTCATATTTCATACTTTCGTTCTTGGTTTTATGTATGTGTATACTGATGAGCCCGGAACGTAAACCAACAAGGCTTCAGTTTGCTTTGTTGTGCTTTTTAATTCAGTCTATCAATACAATTTCACGGGATTCTAAAGCGTGTCTTGAAATCTTAGTTAAGTGCAAATAATTTTCATTTAATCAAAGTGAAGTTCAGTTCTTCCCTGCACTCAAGAAAAACAGTGACTAGCGACTGTTAGTGAACAGTTGAACATAATAATCGCAGTTTTCGTAACAGCGTTGTTTCGCATTATTTGCTTAAATTATAATTTGCAGCTTATTACGGTAATATTTTAGTACAGTTAATTCCATCTTCAAGCATAGAGAGGTTTGTACTCAGACAATTAGTACACAGTAGCCGAAAGAGAGCTACTTTCTATACCTGAAGGAAAAAATGTTACGGTTTTGCTTATTCGACGTAGTGTACAATAGGCTATAGTAATGATATGTTACTCTGAGTATGTTTTACAAACTGTTATCACACTTTAATATAGCCCACGCCTTAAGTTTTCGCTGTTTTTTGAGCGAGATAATGCTTCTTTATTAAGGGTACTGAAGCGTTTTAGCGTGTAACATCTTCATACACGAACTGGTCATATAAAGAAAAGTAAGCTGCATGCCTACTTTCTTACATCGGGCTCTCTCTTCGCAACCTAACGAAGTAAATACAGCATGATGTGTTTCCGCAGTGCAGACTATAATACGGTTTGTCCTGGCTATAAACTCGGAAGTTCGAACCAGCACGGAGCCGACGCTCTTAATGATGTATTGTTACGGACAGAAACCAGGTGAGTTCAAACGCACCGCCGCAGAACAATAATGTAACGTCCGTCGTTCGACTATTATCACGTACAAAGGCAGTTTATAGCCGGCAAACAAACGTTAGCTGTTACGGCGTAAGCGCAGTGGGCTCCTATTCATGGGAGACTGTCATTTGGGCCGAGAGGCATTCCTGGTGCCGTCACTCCCAGAACAAACGCCTGCACATTGTGCCGCCGCTTCCGACGGCTGCGTGGCGCAAGAGGTCATTGCACAAAGTCGGAATATTAGGGCATTCCGCAGCTTCCTCGTGCGCCTTCTTGTGTTATCTTTGGCCACACGATCCTGCTTGCCCACGCTATAAACCTCGTTATTATTACCGTCACGCGGCGCTGTGCCACACATTGTCCCGATTTTCGCTTCTCCAGCTGTCGTTCTTGAGGTGCTACGCTAGGTTCGAGCCTCGACACAGAGAATCTCCTAGTTATTTCTTCATACTTGGGTGACTTACTAATGCTGTGGCACATTCGCTTTCCACTCACAGTGCTACACTGCCCATTAACCTCTTCAGAGTTATAAATTCTGACTGTAGGTCAGGACTGTTCATCGCTGTATCTCGTGGCGTAAAAGTGCCGCCAAAAACTCAAGTGTCTTGCTCATTTTTTATTTATTTTTATTTACACGTTAGTTTCTGTAGGACCAAATTGAGCAGCAAATCTCGAAGGTCATGGAACGTGTCAGTACACAAAGTTATAACATAACAGATAAAAATAAAATGTTTATGAATCCGAAAAAAGTCAATCCATAAATTTCAGTAATCGAAATCAACAACACAACAAGAATCAGGTTAATTTTTCAAGAAAATCCTCGACAGAATAGGAGTGACCCATGAGGAAACTCTTCAGCTTCGATTTGAAACCGCGTGGATTACTGCTAAGATTTTTGAATTCGAGTGGTAGCTTATTGAAAATGGATGCAGCAGTATAGTGCACACCTTTCTGCATAAGAGTTACGGAAGTCCGATTCAAATGCAGGGTTGATTTGTAACGAATCATTTCACTGAATCTGTTAACCCCACTGGATAACGTTACCTCGAAATACTCCCAGTATACATTGAAAACAGCTCCTTCAGAAACTTGTTGCTACGAATAATGGAAAAAATAAATAAATGGATGAACAAAACAAATAAATGAAAAAGTAGTCGACAGATGATGCGAGCAAAAAAATTCACGAAGGTGCTACAGATTGTTACAAATAGTTCAAATAGCTCTGAGCACTATGGGACTTAAATTCTGAGGTCATCGGTCCCCTAGAACTTAGAACTACCTAAACCAAACTAACCTAAGGACACCACACACATCCATGCCGAGGCAGGATTCGAACCTGCGACCGTAGTGGTCTCGCGGTTCCAGACTGAAGCGCCTAGAACCGCTCGGCCACTCCGGCCGGCACAGATTGCTACAGCATACACTCCTGGATATGGAAAAAAGAACACATTGACACCGGTGTGTCAGACCCACCATACTTGCTCCGGACACTGCGAGAGGGCTGTACAAGCAATGATCACACGCACGGCACAGCGGACACACCAGGAACCGCGGTGTTGGCCGTCGAATGGCGCTAGCTGCGCAGCATTTGTGCACCGCCGCCGTCAGTGTCAGCCAGTTTGCCGTGGCATACGGAGCTCCATTGCAGTCTTTAACATTGGTAGCATGCCGCGACAGCGTGGACGTGAACCGTATGTGCAGTTGACGGACTTTGAGCGAGGGCGTATAGTGGGCATGCGGGAGGCCGGGTGGACGTACCGCCGAATTGCTCAACACGTGGGGCGTGAGGTCTCCACAGTACATCGATGTTGTCGCCAGTGGTCGGCGGAAGGTGCACGTGCCCGTCGACCTGGGACCGGACCGCAGCGACGCACGGATGCACGCCAAGACCGTAGGATCCAACGCAGTGCCGTAGGGGACCGCACCGCTACTTCCCAGCAAATTAGGGACACTGTTGCTCTTGGGGTATCGGGGAGGACCATTCGCAACCGTCTCCATGAAGCTGCGCTACGGTCCCGCACACTGTTAGGCCGTCTTCCGCTCACGCCCCAACATTGTGCAGCCCGCCTCCAGTGGTGTCGCGACAGGCGTGAATGGAGGGACGAATGGAGACGTGTCGTCTTCAGCGATGAGAGTCGCTTCTGCCTTCGTGCCAATGATGGTCGTATGCGTGTTTGGCGCCGTGCAGGTGAGCGCCACAATCAGGACTACATACGACCGAAGCACACAGGGCCAACACCCGGCATCATGGTGTGGGGAGCGATCTCCTACACTGGCCGTACACCTCTGGTGATCGTCGAGGGGATACTGAATAGTGCACGGTACATCCAAACCGTCATCGAACCCATCGTTCTACCATTCCTAGACCGGCAAGGGAACTTGTTGTTCCAACAGGACAATGCACGTCCGCATGTATCCCGTGCCACCCAACGTGCTCTATAAGGTGTAAGTCAACTACCCTGGCCAGCAAGATCTCCGGATCTGTCCCCCATTGAGCATGTTTGGGACTGGATGAAGCGTCGTCTCACGTGGTCTGCACGTTCAGCACGAACGCTGGTCCAACTGAGGCGCCAGGTGGAAATGGCGTGGCAAGCCGTTCCACAGGACTACATCCAGCATCTCTACGATCGTCTCCATGGGAGAATAGCAGCCTGCATTGCTGCGAAAGGTGGATATACACTGTACTAGTGCCGACATTGTGCATGCTCTGTTGCCTGTGTCTATGTGCCTGTGGTTCGGTCAGTGTGATCTTGTGATGTATCTGACCCCAGGAATATGTCAATAAAGTTTCCCCTTCGTGGGACAATGAATTCACGGTGTTCTTATTTCAATTTCCAGGAGTGTATGAGCAGTTAACCAGCGTTACACAACAACTACTTTGAATAAACGATCAAAGACCAGGCATGAAGGTACATGATCGTGGATAATAACACTACGCTGAAGACTTTCAGTGAAATAACGATCAGGAAATGAAGAATATGGCAGAGTACTGGCTAAAATTAAACTTCGCCGACAAAATTTTTGAAGTAGTCCCAGCACATTTTCCGAGTTTGTGGTAGATGTTGGGTTGTCATCCGTCCCGATACATCGGAACTGTCACTATTATAGACTTTCTTACCCCAACAATAAGAAAATTTGTCCCATTTTTGTAAAATACTGTTACGAGATTGGCTTAAATACTGAAGTAACGCCATCTGTTAGCGTAACATGTAAATGCAGCCTCACTTACTTTTATTTATGTTAACAAGATTGTGTTGGCAAGGTCGTCCGACAGATGGCGTTGCATGTTCCGTATCCTGTATCGACAATAGAACCACCTTCTACATCTAGAGTCATCATTCGAGAAAATACCAGACTTCTCCAGCAGTACGGGCTGGAACCATTTAACGGTATAGTCGGACAGTTCCCCTTTGAATAGGAATCTGATAAGACGATTGTTTATAAACGTAGTGTAAACAATGAGTGCAAGTTAGTAATGTTTACTGCGGGTATATATAGGGTGTTCCGGTAACAGAGTGCAAAAAAGTAACAGGATATAGAAAATGCTCCATTGACAAATTGGGGTAGGGAACCTGGAGTCAGAGAAGCCGGCTGAAGGAGATATGGAAAGATATGGAAATACACTTGTCTACCGCTTTGTCTAATGTTACTTTTTTCCAGTTTATTTACAACCAACATGAGTAAAAGTTTAGACGTACAGTGCTGCTTATTTACATGTATATCCCTTATTTCCAGCAAGGAAACGAGGAGGACGAGACTGATTACTAAGAAGTATTTTTTGGTCGCTGGATTGGAAGGGAAGGTCCTTTCCAAGGCCTGTGAGATCACCTGACCTGAATCCCCTTGATCATTTCCTATGGGGATATCTACACTCACTTGAGTTTGAAACCCCACTGGATACGAAAATGGAATTAGTTAGCAGGATTTTAGCTGCCTGTGATGTGAATCAAAACATGCCAGGGATAATTGTCAGAGTGGTCGCAATCTTGTTCGCCGATGTCATACGTGGATTGAGGTTAATGGCCGTCCGTTTCAGCACATGTTGTGAGACACAGTACAAATGGTACTTTCATTGTGTCAGTGATGGTATTTGCAGTTAACGGTAACTAAAAAAACTAAACTCCGCCCGAACAGGGCAGGAAGGCCCAACGGTACAGACCGGCCGCCGTGTCATCCTCAGCCCACAGGCGTCACTGGATGCAGATATGGAGGGGCATGTGGTCAACACATCGCTCGCCCGACCGTATGTCAGTTTACGAGAGCGGAGCCGCTACTTCTCGATCAAGCAGCTCCTCAGTTTGGTTCACAAGGGCTGAGTGCATCCCGCTTGCCAACAGCGCTCGGCAGAACGGATGGTCACCCATCCAAGTGCTAGCCCAGCCCGACAGTGCTTAACTTTGGTGACCCGACGGGAACCTGTGTTATCACTGCGGCAAGGCTGTTGGCCCAACTTTAACTAATGTAAATAAAAAAGTACACAGTACTGTGATTTTATTCCTAGTATCTCCTTAAGCTGTCTTCTCCGACCACAAGTTCCCTACCTCAAATTGTTCAGCGCAGCACCCTCTTGTGTCGTGTCAAATTTTTGCACGCTCTTATGGAAAGTATATAGTGACGTTTACTTTGACGACTAAATTGTTATTGTCGACTGTGTACATTGTAGTGCTTACCATAGCATGCAAAAGGCCTAAGGATGGAAACAGAAAGTGTCACTCTTCGGATGAATGCACAAAAGAGTTACCTTTTGTCCCGGAAGGACGTACGCGTCCGGAAGCGTTGTATGACATTTGTACCTGTTTGATTTCAGTAACTCACGGGAGTAAGGCAGATCTGAGGCATCACATTTCTATGAAGAACCATACAAATAGATTAGCGGTAGCATCGACAGCAAAGCCTGTTTCTAAATTCATGGTGGAAGAAGATAACCAGGAAGAATTACTCGTAGCTGTTGCAGAACTAACAACAGCTTTTAAAGTTCTCAAGCATCATTAACCCTTCCGTTCTGTTGACTCTACCGTAAAAGTGAATGCTGCAACGTGTCCCGAGTCCAATGTCGGCGCAAAGATATCTACAGCCAGGAGCAAAGATATACCGATTGTTAAAAATATCCTCGCCCAACTGTCATTGCTACAGTCCCATTTCAGAGTGTCCCGACGAGGTTCCTGCCAGAAATAGCAATCCTCGGCATGCTCTCCAGAGAGTAGTTACACATTTATTGCGTGTCAATTGATTTCTTACCCCCCTTCATCTTTGAATTTGCACCACGCTAAAAATATTTAAGGTATATGCTGTGTATAGGTATATTGTTGGGAACCATTTTTTTTTTTTTGATGACTACAGTAATACCCTTAAAAACTCTTCGTTCACAACCTGGCGTTCAGTACTGGTCGGATCTATCTTTGGCTTGTTTTTCTCCGATAGCGTCTGTTGTAAGTTGACAGTGCGGTAGTGTTACTGATGAAGAGTTGATCGACACGCATCTCGTGCGGAAGAGGGCCACGACGACGCCATCCTTATCTTAGCTGATACTGCAGCGACGTTATCCTCACAACGCTTTTGTACAGGCGGAGGTGAGTGAAATCTTATGGGACTTAACTGCTAAGGTCATCAGTCCCTAAGCTTACACACTCCTTAACCTAAATTATCCTAAGGACAAACACATACACCCATTCCCGAGCGAGGATCAGCCGCACAGTCCATGACTGCAGCGGCTTAGACAGCTCGGCTAATCCCGCGCGGTTGGCGGAGGTGAGGGGGCGGGGGTTGGGGGTGGGATGGGGCAAAGAATGGAAACGTGAGAAACACCATAGATTACCCTGCCTAGTATTGTACAGGAAAAATGTTGGCATCCAACAACTTCCAATCATCTGGGAACGAATAAAAACAGGTCCTTTACAGGGGAGAATTTAACTACGTTCCTGTGCACAGTGAAATACTTCCTCCTCTCATTTCGACATAAATGTACCACCAAGCAACTAACATACAAGCGTGACTGAATACTATAACTACTCTTGATAATAATAATAAGTATCTGCATACTTAACTCACAATACTCAAGTCAGACAACAATGTTTACGGGGTGCTTTCTTTTTAGAAAAATTCGTCGATCACATCTTCATATTGTAGTTGCCGTGTTACGTTGGAATTAATACAATGGACGGCATGGCTTTTGACTTCATCCTGCGACACTGATTTTGGCAAATAATTCGTGGTACTTTCGAGTTGTGAGAAAGAGCCTTCGGCCGAACATTCGGTTGCAGCTGTTAACAAAAGTGTTCGTAGTAATTCTCAAAATTAGGAAACATTTCTTGAATGTGGTTTTCGTGCAACACTCTATACAAAGTACTTACGGGGAAGATTTTTACTTCCTTGCTTTTTAAGTATGCTTTGAAATGAAAAACCTCATCATTCAAAAAGGCTTCCAAGTCCTCTTTGCAGCCGTGCTGCAGTTTTATAGCACATTTCAATAGTTCAGTGATGTCTCGTCCAGGAAATTTACGCGGAACTCAAAATTTGCAATAAAACTCTTCCAACGACTTTTTCTTTTTCTCGAATGCATATCAATCTGTCTATAATAAAGAGAAATGTATTCATCAGAAAATCCTCTTTTCCTTCAAAATTAGTACCAAGCTCGATTGTTTCATCCACTTTCAGCTGTCTTGGCTTTTCCCTTTTTGTGGCTGTCTTGTACATTTTTATCTTACTCTTTTCGATACCAGCGTTTTCATATGTATCGTACATTGAACAGCTTTCTCGAACGTATTGAATTAAATAGTGGTACAACTTCATTCAATTCCAATATGGGTATCGACACTTTGCAACAAAGTATTTGTAAAATTAAATCTCTTCAACATCACTGGTCAAAAAGTTGCCATTATCGCACTTTCCGCACTCGACTGCTCAGGATTCCAGTTGCCTCGCCTCTAGTAATGCCTTTCGAGTTTAATCATTCTGATTGCCGAACCAAAGTTGATTATTTTTTCCCAGCTAATATTGTGACTTTACCAGGCACCGTGACGACATGGCAATCCTCTTTCTGACGGTCGTTTTACGGAGAGTAAACTGTATAATTTTGACTGCAAAATATTGCAACTATCCGTTGGAGCAGGGATAAAAGTGTAATTTTGTTACAAGAAACGGAAATATGAAGCACCTTGAGGACAACGCACTGCAGCACACTATTCTGCCAAATTGAGTGAGTAAGCTGTACACAGGGCGCACACACGAAAAAGGTTGCGTATTTCAATTCTGGCTTGGATGATAGAGTAATTACCAACCATATTGCTTGCATTGTCATATGACTGACTTCCATAGTTCTATGAGTTCGACGACAATGTCTAATGTTCTGTTTTGATGGACAGGAATTCATGGTGGGAACGTTGCTTGGTTGTGCGTTTAGGCCTAATAATTTATTGCAAATGATTTTCAGCGTTCTAGATGTGCAATCTTTGCGACCCAAGTTAAAACTGTTGTTCCGAAGGAGAATCTTTGATCCATGTTTAAGGATCAACAAACGTCTTTCCCTAATCGAAACCGGTTACCACTGACATGTGATTTTTAATTTTTAACAGAAAAAACTTGTGATCAAGACTGATTATTATTTCACGTTTCCATATCATATGTTTGGCTCTATCGTTGGAGTTGCGGCAGCCGAAAGTGGTACTATTTGCCACCCAGATAATAATTGCTGCACCTAACTTAGTCCGTCTCCATGTTGCTTGAGTGGAGCGATATTAGATGTTTAGCAGCAGAAACGTAATTTACTTGGAAACGAGCTACTGCTGTTCCTCTTAGAAGAATCAGCTGTAGTTCCTTGTATTAGTAGTTTGAGAAAATACTAACAGCCGTCACCGGGACCAACAATTCGGATAAAATAAAGAACCAGTGGCCAATAAGGTATTTTTGAATGTTTGAGAATTTTTCTTTCCCTGTTGAGTCTGAATCATGTAAATATTTACCTCCGTATCAAAATGTTCAAATGTATGTGAAATCTTATGGGACTTAACTGCTAAGGTCATCAATCCCTAAGCTTACACGCTACTCAACCTAAATTATCCTAATCATAAACACACACACCAACGCCCGAATTAGGACTCGAACCTCCGCCAGAATCAGCCGCACAGTCCATGACTGCAGCGCCTAAGACCGCTCGGCTAATCCCGCGCGGCACCTCCGTATCTTTTGGGACAAGCTGGTTATCAACAGCGCTATCCGAAGACGTTTCATAACACGTTTCATAGTGTCTCCTTCGAAATAACTGCTGTGTATAGTGTCTTGCACCTGAGACAACAGTGGGTCCTTCCGTGTGCAGATAGGCCAGCACTTGTGGGGATACTGTATAACGGAGGATTCGATTCAGCGATGTTAACGCGAATGCATAATTCTATTCTTTAGCGGCCTATTGGAAAAACTAATGATAAGTTGAGGCTGTGAGTACGGCCACGAAGTGAGCTCGTATAGCGCAGTACGTAGACAGAACTGCCAGCGAGAGACAGGGACCCAATTCGATTCTAGTACGCAGTATTAAACTACGCTCGTTCCGAACAAGTGCTGAAAGGCCCAACGTTACCAACCAACCGGCGTGCCATTCTCAAACGATAGGCGTCACTGGATGCAATTATAGAGGGGCATGTGGTAAGCACACCGCTCTTTCGTCCGTCGCCAGCTTTCGTGAGTGAAGCTGCGCTACTCCTCAGTCACGTAACTCCTCAAGTGGCCTCATAAGGGCTCAGAGCATCCCATTGGCCAACAGCGCTAGGCAGATCTGGGCGGGCACCCATTCTACTGATAACTTAAGTGATCTGAAGGGAGTGTTACTACAGTGTGAGGCTGTCGACTGTTCGCTATATTGTCGTGTCACATATATCCACCGTAGTGTACAAGTCGATATATATAAAAAAAAATACGCAATTCTTTTTCTGTTTCCATGTACATCTTGCATGTGTGTGTGTGTGTGTGTGTGTGTGTGTGTGTGTGTGTGTGTGTGTGTGTGTATGAATGTGCGTGCTCGCGGGCTTGTACTAGCGCATATTAATTTTGCGAGGTAGACAGGAAGAGGCAGTACTTAACACCGCATCTATCAGACCAACGATCGTGAATCCAACATGATTGTTCGATATAGGTGTGGGTCACCCTGTGTTGAGAGGAAGCGCGCTGTGTTATTTGAGCAAAAGTTCGAAATTTTTTTTGTGAGGTATTTACATGAAGATACTTTGAAACGTCCCATTAGAAAAATTTATACACGACTGGTCCTTATGAAACGTCCCCTTTGAAAAATTATACAAGACTGTGCTTAAACTGACACACAATATTTTTAGCGCAACGGAATCTGACTTTCAAAAATCCCTACGAAAGAACGGCCCTGACTAACAATAACCTATACGTTTCACGAATCACTTACCTCAAAAAATCTTCGTTACTCAAGCTACTGCAATACAGCGAGCGCCACTACTGCCAGCTAAATAAAAGATTCAAACTACTGAAGGCACTAACTACTGATAGGCATAGTTAGCAAATGAACGATTTTAATACAGAACAAACAATGTATTTACCTTAATAGTCATAATATATATATCAGTTTGTGACAGCAATTCTTACAAATTTCAAAACTCCGCCATCTCTCTCCCCACGTCCATCACTGCTGGCGGATCACCTCCAACTGCGCAACGCTACGCGCTGTTAGCATCCAGCTGCCGCTGCCCGACACTACAATGGCAGACAACAATGCAAACTAGCCACAGACTGCACACAGCACAGCCAGTGATTTTTCATATAGAGCGCTACGTGGCGTTACCAATAAGAAAACCTAAAGAGCCTACTTACATAGCCCCCATGCTCCCCACAACAAATTTTTACAAATTGTTTTGGGCAGTGGCCAATAATGATTTGATAAAATTTTTCATAATTACTTTAACAAAGATATCAAATGCACACACTTATTGATACAATGTTGGTCAAAAGCTAAAATTTTCTCACAGTCCATATAGACAGTCCTGATCATTCCTCACAGTAAAATAGTAGTGTTTTTCTCAAAGTCTGAGTAGTAAAAGAAAATGCACACAGAAGTAGTGGATTTCCATGCAGTCTTGAAGAAGTAGTGTTGTCCTTCCAACGGAAAGACAGTGCTGACTCTTGACATGCAGACAGGTAATAGGCCACAACAGAGCAAACCCACAGCAGAGTCAGTCGAAGTTGAAGACTATTGGTACTTAGGTCATCAGAGAGCAGACCCATTGTAGTCCTGGTAGAGATTAGGGTATTGGTGGGCCACCAGAGATGCAGACCCACTGCAGTCCTTGTAGAAATAATGGTATTGGTGGGCCATCAAAGATGCAGACCCACTGTAGTCCTTGTAGAGATGGCTAGCAGCTATCTGTTGCGACTGTGCAGGTGCACAATCACCATCGAAGAGTCTTGCGGAGAATATAACAAGTCCATAACCACCACTTGTGCACTCAGAAAAATTGTTTTGAAATGTCCTTAGAACCAGCAATGCTGTTATCCAGTCCCTTACTGAGTTATTAACACACATGCAAACACTATCAGTCCCTACTTCTCACATATTATCCATATACAATGACCAACAGAAACGTGTGCAGTGAAATGTAATTTACAAGTTACTTAATTTGATGAACTGGTGTCAATTACAATTTTATAACATAAGAATGCAATAACAAAGTTACAAAATACATCTTTAAAGAACATAACAATACAGATAACATTTGCAGTAGTATAGGCATTACAAAAGAACGGAAATAGCAAATACATCAGTGTTACAAAAATTATGACATAAGTACATACATAAAAGATCAGAATAACTTTTGAAACATCAACTTCACACATGAGCATTAAAACAAAACACAATAAATAATGTCTGAACATATTTACAAAGAAAATAACATAGTATTTGAAAAATTCTACAACATAAATCTTATTAGCTAAACACATAAAGACAGGAAAAAGACAAATACCCAAGGGTACATAAACACATAGACGGATAATACAAAAGGAAAGGACAGGGTTTGTTTTACTGCAGTATTTTGCATAGAGATCTCCCTTAGTTCATCATTATTCCCAAAAAGTCCTATCTAAACCTGCTTTCTGTATTCTGTTCACATCCTCTTTCAAAAATAGTTTTTCTCCACTATACACTACTTTTTTGGCCAAACCATTTTCTTAAAGCTTCTCTTCCAGTTCAGTTAGTTTCTTATATAGTCTACCTCCTCTTAAGCTAACTTAAATCTACTGAGCTCAGATGCTAAACTAAGGGACGAGGCAATGCAGCAGCACAACACAATTAACACAAACAGCAATGATAAAAAAAAACGGAAATTGGCAAAAAAAGGCAGCAATATTACAACTAATATAAGGCAATGCGCAGCAAACAAGAAAATCTGACTTTCAAAAATCCCTACGAAAGAATGGCCCTGACTAACAATAACCTATACGTTTCACGAATCACTTACCTCACAAAAATCTTCGTTACTCAAGCTACTGCAATACAGCGAGCGCCACTACTGCCAGCTAAATAAAAGATTCAAACTACTGAAGGCACTCACTATTGATAGGCATAGTTAGCAAATGAACGATTTTAATACAGAACAAACAATGTATTTACCAAAATAGTCATAATATATATATCAGTTCGTGACAGCAATTCTTACAAATTTCAAAACTCCGCCATCTCTCTCCCCACGTCCACCACTGCTGGCGGATCACCTCCAACTGCGCAACTCTACGCGCTGTTAGCATCCAGCTGCCGCTGCTCGACACTACAATGGCAGACAACAATGCAAACTAGCCACAGACTGCGCACAGCACAGCCAGTGATTTTTCATACAGAGCGCTATGTGGCGTTACCAATAAGAAAACCTAAAGAGCCTACTTACAACTTGACAGCGTGATTGGAAATTTCTTCAGAAATCGCACACTTCGAGCAACGAGGTCCTCTATAGAATCGGCAAAGAAACGAATACATGGAATCATTGACTATATCGCTACCTGTCAAACGATAAGAGAACAAATACAACCTGTGTGAGTTGCGACAAGACGCAGTTAAGCATCTCTGGCCTCAATGATGAGTCTTACGGTTGAATGTTCTCTAGTGCGCGACAGCAGTGTTGGCAATTCTTATTGCTGTATATGGCTTATTTCATGGGTGTGTTTGCAGGCAATAATTCGTTAGTCACACCTAACGGGATTTCTAGCTTATCAGTTTCTCGTAACATTTTTTTTTTTTTTACTAACATTAAATGCATCATAAATTTTAATCCACATCTGACATGTGCGTAATTTAGCGTTCGCAAAAAGCTTTCGGATAAAACCGGATCACTCCCAGCTAGGTTCCAATAGACTCATCCACTTGTACCCGCATTTTTAATTTGTGAATATGGTTTTGTTAACTCGATGATAGCCTATAAACTATTTGTAAAAATGATAAAAACAAATTAATTCTGACGTTTCTACAATATCTGTTTGAGTAATAATAAATAAAGTGAAATTAACATAAGCTTTAAATACTGCTGAGCGCTGGCTGATGGGGTTGATTATCCTTGCATATAAGGGAATTTTTCACTACTTCCAGCCTTCTTTATCATGTGTGTGTTCTTTAAGACGTAGTGCTAAAATTCTACATAGTCGAATTCGTAGTTGCACAGGATCTGTAAGATTGCTTCAAGAGAGTTCACCTCCAGTCTGTTCCTTACCTCAATCCACTGGATGTACAGAAAACAAATACGACTAATGTTGATGGTCTTGAGACAGCAACGTATTAGACGTAACTTAGTGGCTTGCGAATGTTTCTGTTCAGTCTAAGAGACTACACTTGGGTAGCAGCTATGTCATCGGCGGCCAGTCCTTACCGAGGGATTAAGGTGGATCATCCCGATTTTGATCTTATAGTACTGCTGTGGTTAAAGGAAGAATTAAGTGACTGTGACGATTGTGATGAGAAATTTGTAATAGACACTGATCATGATTCGGTATTTGAACTGGAGACATGAGATGATGAGCGAGAACTTAATGAAGAGGTTGGTTCAAATGGCTCTGAGCACTATGGGACTTAACATCTGAGGTCTTCAGTCCCCTAGAACTTAGAACTACTTAATCCTAACTAACCTAAGGACATCACACACATCCATGCCCGAGGCAGGATTCGAACCTGCGACCGTAGCAGTCGCGCGGTTCCGGACTGAAGCGCCTAAAACCGCTCTGAAACAGCGGCCGGCTGTTTACAGTTCCTTTATTCAAAAGGTACCGTTACCGGTTTCCAATCATTACGATTCAACTTCAGTCGGTCTTCATGCTTTCATTAGACATGTGGTGGTTTTTTTTACATATTAATTGCCGTGAAATGATTCGGAGTGTTTGCTTTCACAGTTTTCGTGCAACGGAAGTTAATACATTCCCACTGCATTCTTATAGTTGCACACGTATATTTTTCTCACTGAATACTTTAGATTTGTCACAAAATAGATTTCTAACATGTATCAGAAGACTAAAACGAGAAACCAGCATTAAAGTTTGTCTGACCTAACTTCAGCAGCTACGCTGTTCTGACAATGACAATGTTAAAGTGGCGCGTCAATCAGTTTTCACACCTCTTCTCAAATTGTAAGGCCTGAAACTGTTACTACGACACAACTAGTCTTCAGCCACAGTACCGCTTAAAATAAATTATTATATCAATGTTGATACAGTGATTACTGTGGGGCTATGGTGGTTTAAAAAATAAGCTAAAATGTATTAACGTGTAGTGTTGTATTCAGTGTAATCAAAATCTGTAAAAATTTTTATAGAACATTATATATTTTAAAAAAATGAATTCCAGGACTTTTGAGCGTCCGACAACAATTTTTCTGGACCCCGTATGTTATGACGATAAACCGGGAAAATACCCGTTTTCCGGGAAGTCTGGTTACTGCAGCGTTCGCTGGGTTATTATAGTGGTTTGGTATTTAACTAATTTGTAAATGGAAATGATAATCTTATTTTATTACATTGAGTAATTACTAAACAATTTTTCTCCCGGCTAAAGATTTGAGCAAGTTGCTAAAGAACTCCAAGTTAACGTCGTGTTAAAGTGTTGTCTGTAAGTTGTGTAAGTGTCACTAAATCACAGTTCATACAACAAATTCTATACAACTATCGATTAAGATGGAAGCAGTTATCTTCAGCAAAATGAGCATTAAAACCACCGAATATCAGCCGCGCACAACACTGACGTATGTTACCTGAAACAATATTCTTCGCAACTCGTGCGTAATTAATTTCGGCTCCATACATCAGCTAGAAAGGTTTGTTATAACGATCGTGCTATGAGCACTGTTTTTAAAGAACCAGTCTAATTCGAATTATTTTCATTAAAATGAGTTCGGAACCACCGGTGCACATTTATTTTTACACATTTGTACTACCTTCGACATTTATATCTGCAGTGTTTCGTAGTCTAAATTTGCCCCTGAGATAATTATTAAGATGGCGACAGACAATTGATAGAGACTTTCTATTGTTAGAGCAAATATGTATTTTAAATGCTTATTAAACTTTACAGAAACTCTACTTTCGTATTGTGCACTATTTAGACTTCATCAAGCAAACATTTGATTTGTTTCTAAGCAAAACACAGACAAAAACGCGATACAAATCGCTATCATCAATGGCTGCGCTCCTTGCAGCGGAAAGAAATAATTAACACAGATAATGCTTACCGAGAGAGGAATTACAGTTACAAATAATTATTCATTCATGTTTATCATAATAATGAACTCTATTTTCAAGGAATAATTAAGAAATAATTACAATTTCTTAACAGACCTCAGTTTGATACGCGTCTTGCGTGCTGAACCTACAAAAGCCATCCAACAAAAGGTAAAAACAAAGGAAGACAGACGCAGATCATAAAATGAATTTACAATTATCATTGTCTTTGTATGCTACACATCGACATGTCCAATTACATCATAGAATATTATATAAATAATTAATATATATAATCGTTTACATTGTTTTTTTCATATGTCGAATAGATAATGTTTATAACTGTTAGAGGCATAATTTCCCCTCGTCGCACTGTAGCCAAAAATTTATCACGTGGATGTTACAATGCCCCTTGGGCTGAGAAAAAAAGAATAGTTTATCTATTGTATATATTTTTTATCAGTCCACGTAATCCACGTAGATTTGCCACTCTCAAGATGCAAATGTTTAGTTTAAATGTTTTTTTGTACATGACAAAATTATAGTTGAATCGAGTAGTTTAAATGACTTCAGTGACTGTATTATCTCGGAAATTGCTGCAAATACTTCCCGGAATAACTTATCCCCCCCCCCCCCCCCCCATTTGGGTTCACTGGACTCGGAAAACCGGGAATAAAACCATCCAAGGGGCTTCAAGAAAATACAGACAAGTACTTTTAACAGTCAGGCTTGACTTGAATATAATAAAATATGCTGGAAAATGCAAATGTATGACTCTGTTGTAAGCATCTTAGATAATAAATGTTTTTTCATGGTGGTATATCATAATTTCCAAAGTCACTCATTTATCGAATGTTATAAGAATTTGCTGCTGATGTCGTAAGACCGCCCCCGTGTCGAGCCGTTGGACCGCAGACAGGTAGTGGCTGCTGCTGGACACCCCGGCGGTGTCGGTGGGGCGTCGGCTGCCGTCGGCTGCATCGTGTTTTGGATCTGCTGCTGGCTAGAAGTCGCGCTGCAGCAGGTCTTGTTTCTCCTTTCCCACGTCCCTCAGTTTAAGACGGGTACATGAAATGTCAAAATATAAGCACCAGTGACAAGATAATTACAATTCTCATCCTGTGGAAAAGTTTATTAGCGTCCATTTCACCTGCATTCACACGGATGGAATTAGACTGTTTTTGGAGTATGTTCTGTATTTTGAAACTGTTCAACACAATGTAGTGATTCACATGTAAGTTTATCACAATATGCACATTTTGAACACTGCACCGTTAATCATACAAGTGTCCGTAGTGTGCTTTGTTTACTTAGGCGGAATATAAATATTTTCGCGACGCGCTGGGTAGCCAACGTTGCATTATTGTTTTGCCGCGCTGCTGGCTGTACAGTCTGTCACATTAAATTTGGCACACGGAGACGCTTCATATCAAACTACTAAAGGTCATCACTTCAGATTAATTTTTAATACAGTCAACAATAATCAACGTTCATAGCGTTGCTGCTAACTTTGACACTCCAAGAGCGTTCATAAGGTTACCTGATCACAGTTTTTATCACTGTTCATGATTATTCATAATGTAAATCACAGTTCTTCACGCGTCCACTAGTTCCTACGAAACACGTTTCACTGTTCTGACTGCTGTCAGTAGTTTTCCACAGTACTTAACAGACAATCTATATGCAAATCACACTTTTCAAGTAATGAGGTCTGGTACACTTGCACATAAGTTCATATTATCATGACTGAATAACAAAATTTAAAATTTTACACTGTCACATAAACATGAGACAATATAAAACTTTCAGAACCTACTACATTATCTTGACCTTGAGATCATTAGTGAACTGTCCAGATAACGATAATGTCCTGCGAAACACGTTTCACTGTTCTGATTGCTGTCAGTAGTTTTCCACAGTACTTAACAGACAATCTATATGCAAATCACACTTTCCAAGTAATGAGGTCTGGTACACTTGCACATAAGTTCATATTATCATGACTGAATAACAAAATTTAAAATTTTACACTGTCACCTAAATATGAGAAATATAAAACTTTCAGAACCTGCTACATTATCTTGACCATGAGATCATTACTGAACTGTCCAGATAACAGTACATTTCCATTTTTATTACAGATACATATATTTATATATTTCTATTTTTTATTTTTTTATTCGGATTGTTATTTACCATGCTTTTGGGACAGATGTCCATGTTCGGTTTATCTAACCGGAATGTTGCTCATAAGAGCATTTTAAATGACTTCGTAATGAAACCGTGTACGTAAATCAGTACACATTAAGATTTCACTTCACTAGTGGTGAAAGCAGTTTATTTTACTTATTTTTATTTTTTTTTCAGTCACACAGCTCACATACCACCAACACTCACTACGTGTGTGGGACTACATGACTCGATCTTATGAAAATATTTTTGTTATATCCATTCTTACACACGAACAAATACATTATTTAAGCATTTTAATCATTTCTATCCTACGTATAGAAAGGTAAAATTCCTCACATTTAATGCAACAAAACTCAAGTGTTTATCACGTTATTTATCCCTTTTAGAGTAAAAATACATTTATTATGGGGATTCTCTACTCCTTGATCAAATAATTCAAGAACATTGCAGTGTAATACTTGACATAAAAGCTTATAAATTAATACATACATAATATTATCAAATTATTACTGCTAATTATTTTACCATAAACATTATATTTACAGTTATGGGGTAGTGCACTTGCACTTCTGATTGATCCTTTGTATATTCACTTCGTTTTTCTTCGCCCAGGGGACCGAGTAAGGTGCTCTGCAATAGGTCTTGTGCTGATATATCGTTATTTCGATTTTTGTGACACATCTGTGGGTGCTTATGATCCAACACTAACAACTTCTGTTTGCTGACAAAGATTCATTTTTCTCATCAGCGGAATGTTCGCACCGAACTCCCGATTCAGCATTAATATTATGTGTCGCTGTTGATACTTAAGTGCACATGTCCCACGGGCGAGATCAATTACAGCTTCCCTTTCCCGAAGGAACTCAAAACCCAGAAGCACCAGAACTGACAAGTTATCCATTAGTAGGTGGTGGTGGTGGTTAGTGTTTAACGTCCAGTCGACAACGAGGTCATTAGAGACGGAGCGCAAGCTCGGGTAAGGGAAGGATTGGGAAGGAAATCGGCCGTGCCCTTTCAAAGGAACCATCCCGGCATTTGCCTGAAACGATTTAGGGAGATCACGGAATACCTAAATCAGGATGGCTGGTGACGGGATTGAACCGTCGTCCTCCCGAATGCTAGTCCAGTGTGCTAACCACTGTGCCACCTCGCTCGGTATATCGATTAGTAGGAACGTGCATAATAAGCCATCATTTCCCAAGGAAACTTCCACCGGTGTCCGGTATTTTACACTCTGTGCCTTTTCTCCCAATGCCCCTATAACCTTACAATTTGCAAAATCGGCAATCTCCTTATCTCCAATACCTTCTTGAAAAACTGCGTGTTCATAACTGAAACATTCGCACCTGTGTCAAGCAGAATAGTAGTTGTTACACCATTTACAGCTCCGGTGACACTTGCTTGGATATTTTCTCTTTGTGGCTTATCAGAGACGCAGGTTCCTGATATAGCTCATCTTCGATCCTGTTGCCATCCTGATACCGTACCATGTTTATTTTTTGTTCTGTCGATCTATTGCCTTCATTGTTGGCCTCGGTCACCTGGCGGAGGCCTACAGGGACCGAAATTAGTTTGTTGGCTTCTGAGTGTTTTGTTTTGCTTCCGAAGGTACCTCCACTATTCTAACATGTTGTGAGTTTTCAGTCGGAGGAGGCCTGCTTGGATCCCACCACGGTGAATATTGATTGCTTGGTATAGATATAGCCTGTACATAATTTATTGGCTGACCTGAATTGATAGAATTTTGCTGCGGCTGCCAATGACTTGGCCCTGGCTGTCGCCAATATTCAGTCACCCCGCTTATTTTTAGGCTTGTCTGATGTCACTTTGTCTCTTTCGGTTGCTATTGTTATTGTTTGGATTTTCATTGTGGTGCGGCCTCTGATTACCATTCGGTTGTTGATGTTCTTCGGCCTTTTGATAGTTACTGTTATTATTATTAGGATAACCAGAATTTTGGTTGTAGGGATTCTTACTATTATTATTATTATTGTATTTTCCGTTACTTTAAGCTTTACTTTTATTTTTCTTTGGACTACCTTCGCCCCTATTTCCATTATTTCCATTCCATGAATTTTTCTATTAGGACTATTATTATTGCTGATCACGTCAGAATTTTTTCTGGCGTCTTCTTGCACTAGATCCAGAGAATGAATTACAGACAGAAATTCTTTCAGATCGGTGTCTGTAACATTAAATAATTTTTCTCTAATATGTATGGGTAATATAGCTTTTAACACTCGCAGTAAGTCTTTCGTGGTTACTGGTTCATCCCAGTAGCGGGTCATGTTAATATATTTTTTAAAGTGCTTTCTTAAGGAACCTGACTTCGTATTGTACATTTCTGCATTGTAAACAATTTTACGGAGTCGCTCTTGAGTAGACGCTGACCAGAATTGATAAAGGAAAGCCTTCTCAAAGTCGTGGAAAGTCTTGCAAGCTTCTGCTGCATTTAATGCCCAGAGCGAAGCATCACCAGAAATATGTGAAACCACAAACTGTATTTTCTGTTCTTCCGATCATGATTTTGGAAGAACACTTTTGAAGTTTCGAATGAAAACTACTGGATGTATGTTTTTCTTGCTTTCTTCGTTAAATATTTGAAACTGTCTATGCTTAATCAGGCTTTCTTCATGCATCAAAGTAGTTAAGTGCATGGAATTGCTATCATTCACAGGTGGTGTTGTTACTTTATTACAAGTACATTCTATTCCACTATTATTGTTCCTTGGTGTCACATATTGTTCTGGTAATATCGGTTGATTACCACAATTTGGTCTTCCTTCTGGTGCATTAAAATTCGCATTTAGATTATCTGCTATCTTTTGCCTGTCAGTACCAGTGTTGTTATTACTGCATATTGTCAGATTTTCAAAGTTTTAATATTCAGAGCTCAGCACCCTGGCTACTTCTGTTCGGACTTGCTTTAGTATTTCCGAGGGAATATCCTCGTGCATTGTTTCCACAGCGGTAGCCAAGGCTTTGAATTGGTTCTCTAGTCTATCTACTTCAGTTTGAAGACTATTGACCTGAACTGGAATGTTTGTTAACGGTTCAATAGTGGTTCTTACTGCATCGATCTCCTGCTTAAAATGGGTAGTAATAGCTTTATCACGATCTACCAACACTTGATTTATCCTACGGACAATTTCTTTATCTCTTCCCAGAAAAATATTGTTTATATTTTCCATAAATTTCTTTTCCTTTTCTTGGTCCCTGAGCTCCTGTTGCTGTTTTTCTATAAGCTTTTCCTGTCTACGTTTCTCCTTTTCCTGCTGACGTTGTCTTTCACGCTCCTGCTCTTTAAGCTCGCGTTGTTTTTCACGCTCCTGCTCTTCAAGCTCACGATGCTTTTCACGCTCCTGCTCTTTAATAGTAAACTTTTCAAATAATCCTGTATGGACATAGTTTGAGCATTGTTAACTTCTACCTCTTGCCTAGAAGAAATATTGTCATTAATTCCTAACTGGACGAATGAAGGAGTGTCAGTTTGTTTTGCCAGCTCCTCGGTTTTACTATCACTCGGGACATCAGGTTATATCATTCATAATTAAATTTTCTACTAATTCTACAGAAAAATGGGTAGATACTAAAAGGCATCAGATAGATTATATAATGGTAAGACAGAGATTTAGGAACCAGGTTTTAAATTGCAGGACATTTCCAGGGGCAGATGTGGACTCTGACCACAATCTATTGGTTATGAACTGTGGATTAAAACTTAAGAAATCGCAAAAAGGTGGGAATTTAAGGAGATGGGACCTGGATAAACTGACTAAACCAGAGGTTGTACAGAGTTTCAGGGACGGCATAAGGGAACAATTGACAGGAATGGGGGAAAGAAATAAAGTAGAAGACGAATGGGTAGCTCTGAGGGATGAAGTAGTGAAGGCAGCAGAGGATCAAGTAGGTAAAAAGACGAGGGCTAGTAGAAATCCTTGGGTAACAAATGAAATATTGAATTTAATTGATGAAAGGAGAAAATATAAAAATGCAGTAAATGAAGCCGGCAAAAAGGAATACAAACGTCTCAAAAATGAGATCGACAGGAAGTGCCAAATGGCTAAGCAGGGATGGCTAGAGGACAAATGTAAGGATGTAGATGCTTATGTCACTAGGGGTAAGATAGATACAGCCTACAGGAAAATTAAAGAGACCTTTGGAGAAAAGAGAGCCACTTGTATGAATATCAAGAGCTCAGATGGAAACCCAGTTCTAAGCAAAGAGGGGAAAGCAGAAAGGTGGAAGGAATATATAGAGGGTCTATACAAGGGCGATGTACTTGAGGACAATATTAATGGAAGAGGATGTAGATGAAGATGAAATGGGAGATACGATACTGCGGGAAGAGTTTGCCAGAGCACTGAAAGACCTGAGTCGAAACCAGGCCCCGGGAGTAGACAACATTCCATTAGAACTACTGACGGCCTTGGGAGAGACAGTCCTGACAAAACTCTACCATCTTGTGAGTAAGATGCACGAGACAGGCGAAATAACCTCAGACTTCAAGAAGAAAATAATAATTGCAATCCCAAAGAAAGCAGGTGTTGACAGATGTGAAAATTACCGAACTATCAGTTTAATAAGTCACAGCTGCAAAATACTAACGCGAATTACTTAGAGACGAATGGAAAAACTGGTAGAAGCCGACCTCGGGGAAGATCAGTTTGGATTCAGTAGAAATGTTGGAACACGTGAGGCAATACTGACTATACGACTTATCTTAGAAGAAAGATTAAGGAAAGGCAAACCTACGTTTCTAGCATTTGTAGACTTAAAGAAAGCTTTTGACAATGTTGACTGGAATACTCTCTTTCAAATTCTGAAGGTGGTAGGGGTAAAATACAGGAAGCGAAACGCTTTTTACAATTTGTACAGAAATCAGATCGCAGTTATAAGAGTCTAGGGGCATGAAAGGGAAGCAGTGGTTGGGAAGGGAGTGAGACAGGATTGTAGCCTATCCCCGATGTTATTCAATCTGTATATTGAGCAAGCAGTAAAGGAAACAAAACAAAAATTTGGAGTAGGTATTAAAATCCAGGGAGAAGAAATAAAAACTTTGAGGTTCGCCGATGACGTTGTAATTCTGTCACAGAGAGCAAAGCACTTGGAAGAGCAGTTGAACTGAATGGACAGTGATATAAGATGAACATCAACAAAAGCAAAACGAAGATAACGGAATGTAGTCGAATTAAGTCGGGTGATGCTGAGGGAATTAGATTAGCAAATGAGACACTTAAAGTAGTAAAGGAGTTTTGCTATTTGGGGAGCAAAATAACTGATGATGGTCGAAGCAGAGAGGATATAAAATGTAGACTGGCAATGGCAAGGAAAGCGTTTCTGAAGAAGAGAAATTTGTTAACATAGAGTATAGATTTAAGTGTCAGGAAGCCATTTGTGAAAGTATTTGTATGGATTGTAGCCATGTATGGAAGTGAAACATGGACAACAAATAGTTTAGACAAGAAGAGAATAGAAGCTTTCGAAATGTGGTGCTACAGAAGAATGCTGAAGATTAGATGGGTAGATCACATAACTAATGAGGAGGTATTGAATAGAATTGGGTAGAAGAGGAGCTTGTGGCACAACTTGACTAGAAGAAGGGATCGGTTGGAAGGACATGTCCTGAGGCATCAAGGGATCACAAATTTAGCATTGGAGGGCAGCATGGAGGGTAAAAATCGTAGAGGGAGACCAAGAGATGCATACACTAAGCAGATTCAGAAGGATGTAGGCTGCAGTAGGTACTGGGAGATGAAGGAGCTTGCAAAGAATAGATTAGCATGGAGAGCTGCATCAAACCAGTCTCAGGACTGAAGACCACAACAACAACACAATGGGTAGATTGCTCTGCCTGAGACTCTGATGTCATCTCTGCATCACTATGCTCATTCGGTTTATTTTTCTTTTGTTTAACCATTCTATCACCAATATAGCACAACAAATGTATAAATCACTGACAAGCACCAAATGACACAGATGTTTTTATAACTAACACATATACACAAATAACACTCAAAATTATTCTCGCAGCCAGAATATTCAACTATTACTACTTATGGCTGCGGGTACTAATTTTAATTTAATATTCCACATGTAGCGGATGTTTCACAGTTGTGAAGTTATTTGTGTGTCTGGTACCAGTGCAGATACAGATTCGTACAGCAGTTTGGTAGGAAGATGTCAATGCTCATGAAACAAATAAACAATCAGTGATTAATAGTTTGTTTTGAATAGATCACGATTTCAATTATTAAAATGAATAAATGTGTATTGGTGGCCGCACGTTGGGCGCCAGTGTGGCGTTCGCTGTGTTATTCAGTGGTTTGGTATTGAAATAATTTGTAAATGGAAATGATAATCTTATTTTATTACATTGAGTAATTAGTAAATAATTTTTCTCCCGGCTAAAGATTTGATCAAGTTGCCAAAGAAATGCAAGTTAACGTCGTGTTAAAGTGTTGTCTGTAAGTTGTTTAAGTGTCACAAAAAATCACAGTTCTTGCAACATATTCTATACAACTATTGATTAAGATGGAGGCAGTTATCTTCAGCAAAATGATCATTAAAACCACCGAATATCAGCCGCGCACAACAATGACGTATGTTACCTGAAACAATATTCTTCGTAACTCGTGCGTAATTAATTTCGGCTCCATACATCAGCTAGAAAAGTTTGTCATAACGATCGTGCTATGAGCACTGTTTTTAAAGAACCAATCTGATTCGAATTATTTTCATTAAAATGAGTTCGGAACCACCGGTGCACATTTATTATTACACATTTGTACTACCTTCGACATTTATATCTGCAGTGTTTCGTAATTTCAATTTGCCCCTGAGATAATTGATAGAGACTTTCTATTGTTAGAGAAAATAAGTATTTTAAATGCTTATGAAACTTTACAGAAACTCTACTTTCGTATTGTGCACTATTTAGACTTCATCAAGCAAACATTTGATTTGTTTCTAAACAAAAAAGACAAAAACGCGATACAAATTGCTATGATCAATGGCTGCGCTCCTTGCAGCGGAAAGGAATAATTAACACAGATAATGCTTACTGTGAGAGGAATTACAGTTACAAATAATTATTCACTCATGTTTATAATAATAATGAACTCTGTTTTCAAGTAATAATTAACAAATAATTACAATTTCTTAACAGACCTCAGTTTGATACGCGTCTCTCGTGCTGAACCTACAAAAGCCATCCAACAAAAGGTAAAAACAAAGGAAGATAAAACGCAGATCATAAAATGAATTTACAATTATCATTGTCTTTGTATGATAAACATCGACATGTCCAATTACATCATAGAATATTATATAAATAATTAATATATATAATCGTTTTCATTGTTTTTTTCATATGTCGAATAGATAATGTTTATAACTGTTAGAGGCATAATTTCCTCTCGTCGCACTGTAGCCAAAAACTTGTCATGTGGTGTTACATTACCCTAGCAAAATCAGTAATGAGAAGAATGAAATATAGTAGCAAATGTAAATAATCAATAAACACTGTCGTCTTTCTAGCATCAAAAGCTGTTGGAAAAGAAGTTACAGCGAACTTCCCCAATTCTCGAAGTAATGTAACGCAGGTGCTGTTGCTTAGGCTGAGTATTCCCCTCTGTGCCTCGCTAATACCCCTTGCTATTCTCTCTCAGTAGCGATTAGCTATTCACTGATCGCTTAGGTTGTAAGTAGGCTGTTTAGGTTTTTATGTTGGTAACGCCATGTAGCGCTCTATATGAAAATCACTGACTGTGCTGTGTACAGTCTGTGGCTGTGTTGCATTGTTGGAATTTGCCATTGTAGTGTTGGGCAGTTGGCTGTTAACAGAGTGTAGCGTTGCGCAGTTGGAGGTGAGCCGCCAGCAGTGGTGGATGTGGGGAGAGAGATGGCGGAGTTTTGAGAGCGGATGATCAGGACGTGTGTCCCATGAACTTATATATGTATATAACTTTTGAACACTATTAAGATAAATACATTGTTTGTTCTTTATAAAAATCTTTCATTTGCTAACTATGCCTATCAGTAGTTAGTCACTTCAGTAGTTAGTATCTTTTATTTACCTGGCAGTAGTGGCGCTCACTGTATTGCAGTAGTTCGAGTAACAAAGATTTTTGTGAGGCAAGTGATTCATGAAAGGTATAGGTTATTGTTAGTCAGGGCCATTCTTTTGTAGGAATTTTTGAATGTCAGACTGCGTTGCGCTAAAAATATTGTGTGTCAGTGTTGATCAGAATAAGTAAAGAGCGAGATGTCTGAGTATGTTCACTTTTGCTCAGCTGTTTGAAAATCAAGTAACGTAAGCGGTTTACCAGCACAGTAATTCAATAATTTTTCTAAGGGGACTTTACAAGGTGTCACGTACTGCTAATTTATTTAGCGTTCTTTGTGGTATACACATTCAAGCAAAAAATACCCTTGTTTTAATTTAAAATATCGCCACACTACTGACAGAGTGTTCAAATGATCCTTGATTTAAAGACTGGTTAACAGAGGTTCCTGATAAAAGTGGCAAAGTAATGTGTAAATATCGTAAATTCGTTTTCCACGCCAAACGTAGCGATATTGTACAGCACATCAAAACACATTCCGTCCTCCAGCATAAGTTCGTAATGTTTAATTGCACGCCTTTTAACATTTGTAAATATTACAAAATATTTATTTATTTATTTATGCATTTATTTTACCTGGCAAGATTAGGGCCTTCAGGCCCTCTCTTACACCTAACCAGGCATACTCAGATTGAACGAGTTACAGTTTCTACTTAACATTAAGGACATATAGCCTATTATGCAGTATTGATGTTAAAGAAAAAAATAGATATTATAACAGTAGTACAATGATAATTATAACAATAAAAAATAATTATAACAATCAATAATAATAATAATAATAGTAATAATAATAATAATAATAGTAATAATAATAATAATAATGACTATGTATATGAAAGTAAACATACTTTTCTTTTCTGAATGTCAGTCCCATTGTTAGTTGGGAATTTTCTCGTTATGTTCTTGCAGCTTGTGAGTTATTCTCATCGAGCAGAGACATAAGACGATAGAATGGGGTGAAAGAGATATATAAGAGGTAGATAGGTTAGAGGAAGAGAAATAGAACGGTAAAATTCGACGCTGTGATGGAGAGGAGAAAGAAAGAGATGGGAGGGGCACAAGAATGGTGGCTATACCGTCCATAATATGTAAGTTTTGAGTTCCCTCTTGAATGTGGAGTAGTTCTGGATAAGACGCAGATCACAGGGGAGCGCGTTCCATAGTCGTATGGCTGAGATGGAGAATGACACGGAGAAAGATTTTGTGTTATGTAAAGGTACAGCCAAGATGATAGACGTATCCGATCTGGTGTTGCGATTGTGGAATGATGATAGGTGTTTAATGTGAGAAGATAAGTATTGGGGGCACCAGTGGCTAAGAAATCGATGAAGTAAGCACATCGTGTGGAGATCGCGTGCCGTATGTGGGCGTATCCAACCTAGCTGGGAGTATGAAGGACTGATATGATCATACAACCGAATATTGCACACGTATCTAACGCAAGCATTCATCACTAGCTCGAGGCATCTAGAATTTTCACTATTTGTGCCGTGTTGAACTACATCGCAGTAGTAAAGATTAGGCAAGACTAGTGTTTGGACTAATTTTTGTTTGACATGGGTTGGAAATATTTTTCTAAATTTTTGAATTGCGTGTAGGGAGGAGAGCGATTTCCGGCAAGCTGTGACTGTTTGTTCTTCCCAGTTTAGGTGTTCATCCAAGATTATTCCAAGGTCTTTTACTGTTTTTTGGTATGGTAGTTGGGTACCATTGAGGAGTATTTTAGGGACTGTTTCGCGAAAGTACCGGCTGATTAACTTTGGATGAGATATAAGTATGACCTGGGATTTCTTGGGGTTTAGTTTCAGACCTAGGTTCTGTGCCCATCGAGAAACAGAGCAAAGATCTGCGTTCATACTCGCTACTGCGCCAGCAATGTTTTTGGGGCTTGCACTTATGTACAGTTGGATGTCGTCGGCATAAAGATGGTAGTTGCAGGAGTGAATCACTGAAGAAATATCATTAATGTACAGTGAGAAGAGTAGTGGACCAAGGACGGAGCCTTGGGGAACTCCAGAGCTCACGCTTTTCCATGATGACTTTTCCGACCCACAAATGACTTGTTGACTTCTGTTTTTGAGGTAGCTGTCGAACCATTGTATTGCGCTGTTTGAGAAATTCAGCTGTTTCATTTTAATTAGTAATATATCGAAGTCAACTGTGTCAAAAGCCTTGCTAAAGTCAAGCAGTGTTAGGATAGTAGCTTCATGTCTGTCCATAGCATGTTTAATGTCATCAGTTACTTTGATTAATGCGGTTGCTGTACTATGGTGCTTTCGAAAGCCTGACTCATATTCGTCATGGATGTTATGAGTTTTGAGGTAATCCGTCAGTTGTTCATGGACGATGTGCTCTAGGGCTTTAGAAATTGCAGGTAGTATGCTGATCGGCCTGTAGTCACCTGGCGACTTAGGGTTGTCAGTCTTGGGTATAGGCTTAATTAAACTTTGCTTCCACTCAGTAGGGTATGTACTACTGACAAGAGACAGGTTGAAGATGTCTGTGATAACTGGAATAATAGTGTCTACGACGTTCTTAATCATGCCAATGCTCACTCCATCATTTCCTACTGCCTCGGAAGAGATTCTCATAATTGCCTTGTGTACTGTGCCGGTAGTGACATGTTTTAGGAAAAACTTGTCTCTCGAGAGATTGATATCTTGGGGCTGGTAATTTGTCGCTGCGTGGCAGTTTGCAGCTGTTGAGAAGAAATCGTTTAATTCTTCTGCAGACGCTAGATAAACAGCGTCAGATCTTCGCTTCCCTATACCGAAACTGCGCAGCTTTTTCCACAGTGCAGCAGGTTTTGATATGCCGCATACGACAGAGCGGGCATGTCTGATTTTGGCATTCCTCACGCTTTGCTTGGTTCTGTTTCGGAGTTTCCTATAAGCTTCGTACGCCTCGGGAGTTGGGTTACGCTTGAAGGCCCTATGTGCAGCATCGCGTTTATTCATTAACTGACGTAATGCAGTGGTGAGCCACGGAGCGGGAGCTCTCTTTACCTTAACAGTGCGTTGAGGAGCATGTTTATCATACAGTGCAATAATTTTGCGACATAATTGCCGAATTTTTTCGTCTAAGAATATCCGTGTGACGTAGTTTATTTGAATGCAAAACAGTTTTTTATCGAGCATCTTTAAGTGGGACTTTCTCTTAGGCATTTGGCGCACATTTCCACGTGTGAAAAGTTTTATGTGTATTTCTGACTTTATTTTTCTATTCTTGAAACTGCTACAACTTTTTTTATTTGTTTCACAACCAGGTAACTTAAAATGCCCAAGGGCGCGAAATTCGCTAAGAGAGCAAAATTATGAAATAAAGTGTTTATTTACAAAATGGAAACAGCCTATGCAAGATAGTGACTTTACTGAAGAAACCTAGAATGTCACTCAATCTCTTTTGTTTCCACGTAACAGTAGCCACGGACGCTCTCTTCCTTAACCGTTTTCTCAGACGCTTCAGTGCCACATACCTATTTCACCACATGTATGTTTTTTCTTAGACAGTAGGAGCAATGCTAGAAAGATTAGAGTTTATGTCCTCTCATTAGGGCAGTTATTAGCGACCGAAAGTGAGCTGGGATCATAAAGGAACTTGGAAGGAAGTCTATCGTGTTATTTTTGAAGGGCACATCATGGCCTCTTCCTAAATTTTTGGTTTAGTAGAATGGTGGAGGGCCTTAAATTAGGTTTCGGGTTTCCTGCAGACACTGTTTTGCTCCGTAAGCATAACAGGTGCATCGCAGTGTGGGAGTGAAGTGGCTCTGCAAAATTAAAAGTTGAATTTCGCGTGACACATTACGATTCTTGGGCCCGAAACTTCTAAAATCCACATAGACTCACAGCGAAATTATGTTGATATATGGGCCAAATGCAATGGCATGTTCAGGCTTACTGAAATGGTGCCAACAATTTGAACAATGCCGCACACACGTGGGTGATGCCCGGCGGGAAGACCAGATCTTGCACCAAGCGATTTCCGCCTTTGCGGAGAGCTGAAAGAACACCGTCCTCAGGGAAAGAGTTTTCCCAACGATGAGAACGTGATACAATGGCTCTCAAAAAAATGGTTCAAATATCTCTGAGCACTATGGGACTTTACATCTGAGGTCATCAGTCCCCTAGAACTTAGAACTACTTAAACCTAACTAACCTAAGGACAGCGCACAACATCCAGTCATCACCAGGCAGAGAAAATCCCTGACCCCGCCGGAAACTGAACCCGGGAACCCGGGCGAGGGAAGCGAGAACGCTACCCCACGATCACGAGCTCGGACGCAATGGCTCTCGGAAGATTCCGTAACCAAGAAGCGGATTTTTATCTTCGACGAACTGAACGTCTGGTAGCACGTTCCAAAAATTGTTTACAAAGATTAGGTGACTACGTGTTAAAAAGTACACTACGGAGTGTAGTGCAGCAATAAGCAAATGTTACTTGGACTACGATAATAATACCCTGGTGTCCAAAAGTAAAGCAACAAACGGCTATTTTCTAGTCCTGTGTCTAAGTATCGACATAATCATACAAATTGTAAATAAATGTGCTTAAGATCGTGTTTGGAACGGAAGATGGCATTCCGGTCAACGGACAACCACGCCAGTGATGCCAAGGGACCCATCAAAAGGAATACCATTTGTCAGATAGTCCCACATCCACAATCGGTGTGTACACAGTCACAGACGGTGCAATATGGCACAGAGAAAACGCCTACCAGCCACTCTGCAGTGGAGGGCCGTAGGAAGAATGGAAGCTGGACAGTCGCTAACTGGTGTGGCCCGATGGCTTAAAGTGAATCGTTCTGTTTCTGGGATGTGGCGACCGTTGATGGGGACCGAAACTTTATCCCAAAGACCAGGGCAGGGCCGACCACATGTGACATCAGAAATAATGGAACTGCCTTAGTACTGCATGGCAAGTGGCACCAGACCTCGAAACATCCGCTGCACGTATTGTGTTGAGGCAAACGGCGTACAGAAGGCTTCGGCAGAGTGGCCTCTATTGTCGGAGACTCTCTGTGTGCGTACTTCTGACGCGTCTTCAGAGAAACGAACGTCTATTGTGAAGTCGTCATCATGCCACCTGGTCGCCAATGTTCTTCTCACAGATGAGTCCCGAATTGGTCTGGAGAGTGGGTCTCGGCGTATTCGCATCTGGAGGGAACGTGGCAAACGATTTCGGGACACAAAGGAGGTTCCGTAACTGTGTGGACAGGGATTATGTTGACAATTCGAACAGTTCTTCATGAAATGTCAAAGATTAACTGCTGTCAGATATTGTGACGATGTCTTGAAACCTTATGCGTGGTTGTTGCGAGTTGCTGTGGGTCCAGGCTTCGTACTGAAGTACGGTAATGCTCGATCACGTAGAGCATGGGAGGTTGGTGTTTTCTTGGAAACAGAAGCTATTGCACGCATGACGTGACCTGCTCGCTCTTCTGATATGAGTCCCATAAAGCATGTCTGGAATCTACAGAGACGGCTTACATCTTGTCAGAATCCACCAACCACTCCTCAAGACTGTGAGCAGCTCTGCAGGAAAAATGGTCGTTAGTGCCTCAACATGAGACTGATGGTATTGAAAGGTGGCTACACTGAGTCACAGCGCCAGAGATTGCGCCAAAGATTATTATTCCGCCGCCCCCGCTGGGCGCAGTAGAGTAGTTCAGAGGATGCTGAGAGCAGTCGTTCTGCTGGGCGAGAGAGTAGGCGATCTGAGTGATGACTGAAATGTTGTACTGTTCGGTTGGTGTAATGTATAGATGGAAAAAGATGCAACTGTCAGAATATATTTGAGAAAGGGGATGGATTTTTGATTTATGATGCTGGTGTAATGGAATATTTTCGTCAGTATATAATGAGGTAAAAAAGGTATTACAGTTTTCTTTAATAACAGTCCCTCTTGCCCACAGGTACAGTCAACAAAGCATCTGACGCGTGTTCATTTATTAGACTTGTAATTCTGGTTTATATGTGCAATTATAGTATTTCTGGTTTTTCAATTAGTTCATTGTAAATGGTGTTTAAAATATATTGTCGTATTGAGAAATAACCGAGGCAGTTACATGTACGTTGAGTCACACTACCACACACAGAACAGTTCCACTTATTTTGTTGTTTCGTAGCTTTTATAGTTGCAGGGGACTTAATTAATCAATTGTGTCAATGGTAATTCCTTATCATTCTTTATTTTTATTTTATGCAGTCAGATTGCGTGCTAATACTAGTCACGTCAAACCGGTTACCAGACTTCGTAACCGCTCACACAGCTACTAAAATTATTGCATTTATTCATTAATATTATTCATTTCCTTTTAATTAAGCCCCCTTGCAATATCAGTCACAGCATGCCACGTCGTTGTCAGGCCTAGATTGCTGCCAGAGGTGGTCACACCCCATGCTGAGTACAGTAATCAGTGGTCGGAAAGAGTTTGCAAATCCGGTAAGTTGGAAGAAAACGAAGACCGTTGTTGTTCAACGTTATGCATTTTACAGTTGTTTACGTACTGTATTCTTTACGTTGTTTCTATATTATTATCACCTGTTTGAACTTTTTGTGGCAACATTAACGCAATCTTTTTAAATATCAGTATGTTGCTTTAATTATGGACACCAGTATATATTACTTTTGAAGTACCCGTACTCTCATACATACGTGATGTATCATAATCGACAGCGTAAACTGGGGCAGGTGAAAGTGTACTATAACAGAATCAAGCACGTTGCAGATGTCTCGTTATGTGCCGCGACCGACTTCAGTATAAAACATTGTCCTGGTTAGTACAAAAGGATTTAAGATGTAAACTTTCCGGTTTAATTCGGTTCAAATATCATCCATGGCCTAACACAAAAAACAGTTTTTCTTCAACATATCACACGTTACAATTCTATGTACGCTTGTACCTGATAAATGCGGTGTTCGACTTGTCTTATCCATGGCTTATCCTAAAAAGCAGTTTTACTTCAACACATCACACGCTACAATTCTACGTACGCTTGTACCTGATAAATGCGGTGTTCGACTTGTCTTGTCCATGGCTTATCCTAGAAAGCAGTTTTACTTCAACACATCACACGTTACAATTCTATGTACGCTCGTACCTGTTAAATGCGGTGTTAGACTTGTCTTATCCATGGCTTATCCTAAAAGCAGTTTTACTTCAACACATCACACCTTACAATCCTATGTACGCTTGCACCTGATAAATGCGGTGTTCGACTTGTCTTTCTCTCATTTCGGTGAAATTTTGCTTTGTAGTGAGCAACGAATTCTATGAAATATTGGAGGATCCTCTCGAAAAGCTTAACAAAATGTACATTTCGCTAATCTACAACGTCCAGTCACATTAACGTGACGGTATGTCAAAAGCCTGAGTTACCACCTTTTGCAGCGTGGACTGCTGCGAGACGTGCAGGAAGAGAGACATAAAGGTTCTGGAAGGTATCGACAGGGATGTGCGACCATGCCGATTCCAGTGCTGAGGTCAGCTGCGCTACGTTTCTCAGCTGAGCAGAACGCCCCATCGAGACGATCACACAGATTCTCAAAAAAAAAAAGTTGGTTCAAATGGCTCTGAGCACTATGGGACTTAACATCTGTGGTCATCAGTCGCCTAGAACTTAGAACTACTTAAACCTCACTAACCTAAGGACAACACACACATCCATGCCCGAGGCAGAATTCGAACCTGCGACCGTAGCGGTCACGCGGTTCCAGACTCGCCTTTAACCGCTCGGCCACACCGGCCAGCACACAGATTCTCGACTGGTGTTAAATCCTATGTTTAATGGTGAAGGAAGTACGGTTCTTCCCTCCTGGTGCTCTTCGAACCTCGCACGTACACTGCAAGCTATACAACACATTGTGTTGTCCTGCTGGTATATGGCTAGGAAAAACAAACTGCATATAGTGGTGGACATGGTCCCCGAGAATAGATGCATACTTGTGTTGATCCATTGCGTCTTCCAGAACGCCCACCGGCCTGAAACCTTCCAACGACTGTTGCAGGGTGTTTGCCTTCAGGCGTTTCACTACATAAGCGCCAGCGGCTAATTGTTCGATGGGGCATAAAAAGTGATACGTCTGGACTGGCCACCTGTTGACACCGAGCGGACGTCCAGCTGTGGTACTGGCTTGAAAATACCTGCCTTCGTCGCCGATGAACAGTAGCCAGTATGGGTGCATGAACCAGGCGCCTTCTGCGGAAGCCCATACGCGGAAACGTTCGCTGAAGGTTCGTTGATGACCCCTTGATTCATCTAGGCCATCACTTGCCCAACAATTGCACGTCTGTTCATTCGCCCGTACACACATCTGCAGCCGTCGTCCACACCTATCATGTACAGCCCCTGGTACACCACAACTCCTGACTTGGCGCCGATTTTGCATAGCGCCATTTTGTTATGCACTGTATCCTTCCAACACGGCGAACTGCTTACATACAACAAATTTAGCAGTTTCTAAACTGCTTCCAACCTTGTCCCGAAATGCAATGATGGTGCCCTTTGGGATGTCAGATATATCGCTGTTTCCGCAATGCGACTATGACTACACTGCTATTCACGTTCCCCGATAGCGCTTTATATACCCTACACTGCTGGTGCTGGTGCTGCCACCGGCCGGTTGTGAGTGGTTACGGTACGTTGACGTCGAACATAGGTGGTGGTCACATTAACGTAACTGGTAATTGTGGTTTTTCAATCGTATGAATTGTACTGTTTTGTGGCAAAAAATCTCAACCTTTTTAAATTTCAGTATGTTGCTTTAGTTATGGACACCAGTATATATTACTTTTGAAGTACTCTCGTACATACGGGGTGTATCATAATCAACAGCGTAAACTGAGACGACTCCAGACACAAAAATGCGTAGGCTTGAGATCAGGAGATTCTGGGGGACAAAGTACAACGGCATCTATTCATTTTTTACTGTACGTACTGACCCTTTGGACGTCAGCTTACACTAGCAGCGAAATGTGCCCAGTTGCCATCATGCATGTACCACATTCCTTAACGTTGTGCAAGAGGAACATCCATAGTACTACTGGAAGTTCCTACAACTTAAATCCGATATCTCTGACCATCAAATTTTTTTTTAAGAATGCGTAGTCCAGTGAAACGATTGCCTAGTACCTACATCTACATCTAAATGGTTACTCTGCAATTCGCACTTAAGTGCCTGGCAGAGGGTTCATCGAACCATTTTCAAATTACTCTTCTACCATTCCACTCTCGAATGGCGCGCGGCAAAAAGATCACATAAATCTTTCCGTTCGAGCTCTGATTTCTCTTATTTTATTATCATGATCATTTTTCCCTCAAGCCACGCATTCAGCGAGAAATGTTGGTGATGTCGTGACTCATGAACCGCATTCATGTTTGCATTACACTAAAAATATGAAATGTACGTAAATATAATATTACTAGTAAATCTCGGTTTGACTGCAGCCTGTTCTGTATCCACTGGCCAAAATATCACTTGTAATATGGCTGTCCATAGCACTTCGCGATTTTGTTTAAGCTCTGTTGAAGTTATTTGATACTGAAGGGTAAATTTTGTTAGTACTCGAAAGTATTCGATTTCTCGCCAGCAGTGGGTGTGTCCTCTAGGGTCAGCAGAAGGCATTTCACCGTGTTCAAAAATCGGGGATCCAACGCCTCCTTGGGGGCAGAAGGTTTTCGTGGATATGGTCCCATTTGTCGAAACAATTAAACTGGGGAGTTATTGACGCTGATACACTACTGGCCATTAAAACTGCTACACGAAGAAGAAACGCAGATGATAAACGAGTATTCATTGGACAAATATATCATACTAGAACTGACATGTGATTACATTTTCACGCAGTTTGGATGCATAGATCCTGAGAAATCAGTACCGAGAAACACCACCACTGGCCGTAATAACGGGCTTGATACTCCTGGGCATTGAGTCAAACAGCGGAGCTTGGAGCGCGTGTACAGGTACAGCTCCCCATGCAGCTTCAACACGATACCATAGTTCATCAAGAGTAGTGACTGGCGTATTGTGATGGGTCAATTGCTCAGCCACCATTGACCAGACTTTTTCAATTGGTGAGAGATCTGGAGAATGTGTTGGCCAGGGCAGCAGTCTAATATTTTCTGTATCCAGATAGGCCCGTACAGGACCTGCAACATGCGGTCGTGCATTATCCTGCTGAAATGTAGGGTTTCGCAAGGATCGAATGAAGGGTAGAGCCACGGGTGGTAACGCATCTGAAATGTAACGTCCACTGTTCAAAGTGCCGTCAATGCGAACAAGAGGTGACCGAGACGTGTAACCAATGGCACCCCATACCACCACGCCGAATGATACGCCAGTATGACGATGGCGAATACGCGCTTCCAATGTGCGTTCACCGCGATGTCGCCAAACACGGATGCGACCATCATGATGATGTAAACAGAACCTGGATTCATCCGAAAAAATGACGTTTTGCCATTCGTGCACCCAGGTTCGTCGTTGAGTACACCATCGCAGGCTCTCCTTTCTGTGATGCACCGTCAAGGGTAACCACAGCCATGGTCTCCGAGCTGATAGTCGATGCTGCTGGAAACGTCGTCGAACTGTTCGTGCAGATGGTTGTAGTCTTGAAAGCGTCCCCATCTGTTGACCCATGGATCGAGACGTGGCTGCACGATCCTTCACAGACATGCGGATAAGATGCCTGTCATTTCGACTGCTAGTGATACGAGGCCGTTGGGATCCAGCACGGCGTTCCGTATTATCCTCCTGAACCTACCGATTCCATATTCAGCTAACAGTCATTAGATCGCGACCAACGTTTCACCAGGCAACGCTGGTCAACTGCTGTTTGTGTAAGAGAAATCGGTTGGAAATTTTCATGTTAGCACGTTGTAGGTGTCTCCACCGGCGCCAACCTTGTGTGAATGCTCTGAAAACCTAATCATCTGCATATCACAGCACCTTCGTCCTGTCGGTTAAATTTCGCGCCTGTAGCACATCTTCGTGGTGTAGCAATTTTAATGGCGAGTAGTGTAGTTATTGACGCTAATCGACTTGCACAGTCAAGGTGCTGACGATAGCTACGTATCTTCCCCGAGGGCGCTAGAGGGTAAAGTTTGCCTTTCTGTCCGCACGTCAAAGAGGAGCAGCCTAGTGGTTAGCCCTCAGTGTGAGAACGTTGTTTCCCTCCAAGATTACATACATTCTAATCCAGAGTAACGCCACCGGCACCAGACGCAGTGTGGACGATGCTGACCAGTGGAGAGAGACTGGGAGGAGTGGGAAGTTTCTTCCTATTACCCTGGTTTTGAGTTAGAGAAGGAAAAATATTCGTGTACCAGACTGACTGCAGAAATCAGCTGCTTGGGAATGTGGAGTTCAGGAGAGTACTTCAATTCGTGAGGATTCGCTTCCCACCTCTAGTCTAGTGCTCACTGGCACCCTCTCTTTGTAATGGAAAAATGCAACTTCTACTCAGGCAATAGCGTAACCAATCTTCAGAGCAGCTTACATTTAACTGATTTGGTTATGCATTTTGAATGCCTAGTTATCTTTATTAATTATTTGTCTCATTCAATTTGCTCTTGTGAACTGACCAGACTCGGAAGTCTGAAATTCATTTCTACCTCCTGAAGTATTCCAACTAACCGCAAGTCCAATGCAGTTTAGAGTCATTTTAGATTACTTCGCGACACCTCTCAGGATGTTTTATTCTTTGTCAATTGTTCACTTGACTGGTTTTCTATTCTTGATCTGACTTACGAAGGGTTTTCACCATATTATTCCCCACACATTTGGTGACAAAATCCATTTTGTATAATAATCTCCATTCAGTGCGACGGCGTTACGCCACCTTGCTCGGAGGGCCTGTATGCCCGCATGGTACCACTATACAGGTCGATATCGGAGCCAATGTCTTGCGTGGGACGATGTTCGACAAAACATGGTCACGATCAGCCTCCTAAGGCACAAGAAATTCCGGACATATTGATCTTTCTTGCTCTTTAGCTTCTTCTGTAAGACAGCGAGGAATACAGCGGGTACACACCTTTGAGTACCCACTTGTGCAGCGAGGTGCTTAACAGTGATCCGTCGATCACCTCGTTTGAGAGTGTCCGCACGTTCCAACAGTGTAGAAGTTACGGCTGTGTGTGGCTGGCCGGCACCCAGGAGTTCGAACGGGTTTGCCCAACCTTGTTGAGATGATGAAACACGCTTCGAATAACCACTCAGCGTGCTTTTGTTCACTGCCAGGTCTCAAACATTCTGCAAGCGCCTAAAAGTATCTGCGATGCTCTGGTTTTCCAACAAAAGTATCTCAGTGACAGCTCTCTGTTTGGAAAGCACCTCCGTTACAGACGTCAGTTTGGAGGTTACTTACAGCTCCACCACCAATCGGAACTTCACGAAACTATAGGGGATGAAGCGGTAGTGTTCCACGATGTCCCACAACATATTTTGCCCAGAAAAAAAGTGTTGCATTACTTATTGAACGCCCTTCGTACATTTTGAGATCCCTAATGTTCTATGATTTCCCTATGGTTACGCGAGCCTTAAGTGACAAGTATAACCATGTGCATTTCTGAGATGTTTGCTTCATTGTGAAGAGTCTCTGTTATGTGCAGCTGCCAAACACTATTTTTAATTATGTAACAGATGCAAACGTGTAACAAACGTCACACACATGTTTTTATTTGCGGGAATAGTTGATGCACAAGTTATTGAGCCTCACTTTGACTTCTTCCAGGTCTGCTAATTGTGTCACTGTTAATGTTAATTGTGTAGTGCGTCCCTTGTAGGAACATTTTGCATACTCCACGTTTAATTTCTACATTCACTAAATCAACTAATCACACGCTAATACAATTCATGTTTACTACGCGAGGCAGGTAATTTTCAGACTTCAGGACTAAAGTCCCTTCAGGACGAAAGTCCCTTCACTGAGATACTGAACTCGATGAAGATATTACGTGTACACTGTAACTCACCTGTATCTACGGGTTATTACGTTAAGATCAGGGTCGCCACCGACACTAACCATACAACCAAAGGTTTGGTCGAGTCGGAACATAAATTAATTTGATCACAGACCAAAAACTCATAAAAATGCATACGTCGTGATATCGCTCGTAGGGGATGCGATGTAATTAATAGTATTGCCCATGCACTGCTCATTTAAAATAAAAAAGAAAATGCATCGACACTGTGCATAAGATCAGCTCCCAGCAACACACCTCAAAATAAGACTTAATCTAAAGCATTTGTTTTAAAATAAAAGAGGAAACTAATCACTGGACCTGTGCGTAAGGAAACGCGTTGGATGTGATAACGGGAAAGCTATGAGGTGAGTGGCTTAGGTGCAAAAACGTAACCTCGGAGTACAAGAGAAAATTCTGGATAAAATCATTTATACCTAAGATTTGTACACAATTCCTGATAACATTAATTCCTAAGACATTAAAGAAAATCATCGGTACATTCAGCATTGTAATCTACACCTAAAATCATTGGTGTGAACCATTCATACAACTGCTGTTGCCTGATAACTGATCGCAATAACTCGTGAAACGGCACACGTTTCGCAGTACACCCGCGAGCCCACGTGGTTTGTGAAGATGCAATTTCTAGGTATCGTGGCCAAGTTGCAACAATATCACATCACAATCTTTAAAACAAACATGAGACAGTTAGTGATGACGGTAGCCCAACAAACTCTAATGTTCAGCCACGTGGTTGGCTTCCCACGGACGAAAGATTAATAGAGCAAGGAAAATTTACGAGAAGGCAAAGCTACAATATTTAGAAAAGTAAAAGCTTATACAGGCACAGCTGAAAGCAAACAGACATTCATACAGAAGCGAGCGCTAACTTCTTATCGACACCTTTGTGTGGCGCTCTTCCGGCTGATCCAAGTCTGCTACAGAAATTTACTAAAAGAAAAACCTGCCTAGGTTTGCACTCCTTGCTGCGACAAGGCCAAGAAATCCTTCAGAGTTGAAAAGCGAGACCAAAAGCTAACAGCTCTCCTCTTGCCAAATAACACAGCGCCAAGCGGTCAGTCTAGCTCACCCTTCTTCGACTGGAGCACAGCTGTGAACGCTTCCCGTACCGGCGGCAGACTGCCCCCCTTTTTCTTCTCCAGCCTCTTCCACGCTCTTCGCGGCTCGGAAAACCCAAAGATGCAATTTCCGCCACTAACCTAACGCAGGTGGATTTCTCACAAGTAGCACAAACCTCTTTGCCTACTTCACCACTACCAGAGTTGGCTAATCTGTACAACTGCTTCTGAATCTGTATGACTATCGCAGACTTTCTGCAGCAGACTACGCCACAGTCTAGCAACTTGACACACAACCACATTCATTCAGTCACACCACTATGAGAGTTATGAGAAAAGAGAAACAAGGAAAAGAATGAGAAATGCCAGTGAAAGTGGGCTACCGGATCAATGAAATGTGGCTACAGGACCCTTTCAACAGCGAAGTGCGATGTAAAATTCCCCATATACAAATGTGACTCCTCTTCGAAGTTCTTGTAGAGAGCTGAACATTTCCTAAAACCATGTCCTCATATTTGAATGTAATGCGTGCAGGCCTTCTTGCTCCCTTGCGACGTGCGAAGCTACCGCGATGTCGAAAACACTGATGGATTATTTTGCTGTACTGTTTTCGGGATGTTTTCGTTCAGGGAATTTCATGTCGGTACCCTCGTGTAGCTTACTGTGCTGTCCTGCCGTACATGTAGCCCATTTCCCTATAACCTTCTGTGCTGTAAGGTGCCACTGTGACTGCACCTGACACTGCTCAGACGAGTGACGTGACTGCTTTGACTGTGCGTTGCATTTATTATGTTGGTTGTGTACGATTGTCTTGATTACCACCTATCGCCAGCATTTCTCTAAACAACAACACATCGCGCAACGCTTCTTGTCCGTATTACACAGAGCATAGTGATGTTTATAACGAAAGAAGTTAGTATTTGCTCGTGATCACACATTGCCAAATTATCTCGCTAACGATTGGCTTTGGAGACCCATGTTTACAAGATGTTTTGCTTAATAGAGGAATACTTTCATTCGTTTCCACAATGAAATTTTCACACTGTAGCGGAGTGTGCTCTGATATGAAACTTCCGGGCAGACTGAAACGGTGTGCACTTGCCCACGAAATGCAAAGTTCCCGAGTTCGAGTCCAGGTCTGCCACACAGCTTTAATTTTATAGGAGGTAACTTTCACTCGTGTCAGTTTTGGCCATTAATTGTGACACACCCTGTCTCCTCCTGAGTTATGTCAGTGAGCTTGATCGTCAGCGGCTGAGTGCGGGTTTGGCGAACAGCTGGTGTTCAGGGTTGTGGTGATGAATGCGGCAAGTTCAAGAAGTGTCGGCCAGTCTCGCCAGTCCCCACTATCACAGTACCAGGTACCACCTGTCGTTGCGCCCTTGAACGTTGTCTACAACAGGGAACAATGGTCCGGGCCTCTGGGCTAAACCACTCCCGTCACCCCTACGTTATAAAAATGTATAAAAGACATCAGTTGTGGTGACGTAACCTAAGCCTGTGAAGGCAATAGTTTCTATCCTGTAGCTTCAAGACTGCATGGAAATCCACTATATCTGTCTGCATTTCCCTTTACTGCTCAGACTTCGTGCATAAAATTATTAATAATGTGATGAATGATCAGGACTGTCTTTTTGGACTGTGAGAAAACCTTTGCTTTTAACCAACAGTGTATCAATAAGTGTGCGCATTTGATTTCTTTGTTATTGTAATTGTGAAAAATTTTAACAAATAGGTATTGGCCAGTGCCCCAAACAATTTGTAAAATTATTTGTGGAGAGCATGGGGGCTAAGTAAGTAGGCTGGTTAGGTTCTTATATTGGTAACACCACCGCCACGTAGTGCTCTGTATGAAAATCACTGGCTGTGTTGTGTGCAGTCTGTGGCTGGGTGGCATTGTTGGAATTTGCTATTGTAGTGTTGGGCAGTTGGCTGTTAGCAGCGCGTAGCGTTGCGCAGTTGGAGGTGAGCCGCCAGCAGTGGTGGATGTGGGGGAGAGAAATAGCGGAGTTTTGAGAACGGATTATCTGGACGTGTGTTCATCAGTGACAGTAAATTTGTAAGACTGGATGTCATGACCTGCTATATACACTCCTGGAAATTGAAATAAGAACACCGTGAATTCATTGTCCCAGGAGGGGAAAACTTTATTGACACATTCCTGGGGTCAGATACATCACATGATCACACTGACAGAACCACAGGCACATAAACACAGGCAACAGAGCATGCACAATGTCGGCACTAGTACAGTGTATACCCACCTTTCGCAGCAATGCAGGCTGCTATTCTCCCATGGAAACGATCGTAGATATGCTGGATGTAGTCCTGTGGAACGGCTTGCCATGCCATTTCCACCTGGCGTCTCAGTTGGACCAGCGTTCGTGCTGGACGTGCAGACCGCGTGAGACGACGCTTCATCCAGTCCCAAAAATGCTCAATGGGGGACAGATCCGGAGATTTTGCTGGCCAGGGTAGTTGACTTACGCCTTCTAGAGCACGTTGGGTGGCACGGGATACATGCGGACGTGCATTGTCCTGCTGGAACAGCAAGTTCCCTTGCCGGTCTAGGAATGGTAGAACGATGGGTTCGATGACGGTTTGGATGTACCGTGCACTATTCAGTGTCCCCTCGACGATCACCAGAGGTGTACGGCCAGTGTAGGAGATCGCTCCCCACACCATGATGCCGGGTGTTGGCCCTGTGTGCCTCGGTCGTATGCAGTCCTGATTGTGGCGCTCACCTGCACGGCGCCAAACACGCATACGACCATCATTGGCACCAAGGCAGAAGCGACTCTCATCGCTGAAGACGATACGTCTCCATTCGTCCCTCCATTCACGCCTGTCGCGACATCACTGGAGGCGGGCTGCACGATTGGGGCGAGAGCGGAAAACGGCCTAACGGTGTGCGGGACCGTAGCCCAGCTTCATGGAGATGGTTGCGAATGGTCCTCGCCGATACCCCAGGAGCAACAGTGTCCCTAATTTGCTGGGAAGTGGCGGTGCGGTCCCCTACGGCACTGCGTAGGATCCTACGGTCTTGGCGTGCATCCGTGCGTCGCTGCGGTCCGGTCCCAGGTCGACGGGCAGGTGCACCTTCCGCCGACCACTGGCGACAACATCGATGTACTGTGGAGACCTCACGCCCCACGTGTTGAGCAATTCGGCGGTACGTCCACCCGGCCTCCCGCATGCCAACTATACGCCCTCGCTCAAAGTCCGTCAACTGCACATACGGTTCACGTCCACGCTGTCGCGGCATGCCACCAGTGTTAAAGACTGCAATGGAGCTCCGTATGCCACGGCAAACTGGCTGACACTGACGGCGGTGGTGCACAAATGCTGCGCAGCTACCGCCATTCGACGGCCAACACCGCGGTTTCTGGTGTGTCCGCTGTGCCGTGCGTGTAATCATTGCTTGTACAGCCCTCTCGCAGTGTCCGGAGCAAGTATGGTGTGTCTGACACAGCCGTGTCAATGTGTTCTTTTTTCCATTTCCAGGAGTGTATTTTTCGTTTTGGAGCCAGGGTGGGTCATTGTAATGGAACAGCACCACGTCTCTAGCTGTATTACTACAACATGTAGTGAGATTACGTACGCATAGGGGCTGCTGAGATTCAAGAAGAGGGCTCACACAAAAAGGTCACTGAAGCTAAAATGTACTACAGAAGTAGGCTTGCCATGCGTCCGGGATTAACCTGGACAGTACTGAATTTTTAGTGTTGTCCGGGATAATGCCCAAGCTTGCAAAAAATTCGAGGTTTGTAGAATTTTGTGAGTGGAAAAGATATTTTTAAAATTTTACTCTTATATGTTCGACACTGCGTTAGAAAAATTGTGCCCCTCTCATATGATCTTGGGATGAGTGTAGGCGTCGAGGGGTAGGCGTGCTACTGATAACGCCACAGATTTCTACTTACTTGTTAGTCATTTGGCATCACAACATTGACACAGTGTTTTCGTGTGGAAAGTAACTCGTCTTTTGATCATTTGATCTTTTCGTTTTTTGCCCCATCGTTAAGCAATGGTAAAACTAAGGTGTGTTTATTTAATGTTAACTTGCGACAACAGCACATATTCCTTGTTGTAATTTTTGACGTAGTAAAAACAAGTAAGCCATTTGTGAAAAAAAAGGTCATGTCTGCTAATGAATACAACTGAACAAATGAAGTCTAATGTTTCAGTTAAGCTGTTAAGACGGTTAACTAATTTCGAAAATATGTCGTCAGTTGGACCCAAAAAATATAGCAATATCGCCTGGGTTGGAATTAAAAAAAGGGAAGTCTATACATAAGGTAATTTAATTTTGGGGAAACAGTTGCATTTTCAGTGACGTTTCACTTGTCCGTTTTTCCGGATTCTATTAAAGCAGGATATATAGGAGATATGAAAGTAAAACCACACATACCAATACGTGCTAGAGATTTCGGGAGGACCAAAGATGATGAAAGATACGGTAAATTCAGTTTGGCCAGAAGAATGACAAACTCTTCTCCACACGTCTTCAATGACTGTCGATTTAACCTGCGCAGGAAATCTCCTATCTTCATTGAACAGACGAAGAACCAAGAATAACTTGGCTAAGCACATACCATATGTGATATGAAAAACACAACAACAGTTTCAGACTGGTTTATTTGCAACTATTTCGATGTAGTGCTTAGGAAATACATGTATACGGAAACAACGGACGCCTCCACGTGGTCTCATTTGCACAGTTAACCGCTTCAAAACCGCTGCCTAGATAAAGCTGCCTAGATAAAATGTGAACGATATCTGGTTAGCAGCTAGTTAGACGTCTAGGAAACTTCCGCGTGACGTGAGCGCAACTGTCCAGCAGTGCATGCCTTCGGAATAACCTACTCAACAAATCTCTTCCGAATGCACTACGTAACCCTTTTTCCTTGTTCGACCAGAGAAAATAGGGATTTTCATGTGGAACTTATTCATTGACCTTCGTGCTTGTAAGGTAGTTCGTTGTCACGAAAGTCGTGGCTGAGTTTCGTTGTTTGTATTTTAACAATAATTTTACTCCTACTAATTAGTATCCTGGCTGTTACTATAAAGCACTAGGGACAATAAGGTATGTCCATGTTTAATAATGGCATAATTTCTATCGAAATAATGTAGAAAGAATCAGTTCATATTCTACGTATTCATGATTCATTTTACCTGACTGACTTCATGCTGCCGTATAGACTGTACGCCGTCAGTTTTTCGCCTTAATTTAGCTGTATTTCGCAACAATTTCTGGTGGCGCCAAGGTTAACAATTGGACATCTTTTCGGCGACTTCCGTGTCCCTAAACATACGCCTGTAAGGGGACCGACGTCTCAATCCCAGCGAATGTCCTCATCATTGAAAGGTGGAGAGTACGTTATAGTCAAGCTGAAAAATTTCCGCGGCTCGGCCGGGATTCGATCTTACAGTTAATGGTTTTCAGGCACGAGTTTTTACGCTCCAGCATCATTCAATTGCTGGTGGACATTGTTGTTGATGCTTTCGACACGTTATCTTTGCAGAAACCAACAGTATTAGTCAGCAGTACTCGATGACGTGTCGATGGGTTGCAGTCAGCGTCGATTTAAGGCCCAAGTTACAAACTGTCCTAGCACCAACATTTCATAACTTGACACAATGCTGGTCTTTAACAAGAAGGCGCATGGGCCTATACTGATACGAAGACGTCACAGCCAAAGCAAATACTGTGCGGCAAATACGTAAAGTCATGTTGTAGCCGTTGTGGGTTCGACCATGGTTTACGCATTATTAATCTCGTAGTTATTAGCGATTGAAATGTAACAAATTTTTTCACGCCAGAAACTTCGACCGGCGAGCGAATGAACGTACTCACGTCAGAAAGGTACCTTCAGGTAATACAGAGACGTAATAAATACTATCTATTTCTAGGAATAATGAATATATTTACACAGTACATAATTACAATCCATTTCTCTCACAACGAGGATCTATGTTTTCTCCGTGTTAATCAAAAAGGATGCATACGACAGATGAACGAATGGCAGTTGCTGGTGGACGATGCCACGGTTTATCTTATCTGGAGGTGCAACAGGAATTCAGTCGGAAGTTTCTCACGTCAGCACCAGCGAGAGGAAACAGCCAGTTACTTAACAATAACATTCAAGGCAGTGGAAACGTTGCTCGTGAGTAAAGCTCCGGGAAATACGTCCGAATCATTTCGTCTTTTAATCCTTAACTGGCATTGGTTGGCTTTAATGGAGACACAGGTAACGATACCGCACAATAAACTCTGTTTCGGTGCGGGCAGCGGCGGGATTGACCAATGTTGTTTTTGCTTGCCTGATAAAATCAAATCAAACCTTTAATCGCCCAGGTATAATGTCACACACGAAACTACCTGTGATCTGTGAGACCTCAAAAAGTATTTATTACACAGAAATTAAATAAATGCCGTGCAACGTAGGGGCCTATAGATATTTTTATTAAAACCTCCAGATACATACAAGATGAATCATAACAATGAAACCTCGAAAACAAAGGTAACTGAATAACTGAAAATATTAATAATCATAAGTGACAAAATCTGAGGACTTGTTTTGTACATATGAAAAAAACAAATGCTCTATGCTTTTTACTCCTTACTAGCGAACCCAGCAGTGCACCTCAAGTACTAAATATATGTGGGAATTGCATATACATCCTAAATACCTTTCCCCTCCGCTCTGTCTGCCCATGTTCTCAAACCTCGTCCACTTTCCATACATTCCACTACCCCCCCCCCCCCCCCCCACCTGCCATCACACTGCGCATAACCTCCTCCGCCCTATCCCTGTCAATCTGATGCTCCCCCTCTCGGTGTCCATTTCTGTCTGAATGTTCAGCAGCTCCATAAATTTACTCCTTCCTCCGTCTCTCTGTGCATAGACTCGTCTGCCCTCTCTCTCCATCTCCGTTTGAATGTTCAGTAACGTATCATGTAAAAATTTGAAGTAAATCGGTCAAGAAATTTTCGAGATTTGTGGCTGCTATGCTTCCCCTTTGATTCTTTTTTTTTTTTTTGTATCAACACATGTGACAGTAGAACTGTTAAATGAAAGCAATTTTCTTTTCTTTTCTTTTTCGTCCCACAAATACCATTACCATCCACAATTACGAGCACAACAAGTCGTACACGGGAGATGATCTTTCACAATCGATTTTAGTTTCCGAAATTTCTGGTGGATTTTCCAAAAATTTTCTTTCATTCTAGCTTTGTCCTGATAATTACGAAAACAACACAGACAAGCTTGAACCAAATTCGTCGAGCCGTTCTTAACTGATGATCTTTTTTGAACGCTGCAATTGATGTTAATTTCCGACTATTCCATTGTATTTTCCATACATTTTCTGTCATACAAACCTTGTCCTGACAATAACGAACCCAACAAACAAGTCAACCAAATCGATCAACCCGTTCGCAGGTGACGATCTTTCATACATACGGCAACTGATTTTTATTTATATAGATTCACAGTAACAGTTAGTTTCGAACAAATTTATACAGTGCAAATATAATATGAGGATAAATACAGGGGATAGGCAGAACAATGTGAACATCTGTACTTATTTGGGAGTAGTTTATTAATAAGGGATTGGACCCCCATTTGTCCGTAATACAGTTGCGACTCTTCTTGGAATACCGGCATACAATACTGTCATATAGTCTCCAGTGGAATATTGTGCCACTCTTCGATCATAACCTCTTCTAATTCCTTTAGTGACGAGGGAGGCGAAAAACTGCTCCCGAGTATGCGCTCCAATACCACCCACAAGGTTTCGGGAATGTCTAAGCCCGGGGACCGTGCTGGCCAGGGAAGACGTTGCAGTTCAGTTGCATGCTGCTTATACGACGATTGTACTGACCTGGCCGTGTGAATGGGTGCATTGTCGTACTGAAATATATCAACATTGTTTGGAACAACATTTGAATCATGAGGTGCACCTGCTCACCCACACAATCGTTGGCTGTGACACGGACTTTTAGAGTAATGGTGGGACCAGCAGAATACCCTGATATGGCTGCCCACACCATCACACTTCCACCTCCATGCTTAACCATTGGAATCAAGCAATCAGCATTGTAGGCTTCTTTTGGCGTTCTCCAGATGTAAACCCAGCCCGATTTTAGAAATACGAAAACGTTGACTCGTCGGACCATATGACGTGTTTCTACACATCAGCCATCCAGGATTTATGCTCCTGACACCATGTTTTACGCTTCTTTGCTTAGGTTGTCGTCAATAATGGTTTCGGAATAGCAGTTCGTCCATGAATAGAAGCTTTCTGTTGTTTTGAGACAAATCGTGTTAGCGTACGACGATCATTGTCATCTAGTTTTGGTTTGCGTCCACTATTACGTTTGCACAATGATGTATTTCCATGTTTTATATAGGCTGTCATGACTGTTCCTCTTGAAACATTCAATAACTTGTCTGTTTCGGCTACTGATGCTACAGCTAATCGGGCCCCCACAATCTGTCCACTTTGGAACTCTGATCTTTCATTGCACATCGACCTCGGCCTCTGAATGCAAATACGAAGTGTGCACTACTTGTAAACAACCTTCACGATGCCTAGTCCGTACTGAACACGCACATTCCAGCGCGACACGTGCCTTATCTGCGTTGTTGACCGTCAAACACAACCTTCCCATTACTACCTCTGTTCACACTATCTTGCATATCCCCTGTACCTTTATTCAACAAAACTGCGACTACGATGACACTGTGGTCTATGGCCATTTTTTGCAGAATCACTGACTCTGCTATGCTGCGCACATTTTGTATCCATGGAATCAACACCAGTCTCGATCTCACTGCAGTTGGCAATGAATTCAGGTTTACCATTTTCACTGTCAGTGCCCCTATAATAATGCATAGAAGATACCAACACTACTGCTTTATTCTTCTTCGCTACATGGGAAATCAGCGTCTTGTTATAAGTGAATTTATAGAGCTCTGAATCTACTTATCCACTTTTTAGTTGTAAACATTTATGTGGTTTCTCTTTCTTGTTTTTCTTTGCAATACCAACAAATGTCAGACCTATTACCATCACTATTTTCACCAGCTCATTGAAATCAGATCATTTGACAACTATTTTCCTGCTGGAATTCCAAAGATGATTTGTCAGCGGTTATATAAGTAAGTATTGTGAAGATAACCATGCCTTGCATCAACCAAGCACATGATCGTAAGTCCACATCTGGCTATCTTCTTCGGGAAATACATTTTAAATTTTCATCCTCCACGAAAAGCTACCAATATTTCGTCCCAGTAACATAGGCTCTATAATGGGCAGTTCTATAAACTGAGAAAAGAGACCTGAAATCGAAGCTGAAGGACATCTTTCTTTTTCCTTTCTTCTCTGTAGCGTTATTTGTCAAATCTGAGGCATGCCAGTAGAAATTCTAGAAATGCAAATCTGTTCTTGGATGACGCCCACCAGGATATATATCTGCTGTTTACATCTGTAGTAGACAAAAGCCCAAATGGCTCTGAGTACTATGGGACTTAAGTTCTGAGGTCATCAGTCCCCTAGAACTTAGAACCACTTAAACCTAACTAACCTAAGGACATCACACACGTCCATGCCCGAGGCAGGATTCGAACCAGCGACCGTAGCGGTCGCGCGGTTCCAGACTGTATCGCCTAGAACCGCTCGACCACCCCGGCCGGCAGATAGAATCCCAAATCTTCATGATTCGATCTGAACACTGCAGTGACCAGTGAATGCCTTACGCTCTACTAAATCGGTTTTGAGGTAATAGTAAGTAACCTTGTATTTCTGTCTTTCAGTCTTAATTTTTATATTTGTCCATTCTAATGCATCTCGGAACAGGGAATCTGCAAGGAGAAAATTCCATACCTTGCTTGGAGTAGCTTTAGCTCTCATCGTGCTTGGCGACGTAAACCACGAATCTGCACAATAATCAATTCCCTTGTTCAAGATGAAGGAGCGCTTCTTTAGCTGACCACTTGAATCGACGTTTCCTATACAAGTTTTTTGCGATTCCACTGAGTTCAAATAGCTCATCAATGTAAGTTTGCCAAACCTCTTTATTATGTACTCTCTCATCATCTCATGTCTCCAGTTCAAATGCTGAATCATGATTAGTGTCTATTACAAATTGTTCATCACAATCGTCACAGTCACTTAATTCTTCCTTTAACCACTGCGGTACTATAAGATCAAAATCTGGATCATCCACCTTAATCCCTCGGTAAGGACTGGCCGCCGATGACATAGCTGCTACCCAGGTGTAGTCTCTTACACTGCGCAGAAACAAACGCAAGCCACAAAGTTACATCTAATATGAAAACTGCAATAAAATGAACGCAGTCACTAGCCGACAACAATGAAGGATTACGTGCCCATGGTCCATGCAGCTGTGTACCTCGGTTAGTTTAAAACAAACAAAGAGAGCTACGAACCTATGATGTTTGATAGAACATACCTGGGTGATTGACGGTTAAGCAAAGGGTTGTTTGTCCACAATCATAGATTGAGAAACTTTTACAATTTGCGCTAAAGATAAAGGCGTACCACTTTCAGTGCTTCACAAATTAGGACCAAGGAGATTACGCAGAGAAGGAAGCTGCGTGTAGCCGCACAAGAAGAACACCTTATAAGGCGACATTCCACATCTTCGTGCAAGTTAACAAACGTAAGCCGGCCGGAGTGGCCGTGCGGTTCTAGGCGCTACAGTCTGGAGCCGAGCGACCCCTACGGTCGCAGGTTAGGTTCGAATCCTGCCTCTGGCATGGATGTGTGTGATGTCGTTAGGTTAGTTAGGTTTAATTAGTTCTAAGTTCTAGGCGACTGATGACCTCAGAAGTTAGGTCGCATAGTGCTCGGAGCCATTTGAACAATTTTTGAACAAACGTAACTGATGCTTATGGGGTAACGATGCACCTCAAGCTACCACTGAGTCTCGAAGAGACACATCAGAATTAATAAGTGACTTTGATTCACAAAGGCTGCAGTTTGTGGACTATTTATTTCAACAGAAGAACAACTGCAGGAAACATTTACCTTGACGTGCTAGAGCAGTTCCTGGCACCACTTGTCAGTAAGACGGCATTGCTGACATTCCTACGAGTTGGAGCATACCATCATTTTACCCTCAGAAGAAGGGAGTACCGATACGTAAATCGACGATTAGCCAACAGATGCATAGGTGTAGGTTCAGCAAGACTGTAGCGATGGCGTTCACCGGATTTGACGCCCTTGGGTGTCTTTACTTGGCGGTAAATAAAGTCAAGAGTGTACAAAACAAAGGCAAGGAATTTACGCCATCTAAGAGTTCGAATCGGGGATGTAGTCGGCTGTTTGACAATATATGCTACAGAATGCTTTCATTTCAACTCTAATGGACGAAGCCTATGTTGAAATGCTTTGAAAATGTATACATAGATTGACAATAACATAGTTTCACCTTAAATGCATCAATTATTTCTTAGAAATGTATCGATACTTTACCACGAACTTGTATAGTAAAGTGCTGGAAGATGAAGATGAACTCAGTGTGGACAAAGAGAGAAGAGCCCTTACGAGGATTGGCAAAACTACATACGGTGAGGAAACGAGAGAGGTTGTATATGATGCAGCTGCAGAGTGTAGTCTGATATTCCATGAACTGTTTGACGCCATGCAAAGACGCTTAGAAATTATGGATACGGAAGAAAACAGTGATTTGGAAGACAGCACTAACTTACTCTTCAAGGATAAACCTCGACTCATAAGGGAACTAGTGCATTCAGCTTGTAAGTGAAATGGTTAATATGACAGCGTCAACAGAAGTAAGAACGAACCGCTGTATTTAGTAACACAGCAGAAAACAACACGTTCCATATGATGAGAGTGAACAGGTTCGCTTGAAGAACATTTTGCCAGACAAACGACTTACCATTTGACTCTCTCCACCCCCCCCCCCCCCACCCCCCCACCGTTTTCCTTGGCAGACTTTCACCTGTGAAAGTTTACACTACCTATAGTGATGGACACTGTACACAAATCTTGCACTCGTTGTCAGCTTGGCACCCAAAGCAGCCATTACTAATTGTGAAACATTGCGTTTCCACTGCAAGTCTTGTCAGTTTCGAGTACAGTATACCTACAGCCATGACCAATTGGATTGGTGCAAAGCGAATAAGTACAGCTGACGCTGCACAAATGTGGTGGTGCACGTGGCACTAGAAAATTTCCGTACTTATTTGTAGCCTGGTAACTTATAATTTGGTAACGTATTTACAGCATTTCGTAGATCAAACAAACGTGGTTTCTGTGGAGCCCAAGAAATTTCCTTGCATTTATGTATCCAGCTAAGAAATAGTTTTATGTTCAAGTGGTCATTTTTCGTTCTGTTTGTAACTGAAAATATTTCTCCTGTTGCATTTACGACGAAATTTCTGTACCGGCCACAATATTTTTCCATTTTTTGTTATTTGTGTTTACTATTTGCTAATCTTGTCGCTTATTGTTCATTTCTCATAGCTCCACCTTCCCTCCTCCAATGCCGTTGTATTCAGTATTTTCGTCCTGAAGCAGAATCGTACAGTCAGTTCTCCACTTTAGTAGTAGAGAGCAGAAACCGCTGATGTATTTCTGGGCTATAGTAAGCCTGTTGAACGGGAATTGATTTCGGAACCATGATCCTCACTTACAACGCTGCTAAAGAGTATAGTAACTTAATTAATAAAAATGAACCTGTTGCTTCTAGGTACTTACGTACCGAGTTGGCGCAATAGTAAGACCACGAACACGCATTTGGTTCAGATTCTCGTGTAGGCGTTGAGGTTTAGTTTTCCCATAGCTTACTCAAATCGATTATGACTAATTCCGGGATAATTTGTTTGAAAAGAATAAGGCCGATTTCCTTGCTCATCTTCCTCGAATCCGAACTTCTCCGTCACTAACGACTTCGTAATCCACGAGATATTAAAAATCCGCATATCTTTCCTTTTTTGGGAAGATTTTTGGAAGGTTCATTTGAATAATTTGTGTAGAGAAAGCGATCCTAGAAGTTTACCTCTGTTTGTATAAAGTCTGACAGTGACTTTTGTGAGTGTCACTACGGATTAGCTGTATTACTGCCAGAAAAAAAAAATCCGTGACAAAACAGTTTAAATATTACATTTTTTTGGTTCAAATAAAATAATTGAAGTATAGCTTCATACAGAATCTGTATGTAAGATTTCATCACCAGAAAAAAAGAGAAAAGCAGCTACGCTGTTGCGTAATATAATCTGTCTCCTGCACTAAGGCTGCAATCAAGTTGCAACACTTATTTAACACAGTTTCATTACTTTTTCATATCAGAGGAAATCGTTTCAACAGCTCGTCTAAGCCTTAGCAAGCGAAATATGCGAGGATGAAACGAAAGAGAAGCTTGTGCAACAGTCACAGAACGCATGAAACTGTCAACTATGCACGTGTCGTCTATATCGACTGCAACAGTTGCCCTGATAAGTGAACTTGACACCAGTGTTGCATGTACTGCTTGCGCAAACAACTTGTTAGGAAAGACAAGCCAGAGGACAATTACTTGGGAAAAACAGAAAAAAGTTGACATGCTTGTCGAATATGTTGTTACCACGGAAATCCAACATAGAGATACCACGTTCGAATAACTGACGTTGTATTCCACTTGCGTCATACATGTGTAGTATACAACTATATTTGTGAGTAGGACGTCAGTTGATTGTGTGACGTTGTGATTAGAATGAAATCAGAGGCCTCTAGAGCCATCTTTCCCAAATAAAATCGACATATGGTGAGGAAGATTTTCTCCTCTGTCATTAATGTAAATCGATTCTGTGATAATTTTTTGCCTCATTTATCGCCTAGGTTTGTAATTTTGATGTAATATATGCTTTTAGTGATTCTTTTCTCATACAAATCCTAAAATGGAACTTATACGGGATTTCCCATGAGGAATGGTCAATATTCGCTGATATTAAAGGAATGGTCAGTTGATTTCCGAGACAGAACGTATTTAAAGTACATTGTAATTTTTTTTTCAATATTATTCAGTGCATTGCCATTTTTACACATGAGTAGCAGTTAGTAAACACTACAACGTGCATTTTGCAAAATGCTTTTTTGCGTCGAATTTTTGAACTAATGTGCTTCTCGAAATGACGGTGAGCTATTGCAACTATAGAGAAGCACATGTATTCTTGAAAGTTCAGAGTTCATCTGCTTGTTTCATGTTTTCCCGCAGTCTCCTTCTCCACATACTGACAGTGTGATCTTCTTAAGCTCCTCCAATTTTGACCATTATCATACTGTTCTGCCTTCCACAAAATTAATAATTTTTCCCGTAATTAAGACCCTTGCTCTTCCCCGTCCGTACACACACATCTGAGTCTCAGATTGACAGCATCTCAGTACCTTGGATTCTCTGCTCCAGATTTCACCTTCTACTCATTACTATTAAGGAAACGTCTAGTTCTTACAAAATATATGTCTTTTCACTGATAATCAGACACGTCACTTTTGTCCATCTTGACTCTCAGAGCCCCACCTTAGAATGACTCTGCATCATTTTATAGATAAAACTTTCCTGCTTTAACCAAAGCTCCAAAATAGACAGAGGCTCTATATAACCGTATTGACAGACGAAGATTACAAACTCATACAAAATTTTATTTAAATTTTCATTTACATATAGACCTGAAATAAAGGAAATTAGACTAGCATAAGACAAATTTACAGTACCGTTAGATATTAAACTGATGAGAGGCTGTTGTGTAATAACAGAAGAGACTGAAAAAAAGTCAGTTAAAAGGGCAGTTAAATTGCCGACACATTAAGAGTGTTATCCACCTTAGATCAAAAACGTACCAACAAGTTCCTTAAATGGACTCCCAGATTGACATGAGGCGGCAGGTAAGAACAATAAGTGGCACCTACCGTACCAACATAGAGGAAGACATAATGCAGCTTAACTACCAAGCATTCCTAAAAGACCGTGGCACTGCTTTGGTATGTACTAAAGAAAGTTTAAGATCACCATGTTCGCTTTCGTTTCACCCACTGGCGGTTCCAACTACATAGTCTTCAGTTCATTTGACTCACTCCTATCTCATAGTGATGCTGGAGGAGGACATCGACCACATCAGTTTTGGCTGCCCACTGCGATATTACGCGACAACCAATTTACTGCAGTGCTTTGTGATTGTGGACAACTTCCCACTTATGTATCGGAACCTGGCTGAATGGATCATGTCCAAAGGCCACAAAAAATCAGAATTGAGATCGAATTGTGGGATAAACTATAGCCTAACAGTAAATCTGTTGCACGTAGAAATGTATACCTTTCACAACATCTCGTTCACTTAGGGTTTTAAGGACACAGTTCCCTCTGAAAGTTATGACTCTTTTTTTTTATTCCATGGAGTTCGGCTTTATAAACTCTGTACATGTGCATGCAACGCAGCATTTACTTGTAATTGAACGTCCCAGAGTGGTACTCAATCTGTAAAAAAATTATTTGGTGTTCACACTAAACCGCATAAAATCATTTATAGTTTTACTAACAGTGTCGACTCGCTAATATGCCATTTCCAGGTTACCTGACTCATTCGATGACACCTTCCAAACTTTTTCAGAAAATAATATTCACCTCAGTATCAACCATATTTCTACAGTTTTTTCATCGTATTCTACAGATTTCCTGATAGAAACTGCATTGTATCTATCTCAGTTACGCTTTTAGCATTAGGCAAATTTTTCCAGACAAAAATGTTTTTCTTGATATGCTGCATAGATAAGCAATTATTTATTGTTGGAATTATTATGTTAGTTTGCAGAATCAATCTTTCATACCTATATTAGCTATAGACAGAAGAAAACGAACTATAGTTGTTGCTGTGTAGACAATTTTTAGAGAATAAAATAAAACTTTCAGTTTTTATTTAGCAAATATCTTCAGTACAATACGATAACAAATTTTCAGAAATAGTTTAAATTATGGTAGAATAATTCAACGACAAGTGATGGTACATCATCTTTCTCTCTTTGGTATTTTGGAAGATGTTTTCTTATTACAAAAAAAAAAAGATCGGTTTGGTAGATAACTATTGAAAAAGTACCGAATCGAAACTGGGAGAGAAACTTGTTTGGCATGACTTGACTAATCAAGGGGATATGACACATTATGTAGGATTAAGCATTAAGGAGTAGTTAATTTGGCGATGAAGGGAATTGTGGAGAGTAAAATGTTGCAGAAGGCAAAGGCTTGACAACAGTAAGCAAGTTCAAGTTGATGTACACTGAAGTGTCAGAAGTCATGGGATAGCGATATGCACAAATAAAGATGGCCGTTGTATCTCGTACACAAGCTGTAAAACACCAGTGCATTAGCGGGGCTGTCATTTGTATTCAGCTGATTTCATGTGAAAAGGTTTCCGCCATGATTATGACCGCACAACTGGAATTAACAGACTTTGAATGCGGGATGGTAGTTGGAGCCAGAAGCATAGCACATTCCATTTTGGATATCGTTAAGAGAACTCAATATTCCGCGATTCACAGTGTCAAGAGGATGTCAAGAATACCACATTTCGGGCATTACCTCTCACCACGGACAACGCAGTGGCCGACGGTCTACACTTAGCGACCGAGAGCAGCGGCGTTTGCGTGGAGATTCAGTGCTAACAAACAAGCAGCACTGTGGAAAATGGCCGCAGAAGTAAATGTGTGACGTACGACGAACGTATCCATTAGAACAGTGCTTTAAAATTTGGCTTTAATGAAGTTCGGCAGCAGACGACCGACGAGAGTGCCTTTGCTAACAGCACGACATCGCCTGCAGTGCCTCTCCTGGACTCCTGACTATATCGGTTGATGCCTGACGTGGTTAGATGAGTCCCGATTTCAGTCGGTAATAGCTTATAATAGGGGTCGAGTGCGGCGCAGACCCCACAAAGCCTTGGACCCAAGTTGTCAAATGTGCAAACTGATGGTGGCTCTGTAATGGGGTGATCTGTGTTTACACTGAATGAACTGGATCCTCTGGTACAAGTGAAGTGATCAGTGATTGTAAATGGTTATGTTCGGCAACCTGAAGACCATTTACAGCCATTCATGGACCTCATTTTCCCAAGAAACCATGGAATATTTTTGGATGGCAATGCGCTTTGTTACCAGACTACAATTGTTCGTGATTTGTTTCGTCACCTAGATCGCCTGACATGAATCCTGTCGAACATTTATAGGTCATAACGGGTATGTCAGATTGTACTCACCAGGGTAACCGAGAGCAGTAATGTGCTGCTTCTTGGTCTCAGGTAGATGCGCCGGCACTGAGTAGAATCCGCCTGGCGGATTAACAACGAGGGCCGGTATGCCGGCCAGCATGGATGTGGATTTTAGGCGGTTTTCCACTCCCTCTTCGTGAATGCCGGGATGGTCCCCACGTTCCGCCTCAGTTCCACGACTCGCAGACATCTGCAACACGTTCACACTATTCCATGGCTTATACTAGACACAGACAGCTGGGGTAGACTAATGCCGTCCTGCAGGGGTTCAGGGTGGTTGCAGGAAGGGCATCTGGTCACCCTCTGCGACTAACACTGCCCAATCAATAGTACGCAGGCCGATCCTGCATTGCTGTGGGATAATATCAATTAAAAGAAAAAAGCCCTCGGTCACTATTTTTAACAAATTAACCTGGTTTCAACACTGCTAGGAGTGTCTTCCTCAGAATTTAAATCAAAGAATGGTCTATATTCTATAACATGGTCATAGAGTTATGGCTAAAAACGTATGAAAGGGTGTAAGTATGGAACCATCGTAAAAGACTGGCAGTACTTATATGTCATTTATAAAATAATAAATATGCGAAAAGGGCATTAGTCACAAAGATATTTAAGATACAGAAAGCTGTGCTGTGATGGTTAGTCACTAAGGGCTGCTCGTTACTTGCATGGTGCAGGTTGCAAAACGGAGCAGCCCTTAGTGGCTCGCCATCACAGTTTTCTTTATCTATATATCTTTGTGACTAATGCCCTTTTGCCATATTTATTCACGGTCTCTGAACGTGCAGCCATGTGTAAAATTTAATGATTGAGTATGTCAGTTTGTGTACAAAATCCTCTACTGGCAACACTTTAGCAATTATGGAAGGCTGTAGAAGTAGTATGGCTCAGTATTTCTACAGGGGACTACCAACTACTTGTTGAGTCTATATCCATGTAGAGTAGCTGCGCTATGTCAGGCAAAAGGACATCCAACACTACGTTGTGAGGGATCCCATGACTTTGTCACTTTATTGTAAGTTGCAATACTTCTGCAGACATGACGAAACTAGTACAGGATAGACCAGGACAGAGAGCTGCATTAAGTGTTACTTTACGTGTCCGGTTAGTATAAGGTGGTCATATTTGTGAGACGTTATTCATTTAGTAATATCTAGGGATGAGGACAGTACACGATGAATGATCATTGTTTCCAGCAGGCGATAGGTAAGGAACGGTGTGACGGGATCTGATTCCTCTTTGCTAGAGTTACTTCTCTTACTGCTGTCGGAGTTTACTATGAATACTGCCGTAGATCAGGTCACTCTGTCGATTAGGCACAATAAATTTTATTCAGAAATTTGGTCTATAACGTGTAGCGTAGGTATTAAGTGGAGTGAGATCCAAGCTGGTGGGTTGTACAGACCTGGGATCAATTTAACCATTTTATTAAGCATTCAAACTGAAATTAACAAAGTTGTAAACCACTTACTTTAAAACAAAAAATATACTTAAGTCGCCCAGAAGAATTTTGAGCGCGCTTAAATTAAGCAATATTACAATAATCCTGTAACAACAACAAAACAAATTCAGAACAAATTCAGTATTGATCTACATGGGCAACTGGACACCAAATAACTATTTATCCTTTCTGGCACAAGGCCGTAACATAAATAGTAAATATAAAGAGTTCTACGCAAAAGAATATTTAACATCACCTATGATCAGAAATATAACCTCTAACCATACCTAGTATTTCTACCGCCACCAGACAACTAATACACCAAATACCCACAGCGCCATCAAGCTAACCACACTTATGTCTGAATTAATAACAAAATATCAATTCAATAAGGTTGAACCACAGACACAATCACATGAAATCAAAATCACAATTAACTCTTAAAAACCATTGGAGAAACCAATTCATTTATTCTCATAGTAGTAAACAATCAGCTTCTGCGCGATACACAAAATCAGACCCACATCGTATAATAACACAATTTTGCTTGCTGTGTCTCACAGCACACACTGTCGCACACCACGTGTACCTTAAATAACAGACAACAACACTAAGATGACAAAAATCATGGATTACCTCCTAATGTCGCGTCGGTTCTCCATTTGGAAGCTGTAGTGCGGCAGTTCGACGCGGCATGAACTCAACAAATTATTGGAGATACCTTACAGAAATATTGAGCCATGCTGCGTCTACAGCCGCCCATAACGGCAAAAGTGTTGCCAATACAGGGCATCGTGCACGAACTGACCTCTCGATTATGTCCATTTGGTGGGATTCATGTAGGGCTATTTTGGTGGCCAGATCATTAGCTCGAACTCTCCAGTGTGTTCTTCAGTTCAACCGCGAACAATTGTGGGCAGTGACATTGTCTTTCATAAAAAAAAGCCATTGTTGTTTGGAAACAAGACGTCCGTGAATGGCTGAAAATGGTCTCCAAGTAACCGAATATAACCGCTTCTAGTGAATGATCGATATAGTTGGACCAGATGACACAGTCTGTTTCATGTAAATACAGCCGACACCATCATGTAGCCACCAACAACTTGCAAAGTACCTTGTTGACTACTTGCATCCATGGCTTCGTGTGGTCTGCGCCACACTCATGTAACCAGGCCACTGTTCTGCAGTCGCCTAGGTATCAACCGATATGGTCAGGAGTCCAGTAGAGGCGCTGCAGGCGATGTTGTACTGTTAGCAAAGGCATTGAAGCCAAATTCCGACTCACTGTCCTTAAGGATACGTTTGTCATACGTCCCAGATTGATGTCTTCGGTTATATCCCGCAGTGTTGCTTGTCTGTTAGCACTGGCAACTCTCCTCAAACTCTCTGTCGTTATCTGCCTCGTGATCACTGGGTGTTGTGTGATGTCCTTAGGTTAGTTAGGTTTAAGTAGTTTTAAGTTCTACGGGACTGATGACCATAGATGTTAAGTCCCATAGTGCTCATAGCCATTTGAACCATCTCTGTGGAGGCCGTCGGCCACAGTGATGTTCGTGGTGAGAGATAATAGCCTGAAATGTGGTATTCTCGGCACACTCTTTGTAACACGCCTGGGGGAACCTTAAACTGCTCTCCTTAAACCGTGCGCCCTGTCCCCATGGTAATGCCGCGGCCGTCGTACTATTTCTGCCCCACACTGTTGTCGCCTTGCCTGAACTTATGCATATAAATACGCAAGCGGGTTTAGGGGCTCCACTCAACACTAAACGCAACACTGTACTACGTCTGGTATGAACAATTATATTCTGAGGCGATAAGAAAATCGCCGATTGCACTGTTTACACACTAAATCGTATGTGTTGATGCCAACTGAAAATGGTTCAAATGGCTCTGAGCACTATGGGACTTAACTTCTGAGGTCATCATGTCCGTAGAACTTAGGACTACTTAAACCTAACTAACCTAAGGACATCACACACATCCATGCCCGAGGCATGATTCGAACCTGCGACCGTAGCGGTCGCGCTGTTCCAGACTGTAGCACCTAGAACAGATGCCAATTGACATTCTTGCTATTTTGATGAGAGGTCATAATTATCATTCCCTCATTACCGTAAAGTATTCATGACGATGTTAACGTCTGTCACTATTGTACTTCACGCCGTCACACGTATTTCACAGTCTTACTCTGGCCGAACCTTCGATGATAGACACACAGGACACACAGGCAATGATCATAATTATCTGTCAACAGTTAACACTTTTACGAGCGTAGGCGTAAACAACACAACGCGGTGACTGTTGATTATGAGGAAGCCGAATGATGTTCTTACGCTCGTCACGTACACACTGATAATAATGGCATTGGTGGCCGGGAGACCCCTCGCGGAGTGGTTCGGCCGCCGCTCCACAAGTTCTTTAACGCCACTACGGCGGCTTGCGAGTGAATGAGGATGAAATAATGATGAAAGATACACAACACCCAGTCATCTCGAGGCAGAGAAAATCCCTGACCCCGCCGGGAATAGAACCCGGGACCCCATGCGCGGGAAGCGAGAACGCTACCGCAAGACAACAAGCCGCGGACTACGCACTGACATCTGGTACCAATCCTTCTTGAAACCTGTAATAATATAAAACTGTTCATAAAAGTTATTTTGCAGATCACAGTTTTCACTTGTACGAGCGTGCGCGTAACCGCCGACACGCGGCCGATTGTTGTTGATGCGGAAATGCGGTTCTCACTGTCGCTACAAGACACTGGCGCTTGATTGCTCCCCTTTTGTGGTAAACTATTTTCCCGATTCACATCAGTTTCATTCTGCGAGGCCAAACACGACGCGGATGATTGATATTGTACGGTACGACATGCAAACGGGCGGATACTCAAATAGATTATCGGCGGCACTGATCATACTTAATTACTTCTTTTACTCATCTTTCACTGAACCCACTTCCATATCCCATTACTTCACAGTAATAGTACTTGCAGCCATACCTGAACTTCCATGATAATGACTTTCCCATGCAGAGCTACGCACAACACAACATAGCAGCTCCGTGTCCCGTGCTTGGCTCTGCAATGGAGCCGCTAGTAAAGATACTCCGCAACCAAGCCAGCGATATGACAGTATTGCTTGCATACTTTTTTTCTCTAGTCCTTTTAGGGACCTGTATACAGGCGGAGTCATCTAACATTACCGCTGGATATATTTCGTAAACCACATCAAATACTGACGAATCGATTCCACAGACCGAACGTGAGGAGAGGGGCTAGTGTAATTGTTTAATACAAACCATACAAAAATGCCCGGAAGTATGTTTTTTAACACAAACCTACGTTTTTTTTAAATGGAACCCAGTTAGTTTTGTTAGCATATCTGGACATATAAACAAATACATAATCAGTGCCGTTTGTTGCATTGTAAAATGTTAATTACATCCGAAGATATTGTAAACTAAAGTTGACACTTGAGTACCACCCCTCCGCTGTTCGATCGTGTGTATCGGAGAGCACCGGATTACGTAGGGATCCAAAGGCAACGGTGATGGTCCTTAGGTACAGAAGAGACTGGAACAGCACATTACGTCCACATGCTAACACCTTTTTATTGGTCTTTTTCACTGACGCACATGTACATTACCATGAGGGGTGAGGTACCGGTACACACCTGGTTTCCGTTTTCAATTACGGAGTGGAATAGAGTGTGTCCCGACATGTCAGGACAATAGATGTTCAATGTGGTGGCCATCATTTGCTGCACACAATTGCAATCTCTGGCGTAATGAATGTCGTACACGCCGCAGTACATGTAGTGTAATGTCGCAGCAGGCTGCCACAATACGTTGTTTCATATCCTCTGGGGTTGTAGGCACATCACGGTACACACGGTACATGATGGCCACCACATTGAACATCTATTGGCCTGACATGTCGGGACACACTCTATTCCTCTCCGTAATTGAAAACGGAAACCACGTGTGTACGTGTACCTCACCCCTCATGGTAATGTACATGTGCGTCAGTGAAAAAGACCAATAATGTGCTGTTCCAGTCTCTTCTGTACCTAAGGTCCACCACCGTTCCCTTTGACTCCCTGCGTAATTCGGGGCTCTCCGACACACACGATCGAACAGCGGAGGAGTGGTACTCAAGCGTCAAAATGGTTCAAATGGCTCTGAGCACTATGGGACTCAACTTCTGTGGTCATCAGTCCCCTAGAACTTAGAACTACTTAAACCTAACTAACCTAAGGACATCACACACATCCATGCCCAAGGCAGGATTCGAACCTCCGACCGTAGCAGTAGCACGGTTCCGGACTGCGGGCCTAGAACAGCGAGACCATCGCGGCCGGCCTCAAGCGTCAACTTTAGGTTACAGAATCTCCGGATGTAATTAACATTTTACAATGCAACAAACGGCACTGATTGCATATTTGTTTATATGTTCAGATGTGCTAACAAAACTAACGTGGTTCCATGTAGAAAAAAAGTAGGTTTGTGTTAAAAAACATACTTACGTGCATTTTTGTATGGTTTGTATTAAACAATTACACTAGCCCCCCTCCTCACGTTAGGTTTGTGGAATCGGTTCGTCAATATTTGATGTGGTTTACGAAATATATCCAGCGGTAACGCTAGGTGATTCACCCTGTATAATATCTAACCTCTTGTAGTTGTATTTGTAAACCGTTCTGTTGCAGGGTCTTAATATTCTTGCGTCCTGTTATATTAACTCTTTGTTTATCCACTGTATTGTACATCTGTTTAGCTATACAGGTTGCACTGTAGGTAGAGTTCCTTTGTAATGTTTTTTTCTCAAATTGACAACAGATTACTTACTGTTCTTTATGTTTCTATGATTGTGAGTAAATCATGTCTGGTCCACAATGTGTCGATATGACAACACGCTTACATCTTGACACTGTGAATCGCAGAATATTGAACTCTCCACACTACATATCCGAAATGGAATTTCCCATGCCTCTAGCCCAACTACCATTCCGCGCTCAAAATCTGTTAATTCCTGTCGTGCGGCCATAATCGAGTCGGAAACCTTATCACATGAATCACGGTTCAAATGACAGTTCCGGCCGTGCACTTTTTGTAGCTTGTCTACTCGATACTACTGCCACTTGTATAAGCGCATATCGCTGCATCGTGACCCTTTTCACCTCAGTGTAGTAACACATCACCCACAGATTCCGTGCACAAAGTTGTTTAGAACCTGTTACCCTCAGTGCAGGGTTCATACAGACCACGGTGCACCGTCTCAACCACAGCGCCATCCACAGCGCCATCGGGATGCCACCACAGCTGCGAAATCTCTCTGTTAGTGTTCCTTGTGACGTCCAGAAGCTTTTCCTTTGCCTCCACTGGAAATGCTGTGCGTCCGGCTGGGAAATATGGTAACATTTCCACCTGGCTGTTGTGCACTCGGTAGCCGCGCCCGTGCTGACCGTGATCCTGTGCGGTAACCAAATGGTTCAAATGGCTCTGAGTGCTATGGGACCTAACATCTGAGGTCATCAGTCCGCTAGAACTTAGAACTACTTAAACCTAACTAATCTAAGGATATCACACACATCCATGCCCGAGACAGGATTCGAACCTGCGACCGTCGCAGCAGCGCGGTTCCAGACTGAAGCGCCTAGAACCGCTCGGCCGCACACCGGCCGGCTGTCCGGTAACCGTCCGGCACAGTGCCTTCTGGAAGCCTTTGGGCTTAGCTCCGCTCGGAACTGCCTTCTTCGTGTCACTACAGCAACTAATAAGCTCCGACAACTTTGGGACCATTCCGTGACACCTAGGCTGCCGTGTCAAAACGACCCCATGCGATGCGCCGCAAGGTTGTCCACCGCTATCACTGCGACAGAACCGGTCTGCGAAGATGTTGAACTAATTCCAGTCGCTGCAGCTGACTTCTTACCGCCGTTCGTGTCTGTCTTCTGCCCGGCCACGGCGGCGCTCACATCCATCAGTTGCCTCCAGCGCCCGGCCTCTGGCGCCGCACGTACGACAGTTCAAAAATCGTTCAAATGGCTCTGAGAACTATGGGACTTAACATCTGAGGTCATCAGACCCCTACACTTAGAACAACTTAAACCTAACTAAACTAAAGACATCACTCACATCCATGCCCGAGGCAACATTCGAACCTGCGACCGTCGCAGCAGCGCGGTTCCGGACTGAAGTGCAGCGCGGTTCCGGACTGAAGCGCATAGAACCGCTTGGCCACAACGGCCGGCTACGTGCGAAAGTCGACTCGAAAAAAAAATCTCTGCTGATGGGAAAATCTATCGTGTCGTTCTGCACGGTGTAATATCAGCCAAAACGAAGTGTATTAGATAAGGCAGTGAATAACTGCACTTGAAGAGAGCATCGCCAAGATCCTGTGAAAGCAGCTACAGAATACGATGTATGAGGCATGTTCAGAAAGTAAGTGTACTATGGATACACGTGCTGTGCTTTTGTGTTATTTGAGAGCTGACAACACTGAGTGGTAGAGGGGAATTTCTAACCTCAGCGAGCATCGCAGCAACACGGTAATGCATAAATTCAGATAGTACTGTCGCGATACGTGAAAGATGTCGGTAAGAAATTCCGCCAAGTGCCCTCACGTGCTGCGATCCATTTCCTAATCGTGGGAGGTATAAGACCTCCCGCCTTTTTTTCGCGAATTAAAACAGTTCATCGTAAGGATGTTATGAACAGAACGACTATGTTTAAGTGGTATAGCGAGTTAAGTGGAGGCAGAGTAAATGTTCATGACTAACCGACGGGTGGAATACCTTACATTTTGACGAGCTGGTGCAAAAAATCGAGGTTGCCAAGAGCTGAAATTTCTGTTTCCAAAACTCTCTTATACGGGACACTCACAGAAACGCTGGTATACTGGAAACTGTGCCCAAGACGGGTCCCAAAACAGCAGACAGAGCAGTACAAGAAAAATCGGGTCAATACAGCCCTTGAGTTTTTTGAACGATTTGAAGTGGAAGGTGAAGACATTCTGAGCTCTATAGCGACTGGAGATGAAACGTGGTTGGCTCATTACGCTCCTGAGAAATAATGTTAGCTATCACAGTGGCATGTCAATAATTTCCCATAATTGTAATAAATGGAATAAAAGGAAATCAGCAATGTCGGGTGAGTATGGTGAGTAAGGCAATACCTCTCACCCAACTCATAATTTTTTCCAGCGCTCATGTCGCATAGTGTTGTCTTGCATTATCGTGCTGCAGGTTAACGCCATTTCTGTTAACAAGCGCTGGGCACTTTTCAATTAAACATTGATTTACTCGATCCGGTTCACAGTTAAGGTTTTCATCCACCGTTTATCCAGGTTTCAGCACATCTAAATGAAAGACCCAGTGAAGACTCTATCAAATACATAAAAGTGTCTTTTATGGGTGTAAGCCTTGCCTAGCTGCACCTTGTGGCGATTCTTTCGGAGAGAGACGCGGCTTTTTGCGTTTTTGACTATCACAGAGGAGCCATTTGTCATGTCCAATGATCAAGGTCTCAAAAAACGTTTCTGAATTGTGTCGCTGAAGCAAGAAGTTGCATGAGGCAGATCGGTTAGTTTTGTTCGTCTTTACCAACCTGCTGCATATGTTCTTGGATGATCGACCAATTTTGGTTAAGGGTGTTTGACAGTTCCTCGATAGTCTGACAATGATTTGCTTCCACTCCCGCCGTTAACATGTTACTGTTTAAAGTTGTTGGTCTTCCTGATCGATACAACTTGGAAAGATAATTAATAGATTTGAATCTAGAAAACTACTTTTACCATTTACGAACATAGCAAATGTTTTTGGTAGCAACCGTCACGTTACTACCATCGTGAAACTCAAAAAGTAAACGATGCCCGGTATGTTCTTCTTATGGCACTAGGGTGGTCATTTCACCATAAACGTCACAGAAAGTAAAATTACAAGTAAGCAAGTCACTCTAACCTTAAATTACCTTTGGTACGAATTTGAAGTACACAATGAGCTGATAAATGACAAACGAATATCGACAATGCTTTTCGGTCCCCCTAATATAATATTTGTTGAATAGCTGCGTCTGCATTAAAATCAGTATAGTTCTGACTGTGACATCATTCGCTTAGTAGCCACGAGTGTCAGAACAAAGGAAGAAAAGTAGCAATAGACAGCTAGCGTAAGAGAAATCTTATAGTCAACAATGAGAAGAGGTAGTGTGATGCACTGGACAGATTTTATTTGTTTAGTGTATGGCATTTAAGGACATTTCAATACTGGATCACGTTATTCTACATTTCGTAACATTACATATATTCACAGACAAACATCTAGTCGTTGTAGATATTCAATGGGTTTTTGGGATGCCATGAGGAATTATTCGAGTCACCACTGAACGCTCTGGCACTGCATTCTTCTCTGATGTGTTGGATGGTCTGCTTAGGCTCGCCGCAGTCACATGCTGGCGAAGGCAGCAGTCCCCGTTTCAAGAATGAGCCACCACATCTTCCATGCCCGGTTCTTAGTGGGTTCAGAGTTGTCCACATCTTGCCGGGCTGATCGAACCCAGGAACTGCTTCAGTAATACAAGGATTAGGTGGTAAGTTGTTCAGGCATTTTGGAGCAATTCTCTTCTTCAAGATTTGATGTCAGCCTAAGTCAGGCTGTCGAGAGCAAGAGGAGGATGTCTTGAACGAAACCTCTTGATACTCAGGTCAGGTATATCGATGTGTACGGGTAGTTCAGGGGTTGCTTCGATCTTCTTGTATTGCTTGACCAAGGCTGTTTCTCGTCGCGGTTTTGGGGGCGGTATGTGACTAAGGACAGATGTAGACCCAACGATTTCTCAAATAATACGCATGGTGTTGTTAAGTTCAACAACGAAGTTGCTCACACGCTTACTGTTTAACCATACTGGTGCAGAGTACTCCGCCACAGAGTATACCAGGCTCAGCGCAGCCGTTGATCCCCAGGTCGTTCCGCAGAGCTTATGGATGAGGTTGCTTCTTGTTTTCACCTCGGCAGCTCTTTCTGGAACGTGTGATTTAAATGACACGGTTCTGTCTAACGTGACCCCTAGGTACCTTGGCTTGTTGTTGTGATTGAGGCGTGTGTCATCAAAGTATACTTCCAGAGATCTGTCGGCTTCTCTGTTATTGACATGGAAGCAAGTTACTTCTGTCTTCGTGGCATTAGGTCTAAGCCTCCGTTTAAGGAAGTATGCTGCCAGCGCAGACAGGAAAGCGTTTCTGAAGAAGAGAAATTTTTTAACATCGATTATTGATTTAAGTGTGAGGAAGTCATTTCTGAAAGTATTTGTATGGAGTGTAGCCATGTATGGAAGTGAAACATGGATGATAAATAGTTTGGACAAGAATAGAAGCTTTTGAAATGTGGTGCTACAGAGGAATGCTGAAGATTAGATGGGTAGATCACATAACTAATGAGGAAGTATTGAATAGGATTGGGGAGAAGAGAAGTTTGTGGCACAATTTGACTAGAAGAAGGGATCGGTTGGTTGGACATGTTCTGAGGCATCAAGGGATCACAAATTTAGTATTGGAGGGCAGCGTGGAGGGTAAAAATCGTAGAGGGAGACCAAGAGATGAATACACTAAGTAGATTCAGAAGGATGTAGATTGCGGTAGGTACTGGGAGATGAAGAAGCTTGCACGGGATAGAGTAGCATGGAGAGCTGCATCAAACCAGTCTCTGGACTGAAGACCACAGCAATAACATCCTCAAGTGCACTCTCGGCAGCCAAGGTAAATGAATCACAATAGACCTGTGTCGGCCATTTCTAAGTATTACTTCGTGTCAAAAGCATCCCCTACGTAAATTCTGTCTCAGTGGCTTGATCTCCGTTCTCCCAACAGTAAGTTTTCGAGACTAGCCGCATTACGTAGGTAACTGACTAGGTGGTCCTGCCACGATGTTACACTGGTCGGATGGTCGGCATTTGTTGTCCGTTATTGGCAGCGTTTGGTAAGAGAAGGCACGCATATACAACATGCACAGTCCGGACGTCCGCTAACACGACGAGGAAAGAGGACGAACAGATTGTCTGTCACCTGGGAATAGACCCAAAGACAAGCCTCCGTTTAAGGAAGTATGCTAAGTATGCTGCCAGCGCAGACAGGAAAGCGTTTCTGAAGAAGAGAAATTTTTTAACATCGATTATTGATTTAAGTGTGAGGAAGTCATTTCTGAAAGTATTTGTATGGAGTGTAGCCATGTATGGAAGTGAAACATGGATGATAAATAGTTTGGACAAGAATAGAAGCTTTTGAAATGTGGTGCTACAGAGGAATGCTGAAGATTAGATGGGTAGATCACATAACTAATGAGGAAGTATTGAATAGGATTGGGGAGAAGAGAAGTTTGTGGCACAATTTGACTAGAAGAAGGGATCGGTTGGTTGGACATGTTCTGAGGCATCAAGGGATCACAAATTTAGTATTGGAGGGCAGCGTGGAGGGTAAAAATCGTAGAGGGAGACCAAGAGATGAATACACTAAGTAGATTCAGAAGGATGTAGATTGCGGTAGGTACTGGGAGATGAAGAAGCTTGCACGGGATAGAGTAGCATGGAGAGCTGCATCAAACCAGTCTCTGGACTGAAGACCACAGCAATAACATCCTCAAGTGCACTCTCGGCAGCCAAGGTAAATGAATCACAATAGACCTGTGCCGGCCATTTCTAAGTATTACTTCGTGTCAAAAGCATCCCCTACGTAAATTCTGTCTCAGTGGCTTGATCTCCGTTCTCCCAACAGTAAGTTTTCGAGACTAGCCGCATTACGTAGGTAACTGACTCTAGGTGGTCCTGCCACGATGTTACACTGGTCGGATGGTCGGCACTTGTTGTCCGTTATTGGCAGCGTTTGGTAAGAGAAGGCACGCATATACAACATGCAGAGTCCGGACGTCCGCCTACACTACGAGGAAAGAGGACGAACAGATTGTCTGTCACCTGGGAATAGACCCAAAGACAACAACAGATGCCATTTGGCTTGTAGGGACCAGTACGTTTGGCATAGGTAGCACATCGCAATGGTTTCTGCAAGGAGATCTTAACGACGCCTGCTACCGACACACCAGCAGCACCTTCAGAGACTCGATGATAGGAGCAGGTCTAGGCTTCTGCCTAGGTGGCGATGACCACCGGGACAACATATGGAGGAGAAGTGGCAGTGTCACGACAAGCGATTTGTGGCATCTCATCACACTTGGTGCAAGTCTGATATTACGACCGGACGTGTGTACTAAATGGTGCTACTACCATTCACATATTTACAAACACCTTGGCAACCGCATGGCGTTGGTGGGAGGTCTACAACTGCTGCCGTATGTCAGTGCCCCCCCCCCCCTCCCCGCCGCCACCACAACCACCGCCGTGTCCAGTTTCAGCAAGACGAATTCTTATTTCGCTGCACCTCCCCAGCGTGTCTTTCAACTGTGGGTAATCCGCCGTGGATCGTCGTGTCGACTAATCTCTGCCCGATGGGGGACGTGTGAAGGGCACTCAGGTGCAAACAAGGAGTACAAGGACGGGACCATTACAGGACGCCATTCGCGACCTTTACAAGATACTGTCAGTACATCTGGATTGGTGCATTCGCGAAAATGGTAGCCTGACACCATAGCAATATACCTTTTGTTGGTCACTGTATCTGGTAGAAATGCTATAATTATTTCACGTATCTGGTAGCCTCCACCTGCCTGCTCACAGTGGTTCCATACACCTTGACCTTCTGTGTGTATTTGTGTGGATTTTTTTTCTACGAGTAATTCCTGTTGTATTTATGTTCTCAGTGTTGTTTTTTCTAGATATTAGATCTGTATGGCTGTCAAAAAATTTGTTACATTGACAGACAGATCCTTACTCATGCATCATAGTACATTTTAGCAGTATCTTCTACATGGGTAATCCCAAAAGTAAGGCCTCCAACTTTTTGTAAGTATACATAGACCTGTTTATTTCTACAATATGAAACGTCCCCTTAGAAAAATTGGTGAATTACTGTGCTGGTAAACCCCTTACGTTATTTTCTTTTCAAACAGCTGAGCAGAACTGAACGTACTCAGACATTTCGCTCTTTACCTATTCTGATCAACACTAAATTGACACACAATATTTTTAGCGCAACGCAATCTGACTTTGAAAAATCCCTACAAAAGAATGGCCCTGACTAACAATAACCTATACCTTTCATGAATCACCTACGTCACAAAAATCTTCATTACTCGAACCACTGCAATACAGCGAGCGCCACTGCTGCAGCTAAATAAAGGTCCTAACTACTGAAGGGACTAACTACTGATAGGCATAGTTAGAAAATGAAAGATTTTGATAAAGAACAAACAATGTATTTACCTTAATAGTGTTCAAAGGTCATAATATATATACAATTCATGACATCCAGTTTTACAAATTTACTGTCTCTGATGGACACACGGCCAGATCATCCGCTCTCAAAACTCCGCCATCTCACTCCCCACATACTCCGCTGCTGGCGGCTCACCTCCAACTGCGCAACACTACGCGCTGTTCACATCCAGCTGCCCAACACTACAATGGCGAATATTACAACAATGCTAACCAGCCACAGGCTGCACACAGCACAGCCAGTGATTTTCATACAGAGCGCTACGTGGCGTTACCAATATAAAAACCTAAACAGCCTTCTTACAAGTGCTTTACATCAGTTTACAGCTTGAACATTTTGCTGTTTTTCGACATAATCACCATTTCCGTCGCTGCATTTTTGTAGACGCTGTGGCAGTTTTTGTACGCCCATGTCACATGTTGTGGCTGGCTGGAGAGCCAACACCGTGTTACTAGAGGACGCCGAAAGGCATGCGGTTTAGCTCACGCAGGCTGGCGTGAGGTCTGGCACAGGACAAGGAAATTAGACGTCAGAAAAACGGACGTAGCTGGTGGAATACTTAACTTTAATCCATTAAAGATTAACGTCGGTCTTGAAGGTACATGATTAACAATATCAATAATAATTGATAATGACGCCTTGCTAAGTCGTAGCAAATATCGTAGCTGAAGGCTATGCTAACTATCGTCTCGGCAAATGAGAGCGTATTTTGTCAGTGAACCATCGCTAGCAAATTCGGCTGTACAACTGGGGCGAGTGCTAGGACCTGCCGTGTGGCGGCGCTCGGTCTGCAATCATTAATGGTGGCGACACGCGGGTCCGACGTATACTACCGGACCGCGGCCGATTTAAAGGCTACCACCTAGCAAGTGTGGTGTCTGGCGGTGACACCATATCACACCAGCTCGCCGCCTTGCCGTTCAGATAGTTATGGACCTCCTCTTTCACCTCGCCGTCGGAGCTGAATTGCTTTCCGGCCAAACGTTCTTTTACCCCAGGGAACACCGGGCGCCAAGTCAGGACTGTAGGGTGAGTGGGTAATTGTGTTCCACTGAAATGGTTTCAGGAGAGCAACGGTTTGCCGAACGATGTGTGGGCGAGCGTTGTCATGGAGAATGTGCGCGCCATTGCTCAACATTCCTCTTCTCCGGTTCGAATTGCCCGTTTGAGTTTTTTCAGAGTCTCACAGTACCTGTTGACGTTAATTGTGGTCCCAGCGATTCAGCTCCGACGATAAGGTGAGAGAAGACGTTCATAACTTTCTGAGCAGCATGGCGGCGAGCAGGTGTGACATGGGCATACAAAAACTGCCACAGCGTCTACAAAAATGCCTCGACAGAAATGGTGATTATGTCGAAAAATAGTTAAATGTTCAACCTGTAAACTGATGTAAACCATTGTAAAAATAAACAGGTCTATGTACTTATAAAAAGATAGGAGACCTTCTTTTGGGATTACACTCGTAGTAAATACCCTCTCATTACCGTTCACGACCAATGCCTCCAGGTGAGTCTCAAACAGAACGTTTCAGTCAGCAGTACGAAACTGAAATACTATCACAGGGGCCACAGAAAGAGGCCTACCACAGAAATGAAGCTCTAGTGAACATAGGACAGACGTGTATTCTTTTCGAATGGTTGATTTGTTTCGTTTCCACTAGTCGCACTATTTTAAAAAAGGCAGGACGCATGTTAGGCTACTGCGGTTTCATCACAATCCTCACTTGCTCGTCTAAAAGCATCTTTCGTAACATTCCATTCCACCAATAGCTTTTCCCGAGAGCAACACCCATCAGTATGGGCATTATCAACTAGGTTACATTATCCGCAGACCATCAAAATCAACGTCTTTCCAGGTGTACTATTTTTTTCCGTCAGTGTGTAATTTCCGCTGTAACTTGCTGGTTATGAACTAGGAGGCTGGAGGAAGGCAATGGCATATTACCCTCAATAAGCATATACATCTAGCAAAAAAATTTGGTTCCAAATTAACCTCCTGTTGACGACAGTTTAAGTTCGTTAGTCTTGTATGTGCTTATTAGATTAAGTCTTTTTTTATTAAGCTCCTACAGTAATGATGCATTTGTTTAACAAATGATTCCATTCCATTACGTGTATGAAGGAGACGAATTGAATACATCAATGTTACTCACTAGAATCGAATTTTGTCCACTGTATCGCGAGGCAGCGACGGTACAGCGAAGCCACAACGGCAACTTTTAGTTTTCTTTTGTTCGCAGGAACGTCCATAAGACTAACATGCAATCTTGCAGATAAAATAAATTTTATAGAATAGCGTCAGCTGCAATTAGCAAGAGGAGGGTTAAGGTGGATGAATTGTATGGCGACTGTAAAGCTGGACGAAGAACAAGCGGAGTGACATGTTGTGTAGAGACTAACTGCAGTCACGTATAAACTCGCTTTACGATCCACTTCGTTGTTTATGAGCGATCCTGCAAGTTCACCACTTGAAGACAGATGGACAGTCGCTACTGCTAACCATCAAAGCACAGCAAAGTCTGTTTAAGCATGTAATCTGCCTTTCTATCAAATGCACGCACATCTTTTTTTCTCGTATACACCTAGCATTATTGAGCCACTAGAGTAAACGTGCACTTACGTTTATTAGAAATTTACTGCTAAAGGAGGATGTCTGTGGTTTACATTTAGTTACGAGTATTGCTTAGGAAGGGACTATAGGACGTAATAAATATTTTTATCATCAGCCTTACTTACGGTTGAGTTTCTGCATATTAACTTTGTGTAATACAGGTTTATGCAGACTATCAAAGCAAAAGCGTAGAAATGGTGGGAATGCATGATATGTCCTTGACGTTACAATGAGAGCTTCTGACAAGTATAGAGATACCTAAAATATACGGATTTTTTTCACTATTGCAATTCAAATAACTGTTACTGAGAGCCTGTACGCGCAAATTTGATATCATGGACTATTCAGTAATCTTGTAAGTACGTTACACACATAACCCAACTTGAATTCATGATTAATTATATATGGTGATTGAAATGAAAATTTAAACTATTATTTGGCACACGAAATAATAAAGAAACATTACAGAAATATGATTTTTCGACTTAGTCCCGAAGACGGGTTACGCACGTATACCACCGCTTCGGACACAAGTTGAGAGTAGGATTCTTTTGGTTACGAATGCAGCCACTGGTACATCGCGGATTTCACATCTCCGTCGTTTCTTAAATGCTTGATTCCCAGCTCTTCTTTGAGACTTCCGAACACAATAGGAGTGAGGTGTAATGAGTGAGGTGGGTGTTGTCAAATTTCTTCTCCTGTGTACTTGCAATAGTTTAACGGACGATATGCGGACGTCACGTTGCAACAAAATACCTGCACTCAGATGTCGTTGTCGTTTACTCCTGATTGAAGGACGAAGACGATTTTTAGCAGGTACGAATATGAATAACAATTACTGGTCACTGTTGAAACCCGTTTCCATATTGTTGTTGGTGTGGTCTTCAGTCCAGAGACTGGTTTGATGCAGCTCTCCATGCTACTCTATCCTGTGCAAGCTTCTTCATCTCCCAGTACCTACAGCAACCAACATCCTTCTGCGTCTGTTTAGTGTTTTCATCTCTTTGTCTCCCTCTACGATTTTTACCCTCCACGCTGCCCTCCAGTACTAAACTGGTGATCCCTTGATGCATCAGAGTATGCCCTAGCAACAGATCCCTTCTTCTAGTCTTCTCTCCAATTCTATTCAATACCTCCTCATTAGTTATGTGATACACCCATCTAATCTTCAGCATTCTTCTGTAGCACCACACTTCGAAAGATTCTATTCTCTTCTTGTCTAAACTATTTATCGTCCGCGTATTACTTCCATACATGGCTGCACTCCATACAAATACTTTCAAAAACGGCTTCCTGACACTTAAATCTATACTCGATGTTAACAAATTTCTCTTCTTCAGAAACGCTCCTTGCCATTGCCAGTCTACAATTTATATCCTCGCTACTTCGACCATCATCAGTTATTTTGCTCCCCAAATAGCAAAACTCATTTACTACTTTAAGCGTCTCATATCCTAATCTAATTCCCGCAGCATCACCCGATTTAATTTGACTACATTCCGTTATCCTCGTTTGGTTTTGTCGATGTTCATCTTATATCCTCCTTTCAAGACACTGTCCATTCCGTTCAGCTGCTCTTCCAGGTCCTTTGCTGTCTCTGACAGATTTACAATGTCATCGGCGACCCCTAAAGTTTTTATTTCTTCTCCATGGATTTTAATTCCTACTCCGAATTTTTCTTTTGTTTCCTTTACTGCTTGCTCAGTATACAGATTGAATAACATGGGGGATAGACTACAACCCTGTCTCACTCCCTTCCCAACCACTGCTTCTCTTTCATGACCCTCGACTCTTATAACTGCCATCTGGTTTCTGTACAAATTGTAAATAGCCTTTCGCTCCCTGTATTTTACCCCTGCCACCTTCTAAATTTGAAAGAGTATTCCAGTCAGCATTGGCAAAGCTTTCTCTTAAGTCTCCAAATGCGAGGAACGTAGGCTTGCCTTTCCTTAATCTATTTTCTGACCTAAGTCGTAGGGTCAGTATTGCCTCACGTGTTCCAACATTTCTGCGGAATCCAAACTGATCTTCCCCGAGGTCGGCTTCTACCAGTTTTTCCATTCATCTGTAAGGAATTCGTGTTAGTATTTTGCAGCCGTGGCTTACTGAACTGATAGTTCGGTAATTTTCACATCTGTCAACACCTGCTTTCTTTGGGATTGGAATTATTATATTCTTCTTGAAGTCTGAGGGTATTTCGCCTGTCTCACACATCTTGCTCACCAGATGGTAGAGTTTTGTCAGGACTGGCTCTTCCAAACCGTCAGTAGTTCTAATGGAATGTTGTCTACTCCCGGGGCCTTGTTTCGACTTAGGTCTTTCAGTGCTCCGTCAAATTCTTCACGCAGTTTCATATCTCCTATTTCATCTTCATCTCCATTCTCTTCCATTTCCATAATATTCTCCTCAAGAACATCGCCCTTGTATAGACCCTCTATATACTCCTTCCACCTTCCTGCTTTCGCTTCTTTGCTTAGAAAAGGGTTTCCCTCTGAGCTCTTGATATTCATTCAAGTGGTTCTCTTTTCTCCAAAGGTCTCTTTAATTTTCCTGTAGGCAGTATCCATCTTACCACTAGTGATATGCTCCTCTACATCCTTACATTTGTGCTCTAGCTATCCCTGCTTAGCCACTTTGCTCCTCCTATCGATCTCATTTTTTGAGACGTTTGTATTCCTTTTTGCCTGCTTCATTTACTGCATATTGGTCCCGAATTACAGCTCTTACACACCGAAAGAGAGTGGTCATGACATTTCCTGTCTCTGATAGAGAGTGGAATTTCTTTTGGTTTTGACGAAGATCTGTGACGGCACTACTTGCTCGATCCTTTCGTTTCAGTTTGGTGACAGTGCGCCCAGTTTTCATCTCCAGTATCAGTTCTGTTCTGAAATCCATTATCTTCGACTGCGAAACGACGCCAAATTTTCTTATAGGGATCGATGTGGCGATATCTCAGTTCAGCAGTCAACTGACGCCTCACAACTCCGTGCTGAAGGGAGATGGCGTGCATGTGACGTAGGTGGCGTTGTGCCATCTCATTGGTCAACGCTCAGACGCATGCTCAGAATATCTGACCTGCTGGATATTACCCAGCACGTTCGGGAAGACTTCCGAACGTTCTATTCCACGCTATGACGTCAGAAACTCTGCACGCTCAGCGCTCAGCGTTCGGATGCACGGTCCGTGTGTCGACGGATTAAGACTGTACGAGAGAGAGTTACAAAAACTGGACACGAGACGGTAGTAAGGATCGAACCGGAGCCAAAGGCTGAGCAGTCTCGTGAAGTATCATTTACGCTGTGACAACAACTGATACTAATTGCACCTAGCGGGCCTCTTGAATTTGGGAGCTCAACGACCTGACTACAATGCTAATTAGCATGGAAACGACAAAAAGTATAGAATTTTTTCTTAATAATTATTCCTCAGCACAATCTGCCCTTCAACATCCTTGCAAGCTTTTCACACTATTTCTGACCACCCTGTATACATATACACATCTGTAAGATGATATCTTTTAAAATTTCGCGTCCATCGCGTAAAACATGCGCTAGTGGCGCCTCTAAAAGAATGAAAATCAGGTTTGCTCTACATAAGGGCCGCGCGTGCCGTATGATTGTTCGCCTGCCTGGGTTACTTTGCTTGAAGTGGGTTTCTCCCAACATCCCACTGTTTCGTTTATCTCAGCCATCTTCAGTAGTATCGTTGGTGTGTGTCCTTACGTGTTTAGTTCTTTTGTTCGTTTGTTTCAGTTTTGTTACTGTTAAAATGCTAACTACTGAAGAACGTGCGTTCTCAGTGGAACAAATGTTCAAAGCTGGCGGTAAATACCACACACAGTTTCAGTTCGTCAAACATTTAATTCAGTTTTCCCACAGACAACACTCCCACATCGCGATATTGTGGGAGATTTGATTAACAGATTTCGAAGTACGGGTTCAGTAACAAATGCACCGAGAAGTGATCGTCCTAGCGTTTTGTCTGAGGATAAACTACTCGATATTTCCGATAGAATGTCCATGAGTCCGAACAAGTTAGTACGAAAACTCGCCCACGAAATCGAAGTTAGTGTCGGGACGGCCCATATAGCTGTAATGAAAAAATTAGAACTTTTCGCATACAAAGTGACAGTCGTGCAAGAACTGAAAAATACTGATCATGGCAAGAGACTGCACTATTGTCAATGGTTCAAAAATTTCGTTCAACAAAATGGAAGGAATATTCTTAATGCAACATTTTTCAATGATGAGGCGTGGTGTCATTTATCCGGGTACTTGAACTCGCACATTTCTCGTATGTGGAGTACTGCTAATCCATTGTGTATTCACGAGGAACCACTTCATTCTTTGAAAACAGGAGTTTGGTTTGCAATTTCTAGGCGTCGGATTGTGAGTCCCATATTTTTCAACGAAACAATAAACGCACAACGATACTGCAGTGATATTCTGTACCCATTCATTGGAGAACTTGTGTTAAGTGAAATACTGAACGGTTGTTTTCAACAAGATGGTGCAACCGCGCATACAGCTCGCGTTTCAATGTCACTGCTTGTTGATGTTTTCAGTGGTCGCATAATTTCACTGGGACTTTGGCCTCCACGATCGCCTGACCAAACCCCACCTCACTTTTTCTTCTAGGGTGCAGCGAAAGCAACGGTCCGTAAAAACCGTCCAGTATCCATCGATGAACTGAAAATTGCAATATCCACTTTCACTGCTTCTGCTACAGAAGAATGTTACTGCTTGTGTTTGGAAACATGATTAGACAATTTGAATTGTGTATTCAACAACAGGGGGGACACTTTCAACATTTAATGTGAAAATTTGTAAGTAAAAATGAATATTCAATGAATCAATAACTTGTATTTCACTGAGTTTCATTTAGGTGTATTCACTGCGGCACACGGCACGCGCGGCAAACAATCATACGACACTGCGGAGAGACTTTTTGAACATCCCGTACACTCTGTAACGGGCCGGAGCGTTAAGATACCTTTCAGATAGAGCTTGTTTAGTTGACGTTAGTCAAGAATGCTTTTAAGGCGACAAAGACTAAATTATCACCACCGCATTGCGTTTGAACGGCGTCGTGTAATAGGGGTACCAGAAGCTGAATGTTCCTTCTGCGATAATGCAGAAAGACATGGCAGGAATGTAGGCACTGCACATAATTGCTGACTGGGGTGGCCACGATAATGTACGGCCACAAGAACACCGGCTCCGCACGGTCAAGTGACACTATCGACACGTTACGCTACCGCGAGGCAAAACTAACGTATTCTGTGTAGGGGCATCGTACAGCATCTACTGCAGGGCATCGTACAGCATCTACTGCAGCAATTCGAGCAGCAGTTGTCACAACAGTCACACAACGTACTCATACAAATCTGTTACTTCAAGGACAGCTCCGACCCATGAGCCCTGTAGCGTGCATTCTACTAACCCCAAACCACTGTCATTTGCGAGTTCAGTGGAACAAATAAAAGCTCATTGGGAGGCAGGGTGGAGGTCCATTGTGCTTTTCTTGTGTAAGCTATTTCTGCCTCGGTGCCAGTGACGGCTGAGTGTCGGTTACAAGAAGGTCAATTGAGGACCTGCAATTAACCTGTCTGCGTGCTAGACGCTCTGGACCTACACCTGGAGGTATGGTCTAGGGTGCGATTTCGTACGACAGCAAGAGCTCTCTCGGGTCTATCCCTCGTACCCTGAGCGCAAATCTTTTCGTCAATCTGGGATTCGACCTGTTGGGCTGCCATCTATGAACAGCATTCCAGGGTGGTTTCCGACAGGACAACACTCGCCCACGCACCACCGTTGAAGCCCAACATGCTCTACAGATTGTCGACTTGTGGCCTTTGCCTGCTCGATCGCCAGGTTTGTCTCCAATAGAGCACAAATGGGACGTCACGGGACTTCATCGGGATAATAACTCCAGCTTCATCCACAACCGGCATTAATCGTCCCTGTATTGGCCGACCACGTGCAACAGGCATGGAACTACATCCAACAAACTGCCATACGGCAGCTGTACGAGAAGATGCATGCACTTTTGTTTGCTTCATTGAACATTCTGGCGGATACAACCGCTATTAATGTACCAACATTTCACATTTGCAATGGCTTATCTCGCGCTTACGTTAACCTGTGATCTTGCGATGTTAATCATCTAAATATTTTCCTAGCAAAATATATTCCTTAAATTTCGCTACTCTGCACAATTTATTTTTTGCTGTTGCGATTATATATATATATATATATATATATATATATATATATATATATATATATATATATATATATACCGGCATTACAGACTTTTTTAATGAGAGCCAATGTCGTATTTAAGTTTTATTTTGAACTGATGGTCGGTTTCAGCAGTACTTTGTCATCTTCAGATCTGTAATACTCCATGACACATACTGAATTCCTGAATGTATTTTCTATGCCAGTAGTACATACGTAAGTACAATATTTTACATGTAGGTAATATACCTCAGCGTTTCCAACATTTTGCCATATATTTTCAGAATGTTGAAAATTAAGTAGTTAGGAAATATAAGCTCTACCAGTAGGTAGATAACAACCGATGAGCATGGCATTAATAAAAATACTATTTACAACCATGTTGCCATGCAACTTTTGTCGATTACGTCCGACCACACACATGCTAGTCTGGAGCTCTGCTGAATGGGGCGCTGTGACAGGCAAGGTACATCTGGCATCCGTTAGGTCGGGGCGCCATAACAAATGTTACTTATGCATTTACGTTAGGTAAATTATACAATTCACTAACCAGAAATTTTGACAGTAGTTTAAGTTGACCAAGTCTGAATTGAACGAAATAAAGAAACTGTACAAAGATTATACACTAATAATAGTTGTCAACACACAAGCTTTCGTAAAGGAGCAGTATCGTCATTTAAGTAATACAATGCTAAAAGCTTTTGTTCTGCAATGTACATGTCATATTTATGCGACTTAACAGCAATCCAACAACAGTTCGTTATACATACGCTCATAGACGCTTGTTACATCACAAATATACTGTATATACTGCTCACGGGCCGGCCGGTGTAGCGGAGCGGTTCTTGGTGCTTCACTCTGGAACCGCGAGACCGCTACGGTAGCAGGTTCGAATCCTGCCTCGGGCATGGATGTGTGTGATGTCCTTAGGTTAGTTAGGTTTAAGTAGTTCTAAGTTCTAGGGGACTGATGACCTCAGATGTTAAGTCCCATAGTGCTCATAGCCATTTGAACCATTTTATATCACTGACAAAAACACAGTATAGAGTGGCACATACGTTTACATAAGCTGGACATATTCTAAAAAGTGAAAATCCACTTTCACATTCTGATAACTCGGCATGAGGTGCAACGTAAAATGAGCACGTTTCGCAACAGAAAATTTTTGAGACCTGAAGATCACAGAAAAGTCTGTCGAAAATGGTTGTCTTAAATAAATATTTTATCCAGTCTACGCTGTTCAATGTCTTTTGGCTAGTAAACAGATCGCTCCTTCAGTACTGTCAAAGTAAGAAAAAAAGAATGGTTCAAATGGCTCTGAGCATTATGGGACTCAACATCTGAGGTCATTAGTCCCCCAGAACTTAGAACTACTTAAACCTAACTAACCTAAGGACATCACATACATCCATGCCCGAGGCAGGATTCGAACCGGCGGCCGTAGCGGTCGCGCGGTTCCAGACTGCAGCGCCTAGAACCGCACGGCCACTTCGGCCGGCTCAAAGTAAGAAACTTCAATCAAATAGTAATAAATAACAACCTTATTTCCATGTCTGATGACGTGTGTCCATGGTTTATTTTTTTGCACTTGTATTGTGGCATGTACTCTCTGTCTTTTTCTTGCATTCTGTGAAATTTTAATATGAAGGATCATCTGAAATATACCATTTTACCTATTCCCTGTGTTGAGCTGCAAGCGTTTTATTTATCACTTCTCCTGTTATTCTGTTTAGCGTAATATGTACTACTGGCAGCATTAAACGCTCGACACCTGAATCCATGTACGAAAATAGTTCTCTGTAACGTCAGTCAGTTACCTGAAATTAAAGTTATTATCACCGGTGAATGTAACTGCTACCAGTGAATGTAAGTACCGTTACAAGTGGCAACGGTAGGCACTCCAGTAGCATCTGAGTTACTTAGAGCTTCATGTAAACGACTCTGAGTAAGAAAAGCTGGGCGTCTGTACCCTGACGGTAGCATGAGAACAATGACGGACTCTGTCACTGTTGTGTAGAACATTTGCTTGCGAACAGTGCCTCTAGAACCGTTTCACTGTTATCACAGTAGATGCCCGGCGTCTATCGAATTTCAAACTATTTATAACGAGTTTGCTGCGCTTTCTTCTTTCAACAGATAATTAGAGGCGAAATGCTGCGGTTACAGAGGACATCGAGGAGACGGTAAAACGCGACGGGGCCTCTAAATAATGTAAAACACAGGCGAACGGTTTGGTCACTAATCTACTCTTGTACTTCCTGAGGTGTCGGGTGCTCTGGCGGATACCAATATATTTCGATAACGTGACTTTTTGTCTTTGTCAGGTGCTTAATGGGACTGTTCTTGTATTAATTATACAGGTGACACATACTCTGTACCAGCGGGTCCCCATACCAGCAATTGGGTGCAAAGGAATTTTCACAACCATCTCTCTGACAGCAATACACCACTCACAGAGCTTTTACAGTAACTGTAGAGAACTATGCTCCTTGTTACATTAATGACACTACAGAGAACGACGAGACAATTGTTTAAAGTGCTTGCAATCTGTTTGCCACCTGCAATATTTTTCCACGTAATAGCTCTAAAATAATGGAAGTCACGACTTTAAACTTGTGCATTATTTACAATATTTTCCGCTGTTTTAGTACTATAGAAAGCTTGTTTTGTGTGGAATGGCGCAATAGTCACCATTCACCAAAATCACACCCCGATTTTTTTTGTTGGTCTGACAGAAAAACAATGAACTCAAACTCCTATTACCGGCACCTCTATAACGTTTATCATACTGTGGTATGCCTGTTATCTGCAACATTATGTAACATATAATTCACTTTCAATGTACACTTATTGACTCCACAGGATAATGCCTTCTCCTAGGTTAGGTAAAGGAAACGATAGACCACTGGCGGTTCCCAAGAAGCCTCCTTATCAACTTTTAGAGCAGAAGATTTGCTGACAGGCAGTTATCAACAAGAATATCGGCGTTGTGCTCAGTAAGAATGACTTTCTGTAGATTGCTTCAAAACTTAGTTATTTTATCTTCAACGATGTGACCTTGTACCATAGTATGTTCTACCTTATAGTTCATGTACGATACGAATCCTCTTTTTCATTTTGAGGACTCACTAATTCTCAAATATCTTAAAATTTCGCTAGTTGAAATTTGAACATAACAATGAAAATTTTCGCCCCGGTTATAAAGAACATCAGTATCGGAGGGGTCATAATATGTTCCAGTGCCTTCGATAGAGCCGCCGCAACTTAGATAAAAATTTAGAAAGACAACTGTAAAACAGCTGTACAACACAGAACTTTCTAATGCATACCTCCAGAAAAATGAATAGACAACACAAGCATTAATGGGTATCAAGACAGCACTTCATCACTTCTTTGGCTGTTATGTAATTTCAGTTTCTGTGAAACGTAGTTGTTCACAGTTACAAAGAAACTGTTCCAATGAAGTTAACACACCCTTCAACATTTTTGTAGTTATTGTTTTGGGTATTACTGAGAGATGGCACGCCACTCTCTCACTTTAACTATATTGTGAGTCAGATAAATCTTCATCTTTTAGGTCATGATCTCCGTGTTCCCCAGCGCTACATTTGGTATAAGCGGTTTATAACTCTTTCACATAAGTAATTTGTGGACAGAATGTTGTTATAACTGCATGTGTAATCTGTAGATAACTTGTCTCTGAGGAGCTGTAGTGGACACAACGGAAAACAGGGACAGAGATGAATTGAGGACATAAATTCAGAGTGCAGCGATAGGTCTGTCTGAGTGATTCTGGGAAGCAGCACTCAGTAGACCCTACCTGCAGAGTGACTTCAGGCAGTAGCTCTCTCCTCCCTTCACTCAGCGGTGGACCAGAGGGCGCCAGTTGGCAAAACAGTTTACTTGGGCGAGCCAGCAGTCGGTCGCGAAGGCGGCCACTTGCGGGAAGTGGGTGGAGCAAAGCCGTTTAAGAGAGACGGCCATAAAGTGAGCCCTTGTGCAAACGGTGGGAAGACGATAAAACTCTGTGAATTCTCATGTTAGAAGCTGGAACGATATGTACAGAGAGGCTGGTGCATGTGTTTTTTGGAGGAAAGACTGCTACTCCCCTGATGCCATGAAGTCGCCAGGTTCTTTTAGTGAACAGCAAAAAACATATTTCATGGGCACGACTTCCTAGGTACCGTAACAGCCTTCTTTCAGAAACTGGAAGTGGTCAGGCAGGAGAGATTAGATCTATCCGCAAATGAGGGACTGTGGCCACATCTAGGTAGATGCGCTTTTTGCACAAACATGGCCATGCTTACCATGAGAACTACGCTCTGTAGTCTGAATCCTTCTGTTGGAGACTAGACACATTTGTACTCGATAATTAGCTCCTCTCAGGATGTGCAAAGTGGAGGTTTCTCCCCCAGCGTGGGAACCCCAGTTCTGTGTCTTGACTGGCTGTTTCAAATGTTTCAAAACAGTCAGATGCTTCAGTTTACACATCTCTGCTGTGGAAGGAGGTGTGCAGTGCGAGATTATAGAGGGAGGCTAGGGCTTGACACCAGTAAGCGTGGATGTATGTTGCTATGGTTTTGCTTGAGTTCGATTGGTTTGTGCAATGTGGGGACGATTTCGCTCTTGCTAATTCGGCTGCTGTACCGAGGCTTGGTGGAAAGGGGTTGTGCTTCTTTACCTTCTTCATCTTCTGGTCCTCCCATAGTGGAGAACTTCTGATCTTTCTCTAGTGGGTGAGATTTGTGGTCTGTATCTTGTGCTGAACTAAGAGCCAGTAGTAGTTTCCAAATGCACAGACAGTGAAACTACAAATCTTCTCCGACGTATCGTATATCACGACGGTGAACTTACTCGTCCTGTGACGGCCATCGTTTGATAACTCAGCATACACCAGACGAGCGAATGGATGTACCTCACACTGAAACGTGTCTGTATTTCAGGACTCTGATAGGGAAGTTTCACATATTCTGACAATCAAAACGCCAGACCGTGTCGTTTACAAATTTTCATGGGCGTGTCACATCATTGCAGCTGGGGCAGCTCCTCGCCCACAGCGAACCATTTTCTGCTGCAACCTGAATGAAGATGAAAGGGTAAAATACTGCTGCACTTTCGTAGAGTTGTTAAATGATATCCACAGCTCCCTGTCCTCGAGTGAACTATAGTTAGTGGTATACTTGGTCGTATTTCATTCCATCTGAATAGAGTTGTGCCTCATAGTGAGTTCATGTAAACAAAGTAGGAGTGTGTTGTAAAACGGATTAATTCAGTAGAATTTGTATAGTTTCCGACCCAGTGTATGCTTTGCCAATCAAACTATCCCTTTTCTGATTCGTGTCTGTTACGTTTTATGTGAGATTTATTAGCTCATTGCACTTATAAAAGGATTAATAAATATTGTCATTAGTTTTTAAACTTAAATACGCCATTGTAGTCATTCACACTCCCTCAACCATTCACTGTTTTTATTTTACTGTGGTTGTACACGGGAACACCTGCAATTCAAGTTTCAGCCTTACTAAATTAAATTTGAATTCAGAAAGTGATTGCTGGCTTAGGCAACAAAAGTTCCAAGAGTAAATTCACTAATTTCATGTATAAAAATTATGGGTGCAGCTCACGATCTGAAGGTCATTGAGAAGGTAATAGATTAGATAACATTCAGTTTTCTTCCATAGACCGAAAAAAGAGATGTTTCTCGTGGGTGTGGAACATGTCAAAAAGTTTAACATAAAAGCATAAAACATTTGACTATAATACTTACTACCCTGATTATTTGTCAGGACATTGTCGAAATACAATGCGGTAAACTAGGACAGCTAATATTTACAGAATTAATATGCTGTCAGAATGAAATATTGTTAAGCACTACTAATCAACTTATGATATACAAAATACCTAATCTTTACTGTTGTGACCAAGTCCTGTCAAAACTGAAATTTAACAGAAATTCTTACTTAAGCTGGCTTAACAGTCTCTTTTAAGATATTCATCTATAGAGTAGAAGGAGTTGCCTATCAAAAAGTTTTTCAAACTCCATTTAAACCGTGCTTTATTTGAAACCAAGTTTTGAAGGATGCTGTCAATGTATTGAAAATGTCTGTTTCTGAATATTGGACCCCTTTTTGACCACAGTAAGTGATTTTCGGTCTTTGTGTAGATTGTTCTTATTCCTGGTATTGATAGATTGTATTGAGCTATTGGTTGGAAATAGAGATGTCTTACTTGCTACAAATTTCATTGAGGAGTAAATATAATGAGAAGCAGTGGGTAGAATAGATAGCTCCTTGATTCGGTTACTACATAGTGTTCTTGAATTTACACCAAAAGTGATTCGTATCATGCACTTTTGCACAACAAAAACTTCTGCTTGGTTTGATGAGTTGCCCCAGAACATGAGCCCATATGACATAATAGAATGAAAGTAAGCGAAATATGCAAGGTTTTTTTCATATTTGTATCTCCTGCATCTGATATCATTCTCGTTGCAAACACAGACTTGTTTAGGCGCTTAAGCAATTCTGTGGTATGCGCTTCCCAACTGAATTTATTATCGAGTTGTAATCCCAGAAATTTAACACTGTCAACCTCTTCGGTCTGTGTGTCTTCATACATTACACACATGCTGAAAGGATATCTCTTACAGGTTCTGAATTGTATGTGTAAGTAGGCTGTTTAGGTTTTCTTATTGGTAATGCCACGTAGCGCTCTGTATGAAAATCACTGGCTGTGCTGTGTGCAGTTTGTGGCTGGTTTTCATTGTTGTCCGCCACTGTAGTGTTGGGCAGCGCGTAGCAGTGAAGACGAAAGCAGTGCGTTAGCGCCACCGAGTAATGAATTAACTAATGTTCAAAGTAGTAATTTGGTAATTGTACATAGGCAGTTGGAGGTGAGCCGCCAGCAGTGGTGGACGTGGGGAGAGAGATGGCAGAGTTTTGAAATTTGTAAGAATGGATGTCATGAACTGATATATTAATTATGACTATTAAGGTAAATACATTGTTTGTTCTCTATCAAAATCTTTCATTTGCTAACTATGCCTGTCAGTAGTTAGTGCCTTCAGTAGTTTGAATCTTTTATTTAGCTGGCCGTAGTGGCGCTCGCTGTATTGCAGTAGTTCGAGTAATGAAGATTTTTGTGAGGTAAGTGATTTGTGAAAGGTATAGGTTAAAGTTAGTCAGGGCCATTTTTTTGTAGAGATTTTTGAAAGTCAGATTGCGTTGCGCTAAAAATGGTTCTGTGTCAGTTTAAGCACAGTTATGTATAATTTTTCTAAGGGGATGTTTCATATGTAGTAGGTCTTCTCAAAGTTTAACGACAGTGAATTAGCTTTAAACCATTTATTAATGTCAGTGAAAATTTGATTAGCAGCTGTTTCTAAATCCGTACTTGACTTGCTGCTTATTGCCATGCTGACCGCTGGTGGCCGTGCGGTTCTAGGCGCTTCAGTCTGGAACGCCGCGACCGCTACGGTCGCAGGTTCGAATCCTGCCTTGGGCATGGATGGGTGTCATGCCCTTAGATTAGTCAAGTTTAAGTAGTTCTAAGGGACTGATGACCTGAGATATTAAGTCCCATAGTGCTCAGAGCCATTTGAACCATTTTTTGAACTTATTGCCATGTTTGTATCATCTGTAAACAAAAAAAAACTTAGCATCGGGTAATGTAATAGATGAGAGGTCATTAATCTACACATGGTCCCAACATAGAAACTTGATGAACACCACCTGTTAATTAATTCCCAGTCAGATGAATACTGACTGCTTACTGCACAGATATTTCGCAACGACATCCTTTGTTTCCAGTTAAACAGATAAGGCTCAAACCATTTCGCAACATTGCCAGTGACATCATAATATTCTAATCTTCTTAAGAAAATGCTGTGGTTCGCACAGTCAATCTTCTAATTTATTATATAATGAATTAAGTACATTCTCATTGTAAGTGTAAATAGTTTTCTCTACATCAGAACCCTTAAGAAATCCAAACTAGGACAATATACTAGTTGCAGTCAGATGCTTAAGGACACGCTTGAGAAAGCCTGCAAAAGTGAAATTGGTCGATAGTTTGATGGTGTCTCTTTATCCCCCTTCTTGTAAAGAGGCTTAACTTCAGCATATTTTAGCCAGTATGGAAATGTTCCGCTGATAAAAGATTGATTACATAAATAACTTAAGATGGAACTCAACTAGCATGAGCACTCTTTGATTAACTTCATTGATATGTTATCATACCCACTGGAATACTTAGATTTTAAGGATTTTATGATGAATGCTACTTCTTTGGGAGACGTGAGTGTCATTTCCATTTTACTGAAGTTGTTTTTAAGGGCTGGTCTGAGATACTCCATTGCACTTTTTTTAAAAAGGTAATGGTATTTAGCATTACTCAGACAAGTATTTATGATGAAAGCAAACGACAGGTTGCATTACCTATAGTTAGACAGGACATAATGAACAGTACTGGTGCTGGTAGTTCACAACCCGTTTTACTCCGTGACCTGAAATATGTTTCCGAGAGACTCTTTGCATCGTGTTCTGTGAAAGAAAGACTCGTACGAAATGGTGTTTCAATTCAGTTATTCCAAGAATCGTATCCATGTCAGACTGAACAAGATGATCCCTTAGAATGTCAATCACTTCGAGCAGATGCCTTTTGCCAGGTAATACAAATGAACTGGGTATGAATAAACTATGTATACAATTTTGTAGAGTTATTAGAAGAAATAAAAAGAAACGTCTTTGATACATGACACAAATGTCGCAAGTGCACAGCTTCCCTACTGGTTGCCCTTGACCCGTTTGACATTGGATTTAGGCCGAAGTTCTCCGTTGTTTTCACTGCTTCGTATGCAATATGGTGACAATGGATTTCATTACTTCTGTGTCCACGTCCCTGGATAAACAATCATTATATTTTATGATACTTTGTGCTTACAAGAAGGCTTCTACTGGTCTTTGCAGGTTCGTGATGGCTGATTACACTCTGAGTTATATGATACGCATATCGTTCTGGGGAAGGCACGCTGAGACAGTTGATCATTATGGAACCTCACGAAAAACGATACAGAGATGAGGTTAACAAATCAAGTCAATGACTTGGCCATTTTCATGAAACAAGATCCCACAGACTAGACTGACAGGAACGACATAGACCTCACCACAGTGTGTCAGACTTTCAGTTTTAGGGATCTGTGTTACAACGAACTGAGAACAAACCCAACAATAGTACAAGGTTTCATAAGTAAGGAACTAAATACATTCAACGCCAGCGTGTGGAATGTTATGTATGAGACGGATATGCATCCATTCAAGTATGAAAAGGTACAAGACCAATCAGCTGGTAACTTTCCTTAGTGCGTGGAATTCTGCAAATAGTATCTGCACCAAATTGTAAACATCCTTGACTTACAATCGTGTCTTTTGGTTACTGACTAGGGTGCTACTGAAGGAAGCAATATTCGACGGCTGCAGTAGCCACGTCTGGGAGTTTGGGAGTCCTAAATCAACTCGTGTGCTCCACAGTCAACAGAGATGTAACAAATGTGTGTTGGTTTGTTCACTATCAACTCATTGGGTCGTTTCTTCTACCTGACACGCTCGGTGGAAGAAATTACCTTACCTTTCTCTGTGAAGTACGTCACGCCAGCAGTTAGCAGCGGTTATTGTTACTGCAGGCGTGGCCCCACCATACTTAGACATTGGTACGAGAGAACATTTAGACTATATCTTGCCCAATTTTTGGACTGAGACAGTTGGGCCGATATAGTAGCCACCAAGTAATCCTGACCTCACTGTTATAGATTTCTTTTTATGGGGGGAGATAAAGCGTCTGGTGTCCTTTATACCAAATGCAAGAAATCGTTAGACACGACAAAAGAAATGGCTGCCCGTTTGTCCGAAGTTGCAGCCATTCGTAAAACACCTTGTGGTTTTGAGCGTGGATAATAACAATTAGCATGCAGACATCTGTTGTGCATTAACGTAAACGGACGACATATTCAGCACCATCGCTGGAACAATATTCATCACATGGTACTTTGGCACCACTTTTGAACATCACTATCTTACAAGCCTTCATCGACCCTTAGCGTGAAAAAGATGCACCTGTAAAGTTTTATCATAACAAAAATTCGTTATGTGTTATCTCCTCCAAACATTCTAAAATGTCGTTATATATGTAGATTTTATACCGTGAATATCACTGGGACAACTTCTCTCCCTGCAAATCGTATCATTAGGCAATTTCTTAGATTTTTTTGAACCTTTCAGTGAAAACAGAGATAAATGGACCTGTTACAATGTTCTAACGTCAGTAAAAATGTACTATCTATTAATATGTGGAAAAAATTAAAGTACCAAACATGTTATTTTTTCTTTAGTGATGGAAATTTTTTATTATTTCCTTCCACTTGAAAAAGAGGTGCTAAAACACAAAAAATGGCATCTAATTGTATACTGATGTGTTAAACGTAAGACGCTATTTAACTGCATAAGTTGTACGTTACAAGTGAAAAAAGATTAATTAGTTGAATTTTATAAAATTTTTAATGAAACTAGTTGAAAACTGATCAACATAGTAAACATTTTTCTGTATGCAACTAGAAAGGAAAATAAATTTGTATATGATTATATAAATAAAGTCTTGTATAATTCCTACAGTTATTCATTACCGTATAAGTACAAACAATTTTTTCCTAGGCTAAAAACATTATATTGAAAATCTTCTAAACTTTAACTTAGAAAAATCTTTCAAAATGAAGTCTGATTCCACTGACTTCAGGACATTTCTTTCGATGGTTCTTGAGAAAGTGTTGACTTATTACATGTGTTTATAGATCTGAATTTTGAAAAACGTGTTTCACCACTAGTTACAGGTAAAAGCACCGAGCGAGGTGGCGCAGTGGTTAGCACTCTGGACTCGCATTCGGGAGGACGACGGTTCAATCCCGTCTCCGGCCATCCTGATTTAGGTTTTCCGTGATTTCCCTAAATCGTTTTAGGCAAATGCCGGGATGGTTCCTTTGAAAGGGCACGGCCGATTTCCTTCCCAATCCTTCCCTATCCTGAACTTGCGCTCCGTCTCTAATGACCTCGTTGTCGACGGGACGTTAAACACTAACCACCACCACCACCACCACAGGTAAAAGCAAAGTCGGGCGGAATCTACAGCTATCAAAAGTATTGGAGAGAATACCAATAAAATTTATTTTCATAACAAAAGATAATGATGTATGAGGAGAGCTTCCAGCCGGCAGAATGAGGGCTAAAATAAAAATATCATTAAGTTCCGTCTTAATGCTGTCATATTCATCACCATCGTAAGACAACCTTAAGAGCCATCCAATGCGGCCGCGCCTGCATATCATGAATCTCGTAAAGAAATCTGAAGTTCTTACTACGTACATAGGCTCAAATCTATGCTTAGTGAGCAGACAGCTGTATCGATAGTAAGGTAAAAAATATTTACGTTTAAGACGCGTACTGCTTCATCTTCATCAACACGTTCAACTCTTGACTCCTATGTAACTTGTTTCGGCACTGTCCTGGGACAAATTTTCTCGTCTTCTCCCAAGTCTGAAGAGATCCACGTTTGTCAGCAGCCGCTTCTGCATTCGTTGTCAGAACGTTTTATCCCTCTTCTGAATTCATCTTCAAATCACTGCCAAAGTGTTCAGCTAGCTCTACAGTAGTCTGTAGGTTTATGGTTACACTAGCGAGAGATTTGCTGAACTGTTTGATCCTAAACATTTTTCATACCACACATTTTTACAACAAAGAAATCTGAATCCTGGCGAACGCCTCAATTTGGAGCCGGAATTAACTACCTGTACCGCTTGGCACTGCTTACGCTAAAATATCAAGGCATTACGCCGAATGCCAATCATAAATCATTCTTTTTTCAAAAATGTCTGTGAATGCCACTAGATATTTAATAAATACCACTAGAACGGTGTAAACAGTGCTTATTTAAGCTTTATTTGCTGTGATTAGAAAAAAGAAGAAGCGCTGAATTTGTATAAAAGTGTAAATTTTCTCATGACACTACCAGAACTATGTTAATTGTGTTGTTCTATTCGTCGGTGAAGCACAGTTTATAATTTTCTGTAGTATTTATCTGCTGTCGCGAGGGAGATTTCTGTTTCACTGTGAGAGAATGAAACGACTTTTGTAATATTTAATAGTAAAATAAAACGGCGACTGCCTGGGCCGTAACTAGTTCGCGCAACTGGGATACGGGAATAAATTATCGTGCCGTCGTAAATCCCTGTCCTTATCCCGTCGCACGCGGCGCATGCGCGCGCACAAAACGCTCTCCTGGGTCGGCTCGCCCAGAGAATCGCGGTTTGATGACGCCATAAAATAAGAATGGGCGGGGCGTTCCGACGGACGCGCTCGCCCATAACCCGGGCCCGGCCGTCATTTGCTCATTGAATTATGCATTCATTTCGCGTTTATTCGGTTTCCATGACAACTGCACACCACGATAAGTGTCCCCTGATCCCCGCTTTGAGACGCGTAATAACTCCAAACTCGCGAAATCGTAAGCGTGATGGAGGACCAGGGCACGGATTTTGGAGGAACACTCAAAGATTTTTTCCGTGAAGCTCTGTGCCACCCTCTGAGACAGATGAAACTGACACATACAGACACACATACACAATCCGTTGAGTTATGTTTACAATTAAATTTAGGAACTCCATATTTTGTAGGATATCTTGCAATGAGTTACAGCATTAACGCCAGAGCTCTTTCTGATTGACAAGTACAATTTCCTTTCTATGCTACGAGATACAGTATTCCGTGAGTAATCCATGTCTTTTTTAATAACTCAAGGTTGCGTTTGGGGGAGAAACAGCTTTGAAATAAGGTAAGGATTTTATTAATATTACATGAGCGCTGTACACATGACCTAGTTCTTGCCCTGAGGAGTTTCCAGATATGAGGGTAATCCCAAAAGTAAGGTCTCCTATTTTTAAAAGTACATAAACCTGTTTATTTCTGCAATGGTTTGTATCTGTTTACAGCTTGAACATTTAGCTATTTTTGGACATAATCACCATTTCTGTTGATGCATTTTTGTAGATGCTGTGACAGTTTTTGTATGCCCATGTCATACCAGCTGTTCAGAAAGTTATGAACCTCTTCTTTCACTTCGTCGTCGGAGCTGAATCTCTTTCCGGCCAAACGTTCTTTTAACCTAGGGAACAGTTGATAGTCACTGGGCCCCAAGTCAGGACTATAGGGTGGGTGGGTGATTATGTTCCACTGAAACTGTGGCAGGAGAGCAACGGTTTGACGAGCGATGTGTCGGCAAGCTTTGTCATGGAGAATGTGTACGCCCTTGCTCAACATCCCTCTTCTCCGGTTCTGAATTGCCCGTTTGAGTTTTTTCAGAGCCTCATAGTACCTGTCAACGTTAATTGTGGTCCCAGAGGGCATAAAGTCGATCAAAAATACCCCTTTCCTGTCCCAAAACACGGTTGTCATGACTTTACCGGCAGACTGTGTTTGAATTTCCGCGGCTTTGGCTAAGAAGGATGCCGCCACTGGCGTGATTATTGCTTGGTGTCAGGTATAAAGTGGTACGCCCAGGTTTCGTCACCCGTGACAATTGAGTCCAGAAAGTTGTCCTGTTCGGCTGAAGGCGGTGAAGAAATGCGCCGGAAGCATCAACTCGTTGCCGCATGTGGTCCTCAGTCAGCATGCGTGGCATCCATCTTGCGCACACCTTCCGGTAGTTCAATGTTTCCGTTAAACTTCTATAAGAGGTGCTTCGGGAAACCTCAGGAACCAACGTGTAGAGGTCATCCAGGGTGATCCGCCGATCTTCACACATGCTTTGCTCAACCTTCAACATCGTCTCCTCAGAAATTGACGATCTTCCGCTCCTTTGTTCGGCGTGAATTTCGGTCCGACTAGCTGCAAACTCTCTACACCACTTACGAACTTTTTTGACATCCATGCCCGACTCACCGCACACTTCCGTCAATTGGCGGTGGATTTCAATCGGCGCAGTGCCCTTTGCGTCCAAAAACCGAATAACTGAGGGTAATTCGCACTAGGTGGGGAGCATCCAATGGGTGCTCCATTCTCAATGGCTGCCGAGCCAAGACAGCGCCTCAGCGCGGCGTGAGAATGTTTACAAACAGCGTGTGAAGCTGCCTTCATAACAGTGTGACCAACTGCCACACAGAGTTCTGTACTTATAAAGAAATAGGAGACCTTACTTTTGGGATTACCCTCATATAATCAATTTCTGGCTTACTAACTTCCCTTCTGAACTCAAATTTAGTAGACTTGATATTCTGATCGGAATTAAGATTTGACATACGGAACTACATGTCGTGTTCTGAGAGTCCATTTACTATTAATTCCGTGCATTAGACCTTTCTATAAAGAAGTTATCATTAACTGCTTTTGAGCTGCTTGCTACCCTAATTGTGAAGTTCACATTAGGAATGAAGTTAAATGCTACGTTTATTAATTGCAGTAAACTCTTGCAGGAAGGGTTATGAAGAACATTTATATTAAAATCATCAGCAACTGATATAACCTTTGCTGTTCTCGTGCAGCGACACCATTTGTCGAACTCAATCTCCTCGTAAATGTTATTGTTTCTCAGCGAATAAAATTGAGTCGTCTAAAAATTATATCTCTTGTAAACCTACAAACACATCATGGGTCATTAGCATCAAATCAGTTGTTTTCAGTAGACTCTGCTTGATTGCTTTCTGCAAGGAAAACTGGTGTGACTCTTGAGGTAAGATCTTATAGCTACGTTCCTACAGACAGTTGCGAAGTCGGGCATGGATCGTTCGAGAAGAAATAGTCGTAGTGTTCTCTAGAACCGGTTAAGGCCTCCTAGGAAGGTATTTTAGTAAGTATATAGCTCTCTATACTTTTACCGTCTAAAAATTAATCACACACTACACATGGAATTAGGCGACCTGAAGTAAATAAGTCAATAAAATTAGTTTTTAACGTCTTCCATTGAGAATGTGCACTATTTGTAGCTGACTGACATAAAACGAATTGCTTTATAACTCAAGTATATGTCAGTAAAATTATTTCGCCTTCTGTTGCATCGTAGTGGGTAGTCGGAACGTTAGTAGCTTTATCACATAATGACGCATTTCCACATCTAGAAGAATCTCACTGAAATGGACTCCGCCAGCAAAGTCCAGCGCTCAGAATGTGTATATGATTTACTCATGTGTGTGGTTCCTTTCTGGCCAATTACAGATTACTAAATAGCGTAGTGTCATAAATTGAATAAGAATGAAGACATTATTAGTTTATGTCACTAATCATGTTACGAATGAACCACAAATTTAACAGCAAAGCATGTATGTCTGTGTACTATTTTATTTAAATATTCCTATTTAGAGAAATATAGAAGAAATTATTTCAAATTATTAAAAAATTTATTTTCCTACCTGTCAGACATTTTTTGTCCTTTGGTAACTGATAAAAAATTTATTGCATCTGTAACTACACAGCTACGTTTGAAGTTGCTTTACAGTGCATGGCAGGGGGAGCATCGTACTGACAATATTTTCCTGTCCCACTCCATTCGCACAATGAGCGAGGGGTAAAAGACTGTGCTAACGCCTCTGTATGCCCCCTAATCTGTCTCATTTTTTCCTCGCATCCTCAGGTACACAATTTCGATTCTGAGAGAGTCAAAGGTCCCGAGTTCGAGTCTCGGTCAGGCATACTGTTTTAATCTACCTGGAAGTTTCATATCAGCGCACACTCAGTTGCAGAGTGAAAATTTAATTCTGGAATTTCAATTCTGCGTCTAAATTTTGTCACTACCTTATACAAGTAGAGTTCCTTTGGTGAGAAATTGTATTTACTTACGTTGATATTGCATCCAGATTACATAACACTTAGCTGTCACAAAAAAATGGTTCAAATGGCTCTGAGCACTATGGGACTTAACATCTAAGGTCATCAGTCCCCTAGAACTTAGAACTACTTAAACCTAACTAACCTAAGGACATCACACACATCTATGCCCGAGGCAGGATTCGAACCTGCGACCGTAGCGGTCGCGCGGTTCCAGAATGAAGCGTCTAGAACAGCACGGCCACATCAGCCGGCTAGCTGTCACAGTTCGAGAGCTTCTGCTAATACACTGAAGTAACATGAGTTCATCAGGATATAGAACACAGCATAAAACAAGAATAGGCTATACACGTCTACAAAATAAAAAATATGCTAATTATACCTTTTGAACCTTAAACATATTTTCATTGTATAGAAATTAACAAACTTGATACAAAACATTTTAAGGAAAAATGCACTGAGCTGCATATGATAATTCTTAGGATATTATATTCCTAGGTTATTTTTATCTTACGCAAAATGATTTTACAACACTTATTTGCGTTTATCACATTGCTGTTTTGAAAACGTGTCGACGTAATGCTCAGAGAACGCAACGGGTCAGACTCCAGCAGCCTGCACCCCACTGACAACATCGCGGGAGATGTAAACACAATCGAGACTGCTGGAAGAATGGCCAGTGAAATGCGTAAGCCCCAGACGATCGCCATGAACATGCTTCCGAGACTCCACAAGACTAAGGTGCAGAATGGTTGCGAGCGCAGCGGACGTAGAGTGGCGTGGTAGTTGGTCTTCGGGTGACCGAGTGCAGTTGAAATCGCTTCCCATGGTCAACGGATCCTACCGTCCCAGGAAAAGAGGTGTGACGGACTCTGAGAAGTTGGTGGAGCCTTCACGGTGGCGACCCAAACCAGATGGCGCGTAGAGGTTGACGATCCTGGCGCCACTAGACATGAGAGCCATACCTCTGAAATTAGGGAGATAGGCAACTGCATCAGTGAAGTTGCCGTCATGTAAGAGTATCAGCACCCCACAACCAGTAGTGGATCCATGAGAGACATGTGCTGTAAAACCATGGTGAGCAGAGAAAGTTGCAGCGTGCACCTTCTGAAGGAGAGCAATGTCAACGTCCGCGTCATACAGAATGTCATGGAATAAAGCCAGTTTGTGGAGTACACGAGTGGTATTGCCATTGACCGTGGCTATGCAATAAGTCTGGAAAGCTGCTATCGCCAAGATGACGGACGGTATAAACGCGAGGGAAGCACAGGAAACTCCCTGTTAGGCTCCTGTGGGAGGTCACAGCACTGGTCCGGGGAGGGAGCCGAACCCCACTAAGGGGGGGAGGGGGGGGGGGAGGTCCATCGCTCTGTACATCTCCAGAAATTCCATCTTCAGCATCGACGTTGTCCGCCCAGAAGAAAAACGTATCACCAGGTCGGTTCAGTGGAACGTAATCAGACGTGCGCGCACAGGTGACATCTACTGTAGTTAAATTCTAATCACCTCGCAAAATAAAAAAATAAGTTTTTTCAGTTGCACTTCAAATAATGAGACATTACTGACAGACACGCAGCTTCCACAAATAGATACTAGTAAAGAACCAACCACTAATATAGCCTAATTTATTTCGCAGAAAATAACTGTTAGAAAATATTATTGGTATCGTGAAGAGGGCCGTGTAGTGTAAAGATAAAGGAAAGATATGAAGTTACTTCTTTCACAATATGATTTTTACAGCGCACAGGTATCATACGTTCTTCAAATAGCCACAGTCACTACTTTGAACACTATAAAGCCCATCGTACACAGAGGGAAAAACCACTCTACGGATACAGTCAGAATCCATTAAGCCAAGCATGTTGATATAAGAATGTGACGCATCATTTAGCTGTGAAATGTGGGTAAAATGTGCAGATTCGCTTGTAAACTATGCAAATGCGTTATTAGTTGACCAAAAATACGTGCAGATCTTAACTGGAGTTTGCAGTGCGGAACGGCGAGCTTTATAGCCGTGCCACATCTATTTCACAGTCGCAATCGCCGGAGGACAAGGTACTTGGACTGTGCCGTATGCACTCTGACGAGTAGAGTATTTATCTCTGAACACACCACCTTCCTCGCTGCAGAGAATTTTCCTACGCAGTTCATATTTTGTTAAAGAAAAGTGTACGACCTCAAATACTAGCTGCTAAGGCAGGAGGTGAATGTGAATTAACACTACCGTACACATTATTCCAATAGCATGGCAATGAAGTATCAAAACTGAACAACTTAACACTCCATGTTCATGCTTACTGGCTGTAGCTTTAGTTGCTTAACTACCGTGTTTTCAGATTCTCCTAAGTTTCTTGTGAAACGTCACTACAGGAACAAGTAGTGTATTTTGAGATAAAATGTTTCTGCTAATAGAATTCTAGCCATACCCGTCCCAGCATGGCACCGGCGACTGTGGCAGTCGTTTCTCGTATTTTCTCCCGGAGCTCTGCTACATCACGTGTTAGACTCGGTACATACACCAGATCTTTAAAGTGCCCCGACAGAAAAAAGTCACACGGAGTGAGATCTGGTGATCGGGGAGGCCATTTCATGAAACAGCTGTTCCCTTCTGTAGCGCCGCACCTGAACTCACCATGCCCTGAACATCGGCAAATTACCAAATTACGCTGTGGCGGTATACATGAAAAAACCTATCAGGGTTTCCTCTTCAAAACGACATATCTGTACAATGTTTGGTTCTTGCGCAATAAATAATTGAAAGTGCTCCCGGAATTTATGTACACCCTGTACTGTTCATCAAATGGAATAAGAACTCGGCAGGACACTCGGAATCACACTATTAATCAATCGTGCCGAGAAAACCTTGGAGAGAAGTAAAATTCATTGACTTTCTTAGATTTTCATATTGGAAACCAGCAGTCATTCGAGATGTGAAGTTGCTCTATGTAAGCATTTGCAGAGATCCATGTAAGAAAACCAGTCCAAGGAATGTTGGACATTGTGCTCGTATTGTCGACTGAAGCCGTAAGCGCAGTCGCGAGCCGTTCCTTGTGAAAACAGGCTGTTAACTATAAGTGGTTTAATATCTTTTTCAATGATACCATCTTCTCAAAAACCACTCAATATGCTTTTTGTGTTAAGTTGATTGATTGATCTATGGAGGGCTTATTAAGATGCTTACAAAATGGGCAAAAATTGCTTTTTTTAGCATTGTGTGATGGAAACCATTTATGCGTAATCATCAAAAGCGCTCAATCCGGTATTGAAATCGTAGTAGGCGATTTTTTTTAACTTAGGAGAAGATCGTTTCTTATGTAAACTAATTAGTATGTGTAATGTAACAGTTGGTTACCATTCATTAAATTCTAGCTAAATCAGTTATTACTCGGAGATTCAACGCGTATAACACAAGTCTGTCAGGTGCGTGTTGTGGTTTGCATCACCAATTGTCTCTCACTCGCCCTGCAGAATCCAGTTATTGTGTAATATGGTGTGTCATTATGATTTACAGTATATTCATTGGGCAGTTCTTACCAAAATCAAACATGTGAATGCTTCACCATTTTTATTTCGTAAGGAAGTTCAAGATGATGTTGCTGGTAGTATCCAATATCAGTCTTAGTAGCTTTGTTGTACAGTGGCATCACAAAAGCATGTTACAACCTGCCCATATAGATATCAGATGCCGTCTCCTAGTTTTGACACTACTGTAGAAACGATGTGACTTGATGAAGGAACCATACTGTTAGTCACCTTATATTGTTGTAAATTACTTTACTAAACTGGATCATGTGTGGTAGAGTCTACTAGAGCCACGTAATTCCGATTCTCTGAACAGTGCTTTTAAGTTTGAAGATTTTAGTCTATTAGATGCGCATGGAAATCAACAGGACGGCCATTTGGCATACTGTCATATTACTTGAATTGAATTAGTGTGTAATTTTTCGAACACTGTTCAGTACCCATGATGCAAATATTTTACTACCGCGAGAAATGGATGCGGATGGCGAGGGGGGGGGGGGATTTGAGGCCGTTCAAGCTTTTTTACGATACAAAATATTGCAACGTAATGTCCCTTTATGACAAGAACACCTTAGACTTCGTGACCACGCGTTTATGACTACGTATATCCATGCCTCTTCAAACTGCGGCAGTAAAATTTCTTTGGTTCGTAACCGGTGTACAGATTGTCTTACGACTTCCTCTCTTCTTCTTGATTAATTTCGCAGAGTGCTTCTAGCCGCCACATACAACTCACACGCACACAAACACACACACACACACACACACACACACACATTGCGTTCTGAGATCTCGTCTTACGGGGAAACGTATGAGCAGTTACCAGTATATTCCTCCGCTTTCGCGTTTGTTTCGTAAGTGTTAGACAGCAAGTGTGAAGGTCATAAGATACAGATTATTCCGGTTACAGCTGTAACTATGGTGACATACCGATCTATAATGTAGGTTGGGCACCATACGAATTATCATATCTGTTCTGTCACAAACGTACTTGGCAACAGTTCGCTTTTCTTCACAGTCAGGGTAGTATAAACTTTACTGCCTTGGCTCTAACTCTCATGTTGACAAGTTTGAATAATTTCTTAGTGGGAAATCTTATTAAATTTTCTCGTAAGATTGATGTCAGTGGTCGCCCTCTTTGAGGCGCCATGTCACGGACTGCGCGGCCTCTTACGGCCGGAGGTTCGAGTCCTCCCTCGGACACGGTGTGTGTGTGTGTGTGTGTGTGTGTGTGTGTGTGTGTGTGTGTTGTTCTTAGCACAAGTTAGTTTAAGTAGCGTGTATGTCTACGGACCGATGACCTCAGCAGTATCGTCCCTTAGGAATTCACACAGTTTTTTGATATGAATGTTTATCAGTAATTCGAATCTTGTGTTCTGACTGGACGACTCTGTTGATATGGTCATTGGACGACTCTGATGTTATGGTCTGTAACTCCTTTTTCTACTCAAATTTATAATCCGGTAAGCAGGAACTGAAAGTAATGGCCTACAGTTCGTTCAGGTTCTCCGTTATATTGATATGCATTTAAAATAATTCGGAATACTAATTTGATTCCTTAAGGACGGGAGCACACGATGCTCTAGGGACATATCGTTGTTGTTGTTGTGGTGTTCAGTCCTGAGACTTGTTTGATGCAGCTCTCCATGATACTGTATCCCGAGCAAGCTTCTTCATCTCCCTGTACCTACTACAATCTACATCCTTCAGAATCTGTTTAGTGTATTCATCTCTTGGTCTTCCTCTACGATCTTTACCCTTCGCGCCCCTCCAATACTAATTGGTGATCACTTGATTCCTCAGAATTTGTCCCATCAATCGATCCCTTCTTCTAGTCAAGTTGCGCCACAAACTCCTCTTCTCCCCAATTCTAATCAATACCTCCTCATTAGTTACGTGATCTACCCATCTAATCTTTAGCATTCTTCTGTAGCACCAAATTTCGCAAGCTTCTATTCTATTTTTGTCTAAACTATTTATCGTCCACGTTTCGTTTCCATACATGTCTATACTCCATACAAATACTTTCGGAAACGACTTCCTGACACTTCAATCTATCGATGTTAACAAATTTCTCTTCTTCACAAACGCTTTCCTTGCCATTGCCAGCCTACGTTTTATATCCTCTCTAGTTCGACCATCATCGTTTATTATGCTCCCCAAATAGCAAAAGTCATTTACTACTTCAAGCTCCTCATTTCCTAATCTAATACCCTCAGCATCACCTGTTTTAATTCGGTAACGTTCCATTATCGTTTTGCCTTTGTTGATGTTCATCTTATATCCTGCTTTCAAGACACTGTCTATTCCGTTCAGCTGCTCTTCCAGGTCCTTTGCTGTCTCTGACAGAATTAAATGTCATCGGCTAACCTCAAAGTTTTTATTTCTTCTCCATGGACTTTAATTCCTACTCAGAATTTTTCTATGGTTTCCTTTACTGCTTTCTCAATATACAGATTGAATAACATCGGGGAGAGGCTACAACCCTCTCTCACTCCCTTCCCAATCACTCCTTCCCTTTCAAACCCCTCGACTCTTATAACTACCATCTGGTTTGTGAACAAATTTTAAATAGCCTTTCGCTCCCTGTATTTTATCCCTGCCACCTCCAGAATTTGAAAGTGAGTATTCCAGTCAACATTGTCAAAAGCTTTCTCTAAATCTACAAATGCTAGAAACGTAGGTTTGCCTTTCTTTAATCTATTTTCTAAGGTAAGTTGCAGGGTCAGTATTGCCTCACGTGTGCCAACAATTCTACGGAATCCAAATTGATCTTCCCCTAGGTCGGCTTCTACCAGTTTTTCTGTTCGTCTGTAGGGATATAACGTGTTAAAAATTCAAAACATTTTTTTTTTTTTGTTAAGTGAGATGTTTAGGAATATACTACAGCACACAAATATCAGTTCAGTAGATTTCACAAAGACAGGGTTAGGCTAATTACAGCGTGCACAGAGATAAAAGTAATCATTCTTATCGCGCTCCATACATGAATGAAACGGGAAGAAACCTTAATGCATAGTAGAATGGGACGTTTTCTCAATCATGCACTTCACAGCGTTTTTCAGATCTACCTGTACACGTAGATGTATTGTACAATCGGTACTTCAATTTCTAAGCCGGCTGTTGTGGCAGAGCTGTTCTAGGCGATTCAGTCAGGATCCGCGCGACTGCTACGGCCGCAGGTTCGAATGCCACCACGGGCATGGATGTGAATGATGTCCTTAGGTTAGTTAGGTTTAAGTAGTTCTAAGTCTAGGGGACTGATGACCTCAGATGTTAAGTCCCATAGTGCTCAGAGCCATTTGAACCATTTTCAGTTTCTACAACGTTTAACACAAATACTCAAGTTTAAAAGCTGTGGTTAGAATTAGGAAGAAAGTATCCCCAAAACGAAACTAATGCGAAAATACGCGTATAATTAATATAAGCTTAGGGCTAGTAACATCATGTTTCAACCTTAATGCCTTTTGGTCTTTATCTTAAGGGGGACAAAAGATGTATGCATATGACAGACACTTTCTGCTGTGTTTTGTGAGCTGCAGAGTCAACAGATATTCAAAGAAATGCGTAGTGTTTTTATCTTCCCGAAACCCGACGTTGCTCTCGACGGCGTAATAGAAGCTTTTTGGCTAACGTCTTTCAAGAAAGTGTATGCCGTTTTTAGGCTGTTCCAGTTTGCGGTACAATTAGAAGATAGCGTCGAAAATTTGACGACTCTGCTCTCCTACCAGCTCTCGCGTGATCCCAATGAACTCGCAACAGGATGTGGTTTGGGGTAAATGGAATGCACGCTATAGGGTACCTGCATCGGAGCTGTCCTTGAGGTAAGCTATTTGTGACCGTTCTTTGTGTCACTGTGGTGCCAACTGTTATTCAAATCGCTTCTGCGGATGCAGTACGATGCGGCAAAGGCACGCGCCTAACAAGTGGTCTTTCCTGTCGGTAGTGCTCGTGGCTGTCCGGAGTCCAGTTTTCTTGCGGCCCGTACATTCTCGTGATCACCGCTGCCAGCAGTAATGTACAGTGGCTACATTCCTGCCTAGTCGTTCTGCCAAAGCAGAAGGAAAATCCAGCTTCTCCTAACCATATTACACGACTCCATTCAAACTAAGTGGTGTGTCGATAGCAGCGTCTTTGTAACCTTAATGAGGTTTTTATTAACCTCAACTCACCAAGTCCAATCTCAAATTTAACTAACTCTCACGACAGTTACAGCGCATGTTTGAAACAAACCTGACTTGGGTCCTCATAGTCGCCTACTAACACCACTGCTATGCGACGGGCGAGAAATTTGAATAGATGTCAGCTTTCAGAGATTAGATTAAATTAATACTTGTTCCATAGATCATGAATATGACACTTCGTAATGATGTGGAACGTGTCAGGTTAATAAAAGGTGTCTGTACAAGATATTACCAAACACAAAATATTGCATCACAGCCAATGAGTAGAAGGAGTTGACATCTAGAAATTCTTTTAATTTATTGGCTATCTGTCAGGCTTTTGATGCTGTTTGGTAGGTGACCTAAGACTTTTGTGGCAGCATAATTTACCCGTTTCTGTGCCAAAGTCATGTTTAACCCTGTATAGTGAAGATCATCCATAGCTATGCACACTGCTATCACTTTTGAACTGGGTTGGATTATTAACAACAAAATTCGTAAGTGAATTTATATACTTTGACGTTACTGTGAGGATCCCTAGATCCTTAAATAGATGTCTGCAGGATGAGCGTGGGTGGGCTGCAGCAATTATTCTGATTACACGGTTTTGAGCAATGAATACTTTTCTACTCAACGATGAATTACCCCAGAATATGATGCCATACGAAAGCAGTGAATGAAAGTAGGCGTATCTGAACTCAGACGTTTCAACAGACCATCAATGTGTTCCTTCCAGTCTAACCTCTCATCAATGGACACACCTAAAAATTTTGAAAATTGTACCTTAGCTACAGACTTCTGTTCAAACTCTATATTTATTCCTGGAGTTGAGCCATTTACTGTACGGAACTGTATATACTGTCTTTTATCAAAATTTAAAGAGAGTCCGTTTGCTGAGAACCACTTAATAATATTGTGAAAAACATCATTTACAATTACATCAATTAATTCTTGGTTTTTGGATGTTATTACTGTACTTGTATCATCAGTAAAAAGAACTAATTTTGCATCTTCATCAATGTGGAATGGTAAGCCATTAACGTATATCAAGAACAGTAAAGGACCTACGACCGAACCCTGTGGGACCCCGTACTTGATACGCCCAGTCTGAGGAATCAGCTGTTGTTTTAACATTACATGAACCACTTATTTCAACTTTCTGCATTCTTCCAGTTAAGTATGAATTAAACTATTTGTGCACTGCCCCACTCAAACCATAATGATTTAGCTTATCTAAAAGAAATCCACGATGTAGGAACACGCCCACCAACTTTCGTTTACGTCGCATAACTCCTTCTGGCTGTTACGATTTCTTTCCATCAGTGTGTTTTCGGTGACCAGTCTTACCAATGTACTGTTAATGAAAGAGGAAAAATGTTTTTGACAGTAAAAGACAGTTACCGCTGCTGGAATATTGAATTATTTAATTTTATACATATGTAATTAAGTTTATTATTTGTGGTGACGGATAAACCCTAATTTGCATAAATAATGTGAAATTTACATGAAGTAGGTATATGATCCTAGCAGCAATGTTTCGGGAAACGTGAAAACAGTCTTGCAAAAATATGTAGCAGACGCACTGGCAATGTCGGGGGCTTAGTATTGTGTAATTAATGAAATAATCTGAATGATAATGCAAAGCACAAACTTTTATGTGCCACCAAAAATATTCGGATAAGTTGAGTGTCCGCCGTTGATGGAAGTTGCGGTATAGCTGCAAGACAGAGCACGCAACAAGGAAGGAAGAAAGGCGGGAAGGAAGGTAGATTAGTGTTTAACGTCCAGTCGACAGTGAAGTCATTAGAGACGTAGCACAAATTCGGATTATGGAAGGATGTGGAAGGAAATCAGTCGTGCCTTCTTCAGTAGAACCATCTCAGCATATGCCGAATTAGGGTAATTACGGAAAACCTAAATCTGGCCAGTGTGGTAATCACTGCGCCACTAGCTCAGTGAAAAGGCAGGAGTCGGCGGTTCTGGCGTGGCGGGGGCGAGAACAACGCGTTTTTGTAATTGCGAACTGCCCTGCAGGAAAGCAGCGGCGGTGTATATTGGCTACTAATTTCGAGACTCCGAGATGCGCGGAAGGAAGAGTACTGCCGAGCAGTGGCAATCTATTGGCCACTGCAAGTACTAATGGAAGGCGGGATAGTTGTTGCCTCAGGGCTACTACATCGCGTGCACAGCAGTAACAGCAGTTAAGAGCGAACTGTTATGGGCTTTTAACCGTGTAAAAAGCTTTCCAGTGTTTTCCGTAATCATGGCTACCAATATAATTATTGTATGAGATGTAAATGTAGACAGTGTTCAACACTTCATCCGCCTGTTATTGACTGCATCAGGACCCAAATGTTACTGTCCTATATTCCTAATGTCACGCTAGAATGATGACATTTATAATTGATAAAAGTTATTAACTTTCCCGCAGACTAAATTCATTTTTTGATATTTCAGGTAATTTCTAAATAATCAATCATGCAAATTTCTCTTACCCTACAGCAATTGATGTTCTAAAATTAATTTGAGCAGGAATTATTGAAAAGAGTACAATCTGGCAAACTTCAAAAATTTCCTTTTACCATTTAAGTATACTGATTAAATTTTGGGCCTACTGAGTTGCACGTATCGATGTTTTTGCTCTCGTACTTCAACTTCGCAAGATAGGGTTTTACTTATTTCAAGGTATTAATATTTCATTGAAGGACAACTAGGAAAAATGTTTTGGAATTTAAAAATATTTGTCTGTTAGAATTCGCATTTGTAAGAGTTACAGTAAGGTCATCATTATTACCACGTTGCTTTCAGCAGTTACTGATTCATTTGTTATTCTATTATTGACTACATTTAGTGAGATTAAATTTATGATTCTGATATCTAAGGAAAACAAATTTTTCAGTCCGCTAAGTAGCGAACTTACTTCCGTGCCAGCAGTGGCTGGTGTCATCAGTAAGAGTATGAATGATTGTTGCATGAATTCAAGAATAATCACAAGGAGCTAGTTCAAATGAAAACCGTCCGCTTAAGGGCAGGCGGCCAAAATCTTTTATAATCTTTATAGTATTTTACTGCAACATGAATACTAAGTCACCTGCTTCTAGGTAACCAATCTTCACTTAACTCTACTTGCAGCCTTTTTACTTAACTCTATGTTAAGATGTAATCACGGTCAGTTCTATTAAGCCAAAAGAAGTGGGACGGTTATGTGTGTATCGAGTAAGGTGTGCAGTAGTATGACTTTATGCCCGTATTCGGGACGGTTCAAGTCCCTGTCCGCTGTAACAGACTTAGATTTTACAAACGGGCGCTGTAGCCGTTATTCCTGTAAACCTTGCGTAGGTTCCTCAGCTCATGGGGCACCGCCCATCAAGTGAAAGAAGTGATTTCTGGGAAATATCAGAATAGGACCACTGACGAAGAGTGGGAAAAGAAACTTGCTCTGCTGCCACTCTGTAGCTCTGTGTCGGCCAAGATAAGCCGCCTGTTCTAAAGACACAAGATCAAATCAATCTTCAGGCCTCCAGCGAGAATCCGTCAATTACTGTGACCAGTTAAAGACGCAGCAGGTCTCAGAACACGTAGAGTCTACGAAATATGTTGTGAGTGTGGCCAGGAGTACATCGGACAAACAGTACGCACTGTGGAACAACGCAGGAAACAACATCAGAGGTACTATCGCCTACGCTATCCAGAGAAATCTGCGTTGGCTGAGCATGCGTAAGAAAACGGTCACCACACAAAATTTGACGATACCTCCGTCGTGGATCGCACTAACGGCTTCTGCGACAGTTTAATAAAGGAATCTATTGAAATAAAAATTAGCGCAAACACCCTGAATAGAGACGGTGGCTTGCCGCTCAGCGCTGCGTGGGATCCAGCGATCGTGCGGTTGAAGAGGGCATATCGAACGCCGACTCAAAACATGCCCATATATGGCAATGTCACGGGCACCAGTGACGTCACAATCGGCAGCTAGCGTATATAAGGGTGCACCAACAGCCCACTGGCAGTCATACCACTTGACAATGGTCAAGGAGTGCTTGGCCGAAAGCTCGTGTAGTTGTAAGCAATTGACGCGGTTGGAAACCCGAGAACATTTTATACAATGTAATCGCCGTGAGACTTAGCATTCATACATCACTGAAGTTGACGATGAAGTGAGAAATGTGCGTCAGATGGTGAGTGATGTAGCCTACTGGTACTGGCGACAATATCATCGCGGGTGTAAGAATGTCCAACAAGCTGCGCATCAGGGAGGCGTCCCCATTCCACTGCTTGCGCATGGTGGACATGTACGAAGATGCCGCTCGGAGTCGCATATTGACAAGACCGAGGGTCCCTGCTCGCGGGGGAGGGTGAGCGTTTCGTAACGGACCAAAAGAGATACCAGTCGAATGCGGCTTGGAGGCTGCGTCCAGAAGTATGGCGGTGGCAGTACCTGTGCGATGTGGATCACTTTGGACGCCACTTTGTTGATTGAGGTATTGGACACATTGTAAAAAATCGGGTCGACAGAAGAGAGTTTGTTGAGCCGCCATGTAGAAAATGTGGCGAGTACGACGAAAATTGATGGCAGCGGGGCGGCGTACGGTGGAGGTGAAGATGATTCCAAGGTATAATAGCTTCTGTACGCAAGCGAGAGGCGCTAAGTAGGCGTGTGAGCAGTCTTCGCGTGAGTGGCCGCATCCAATGGGCATCGACGAGGATTTACCACATTCATGGTACTGCCTGCTGCAGTTCCGTACGTTGATATCAAATCAAGATCCAGATGTGTTTCATCCCGTGAGTGGACCAAGGGGAACAGGCCGTCCGCATATGCACGACACCGAAATGTGTGCTGTCGCAAAGGTGGGTCGTCAGACTCCCAATCAGTGGCTCCAGGGTTATGCCATATACAGGGTGTTACAAAAAGGTACGGCCAAACTTTCAGGAAACATTCCTCACACACAAAGAAAGAAAATATGTTATGTGTACATGTGTCCACAAACGCTTACTTTCCATGTTACAGCTAATTTTATTACTTCCCTTCAAATCACATTAATCATGAAATTGAAACACATAGCAACAGAACGTACCAGCGTGACTTCAAACACTTTGTTACAGGAAATGTTCAAAATGTCCTCCGTTAGCGAGGATACATGCATCCGCCCTCCGTCGCATGGAATCACTGATGCGCTGATGCAGCCCTGGAGAATGGCGTATTGTATCACAGCCGTCCACAATAAGAGCACGAAGAGCCTCTACATTTGGTACCGCGGTAGCGTAGACAAGAGCTTTCAAATGCCCCCATAAAGGAAAGTCAAGAGGGTTGAGGTCAGGAGAGCGTGGAGGCCATGGAATTGGTCCGCCTCTACCAATTCATCGGTCACCGAATCTGTTGTTGAGAAGCGTACGAACACTGACTGAAATGTGCAGGAGCTCCATCGTGCATGAACCACGTGTTGTGTCGTACTTGTAAAGGCACATGTTCTAGCAGACCAGGCAGAGTGTCTCGTATGAAATGATGATAACGTGCTCCTTTAAGCGTAGGTGGAAGAACATGGGGCCCAATCAAGACATCACCAACAATGCCTGCTCAAACGTTCACAGAAAATCTGTGTTGATGACGTAATTGCACAATTGTGTGCGGATTCTCGTCAGCCCACACATGTTGATTGTGAAATTTGACAATTTGATCACGTTGGAATGAAGCCACATCCGTAAAGAGAATATTTACACTGAAATGAGGATTGACACATTGTTGGATGAACCATTCGCAGAAGTGTACCCGTGGAGGCCAATCAGCTGCTGATAGTGCCTACACACGCTGTACATGGTACGGAAACAACTGGTTCTCCCGTAGCACTCTCCATACAGTGACGTGGTCAACGTTACCTTGTACAGCAGCAACTTCTCTGACGCTGACATTATGGTTATCGTCAATTGCACGAAGAATTGCCTCGTCCATTGCAGGTGTCCTCGTCGTTATAGGTCTTCCCCAGTCGCGAGTCATAGGCTGGAATGTTCCGTGCTCCCTAAGACGCCGATCAATTGCTTCGAACGTCTTCCTGTGGGGACACCTTCGCTCTGGAAATCTGTCTCGATAAAAACGTACCGTGCCACGGCTATTTCCCCGTGCTAATCCATACATCAAATGGGCATCTGCCAACTCCGCATTTGTAAACATTGCACTGGCTGCAAAAACCACGTTCGTGATGGACACTAACCTGTTGACGCTACGTACTGATGTGCTTGATGCCATTACTGTAGAGCAATGAGTCGCATGTCAACACAAGCATCGAAGTCAACATTACCTTCCTTCAATTGGGCCAACTGGCGGTGAATCGAGGAAGTACAGTACATACTGACGAAAATAAAATGAGCTCTAAAATGGAAATTAAGCATTTCCAGACACATTTCCACGTAACATCTTTTCTTTATTTGTGTGTGAGGAATGTTCCCTGAAAGTTTGGCCGTAGCTTTTTGTAAAACCCTGTACTCAGCTAAGCAGGCGGGCTAGGTTACAGTAGTTATGCAGGGATGAATGTGTTTGCGAAGAACAGACGAGCGTGAAGAGTTGCATCAAGCCAGTCTTGGTACTGAATACCATAACAGCAACAACAGATTGAAATGCTATTGCACCGTCGGTAAGTGTCGATAGAATAGCTTTCGCTAGTTAAGCATTCCGAGGTGACGCCGTGCTTCGGCAGCGCTCGCACCCTATAGCGACGGCAGACAATTTACTGCATAAGCAAGCCTGCATACCGTCTCGGGCCGCTGTCCAAACAGTCCACGCGCCGTCGCCGAACACTTGGCTGCTTTGTTGGGAGAGCGCTGGTGCTGACATCCAGCCGGCCGACACAGCCACCCTCTGTTCAAAGTCGAGAGCGTTGCAGTTGGAGCATGATTTATTTGTTTGACCGAAAACGGCGCGGTAGGATGCATTAGCGGTCGGCCTAGGGATCTACTGCAGCCTCCGGTTCTCACGCGACACTGACCACGTAAAGTGAGGTGGAACTCAGTCGGTGAGACAGATAGGTGCCTAACCTTGCATTAGTCCTTTCTGGACGCTATGTTAACGGAAGTGCTTAACTGGCCCTGTGGGCTGTCGACTACCTTGCTCCCAAAGTTGCTATTCCCATTAGCTGTGCACCAGTCATGCAATAATGAAGTTTTACTTATCACTTCGAAATAGATGAAGTTCCGTAAGTAATTTCTGGTTTGTTTGCAGGGCATGTCTGTAGTCCAGGAAGACATTGAAAAACCCGTGGCATAATACCGTAGCAAGCAGCTAGAGGAGAAAAAAATAAAAATGCACATCTCTTGATTATGATTAGAATCGAGGGGTAATTAGTTTCCGGCATCAGCGGACACGCTGCAACACGCCATTTCAGAAGGTTAAACAAAAATTCTGGATTGGCCTGACACAGGTGCAGCATTTCTGTTGGCGCCGAAAATGATTTACCGTACAATCCTCTACATTATTAATGCTGCGCGCTATTTTGTTTTGGTTGGCTCCTTATCTGCATGATGTGGTACTATAATACGGGAATTTCAGTGTGTACCTAACTCCAGAGATATTGGTAAACAAACAAAAATTTAAAATAAAATTAAATATTATTTTTTATTCTCTTCACTGTGAGTTATAAATTGATAGCTTCCTGTTGTTCAACAATCTTCGTCTGCAATAACGATAATTTATGCTTTTAGAATGAAACGTTTGTAATCACCGAAATATTTTGCACGCCATGTCATCAAACTATTAACCGCATGTCAGTAACCCTCATAAAGTTTACGTTTGCAGTAGAGACCAATTCGCGGTTCCGGCTAACCTGATACTGTCAGTACAGGGTGTACATAAAGTTCACGAACACTTTAAAGGCCGGCCGGTGTGGCCGAGCGGTTCTACGGGCTTCAGTCTGGAACGGCGCAAGCGCAACGGTCGCAGGCTCGAATCCTGACTCGGGCATGGACGTGTGTGATCTCCTTAGGTTAGTTACGTTTAAGTAGTTCTGAATTCTAGGGGACTGATGACCTCAGATGTTAAGTCCTATAGGGCTCAGAGCCATTTGAGTTTTTTTGAAAACTTTAAATTATTTATTGCACAAGAACCAAACATTGTACAGATGTCATACATATGTCACTTTGAAGAGAAACTCTGAAAGTTTTTTTTCATGTATACCACCACAGCGTAGTTTGGTAACTAGCCGATAGTCAGCGCCAGCCGCAAACATGAAGAGTTCAGGTGCGGAGCGAGCATTTTGTGTACTGGAGTTCGACAAAAGCAAGTGTAACTTCCTGGCAGATTAAAACTGTGTGCCCGACCGAGACTCGGACTCGGGACCTTTGCCTTTAGCGGGCAAGTGCTCTACCATTTGAGCTACCGAAGCACGACTCACGCCCGGTACTCACAGCTTTACTTCAACCAGTATCTCGTTTCCTACCTTCCAAACTTTACAGAAGCTCTCCTGCGAGAGATACTGGCAGAAGTAAAGCTGTGAGTACCGGGCGTGAGTCGTGCTTCGGTAACTCAGATGGTAGAGCACTTGCCGGCCGCGGTGGTCTCGCGGTTCTAGGCGCGCAGTCCGGAACCGTGCGACTGCTACGATCGCAGGTTCGAATCCTGCCTCGGTCAAGGGTATGTGTGATGTCCTTAGGTTAGTTAGGTTTAAGTCGTTCTAAGTTCTAGGGGACTAATGATCACAGCAGTTGAGTCCCATAGTGCTCAGAGCCATCTGAACCATTTGTAGAGCACTTGCCCGCGAAAGGCAAAGGTCCCGAGTTCGAGTCTCGGTCGGGCACACAGTTTTAATCTGCCAGGAAGTTTCATATCAGCGCACACTCCGCTGCAGAGTGAAAATCTCATTCTGAAAAGCAAGTGTGCTATAGGTGTTCAACAGATGTTTAGAACCCAGTACGGTAAGAAGCCACCAACAAGGAAGGACATTTACCATTGGCACAACAAATTCGTTACGACGGGTTACTTGTGCCCGGCAAAGAGAAGCGGACGCCCCGGTGTGAGTGAAGAGAATGTGGAGCGCGTATGAGAGACAATCATAAGAAGTTTAAAGAAATCGGTGCGTCGTGCATCTTGTGATCTTGAAATGGCTCCAATGCGACAGAAGCTGTCTATGAAATCATCCAAACTGAGCTAGTGCTGGAGCTCAATGACGACGATAAAGACAAGCGCTTTGCGTGTTGTCCGCAGCTGCAACAACTGAATGAAGATTGGGATGGCGTTGTTGATCGTTTATTTCTAAAAAAGAACTTTCAGTTTCTCTTCAAAACGCTATATTTGTATGTATGGCATCTGTACAATTTTTAGTTCATGTTCAATAAATAATTGAAAGTGTTCCCAGACTTTATGTACACCCTGTGTATAGTGTGCAACAGAACATTTGTACGTTCTTGTATGTGACATACCGTTGGAGACCTAATAAATGTAATTAACTAATGTATGAACTATTAATTATTACTTCCCTTACATACACGTGGAGTAGTAAAATGGTGTAATAACCATTTAATATTTTCTGCCGTTTCGTGTTCTGGGGTTAAAAGGAATACAAATTCGTGTGTCTTTAGTAACAGGATTGATGAATCTGATTTAAAATGCGTAGCTGTATAGAAAAAGTACAGAAGAAATTCCAGTCTAAGCATAGAAAGGCTTTTAGAACAAGCAATATTATTAAAAAAATGTATTTGAAACAGGCATGTCACCAAGGCCTATACTGAAATATAATTTTAAGTATTACTGACGAACGTCTTCTTTTCAAGAGCTATCGAATGCTATTAAATTACTGTGCTCAATTTAAAAGTAACATACTTGCCTCAGTATCTTGGTTGATACAAAAGTTAAGTGGTTCTACCACACAAGCCAATTAAATGCCCCACAGCCTGCAATCATATGCCAAAATCCTCGTTTCCGTAAAAGAGATTTTACGTCTACAGTGACTCACAGTGTATATTAAATTTTAGACAACAGTTATCTCGAGGCTCAAACGTAGAAACAATGCTGATAATAATAATAATTAAAAGCAGAAGAAGAAGAGCAATGGTGGCAGATAATGGCAAATATAGGATTAGACAAAATAATGTGTTGCACTAACACATTCAGAAATTTGTAATGTCATAGTGAATAGACGACGAGATGGGAAGTGAAAGAGTATTCTACCAGCTATATCCTGTCGAGGGTAGAGGCCATCATTAGTAGTTTCGTTTAGTAGTATCTCTGGGCTAGACCGTATGAAGCTGTTAAATGTCTCCAGCAGTTTGCGGTTAACAGCTTCCCGTGTCGCCATACATTCTTTCTTCCACTTGCTACGTGTTGCATGGAGTTGTGGAACGTCTCATTAGCGTATTGGTTTCAATACGAAGATTCTTTACACTAATCAGTGGCTTCTACATCGAAAAATCTTACTGCTGACCTCACAGACGGATGCTGTTACATTAAGGTCAGGTTAAACAAAGGAACTTTTTGACAGATGGAGTAACTATGAAGCATTACCGAAAAATATTATCTTAATTTCCCCAGCATCTCCTAGGATTTTTTCTACCACACAGGTTTTTTTCAGTTTTGGCAATAATTTGTTAATGTGAAGAACTAAAATAACACTGTTTGTTTTTCCGAATACTCTGTAGCAGGGCGTCCAAGATTTCGGCTCACGGTGCGTGCCCGGCCCGAGTACCAAAGCACTCAGCTTTGCTTCAGATTTCCCCCACCGCCACGCAGCGCTGTCTGAGCGAGAGGAAGGAGAAAAGAGAAAGATGGCCAACGTACCGTATTTAAATGGCAGTGCAGTCTCACTGCATACTACTTTGTTTTATATTTCACATTTCTCAACAACATAGGTCACAAACAGTATTTCAGTATTATTTAGTTATTTTTGCTCAATGAAGGCATAATGTAATTTTGATCTGGTATAAATTGTCGGCATATGGACAATTTCACAGAGTTTCGCATTCAAGTTGCCACGTAATCGTCACTTATTTAGTTTCATAATCGAAAAAAAGGTCTTTCATACAAATATGTCGATCGAAATATTGTAGCACCATCGCAGTCTCATCACGGAGACTTGGAAACTCTATCTGAAGAAAGCAATGTTGACATTCTGGACACTTTTAACGTAAATATGTTTGTCAGTAAACCCGGAATTACCATGAAGGTCAATCAGTTACATCGGCACATGCTCAGGGACGCTTTCAATTGAAACGGCAAACGGTCTCGACAACAGTACTGGAACAGGCGTAAGACTGACAATGTCTTCAAAACTTTTATAAAACTATCCTCGTAATTCTTGCAAAACCCAATCAATTCTTCAAACCTCACGTTTTGTTTAACGCCAGTGAGATTAGGGAACTGAACTGTTTTTGTCAGAATATGTCCCTTGTACAACGCGATATTCTTTTTAAATACATCCCCATCAAATCAGAAATAAGTTGCCTGTCTTGCTGTATGCAGTGTACAGTCAAGTCCACTGAAAATGCAAAGCCTGCAATCAATTCCAGATGACGTATTTTCGTTCCTCCACTCCTTTTTCCTTCATGAATTCAAGAACAGGGAGTCTTAAATCGAAAAATGGTTCTAGTCTCCTTCCTTGACTTAACTATCGTCCTCTGCAGTGATGTATGAAGTCTCCATATTCTTTGTGCGGTTCCATTGGAAACCGTTGCAACTGCCAATACAATAAGAAGAACGCCAGAAACTTTACTATTCGTACCACCGATTTCTTCATGTGCTCCAGGCCTGTAAATTTAGCACAAAGTGCTTTTGTATGTACAGAATAAAGAATGCCGACTGTCGATTCTTCTGATTTTTTGCTCTCTCATCATGGGCAAAATCTTTAAACTCTTTCTGCGTGGTACTGTAATGTCGTTACATAGCAAATACGCAGTACCTGTCGTTTATGCATATTGAGAATTATGATCTCTCTCCTCTGTCATTCCGATTCAGGACTGCGACGATAGGTTTCCAGACTGCCTCTTTTTGTGCAAACAGCCACTGGGCCTGTGAACGTCGCTCATACCGCGAAAGAATAGCTCAGGTTGAACAGCACCCTCCTGACGGCCTCAGAAACTTGTGTCGATGGAACAGTGCCCCACTGCAATGCTATATGAAGTGTCGCGCTCTTCCGGCTACTTCACAGAAGGTCCGAACGAAACCGCGCCTTGCCTCGCCCCCCCCCCCCCTTTCCACCCCCCCTCCAATACCCAAGCCAGGTAAAGACCCAGCACAACCCAACAGTTATCGGCCAATTATCTTGCCGACCTTGACAAGGTGCTCGAGAGACTGCTGTTGAAGAGGCTCCATGACACGCTTACATCGCATGATGTTATACGGCTTCAAGGACAAGTTATCTGCCGAACTTCAACTTCTACGGATCACCGAACGGATACAATAAGGATACAAGCAGCACTTCACGATTGGTGTATTCCTTGACACCGAAAAAGCTTACGATAAGGTGTGGCGGCCCAACCTTATCGTCAAACTGCATCGCACTACCCTTACTGCGGATTGTTACATTGGACTCAGACAGCTTTCTGCAGGACAGAAAACTGTATGTCCGCGTCGACGATAAAAACTCCGAAATGAAACCGATCTCCGCAGGAATTCCGCAGGGCTCTGTCATTTCGCCTCTGCTTTTCAACTTATATATAAATGACATCCCAACAATCCCCCTTGTTATGGCGAGTTTTTATGCGGACGATACGGCCTTTCTGACAAGTGGACGACACTTGGACCAGCTAATCGCTACGATGCAACGGCAACTTGCTGTAATGGAACGCTGGGCGCTGCAAAATCAGGTAACCATAAACCCGACGATGACGGCAGCCGTTCTGTTCACACAGAGGACACCAGTTCTGAACGACAGACTCCAAACAGCTGATCAATTTATCCCATGGTCGGCGGGAGCCAAGTACCTCGGGGTCTACTTTGACAAAAAATTACTCTTTACGCAACATATTGACGACAAGAAGACGGTACCCCAGAAGCAGGCCAGGTCATTGATCCCGTTCCTGAAGAGTAAGGATCTCAACCCTAAGACTGAACTCCAGTTGTATAAGGCAACGGTGGAACCCACAATGTTATATGGCTCCACCTACGTGCGTCTCCAACTACAACAAACTCCAAGCGCTGCAAAACATTTGCTATCGATGGATCACAGGAGCTCCATGGTGGACAAGAAACGTCGACATCCGCACCGCACTCCACGAGACCGCTATACAAGAGAAAGTCCATGACAAGGCTCTACGAGGTTTTGACAAGATCGATGCCCTAAGGGACGAAGTTCGATCGAGTACCGAAGCCAATAACGTTTCAGTCTGTCATAACACGAGGAAACAGTCACACATAATAGCCTAGACACATTTCACCCTCCACAGCAGCTTGACATCACCAAAGACAGCAGCCTGAAGGACCCATTGAGTGCCCAAGCCTAACTGAATGTCTAATAAATAAAGTGTTTTTCTTTTATCCTTAGAAGAATAAGTCATCAAGAATGATCTCTTCAGCCCACACTACACAGAAAAAAATGGCTCGCCTGCGGCACGCACACGGTGATCGGTGCTCGCGTCGGTACGCCGTGTGCGGCGATAACTTGTCTGGCATAACAGATTTGTTATTTATCATGATAGCCATAGTAATCAATGATGAACTGGAGTCAGTGAATATGATAGAATATTCAAAATTTATGGATGAAAACCTGAACTGGAGGAAATGTACTCAAGAAATTAGTTAAGCTAGGTTTGCTCTTTGTGTAAGTGCTAGTCTTAGAAACAAACAAATCAGTCCCTAACACATTTCGCGTTTTCTACTCAGTAACAGCTTATGGAATAATTTTCTGAGTTAACTCATCACTTAGAAAGAAAGTACTGATTGCATGAAAGCGATCTGTAAGAATATGTGCTGCTCACTCACAACCATGTTGCAGATACCTTGTAAAAGAGTCAGGTTTTCCAGCTTATACGTATTCGCCGAACGAAATTTGTCATAAATAATAATCCAACATAATTTGAGAAAAACAGCGAACGCCTACAAAAGAAAAGAAAAATGTCATTTATTACACTTTATTAAAGCTGTCAGGGGCAGAGAAAGGATTGCAACATGCATCAACAATTTTCTTTTCATTAGACAAATAACGTAAAATGTGACAGGTAGCAAGACAAGTTTTAAATCTAACACAAAATCATTTTTTTCTAGGAAACTCCTTCTATACTATAGACGATTTATTATCTATAAACCTGTAATCTGTCAAAATGATTGAAAGAAACATACCCTACTTTTATATGTAGTTGCATGAGTAACACTAAAAAATATATGTTCATTGATGACACATTTAGGCCAGTATGCCTTTTGGGAACATGCAGCAATCAATTGAAACTAATAATGTATACATATTCTGTAAAGCGACTCATTCCACACCATTTTGATAAAAATTGCTCAAATGGTCCGTTATAATTGTAACTAACTAAGTAATTAAGTAACTAACTAATTGTTGGTCGCCGGCCGGCGTGGCCGAGCGGTTCTAGGCGCTACAGTCTGGAACCGCGCGACCGCTACGGTCGCAGGTTCGAATCCTGCCTCGGGCATGTGTGTGTGTGATGTCCTTAGGTTAGTTAGGTTTAAGTAGTTCTAAGTTCTAGGGGACTGATGACCTTAGAAGTTAAGTCCCATAGTGCTCAGAGCCATTTGAACCAACCAATCGTTGGTCGGCAGAATTGACGTGCATTACTGTTGGTGACTTCTCGTAGAACAATCAGTAGGCGAGAAACCATAAGAAATGTTATACGAGCAAACATCAGCAAGATGGTAAATGTTTTTGAAGCGTAACTGTCGTTTAATGTGTTAAAATCGTCTAACCAGTATTCACTGACTGAAACAACTGAATACCCAGACAGTTGGAAATACCTCCGCCACTGACCGAAAAATTACCATCAGTCGCTGAGTCTGCGACCTGTGCTTCGAGTTACAAGACACGATGTTGTGTGAATCACTATTACGTTTGATGTTAGAGACAAATTGTTACGTTCAGTGTTTATAGCCCGGTAATAATAACAGCTGCAGCGTTGTGTTTGTATCTTTTTTTTTGGAATTTTTAAAATAAAACAATAAAAAGCAGATGTGATTCCATGCATCTATCTGGTACCTAGCAAACCACCTAACGGTGTGTGGTGGAGGGTAGTTCTGGTACCATTTACTGATTCCCCTTCCCTGCTTAACTCGCGAATGGCGCGTGGGAGGAACGATTGTGGATAACCCTCTGTGTCAACTCTAAGTTGGTCTCCGACAGTGTATAGTAAATACTGTTACAGCAATTTCTCATCGGTTGTGTAACTGTACATAAGTGGATTTCTTTTGATACGTCCCTTTAGAAAAATTGTACATAGGCAGTTGGAGGTGAGCCGCCAGCAGTGGTTGCAGTCTTTCATTGTTGTACAGTAAAACAGTTGTGGCATGCATGTAGTTTTGCACGAAGTATTTCGCAGCTGCGCTTGCAATTAACTAGATATTATTTTCAGTGCTATGTTAATGTGTTCTCTTATTTTAGCTCTTCAAATTGTGGTTTTCTGTGTTATCGTGTGAAATATTGTGACAATAATGGCGTGTGAAAAACGTAATACTAGGCTCCAAAATAAACTGAGAAATGACAGTGAAGACGAAAGCAGTGCGTTAGCGCCACCGAGTAATGAATTAACTAATGTTCAAAGTAGTAATTTGGTAATTGTACATAGGCAGTTGGAGGTGAGCCGCCAGCAGTGGTGGATGTGGGGAGAGAGACGGCGGAGTTTTGAAATTTGTAAGAATGGATGTCATGAACTGCTATATATATTATGACTATTAAGGTAAATACATTGTTTGTTCTCTATCAAGGTAAGTGATATGTGAAAGGTATAGGTTAATGTTAGTCAGGGCCATTCTCTTGTAGGGATTATTGAAAGTAAGATTGCGTTGCCCTAAAAAAAAAAAAAAAAAAAAAAAAAAAAAAAATGTGTGTCAGTTTAAGCACAGTCATGCACAATTTTTCAAAGGGGACGTTTCACTTTTCCTATGTACGCGCAATAAGTTACATTTATCTACGTTCAGGAGCAACTGCCAGAGCCTGCGCCATCAGTCCTCAGCAGGTGATTCTAAAAATCGATATTGTCTTCTGGCGCTGCTACTTTCTTGTCATCTGCGAACAGTCTTAAAGAGCTTCCAACGCTTTCTGTTAGATCATTTATACACAATGTAATCCGTGACTGTCGTGTAACACACCCTTGGGGTACTCCGAAAATTGGCAAATATATCTGTCAGTTTTGTTCTCTTATGCGGGATGTGTAGAGTTCTGTCTACAAGGAAGTTGCAAACGTGCTGCTATATTCGGAAATCCTCGGCTGTGCGGAACGGTGTCATTGTGCCATCTTCCATTCAAGGATGATGGCATCAACTTGAGCGCCATTGTCTACAGCACTGTAGATCTAGTCGAGGGGGTGGGTTGGGCTGTTTGGGGGAAGAGACCAAAGAGCGGGGTCATCGGTCTTATCGAATTAGGGAAGGATGGGGAAGGAAGTCGGCCGTGCCCTTTCGAAGGAACCATCCCAGCATTTGCCTGGGGTGATTTAGGGAAACCACGGAAAACCGAAATCAGGATGGCCGGGCGCGGGATTGAGCCATCGTCCTCCCGAATGCGAGTCCAGTGTGCTAACCACTGCGCCACCTAGCTCGGTGTCGAGCGATCCGTGTTCCGCAAGATCTCTCTTTGCAGAATGCATGTTGATTCTAATAGAGGAGATTTTCATTCTCCGAAAACGTCATAATACGAGAGCACAAAACATGTCCCATAATTATACAAGAGATTGACGTCAACGGTATAGGCCTATAATTATGTGCAACCGTCCTTCGACGCTGCTTGAAAATGGGAATAAACTGCGTTTTTCTTCCGGTCGCTAGATACTCTTCGTTGCTCCCGCGATCTATGATAAACTGATACTATAAGGGGGGTAAGTTCTTTCGCATAATCTTTCTACAATCTTATAGGTACCTCGCTTGGTTCTGAAGCTTTTTCACCACTGAGCGACTGCAGTTGCTTTTCGATTCCGTGATCGGTTATCTCTGCATCTGCCACTGCCAATTTCGGGAGATGATTGAAAGGAGGAACTGTGTTACGATTTAGCGCACATAAACTATTCCGAAAGACTGAATTCAGTATTTCGGCTTTTCTCTCTCGTCTTCCGTTTCGATGCCAATATACGCTCTTTTTCCTTAGTTCGGTTTTCATTTGTCAGTTAGTTTCTGATTCTCTTGAATCTGTGAAGAAGCTGTCTTTGTTTACGTAGCAGTTTTCTAACATTGCTATTAAAACGATGGTGGGTGTTTCCCACTCTCTCAGATCTTGCTCGGAACATACTCGACTAAGGCATATTGACCGATGCTTTCGAATTTTTTCCATCTTGATCTTCAGCACTGAATTTGAGAGGGGAAGCTCTTAGAACGCTCATACATTTTTCACAAACCAAGTACATCCTAAAATTAAATTCACTATGGAAATTGGGAAAGACAATACCGTTAACTATCTAGACCTCACAAGTGGCAAAAATAATAATCGACATACGTTTGATATCTGTAGAAAGAATACCACTTATGACAATATTAAAAATGCCAATTCCGGTCATTCAGTGGCTCAGAAACTAGCATATTTTCATCCACTAATTAATACATTAAATAACCTACCATTAGAACAACCAGCAATTCAAAAATATATAGCCTATACAAATCATTTTGACCGCAACATAATCACAGAATTATACTACAAATGTAAAACACCAAAGCAGAACACAATAGATAGCGAGATATGCCTAAGTCGAGAAACATCACCGACACAGAAAATAAGATATGTGCCAGCAGTCTACCTTGGTAGAATCTCTAACAGACTAATGCACTTTTTAAAGCTACAGCCGCGTGGGATTAGCCGAGCGGTCTGGGGGCGCTGCAGTCATGGACTGTGCGGCTGGTCCTGGCAGAGGTTCGAGTCCTCCCTCGGGCATGGTTCAAAACGGCTCTGAGGACTATGGGACTTAACATATATGGTCATCAGTCCCCTAGAACTTAGAACTACTTAAACCTAACTAACCTAAGGACATCATCACACAACACCCAGTCATCACGAGGCAGAGAAAATCCCTGACCCCTCCGGAATCGAACCCGGGAACCCGGGCGTGGGAAGCGAGGACGCTACTGCACGACCACGATCTGCGGACCCTCGGGCATGGGTGTGTATCTTTCTCCTTAGGATAATTTAGGTTAAGTAGTGTGTAAGCTAAGGCACTGATAACCTTAGCAGTAGAGTCTCATAAGATTTCACACACATTTGAACATTTTTTTAAAGCTACAAATATCCAAGTAGTCTTTCGAAGCAATAACAACATTTCAGTAAAATTACATTCCGCCACCACTAGAACATCGAAATATGATAACTAAGGCAATATAAAATCACATAAGCAGCTGTAATAGCTTTTACATAAGCCAAACAGGAAGAAATCTTAACGTGAGATACAGAAAACACTTTAGAGAGAGCGAATATAATCAGTCAAGCTTCTTTCTAGACTTGAAAAATCAAAATCACGCTGCTGATACGATCGAAAATACAGTCCAGATTCTGCACACAATACCAAAAGGTTACGCAATGAACACTCTTGAAGACTTAGAAATCTACACGTACACGAGAAAATACACTCAGGAAATATTACAGGAACAAAGAGAATTTAGACACAAGTACTACCTCAGAAACTTTTATGAACTTTTAGGACACGCAAATGGATAAATCGGAAGTAACATATGCAACAACCAAAGACAATCGTAACAAATTTTATTTGATAAAATAATTTCGCAGTTAATCTGTACAATCTTTGTAAACACATAGCGTCATAGTGGTACTGACAAATTACCGTCACATTGTAATTAACATTTTATTTTCAAGATACTGACATAATTTCCATATTTTTAAAACAGTGACAGTTTTAAGAGAGTCCACTAACGACGTAATATGGACGTCACATCAGTCTAGATGAGAGTGCAACTTAGCTACTTTAATATAAATGACGTTCACTTTCATGCATGTTCTCACCAAAATTATAATCGCTGGTGCCTGAAAATGGTGATAAGGTGGAAACAGTTTGTCCTGAATAAAGGTTATTTATTATAGTCACTATATGGTGCGTCTACTCTAACAATACTGGCAGCATTTATTTAAAAATCGCGCAAGAAGTAAAGCAAGCCATGTATCCAGCAATATATTCTTACATGATGAATAAAGCTGAATATCTACATCTACATCTGCATCTACATCTACAGCCATACTCTGCAAGCCACCTGACGGTGTGTGGCGAAGGGTACCTTGAGTACCTCTATCGGTTGTCCCTTCTATTTCAGTCTCGTATTGTTCGTGGAAAGAAGGATTGTCGGTATGCCTCTGTGTGGGCTCTTCTCTTTGATTTTATCCTCATGGCCTCTTCGCGAGATATACGTTTTAGGAAGCAATATACTGCTTGACTCCTCGGTGAAGGTATGTTCTCGAAACTTCAACAAAACCCGTACCGAGCTACTGAGCGTCTCTCCTGCAAAGTCTTCCACTGGAGTTTATCTATAATCTCCGTAACGCTTTCGCGATTACTAAATGGTCCTGTAACGAAGCGCGCTGCTCTCCGTTGGATCTTCTCTATCCTTCTATCAACCCTATCTGGTACGGATCCCACACTGCTGAGCAGTATTCAAGCAGTGGGCGAACAAGCACACTGTAACCTACTTCCTTTGTTTTCGGATTGCATTTCCTTAGGATTCTCCCAATGAATCTCAGTCTGGCATCTGCTTTACCGACGATCAACTTTATATGATCATTCCATTTTAAATCACTCCTAATGTGTACTCCCAGATAATTTATGGAATTAACTGCTTCCAGTTGCTGACCTACTATCTGCAGTCAACCGTACCGGTATAAACGCCTCCTCCCTCTCCCTCCCATCTGCACACACGCATCAAACAGCACAGGTGGAGGAACTTTTTGGAAAGAGACGTGGACCGACCTGCCCATTCGCCCATCGAGCAAATGTGAGATTAGCTGAGGGGTCGTAAAGCATCACGCTCACATGCTCCATCGGCGGTCCAGCACTTGTCAACCGTGCTGGTGGGGGAATGGAGCGGCCTACCACAGGAAATTCTCAGCAGCCTTTTGGTCAGCCTGGGAGCACGTTTGAGTGTGCACTGACAGTCGTGGCTGATGACATTCTGTATTAACACTCCGTCGTCCGGCGACACCACAGTGATGTGCGCGAAACAGCGGTCAACGGCCAGCGACGCAACAATGGTGTCGTATGCATGGTATCGCGCAGTGGCCGGCGACAGCACTTTAGTTTTGAGACCTGGTACCAAGGAAGACAGGATTGGGTTACGATAGTGGACGGGGCCGTAATCAGTTACTGTTGGTTGGTTTATTTTTCAATCTCGTTCACGTTCCCAGAATGAGATTTTCATTCTGCAGCGGAGTGTGCGCTGATATGAATCTTCTTGACAGATTAAAACTGTGTGCCGGACCGAGACTTGAACTCGGGACCTTGCCTTTCGCGGGCAAGTGCTCTAGAGACTTGAACTCGGGACCTTGCCTTTGCGGGCAAGTGCTCTAGAGACTTGAACTCGGGACCTTGCCTTTGCGGGCAAGTGCTCTAGAGACTGGAACTCGGAACCTTGCCTTTTGCGGGCAGGTCCTCTAGAGAGCTTGCCCGGAAACGCAAGGTCTCGAGTTCGAGTCTCGGTCCGGCACACAGTTTTAATCTGCCAGGAAGTTTCATGTTCACGTTATTTGGGAACAACAACAAATAAAAGGTGACAATAAATTAGTAAGTGTTCCACGGTTGAAGGCCGTAACGACAACAAACTATTTCTCGGCTGAAGGCTCGAATAGTAATAATTTAAAAATGTTTCACGCTAAAGACTTGAATAACAATCTTAAGAACCAGTTAAACTTCTTCAACTTGCAATTGCAGTTATTAAAATATGTTTAAAGAACAATAATCAAAATCTCACTGCTAGAATTAAAATTTTAAAACAAGTAACACTACGGCTGAAGGCCTTAATGACAACAAATTCAAGCGACTTCTCAACTGAAGGCTCCAGTAGTAATAATTTAAAACTGCTTCACGGCTGAAGGCCTGACTAGTAATCCCTTTAAGAACCAGTTAAACATCTTCAAACTTTAAAATTACAAATGGTTCAAATGGCTCTGAGCACTATGGGACTTAACTTCTAAGGTCATCAGTCCCCTAGAACTTAGAACTACTTAAACCTACGTAACATCCATTCCCGAGGCAGGATTCGAACCTGCGACCGTAGCGGTCGCGCGGTTTCAGACTGTAGCTCCTAGAACCGCCCGGCCACCTCGGCCGGCTGAAAATTACAGTAATTAAAATATTTTTTTAAAATTATCATCAAATCTGACCAAACTAAGAAGGAGAGGGGCCGCAGACTTTGCTCCGGGGATCGACCTGGGAAAGTCACTCAAAACTTGGCAAGCGATGAGACAGGCAGCCAAGATTTGCATTCACTTCACGCGATGGTAACTCAGACTAATTGCAGTTTAAACGCATGGCTAATAATCATTTGCCAAATCTACCTAACGTGCGATGACCAATGCAACGATGCAATAACACGCCCAAGCAGGAACCGGCGGTCAGCACTACGTCTTCAAACTTCGGTGTTTAGAGCAGCCGGAAGCACAAAGGAACAACTACTACCAGAATAGGAAAAAAAAAATACCACCGGCCACAAATCAAGAAAGCTGTCGAACTACACGCCTTACCATACAGCAGCGGCAAGGCGAGGAAAAGTAAACCGTCGTAACATACACTAAGCTCCGGGGCAGGTAACTGGGGCGTTAGCGGCCACTAGGCAGGAAAAATACCACTGGTTGGACTTCACAAATAACGACTTGTAGAATACAATTATTAATAATAAGAAGTGGAGGAAGGCTAATTGGGGTCGCCTTCCCCAAACACTCCTCTCGCTGCTCTTCGTCTCGACACTGCGAGCAGCAACATGCAAGCAAATGGTGGGATCTCACAATGGTGGAGGTTTCACCACTTGAATTGAGGCCCGCTCAAGTTAAACTTCCTGGGTCCGGTTGACAACGAGGCTGTACCCCTGGCGACTACAGCCCTTCCATCCAGCAGTGCATGCGTTCCGCCAGTCGTCCTGGCGTGTTCTTGCGCTACGCGGACCTGGCTGCTCGTCCGTCCCCAACCGAACTGCCAACTCACATGACATGGAAACACCACAATGTCGGCCCAAAGATAGTACCACGGTTACTAGATATCGATAACGGCCGCTGCTGCCAGTAGCGGACAGACCACGCTTGCAAACGGAGTGGCGACAATCAATACAAGAAGAAGACGACAAACCGTAACGATACCAACTTAACGATGCCACCCTAAGCAACGGCACCAACGCGAGCCGCAACACGGCTCGAGTATATTTTTCCATTCTGTTGGTGTTTTGTTTAGGTATCAATAAGTTACACACATCAACAAGTCTTTTTGTTTTTTATAAGTACTTGTGGCCTTTCATCATGGAGGACGAAAGAGACGGTACGATTATTTACGATGAATGCGCGGAGCAAAACTTGGAGGTTACCACTACATCAAGTACGCCTCATCATGATCCAGCTGACAGACTTTCCGGTCACATAAAGCAACACCAACTGATAGGCCTACGTATTTCCGAAACGAAGAAACGGAAGCGAAGAAACTGCCATGTAATTCCAGAAAAAAAAAACACTTAGTGGGCAAGTCTTGTGGTGTTGCTTTACATCTTGGACACTGTTTTGCTGCATATCATATGAAAGAGAAATACAAAACACCAAAGACAACGTAAATAAGCAAATATATGAAGCAAACAAATTTTGTATTTATTTACTTATGTATATCTTCGAAATTTCATGAAAGTAGGGGAACAGGGTTGAGAACGTATGAGAAATAACGATGAGATTAGTAAAGCGTAGCAATTTATAATCTCCTATAATGTCAAGAACGGCCGGCGACAAGCCAAGTGAAATATGGTTTCGAAGGACAGAGCGAATCAGGTTGTGGAAAGGCGCCAAGATCTGTTACTGTTAATTACACAATAACACACATTTCTCGAAAACCAATGCACAGTTTTCTCTTTAAAACAACAAGGATCTATTCACGTCTGAGGACCCCAATAACTTCTCAATAATACGGTTTAAATAATTCATTTTAAAACATAATGATTTAGAGAAACGGCTGAAGATCTTGCTTAAATAAAATTAAAATATCTTCTCGGCTGAAGGTCCAAATAATATTTCAGATCAGCAAAGAAAATTCTTAAAAGGCAAACATTTACAAATATCGGCTAAAAGCCATATTAAGGAAAATTTAAACTAATTCCTCGGATGAAAGCCCAATAATACTTCAACGTAATAAAAGGGAACCTTTAAAGACAATTATTTACACAGTACGGCTAATGGCCATTATAAGATTTCAAGATAAGAGAAACCTTAGTGACAGGAATTCACACATTACGGGCTAAAAGTCACAGATTCTAAAACAAACGCGGGTGAAGGCCTAAATACAGAGCAAATAAGAATTTTAAGTAAAACACGGCTGAAGGCCTGACACAGTACTTGTGACAAAAGAAAATCAAAATCACAAACAACAGAACAGTGGTGCTCAGAGGTGTTCCCAGGGTCGGCCTGGGTAGAAAATTCTAACAATAGATTAGGTGAGACAGGCAGCCACGCGTAACACTAAATAATCGGGTGGCAGCAGCACGACCTAGGGACGGCTGAAGAACCAACCAACAACCTAATCAATTGCCCTCTCGTAACCGAGAGACTGACTACTCCATTACGCAGACAGCTTTCATCTGCGCGGTGGAAATCTCAGAAGCTACAAACAGTTCCACGTAAATGCTTACTCCAAGATCTCCGACAATCCTAAAACCAATCACCGTGGAACAACAGAGAGAAATGACAAGTCGACACACACACAGTTTCCATAAGCGGTCGGCTACCAAATACACGTCGCCCGATGAGACGACCGACCGAACGACCAACCGAGGTCGTTCCCACTCAAATTATGGATGTCGGCAACGGTCGGGCGAGTCTTGGCTGTCCGGAGCTCACTGCAGCTCAACTCTGACTCCCTTGATGTCCGTTTGGAACTCAGAAACATGGCGACGCGGGCACATTGGCTCGGGCCCGCATCTCGTGGTCGTGTGGTAGCGTTCTCGCTTCCCACGCCCATGTTCCCGGGTTCGATTCCCGGCAAGCTCAGGGATTTTCTCTGCCTCGTGATGGCTGGGTGTTGTGTGATGCCCTTAGGTTAGTTAGGTTTAAGTAGTTCTAAGTTCTAGGGGACTGATGACCTATGATGTTAAGTCCCATAGTGCTCAGAGCCATTTGAACCATTTTTGAACACTGGCTCGGACCCAACCATGCAGAGGTAAGACTTGCCACTTGGCCACCCTACATCTCCGCACTAGGAAGCAGCCAACAGACGCCCGGCAAGATGACCAACTGACGAGGCCCAGAAACGGTCAAAAGACCATATACACGTCACCCGATGAGACGACCGACCGAACAACCAACCAACGGACGTTCCCGCTCCAGTCTCCTTCCGTCAGACAGTGCATGTGTGTCGCCAATGGTCGGCGAGTACTGGCTGTCCGGACGTCACTGGCGCTGCGTGCCGACTCCCTGCGGACGGACGACGTCCCGGAGACCCTGGCGTCTACACCTCACTGGCGCTCCGTCCCAACTCTCGACGGACGACGACCCTGAAATACTAGCGGTAGCTCCAGAGATAGTACGACACTGCACTTATCTATACGCGCTGCTGATGACACTCACGGGCAAGCAAACAAGCAACTTAGTGACGCAAAAAAAATTGAATAACAAAGAGGCGACAGAACCAAAAAAAACAAGATGACGAGCAACAAACGGCATCACCGCGAGCCGGGCACGGCTCACCAAGTAATCCGAATTAGCGTTGCCGGCGCCAAGCGAATAAATTTGTACGAGACGTGCGGACGTCAAAGTGTTACCAACCATATCCCACGTTTTGCAGTTCCTAGGCGACCATTATAAATATGACTTCCACATTATTATTGTCTTTGAATAAAAGTGTTATTTCTGTGCGTTTCAGTGCGTATTCCTTTCAGGTACCTTGTACACAACGCTGTAACAGTTATTTCCATACATGGTCCAAGTTTCATCGAGCTATGTTACCTGGCAGTTACACATAATGTCAAAGTTACTTTCGTCCGTAAGTTTCGCACACTATTGTGCATGCGGATGAGACAACTACTTAAATCGGCGACGAACATGCGATTTCAGAATTTTAGGACAAAATCTTTCAGTTACATATTAAATTTCTCTTGCAGAATCCTGTGCTTCAGAGATGATGCTCGCCACATTCTTCGCGTTCGATAAGCCACACTTGCAATTTGGGTCGGCGCAAGCTGCGACCACCTCATGGAGTTCAGCCTTCCGTATTTGAGTTGAACCTTGGAAAATTTGGGATTCCCGAGCTGGGGGCTGGTGAGGGTCTGCGTATGTTTCAGCAACCACCTTGCGGCGCGTCAGAGGAAGGAAGGTTGTGGGTCATAGGGAGCGGTAGCGAGTCGTCAGTGGCACGTAAAACAACGATAAACTCTCCCAGCCGGTCCGTTGTGCAGTAATAAGAGGCTGGACAACAAGACCACCCGTACAGTTACTCAGCCTGAAAGATCTTCACACTTGTGTAAACAACTTTAGTAACTGGGCACAATCATTGGCAAAGAATGTGTTTATAGCTAATAAAATGAGTGAATGACCTGTCGCTTTTCCACGTGAACAAAACATTGCAGAGACTTGCAGAGTCACTAAAATGTTTTAATTGGTGCTCCTCTAGTTGAATCACCGAGTACGGGTCGCTCAAGTAACCAAGTTGTTAAACGCTAAATCGCTAGGAGAGTATGCCGTAATTACAGAGCTACACACAGCGCTAAAAGGAGTGGATACACAGCCAGCTTGGTGGACAAAATGCACTTCCACACCAAAGAGCTGCAACAAGATTGGAAAAATTGAGGTGTGATTGAAGTCACGATTCTTTTCTTGGAAGTGTTTCGCGAACGAGCCACTTTTGCTGGCTTCTGTAAATTGTAGAATACTCAAAAAATTACTTGCGGCTTAGGTTCCGGCTCGTACGAATATATCCGAATGTCGTATCCCGTTACGATGTTGTGTACGGATTTTGAATTTCATTACAGCAATTGAGACAAGCCTGTTTTTCAGTGGTACGAAATTCCTCGGAAACGGATATTTTTCATAGCTGAAGTTCGTCCGAAAATGCGCCTTTAGCTCACGTTGGGTCAAACGTCGATCCGCTTCAATTACGTTGCGCAACGCCGAAGTATTGTAAACCAACTATGAACAGTTTTCTATGAAGTTACTGATTATCATAGGATGAATGGAACTTTTAAGCGCATCGCTAAAAAAATATCGAACCAAATCCTTCATCTGAATTTTTCACGACACTGTTGTGCGAAATACTGAGCTCCAGAGTGACCGGCACATCCTTCCTCTGTCCATACAGGCACATTCGGTCATCTGTTATAGTATATTAGATCATTGTACTTCTTTGTGCTTTGATGACTCTCATTTTCTCAGAATTTCTTACAACTCGATAAGGATCTCATACTGCAATAGCACTCAGTTTTACCCAACTGGCTTCATATCTGCCACAAACACATATTTCCACTTTCAAGTTCCACTACTCTCCATTGTGGTAAAAATAGGAAAAAGCGTGAAACTTCCTGGCAGATTAAAACTGTGTGCCCGACCGAGACTCGAACTCGAGACCTTTACCTTTCGCGGGCAAGTGCTCTACCATCTGAGCTACCCAAGCACGACTCACTTACGGTACTCACAGCTTTACTTCTGCCAGTACCTCGTCTCCTACCTTCCAAACTTTACAGAAGCTCTCCTGCGAACCTTGTAGAACTGTCTCCGCAGTATCCTTTCTTTCAGGAGTGCTAGTTCTGCAAGGTTCGCAGGAGAGCTTCTGTAAAGTTTGGAAGGTAGGAGACGAGGTACTGGCAGAAGTAAAGCTGTGAGTACCGGGCGTGAGTCGTGCTTGGGTAGCTCATATGGTAGAGCACTTGCCCGCGAAAGGCAAAGGTCTCGAGTTCGAGTCTCGGTCGGGCACACAGTTTTAATCTGCCAGAAAGTTTCATATCAGCGCACACTCCGCTGCAGAGTGAAAGTCTCATTCAGGATAAAGCGTGTCCTATATACTAGCAGCAGAAGCGCTCAAGTGCTCGATGTTTCACTAGCTTTACGTTTAGTCTAGTTGAAATGCACCAAGTAAGTAAAATAGAAACAAACCACACTGAAACGTAGGCGATCAGTGAAACGAGCTATTGACTTATCGAAACATTCACTGTGTGTATGCAAGAACTGAGAATTGACAGTAAAAGGAAAAACAACACAACATGAAACACTCACCAGTAAACCAGAGACGGTGCAAATCTGATTTCGTCAGTACATGGCAAACAACTATGTATTTGAGGAATGTTGGTAGATTGACGTCGCCTCATCTGCGAAGTACACTATCTAAACAAAAGCATCTGGACGCCCTATGTGGTGCGGAAATGACTACTAGATGTCACTAGTGGCGGATCCACGAGCATAAAAGGAGACGGAAATATTCTGTCGTCGATAGAGGAGCAGGAACAGCAGAACGAATCTGTCAGAAGAGCTCGGTGGTTTCGATCGGGGACCAGTCATTGTGTGTCACCTGGGTAACAGATCCACCAGGGACATTTAAACGCTTGTGGAATGGGAACATGAAGCAACAACCATAGTTAAACCAAGATAAGGCGTCCAACATGCACTGGCGGACAGAGGCTGTCAACCATAGCGTAGGCTGGTTGTAAGAAACAATATGAAATCAGTAGATGGAATCACTCGTGGGTTCCATAGTGGTACCAGCAGCTCGGCTAGCACAATGATTCAGTTTAGAAAGTTAAAAAGAATGGGGTACAACGGTCGAACAACTCCTCATGAGACATACAATGAGGTGGCAGAAGTCCTGGGATACCGATATGCACATACGCAGAAGTAGGTACTATCACGCACTCAAGGTAAAAAAGGGCAGTGCATACGCGGAACTGTCATTTGTACTCAGGTGAGTCACGTGAAAAGGTTCTCGAGGTGATTATGGACGCATGATAGGATTAACAGACCTTGAACGTGGAATCGTAGTTGGAGCTAGACGCATGAGACATTCCAATTCGGAAATCGTTAGGGAATTCACCGAGAACAAGGCAATGGCCGACGGTCTTTACTTAACGACCGACAGCAGTGGCGTCTGCGTAGAGCTGTCGGTGCTAACAGACTTGCAACAGTGCGTGAAGTGATAGCAGAAATCAATGTACGACATACGACGAACGGTTCGTCGTAACCGATAGGACAGTGCGGTGAAGTCTGATGTTAAGGGGCTATGACAGCAGACGACCGACGAGAGTGCCTTTGCAAACAGCACGACATTGTCTGCAGCGTCTCTCCTGGGCTCGTGACCATATCGGTTGGATCCTAGACGTCTGGAAAACCGTGGCCTAGTCAGATTAAGTCCGATTTCAGTTGGTAAGAGCTGATGATAGGGTTGGAATGCGGTGTAGATACTCGTACCACGAAGTGATGAACCCAAGCTTTCAGCAAGGTACTGTGCAAGTTGATGGTGGCTCCATAGTGGTGTAGATTGCCGTTACTTGGACTGAACTGAATGGTTGTGTTCGGCGATTTGGAGACCATTTTCAGCCATTCATGGGTTTCAGGTTCACAAACTACGATGGAATTTTAATGGATTACCATGCGCAGTGTCATCGGGGTACAGTAATTCGCGACTGGTTTGAAGAATACTCTGGACAATTCAAGCGAAGGTCACCCAAATCGCCTGATACAAATCCCATACAACATTTATCAGTCATAAGCGAGAGGTCAGTTCGTGCACAAAATCCTGCATGGGCAACAGTTCCGCAGTTATGGGCGGCTATAAAGACAGTATGGAACAATATTTTCGCAAGGGAGTTCCAACGGCTTGTTGAGTCCATGCCGTGTTGAGTTGCTGCACTACACTTGGCAAAACAGGTCCGACACGGAGGTATCCCATGACTATTGTCACCTCAGGGTACATTTCTGTGGCCAATGCCAAGTGACGCTTGAATTTGCGTAAGGAACGATGATGCTGTCAGCTACCGTCTCGTAAAGTTGTCAAGTGGTCTAAGCCAATTGCAAAATGATTGAGACAAATTATGTAATTCATACTAAAAGTGGCTATCGACTCTAAATAATGAAAATCGTGGTCATCCACTTGAGTAATAAAAGGAAACCGATAAATTTCTGTTACGCGATGAGTCATACGAATCTAAAGGCTGCATGTTCAACTAAATACTTAGAGATAACAATAACGAATGACTTAAATCTGGACGATCACATAGAGGATGTGGGGAATCCAAACCAAAGACTGCGATTTATTGTCAGAAAATGCAACAGGTCTACTAAAGAGACTGCTTACATTTTGTTTGTCCGCCCTCTTCTGGAGTATTAGTGTGCGATGTGGGATCTGTCTCAGGTATGATCGACGTAGAAGAAGGGTCGATTGTTTTGTGTTATCGGAAAGCATGGAGTGTGTGGCACAGATTTGTAACTTGAATTTGGGTGGCAGTCATTAAAACAACGTCGTTTTTCCTTGCGGCAGATTCGTCTCGTGAAATTTCAATCGCCAACTTTCTCCTCAGAATTTGAAAATATTTTGTTGACGTCCACCTACGTAGTGATAAATGATCATTATAAAAAATAAGAGAAATCTCAGCTCTCATGGAAAGATATGTTGAAACTTCTTTGTGTTCACTTAAACCGCTGAGTGCACTGAACCTACTGTCTCATTTCAACACTGACCTACGGAATTTTCCCTGACAAAGACATCACAAACTTAATCTATTCATTTATTACTCACAATATACAAGCCCAATGCAAATCTGACTGTTCTGCAGTGACAACATGACTTCAAATAATTAACACAAAAGAATGGCCCTAAATTGGAAGAAATCCTAACAATAACCCATACTTTTTCATAAATCACTTACCTCACTAAAAATTCATAACACAAAGTACAGCAGTTACAGCAAGCAGCAACTAGAGTCAGCTAAATAAGAAGATTCTAAGTAGTATAGGCTCTAAATACCAGGAGGCATATGGCTAGCAAAAGAAAGATTTTGTTGAAGAGCTAATAATGTATTTAGCAGATTTTACCTTATTCATGTTATATCCAGTTCCAAAATTTATGTAGTCGTCAATAATTCCACTACCCAAACATTACCAACTACATCCATCATCACTTTGAAATGCATGTTGCGAGCTAACATCCCAAAAGATGTTCAGGCTTACATGCGATTCCTCTTAGCCGAAACGTCTTGGCTAAAACTCGTCTGTTGGTTGAACCGCTTGTGCCTCATTAGGTGCCATAAACTAGACACTTGTTACCCTTTGGTTAAATTGTCTGTCTGATGGTAAGTTTGCGAAATACAAAGTTAACATAACATATAATAACAGCATTAATAATATCTGGAACTAAATTAACGACTCATAAATGACGTAGGCCACACAGTTGCTCTTTGGTTAGAATAATGTTTATTCAGAAAGCAAAGTAATAGCGAAAGTGGTGGTATTTAGAGTTACTATTACACTCGAGCGCATATCCATTTGACACAGTTCGAGCAGTCACAATCTCATCGTGAATTATAAGCCCAACCCTCCACCTCGTTAACTACGCGAAAAGAGTTCACACCAGGCGTGCGGCTGCTCACTGCTCAGATACTAAGTCCCACGATTCTAAGTCGTTTCACTTCCTAACTACCTAAAGACCGACCGTCCAATTTCGTGTCTCAATTCGAACCGTACCCTTTGGCGTCTCCATCCGAACTGTGCTCTTTGGTGTCTAGATCAGAACTGCCCTCTGCCCGTCTCCGACCGCGTTTCCCGCGTGCCGGACATCTTCGCTCAACTGGCTAGCGCAGTTTCCTTTCCTGAAGCCGTCCATCTAATTGGCTACAGCTTATTCTACATTACTTGACATTTTAACATGTTTAAATAATCAAAGCTGGACTACTTTCACATTCTAAATTAAGTGACATAATACCCATTACATAATAAACGTTAAATTCTTTTACATAAAACCAATACAATTTTCTTCTTAACTTTGAATGTCACGGCCAGTAGCCTTGCACCAATGTGCTTTCTGATAAATAAATAAGGGACAAAAGTAACTACTATCCACTAAAATTTACGACAAATATTCTGTTACCTAATGATTCAATAAGGTGTCATGCTGTCATCGTTATGTGTTTTGTGTGGAGGAAATGATGATCTCATGCTTAACTGAAAACATTGATAATTTAAATTTACTATATCTTTTAAGGGGGGTAGGACGTCAAACGGGCCGAGACACCACAGGACATTTTAGTTTCTACTGTCTATATTTTTACAAATAAATTCATAAAACTTTGTCAGCATGACCAGGTAGGATTGAGGACTCATAGCAGTGGAAATTCAAAAACGTAGCAAAATACCTTTTTTAGCATGTGCAATTTCATTGTTTTTTTAACGTACTACTGGCTGCATTTGTTTCTGTAGGTACACTTTTCTTCCTAAGTAAGAGAGATTCTTCGATTAATTTTGCACAACATACAATCATTACTTACAGGTGTATGAAACTCTAGAATTTTCCAAATTTATTAAAACCTGTGGTAAAAATTGAAATAATTAGCTATAAAATTTGAGTTTTTTCTAAACATGAAGTTTAAAATGTAACAGTTCATTCATTTTTCATAAATTAAATAAACTCTAGAGTTTCATACACACAGTTTGTATGCTGTGCAAAATTCATCGAAGAATCTCTCTTACTTAGGAAGAAAAGTGCACCTATAGCAACAAATGCAGCCAGTAGTAAGTGAAAAAATGATGAAATTTCACATGTAAAAAAATGTATTTTGTTACGTTTTTGAGCTGTCACTGCTATGAGTATGAATCCTGAATCCTTCCTGGTCATGATTTCAAAGGTTTATGAATTTATTTGTAAAAGCATAGACAGTGGAAATTAAAATGTCCTGTGGTGTCTCTCTTGCTCCAAGTCGACCCGTTTGACGTCCTTCCCTCCTTAAGCAAATAAAGTTGCAGAATTAATATTTACAACGTTTTTCATTTTAATGACGCTCTTATATAGATGAAAGATCGACCAAAGCGTTCAGATTTTAGCATTCAGATATGTTACGAAACTTGTTAATTTCATTTTAATGCTAATATGGAAACTATTATAGATATTATCAATATTGAAATTTTATTGGGATCACCATGAAAATTTATGGAGGATGACAGATTAAAGTTGCAGTGGCTTGATTACCTGCACTACTACAGAATTATATAGTTTTCATAAATGTTTCCCTTTATGGCCGACCTTAGGTCCGCCATATTTAACACTGCTACGTCTCCTTGGCCACAAAATCCTTCTACTGGTTATCCCTATGACGTAGGTTCTCGTTTGTCTCACTCGCACACTACAGCGCTTAGGCCTCAATAGTCAATAGACGCCTGTGAGTTTCCCCATCTCGTGGGAGACCTGCGCTCTTTGTGGCATGCGGTCCTGGACGAAAGGGTTCATTTCACAATTCCTGTAGGCTGACTCGTTCGACCGTATACTTAAATTAGAGCGAAATGCGCGTTAACTCACAATGTCCTACCAACACTGAGTCTCCACAAGGGACACACGTCCAAGCCGTCCGCTGCTGTTAACTGGTAGTCCGTCCAACCGCAGAGTCTCTTACCGAGGGCACAGAGCGCTGTCAGCGACATTAATTACAGTCTTTACTGCTGCCAACATATAAACAGGCTACCTACAACGTGTTCATTCTCTCGTGCACTGTTCGAGAGTGGAACGGAAAAGAAACAGCATGAAGGTGGTTCGATGAACCCTCTACCAGGTACTTAACGTGAATAGCAGAGATATCTTGTAGACGTAAATAATGAAGATTAGAGCTGCCACACCACACTCCCGACGTAGTTTACAAAGGTGTTAATAATGTAAAAATCTAGGGCTACACTGTTGTTTCATTTCACACTCCGATTCACTGCACATACTATGTGTGGCATTCTAGGTAAACTGCATCTACTGGTCTCGAGAAAATGAAATTATGATTATAAAAATAACAACTGCTTTGAAGTGAAGATAACGTTGTAAGCTAATTCTGAGATATACAAGGTACTGCAATCACTTTAAACGTTGTTCGGAGATTGGGGATTTTGCAAGCGGTGTCCGTGGACTGCGACTCCTTAATAAAAGAAGGCACAGTAATTCGAACACATATTAGTAAATACATGCGTATAACATTAATGGAGACTAGGATGCAATACTAGAAACGGAGCGCTCACAAAGAACCAAAATTAAAAATTTAACTTCAATGAGAAGTGGCAGCGCACGGGTGGTGACAGTTCTGCTTCCGCTCTCTATTTCTGGCCCGAGAGAATCGTGACGGGGTGGGGAGTTTGTAGAATCTTCCCCTTCCATTGTCCTACCGTTAAGAAATGCAAATCCAGTCCCAGGTGGCGTCACTCCATCGACAGAAAGCTGTAATCTACTGTTTGTAGACACATCGGTCTAGGCAGCATATCAGCTCCTGAACAAGACGCCATAAATTTTAGAAAACTCGAATCGTAACTCAAACATAATGCTAATTGAACACCAGTGTAGGGGATACTCTTTTACCGCAACTCGCAAGATAAATTTGATCGTAATCTCGAGAGACCTACATATTTCTTGGCAGCTGTAAGCATTTATGTTGATCAGTGAGAGATCACCAGGACACAAGCAGACCTATGTACCGTTCCTTCTTCCTATGATTTTCTCGAGGGAGTTTTTGCCGATATGTCAAGCAGGTGTTGTTGACGTCACCGGGAACCTTTATAATTTCGTAAGCTTTTCAAGTATTGGTGGCAACCGGTTATTCTGGTACGGTTACCACAGTGGAGAACACAATATACTGGCTTGTTTCCGAGGAAAGGTAACCATTAGAAAGACGCATCGTCTGATGTCCTATCTTCTTAGCCGATGCTGTTCACCAAGAAAGACATCAGCATTGGTCACCAAGATGGACAATAGCAAACTGCTGCTGAATATACCGATTCCAGTGAAATGGTGGACAGTGATGAGTCGCTCAATCTTCATATTATTGAGACAGTTTCTTATTCGAATTCGCCGGAGTGGCCGTGCGGTTCTAGGCGCTACAGTCTGGAATCGAGCGACCGCAACGGTCTCGGGTTCGAATCCCTACCTCGGGCATGGATGTGTGTGATGTCCTTAGGTTAGTTAGGTTTAAGTAGTTCTAAGTTCAAGGGACTGATAACGTCAGACGTTGAGTCGCATAGTGCTCAGAGCCATTTGAACCGTTTTTCTTATTCGAATTCGTTAAACGAGGTTACAGATATCAGTTTAGAATGAGACCTATTCGAGATTCAGTTGTATTGGTTATAAAAATCGCGGATAGTCCTCTGAGAGTCCTAGAGGTGGAAATCTAATGTCACCGCTACTGATTCGTATTTTCTGTAGTTTCTGCAAATAACAACAACCGTTGGAAGACTTCAGGATGATACCAGTTAATATCTGCAAGCCAGTGTCCGGTATTTTTATTCAGGTGTCCGGTAGTTAAATCTATGCTCACATGTTTCGTAGATAATTTTTGCATTTGAGAATTAGAGCTAAAATCTCGAAGTCAGTGCCGTAAGCAACAATATGCGAAAAGTATCTATGAAGAGAAGTTCCTTTATCTTTCTGAAAATTTCAACCTCAGAGTCTTGCGAGTGTCGGTATGATGAACAAACCTTTGCAATTTCACAGTCCCACATCACCAGTGATTTCGCGAACCCTCCCTCCCTCCCCCCCCCCCCCCCCCCCCCCCCGTTACACTGTACTACCTCATCCAGAAATTTCATTATTTCAATCTCGTCCAACTGAGGCAATACGCATGGCCTCGCTATTGTCTGGAAGTTAAATGTAAAGCCACAACGTGGTTCGCCTTGCGGTTCTAAGCACTACAGTCTGGAACCGCGCGACCGCTACGGTCGCAGGTTCGAATCCTGCCTCGGGCATGGATGCGTGTGATGTCCTTAGGTTAGTTAGGTTTAAGTAGTTCTAAGTTCAAGGGACTGATAACGTCAGAAGGTAAGACCCATAGTGCTCAGAGCCATTTGAACCAGAACGTGGTTCCATAGAGAAGGCAATTCCTTAACGCAATTTATTCAACACCGACCACTTGATAAATTCGTGAAACCTTACGAAAAGGTGCAACTGTGTATTACGTTGTCAGACAAACAACGTCGTGAGAAATTTTTGATTAAATTTAATAGGCAATATATAATGAAGAATAATTTCAGTACATAGTGACAACTCGGATAAAACATTTCGTCCATCTTGATCATAATAACTGATTATATAGTGATATCTTTCCTTTCACTAACTGATAGTCTGTTCTGTGGGTATGGAGAGTATTATTGTATGTGCAAACGGCGACCATTTTTCGCTTTGGTGTACAAAAGTGCCAATTTCAACTCAATACAGCATCCAAAAAATGGTTTCCAAGTGAATGCTAATAAAGCAGTTTAACTGGCTTAAACAATGCAACATCTATAGCTACTTTTTCTGCCATTTACTTTGGATGGTGCTAGTTTTCTTGACGTTTGTTTTAAAACTATTAGGGTGTAACTTTTTAAAGCAGTAGAAGTACACACAGCAGCGGTACAACCCTGCTGGTCTTGATGAAGAAATACTTCGACAAATAATATTCTATAGAGTTAAGTCACAAACATAATCTGAACAAAGCAAAATTACAGTAATTTAAACATTCTGCACGGTCATGACGAACGCAAAGATGACACAGGACTGAGCCATCAAGGCGGCAATTTGAGGAGCCCTAAAGCCTTGCATATACGAGCAAATGACGGGGATTAAACCAAAAGGGAAAAATGTAAGGAGTCCAGCAGAAGGAACAGCAGCAGACGTGGTACGATCACTACGTCCTCAAGTGGTCGCTCAGCTGTGCAGAATAATTATCAAGAGCCCGGCGTGCGTACTAGCCACAATAAAATGTAAATATCAGAAGGCACGCGAGAAATGTGGCTGTTACTCTCAACCTATTATAACATCGCTAAGATATTAGGCAAGAAGTAGCAAGGCTACTGTGTTTCTTAAAATGAGTTTGTAATAGTGAATTTCTAAAAGCAGCTACAAAAACTCTCGAAACGCAAAAAACACAGTCTAGGCCATTAAAATTGCTACACTAAGAAGAAATGCAGATGATAAACGGGTATTCATTGGACAGATATACTAGAACTGACATGTGATTACATTTTCACGCAATTTGGGAGCGTAGATCCTGAGAAATCAGTATCCAGAACAACCACCTCTGGCCGTAATAACGGCCATTAATACTCCTGCGCATTGAGTCAAACAGAGATTGGAGAGCGTGTACAGGTACAGCCGCCCATGCAGCTTCAACACGATACCACAGTTCATCAAGAGTAGTGACTGGCGTATTGTCACGAGCCAGTTGCTCGGCCACCATCGACCAGATGTTTTCAATTGGTGAGAGATCTGGAGAATGTGCTGGCCAGGGCAGCAGTAGAACATTTTCTGTATCCAGAAAGGCCCGTACAGAACCGACAACATGCGGTCGTGCATTATCCTGCTGAAATGTAGGGTTTCGCAGGGATTGAATGGAGGGTCGTAACACATCTGAAATGTAACATCCACTGTTCAAAGTGCCATCAATGCGATCAAGAGGTGACCGAGACATGTAGCAAATGGCACCCCATACCATCACGACGGGCGATACGCCAGTATGGCGATGACGAATACACTGCTCACCGCGATGTCGCGGCCATCATGTTGCTGTAAACAGAACCTGGATTCATCCGAAAAAATGACGTTTTGCCATTCGTGCACTCAGGTTCGTAGTTGACTGCACCATCGCAGGCGCACCTGTCTGTGATGCAGCGTCAACGGTAACCGCAGCCATGGGCTCCGAGCTGATAGTCCATGCTGCTATAAACGTCAACGAACTGTTCGTGGAGATGGTTGTTGTCTTGCGAACGTCCCCATCTACTGACTCAGGCATCGAGACGTGGCTGCACGATCCGTTACAGCCATGCAGATATGTTGCCTGTCATCTCAACTGTTAGTGATACGAGGCCGTTGGGATCCAGCGCGGCGTTCCGTATTACTCTGCTGATCCCACCGATTCCATATTCTGCTAACAGACAGTTTATCTCGACAAACGCGAGCAGCAGTGTCGCGATACGATAAACCGTAATAGCGATAGGCCACAATTCGACCTTTATCAAAGTCGGAAACGTGATGGTACGCATTTCTCCTCCTTACACGAAGCATCACAACAACGTTTCACCAGGCAACGCCGGTCAACTGCTGTTTTGTATATGAGAAATCGGTTGAAAACTTTCCTCATGTCAGGACGTTGTAGGTGTCGCCACCGGCGCCAACCTTGTGTGACTGCTCTGAAAAGCTAATCATTCGCATATCACTTCCCGTCGGTTAAATTTCGCATCTGTTGCACGTCATCTTCGTGGTGTAGCAATTTTAATGGCCAGTAGTGTGTTAAAGGTGATTTCGTAGGTGGAATACTTTTGCTATTAGGACACAACATGAGAAGAATGACTTACTTCGGACTTACGTTTACTAGTGGGAGTGGTTAATACATGTTTGGAATTGTATGAAAAAAATTACGTGCCAGTAATTCTTATCAACGACGGAATTCGCTTACTGAAATTAATTTTGATAGGTTGCTGATATTTAAAAGCACATGATCCTGCAGCCAATAGAACTCAAAGGAAAACGTCAACGAAACTCGTAGTAAAACCGGTTGTGGGCGGTGCCTTAACAGACCACGTATTAGGCGTGCGAGCATCTTCACTTCAAGAGTATGCACATAAATTACTGCCAGTTGTACACACCTGCTGCGCTAATACATATAACTGATTCGTCCTCGGCCTTCTTAGCAGTACAATATTTTACTGTTTTCTGCAAATAGTCTTAAATGTCACTTTATGCTCATAGTATGCTTTTACCCTCACGAAATTCAGTATTAAAAAATAAAGCAAACGTAAATGAAATTCAAATAATTTGAAAGCCCGCTAAAGCGCTCCGTTTGAGTCATGTAATGTTTATGACGTCAGTAGCTAGCATGTTTCTACTACTGTTGAAAAGCTCACTCACAGTGTTTTCGAATTACTTTTCGGAAAACGAGTTACAAATGACGTGTAGTATCACGCTGTACAAATACGTCTATAAAAACTCTTAAAATTATTTTTTTATGTTCCAAAGAATGAGCAGTTGCGTAAAATGTGGTTTCAGTTCGCTCCTAGAGATCTAAATCAGATAATGGTCACTGAGTTTGTTTATTTTTGTGAAGATCATTGTGATACTCACTGATGAGCCAAAACATTGTGAAGGCCTGCTTAATAGTTCGTTTGTCCGCCTTTGAAACTAAATGCATCACTGATTTTGCATATCAGGGACCCAGCAGTTAGTTGGTAGGTTTGTGGAGGTATGTGGCATTAGCTGTGTACTTTCAGCGTACCACGGACGCAGGCTAATTTGCCTAAATAACGGACCGCTGATTTGCGTAAGCGGTGATGGCGCCCGACAGCGACCCATATAGGTTTCATAAGATTTACATCAGGCGAATTTGGTCGCTGAGACATCAACGTCAGTTCACTATAATGCCTTTCAAATCACTGTAGCTCGGTTCTCGTTCCGAGACACCAGTAATTATACTGTTGAAAGATGACTTCACTGTCAGGGGAAGACATCGAGCATGAAGAGAAAAATGGAGCACTAAGGGGCTCAACTGCTGTGGTCATTAGTCCCCTAGAACTTAGAACTACTTAAACCTAACTAACCTAAGGACATCACACACATCGATGCCCGAGGCAGGATTCGAATCTGCGACCGTAGCAGTCGCACGATTCCGGACTGCGCGCCTAGAACCGAGAGACCACCGCGGCCGGCTAGCATGAAGAGATGCACCTGGTTCATTGCTGGCAGCTTATCTTCGATTAATACCGGAGGTCCTACGCAAGCACAGGAGACTGTCTTCCATAGCATAGTACTGCTCCCACCAGCCTGCGTCCGTGGTGCGCTGAAAGTTTCGAGCCGTCGTCCACCTTTGTTTGTGGAGCCGACCACTTACCTGATGTAGCAAAAATTTTATTCAGACGAGGAGCCGACACGTGTTCCATTGATCGACGGTCTAACCACGGCGGCCCCGTGCCCTCTGCAGTCACAAATGACGATGTCTTTCGGTCACCATTTCGCTGGGTCAACATGTAAACACGTAAGGAGTGGTCTGCTGCGGAGCTTCTATTCAACAATGGAAGATATACGTTGTGCTCCGAAACACTTGTGCCTGCACCAGCATTGCGCTCTTTTGACAGAGTTGCCATAGATCGCCATCTTTACACAACAGACAAGGCTTCGAACCACACGTTCTGCGAAGAGTCGAGGGCTTTCAAGCGTTTAGCGCCTAGTGGTAGTTTCACTGTCCTTCGCTTCTTTCCGTAGATGCTCACGACAGCAGCACGTGAACATTCGATCAGCTTCGCCGGTTACGAGATACTCGTTCACAGGCTCTGCGTAATAATAACCTGTCCCTTGTCAAAGTCGCTTATCTCAGTGGATTTCCCCATTTGCAACCCATGTCTTCGTTTGGGTGATCCCCTGTCAGTGTATACTCCGCTTACATAGTTTTCTTACCACGTTACGCGCTCGCCGTGCCACCAGGTATCATCCAACGTAGCGGTGGGCAGTGGCCATAATGTTTTGGCTTATCAGTGTAAACATACTTGCAATAAACACGCAGTCTCTTGCAGCGTACCGGTTCCCGTTAGATCACCGAAGTTAAGCGCTGTCGGGCGTGGCTGACACTTGGCTGTTGCCGATTTTCGGGGTGCATTCAGCCTCATGAAGCCAGTTGAAGAGCTACTCGACCGAATAGTAGCGGCTCCGGTCAAAGAAAACCATCATAACGACCGGGAGAGTGTTGTGCTGACCATGTGCCCCTCCTATCCACATCCTTAACTTAGGATGATACGGCGGTCGGATGGTCGCGATGGGCCACTTGTGGCCTGAAGACGGAGTGCTCTTGTAGCGTAAAAGATAGCGTGCTGGACTCCCTAATGCAATGTTCGCAAAATCAATCCTCATTCAGAGTAATTTTTTTTCTTTGCCACTTGATACCACTGTCTTCTTAAGATTACTTTGTTCGAAATGCAGTTACGTTAGACCCTTAAATTCCACATTGACGGAAAAATATCCTAACACCAAAATATAATTAATGAGGAGTAATGGAATTTCGGGAATAAATTTGTCTAGGTAACATACTTAAATGATTAACATTGCATGATCACAGGTTCACGTAAGCGAGATGTAAGTAATGCAAATGTGTAATGCTGGTAAAATGTGTATCCTTTCAGTTGCACAGGTGCTGTATGTCACTTTATGGATGGAGCTTCATGCTTGTTGCATCTGGTCGATCAATGCAGCGACGGCTAACGATGGTAGTGGATGACACAGGAGTTGCCGTTCGATGATGTTCAACATATAGACGATTTGGGACATATATTGTTATAGAGAAGGCCAAGGTAACGTGACGACGCTCTGTAGAGCGTGTTGGATTAAAACAGAGGTGCGTGGGTGAACGTTATCCTGTTGGAGATGTGATGTCTCTTTTTGTCTCGGCTCAATGGTGATGGTTGTCCCAGTCTAGATGACGTGGAACGGCGTCCGTAGATCACGACAACGCCAATCTGTAACTATTATAAAAATAAACTCCTCGCGCGGTTTGATTATTTTCCAGATACTGTCCCTCAAATCTCATATCAACGTCTCGATGGAGCAGCACGCCGGAGTATTGCTTGTAATTAAAGCAATGGTGTTCGATGTCTATCGATCTTCTTCACTTATAAATATTGCGACTGCGCCACTCGATAATGCGATGGCTCTCATGATCTGAAATGATACCCAAAAGTCCTTTGGGTGTTCGCGACAGACTTTTCAGTTCACGTGAGCTTACTGACTGTAGTTCTTATACCCGGTTTAAGAATGGGTATTCAAACGTTGATGATAGAATGTCTTGAATCTTCAGTCCATCACCCAAACCGATGTCACATCATGATTTTAGCGAGGATATTGAGTTGTAGATTATTATTACGTCGCCAAGGCGACGCTACGTCGCGTATTCAACAACTACGAGAATTAATTCTAGAGATAAGTTCTTCGTGACTGCGTTTATCTGCTGCCTACTCAAGTCGAATAATTGAGTTTACGTCGGCTATCAGTCTCTTTCTGTGTCCTTTGATGTTCTTGACTATTAAGTATCACGAAGGGTAAGTCCCCTCACAAATCAGCAACCACAAGAGCTGTTTTACTGTCACTTGTATCAACTATTCCGATATCTGTCCCAACGGTAGAGATGATTTTAATTCAGTCCAACTTCTGACTAATACTTCCAACCGTAAGACTTTTAAACTTCATATCAGTTTTAAAACAATCTGGTAGCGCTTAACATGCGAACTACTATTGCAAGAGTACAAGAGAGAAGGGAAGTTAACATCTCCATCGCCGAGTTACATTGTAGACACAGCGAACTTACAGCTCGATGCGGCTGCACTCTCTTGAAGGATAAATGCTATCTTTGGTCGATTATTGTTTTGACTTTAACCTTCGTAAAAAATAATTCTTTGAATTCTTTCTTTGAAGTTTCTCTCTCCTATCATATGGTATTCCTTCATTCAGTCCTTTCTTTATGATAAGCATTAATCAAATTGTCAAGAGTATAATTTTTGTTGTCAGTAGCTATTGTCACTGTCAGAATTACAGATTTTTCTACACTACTGGCCATTAAAATTGCTACACCAAGAAGAAATGCAGATAATAAACGGGTAGTCATTGGACAAATATACACTCCTGGAAATCGAAATAAGAACACCGTGAATTCATTGTCCCAGGAAGGGGAAACTTTATTGACACATTCCTGGGGTCAGATACATCACATGATCACACTGACAGAACCACAGGCACATAGACACAGGCAACAGAGCATGCACAATGTCGGCACTAGTGCAGTGTATATCCATCTTTCGCAGCAATGCAGGCTGCTATTCTCCCATGGAGACGATCGTAGAGATGCTGGATGTAGTCCTGTGGAACGGCTTGCCATGCCATTTCCACCTGGCGCCTCAGTTGGACCAGCGTTCGTGCTGGACGTGCAGACCGCTTGAGACGACGCTTCATCCAGTCCCAAACATGCTCAATGAGGGACAGATCCGGGGATCTTGCTGGCCAGGGTAGTTGACTTACACCTTCTAGAGCACGTTGGGTGGCACGGGATACATGCGGACATGCATTGTCCTGTTGGAACAGCAACGATGGGTTCGATGACGGTTTGGATGTACCGTGCACTATTCAGTGTCCCCTCGACGATCACCAGAGGTGTACGGCCAGTGTAGGAGATCGCTCCCCACACCATGATCCCGGTGTTGGCCCTGTGTGCCTCGGTCGTATGCAGTCCTGATTGTGGCGCTCACCTGCACGGCGCCAAACACGCATACGACCATCATTGGCACCAAGGCAGAAGCGACTCTCATCGCTGAAGACGTCACGTCTCCATTCGTCCCTCCATTCACGCCTGTCCCGACACCACTGGAGGCGGGCTGCACGATGTTGGGGCGTGAGCGGAAGACGGCCTAACGGTGTGCGGGACCGTAGCCCAGCTTCATGGAGACGGTTGCGAATGGTCCTCGCCAATACCCCAGGAGCAGCAGTGTCCCTAATTTGCTGGGAAGTGGCGGTGCGGTCCCCTACGGCACTGCGTAGGATCCTACGGTCTTGGCGTGCATCCGTGCGTCGCTGCGGTCCGGTCCCAGGTCGACGGGCACGTGCACCTTCCGCCGACCACTGGCGACAACATCGATGTACTGTGGAGACCTCACGCCCCACGTGTTGAGCAATTCGGCGGTACGTCCACCCGGCCTCCCGCATGCCCACTATACGCCCTCGCTCAAAGTCCGTCAACTGCACATACGGTTCACGTCCACGCTGTCGCGGCATGCTACCAGTGTTAAAGACTGCGATGGTGCTCCGTATGCCACGGCAAACTGGCTGACACTGACGCGGCGGTGCACAAATGCTGCGCAGCTAGCGCCATTCGACGGCCAACACCGCGGTTCCTGGTGTGTCCGCTGTGCCGTGCGTGTGATCATTGCTTCTACAGCCCTTTCGCAGTGTCCGGAGAAAGTATGGTGGGTCTGATACACCGGTGTCAATGTGTTCTTTTTTTCCCTTTCCAGGAGTGTATTATACCAGAACTGACATGTGATTACATTTTCACGCAACTTGGGCTCATAGATCCTGAGAAATCAGTACCCGGAACAACCACTTCTGGCCGTAATAACTGTCTTGATGCGCCTGGGCATCGAGTCAAACAGAGCATGCATGGCGTGTACAGGTACAGCTGCCCATGCAGCGTGAACACGATACCACAGTTCATCAAGAGTAGTGACTGGCGTATTGTGACGAGTCAATTGCTCAGCCACCATTGACCAGACTTTTTCAATTGGTGAGAGATCTGGAGAATGTGTTGGCCAGGGCAGCAGTCGTACATTTTCTGTATCCAGACAGGCCCGTACAGGACCTACAACATGCGGTCGTGCATTATCCTTCTGAACTGTAGGGTTTCGCAGGGATCAAATGAAGGGCAGAGACACGGGTCGTAACAGTCTTCTGAAATGTAATGTCTACTGTTCAAAGTGCCATCAATGCGAACAAGAGGTAACCTAGACGTGTAAGCAATGACACCCCATACCATCACGCCGGGTGATACGCCAGTATGGCAATGATGAATACACGCTTCCTATGTGCGTTCACCGCGATGTCGCCAAACACAGATGCGACTATCATGATGCTGTAAACAGAACCTGGATTCATCCGAAAAAATGACGTTTTGCCATTCGTGCAGCCAGGTTCGTCGTTGAGTACACCATGGCAGGGTCTCCTGCCTGTGATGCAGCGTCAAGGGTAACCGCAGCCATGGTCTCCGAGTTGATATTCGATGCTGCTGCAAACGTCGTCGAACTGTTCGTGCAGATGGTTGTTGTCTTGCAGACGTCCCCATCTCTTGACTCTGGGACCGAGACGGGGCTGCACTATTCGTTACAGCCATGCGGATACGATGCCTCTCATCTCGAGTGCTAGTGATACGAGGCCGTTGGGATCCAGCACGGCGTTCCGTATTACTCTCCTGAACCCACCGATTACATATTCTGCTAACAGTCACTGGATCTTTACCAACGCGAGCAGCAATGTCGCGATACGATAAATCGCAATCGCTATAGGCTACAATCCGACCTTTATCAAAATCGGAAACGTGATGGTACGCATTTCTCCTTCTTACACGAGGCATTACAACAACGTTTCACCAGGTAACGCCGGTCAACCGCTGTTTGTGTATGAGAAATTGGTTGGAAACTTTCCTCATGCCAGCACGTTGCTGTCGCCACCGGCGCCAACCTTGTGTGAAGGCTCTGAAAAGCTAATAATTTGCATATCACAGCATCTTCTTCCTGTCGGTTAAATTTCGCGTTGTAGCACGTCATCTTCGTAGTGTAGCAATTTTAATGGCCAGCAGTGTATTGCGTTTTGCAACAAAGGGGTGTTCATTATGGGTTCTGTAATTGGGGTGTTACCTGGAATGTTGTTCATGAATGGCAGTTCAGCAGGTCGAGTCACCAGATGAGCACACAAATGTGCTGTTAGGTTGCGTGAGGCAACCACGAGAGTGTTCCTACTGTCGTAAGGAATTGCACCCCAGACCGTAACCCCAGGTGTTGGTCCTATGTGTCTAGCACGCAGAAAGCTTGGTTGCAGGCCTCTGCTGGCCTCCTCCTAATCGACACACGACCATGTACAGTGACTACATTCCTGGCAAGTCCTTCTGCAGTATCGCGGAAGAAGCATCCAGGTTTCCCATAGCCGTATTGCAACATCTCCTTCAAACTAGTAAGGTGTTGGTAGTGGCGTCTTTGTCTTTTTAAAGTCACTCTTGACTAATAGCAATTCACCACTTTCAGTCTCAAAGGTAACTAACGATTACGACCATTACAGCGTGTATTTAAAGCAAACCTGATTTGCTTCCTCAAAGTGGCGTCACTAGTGCGCTACTCTTATCCGGAAAGCGCGAAATTTGAAAAGACATCATGTAGAAACATGCCTTTTATGTCGCACAAATCTTTCTTGTGTTGTGATATTTTTCCATCATTATACGAGGGTTACCCAGAAAGTAAAGCACCGTAATTTTTTTCTCAGCCGAAAACAATGCTTCGAAAGCGAAACGTTGTTTACGTATGATTTGAAGTCTCTTGAGTAAGTGCGCCAAGTTTCCGCCACTTCCGACAGATAGCGTAGCTGCAGGACAGTTTCAAAATGACGTCTGTAGGTGATGTACGTTGCAAACGACGTGCTGTCTTTGAATTTTTCACGCCAGAGAAAGAAGCTGTGGGGAGTATTCACAAACACTTGCGCAAAGTCTATGGAGCAGCTTCTTTCGACAGAAGTACAGCTGAAACTTCCTGGAAGACTAAAACTGTGTGCCGGACCGAGACTCGAACGGACCTTTGCCTTTCGCGGGCAAGTGCTTTACCAACTGAGCTACCCAAGCATGACTCACGCGCCGTCCACACAGCTTTAATTCCGCCAGTACATCGTCTCCTACCTGCCTAACTTCACAGAAGCTCACCTGGTAGGAGACGATGTACTGGCGGAATTAAAGCTGTGAGGACGGCGCATGAGTCGTGCTTGGGTAGCTCAGTCGGTAGAGCACTTGCCCGCGAAAGGAAAAGGTCCCGATTTCGAATCTAGTTCCGGCACACAGTTTTAATCTGCCAGGAATTTGCATACCAGCGGACACTCCGCTATAGATTGAAAATTTCATTCTAGAAATACATTTAGTCGCTGGGCACGGATGCTGAGGTCATCAGAAGGCAGTTCGGCGGAGCTCCACGATTTTCAGCGGTTGTCATACCTTACATGTTGCAGGAAGCTTCCATTTGTATGGACCATTAAAGGATGCCATTTGTGGAAGACATTTTGAGGACGATGAGGAGGTGATTCACACAGTGAAGCACAGGCTTTGGCACCATACAAGGACCTGTGGCGACAGGGCATACACGCCCTTATTTAGTGCAGGAGGAAGGCCGTAGAACGGGATGGAAATTACGTGGAAAAATAGTGTGTGTAGATAAAACACCATTCTTTCGTGTGTGTAATTCTCAGTATGTTCAATAAAGAACTGTTGAAGAAAAAGAATGCGGTGCATTACTTTCTGGGCAACCATCAAATATCACATGACATTCTAATATCTATTTTCATTTATTGCCTTCATTTTACACCTGATTTATTTGAAATGAATCATAATGATGGTTTTGAGAAACTGAATTTCAATCCTGATGTAGCTCCTATGAAGAATCTGAGAAGTTATTTAAGAATTTTCTACGAAATTATTCTTTCTAGACAAGACGTTGCTATTTCCATGTGTCTCTATTAAGCATGTTGTAAAGCTGTATGATTTTGACAAAGAGAAAAATTGAACACTGCCTGGAACCTATCAGAAAACGTAATAACACCAGGAAAGTACGATAAAATGAACGTTGGTTCCGCTTAAGCGCTTTTAAATAACAGTTAAGTATGTAGTAGAAGAAAGAACTTCCGGTAGTTTAAATAAATTACCCGGAGGAACAGAATAACTGCAATGCGTAAAATTTTTGAGGGTAAACACGATATGTTCTTGCTTCCCCACGAGTGTTATCTGAAAAATGAGAAAAGAGGTAGATCTGGCAACAACCACGTCAATTAACAATCAGAATTATCTTTATTGTGGAGGCTTTCACTAATTGACCGGGGTCGAGCAAACTGTGTCTGTCATTACCTAAAAATGCTACAAAACCGGTTGTTCCCTCAAATATTCAGAAACGTTTCTATCTTGACCTCTTAATTGTACGGGCGCAAGAGCCAGGAAACAGTATCTGGTGGATTTGGAAACTGTATGCTGGAGCCTAAACTGAGTTGTAGTCGGAGGCCTGTAGGCTTGCTTAAGTGTGTGTGTGTTTTAGTGTGTGTTTTATGGGCGCTCAACTGCGAGGGTATCAGCGCCCTTACGAAAATTAGTAGGAACGAATGTGATTAAAAAGGCTAAGAATGTCATACAAGAAGGAGGAAGTAGTCCTACAGAATGATAAACACTCTCAGCCCCGTGTACAATCACATTATCTCACATCCTTCAAGATAACGTAAAAGCGGTGAAATGTTATGAAACTGGCAATTAAAATACAAGTAAGACAAGCGAAAAAATATGAAAGGTCATACGACATTCGTTTGATTTTCATAAAATAAAGGGCATATCTGTTGGTAAATTCCCTAACGCTCTGGTGACTGAATGTAAAACACAGTCGACTAAACCGTTGCTCACTGTGACCCATACGCTGCAAGCACCACACACTGGAAGGTCTTCTCGCTGGTACACGAGGCCGTCCGTCGTAGGACTTTGCCCTATGCGAAGATAAATAAGGAGGACCTCATCCCGTTTGCGTGCCTGAAAGGAGGTGCGCCATGATCAAGTTGCAGAGTTTACGAGATGCGATACTGAAATCCCTTGTATCGTACTTCTGAACAACACAGGCACTGCGATGTGGAATTCATCGCCGATACTGGACAAGCGACTTTCGATTAAAATGACTCCCCCGCATGGTAATATAGGTAATGGATGTATGAGTGCAGGTTGTAAACTCATGGTTGAAGCCATATCGATGTTTGAGTCTGGCCGTGAAGCGTTCTCGGATAGCCTAATGGTAAAGCGACCAATCGCGATAAACGGGAAATTCATGTTCGTGTCCCGCTTTGTCGCAAATTTTCTTGGTTGTCATTCCATTATGCAGCTGATGGTTGTCTACATTCACAAATGTGAATACACATTTCATATATTTTACGAGATGCAGCTTATTTTCTTACGCTTCCTGTCAGTCTTCTTCCCATGCGCCATTTCGTTTCCTTTAATACCAATGTGCCCTGGGTCCCAGCAGAAAGACACCTTCTTCCCAAGCCTTTGCAGGTGGAGAAGGGCCTCCTGGATATTCTGGACCACTTTATCTGCTGGACAGTGAGTAATGGGCACTCACGGAGTCGGATCAGATGAGGAATTTGCAACGCAATCTGACTTCCAACAATCCCTACGAAAGAATGGCCCTGACTAACATTAACCTATATGTTTCACAAATCACTTACCTCACAAAAATCTTCGTTACTCAAGCTACTGCAATACAGCGAGCGCCACTACTGCCAGCTTTATAGTCATAATATATATATATATATATATATATATATATATATATATATATATATATATATATATATATATATATCAGTTCATGACATCCAGTCTTACAAATTACAAAACTCTGCCATCTCTCTCCCCATGTCCACCACTGCTGGCGGCTCACCTCCAACTGCGCAACGCTACCCGCTGTTAGCATCCAGCTGCCGCTGCCCAACACTACAATGGCAGACAACAATGCAAACCAGCCACAGACTGCACACGGCACAGCCAGTGATTTTTCATACAGAGCGCTACGTGGTGTTGGCGTTACCAATAAAAATACTTAAACAGCCTACTTACAAATTTAGCAGTCACTACACATGTCACCTGCTCCAGTGTTCCACACAGTTCTGCATCAAACACAGTGAATTCTTGAGATAATCTGATCTCGGAAAAGAAATCAGTGAAAACAGCAGAGCAACAAACGGAGTCTCTCTATTTAGAGCCATCTGAGAACGTAGTTTTGGTGATCATCTAATACGTCATAAAATATTGTATGAAAATCGAAAATTGCTCTGGGTCTCTACAATAACAAGGATTGCAGTAGATTCCAACCCTGGACTTGTGTGTGTACTTCCCCATACCACGAATTACCAGCACATGCTATATGGGCATCCCTGACTGCCAGTTTGCTCATGGGCGATTAGAGAAACTGTGTGGTGTGGTGGTGGAATGGGAAAAGCGAGGATATTATACTCTTAAATCACTGTGAGGAGTAGCCAGATGTTGATGAGTTGCAGTTCCCCAGCCTCAGGACAGAGACTAGGTATGAGGCTGTTACTATAAGCCGTCGTGGCTTGCCTGATCTCCAGAAGGTGGCTAGCATCAATGATCTTCAGGTAAGAAGGTCTCGCTGATCCGCACACTGTGCACGCATACTCTAGCCGCGATCGCACGAAGGCCCTATAAAACTGAAGTAAATGTGTTCCGTTCGCTCCTCATGACTTGTGGCTAAGCCACGTTAAGATGTTCAGTGGTTTCTGGGTCCTTTTTCTTGTGTTCTTAAGGTGTGGTAACCACGACAGTTTGGAATAAAATATGAGGCCCAGTACCCTCACCAAATCTTTAAAAAGTACAGGGAGCGGCGCGGGAACTTCCTTATTTGAAACGCGCTGCGTACAGCGGCTGTCACTCATTGTTGCGTGGATTTCAGTGCAATCAAAAGTTCGAGACTGAAATTTTTTTAAGGTTAACTTCACAGCGATCATACAGCGGGCAAGAGAGGAGTTCGCGTTCGCCATTGCGGCCTACTTTTCGAATGGACGTTCGGTCATTGGAATTCAGCGTGCATTCAGGAAACAGTTCAACATCGCACCTGCAGGTCGTGTTACTGATGGGAAATCAATTGTTAGGTAAGTAGACACCTTTATAGATACTGGAAATGTGCACAAAAGAAACCAGGACTTTCAAGAACCACCAGAAAGCCTGAAAACATCGAGAGGGTAAGGATGTCGATTTTGAATTCCCCCAAGCGAATCTTCACGCAAACATGCACCTGCCTTTCCAATTTCTGGACCTACAGTGTGACGAATTCTTCATGAAGAGTTGAAATTTCGTCTGTATAAACTGTCAGTGGTGCACAAACTTCAGCCACGTGATTTTGTTTCACTTTATCACTCATTCTGCTGCAAGACCGACATAGTGTGGCACAAAATCTGTTGCTTTGATATAAATTAACCTGCCGCATGCAACATAGGCCGCAAGATGTTTTTTTTTTTTGCAGCATACTACAAGACGACTCACGCTACATTTCCGTAGCACGCCACAAAGCTGTAAGATGTTTCCCTAGCGTAAACGAGCCTTAAGATACACGTTTTGTAAAAGACCGTGTCCTGCTGCGTGCAGAGTTCCGTAACTGTCTCCTGCACATCCTCGTCCGACAGGAATGTTCGACCCATGAAGGCCTTTTTTAGAGGGACCGAAGGCGTGATAATCGCAATGGGGGATATCAGGACTGCAGGGTTGGGTGCTCGAGTGTGTCTCACTTGAATTGGCCTAATTTGGGCGTAACGACATTTGCGATATAGGGACGTGCATTATCATTAAGCAACAGCGCCTCCTGACGCACCACACCACAACGGCGATTTTCGACAGACATGTTGCCCCATGGACATCCTTCGTTCTCCGATGGATGTGTTCAGCTGTTTGTCCTTCAGCAGCCAAGAAAAGAATAGCAGCACGTTGGTCCTGTTCTGACGCATGTGGTTAATAACATCGCCATAGTTCACGTTCCTGCACGTGCTACACAGACGTCTCGAAGCCACGAATGGCACAGTAATTCCTTGCCTACACATCGGTGCCTATGTACCGGCATCGGAGTCGTGTTGCACTGCATATGCGCTGCAGCAACATCCTCAAGCGGATACCTTTTTGATCGCCTCTTATATTTGGTAAAGTATCAAGTACGGCGAAATAACACTAAACCAAATTTCTTATACCGTACTGGCTTCACAATTTCCTGGCATACATTTTATACTTACATTGACTTAAGTAACGACTCGTGAATTCCAGGAGGTCTATTCTTCAATATAAAATTTAATTATGTAATCAATAATGAACACACCAAATAATGTTATAGATATAGCTGTATTACTTGAAGTTAAATATCAATTTTCTGAGTCCGAAAACGGTTTCTTTCAAACATGGCTTCACTTACTTCTCCATATTAATTTATGTATGTTACAAAACCACTTTCCTTAGTCTTTAAATTGTGTATATTCTGGTAAATTTCTTCCGTGGAGGTGCTAGAAACTGTAATCACATTACCCAACAAACTTTGCTTCTTGTCACGGTTCGTGCAATCCAGTAGCTGTACATTCCATAACGTTGACCTGTCCACGTACAGACTAATGACATGCAAATCTTTGCCACAAATCCACTTCCTGGCAGCTTTCTTCACCACTTTTTTTTTTTTTTTTTTTTTTTTTTTTTTTTTTTTTTTTTTTTTTTTTTTTTTGCCTACGCATCGTTGACATTCGCTTCACTGTGCGTATGCACCGCGGCATTACTCTCAACTGTCCCGACGATGCCGGTACGTGTTAATAGAACGGTAAGGTGCAATAGATATACCGTTACTTGTTCCTTCATATTAACTCAGGATGAAACATTCACAGTGATTCTTTTTTTGTTTATTAATTGTATTGAATATATGTAGGTTGCATTGTTGATCTCTAGAACTTTCGAATTAGTTTAGCTGGTCTTGTGTTCCTGTAGAAGGCAAAACTGAAGATTTTTCTCGCTCAGAAACACGTCACGACCACAAATTACGGCCCAAAACAAGCAGTTCCTTGAGTAATTTCATTTAATGTTTGCATGAGTACAGCAAAATATAATACCAAGATGTGGTAGTGTAAAAACTCTGAAATAAGGCACAAATCCTGGACGACATATGGCCGCTCGCTATTCACCGTCACCTCTCGTGACAATGCCGATATAGTTCCCCGTGTCTCACAGCTCTCGAGGGATGGAGGCTGCCATCTACATGAGAGATCTAAATTCACAGGGCACAACTGTCACAGATCTTACTCCACTCTCCAGCACTGCCAGCGAGCTAACTGAGCGCCGTTTACACGGCCTGCATTACCCGCAAAAAAAAAACCTGAGAGTGAAAAATTATCACGTGTATTCCTATCCTAAGAAGATTTCCTTCTACGGCGTTTGTTAGTTTCGCAGCATGCTTCACCGGAAATGGTCGTGACTGAGCTCAGGCAGTACCGAATCCAGCTCCCGCATGGAGAAAGGGCAGTTGTAGGGCTGAAAATGGTTGGATCTGACATCCAATTGACCCCTCTCGTGGTCGTATGGTAAAGGCGGAACGCTGGATCCCGGCTGGCAGAGGCAGTAGACTGGGCCATTCCTCTGGGCGTTGTTTGGAGACACCACTGCTTCCGCTCCGCTTCTGTAGGCTATCGATGCATCTAACAGAAACCCTCCTGGTGGCTTCTCATACTTTCGTAGAACAAGTGGAGCGACTGACAGTCCGTGAACGCGTGCCACGCCCTCTGCCTACGTTGATTATGCGTCGAGGTTTCCTGCTCTTCGGCTGTACTTGAACCGTCGGAGAGCCGCATACCCGATCCGTGTTGCTGAGTGACATGAAGCAGTCTACCAAGGTACAGGCTGCCGTCGAAGATCACGACATGCCTTGAGGATGCATAAGTAGGTGGCATTGTGGATCACTTGTGTGATGTGCTCCATCCGGAACGCTACCACTAACTTCAGATACAGCCAACTGGGATAACAGCGTCCAGTTAGCTCTGTTGATGAACTATTCTGTTGCCTGTCTTACATGTACTGGTTTATATGTTGATGAATCCGGAGTGATAAATGGTCATTGAAATGAAGATCCTACATAGGGAAAAGCAGAAAGAGGTCTGTGGCTGATGATGACCCAGTAGTAGTAGTAGTGAACTGAGTGGGACTGCCCGTGTGGAGCATGCACAGCTCCTGAAACATCAGAAGGCTCTCTAAAATACAGCCCGTGAGGCAATCAGAATGTGTGCTCCGTAATATGATTACTTTATGGCTACTGAAACCTCCCAGGAGCAGAAATGGTAGGAGGAGTTGGTATGTAAGAATCATGGGAGCCTCAGAATCTAACGATTCTTGTAGAGGCAAATACAGTGAACTTAGTAATGTTTTGGCCCACATGAAATACAACTAGAAAAGCACATAGGAGTCGTGTGTGGGATATTGACAAACTCCGCTACCTCTCCAAAAGCCCTGTCTTTGCAGTGGAGGTTACAGCCCTGTAGCACGGAAGTATCAGTAAAAGCGGATCCTCTATTCAGTAATCACAAGAGGAGGAGGTATACGCGAAGAGGCCCCGAGACAGTGGAAGATTCCAGCTGGATTATATAACTGTCAGAGCGAGATTTCGAAATCAGATACTGGACTAGAATGCTCTTTCAGGTGCGGATATAGACTCATATCACTAAAACACACTTAAAATATTTTTTGCACCACCTCGGTTCCGAGAGTTCCGGAAAATGTACAGAAAATCGGAATCGAGATCAACATAAACATCATTTCTTCCATTTTTACTACTCATGAAACCACAAATTGCATGTTGTACCACCACGCAGCGAGACCTTCAGAGTTCGTGGTCCAGAATGCTCTACATACCGGTACCTCTAATACCCAGTAACACGTCCTCTTGCATGCCTGGATCCGTCGTGAGCCCATCTGTACCGCGCTGCTTGGTGTCGTGGTTGCAAAGATGACCGTAGGGAGTCAAGTTGCGCACAGTTTGAGTCGTAACACGACGCCCTGTGTGTGGTTGCACGGAATGCATTATTCAACATGGGTTCCTCCGAGCCATAATCCGTAGGTAGCGGTCATCCACTGCAGTAGTAGCCCTTGGCCCGGAGCGAGGCATGTCATCGACAGTTCCTGTCTCTCTGTGCTTCCTCCATGTCCGAACAACATCGCTTTGGCTCACTCCGAGACGTCTGGACACTTCCCTTGTTGACAACCTTTCCTGACACAAAGTAACAATTCCTACGCGATCGAACCGCGGTATTGACCGTCTAGGCATATTTGAACTACATACAATACAAGCCGTGTACCTCCTTCTTGGTGGAATGACTGGAACTGGTAGGCTGTCGGACCCCTCTGCGTCTAATAGGCGCTGCTCATGCATGGTTGTTTACATCTTTGGGCGGGTTTAGTGACATCTCTGAACTGTCGAAGGGACTGTGTCTGTGATACAATATCCACAGTCAATGTCTGTCTTCAGGAGTTCTGGGAATCGAGGTGATAAAAATTTTTTTTTTATAAATGTAAGTAATGATGACGAGTAGGCTGAAGTTTAAGACTCTATGAGAAAGGAAGTGGGATGATGAAGTACTGGGCAAAGGTAACATGCGCTTGAAATTCGCTAAATATGTGGAAACTGCGATAAGGAACAGCACACTTAAGTTGAAGATAGTGGAAGTCTATAAAAAGAGCAATCACAGATATTGGAAGACATAGGTATTATAGAAATAACTGCAAAAAATGTTGGGTAACATACGAAATACTTCAATTGATTGACAAAATGAAATCAAAACTTTCACGGAAATGGAAGAAGACAGCAATATAAATCATCTAGGAATGAAATAAACAGGAGGTGCAGGTAAACCAAGGCGCGGCTGCAGCAATCTAAAAAGAAATGATCGCCGGAAGGACTGAATCAACATACGGAAAGGTCAAAACAGCCTTTGGTGAAATTAAGGTTAGTTGCATTTACAGTACAATGGGAGAGTGGACGGATAGAAAGAGTACACTGAAGGCGACTATGAGGGAGAGGGAGGAGATTTGTGACGACATGTCACAAGAAGAAATTCGACTCGATAGTGAGAGACAGAGGATCGAGTATTAGAGCCAGAATTTCAAAGAACTCTGGAAGCAATGACGTCAAATAGAGCAGCAAGTATAGATAACATTCCATGGAAATTTCTAAAATCTTTGGAACGGGTGATAACCAGACCGTCATTCAAGTTGGTGTGTAAAACGTATGAGACTGGCGACACACCACCAGACTTTCGGAAATATGTCATCTACTCAATTCTGAAAAAAGCAAGAGCTACTAAATGAGAGAACTATCGCACTCTCAGATTAATAGCTAATGCACTCTGATTGCTGTAATATCTTGTCCGTTGCATATAAGCTTTACCTATTATGAAGCCATCGTACGGATGTCTCATGAATCAGTGCTGAGAATGTTACGCACCAATTGTCAACCGTGTCAGATATTTACCACAAGGTGTTTCAGAGCTACATTATCCCATTATCGAGTGCTATGAAACAAGGAAAAAAATCAGTACGTTGCAATTCAACAAATACTGACAACTGAGCATACGTTTATATCGTCGTACAGCACAACGTACCTTAAATCTTCTGCCACTAGGCACCTTCAAAAGTAAAGTGTCAGCAACAAACATGCGTTGTTGAAAACAAAACTCTTTTTGAACATCTCAGACTGGCGAATCATTCTCTCATAAGAGACAATTGTAAACAAAAGGCAGCTACCTTCACCTATCAAAGGTAGTACTATCTCATAACGCATGTGTCACAGCCCCGAACTATACTACTGTCTACCGAAATATCTTTGAACATCGTGTCACAAGTCCAGAAAATTCGAAAAACCAATACTAGACCTATATGATGCACACATTACAACAAGAGTACACTAATTAAATGCGCACAGAGGCGTTTAAGCAACCACCCTTTCCGTGTTCCAGGCGTGAATGGAACGTAGAGAAGTCAGTTAACTGGTGTAGTGGAAAATACCCTCTGCCTCTTTGCAGAGAATGGATGTAGATTTAGTTGTAGTTGACGGAGTAGCTGACAAAATTTTCGAACAAAATACAGCTGAAACGCTGCAGAGTGGATGCTTGGCAGAGAGATATATATCTTATGCGGATCGTCGAGTATACGAAGACTTCCCGCGGACCAGGGAAAAGTTAAATATGATTCTTGTCTCTCAAGGTCGGAATGTGATTCACTTCATGACTGGGCACGTTACCTGTCCCCAACATCTGCACCAAAGCCAGCGAAGACGATGGGGCTGTAGAGTGTTTGCAACAGATGAACATACCGTGTTTCAAAGTCAGAGAGAGGTACCAAATGTACCTGTGGCAGAATTTCAAATGTACAACGGACTATCTCAAGACACATACTATTTCAAGATACTCATATTCTGAATTGCCTTTGTGACATGGTTCACCTCAAGTTTAGTCAAAAACCCGAGTAACTGCTTGTAGCTGCGAAACTAGCAATGCATCTGAAGTAGACACTGCAGGTGATCTACCCAGTTACGCGTCTGCTGATGTACTGTAGCCCGTGCGCAGGCGCATAGCTTATTGTCTCCTGCGACAGCACTCGTGCCACCAACCCTGCCCCTACCTAACACCTTCTGTTGCTATGGCACCACAACACCTACTCAATCAACTGGAACATGATCGTCATCACCATTATCATCGTCATCACCACCATCGTTAACGCAGACACAAAAAGAGCCAACTGGAACGCAGACACCACACTGACGGTTAGCCATAGAATCAAACATTGATGTAAAGTCTGTTTGTCATCAGTCACCTCAGAACACCACTTGTATCCAATGTCCTCAGTTATTCGCTTGACATATACCAATCTCTGTCTTCCCCTACAGTTTTTACTCTCTGCGGCTCCCTCTTGTACCATGGAAATTATTCCTTTGTATCTTAACACAAACACTATCATCCTGCCCCTTCTTACTTCAGATTTTTCTGTGTGTTCCTCTTCTCGTCGACTCTGCGTTAAACTTCCTCATTCCTTACCTTATTAGCACACCAATGATTCAACATCCTTCTGCAGCACCACATTTCAAACGCTTAAATTTTCTTCTTTTCGGTTTTTCCAATCCTCCGTAATTCATTTCTATGCAATTCTGTGCTCCGAAGGTACATCATCAGCAATTCTTCCCCAAATCGAGTGCTATGTTTGATACTATTAGACTTCTTTTTATCTAGAAAGATCTTCTTGCCTTTGACAGACTGCTCTTTATATCCTTTTTATTTCGGGCGTCATGCGTAATTTTGCTTCCAGCGTACCTGAATTCCTTCACCTCGTCTCGTTTGGTGTTAAGTTTATTGCTAATCTCATTTCTGTCACTCCGCGTTACATTCGTATTTCTTCGGTTTATTCTCACTCCTTAGTCTATGCTTATTACACTGTTCTTTCCTCTTCATTTTCACTGACGGTAACAATGTCATCAGCGAATTGTATCATTTATATTGTAATGTTGTTGCTTTAATTTGTTATGTGAAAGCGGTGCTGATAGACAATAAAAGAGGGTTAAAAGCTGTGAGCTATCTGAGAAAGTTAACGTTGCATTACTGAGCAACTGTTTCACCAGGTATCCAATCTAACTTACCAAATTTCCAACCAGACTAACATTAATTATAATCTTTTAATAGTCATACGAAAACCGGTGATACATATATAAAAAAGAGAATTTAAATAAAAATAAATAAATCAGTTTATATTTGGAAATTTATTTTAACATTGATCATTGAAATTTCAGCATATTAAACTTGAGTCATAACTAAGCTGGTGCCTTATTTTGGATTGTGAAAATGTGAGTTTGTAATCTTACGGAACACATCAAATAGGGAGCCAAGATTGGGAGACTGCATACAACACTACATTCATAAAATAACACACGAAGAACATTGAAACATATGTAAGAGGAAATTAACCACAACCAACCGATTCAATTTTCACCCAAAGAAGTAACGTTTGTAGCGCAATCCTGTCCGTCATGTAATTACCACACCCTGGTATACTAAATTCATACTAACTCTCTGTGAAATCTTCCCGAAAAGAATAGCTGAGAGCTACTTTGATGATTACACCACATGCTTCACGTGGTTAACTTGCTTTACACAAAGAGTGTAATGCCACAATAATTTTGATAATTAAAATAAATTAGATCGAAAAGCAATTTACAAAAGAAAAACCTCGAACTGGTTACTACCGTCTTACTATTAACCTGATGGGTCAAACAATTGTATAAGCACGTGGTACTGGTCTCACGAAGTACACCCCACGTGGATTGAACATAAAGAAAAGTTGCTATATTGAAAAATATTGTTAAGGCGAGACGATATAATCTCACGCATATTCGCATTTAAGATTGATGATCTTAGTTAGAGTTACTGATCAACACGTGGTTCCACTTTACTCACAAACTAGTGACAAAGCAACTACTGTAAAATAATCTGAAGTTCGCACTCGAAATACACTGCGTTGCAACTTAAGATAACAATAGATATTTTAGAGCTAAACCTGAAATAAAGTTGATTAAATTTTCAGTTAGGCTGAACTTAAGAAATCCATTGTCCTGCAGACACGCGCTTAGCCGGAGATCTTACCACTTCAGACGCTCGCCGCGGACAGACTGACCTGCGCTCCTACCAAGGGTGCTTCCGTATACAAAACCGAAGTGACCAGAGGGGCAGCTTCCTATACCAACATGACAAGGGACGGACAGAACCATACTAAGGATAGAAACCTCTTTGCTTTTAGAAAGCATAGCTACCTGTTCCGACGTTGGTCCTACTGTTCTCTAGCAGACAGGCTTGTCTGCTACCCTCAAGCATGCAACTAGAAATACATTTGCTCATTCATCCTCTGACACAGAAGGGAAGGGGGATGACAGTATCTTATCATATACAGTAAATAAAAGAAAGCGGATGTAGGTTCCGTATGAGACTGTGTGACATGAATTGCATATAAACTGTGTTTTAAAGTGTAGTAGTGTGACAGATCGTTCTTGTTTATGTGGAAAAGTAACACTGCTCACTCTCCTCCCAGATAGTCAGAAACACCACAGTGAATTTAGAAGAGGAATTTGTGCCGTAAATGGCAACAGATTTAAGAAATTAACATGAAAGGAATCCAACAGAGACCTTTCAATATTGTTTCCCTCTGAATTTTATTCCCACTGCTGAAGCTTTCTTTTATTTCCTCATTGTTTCTTCGATGTATAGATGGAACAGTAGCACTTCGCTTTTGGCCTCCCCTTCTTATATAAGCATGTTGGTTCTTTTACGTATCGTATATTATCCATCTTTCTATGTAGCTTACTACCGAGTGGGACAGCACAGGTGGTTAGCACACTAGACTCACATACGGCAAGAGGGAGGTTCGATTCCCCGTCCGATCGCCCGGGTTTCGGCTTTCCGTGATGCCTCCGGGCAACTGTCGTGGTATTCCTTCAAAAGGGCGCGGGCGAAATTACCCACTATCCATGAAACAACCCGGACTTGCGCTCCGGCCGGCCGGGGTGACCGCGCAGTTCTAGGCGCTACAGTCTGGAACCGCGCGACTGCTACGGTCGCACGTTCGAATCCTGCTTCGGACATGGATGTGTGTTATGGCTTTAGGTTAGTTAGGTTTAAGTAGTTCTAAGTTCTAGGGGACTGATGACCTCAGAAGTTAAGTCCCATAGTGCTCAGAGCCATTTGAACCATTTGAACCTTGCGCTCCGTCTCTAATGAACTCGATGTCGACGGGCCGTTAAACTCTACTCTACCTACCTTTTCTATCGCTTACTCCTATTTGTCTGTGAATTTCGAACATCTGGCACCATTTTACACTGTCGGAAGCTTTTCTTAGGTCGCCAGATACTATGAACGTATCTGGAATAATATGTACTCAGGCTTATAACGAGAAAAACGTTGGACGTCCTCTGCCTGTATTCATGGCAAGAGTAACAGAACAACGAATTCCCAAGGGTTTAGTTAGGTTTTTTCCACTCAGCTGATCGAATACTAGGGTAAGCTGTAGTATTAATATAGTAATACCCCCTTTCTGCGATTTTAAAATCAAAGGAGTGTCAAGTACTTTCGCTCTCTCGGCAGAGAATGTTAAAAGGCAGAAATCGCACTCCAACGACTTCAACATTGTTTCCTATCCTGTATGCCACAAGCGATACAGTTTTACACCGAATACTTTCGAGTTATCTCTTAGCATTCGCCACGCTCATAAACCTTTCGCAAGCTAATGAACTTAACTGGGCTGATGGTAAATCGTGATAGTGGCTGAAACTTAAGATGAAATACTCTGAGTCTAATACAGAAGCTGCTCCATTAACATAGAAAAAAATTATACACAAACATTTTTAGCGGTTTATACGAAGGTACTATTACGGTTAAAAGCTGAAGATTAGCTTCAGTGTTCACACAGTTAAACGTCGCAGGAGGGTAAAGAAAGCAAGGCGGTAGCTTTGTTCTCAGCAGTAAGTCGCTTCCCGCAGAATGTTCCTCTCACACTACGTAAGATGCGGACAGAACTAATCAACATATCATGTTGCTCTGAAGTGACCATTCAGCGCCGGCTAAGCAAGCTAAATGTGCGTGCAAGCAGTTGGGTCACCTGCTTTCCTACTTTATGACCCTCATGTCTAAATATTAAGAGGGATAATGGCATATGTTTACGGAAGGAGATTACTCTTAATGGAGCTGTAACGTGTTATGGGTCTATGAGCGAGACAGGCTGCAGTAAGTCAGCCAGCAGATACGCATAACTGCGGTCTACCCGCTGTGTCGACTGCTGGAGAAGTAGCCAGTGACAGATACCTACACAGGAGAACACACATTTTTATTGACATTTTCGTTACTCCCGCGTCAAGAGGATGAAGTACCTAAGACGGGGCACCCCAAAGGTAAATACATTACTTATTTTCCCGATCTACGTGAAATGGTGCTCTGAGTGACCTCTTGATAATGTCTAACGTTTACAAATTATTGCTGTAAGAAATTATAACACAGTTTTATGATGTACATGTTGAAGTAAGCAAATAATTCAGATTTATTTATAACAGCCCTACCTACAACTGAAGTGAAAGAGGTGCTTTGCAGATGAACCTGGTTGTTTTAAAGCAGGTTACAAATCAGCATCAGGATACCACTACGAGATATCTCCAGCTTCCGCTACTTACTTTTGCTGTCGGTAGCCAGGTGTTTTCCTTTCAGGAACCTGGTCTCCAGATAAAGATGTCCTATCGGACAGCATTTCCTGATGTATGCGAGAGACCAAACAGACACCATCGTAATTAAAAGCCACAAATTGTTAACGAACTGTTTTTTGATCTTTAAAACAAATCAAATTGTAAATATCTTTAATTACAGACCAGTGATGAAGCTTTACCTCAATAAACCAAAACGCATTTAGTAGAGAAAACTCACATTTTCTTGTAACCACGGAACGAAAATACCCTCAGGAAGAAATATCATCTTCATTGCTTAAAAGTCATCTACCATTCGCTTGCATAACCTTTTATAGAATGATGTTGGGTCGATGGAACTAGGCCTAGAAGTACAACTATTTTCATTTTCTTTAGGAAAAGGAATCCTCTCGTCCTGTAAATGTTCCTTTGCTCTTAGAGCTTAGTTATAATATGTACCTCTATTTACCTTTCCCTCTACAAACACTCTAAGTTCCGTTTTTATTTCTTTGATTCCAGTTGAACTGGTCAAACAACTCCTGCAGTGCATTACAGATTAAACCCACATCCAAGATAAAGTCAATACTGGCGATTTTCTAGAAGATCTTCATTCCTTTTCCTATCATGCTTGTCTCTGGCCGTATCACTCTTAACACTAGTAAAAATAAAACTAGTAGCTCATAATTTCTCTATGCTGTTGAAGTACTTATGAAGCCAGAGGTAACCTACCGAGTACACAAGACTTTGTTAATTTTCAGAGCTTGGGTTTCAAATCTTTCTGCATGTCTACTTACTTCTATGGCATTTTCGTGCGACTGGCGGTACAGCATGCACCACTATCCAGGAACGGCTTAAAATGTCTAATTTCTGAAACAAGCTCTTCTCTTATAAATCAACAGTCAATAGTAATAGCTTATGACTGGTACAGTGCCAACTTAAAATTTATGAGAAAGTTAGTTTCAGCAATGTAACTGTACCTTTCTTTTCCCCCAACATAACTGCCGCTATATCACTTGTACTTGAAACAAGATTTTTATTCAATAACACTTGCATAAAACCTGAAAACTTTCAGTTATTCTTCACAGCACTGAATATACCTACAGCTATCGTGCATTGTATTGCAATCAAATCTAGGATAGTATTAGTTTGCATTGTGATATCATGTAGCATTGTTCGAATACAAATAATCAATTAAAATAACTGGCTGATCGTCGAATTTCTATCAAGTATCGAGGAAAATTTTCTTTGTGATTCAGTTATATTTTTGTTTTATTTCTGCAACAATATGAATTAATATGTTGGCAAATGCAAGCCTGGAATGAAGTATACGACCAATATCCACTGCATTTAATTTCTGAACATCCGTTTCTGACTTATCATCATTTAACGATTGATTCTTTTTGGTATCTTTGGAGGCGGTTGAGAAAACTTTAGCTGTTAGTGACTCGTCAGTCTCCACCTCTATAACACCGACGGACTCCAAAGATTTTTCACTTGCTGCAGACAATATTTTCAAAGCAGCTTTATGGGCTGAACTTTCTTTGCGTTTAAAAGTTTTCTTTCAGAGAACTGTTGTCTGATCTGTTTTGGTTTCTTCAAAGCATGACAACGAAATTAAAACTGCAACGAAATTAAAACTGCAACGAAATTAAAACTGCAACGAAATTTTCAATCCTTGTTTGCTTCTTTCCGGCCCTAATGTACCAATTTTCCTACAACTTTTGCATTCCGATTTCTTGCTTTTAGATATAAGCACTCATTCTTCTACAGACTTCTTTCTGTTCCACTATCCAATAGTTGGGAAGACCACAGTCGACACTTTACATAAGTAGGACCGCAAGTGAATAGCACATATTCAGTGTAGGCGGTTTCGTTTCCACTCTTTTCCTTACGTTCGTCACCTGTGCCATTTTCATATCACTAACGAATAACTTACCTTATTCGCTGTGAATGAGGAATACCGCATTGACTAACTTCAACGCTGAAACTCTGATAGAATTCCCCACTTCGCCCCCTTCAACACTGAATCCGGATATTGCGCCGTAACTGCCTAACACTGAAAGCAGTGCCTTCTCGCAGTATATTATAAAATCTAACAGCATCACACTACTAGTTATAACTCTGGCTTAACATTCACAGCGGGCCTCTGTGGCCGAGCGGTTCTAGGCGCTTCAGTCCGGAACCGCGCTGCTGCTGCGGTCGCAGGTTCGAATCCTGCCTCGGGCATGGATGTGTGTGATGTCCTTAGGTTAGTAAGGTTTAAGTAGTTCTAAATCTAGGGGACTGATGATCTCAGATGTTAAGTCCCTTACTGCTTACAGCCAATTGAACATTTCAACAATATTGTGCACTTAGATATTCTAGTCATGTTTCGAATGACACCTAAAAGGAATACTAACGCACCATTTACAAATGTCCAAGATATAGACGAAATCGGAAGTCATTATATGCTTTTGCTAATAATGTCATTGACAAATGATTTTTTTGCCTTTTAACATAAATAAAATGCAGTTATTTTTTTCTTCCCTGGGGAAGCATTCTCGAGCGTATCGCCGGAAACTCAGCACCGCGAGAACCACACAGTACGACTAAATCTGTCTTTGAGTAGTTTCCGAAACGTTACAGCGGAAAATGCGGCGACTGTTCTGACGTTATCGAATAATGTTTAACGTTTCTAGCTGCCGAAATAGATTTGTTATTGGGGAGAGCTTTGGGAGATGACTCCGACGACAAAACAAGTGTAGAACTTTATCAAATAGTTGCAAGTGAACACTCAGACCACTCCCTTGTTGTCAGGAAAAGAGGAGCCACAAATGTCTGCTCTCCTGTACCTAATCCAAAGAAACATGTAACTCAAGTACGTTTTGTGTGTTTACCCGAGCGCTTGAAGCTCATTAGATTGTGCTTTGCGATCAGACTACTAGCAGGACTATTGAGATTTTCACGATATATACGAAAGTCGAAAAAATTGATATGATTTTTCGTTTACGGCGAATGTCATCAATCTTTTAAAGCAACTACGCAGTTAAGTGTTCAAAGGTATCCTGATCCTGCCAAACCTTCAAATTTTGTCTTTTAAGACATTAAAAAATGTTTTGGAGAAAAGTTTTCAGATGTTTTGTGAAATGATTTGTCTAAAAGTAAAAAAATAAACTACATTACAGGAACATTTCAGGACCCTTTAGATGATGCAGCAAATGAAGTGTATCAACTGTTTATCTGATCTTTAGACAATGCACTAGACCATACTTTTATCAGTTCTTTTATTTTCAGATTCAAATAGCGTGAAATATATTTAAATATCTGTCAATATCTGTTATTGTTAAGACTAAATGCATCCAAAGAAAGCAAAGAACTTTCAATTTATGCTTTAATTTGATACTTATTTTATTTTTCAAGCTGAAAGAAAGAATTTCATAATTTATAGACTGTCACTTTTTTATGCACAATATTGCTTTGGCCTGGAGAGACGAACTTCGTCACTTAATTTACGCAGTGGGTAAACGACGACCTAGGTCTATCACTCTTTGGTGGAGCAAACGCATCACTGGTCGCTGTTTTATTGACTATACTCTGAATTTATTTATTTATTTATTTATTTATTTATGCATTTATTTTACCAGGCAAGATTAGGGCCTTCAGGCCTTCTCTTACACCTAACCAGGCATACTCAGATTGAACGAGTTACAGTTTCTACTTAACATTAAGGACATATAGCCTATTATGCAGTATTGATGTTAAAGAAAAAAATCGATATTATAACAGTAGTACAATGATAATTATAAGAATAAAAAATAATTATAACAATCAATAATAATAATAATAATAATAGTAATAATAATAATAGTAGTAGTAGTAGTAATAATAATAATAATGACTATGTATATGAAAGTAAACATACTTTTCTTTTCTGAATGTCATTCCCGTTGTTAGTTGGGAATTTTCTCGTTATGTTCTTGCAGCTTGTGAGTTATTCTCATCGAGCAGAGACATAAGACGATAGAATGGGGTGAAAGAGATATATAAGAGGTAGATAGGTTAGAGGAAGAGAAATAGAACGTTAAAATTCGAAGCTGTGATGGAGAGGAGAAAGTAAGAGATGGGAGGGGCACAACAATGGTGGCTATACCGTCCCTAATATGTAAGTTTTGAGTTCCCTCTTGAATGTTGAGTAGTTCTGGATAAGACGCAGATCACAGGGGAGCGCGTTCCATAGTCGTATGGCTGAGATGGAGAATGACACGGAGAAAGATTTTGTGTTATGTAAAGGTACAGCCAAGATGATAGACGTATCCGATCTGGTGTTGCGATTGTGGAATGATGATAGGTGTTTAATGTGAGAAGATAAGTATTGGGGGCACCAGTGGCTAAGAAATCGATGAAGTAAGCACATCGTGTGGAGATCGCGTGCCGTATGTGGGCGTATCCAACCTAGCTGGGAGTATGAAGGACTGATATGATCATACAACCGAATATTGCACACGTATCTAACGCAAGCATTCATCACTAGCTCGAGGCATCTAGAATTTTCACTATTTGTGCCGTGTTGAAGTACATCGCAGTAGTAAAGATTAGGTTATCTACTGCTCCTAGCAAATAGGCTGTCGCAGTTGTTGGAAGACATCCAAGGGGACATAAGGTAATCCATATGGTATGAAGCAGATATCCCAACAGTTCCACATAGGTAATTCCATATTATCTTTACAGAACATTTGGAGACAGCCTCGGTTCTACGATATTTCCGAACCGGAGCAAAACCTTGGTAGCGGCGTCCCCCCCCCCCCCCCCCCCCCACCGCTCCTCCCCCCTCTCCTACGTGACCTTTTTTAATTTTTTTAATCGATTTTTTAAAAATATGTTCAGTTTGTAGCGCACATCTTCCTGAAGAGGCTGATATGCAAATATATATCAATATAATATAATAATAGTAATAATAACACATCAAATATAATAATATTTATATTTCTAGGACATGTAAGACATGTTATTTGGTCTTAATGCCAAAGTGTAGTGCCACGCCTCTTCACACAACATTGTTTTATCGCACGTCACTGTGCTTCGCTCCGTGGAATTCGAACGTGCATATTTTGTAATGGACGCCATCATGCCTATATATCGGACACTGGGTATTAAAATGTCCTCTTGTGCCTCTCCTGCTTCCAGTCGGTCATTTTGACATCCTACGTCCCTTTAAATAAAACTCAAGTAATATTGAACGGGATTGTTTGTGACCGGGAGAATAAGAACTCTTCAGAAAATTTGTACTATTTTTATTGGTTACATGCTAATAACATTCTCTTTTTCGTGACGTAAAATTAAATATAGGGAACATAAAACCAGCAAAGGCAAGAGACAAGCAAGACAGTACACATTTTTTCAGTTCTTAGGTCCATGCATTTTTTCCTCTCCAATGATGCTACAGTTCTATACGGCATGCTTTGCTTTCTGCGAAAGAATGTATTACCTCATCAAGGTTCGTCAAAAGGTTCAATGAAGTATCAAAATGTCCTTGTTTAGTGTAGGAAAAGCTGTTAATACGAATAGTACCAAAGAGTGGCGTGGTTTGTCGATTTGATTACATCTATTTTGCCACTGTCTGCTCGATAAAACGAAACAGACGTTTCTAATATTGCAGTAGTTGTAACACACGCCAAATAAGTGAGGTTGTTTTGGCACAGTTAGTCATTTTTTATCCATCTCATTTTTATAAATAACATGACAGAAGTAGCAATATCAAATGCCTACTATGCCTATTACAAGGAAAAAGTTTTATGTTAAGAAATAGTTTTATATGCCATTCACACGCTCCAGTTTCTCAAGCATGAGATCACTGTTTAACACTTTATAACACGAAAAGTAATTACCTTACGAGTACCAAGGTTGGTAGCATTAATGTCCGGAGTATGGGGTGCATGATTTCCATGCTTCACAGCGCCACCGTCCAGTTCCAACTATGGCCACCAAGTGCCGTGACCAGTCATCGTGACCAGTCGCAGTGCACTTGTTGACGTGTCAACATGAGCTTGCACGAAATGAGCGGGGCATTATTGACGAAGCTCTGTTATCAAAACAGTAATGCTGCTAATCATAGAATGAAGGCTTTCACGACCGGATGGTACTGTTGTTAATAATTCTTCCGGGTTATATGGACGTGGTCCATGGAATACTTCTATTCGTAACGTTTCGTCCAATACTACGTTGGACATCATCAGAGGTATGGCTGGTCCTGCTGAGTCCTGCCGACTGACGAGTTGGCCGTCGGAGAGCGGCCTAAATACCGAGGAAAGTGGACGTGGTCTAGCTTGCACATAGTAGCAGAGAGAAAACTAGATAAAGATAAAATGTAACTATCGATAATAGCCCGTCATAGATAAAAATCACTTATCGATTCTGTAACGCCACTGACCATATCTCGCTTAATTTCAAGGCCTCTTCTTTTCTATTAAAATTATCTTCATGTTTATAAATTTCAATAGCCTCCCTATACAGTCGTGGATAATAGTTCGTGGTAGCACTTAAAACTGTAGATTTTTACTGCCGCCGCGTCCGCAGCTCCTGGTCGTGCGGTAGCGTTCTCGCTTGCCGCGCCAGAGTTCCCGTGATCGATTCCCGGCGGGGTCAGGGATTTTCTCTGCCTCGTGATGACTGGTTGTTGTGTGATGTCATTAGGTTAGTTAGGTTTAAGTAGTTCTAAGTTCTAGGGGACTGATGACCATAAACGTTAAGTCCCACAGTGCTCAGAGCCTTTTTTTTTTTTTTTTTTTTTTTAGCCACTGCCGCCCCACTCTAATTTAAATTCGCCCTCACACACGAACGCTCGCGGCTTCAGTCTATATTAATAAAGACTTATCAGTATGAGACCAGTAAAGTCTCTGAAATTGTGTCATTTGTTTTATAGAAGTCAACTACGATGCCGAACCACTGAAACGTATCATAACAAATGACAAACATGAAGTGTAAACCAAGGTTCAGTCGTCATAGTGGCATCATCGGTCAGTTTCAGCTATACAGCAGTTACCATAGTGTTAACGAGGCACATCAACAAAGACCAAACATGTTACGTAACATTATAAAACCAGTTACCATCATTCAGTCCGTAATCCAAGGAAACTAGTGCACGTTACATGCTATTGTTTGTGACGAAGCGCTGGCTGGGACTGACAGAAGTACAGTGGTTTCCTGGGATTGCAGTTTATACGATAATTATCGATTTCCCGTAATATATCAGTATTTGGCCAATTTTTAACAAATCACCACCACTCTGAAGGTCTGTTTCCAATAACTTGAAAGTTCTCCGCAATGCATCAAAAGAAATTTTACTTAATTCACTGAAAGAGACTGGAATTTATGATCTAAAAATAAACCTTCGTCTATACTCGACGAGCAATGAGACGTTAGAGAAGAGACTTACTAAGAATATTTTGGTCTCTCCTTCGTATTTTATAGTTTTTTTATGTCAAATAATAATTTTTAATTTCACGCTTGAAACTATTTTTGTCGAATTTTTCATGAATGTTACGTGTTACGTAACTGTAAATAACTATTCCATAGAACCTTTTACAGCTTCAACTGCTCAGGGTTTTTATTTGAAGATACGTTGCCGGCCGAGCGGTTCTAGGTACTACAGTCTGGAGCCGCGCGACCGCCACGATCGCAGGTTCGAATCCTGCCTCGGGCATGGATGTGTGTGATGTCCTTGGTTAGTTAGGTTTAAACAGTTCTAAGTTCTAGGCACGCATTTCTGCAACTTTCTTACCTGCATGGCAGTATTCTTTACCCGCTAATCGCTGTCTAATCTTTCATCTTGTCTTCCGTTGAAGCGTGCATATCGATACTTCCATGCCACGTCCATGGTGATCACCGGCGTCACTCAAGCGTTATCTTTACTGGCATACGATCTACGAGTTTTCTGTAAATCCATAAATATGTCATTCTGTATTCTCTTAGCCATTATCTTTGGTTGTGTCTCTTCTACATATTTGTATCACATTTTGAGGAAATGTTTTTATAGCAGCTATTTTGTACAGTCTAATGAAACGTATCTATTCCTGTAATTGTTATTGACTTTCGTAAAACTATTCTGTGTGTATATTATCGTAATGAGAGTTTTAATTCTTGTGTGCCTGATTGGCTATTACTGACTTAATTCGGTATGCGGTGGTGGAGCATCGCGTATTTAAGCAAGAATTTCGATGTTGTGTTGAGCAGTTGACGTTCGTGGATCCACAATACCTACACCGTTCACTACCACCGCCTGCAAACATACATATAATTTGTTTCTCTTAACTTCAGTTATATTTTATGTATTTTATGTTTTATTATCAGATTTCCGTCTAAATATGTCCTCTTTGTGTCTTTCAATGTGATATGGTCTGAAGATGGTCGCATTTGGACCAAAACAGGTTACCATTGCCAGTAAATATATTACTGCGGTCAGGACCGTTTTTAATTCAATTTTTAAAAACTGTCATTTGCCTGTCATATCCTGATAGCTGATAACGTCAGCTACCACTAGACAACATTTGAGTTTGGCAGTTATTGGACAAACAAACAATTTGTTGACAGTGGTAACGAGAACAGTGTTGTCAGTTAGGGCAGTGTTCTGAAATGGGCGTGCTATTCAGTTGTTCCACTAGGGCACTATACGAGTTAATGACACATAGTGCACGGGACATTGAAATATGTCTGTTACGGCGACGTGAGAAAGAAGGAGCAAATTAGTGTTTAACGTCCCGTCGACACCGTGGTCATTAGAGGCGGAGCAAAAGCTTGGAATGGGGACGGATGTTAAAGGAAATCGGCCGTGCCCTTTCAAAGGAACCACCCCCGGCATTTGCCCGAATCGATTTAGCGAAATCGCCAAAAACCTAAATCGAGATGTCCGGACGCGGGTTTGAACCGTCGTCGTCCCGAATGCGAGTCCAGTGTGCTAACGACTGCACTCGGTGACGTAAGAAAGACATAAATCAATAACGCAGACATTTTTCGAACAACAAGATTTTTAATTTGTTAGACTTATGCAATATGATGTATAATTTCAAAGGGAGGCATAGATTTTGTGCGTATCGCGCACTCTCTAGTGCAGCATTCTTCAGAGATCATGGAAAAAAAGGATTAAAAAAAAGGGTGTCTGTGGTTGTGTTCGACACAAGCGTGCAGGGGAGAATTACAGCAATCTGAAATTTCATTTAAGTTCTGAATAGTATTCTAGCTGCCAAAAGATAGTGTTACCTACTCATTTTCCTTCTGCACGGAGGGCTGGCCCATGGGAAAGTGGTGGCTCGCCACAGCAACCGCAGGATCGTAACTTTCCATTCGCTGGAGCGGTACGTGACTAGAACTCCGCTGTTTTCTGCAACGCGGGCCGTCGAGCGAGACAGCCACAAAGGAGGAATTTGTGATGGGCTGCGAATTGGCCTGTGATTGACGGTCTGTCAACAGGGCCATAGTTCCTTGCCAGGGAACTGTTCTTTTGGAACTCTATTTGTTGATGGGGTACAAATAAAGCTGTTGATTAATAAATTTAAACGGATAATCACTCTGCAGTACTGTACACGGCCGGCTGGAGTGGCCGAGCGGTTCTAGGCGCTAAAGTCTGGAACCGCGCGACCGCTACGGTCGCCGGTTCGAATCCTGCCTCGGGCGTGGATGTGTGTGATGTCCATAGGTTAGTTAGGTTTAAGTAGTTCTAAGTTCTAGGGGACTGATGACCTGAGAAGTTAAGTCCCATAGTGCTCAGAGCCATATGAACCATTTTTACTGCACACGTTTCGAGGTTAATTAGCGACCCTACTCCAAAAGAAGCTCCGTTTGCACACTTTTTTCCACTCAGCAAGCTGTGCCATGCGTTCCTAGCAGATGCTATTACATTTAGGTGACAAAGTCATGAGATAAAAATAAGGCATTTCAGTTTTTATCGCAATTTTTTATTTTCAGTGTCCGGTTTCAAGCTAGCTCTGCGCATCTTCAGATCTGTTACATAAAATTAAAAATACGATTAAAAAGAGAGATATATTTACTGAAACCGGCCATTAAAAAAAAAAGAAATAGCGGTCAAAGACTGAAATGCCGTATTTTTATTTAAACAACGATCCCGGCATTCCCAATAAGACAATCATGTCTAGTTTTGATAAAGTCCTAATATCGTGTTAGACCATATTTTGTTCGGTGTAGTGCAGCAGCTCGACGTGGCATGGACTGAACAAGTCTTTGAAAGTCCCCTGCAGAAATATTCAGAAATATTGAGCCATGCAGCCACTACAGCTTTCCACAACTGCGAAAGTGTTGCCGGTGCAGGATTTTGTGCATGAACCGACCTCTGAATTACGTCGCATAAATATTCGACGGTATTCATGTCAGGCGATCTGGGTGGTCAAATCATTCGCTGGAATTGCCCAGAACGTTATTCAAACTAATCCCGATCAGTTGTAGTCCTGTGACATGGCACATTCTCATCCATAAAAAATCCGTTGTTGTCTGGGAACGCGAACCACATGAATGGCTGAATATGGCTCCAAGTAACTGGACGTACCAATTTCCAGTCAATATCGGTTCAGTTGGACCAAACGACCGCGAGGAGTCTCCACCAGCTTGCACAGCGCCTTGTTGACAACGTGGCTCCATGACTTCGTGGGGTCTTCACCACACTTGAACCCTACCATCAGCTCCCAAAATCTGAAATCGAGACCCACGTGACAAGGCCACGGTTTTCGAGTCATCTAGTATACAGCCAGTATGGTCACAGGCCCAGGAGAGGAGCTACAGGCGATGTCGTGCTGTTAGCAAAGGCACTGACATCGGTCGCCTGCTGCCGTAGCCCATTAACCCGAAATTTCGACGCACTGACCTAACGGATACGTTCGTCGTACGCCCCACATTGATTTCTCCTCTTATTCGCGCAGTATTGCATGTCTGTTAGCTCTGCCGACTCTACAAAAACGCCGCTGCTCTCGGTCGTTAAGTGAAGGCCATCGGCCACGTCGTTGTCCGTGGTGAGAGATAATGCTTGGAATTTGGTATCCTTGTTACACTGTTGATAATGTGGATCTCGCAGTATAGAATTGTCTAACGATTTTCGAAATGGAATGTTCCATGCATCTAGCTCCACTACCACCCCACGTTTAGAGTTTCCAAATAACCTTCGTGCAGTCATAAACGTTTTCTCATCAATCATCTGAACAGACATGACAGCTCCGCCGATGCACTCCCCTTTTATACAGTGTACGCGATACTGAGGCCATGTATATGTGCATATTGCTATCCAATGACTTTTGTTACCGCATTGTACGTGTTTACTTATAAAAGAGTGTTCACTTTCACGGTTTCATAAAATGCCCCTTACAAAAATTATGAATCACTGTTCTAGTAAACTAAGTTAATTGATACAAAGATAGCTGAGTGAAACTGAATGTACTCAAACATTTCTCTCTTTACTTCTTCTGATCATCACTAAACTGACATACAATATTTTTTTAGCGCAACGCAATCTAACTTTCAATAATCCCTACAAAAGTATGGCCCTGACTAACAATAACCTATACCTTTCATGAATCACTTACCTCACAAAATTCTTCGTTACTTAAACTAGTGCAATACAGCGAGCGCCAATACTGCCAGCTAAATAAAGTGCCGAAAGCAGATAGGCATAGTTAGCAAATGAAAGATTTTGATAGATAATAAACAATGTATTTCCTTTAGTAGTGTTGAAAAGTCATAACATATTTATCAGTTCATGATATCCAGTCTTACAAATTTCCTTTTTCTGACGGACACACGTCCAGATCGTCCGCTCTCAAATCTCGGGCATCTCTCTCCACTCATCCACCACTGCTCGCGGTTCACCCCCATCTGACCAACGCTACGCGCTGTTCACATCCAACTGCGCGAAACTACACAAGCGAATATTCCAACAATGAGTGCAACGAGCCACAGACTGCACACAGCACAGTCAGTGATTTTCATACAGACTGCTACGTGACTTCACCAACATAAAAACCTAAACAGCCTACTTACAGCACAAAAACTACAAAATTTACAAAACAAAAACACATATCTGTGAACAGAGCATCTCTTTTAACTCACATTATAGGTGCTGAGTATGGGCAGCGTTGGTGACGCCATAAGCGCCAATGTGGTGGTCAAACTCTAACCATACACCTACCGGTACCAACAAGTCATGATCGGTAACAGCGACCGCATTAAATATCCTCCCTTGCAACTCTCCTATATTAAATGTCAGTGGAGACAGGAAAACACGGATTTCGGCGTAATCATATAAGAAGATATCACATGGATTTAAGTCAGGTGACCAGGGGACGACTGAAGATGCGGTGGGTCATGATGGGAAGTACGGCCAATCCGACACTGATGCTGTTCGCGATTGAGGTAGCGTCAGAAAGAAAGTGTGTCTTATTGCAAAATGGAGTCTTAATTGTCTTGCCATAGTTATGCCATAAGCCACTGCTGCAGAGTGATCAGGCACACGAAACATATTACAGCTTTCTGTGCAAAGAAAATTATCTATAACTTTCGAAGAGGACAAGGCACAGGAGACGTTAAATTTGGGTGAATCACGAATGTGTTACAGGACCTCGTGTGGATGTTTATGAGCAAGTAGTTCAGGATACCACTCGAGGTATAGGAGGTTGTCAAAACAAACTTGACCTCTCAGCAATAAATATTCCTGAGGAAGTAGGGACCATCATGAATTAGTGACGACAAGCTCGTTGAAGCAAGATTGAATATCGTAACATCCGAACACACCAAAAGTGAAGCAAAATGTATCTGTCTAAAAAATGGGATAAAATGTAGCTTCACGCCTTCCTGAAATACTGTGCCCATCCCTTCAGACCTAACTTCGTTAGCGTAGCCGAGATGTTACTTAAATTCTGAGAAATAATGTCGGCCGGCCGAAATGGCCGAGCGGTTCTAGGCGCTACAGTCTGGAGCCGCGCGACCGCTAGTAATGTGGAATGTTGTCTACTCCGGGCGCCTTGTTTCCACTCAGGTCTTTCAGTAATCTGTCAAACTCTTCACGCAGTATCATGTCTCCCATTTTCATCTTCATCTACCTCCTCTTCCATTTCCATGATATTGCCCTCAAGTACGTCGCCCTTGTATAGGCCCTCTATATAATCCTTCCACCTTTCTGCTTTCCATTCTTTGCTTAGAACTGGGTTTCCATCTGAGCTCTTGATATTCATACAAGTGCTTCTCTTCTCTCCAAAGGTCTCTTTGATTTTCCTGTAAGCAGTATCTATCTTACCCCTAGTGAGATAAGCCTCTACATCCTTACATTTGTCCTCTAGCCATCCTTGCTTAGTCATTTTGCTCTTCCTGTCGATCTCATTTTTGAGACGTTTGTATTCCTTTTTGCCTGCTTCATTTACTGCATTTTTATATTTTCTCCTTTCATCAATTAAATTCAACATTTCTTCTGTTACTCAAGGGTTTCTAGTAGCCCTCGTCTTTTTACCTACATGATCCTCTGCTGCCTTCACTACTTCATCCCTCAAAAAGCTACCCATTCTTCTTCTACTGTATTTCTTTCCCCCAGTCCTGTCAATTGTTCCCTTATGCTCTTCTCCTAATCCTTGGTACGAAATGTTCGCTGAAATTGACAAACATTAGCGGCTTCAAGGACACAAAACGAACGTGTCGCTTCATTACATGCCGTGTTGTGACACCCCCACTAGTGGTAGTGTGGAAGCACGCCACGATGCGTACTACGAATCTAAACCTAGAAAGAAGCTGTCAACTGATATTTGTTCTTTTTCTGCACGTCATTTAGTTTTCAAGCAGTGATATTCTGAAACCCCAGAGATGCTTATAAACAAACATGTATCACTGCAACATTCTTGGATAATGACATGATGTATATGAAGTTGTTCGACGTAAAACTGGTTGTATAGCTTTCAGAATAGAGGGTTTAATGATATATGGGAAGACGATTTACTCGTCCTCTCAGTTACTTTCGAAAGAGAATTACGTGCGGCTAGACAGTCCACGTTGACTAGTTCGTCCTAACATGAGGAAGAAAGAAAGGTACCGCTTGATGAAAGGGCGTTCGGAAGATATACACGGCCCAGTCATATTTTGTAGCCACCAACAGTGTCTCACATCAACGTGCAATAACTACTCACAGCCGGCGGGTGGCAGCACTAGCAGTGTACGGTATATAAAGCATGTCGGGGGGGGGGGGGGGTGTAGAAAACAGTGTTGTCGTATTGTGTAAACTGTTGGTGTGCAGCTATAGTTACAGTACCACGTGCATGGCAAAATGCCACCATCCGAAACCCGGCGCTGAGGCAACTATGGTACACGAAGAGCCATCGATTACAGAGGTGGGCAACGGGTGCGGAGATGTGTACCCTGGCGAATAGCCGTGAAAGTGTCGCGCAACTTACAGCCCGCGCCCGGATGAATCAAAGGGCTGCCAGTACCGACTCCTCAACGACGGTGCAGCGAACATCGCCATGTCTTGGCCTCTGCAGCAGCGCCCGGTTCATGCATCCATGCGAACTGCTGGAATTTGCGCGTCAGGAACGCAACTGCAAGTCTACGACATGTGGCCTTTTCAGATGAATGGCGTTTTATACCCCATTGGGCAGACGCTGTTGGCGTATACGGCGCTGCAATAATCATCGGAAGGGTCCAGGCCAGCGGAGGGAGCGTTATGGTCTGGGGAATTTTTTTGTGGCGTCCTCTGGGTGATCTCGTCACTCTGGGAGTGACAGTAGATCGACACAAGTACACATTTATCCTTGTGGACTATGTCCACCGCAACATGTACTTTGCTTTTCCTCGGTACGATGGCACCTGCCAGCAGCAGGACAGTGCAACGTGTACGTGCGTACTTCGAAGAGCACCAGGATGACCGTGTAGACTTTCCCGACGTATTAGTATGTAAAATTCTTGTCGGGTTTCCAGCCGGATCAGACTGTCATCTGAGCACAATATTTCAGCGGTCCACCTGGCCGCCATCATCAGGCGAGAAAAGCTACGCTGCTCTCGCCGATAACTGATTCCACTCGCAGATGACAGCACCTTTATATTCATCGGAAGTACAACAGCGCATGCGCTACATACAGTGCGCACTCACTCAGTCATTGCTGCTGCCCCTGGTGCAAAGAGAGTTGCAGCGCCTCCGTTGGCGAATACTGCTGAAAACGATATATCGTTGCAGACGATTATTCATAGCCGGCCGATTCAGATGCCGTTGTTTCTTCATGTCTGCTAAAACAGGATTCCACGTTTTACTTAGCGGGTATCCATTATCACGATTAATGATATTATCTGCTAGTCTGATTTCAACAGATTCTTTTAAAACACAGTCCCAGTGCCGAGAAGCATTTGCAAATACTTGCGTCCCATTGTACAGCATCCTATGTCCCTGTGTAAGGCAATGCTCAGCCACCGCAGATTTATCTGGTTGTAACAATCGCGTATGGCGATGATGCTCAACACACCTGTCGTTGGCGGTACAAGTAGTTTGGCCAATTTAAATTTTCCCGCACTCACATGGTATTTTGTAAACGCGAGACTTCCTCAAACCTAAATCATCTTTGGCAGAACCAAGAAGTGCTAGAATCTTAGCTGGTGGACGAGAAACACATCTGATCTCATATTTCTTCAAAAGTCTACCTGTCTTTGAGGACACATTCCCAGCATACGGAAGAAAAGTCACAGTGTCTTCAGATGGTTCAGGGAGAGGTCCAAAATCAAAAGCACGTCTTCTGTATGGTGGGAATGTGTCCGCAAAGATAGGTATACCTGATGATGGCGGCCAGGTGGACCGCTGAAATATTGTGCTCAGATGACGGTCTGATCCAGCTGGAAGCCCGGCAAGAATTTGATAGCATCAGAACGAGTTTGCGGTATTCCCTTGGTCACCAAACTGGCCAGGTTTAAACATAATCGATAACCTATGGCACCACTTCAATCGGGCTGTTCGCGCCACGGATCTTCGGCGCAGCTGGCCACGACACTGGCGTCGGCGTGGCGCCACATACCAGTCGGTACCGGCCAGAGCCGGTCTCTCTACCTGTACATCTCACAGCGGTCACTGCTCCAAAACGTCTGGGGAATTTTTTTGCCGAATTTCCTGGGTAACATCGTTACTCGGTTCCTGAGACGTGGTCACATTAATGTGGCTGGACAGCGTAAAATAAGCTCCTACTGGGGGTGGACTCATTTCTGGAGGAAACTAAGGGAATAATTGGTGATAAGCCAGGATATACATGCTCAATCGCGTTCCTTGCAGTTACGCATGAGAACATTTCTCCTATCAGAGGCGATCAAAAGATTACCGTTTGAGGGCGTTTCTGCAGCGTATACGCAAAGTAGCGCGACTCCGATGCGGGTATGTGAGCGCTAAAATGTAGGGAAGGGATTAGTACGGCATTCGCGTTTTTTCATCGCGCGTGCAGTCAATTCGGAAACGTGAACTATGACGACATTATTGTCAAATGCGTCCAAAAAGGACCAACGTTCTTCTATTCTTCTCTTGGTTGCTTAAGGACAAACACCAGTAGACATCCGTCGGAGAATGAAGAATGGCTGTAGTACGGCGTAAAAGAATTTTGCTTTGAGAAAGGCTTCACATGTTGCCATCACTGCTCTGAGCGAACAGAATGGGGTTTCCGATAAAGTTCACCAATCTGCAGTCTTCTATAGATATCTCCTGCACACAAAACAGTACGTAGGTCGTAGATCCGTTGTCTTCCCTGTAATGAACAATTAGCGAGGAACTGATAACACTTAAATGACTGATTTTTTACTCTTTTGGGAAGCCACTCGTATTTTTTCTGGCGAAACACTGGAACCTACGAATTACAATCTTTATCCACAGTCTCTTTAATAATTCACAGTTATTAATAATTTCACGAGTTCTCTCTAAACACTGGTAATTGACCATACTCTAGGATAAATATTTCTTTGTAGGTTTGAAATACAACCGATCGCTCCAGGCAACGTGTGTGTGCCTAATGACTGTTCTTTCCCGAATAGTTAGGCAGCGTAGCCCACTTTGCTTAGGCGCAGTGTTAAGGTGCTTTGCCTGCCTTTTCGTTTAACTTTTGTTTTTAGCTTCGCTTATTATTACGACTTTTGAAATTAATGGGCGCTAGCATACAACTTAGTGATGCCTGTATTCGAATGCAACGAAATTTATTATATAATTTTCATGATATTAATAATAAAAAGTTAGCATATTTGCACGAGCCTCCGACCACAGCAACCAGTCACAGTGATGGACTACAGTTCGGGCAGTCATTCCCACGAAAGGGATACCGATCTTAGAATCTGGTACCTCACATTACTTGTTAACTCATCTGCTTAATGCCGGAACCTCAGCTGCTCTGAGGAGAGAACCTTGGAGCTAGGTGTGATAGCTGCTGAAGCCATAAATATTGCACTGTTGAAAACCGGGAGGACTGCGACACGGATGCGGCTGATTCATGATAACGTGCTTCTCCATATCGCAAATATCGTACGTGAAAATTACGCCAACTCAAGTGTGAGAGACTCGAGCACCCACCCTATAGTCACAATCTCCCCCTATATAATTGTCACACATTCGTTCCCTTAAAAAAAAAAGCCTAGGATGGTCGACGATTACTGTCGGACGAGGGTATGCAGCAGGCAGTTACGGACTTCTTCAAGCACTACGATACGGTTTTTTACCAAACGGGTATCTTCAACCTGGTGATTGCATCAGTTCTCACGGCGATGTTGGCCGATTGGCATACCGATTCTGAACTTCGATTCGGAAACTTTTTTGTCGCCATTTGTGACTACAGTTCACTACCATAAACACTGGTAACAGAGATAGAAAGAAACATGGTCTAGCGTAGAACTGAAAGCCTGGCTCACATTTAGTAAAACCAAAAGCATAGTGAGGAGTAAGAACGGCACCAAATGCCTATCTACCACTGTTGTTGTGGTCTTCAGTCCTGAGCCTGGTTTGATGCAGCTCTCCATGCTACTATATCCTGTGCAAGTTGCTTCATCTCCCAGTACCTACTGCAACCTACATCCTTCTGACCTGCTTAGTGTATTCATATCTTGGTCTCCCTCTACGATTTTTACCCTCCACACTGCCCTCCAATATTAAATTGGTGATCCCTTGATGCCTCAGAACATGTCCTACCAACCGATCCCTTCTTCTTGTCAAGCCGTGCCACAAACCTCTCTTCTCCCCAATTCTATTCAATACTTCCTCATTAGTTATGTGATCTACCCATCTAATCTTCAGCATTCTTCTGTAGCACCACATTTCGGAAGCTTCTATTCTCTTTTTCTCCAAACTGTTTATCGTCCATGTTTCACTTCCATACATGGCTACACTCCATACAAAAACTTTCAGAAATGACTTCCTGATACTTAAATCTATATTCGATGTTAACAAATTTCTCTTCTTCAGAAAAGCTTTCCTTGCCATTGCCAGTCTACATTTTATATCCTCTCTACTTCGACCATCTACCACAACTGAGCTAAATAAGCATAAACAAACGTGAAAGAATCACAACCACAACAAAACTCAACAACTTCCTTCCAAAGAGGAGCAGAAGAAATCCGGCGAGCGTGTCTATGTACTCAGCTTTTTCACTAAGACAGGCCCTAAAGCACTCTCACTAGTCAGGTCATTTCGCTTTCCTTAGGAGTGGCGGAAGGCAAGATTCGTTAGACTTGTAAATGAGTGATCAGCCTCTCTGCCACACAACGTAACTTTTTCAGCCTTCCTGAAACTACCGCTGCCTCAGGTGTCTCCATCGCTGCACTTGGCCGTGGACGTCTGTTTTATTCAAAGGGAAGGGGGGAGACTCTCTGGAGACTCCGCGTTTTTCTGTTTCGCTCAGCTTCTGGTCCTCTCCAGTGCATCCAAGATGCTTGTAAATTAGCGCGGAAAAGTTCATAAAATTTGAACTCAAACTTTCCCTCCTGCTCTATCCCATTCCTTCCTCTGACACCGTGCCACATTAATTCTCCCATAAATCGTTCAATTACAATCACATGTGAAATAAAGGGCAAGGAAACTTAAAAAATAGCATCCGTAGAAGCAAATAAAATGAAAACATCTAGAAGGTACCGGTGCTAGACGATTAGCTTCTTTATGTTAGAGTCAAGATCCAGGTACCCTGTTGTGGAGGAAGTTAAAATAACAGAAAATAATGGAAATGAGCTTTTGGCTTCATCGGCCGGGAGGCCCGTTGCAGGACAGGTAACCCGGCTTTGGAGCAGGTCTTATTACATTCGACGCCACAATGGGTGACCAGCGCGCTGGACGGGAATGAAATGATGATGAAGACAACACAACACCCAATCTCTGAGCGGATAAAATCCCCGAACCAGCCGGGAATCGAACCCGAGCCCGTAGGACGGCAATCCGTGACGCTGATCACTCAGCTATCGGAACGGACAAAATAATAGGTGAGTCCCACAAAATGCGTAAGAATGCACAGGAAAGTGAAGTTAGCTTATTTCATAAGAATGTCAGAAGATTGAAAAATAAAGTAGAAGAGCTTTTTGCCTGTTTGTAAAATTTAGTGTGACAGTTTCAACAAACTAAACTGCTGGCTCGTTGGGAGAAATATGTGCCTATATGAGCACCACACAATCACAGAGTTAGAGAAGTTAAACCTAAAACATTCCACTCCAGCATCTACATCGGGCGAAATTAAAAAAAAGGGAGAGAGAAACTGTCAAATTCATTAATACAGAAGTCCAAAAACATTTTGTAGATGCTTGTAAATTAATACTGAAAAATAGTTTGCTCCAAATTATAACTGTATCTACGAGGGTGTATTGAAAAGTGAAGCTTCCAAATTTTTTATTCTGTTCTCAGTATCGGTTGAGGTATTACGTGCCAAGCATATTACTCGGTCGACTTTCCCGCTTCGTTGATGCAAGTTCCAATCCTCTGCCGCTAGTGGGTTCCGAATTGTAGCGAGTAACATGGCGGTGCGTAACGTAGCTGTGTCGATGCGTGAGAACACCTTAGAAAGCAGAAAACACGAATTGTAACACTATGTTCACACGTGGGGCACCGTCTCCTTCAGCATGGCAGCCCTAGACCACACACTAGCGCTCCGACATCTGCAGCAATCCGGCGCCATGCGTTCACTGCCGTCGATCGTCCTCCATGCAGTTACGACTTGACACCATCCGATTTTCATCTGCTCCAGTATTACACGACACATTCCAAGACTTTACTTTAGTATTGATGAAATGTTGCAAACAGAGATGAGATTGTGGCTATGTCGAAATGTCAGAGACTCTACAGTGATGGTACCAACAAACTGATGTCTCTTTGTGAGAAATCGTTCCCAGGGGGACTATATTGAGAAGAAAATATGTAGACATGAAGAATAAAGATGTGCAACGTTAATAAGGTTTCCTTTATTTTAAAAAAAACTGTAGCCGTTTTCACATAACTAATTCGGAGGCATTACTTTTCAGAATGTACTCTTAGATTATGACTGTGCAGTCATATAGCAATGAGCAGTCAATACTCTGTGGTGATTTCAGCGTAGATGCTCTAAAGGATTCTGTTAGGGTAAATAACCTGGAAATCTTATTTGAGTTCTGTAAGTTGGTCTCAGTAATTAAATTTCCAACACATGTGGATAAAGACAGCAGGAATCTAACAGATAATGTCGTCTTTGATGAAACTGAAAAACAGTATCTCCAGTAACAATTTTTGTCTCTGACCACGATGTACACTAGAGGGATACAGTTAATTCGAGTAAATAAGTGCTTACTATATAGCTTCTCATCAGTGAAAGTCAGGATAACTGACTCCAGGACAAAGGTTTTTAAGAATAGTTTAAAAGAGACGAAATGTGATTAGATTTATAATGAACCAAATGCTGACGTAAAATTTGATCTATCACGTGACAAATTCATATTGTTATTTGAGAATGGCTTCCTCTTAAGTAATCAGAAAGGACATTAAACAGCCATGTAAAAAAGCCATGTATCACTAGAGGGATTAATGTACTTTGTGAAATGAAAAGGGAAATATCTCTGTTGGTGATATCAAGTTAAGATCCTGCAATAGTGGCGGACTACAAAAACCACTCAACATTTTGAAGAAAAATTACAAGAAAACTAAGGAACATGAATGAGAGAAGCCAAAAATTTTCACAACAGTCTTAAGTCTATTTGGAATGTAGTGAAACAATAGACGTGACAACATACCACAGACAGACACTTTGGAACTCCTAAAGCAACTTAGTTCAGTCACATTTACTTTTAGAATCACTGAATCTTGAGACAAATCAGTAAGTTAACGTAGTTTGCATATTTTTAGTCAATAATGTTGAATGGAATAATTTTCTGAGGTAACTCATCTTGAAGAAAGAAATTCTTCATTGCTCGAGAAGATTCTCTAACAGTAATAAGCGATGCTCTCACACGATCATCTTGTAGACAACTGTGTAACTGCTTCACGGTGTTCTTATTCTCTCATGTGATTCTTTTGTAAATAATCCGTTCCAGTTCAAAAGGAAAAGTGATGTACACAATTAGAAAACAGAGAGAAAAATGTCATCCATGAAGCCTACTTCATTATGAAATGGAGTGCACAATGCTGCCACCAGAATTTTTAATCACTTACCCAGTACCATAAAAGTCTGACATTTCTCCTTCACATTTCTGTAATGTGTCTAAAGGTTGTCTCCAGGTATTAATAATATACATCTATATTTTAAAAAAAGTACAAGTAATCCATGGATCGTGACCCTAATTGTCTAACTAACTAACTCAAATGTCGTTCCTCTGTAATTTCTTTCTTCAGACTTTGCAGTGATGTAACACTCCTTTAATCGTTTTCACTTATGCTCTCTTTTTTAAAGCTGTGGTTTGCAGGTTATCTTGTTAAAAAGGTATGGACATACTCAAATAGCAGCTTTTCTTGTTGTCGCTAACGCAGGAAGTTAGAAGTCACGAATTTTTCCATACCCCTCGACTGGGGAAGGAAATCAACCGTGCCGTTATCTGAGGTATTATCCCAGCATAGGCCTTTAGCTATACAAGGAAACGACGGAGAACCTAAATATGAATGTTATTCTGAATGTACATGAAGCCTCGTAATTAAGGTCGGCGCCGTTTTCGCCACAGTCAGACGGTGCCGCTGAACGATTGGTCAGGACTTTCAAGTCACAGATGTTGAAGTTGAAAGAGTCGCATTCTCGGGAGGACGCGTTATTGCTCTTTTTGTCCTCGTATCGCTCTCAGCCCCGAGATGGTCGCTCGCCGGCTGAGTTGCTCCACGGTCGCTCTCATCGAACCTTGTCTTTGTTACATCCGCCGCATCGGGTTCCTGGACAGCAGCAGACACCTGCTTTTGCTCCAGACGACGTTGTCTACTATCGCCACTATCGAGGTTCACGGCGTTGGCTCGAAGGGCACATTCTTCGCTGCCTCGGACGCGCTATGTATCTGGTTTTGGGGGCCTCTGGTGAGGTGAGTCGGCATCTCAATCAGCTGCGCCTCTGTCGTCGCACGGGATCTGCCGCTCGCCGTCTGCTTTCAGCGACGGTGGCGTCCGGTCAGCGCTCCTGACACCCATCTACTGGCTCGCCCCAGTTCCAGGTGCTACCGACGCTGCCTTCCATTTTGATCCATGGCGAAGCGCCGCAGCCACAGCCGCCGCCGCCGCCTGTTCTCCCGCAGTGGACGCGTCGCTGCATCCGCCGGGCGCCTCCCTGGGTCACGCTCCGCCGATCGCTTCCCGTGACCAGTTGTCCTCCGAAATGGAACTCTTGCCCGCTCCGGGCCATATGTCGTCTTCGCCCGTCGGGTGCCCCGGCCCGATGGAGGTCGACCCTTCGGCCCCTCCTGTCTCTCTACGGGCGCATACACCGCATATTGGCGTCCACCCTGGAGCAGGTTTTCAGGCGTTTCCTAGCTCCCAGCGGCCCGAATGGCAGGGTGCGGGTAGCACAGCCTCGCCTGTTGTTAGGCTCCCCACCTCGTCGCATACGTCAACATGGGGTCCTCCCCAAGGCGGGCGGAAGCCTTATGCCACAGCCGCACGCCGATTTGTGGGGGAGGAATGTGGTGTCACCGCCAGACACCATACTTGCTAGGTGGTAGCCTCTAAATCGGCCGCGGTCCGTTAGTATACGTCGGACCCGAGTGTCTCCACTGTCAGTGATTGTAGACCGAGCGCCGCCACACGGCAGGTCTAGAGAGACTTCCTAGCACTCGCCCCAGTTGTACAGATGACTTTGCTAGCGATGGTTCACTGCCTACTACGTTCTCATTTGCCGAGAAGATAGTTTAGCATAGGCTTCAGATACGTTATTTGCTACGACCTAGCAAGGCGCCATTGTCAGCAGCTATTGATATTGCGAATCATGTACCGTCAAGAGCGACGTTCGTCCTTAATGGATGAAAGTTAATTATTCCGCCAGCTACGTCCGTTGTTTCTAAATTCTAATTTCCTTGTCCTGTTCCAGACCTCACGACAGCCTGCGTGAGCTAAATCGCGTGCCTTTCGACCTCCTCTAGTAACATGGTGTTGGCTCTCCTGCCAGCCACAACATTACACTTTACAGGGGCGCTTCTGACGATAACCTTGTCTCTGATGAACACTGGCCGTCGAGGATAACGTAATGGGTTCTATTATTTAATATGTCTTCGAGCCCCTCACATACCTGGGAACCTATACCGTGTGCTCGGACCTTAGGTCAACAGTCTGTTGGGGCACCGTGGCAAAGACTTTCCGGAAATACAGGATTACGGACTCTGCCTGTTGGCCTCCGCCCATGGTACGTAACGTGTGAGAAAAGGCAACCTGAGTGTCCCGAGCGATGCTTTCTAAATCGGTGCTAATATGTCGACTGAAGTATTTCTAACTCAATGAAATTTATTACATTCGAACTCAGATTATGTTCAAGAATTCTGCGTGAGCCGTGGTAAAAATTGCTGTTTAGAAGTGCGCCCCGCAGCGCGTTTTGTGAAGCAGTCGCCCTCAGTTTCGGGCGGTGGCGCCGCTGTGGCAATCGCAGCTTTGGTGTCTCCCTCTGGTGGGAAAGGGGAAAGGTTGCCTATTAACGTGCATTTAACGGGCGCTATGAGCTCGCCAGTCGGTCAGTCTGGGTGAGTCTGGAGTCAGTCTGGGGTCAGTTTCTCATCCTCCGCTTGCTAGTCTGTCTCTCGCCCGAATTTGTGGCGCAGGGAGAGAACTCAACGAGTGGTCGCCCGGTCGGGGGCTTAGCTGCGACACGCTCTTCAAAACAGCAGTTTTTACCACGGCTCTCTGCGGAAAACCGATGCTAAGGAGATTTGTCTATAATGATGATGTTCCGTTGTTTCACCTTTCTTATATACACGAGTCACGGGTGCTTTTCCTCCATTCGCTTGTGACTTTTCGCAAGTATATTGGAATAGTGGCTGAAAAGTACGAAGTTCTAAAACACCCTACACGTTTTTCGTGAGTAGGACATGAAAGATGTACATAAAAAAATTAAAGAGCGCTGATGTAATAAGAAAAATTGACTCTTACCTCATAATGTATCCTTATGCCATTTTACCCTCCGCTTAAGCCCTATACTAAACGTAAGATGAAAGTGGAAGATCCTCCATGGACCTTACTCGAATAACATTTCGTGCAATCTGGATCTACTAGTGTCAAACTAGTCGGCACGTCCACGCATGTTTATAAACTTGTCGCACCCACAAAACAAAAATAACGCGTTAATAGCAAATCGGTCAGTTGCAAACGTGGCTGTCTTATGGAATGATCTATAGGTTGCTACGCGTAGTGGTCACACTGCAATGACAGGGCTATCCACCTCCATGCAGTGGCACCAAATTTTTGAAACTAATCACGTCAGTGAAACTACTAAAGGGCGGCTGGAGACTCATCGAGTAGGAACTGAATTACCTTAACAACACCACGTGTGGTAGACTGCTGACAACCACACTGCATGTGGGAATGGTAGATATCTAAAGCCTCGCGGGATTAGACGAGCGGTCTGAAACGCTGCGGTCATGGACTGTGCGCTGGTCCTCCCTCGGGCATGAGTGTGTGTTTATCCTTAGGATGATTTAGGCAAAGTAGTGTGTAAGCTTAGGGACTAATGACCTTAGCAGTTAAGTCCCATAAGATTTCACACACATTTGAACATTTGAAGATATCTAAAGACATGGGAAACCCTAGTTTCTGACAACATTTACCAAGGAATACTGCAGTCTGCTAAAGAAAACATTAGCTCACTTTCAGATGAACGCAGATGCTGTAATTAATCAGAAGCGAAATGACAGAGACCAACTTGGGTGCTAAAAGCTACATACCTACATGGCTGGTGAGTTGGGAAATGTACAAGACCTTTTGCTATCCAACAGACTAGAAGTAAATGTAGACGTACAAGTCACATTAATCAAAGACAGGCCGGCGGCTGTGGCCGAGCGGTTCTAGGCGCTTCAGTCCGGAGCCGTGCGGCTGCTACGGTCGCAGGTTCGAATCCTGCCTCGAACATGGATGTGTGTGATGTCCTTAGGTTAGTTAGGTTTAAGTAGTTCTAAGGGGACTGATGACCTTAGATGTTAAGTCCCACAGTGCTTAGAGCCATTTTAACCATTTTTAATCAAAGATAATTCGTATTCAAGTACGAATAATCAACAGCCAGCGTCTTAAACAATCTTAAGAAATTGCACGCAATATGGACAAGAAATATGCGACAGAGATACTTGTGTATACATTGCGGACTCCTGTGACATCTTGCGTTGACTAGCGATGTTGACCCTTCCAGGACATTTTCAAGTCCCATTACGTGAGCCTACTTGATTCTTACGGAGGGCAGATAGTTCATGGGATCAATTTTACATTCAGCATGGCTAGACGAATTACTAAGGGTTATCCCCAACACTCCATATATGGGCCAGTATTTTACGGTTTAAGATCTGAACCGCCGTTATTACTCCTGTATGGTCTAGGGGCGCCGGCACGGTAGCTCAGCGTGCTCGGTTAGAGGGCTGCGTGCTCTCTATAATAAAAAAAACTGAGTCAAAGAATCAACGACCAACTTGAATGGATGTCTTGTGACGTCCGCCCAGACCAAATACACCGAACAAAAAAAAAGGGGGGGGCTAGCGTCTTTGATTCATAATCAAAACGTCTTCAGTCCCGGGTTCCATCCCCGCCACTGCCTAAATTTTGATAAATAATCAGCATTGGCGTCCGAAAACTTCCGGCATAAGAAGTCAGCCTCATTCTGCCAACGGCCTTGTCAAAGAGGGCGGAGGTTCAGGGCACTCTCTTGTCCTAGCAGTGGGAAATTGCCCCTAAAAGCGGAAGAATCAGCAATGATCAACGACATGAGGATGCAGAAGGCAATGGAAACCACTGCATTAAAGACACGTAACGTGTATTCACAGGACATGTGGCCTGTAGTTGAAGAAGTGTTATGATGATCTCTCCATTGGCAAAAGATTCCGGAATAGTCACCCATTCGGATCTCCGGGAGGGGACTGCCAAGGAGGAGGTTACCATGAGAAAATGATTGAATAATCAACGAAAGGATAATGTTCTACGAGTCGGGGCGTGGAATGTCAGAAGCTTGAACGTGGTAGGGAAACTAGAAAATCTGAAAAGGGAAATGCAAAGGCTCCATCTAGATATAGTAGGGGTCAGTGAAGTGAAGTGGAAGGAAGACAAGGATTTCTGCTCAGATGAGTATCGGGTAATATCAACAGCAGCAGAAAATGATATAACAGGTGTAGGATTCGTTATGAATAGGAAGGTAGGGCAGAGGGTGTGTTACTGTGAACAGTTCAGTGACCGGGTTGTTCTAATCAGAATCGACAGCAGACCAACACCGACAACGATAGTTCAGGTATATATGACAATGTCACAAGCTGAAGATGAACAGATAGAGAAAGTGTATGAGGATATTGAAAGGGTAATGCAGTATGTAAAGGGGGACGAAAATCTAGTAGTCATGGGCGACTGGAATGCAGTTGTAGGGGAAGGAGTAGAAGAAAAGGTTACAGGAGAATATGGGCTTGGGACAAGGAATGAAAGAGGAGAAAGACTAATTGAGTTCTGTAACAAGTTTCAGCTAGTAATAGCGAATACGCTGTTCAAGAATCACAAGAGGAGGTATACTTGGAAAAGGCCGGGAGATACGGGAAGATTTCAATTAGATTACATCATGATCAGACAGAGATTCCTAAATCAGATACTGGATTGTAAGGCGTACTCAGGAGCAGATGTAGACTCAGATCACAATATAGTAATGATGAAGAGTAGGCTGAAGTTCAAGACATTAGTCAGGAAGAATCAATACGCAAAGAAGTGGGATACGTAAGTTCTAAGGAATGACGAGATACGTTTGAAGTTCTCTAACACTATAGATACAGCAATAAGGAATAGCGCAGTAGGCAGTACAGTTGAAGAGGAATGGACATCTCTAAAAAGGGCCATCACAGAAGTTGGGAAGGAAAACATAGGTACAAAGAAGGTAGCTGCGAAGAAACCATGGGTAACAGAAGAAATACTTCAGTTGATTGATGAAAGGAGGAAGTACAAACATGTTCCGGGAAAATCAGGAATACAGAAATACAAGTCGCTGAGGAATGCAATAAATAGGAAGTGCAGGGAAGCTAAGACGAAATGGCTGCAGGAAAAACGTGAAGACATCGAAAAAGATATGATTGTCGGAAGGACAGACTCAGCATACACGAAAGTCAAAACAACCTTTGGTGACATTAAAAGCAACGGTGGTAACATTAAGAGTGCAACGGGAATTCCACTGTTAAATGCAGAGGTGAGAGCAGATAGGTGGAAAGAATACATTGAAAGCCTCTATGAGGGTGAAGATTCATCTGATGTGATAGAAGAAGAAACAGGAGTCGATTTAGAAGAGATTGGGGATCCAGTATTAGAATCGGAATTTAAAAGAGCTTTGGAGGACTTACGGTCAAATAAGACAGAAGGGATAGATAACATTCCATCAGAATTTCTAAAATCATTAGGGGAAGTGGCAACAAAACGACTATTCACGTTGGTGTGTAGAATATATGAGTCTGGCGACATACCATCTGACTTTCGGAAAAGCATCATCCACACAATTCCGAAGACGTCAAGAGCTGACAAGTGCGAGAATTATCGCACAATCAGCTTAACAGCTCATGCATCGAAGCTGCTTACAAGAATAATATACAGAAGAATGGAAAAGAAAATTGAGAATGCGCTAGGTGACGATCAGTTAGGCTTTAGGAAAAGTGAAGGCACGAGAGAGGCAATTCTGACGTTACGGCTAATAATGGAAGCAAGGCTCAAGAAAAATCAAGATACGTTCATAGGATTTGTCGACCTGGAAGAAGCGTTCGACAATATAAAATGGTGCAAGCTGTTCGAGATACTGAAAAAAGTAGGGGTAAGCTATAGGGAGAGACGGGTCATATACAATATGTACAACAACCAAGAGGGAATAATAAGAGTGGACGATCAAGAACGAAGTGCTCGTATTAAGAAGGGTGTAAGACAAGGCTGTAGCCTTTCGCCCCTACTCTTCAATCTGTACATCGCGGAAGCAATGATGGAAATAAAAGAAAGATTCAGGAGTGGAATTAAAATACCAGGTGAAAGGATATCAATGATACGATTCGCTGATGACATTACTAGCCTGAGTGAAAGTGAAGAAGAATTAAATGATCTGCTGAACGGAATGAACAGTCTAATGAATACACAGTATGGTTTGAGAGTAAATCGGAGAAAGACGAAGGTAATGAGAAGTAGTAGAAATGACGACAGCGAGAAACTTAACACCAGGATTGATGGTCACTAGGTCAATGAAGTTAAGGAATTCTGCTACCTAGGCAGTAAAATAACCAATGACGGACGGAGAAAGGAAGACATCAAAAGCAGACTCACTATGGCAAAAAAAGGCATTTCCGGTCAAGAGAAGTCTACTAATATCAAATACCGGCCTTAATTTGAGGAAGAAATTTCTGAGGATGTACGTCTGGAGTACAGCATTGTATGGTAGTGAAACATGGACTTGGGAAAACCGTAACAGAAGAGAATCGAAGCATTTGAGATGTGGTGCTATAGACGATTGTTGAAAATTAGGTGGACTGATAAGGTAAGGAATGAGGAGGTTCTACGCAGGATCGGAGAGGAAAGGAATATGTGGAAAACACTGATAAGGAGAAGGGACAGGATGATAGGGCATCTGCTAACACATGAGGGAATGACTTCCATGGTACTATAGGGAGCTGTAGAGGGCAAAAACTGTAGAGGAAGACAGAGATTGGAATACGTCAAGCAAATCATTGAGTCGTGTGCCGTGTGTAAGTTTCTGCCAGACCATATCGTATAGTTGGCTTGGTTGCGTTGTTTGTCTTCTCGTATTCACTGGCGCTACTCGGTTTCGTAAGCGTTGTCTGTCCGCTAGTGGCAGCAGCAGAGCTTATCGATATGTAGTTCTGCTGCCCTATCTTTGGGGCGACCTCTTCTGTCTGGTGTGAGTGGCGAGTTCGGTTGGGGACGCAGGAGCAGCGAGGTCCGTGCGGAGCGGCAACACGCCGGGACCTCTGGCGGCGTGTATGGACTGCCAGATCGAAGGGCAGTGGTCACCAGGGTGCACGACCTCGTCGAAATCAAATCCTGCTTGTTTAAGTTGAGTGCACTGAAATTCGCGTAGAGAAACCTCCACCATTGTGAAATCTAGCGATTCTCCAGTGACTTGGGTTAGTGTTGCTGCTCGTAGTGTTGCCGAGGCGAAAAGCAGCGAGTGGAGTACCTGGAGAAGGCGGATCTGATTAGCCTTCCTGAGCTTCTAATTACTATTTACGATTTTCAGCTTACATTATTAAGTTCAACCAGCGGTATTTTTCTGTCTTGTGGCCGCTAACGCCCCAGTTACCTGACCTGGGGGTTTGTGTATGTAACGGTGCAGTGTACATTTCCTTGCCTTGCCGCCGCTGTCCGGTGAGGCGCGTAAGTTTGACAGCTTCTTGATTGTATGTTGGGTGGCGTTCTTCTACCTTAGTGGTAGTCATTCCTTGTTGTTCTGGGCGCTCTAAGCTCAGTATTCTGAGGGCGGAGCCCAGACCGCCGGTTCCGGCTTTGGCGTAATTTTACATCTTGATTCTGTTTTGTTGGATGTTTTGTTGCCTCACCAAGATTGTCGTTAGTCGCTCGTTAGACTGCCACTAGTCCGAGTTACCGTCTTGTGATCTGAATGCAACTCTTGGCTGTCTTTCTCTTCGCTCGCGAAAGTGTTTTTGGTGTGACCTACTCAGAGGTCCATTCCTGGAGCATTGTCTCTCACTGGGCCATGTCTTTTATTTTATTATTGTATTATTAAGTTATCATCATTTTTCTCAGGTGTATGGTGATCTGTTTTTTTTTTAAATTAACTTTCGCTATGCCATTCGCCGTTTGGCAGTATATTTGTTAATTTTTTTATAATTCCCATTTCGGCATTAAAAGGCCCTCAACCGTCATAGTGGTTACTTGCCTTAAAATTTTGATTGCTATCACATTGGCTTGTTTTCCAAAATTATTTGCTGCCTATATTTTATGTATGTTTGTTTAATTTTTAATAATTGCCATTCTGGCGTTAAAGGCATTCAGCTGTGATTGTGGTTACTTGCTTTAAAATTCTGATTGCGACCACCTAGGGTTGTTTTCAAAATTGTTAGCTGTCTGTATTTAATATATTTTTTAAATTTTAAATAATTGCCATTTATCGCGTTAAAGGCCTTCAGTTATGATTGTAATTACTTGCCTTAAAAGTCTGATTGTGACCTCATTGGCTTGTTTTCAAAGATTATTTACTAACATAAATGAGTGAAATTGCAAAGCAAACCAATAGTAATTGATTCGGGCCCGTTCCACAATCGTAACCCAATCCTGCCGTCCTTAATTACGAGGTTTCATGTACACTAACATTCATATTTAGGTTCTCTGTCGTTTCCTTGTATAGCTAAAGACCTATGCCGGGATAATACCTCAGATAACGGCACGGTTGATTTCCTTCCCCAGTCGAAGGGTATGGAAAAATTCGTGACTTATAACTTCCTGCGTTAGCGACAACAAGAAAAGCTGCTATTTGAGTATGTCCATACTTTTTTAACAAGATAACCTGCAAAACACAGCTTTAAAAAAGAGAGCATAAGTGAAAACGATTAAAGGAGTGTTACATCACTGCAAAGTCTGAAGAAAGAAATTACAGAGGAACACCATTTGAGTTAGTTAGTTAGACAATTAGGGTCACGATCCATGGAATACTTGTACTTTTTTTTAAATATGGGTGTATATTATTAATACCTGGAGACAACCTTTAGACACATTACAGAAATGTGAAGGAGAAATGTCAGACTTTTATGGTACTGGGTAAGTGATTAAAAATTCTGGTGGCAGCATTGTGCACTCCATTTCATAATGAAGTTGGCTTAATGGATGGCATTTTTCTCTTTGTTTTGTAATTGTGTACATCACTTTTCCTTCTGAACTGGAACGGATTATTTACAAAAAAATCACATGAGAGAATAAGAACACCGTGAAGCAGTTACACAGTTGTCTACAAGATGATCGTGTGAGAGCATCGCTTATTACTGTTAGAGAATCTTCTCGAGCAATGAAGAACTTCTTTCTTCAAGATGAGTTACCTCAGAAAATTATTCCATTCAACATTATTGAGTAAAAATATGCAAACTACGTTAACTTACTGATTTGTCTCAAGTTTAAGTGATTCGAAAAGTAAATGTGACTGAACTAAGTTGCTTTAGGAGTTCCAAAGTGTCTGTCTGTGGTATGTTGTCACGTCTATTGTTTCACTACATTCCAAATAGACTTAAGCCTGTTGTGAGAATTTTTGGCTTCTCTCATTCATGTTCCTTAGTTTTCTTGTAATTTTCCTTCAAAATGTTGAGTGGTTTTTGTAGTCCGCCACTATTGCAAGATCTTTACTTGATCTCACCAACAGAGATATTTCCCTTTTCATTTCACAAAGTACATTAATCCCTCTAGTGATGCATGGCTTTTTTACATGGCTGTTTAATGTCCTTTCTGATTACTTTAAGAGGAAGCCATTCTCAAATAACAATATGAATTTGTCACGTAATAGATCAAATTTTACGTCAGCATTTGGTTCATTATAAATCTAATCACATTTCGTCTCTTTTAAACTATTCTTAAAAACCTTTGTCCTGGAGTCAGTTATCCTGACTTTCACTGATGAGAAGCTATACAGTAAGCACTTATTTACTCGAACTAACTGTACATCGTGGTCACAGACAAAAATTGTTACTGGAGATACTGTTTTACAGTGAGTTTCATCAAAGACGACATTATCTATTAGATTCCTGCTGTCTTTATCCACATGTGTTGGAAATTTAGATACTGAGACCAACTTACAGAACTCAAATAAGGTTTCCACGTTATTTACCCTAACAGAATCCTTTAGAGCACCTACGCTGAAATCACCACAGAGTATTGACTGCTCATTGCTATATGACTGCACAGTCATAATCTAAGAGTACATTCTGAAAAGTAATGCCTCCGAATTAGTTACGTGAAAACGGCTACAGTTTTTTTTTTTTTAAATAAAGCAAACCTTATTAACGTTGCACATCTTTATTCTTCATGTCTACATATTTTCTTCTCAATATAGTCCCCCTGGGAACGATTTCTCACAAAGAGACATCAGTTTGTTGGTACCATCACTGTAGAGTCTCTGACATTTCGACATAGCCACAATCTCATCTCTGTTTGCAACATTTCATCAATACTAAAGTAAAGTCTTGGAATGTGTCGTGTAATACTGGAGCAGATGAAAATCGGATGGTGTCAAGTCGTAACTGCATGGAGGACGATCGACGGCAGTGAACGCATGGCGCCGGATTGCTGCAGATGTCGGAGCGCTAGTGTGTGGTCTAGGGCTGCCATGCTGAAGGAGACGGTGCCCCACGTGTGAACATAGTGTTACAATTCGTGTTTTCTGCTTTCTAAGGTGTTCTCACGCATCGACACAGCTACGTTACGCACCGCCATGTTACTCGCTACAATTCGGAACCCACTAGCGGCAGAGGATTGGAACTTGCATCAACGAAGCGGGAAAGTCGACCGAGTAATATGCTTGGCACGTAATACCTCAACCGATACTGAGAACAGAATAAAAAATTTGGAAGCTTCACTTTTCAATACACCCTCGTAGATACAGTTATAATTTGGAGCAAACTATTTTTCAGTATTAATTTACAAGCATCTACAAAATGTTTTTGGACTTCTGTATTAATGAATTTGACAGTTTCTCTCTCCCTTTTTTTTAATTTCGCCCGATGTAGATGCTGGAGTGGAATGTTTTAGGTTTAACTTCTCTAACTCTGTGATTGTGTGGTGCTCATATAGGCACATATTTCTCCCAACGAGCCAGCAGTTTAGTTTGTTGAAACTGTCACACTAAATTTTACAAACAGGCAAAAAGCTCTTCTACTTTATTTTTCAATCTTCTGACATTCTTATGAAATAAGCTAACTTCACTTTCCTGTGCATTCTTACGCATTTTGTGGGACTCACCTATTATTTTGTCCGTTCCGATAGCTGAGTGATCAGCGTCACGGATTGCCGTCCTACGGGCTCGGGTTCGATTCCCGGCTGGTTCGGGGATTTTATCCGCTCAGAGACTGGGTGTTGTGTTGTCTTCATCATCATTTCATTCCCGTCCAGCGCGCAGGTCACCCATTGTTTCGTCGAATGTAATGGGAGAATTAATGTGGCATGGTGGCAGAGGAAGGAATGGGATAGAGTAGGCGGGAAAGTTTGAGTTCAAATTTTATGAACTTTTCCGCGCTAATTTACAAGCATCTACAAAATGTAGACGCAGTGGAGAGGCATGGAACCTGAGAACGATAGCAAAACGCGAAGTCTCAAACGAGAGAATGATCTGATTGTTCAACTTAACGGACGTCTCCCACTATTACTAGGAACTGAGCGCTGTCTTGGATGCACTGGCGAGGACCAAAAGCTGAGCGAAACAGAAAAACGCGGAGTCTCCAGAGAGTGTCCCCCCTTCCCTTTGAATAAAACAGACGTCCACGGCCAAGTGCAGCGATGGAGACACCTGAGGCAGCGGTAGTTTCAGGAACACTGAAAAAGTTACGTTGTGTGGCAGAGAGGCTGATCACTCATTTACAAGTGTAACGAATCTTGCCTTCCGCCACTCCTAAGGAAAGCGGAATGAGCTGACTAGTGAGAGTGCTTTAGGGCCTGTCTTAGTGAAAAAGCTGAGTACATAGACACGCTCGCCGAATTTCTTCTGCTCCTCTTTGGAAGGAAGTTGTTGAGTTTTGTTATGGTTGTGATTCTTTCACGTTCGTTTATGCTTACTTAGCTCAGTTGTGGTATACAGGCATTTGGTGCCGTTCTTACTCCTCACTATGCTTTTGGTTTTACTAAATGTGAGCCAGGCTTTCAGTTCCACGCTAGACCATGTTTCTTTCTATCTCTGTTACCAGTGTTTATGGTAGTGAACTGTAGTCACAAGGGGTGACAAAAAAGTTTCCGAATCGAATTTCAGAATCGGTATGTCAATCGGCCAACATCGCCGTGAGAACTGATGCAATCACCAGGTTGAAGATACCCGTTTGGTAACAAACCGTATCGTAGTGCTTGAAGAAGTCCGTAACTGCCTGCTGCATACCCTCGTCCGACAGGAATCGTCGACCATCCTAGGCTTTTTTTTTTTAAGGGAACGAATGTGTGTCAGTTATATAGGGGGAGATTATGACTATAGGGTGGGTGCTCGAGTCTCTCACACTTGAGTTGGCGTAATTTTCACGTACGATATTTGCGATATGGAGAAGCACGTTATCATGAATCAGCCGCATCCGTGTCGCAGTCCTCCCGGTTTTCAACAGTGCAATATTTCAGGCTTCAGCAGCTATCACACCTAGCTTCAAGGTTCTCTCCTCAGAGCAGCTGAGGTTCCAACATTAAGCAGATGAGTTAACAAGTAATGCGAGGTACCAGATTCTAAGATCGGTATCCCTTTCGTGGGAATGACTGCCCGAACTGTAGTCCATCACTGTGACTGGTTGCTGTGGTCGGAGGCGGACGTCAGATGTTGAATACATTTGGTCTTGACTGAAATTCTGCGGGCACGAATTGTGGGTCATTGTCGGAAACAATAGTCTGTGGAAGACCTTCAATGCAAAAGAAAGCGGATGGTGGCAGATGACGTCGTGGAAGACATCCGGACAACAAAAGGGAAATTACTGATTGAATCTACCACAACCAACCATCGAGCATTCCAGAATTGACCAGCAAAATCGATGTGTAAGCGTTGTCAAGAGGAAGTGGCTTTTCGCCATGCAAAGAATTTCCGCATTGGTGCTGACTGTTGTTCGGCACACACCATGCAAGAAGAGCACGTATTCGTAATCGCGGCAAGGAGTCCGAACCAGGTACAGTGCTGACGAGCAAGTTGTTTCGTTCTCACTATACCCCAATATCCTTGGTGGAGAAGCTGTAAGACAGAGGACTGTAACGAACGTGGTATCACTACCCTGGACTGATCATTACCAGAACGCAACAGGAAAACACCACGTCGTACAAAAAGTCTCTCCTTGTGAGCAAAAAATCGGCGAACCAGCGGGTCCCCAATCCGTGACTTTGACAAGGGCCATTGCGTAGCAACAAAACGCAGAACAGGAGCAAGGACAGGGTCGACAGCTGTGGCTGTAGCTACACGACGAGAATGAGTCGGAAACGATTTGACCACATCATCGGCTTCCGCATCAATGAACATGCAAGCAAGTACGGAGCAATCGAATGCCCTATCCTTAGCAACAGGCAAGCGGGACAACGCATCGGCGTTTCCGTGCTTAGCAGTGGACCGATACAAGATATCGTAGCGGTACTGCGAGAGGAAAATAGACCAGCGAATGAATTTCTGCGCTGTACGTGGAGGTACAGGCTTGGTTGGATGAAAAAGCGATGTCAAAGATTTGTTGCCTGTGATTATGGTAAAGTGACGACCATACAAGAAATCATGAAACTTCGTAACACCAAATACGAGAGCCAATGCTCCTTTCTCGATCTGTGAATAATTTCTTTGAGCAGACGAGAGCAATTTGAACGCAAAGGCAATAGGGTGATCGTGCGATCCATCTTTGTGCGCAAGCACAGCACCGATCCCGAAATCCGATGCATCCACCATCAACAAAAGGGGGTTCTGGGGATCGAATGGCGTATTGGAAAGCAACGCCGATTTCAACCGGCGAAAGGCGCTGTCTCATTCCGTCATCCAGACGAACGGAACACCTTTACGGCGTAAGCGATGAAGCGAAGCTGAAATGGAAGAGGCATGCGGAACATATTTGTACTAGTAATTTATTTTTCCCAGCACACTCTGTAGCTGCTTCAAATTCTGCGACGAAGGCAAGTCTTGTATGGCACGAAGGTGCGTGGGACTGGGGTGTATGCCTTGGGCATTGAGTACATGTCCCAGGTATGGCAAGTCCCGAGCAAAAAACACACATTTGTCCTTCCGCAAGCGAAGACCATTTTGTCGCATGACCTGAAATAATGTTCTGAGATTGGCCAAATGTTCTTCTTCCGTCTTTTCAGAGATCACAATATCGTCCAGATAATCTGCTGCAGTACGGACCGACGCACAAACAGTTTGTAGATATTTCTGAAACAATGCAGGGGTGGATGCACACCCGAATGGCAGTCGTTTGAATTGATACAACCCAAGATGCGTGTTAACCACTAAAACGCGCTGGGATTCTTTGTCCACCGGTATTTGCAAGTACGCATCTGCGAGGTCCAACTGCGAAAAATATTTACCCTGACACAGTTTGTCAAAAAGATCTTCCGGGCGGGGTAAAGGAAAAGTTGCAATAACTAGTTGTGGATTCACTGTTTCCTTGAAGTCCACACAAAGTCTCAACTTTCCGGTAGGTTTTGGCAAAATTACTAAGGGTGATGCCCAGAGAGAAGCCTGCAAACAATCAATTACACCTTGTGATTCCAAATCGTGTATGTTTTTGCGACCGCATCACGCAACGCGTGGGGAACATTGTGCGCTCTGAAAAATTTCGGTTGCGCGTTTACTGTGCTTTATAGTTCTTAGCGCAACCGAGGCTCGGTGCAAAAATGTCTGCAAATTCTTCACATAGACGAGAAACACTGTCTGAAGGCACCGTCTTGTTCACTGATAGGACTTGATTTACTATAGACAAGTTAAACAACTGAAATAAATCGAAACCAAACAAGTGCACTGCAGAAGAAGAACGACGGACGTAAAATGACACAAGTTTTGTTTGTCCTTTGTGTGTTGCAAGAAGGCTGCACTGTCCCAACACAGGGATCTCTTGACCTGCATAGCTAGTTAACTTAACATTTGTGGCACGCAACGGAGGTGTGCCCAGCAGTTTGTAAGTGTCTTGATTGATCAGTGAAAGTGCAGCACCGGTATCGAGCTGGAATGGTATCAATTTGCCGTTAATGTCCAAGTCTACAAAAAGTTTACTGTCCTGCTGACGACAAGAGCGACTGTCTCCTGCAACGTGAACTGACACGCGTACATAATCACTTGCGACATGACGGGAGTTCCGGCGATGTCGACGCACATTATTTTTGGGACGAACACAGTCACTGTTAGATACAGTGGCACTGGGCGGAGTGGAATGAACTACATCAATTTCCATGGGCGAAGTTTCGCGAGCCTGAGTATGCTTGGTTCGATTCCGATTCCGGCGAGAAGCAAAGGGCCTGGAACGGTTTTGAGCTTCCTATTTGTGCTTTTTCTGCCAAACACTCTGAACATATCCTTTTTTATTACAATAAAAGCAAATATCTTGGCGTGACGGACAAGTCTCACGCGAATGTTTTGTAGCACAACGAGGGCATGTTTTGATCACTGCATTTGCTTGCCGGCGCGGCACAGGTGGCTGAGAGCCTAGTGGCAGCGGCGCGGGCGGGCGCGAGGGCTGTTTATTGCTCCGTGCCGCTCGCCCGGCGGGCCGGTGAACCTGACACACTGCTGGCGAAGTTTCAAATGATTCCTGAGCAAAGTCAAGTGTGTCCTGCCGATCCAATATGTCCATCACTTGTTGTAGGGGGAGGGGGGTTGACTAGTTTCAAAATCTGTTCCCTTGTACGAACATCAGAAACGTTCTGTGCAGTTGCATCACGTACCATACTATCTGAATAAGGGAGTCCACATTGACACTCAAAAGCACAATCCCTAGCAAGGCCTTGCAAGGTAGCAACCCACTCCCGATTAGTTTGACTTGCCGTACGTTTTGTACGAAAGAAGGTATACCGTTTGGCAACTACATTGATTGATTCTTTAAAATATGCATCTAATGCAGACAAAATTTCTTCGTAGGACAGAGTTGCTACGTCGCGTCGGGGAAATAATTTGACTATCACAAGGTAGGTTTGTACGCCGACCGAAGGCAACAAAAATGGCTGCCGATCGTTACCTTGAATTCTGTAAGCGCCGAGATGGAATCCAAATTGGCGCGACCACTCCGTCCAGCTTTCCAGTGTCGAAAAGTAGGTGCAACAGAGTGTTGTGGCTGCGTTCGCGGTGGAGCGGCGGCTGTCGCATCGTTTTGCATCGCACGTTGACCCTGGACGAACTGTCCAAGGGCATCCAGTAATGCCTGCGTCTGCTGATTCTGTAAGCGATAAAATTCGAACAGTACATCTGGAGATTGTGGCGAAGCGATTACACAAGTAAATCAGGGCAGTTTAGAGAAGAACGCGGTTTTGCCTCGTCGCTAATGTTATGGTTGGCAGGGGAGGCAACACAGTGTTACTAGAAGAGGCCGAAAGGCACTCGATTTAGCTCACGCAGGCTGGCGTGAGGTCTGGAACATGACAAGGGAATTAGACGTCAGAAAAACGGACGTAGCTGGTGGAATACTTAACTTTAATCCATTAATGACGAACGTCGCTCTTGACGGTACATGATTCACAATATCAATAGTAACTGATAATGGCGCCTTGCTAGGTCGTAGCAAATAACGTAGCTGAAGGCTATGCTAAACTATCTTCTCGGCAAATGAGAACTTAGTAGGCAGTGAACCATCGCTAGCAAAGCCAGCTGTACAGCTGGGGCGAGCGCTAGGAAGTCTCTGTAGACCTGCCGTGTGCCGGCGCTCGGTCTGCAATCACTGATAGTGCCGACACGCGGATCCGACGTATACTAACGGACCGCGGCCGATGTAAAGGCTACCACCTAGCAAGTGTGGTGTCTGGCGGTGACACCATATGTAACATGGCCGATGTTATTCTCTGTATACATAAATGATCTGACGGAGTGAGTGAGCAACAGTTTACGGCAGTTTTCTGAAGCTGTGGTGTGCGAGAAGGTATCATCGTTGAGTGACTGTAGGAGTATACGAGATGACTTAGACAGAATTTCTGCTTGGTGTGATGAAAGACACCTGGCTCTGAATGTAGAAAAACCTAAAGAACAATTGAGGCTGACTCCTGAACGATTTTCCTATCACCAAAGTACATTTCACTCGCGTGAAGGATCACAAAGACAAGATGCGAGAAATTCCCTCGTTCTACTTGCGAGTGGAATAGGAAAGAAAATGACTAGTAGTGGTATATGGTAGTGGGCGCCACACACGGTACAGTGGCTGGCGTTGTGTGTGTGTAGTTGCACAGTGGGGCAGAGGGAATATTTGGGATGGGATTTCCAGATCCGGCTTCGCCTAACCTAGAGAGGCCTCCTGGAAACCTCGGTCGGAACCTACTTTAAATTCATCTCTCGAACATTTATTAAAATTGTGTGCGTGTGTGTGTGTGTGTGTGTGTGTGTGTGTGTGTGTGTGTGTGTGTGCATGTCTGTGTGTGAAATGACTGGAACCTATAAAAGAGCAGGTGACTTCTCATAGACGCAGCAACACTGCGGATAGTAAAGGAGCAAAGACACATTCTCTACACATGGAAATTTTTTCTAACACAGCTGTCATAGACACTACTGGCCATTAAAATTGCTACACCACGAAGATGACGCGCTACAGACGCGAAATTTAACCGACAGGAAGAAGATGCTATGATATGCAAATTATTAGCCTTTTCAGAGCATTCACATAAGGTTGGTGCCGGTGGCGACGCCTACAACGTGCTGACATGAGGAAAGTTTCCAACCGTTTTCACATACACTAACAGCAGTTGACCGGCGTTGCCTGGTGAAACGTTGTTGTGATGCCTCGTGTAAGGAGCAGAAATGCGTACCATCACGTTTCGGACTTTGATAAAGGTTGGATTGTAGCGTATTGCGATTGCGGTTTATCGTGTCGCGACATTGCTGCTCGCGTTAGTCGAGATCCAATGACTGTTAGCAGAATATGGAAACGGTGGGTTCAGGAGGGTAATACGGAACGCCGTGCTGGATCCCAACGGCCTCGAATCACTAGCAGTCGAGATAACAGGCATCGTATCCGCATGGCTGTAACGGATCGTACAGCCACGTCAGGATCCCAGAGTCAACAGATGGGGACGTTTGCAAGACAACAACAATCTGAACGAACAGTTCGACGATGTTTGCAGCAGCATGAACTATCAGCTCGGAGACCATGGCCGCGGCTACCCTTGACACTGTATCATAGACAAGAGCACCTGCGATGCTGTACTCAACGACGAACCTGTGTGCACAAATGGCAAAACGTCATTTTTTCGGATGAATCCAAATTCTGTTTATAGCGTCATGATTGTCGCATCCGTGTTTGGTAACATCGCGGTGAACGCACATTGGAAGCGTGTATTCGTCATCGCCATACTGGCGTATCACACGGCGTGATGATATGGGGTGCCATTGGTTACACCTCTCGGTCACCTTTTGTTCGCATTGACGGCACTTTGAACAGTGGACGTTACATTTCAGATGTGTTGCGACTCTTGGCTCTACCCTTCATTCGATCCTTGCGAAACCCAACATTTCAGCAGGATAATGCACGACCGCATGCTGCAGGTCCCGTACGGGCCTTTCTGGGTACAGAAAATGTTCGACTGCTGCCCTGGCCAGCACTTTCTGCAGATCTCTCGCCAATTGAAAACGTCTGGTCAATGGTGGCCGAGCAACTGGCTAGTCGCAATACGCCAGTCACGACTCTTGATCAACTGTGGTATCGTGTTGACGCTGCTTGGGCAGCTGTACCTGTACACGCCATCCAAGCTCTGTTTGACTCAATGCCCAAGTGTATCGAGTCCGTTATTACTGCCAGAGGTGGTTGTTCTGGGTACTGCTTTCTCAGGATCGATGCACCCAAACTGCGTGAAAAGGTAATCACATGCCAGTTCTAGTATATTTGTTCAATGAAATCCCGATTGTCATCTGCATTTCTTCTTGGTGTAGCAGTTTTAATGGGCAGTAGTGTAGATAAATGTAGCTATTCAATTCATCTGCAGATTTTACAACTACACTCCTGGAAATGGAAAAAAGAACACATTGACACCGGTGTGTCAGACCCACCATACTTGCTCCAGACACTGCGAGAGGGCTGTACAAGCAATGATCACACGCACGGCACAGCGGACACACCAGGAACCGCGGTGTTGGCCGTCGAATGGCGCTAGCTGCCCAGCATTTGTGTACCGCCGCCGTCAGTGTCAGCCAGTTTGCCGTGGCATACGGAGCTCCATCGCAGTCTTTAACACTGGTAGCATGCCGCGACAGCGTGGACGTGAACCGCATGTGCAGTTGACGGACTTTGAGCGAGGGCGTATAGTGGGCATGCGGGAGGCCGGGTGGACGTACCGCCGAATTGCTCAACACGTGGGGCGTGAGGTCTCCACAGTACATCGATGTTGTCGCCAGTGGTCGGCGGAAGGTGCACGTGCCCGTCGACCTGGGACCGGACCGCAGCGACGCACGGATGCATGCCAAGACCGTAGGATCCTACGCAGTGCCTTAGGGGACCGCACCGCCACTTCCCAGCAAATTAGGGACACTGTTGCTCCTGGGGTATCGGCGAGGACCATTCGCAACCGTCTCCATGAAGCTGGGCTACGGTCCCGCACACCGTTAGGCCGTCTTCCGCTCACGCGCCAACACCGTGCAGCCCGCCTCCAGTGGTGTCGCGACAGGCGTGAATGGAGGGACGAATGGAGACGTGTCGTCTTCAGCGATGAGAGTCGCTTCTGCCTTGGTGCCAATGATGGTCGTATGCGTGTTTGGCGCCGTGCAGGTGAGCACCACAATCAGGACTGCATACGACCGAGGCACACAGAGCCAACACCCGGCATCATGGTGTGGGGAGCGATCTCCTACACTGGCCGTACACCTGTGGTGATCGTCGAGGGGACACTCAAAAGTGCACGGTACATCCAAACCGTCATCGAACCCATCGTTCTCCCATTCCTAGGCCGGCAAGGGAACTTGCTGTTCCAACAGGACAATGCACGTCCGCATGTATCCCGTGCCACCCAACGTGCTCTAGAAGGTGTAAGTCAACTACCCTGGCCAGCAAGATCTCCGGATCTGTCCCCCATTGAGCATGTTTGGGACTGGATGAAGCGTCGTCTCACGCGGTCTGCACGTCCAGCACGAACGCTGGTCCAACTGAGGCGCCAGGTGGAAATGGCATGGCAAGCCGTTCCACAGGACTACATAAAGCATCTCTACGATCGTCTCCATGGGAGAATAGCAGCCTGCATTCCTGCGAAAGGTGGATATACACTGTACTAGTGCCGACATTGTGCATGCTCTGTTGCCTGTGTCTATGTGCCTGTGGTTCTGTCAGTGTGATCATGTGATGTATCTGACCCCAGGAATGTGTCAATAAAGTTTCCCCTTCCTGGGACAATGAATTCACGGTGTTCTTATTTCAATTTCCAGGAGTGTATTTATCGATTCTTCTGTTACATTCCAATTAGATTTGTAAAAGTGTTTAACTGTTTGATTTTTGTATTCTCTGGCAGTAATTATTCTATTGTGTCCCTGCCTCAAAGAACTTCACTGTTTCATGTTTTACTGTGAAAGGCGTAACTATCACTCCTCGTGATTGGTCGAATTCAGCTCCTGCGTTGCTGCCGGGAGTTAAGATCATTCCGGTTTGTGGCCTTGTGCAGAGTCTGCACTTGAAGGCGAAAATATAACCCGGATGCACTGTTATGAAGTTAAATATTCAATTGAGCAGACTAATGTCACGATTCATATTCTCTCTACACTCACAGACGTAGTTGTTACGCGAAAATGGTTATTCAGCTGCTTCTATGTTCCATAACATTCGTCCCTGGTAGATAGCGAAGGTGCAAGCTCTAAACCACCGACTTATTTTAAAGATACAGTCCGAGTTTATCCGATTAAACGCTCTTAAGTTCTGTATAAATCCGGTGACGCACTGTCTCCCCTTTGCAGCACCCACCTGGTCGGCACGTCATTAGTTTGCCTTAGCCCACTGTTCTGGAAGTAGTAAAGTTTTGGCGGCGACTTGTGTAGCTTTTCCGCTGATTCGCTACAGCCTGACCTTGTCTCCAAACTGTGCAAGCCGTATCTTTATGGCGCTCTTCTCTGTCTTCTGTCTGTTGATAGCTTCGGAAGATCAACTGTGTTTCCCTCCGGCCACCATACTCTCCGTCGCTTGTGATGCTTCATCACTGAAACAGTACGCTCAATAGGCCGCAGCTAGCCATTTAAAACTCTCGGATATGCAGGGTACTCCGTCAAGTCACGCTTTGACAGTGCGTTAGTGCATAGAAAGTGTAAAATAAGTAGTGCCTGTACTATTGAATGAACTCGCCTCGATCTTCACTTAAAATGCCACAGGGAAACTTTGGAACACCTAAATCTATACGACTCCATCGAAATCAAGCTGAATGCCTTAACTGTTGTTCCACCTCACTCGATAATCTCTGGCAAACTTGGATAAACGGAATGGATAGACAGGACTTAAAAGCATAAATGTCTGTTCCGTCTCCGATTTGTTTATCAACCGCAAGGGTGTCAGAGATATGGTGAACAAATTTTTAATCGGGAATGCTAAAAAGAAGGCGTCAAGCATTGCGGGAAGCCTTCGTCTCATGCATTGAGGTGACAAAAGTCACAGGACAGCGATGTGCACACACACAGATGGCGGTAGTATCGCGTGTTGTGGTTATTGTGGTCTTCAGTACAGAAACTGGTTTCATGCAGCTCTCCATGCTACTCTATCCTGTTCAAGCTTCATCTTCTAGTACCTACTGCAACCTACATCCTTCTGAATCTGTTTAGTGTGTTCATCTCCTGGTCTCCCTCTACGATTTTTACCCTCCACGCTGCCCTCAAATACTAAACTGGTGATCCCTTGATGCCTCAGAATATGTCCTACCAACCGATCCTTCTTCTAGCGAAGTTGTGCCACAAACTCCTATTCTCCCCAATTCTATTCAATATCTCCTCATTACTTATGTGATCTACCCATCTAAACTTCAGCATTCTTCTGTAGCACCACATTTCGAAAGCTTCTATTCTCTTCTTGTCCAAACTAGTTATCGTCAATGTTTCACTTCCATAGATGTCTACAATCCATACAAATATTTTCAGAAATAACTTCATGACATTTAAATCTATACTCGATGTCAACAAATTTCTCTTCCTCAGAAACGCTTTTCTTGCCATTGTCAGTCTACATTTTATATCCTCTCTACTTCGACCATCATGATTTATTTTGCCCCAAAATAGCAGAACTCATCTACTACTTTAAGTGTCTCATTCCCTCAGCATCACCTGATTTACTACGACTACATTCCTTTGCACTTGTTTTTCTTTTCTTGACGTTCATTTCATATCCTCCTTTCAAGACACTGTCCATTCCGTTCAACTGCTCTTCCAGGTCCTTTGCTGTCTCTGACAGAATTACAGTGACCATCGGCAATCCGAAACGTTTTTATTTCGTCTCCTTGGATTTTAATTCCTTCTCCAAATTTTTCTATTGTTTGCTTTACTGCTTGCTCAGTATACAAGGTGAATAACATTGGGGTTAGGCTACAACCCTGTCTCACTCCTTTCGCAAACACAACTTCCCTTTCACGCCCCTCTAATCTTGTAACTGCCATCATGTGTCTGTACAAATTGTAAATAGCCTTTCGCTCCCTGTATTTGCCCGTGCCTATCTTCCAAGATGAGTCGCAAGGTCAGTATTTCCTCACGTGTTCCAACATTTCTACGGAATCCAAACTGATCCTCCCCGAGGTCGGCTTCTACCAGTTTTTCCATTCACCTGTAAATAATTCGTGTTAGTATTTTGCAGTCGCGACATATTAAACTCATAGTTCTGTAATTTTCACATCTGTCAACCCCTTCTTTCTTCGGCATTGGAATTATTATATTCTTCTTGAAGTCTGAGGGCATTTCACCTGTCTCATACATATTGCTCACCAGATGGTAGAGTTTTGTCAGGGCTGGCTCTTCCAAGGCTATCAGTAGTTCTAATGATCTTTCAGTGCTCTGTCAAATTCTTCACGCAGTATCATGTCCCCCATTGCATCTTCATCTACGTCCTCTTCCATTTCCATAATATCGCCCCGAAGTACATAGCCCTATATACACTCCATCAACCTTTTTGCTTTCCCTTCTTTGCTTAGAAATGTTTTCCATGTGAGCTTTAGATATTCATAGAATTGGTTCTCATTTCTCCAAAGGTCTCTTTAATTTTCCTGTAGGCAGTATCTATCTTATTCCTAGTGAGATATATCTCTACATTTTTACATTTGTCCTCTAGCCATCTCTGCTTAGTAATTTTGCACTTCCTGACGATCTCATTTTTGAGACGTTTGTATTCCTTTTTGCCTGCTTCATTTACTGCATTTTTATATTTTCTCCTTTCATAAATTAAATTCAATATTTCTTCTGTTACCCAAGGATTTCTACTAGCCCTCGTCTTTTTACCTACCTGATCCTCTGCTGCCTTCACTACTTCATCCCTCAAAGCTACCCATACTTCTTCTACTGTATTTCTATCCCCCATTCCTGTCAACTGTTCCCTTATGCTCTCCCTGAAACTCTGTACAACGTCTGGTTCTTTCAGTTTATCCAGGTCCCATCTCCTTAAATTCCCACCTTTTTGCAGTTTCTTCAGTTTTAATCTGCAGGTCAAAAACCAATAGATTGTGGTCAGAGTCCACATCTGCCCCTGGAAATGTATTACAATTTAAAACCTGGTTCCTAAATCTCTGTCTTATCATTATATAATCTATTTGAAACCTTCCAGTGTCCCCAGGCCTCTTCCACGTAGATAACCTTCTTTCATGATTCTTAAACCAAGTGTTAGCTATGATTAAGTTATTATCTGTGCAAAATTCTACCAGGCGGCTTCCTCTTTCATTCCTTACCCCCATTCCTTATTCACCTACTACGTTTCCTTCCCCTTCTTTCCTACTATCGAATTCCAGTTCCCCATGGCTACTAAATTTTCGTCTCCCTTCACTATCTGAATAATTTCTTTTGTCTCATCAAACGCTTCTTCAATCTCTAAGTCATCTGCGGAGCTAATTGGCATATAAACTTGTGTTACTGTGGTAGGCATGGACTTCGTGTCTTTCTTGGCTACAATAATGCGTTCACGTTGCTGTGCGTAGTAGCTTACCCGCACTCCTATTTTTTTTGTTCATTACTAAACATACTCCTGCATTACCCCTATTTGATTTTGTATTTATAACCCTGTATTCACGTGACCACAAGTCGTGTTCTTCCCTACACCGAACTTCACTAATTCCCACCATATCTAACTTTAACCACATCGCAGAGTAGCCGTGCGGTCTAAGGCGTCTTGTCACTACATGGCTCCCTCCGTCGGAGGTTCGATTCCTCCGTCGGGCGTGTGTGTGTGTATGTGTGTATGTGTGTGTGTGCGTGTGTGTGTGTGTGTGTCGCCCTCAACGTAAGTTTAAGTTAGATTAAGTGGTGTTAAGTGGTGTGCAAGCTTAGGGACCGATGTCCTCAGCAGTTGGATCCCATAAGACCTTACCACAAATTTCCAAATTTCGACTGTAGCAAACCATTACCCAAACTGTAGCGTGGCAAGAGTAGATATTTCAATTTGTACTTGTTCTGAATTACTTTCTTTCACTGAAGCACATATATAAATTTGGAGTGATTAACAGCCACAAATAAATGTTCAACCAAGGGGTATTTCACGTCGCAACTACTAATTGATTTTATAGAGAGTGGTAGATATTCTGCAGACAGTGTCTTGCGCACTGTGGATCTAGATGCGGGTGAACAACAGTCTTGCAGTTTGGCTTAAAGCAAGAGATTTTTGGACACTTTTCAATCAAACTGGTTCCAAATGGATGCTCTCCTGTTGTCTGCTCGTTCGATATCACCGCGAACTTCCTACATTATTTCTTCTCTAGTAGACGTCCACAGTTTCAGCGACGATCGTCGCTTGATTTTTTGTAGATGCCCACCAGCTGAAGATATTGACGCTTGAATGGTATCTAGTTAAAAAATAAATATTTATGAAGTAAATATTGTAAAACATCAATACTTTGTGTTTTTCATTTACAAATGCCGGCCGTGGTTGCCGAACGGTTCTAGGCGCTTCAGTCTAGAATTGCGCGACCGCTACCGTCGCTGGTTCGAATCCTGCCTCGGACATTTATGTGTTTGATTTCCTTAGTTTAGTTAGGTTAAAGTACTTCTAAGTTCTAGGGGACTGATGACCTCAGATGTTAAGTCCCATTGTGCTCAGAGCCATTTGAACCATTTACAAATATGAAATTCTTGTAACAAGCATCGATGGAAGCATCAATTAACAAAGGAAAAATAAATTTTTCAAGAGAATTAATTGCAACCTACCCTTGATATAGTAATTCTCCAAAAAACTTCCGTGTTTACACGCAGAAGAAATAATATATTTCTGAGTTTTAAACAAGAAAAAACATTGTGGGTTGTAAAAATAAAACTAAATAGGATATTAATAAATATATACTTCATTTAAACACATCTGATACCTCAGTCATTCTTCAAAGGAATGGCTGTGATATGAAGCAAGTAAATTTGGAACACAGTTACTTTCCTTTCCAGTTATCGTACAATCAATTCGTGCTATTGCAGTTTAATTTAGGGCACCCATAACAGCCGTATATCGAAATATGGTAGCAGAAAACGATACAAAAAAGGTATTACGAATCACATTTAACTGTGACGGAAAATTTGATGACTAGGAGCTAACAAAAATTAGATTATACGTTTTCATCAAACAGACCAGAAGTGAGTGTTCTGTAATTTCGCAATAGAATGCTATAACAGGGAAACATACTTCCCAGTCTGTACTGAAAGCTAAAAACGAACTTAGAAGAAAGAAATCACACTATTATTTCAACGCAGTCACTTCTCCTTAAGATGTCACTTCCAATCTATTGCAGACTATCGGCTGTAATGAAAAGAAAGGTGTTCATGCAGTGCAGAGTGCGTAACAAACGTTGTGTGTCTTAATTACGAATTATTAAACAAGCAGCATCCACCAAAGATGAGACGTCTTCTTTGAAACACGTCTAGACCTCAACAATAGATTAAAAATGATCATAAATAGTAACGGCAAACTCCCATCAATAAATTTAAAAAAATAGCTTCTCTCTCGTATATCCAATAACCAGATTCGAATGAGAGGAAACAATGATTAATCACATGACTCATTTGCGAGTATAGTTCAAATTGTGATCTGGGCATCGAGATTTAACTTTCTACTTAACCACTTCAGTCGAATGACGGCACGGTTCCTTCGTAACTGCTAATTTTCGTCTCCATCAATGCTCAACTGTACGAACATGACTGTTTCTTTTCTAATGACAGTTTCGTTCACTGTTCGTTCAGATAAACCTTTCCTGGCCGCTTCGTTTGACGAAATGAACCTACCTTAGCGTGTTTTGCACCTTTCATAGGGTGTAAATACAGCGAAGTGCATGACAAGTGAATGTTCCTAGCGGACATGCGAAAAAAAGTGATCTTCCGCTGTTTCAGTTTCATCTGGCTCTCTCTTCCTCTCTTCCTAAAGCCAGGCTAATTATAGCCATATGTTGCACACCGTGTGTGTGGCCCAGTTTTAAGTAATTTTTGGAAAAGATTATATTGGAAATCTATTTGACAACCCATCATTAGGAGAGTGCAGTACAAGTTCTTTCAATAGTGCCCAATTCTCCTTCAACGAAACTTTTGATCCATCTCTATTGACTGGTTCAAATGGCTCTAAGCACTATGGGACTTAACATCTGAGGTTATCAGTCCCCTACATTTAGAACAACTTAAACCTAACAACATCACACACATCCATGCCCGAGGCAGGATTCGAACCTGCGACTATAGCAAAAGCGTGGTTCTGGACTAAAGCGCCTAGAACCGCTCGGCCACAGCGGCCAGCTCGATTGACTTTTATGTCGACAGGGTGTTTGTGTGAAAGGGAAGAAAACCATCTATGGCGATCGTTGTTTTAGTTCCCCCTTAAAATATTGCGGTTGTCCATCATTGGAATTGCACCTACTGTACTGCGTGCGCATATGTAAATTACTGAGAGATTACATAAATGCTTTGAGTTTACGCTGCAGAGGCTTTAAAGATGAATGTTTTCTACAGCTGATCAACTGTAGAACCATGGCATGGGTGGTCTAGACACTTTTACTGACAAGCCAGAGCCAGGATTTCCGTGTCTGTGTAGTAGCAATTAACATTTACAAGTAACTACTATGTTCTGTATCATTGCAACCTTTCAGGAGATTACACTGTAAACTGCTACAAATGTCAGCCGGTTGTGACTTAAAAATCCAGCTAAGGGACAAATAAATAACATATGAGAAAGAGTTCTACTGGTTGCTGTTTCTTCTAGGATTATCATTCGAATTTGATCGTATCTCACGTGTATCTACAGCTGAAATTGCTCAAGTTAAATCTACAGGAAATAAGGAGTAGAAACTACTAAAATTGAGCAGTTTTAACTTAAGCAGCAGGTAACAGTTTCTAACTTTGTTTAGATCGTTGACATCGAATGACCCAGAGAAAGTGCTCTTCCATCGCGAAACGCCAATTTCTAGATAATGTTACAATATGAAGTACAAAAGCATTAGAATATTGTTCCAGCTGCTTTAGAAAAACGAAACTATATACATATTGACCTACGGGCGTCGAACTATATCAATAGCGAGGCTAAGCCTGTGCTGTTGTGATTGTATTTAATTAATTCGAAGAAAAATATTATTTGAGTTTAAGTTGTGCTTCGACTGAAAAATCAAACAACAGCAATGCGGGAAAGAATAGCCTATTGGAAATATTGCTGTTCTTCACTGAAGCTACATTCGCAACAACCAATAAGATAAACTTATTTCATTGTGATTACACAATACATAATTCTAATTTTTCAACCAGAACATAATGTGTTAAGAACCACTTACGCGTTTAAAGCTTAAACTTCACTGATATTTTTACAGATACCAATAATTTCATGAGCGTGGATATTTCGAAAGTTGACCGATTAGTTTGTATCTATAGCACAATGCTTAGCGTCACCTAGTTTACAGGCAATAAATATGAGGCCTGCCCTGTTCTTTTCTGAAATCATCCATTTTCCTCTGAGTAACCACACAAATCAGTGACCGGTCGTACTACCCTAATTTGTGTATGCTCCATGCCCACTGTAAGTCCTATTTGAGATGGGTCCACTGGACACTTGAACAATTTTTCAGTCTACATTGTAGACTAATTGCACTTTCCCAGTGATCCGCCAAGAAACCAAAATCACCATCTGCCTTAGCCACGACTGAGCCCAAGTGATCATTCCATTTCACGTTCGTACAAATCGTTACAAGCAGTTATTTGTATAATTTGACTGATACTGACAGTGACTCGCTAATACTGCAGGCGTTTTGTGAAGTGCACAGTTTTACATTTCTGAACATTTTCAACATGCAGGTAGTACTTGCACCTTATTTAAATCTTATCAAGAGCTTACGGAATATACGTGCAGCTTTATTCAAACAGTACTTCATTATAGATATCTACATCATTTATAAAATGTCTGAGATTAGGCCTACAATCAGTATTGTCTTCCAGGTCATTCATATAGTACAGGAGCAGCAAAGTTACCAAAAAAATTTCCTTTGCCAAGCCTGAAGTTTCTTTTAGAAGTGTCGATGACTCTCTGTCCAAGATGGCTTGCTGCGTTCTCCCTGCCAACGCCGTATGACCTTACTTTCGTTAATAAGCGTCGGTGTGGTGGTGAGTAAAATGCTTTCCGGAAGTCAAAAGATTTTGCATCTACTTGATTGCCTTGATCAGTGGTTTTCAGGATATCGTCTGAGATAAGCACGAGTTGAGTTTCACGTGACCAATGTTTCCGGTAATCATGCTTGTTGGCATAGAGGAGGTCGTTCTGTTCGAGGTACCTCATCTACTAAATTCCACCAGTGGCTGCATACATTTCTTCATTGGACCTAAAAACATACTCCCTAACCACTGATTTGTTCAGATTAGGGAGTAGCTGGCAGCCAGAGGCAGCTAAATCTGATAAACAGTCTGTAAGTTATAATTTTTCGTTTAGCTGATTAGTTTTCCGATGTTCAGTGCACGTTCTGGACCTATAGATCGTCCTTTTGAAATACCATCTTCCTTCTAAAACCCACGTCTTATCTCATTTTTTGTCATAAAAGAGTAACAGAAAATTTTTGTAATCCTCTCCACATTATGTTTTACGCTTTGCCATACGGTAAACAATAAAAAAACCCTTTTGCAATCCCACCCAGCTGATAAAACTGATTACGTCTTTCTTTGTGCAGAGTCACCAGTTTCCATCCATTGTTTTTATTGGTGTCTCAGTCGTGCGTGAAGTGGTGGATCCGCGCTATATCAACAGAAATAATCGGCACTGAGGATCAGTTGGATTATTTTGACAACTTTCCCGACTTCGTGGAGCGATTTTGTTTTCAGGAAGCAACAGATGCTGCAAATATCTTGCACAAAGCCATCTCACAGTAAACTTTTCAAGTAAAATACGTTGCATTCTTCCTTCTAATATGTCTACGTCCTCGGTTATTTCATACCTGTTTAATCACCAGCTGCCCAGTATTGCATTCATATTGCAGTATTTCTCGATTTTTTTCGTCTGTGTTTTTGCTGCGTAGGAACCAACCACACAATAGTCGTTTTCAAGGGAATTACAACGAAGTTCTATGTTATTTCAGATAACTATTCCCTAACAGTTGGAAATAAAGAAGCAGACTCGGTATAAATAAAGCTATACCAAGCTGGTATTTAACTTAAGCGTAAGTGCGTAACGTGTACCACACATGTTTGCAAGAAATATGGCAGAAATGGCGCACAAAAGAACCGTTCACCATTATTGACATCCATCTGTCTTAGAACCCAAGAAAATATTCCGAGCACAAAAGCACTGAGGTATCTCTAACAGTATAACCTTCACCTTAGATACCGAAGACACTGAACTAGAGAAACTCAACTCGTGCCCTTCTCGCGTGACAACATCGAAGCCATGGATCTATGCCGTCAAGTGGGCACAGTATTCCTGGACAACCGAAAAGCAGAATGAGGTTTTGCAGCGGAATGTGCGCTGGTATGAAACTTCCTGGCAGATTAAAACTGTGTGCCCGACCGAGACTCGAACTCGCGACCTTTGCCTTTCGCGGGCAAGTGCTCTACCATCTTTTTATTTTTTATTTTTTTATTTTTTATTTATCTCATTTGTTCGCTTTTGTTCGTTGTAGCTGCTCGGGGTGGACGTCGTAAGACATCCGATGAAGTTCGTTGACGATTGATTAACTCAGTTTTTTTATTACAGAGGGTACGTAACCCTCTGACCGAACACGCTGAGCTACCGTGCCGGCAGCCATCTGAGCTACCGAAGCACGACTCTCGCCCGGTCCTCACAGCTATACTTCTGCCAGTATCTCGTCTCCTACCTTCCAAACTTTACAGAAGCTGTCTTGCGAACCTTGCAGAACTAGCACTCCTGAAAGAAAGGATACTGCGGAGACATGGCATTTATTCAACTCAGTACCACAGCAAAACTTTGAAGCACGACTCAAGGCCGATCCTCACAGCTTTACTTCTGCCAGTATATCGTCTCCTACGTTCCAAACTTTACAGAAGCTCTCCTGTGAAACTTGCAGAACTAGCACTCCTGAAAGAAAGGATACTGCGGAGACATGGGACTTATTCAACTCAGTACCACAGCAAAACTTCGAAGCACGACTCACGGCGGTCCTCACAGCTTTACTTCTGCCAGTACCTCGTCTCCTACCTTCCAAACTTTACAGAAGCTCTCCTGCGAACCTTGCAGAATTAGCACTCCTGAAAGAAAGGATACTGCGGAGACATGGCATTTATTCAACTCAGTACCACAGCAAAACTTGTTAACAGAAGTATAGTCAAATAGGGGATCAAATGCAAATTTCTGCTGGATTGAGGATTCAACGTATGAGTACGATAGTTCAGAGCCTCATCCAGCCATTCAGATTAATGGTTTCTGTAGTCCACTTGAGGCAATTTCGAAATGGTTACTTTGAAAAGAGCACTACTGGTTTCCTTTCCGTCTCCAATTCGTTCAAATGGTTCAAAAGGCTCTAAGCACTATGGGACTTAAGATCTGAGGTCATCAGTCCCTAGACTTAGAACTACTTAAACCTAATTAACCTAAGGACCACACACACATCCGTGCCCGAGGAAGGATTCGAACCTGCGACCGTAGCAGCAGCGCGGTTCCGGACTGAAGCGCCTAGAACTGCTCGGTCACAGCGGCCGGCTCCAGTTCGTCGTTGACGGTAAGTCAACATCTAATCTTATCTTTTTTGGTTCTGATAACATTGCAAGGCGCAGCATTTTGTGTTGGATGGGGAATCATTGACAAATATAGACGTGACGTTCCCTCAGAGACCGTGCAGTCGACATTAGACCAAACACAACGCGAAGAAAAGTCGTTCTTCCTGGGCTCCAAATGTGAATGGAATAGAAGTAACTTCTAATATGTGCTAGAAAGAGAAGTACACTCTGTCATCGCTTCACACTGGTTTAGTGTGCATGTATGTAGATGTAGATTACATGAAAACAATATTTCATTGACATTGTCGCCATCTCTATGCTAATCCGTATTCCCAGTTCTTGCAGGAGCTCGCATTTGCTGTCGTTGTGGATTAAAAGTACCATTCATCATTTCTCAGGTAGGCTGTTTTACTGATGTTATTTTTTTCACCACTGTAATTAAACATAAACGACGAGCTTCAAAAAGTAAGTGACATTTTATTATGGCAGACCGAGTAAGTTTAACTGAGTGGCTGATATACATTTCGAAGTGACCACACTTTTTTACAACTTAGTCACCAAGACTCTGCAAATAATGGTCGCAACGTTCTACCAATCGTTTGCCTGCCGTTGTGACCGACCGGTTCTAGGCACTTCAACCTAGAACCGCACGACCGCTACGGTCGCAAGTTCGAATCCTGCCTCGGGCATGGATGTGTGTAATGTCCTTATGTTAGTTAGGTTTAAGTAGTTCTAAGTTCTAGGGGACTGATGACCTCAGAAGTTAAGTCCCATAGTGCTCAGAGCCATTTGGACAAGTCGTTTAGTTGCTCGACGACAGAAATCGTTGCTTCGTCACAGAGCCGATCGAGAACCACTGTGTGAACGTGCTCGTCACCGGAAAATCTGCGATTTCTGCGAATTAGTTTCTCCATTGGCTTCTCTCGCGAGCAGCACACACGTCTATGCATCCTTTGTCAAATTGTTGTCACCACATTATTACGGCTGGATACGACACTGCATCTGGTGCATATCACCCCCAGAACTTCACAGTGAATATGTGTGCTATTTAGACTTTTGGCCCGCTAGAATCGTACTGTCGCGCTTAATTCAATTTGGGAGTACGTTTCCAGCTTCCGTGTCATTTCACTCCCACATCGTGATGCACCTGTCACTCGTACCGCAGAAGAACAATGTGTGTAGGAAACCCGGAACGTGTACTTTCTTCTGACTACGCAGCACTTTTGTTGCACAATGGTCTTAGCGCCGGACGAGGTGTGTAGCTCACTTTTTGAAGTCTCCTCGTACTTCTTAAAATACCTTACGCTGTAATAAAATATTTCGTTGAAGGAGAACTCGGGGCTGATTATGTCTACCCAGCTACAAGTGGTTTAAAATTCAAAGCACACAATGTCGCCATGCATACTTGCGAATCTGGGCCTCAAGGGAGGCGACCCAGAGATACGTCCCTGCAGTGACACCATCCTCTGTGTGGCTCAGATGGATAGAGCGTGTGCCATACAAGCAGGAAATCACGAGTTCGAGTCCTGGTCGGAGCACACATTTTCAACTGTCCCCGTTGACGTATATCAACGCCTGTATGCAGCTAGGGGTATTCATTTCATTGTAATTTCATTGGCACAAGAAGTAAAAGAAGAAGGTGAAAAGTGATAAGAGTGAAAAATTCAGGGTGATTACCTTTGCTCTATATCGTATATTTGCACTAAATAGTTTCCGCTACCACCCAACATGGCTCCGAGCAACCGTCACCACCACATGCGAAGATCACTTGGCTATGGCCCAAACTAAAGGAATTTCCGGACGACGGGGATACATGGAGGATGAAAACTGCTACTGGCCAATCTACGCATGGAAAATTTAAGAAAGTGTCAGTATGAATCTTCCATACTGCAGGAGGATGTAGTCCGCTCTGAAACTTTTTGACGGTTGAAGGCTATGTGGCACACGGCGGAACAAAATCGAGAGGCCATCTCCCAGCTTGTGACTCAACCATTTCTGCGCTGTATGCTTTGTACCAAGGGTGCTTATTTGAAGACAGCAAAGTGAGACAGAAGTACTGGCAAGTGAGAAGATGTAAACACAGGTAGAGTCGTACCTGGATAGCTCTTTAGGTGACCGCGAAAGGGGAAGTTAAGGGTTTGCACCTGTGTCCGGCACAAAGATAAAGGCTTTCTTGGATGATAGTGCACAGCATAGTTCCTTGGATGCAGAATCATCGGCAAGCTTAAAAATTACTTCAGGTATCCCTTCAGCAAGGCTGCTGTGTTGCGTGGTAATAGTACCCTCAGATTTTTTTGCAGATGTTTCAGGTATCTGTAACAAACGATACTGCGGAAATGCTGTCTACGAAGGTGACTGCTCACAGAAACATCTGTGCGTCTGATGCTAGGATATTGGTCAAGTGTGTGAAGTACCAAGTAGGACTGACATGAGATACTGAACATATACAGAGAAGGGCAGCACGAATGATCATAGGCTTGTCTGACTCAGGAGTGAGTGAATGAAATCCTACTTACGAATTGTAAAGAAACAGTATTAAGTAATAATCTAGAGACATCATTCAACAACCGACGTGTCGCTCCCGTAGGGACCGTGACGACGGGATCAGACGAATCGCAACACGCACAGAACCATTTAAGCACTCGTTCTTTCCGCGTTCCTCACATGATTGTATAAGAGACGCTACTGCCACATTTGGTACCGTTATAGTCTAACCGATAGTCACAGCTTTGCTATTGCAAGTAATTCACCTTTACTGTGATAGGACAACGATGAATGAACTCACTGCATGAGTAGAGAATAAGTTCCTTGACTCGGTTTAAATTTATGTGTGGTTGACTTACTGGTCAGTCTGTTATGCAGATCTAGGGCATTTTTATTTCAGGCATAGTTAGCAGCAGCTGAGTTTTTTAGAGAATGAGATCTGTATTTGTGAATCTGGAAGAAACTATCAGGAATACTTTATTAGAGAGCTGGAAACTCGTTTATAACACTACCTTGTTCCTTATACTAATGGAAAAGTTTTTGGAAGAACTTTAAAGGCACGCTTGTAATTTTTGTAATGAGAGAATTTTATATTTGTTAGAGTCTTCTTACGTGTTTTTGTCAATTATCAGAGTTTGATTTCTCAAAAACGATTTTCTTTCAAGTAAAATCCACCTCCATGATGTATAGTAAAGTGTAGAACATTTTATCAAGTTTGCATTGCACCTTACGCCGCACCAACTCAGTGATTGTTTCTGACAAGCAAAATAAAAGAAATTAGTAGTGAGTAGTTTATTTTTATTTAGCTACTGCATCTGCTGACTTGTATTTGCTTTCTAGACCGTCAGTACATCAGAAGTACATCAGATACAAAACAGCATGCTGAGCAAACGATAAGTTACTTTCCAGAATGAGATTTTCACTCTGCAGCAGAGTGTGCGCTGGTATGAAACTTCGTGGCAGATTAAAACTGTGTGACGGGCCGCGACTCTAAGTCGGGACCTTTGCCTTTGGCGGACAAGTGCTCTGCCAACTTTTTTTTTTTAATCTCATTTTTTTCGCTGTTGATCATTGTATCTACTCGGGGCGGACGTCGTAAGACATCCGATAAAGTTCGTTGATCACCGATTAACTCAGTCTTTTATTACACGCTGAGCTACCGTGCCGGCTTCAACTGAGCTACGCAAGCACGACTCACGTCCCCGTCCTCACAGCTCTACTTCTGCCAACCAGGAGAGCTTCTGTAAAGTTGAAAGGTAGGAGACGAGGTACTGGCAGAAGTAGAGATGTGAGAACAGGGCGTGAGTCGTGCTTGGATAGCTCAGTTGGTAGAGCACTTGCCCGCGAAAGGCAAAGGTCTTGAGTTCGAGTCTCGCCCTAGCACACAGTTTTAATCCGTCAGGAAGTTTCGATAAGTCACTTTTATTTCAGGACATATGTTACCGTCCCACTGGCATTTGATTAGATTCATTTGCTGTGTTTCATACCTTGCATTTCATGAAATTGAAAGGTTTGAAACGTCCCCTTTGAAAAATTTTACACGACTGGTCTATGTGAAACGTCCTCTTTGAACAATTATACACGAATGTGCTTAAACTGACACACAATATTTTTTTGCGCAACGCAATCTGACTTTCAAAAATCCCTACGACGAATGGCCCTGACTAACATTAACCTATACCTTTCATAAATCACTTACCTCACCAAAAATCTTCGTTACTCGAACTACTGCAATACAGCGAGCGCCGCTACTGCCAGCTAACTAAAAGATTCAAACTACGGAAGTCACTAACTACTTATAGGTATAGTTAGCAAATGAAAGATTTTAATAGAGAACAAACAGTGTATTTACCTTAATAGACAAAATATATGTATCAGTTCATGACACCAATTCTTACAAATTTCAAAACTCCGCCATCTCTCACCCCACGTCCACCACTGCTGGCGGCTCACCTCCAACTGCCCAACGCTACGCGCTGTTAGCATCCAGCTGCCGCTGCCCAACACTACAATGGCAGACAACAATGCAAACCAGCCACAGACCTGCACACGGCACAGCCAGTGATTTTTATACAGAGCGCTATCTGGAGTTAACCAATAAAAATACCTAAACAACCTACTTACAGGTTTGTTTCACGACATTTGAAATCAATGTATTCAGTCGTCTCACAAAGAGGCAACAGTTTTCATAGAAATCTTACACACTCTTACCATATAACAGTTGGAATGACTCTAGCACCCCTAGCGGCGAGAAAGCCAGCCGAAAGATCAATATTTCTTTTTAATTATTTTCCTACATACTTAGCGAAATAGTTACTATAATTTGCGCTCCAAACATTAGAAAATTATCAAGGGACGCGAACTATCGTGAATTAAGTGTAGAAGCAATCGAATCTCACTGATCCAGTGAGTTGAGATGCAACTTACTGATGAAGAAATTCTTTGGAATCCATACATCTTATAAAAATGGATGTATATATCACTGTGTGGATAAGAACCACCTACCTATCGTAGATTAGGAGATACGACGTCATAAACACAGAGGTGCTTGAAAAACTTCCGGATCATACATGACGTTTAGATTTATTACTCATTTCCAACTAACTCAATTGGCAATATATTTCGCTGACAGTCATCACATATGCCGTTGAGTGTGCCTACACGAATATATCATTACGCGACACTTAGTTCGAGAGATACGATGTCCTAAACACTGAGAAGCGGGAAAAAATACGTTTACACTTTACTATTACGACGTTCCTGCAGTCGAGTCTAGGAAATCCCTGACACCTGGCAGCGCTTTTGTCAACTTTCAACTTCGAAGCGCAAACGGCTGTAGGCAAAAACAGCAGCCGTCTAAAGTTCTATGAAGAGGCCTTGCTTTGAGACTTTTACAAAATCGCTTTATATCTCTTGGACATGTAACTATAAATATTGTTTATAATCAAGTTCTCTGTTAAATAAACATTACAGAGAAATTGTATTTTGCATACTATGTTTCTAAAGTTGGATGCTGCACTTATGCATTTGAAAGTTATACATTTCTCTTTGTACGACTGTTACGTAATATCCAAGGTGGCGAATGCTTGGAAATTAATTATTGTTCGTTGTTACTCTGTAAGATGGTCATATCATTTTGGTTTTAGTATGTTACTGATGTGCACGTCAGAGAGACAGCAATTTACGTTGCTGTTAAGCTATTTTTGGTCTTGTCGTGGCAAAGTCCTTGCCTCTGCGCAGTCTAATACATTCTTAGTTGAAGCGTGGTAGGTGATGGACGTATTCATTAGTACTATGTTGACTTGTGCTTATATCTGTTAGATGAAAGATTGGTTGTAAAGGATAACAAGGATGAATAAGATGTGTATATTGTTGTTGTTGTTGTTGTTGTCTTCAGTCCTGAGACTGGTTTGATGCAGCTCTCCATGCTACTCTATCCTGTGCAAGCTGCTTCATCTCCCAGTACCTACTGCAACCTACATCCTTCTGAATCTGCTTAGTGTACTCATCTCTCGGTCTCCCTCTACGATTTTTACCCTCCAAGCTGCCCTCTAACGCTAAATTTGTGATCCCTTGATGCCTCAAAACATGTCCTACCAACCTATCCCTTCTTCTAGTCAAGTTGTGCCACAAACTTCTCTTCTCCCCAATCCTATTCAATACCTCCTCATTAGTTACGTGATCTATCCACCTTATCTTCAGTATTCTTCTGTAGCACCACATTTCGAAAGCTTCTATTCTCTTCTTGTCCAAACTAGTTATCGTCCATGTTTCACTTCCATACATGGCTACACTCCAAACAAATACTTTCAGAAACGACTTCCTGATACATAAATCTATATTCGATGTTAACCAATTTCTCTTCTTCAGAAACGCTTTCCTTGCCATTGCCAGTCTACATTTTATATCCTCTCTACTTCGACCATCATCAGTTATTTTACTTCCTAAATAGCAAAACTCCTTTACTACTTTAAGTGTCTCATTTCCTAATCTAATTCCCTCACCATCACCCGATTTAATTTGACTACATTCCATTATCATCGTTTTGCTTTTGTTGATGTTCATCTTATATCCTCCTCTCAAGACACTGTCCATTCCGTTCAACTGCTCTTCCAAGTCCTTTGCCGTCTCTGACAGAATTACAATGTCATCGGCGAACCTCAAAGTTTTTACTTCGTCTCCATGAATTTTAATACCTACTCCAAATTTTTTTTTTTGTTTCCTTTACTGCTTGCTCAATATACAGATTGAATAACATCGGGGAGAGGCTACAACCCTGTCTCACTCCTTTCCCAACCACTGCTTCCCTTTCATGTCCCTCGACTCTTATAACTGCCATCTGGTTTCTGAATAGCCTCTCGCTCCCTGTATTTTACCCCTGCCACCTTTAGAATTTGAAAAAGAGTATTCCAGTCAACATTGTCAAAAGCTTTCTCTAAGTCTACAAATGCTAGAAACGTAGGTTTGCCTTTTCTTAATCTTTCTTCTAAGATAAGTCGTAAGGTCAGTATTGCCTCACGTGTTCCAACATTTCGACGGAATCCAAACTGATCCTCCCCGAGGTCCGCATCTACCAGTTTTTCCATTCGTCTGTAAAGAATTCGCGTTAGTATTTTGCAGCTGTGACTTATTAAACTGATAGTTCGGTAATTTTCACATCTGTCAGCACCTGCTTTCTTTGGGATTGGAATTATTATATTCTTCTTGAAGTCTGAGGGTATTTCGCCTGTCTCATACATCTTGCTCACCAGCTGGTAGAGTTTTGTCATGACTGGCTCTCCCAAGGCCGTCAGTAGTTCTAATGGAATGTTGTCTACTCTGGGGGCCTTGTTTCGACTCAGGTCTTTCAGTGCTCTGTCAAACTCTTCACGCAGTATCGTATCTCCCATTTTGTCTTCATCTACATCCTCTTCCAATTCCATAATATTGTCCTCAAGTACATCACCCTTGTATAAACCTTCTATATACTCCTTCCACATTTCTGCCTTCCTTTCTTTGCTTAGAACTGGGTTGCCATCTGAGCTCTTGATATTCTCTTCTCTCCAAAGGTCTTTTTAATTTTCCTGTAGGCAGTATCTATCTTACCCCTAGTGAGATAAGCTTCTACATCCTTACATTTGTCCTCTAGCCATCCCTGTTTAGCCATTTTGCACTTCCTGTCGATCTCATTTTTGAGACGTCTGTATTCCTTTTTACCTGCTTCATTTACTGCATTTTTATATTTTCTCCTTTCATCAATTAAATTCAATATTTCTTCTGTTACCCAAGGATTTCTAGCAGCCCTCGTCTTTTTACCTACTTTATCCTCTGCTGCCTTCACTACTTCATCCCTCAGAGCTACCCATTCTTCTTCTACTGTATTTCTTTCCCCTATTCCTGTCAATTGTCCCCTTATGCTTTCCCTGAAACTCTGTACAACCTCTGGTTCTTTCAGTTTATCCAGGTCCCATCTCCTTAATTTCCCACATTTTTGCAGCTTCTTCAGCTTTAATCTACAGGTCATAACCAATAGATTGTGGTCCGAGTCCACATCTGCCCCTGGAAATGTCTTACAACTTAAAACCTGGTTCCCAAATCTCTGTCTTACCATTATATGAACTATTTGGTACCTTTTAGTATCTCCAGGGTTCTTCCACGTATACAACCTTCTTTCATGATTCTTAAACCAAGTGTTAGCTATGATTAAGTTGTGCTCTGTGCAAAATTCTACTAGGCGGCTTCCTCTTTCATTTCTTAGCCCCAATCCATATTCACCTACTATGTTTCCTTCTCTCCCTTTTCCTACACTCGAATTCCAGTCACCCATTACTATTAAATTTTCGTCTCCCTTCACTATCTGAACAATTTCTTTTATTTCATCGTACATTTCTTCAATTTCTTCGTCATCTGCAGAGCCAGTTGGCATATAAACTTGTACTACTGTAGTAGGTGTGGGCTTCGTATCTATCTTGACCACAATAATGCGTTCACTATGCTGTTTGTAGTAGCTTACCCGCATTCCTATTTTCCTATTCATTATTAAACCTACTCCTGCATTACCCCTATTTGATTTTGTGTTTATAACCCTGTATTCACCTGACCAGAAGTCTTGTACCTCCTGCCACCGAACTTCACTAATCCCCACTATATCTAACTTTAACCTATCCATTTCCCTTTTTAAATTTTCTAACCTACCTGCCCGATTAAGGGATCTGACATTCCACGCTCCGATCCGTAGAACGCCAGTTTTCTTTCTCCTGATTACGACATCCTCCTGAGTAGTCCCCGCCCGGAGATCCGAATGGGGGACTATTTTACCTCAGGAATATTTTACCCAAGAGGATGCCATCATCATGTAATCATACAGTAAAGCTGCATGTCCTCGGGAAAAATTACGGCTGTAGTTTCCCCTTGCTTTCAGCCGTTCGCAGTACCAGCACAGCAAGGCCATTTTGGTTAATGTTGCAAGGCCAGATCAGTCAATCATCCAGACTGTTGCCCCTGCAACTACTGAAAAGGCTGCTGCCCCTCTTCAGGAACCACATGTTTGTCTGGCCTCTCAACAGATACCCCTCCGTTGTGGTTGCACCTACGGTACGGCCATCTGTATCGCTGAGGCACGCAAGCCTCCCCACCAACGGCAAGGTCCATGGTTCATGGGGGGGATGTGTATGTTATAAAGTAAAAAGGATAGAAATTTTGAATGATGTTATTATTTTGGAAGAAAAGAATTTTGACGTAAGACAGCAGCACTGTGCAGTTAGGGATGGTTATTGTCAGCTAGCTAACTTGTTCAGAGCTGAGAAAGACAACCCACTTCCCTGAGTCATGCATTAAAATATTAGTTCATTAAGCTTTTTGGTTTTACAGCAATTCTTTGTTAACACTGTACCCTTTTAAAATAATTATTCACTTTGTTAAGCATAGTATTGTTGAAATGTATGCTGTGTGTGAATATCACGCGGAGTTTTACTCTTTTTTGAAAACATACTTCAGTCTAAAATCGTTGTCTTGGAATATCATTTCATAGGAATAGTTACTCTCTCCACCCCAATTTTTATTATTAAGCTTTTTTTGGAGAAATCTGCAACGATGTTGTAAAAATGCGAGGTAAGTGGAAATTTTGATTGGTGCCAGATAATTGTTTTACTTCAGTTTTCATTTAACATAAAGGCAAATTGCATTCAGACGGCTTACAATTCAGTTCAGATTAGGTTCTGTTTAGTCAAAGATTAGCATACCATTTTAAGTATGATAACAGACTTTTATAGAGTGGGAAGTAAAGTTGGACTAAATTCCATGCAGAAACAATACAAAGTGGTGGGGTTACTACAATACAAACACAATTTATTTTCTGTTTTCGTTTCTAATAGGAAATTGGCAAAATGAATCCCGGAACAATCCCGTGTTTGCCAGCTAGTATGTTAATAATTGTAACTTACCCAGATGAAAGCAAAAGAATATAGAAATATAGTTCATGCATGAGAAGCATATATTTCTGTTGTTGTCTGTTCTAATTACGGCAGGCGTTTTCCTTGACATGTAACACTTTTGTATGGAGTGTAATGTTTGGCTTTTCACTTTTTAAGACACGAATATTTTAGTAAATTTAATTACTTTTGCTTCAAAAGTGAATGTTGAAGAGTCTTGCTGTTTGTGGCGCAAATGTAGCAACAATTGTGGACTTTGTGTTCTCTGTGCTGGGAAAAAGTTTTATTACTTCAGATGTTTTATTATGGCGTCTATGTGATTTGACCCTGCACTAGAGTTTTCACGGGTTATTTGATACGTTAAATAATATAGATTTTGCATTCTACACCAGTTTCCTATGTTTCATATTCACTGGTTTAGCTGGACGCGTAGTGAAGAAAACTTTACGTTGCTGAATAGATATAGGAGGTACTTCTGAATAAAAGTATGGTCTTCGGCTATTTAGTCGGCATAGTTTTGTTCTCAAAAGAAAACAACATTCTTCAGTAAATAATTTTGGCTCACAAGAGAATCTTTAATAAATTGCTCTGTAATGTATGTTTTCATAGCCCCCAGTGTCCATAGGAAACTAAAGAAAGACAAATGTGGCGTAGTGCCAATTTTTGTCACACTACTTACGCTCCCTATTGTAAAACGGTATTACAAATGAATATACACTACACTATTCGTAATCGTCCGATACCGTATTAAGAACTTTTCATTTTTATCCGCTGAAAGCGCTTCTGTCGCAGTGTATAAAGAAAATGGGCAGGAATTTCGTGATTTCAGCACCGTGCTAAATAATAAACGCTGGGTTGTTTGCAACGGCCCGCTTACAGGTGACTTGAAAATCAGACAACATGTGGCGTAACCAAGCGAAGTTGCTTCGAGTTAAAATAGCTTCGAGTTAAAATAGCACATTACACAACTGAGAGTAACTATGTGGCTACTACATACAATTGCGTCGAACGTTTCAAATTATGTCTTCGCATCACAACGAGAATCAATACATTTGAGAAAATTCATTTTCTTTCACATCTGTATTTCTCTCTTGCGTAGACTAACACCACGTACATTGTAAGTCATCACTACTACGGCCTATTTCCCATTTGGACTATTTATTTGAGCAACTGGCATTCTCTTGCGGCACATCCCAACGTGGCACCGCGCTGCGTCGTTGTCAGACTCATAGGTATATGCGCTGGGACGCAGTCCACATTGAAGGGATTTGCATAAGACGGCTATAGATTCATTTTCCACTTGCGCTGAGTATCTGTGTAGTGGGATCGAAAGAAATGGAACGTATCGATAAAAACGAAATGAAAACAGCTCTGAAACAACTCAACAACTGAAAGGCGCCATAGAAGATCATATCACGAGCGAGATCCTAAAAATTAGAGAGGCGATACTTGAAGATGCACTCCTAATTCTGTTAAATAAATGACTCGAGGAAGGGAAAAATGTCTCCTGCATTTTACATGTTTCAAAATTCTGGTAACTTCTGTCCGATCGTCATGTCCACTGTTTCAGATTTTTTTAGGTCCGTTTTATCCTTTTGACACGGAACTTTTAGTTACACGACAATACAATGCGGTGAGCGTGACCTCAGTTAAGGTGAGATCAGACCCCAAATTAAAAAAAAAAATCTTTTTTTTCCGCTTTATAAGTATTTAGACGTTCCGGGACATATTGGTTCACGATTTTTGAAAGAATTCCGTTTAAATGTATTTTTAATGTTTTTAATATATTTTTTAACATTTTCTTGACATATCTCGATGTCTACATAGATTGTGTCGTTCTCTCAGATCTGCTTTATAAGTATTTAGACATTCCGGGACACGTTGGTTCACGATTTGTGAAAGAATTCCGTTTAAATGTATTTTAATGTTTTTAATATATTTTTTTTAACATTTTCTTGACATATCGCGATGTCTACATAGATTTTGTCGTTCTCTCAGATCTGTATTCAAATCTCAGAAGCTACATGTCCTGAAGGCTGTGGTTTTTCTTCTTTCTCTTTGGGATACTTTACCATGTGTTGACTGTACTGATTATTTAATATTCTTTGCCCATACACTTGTATATCTTTGAAAATAAAGGAAACATTTACATGTGTGGAACATGCTGAATTGACACAAAGTAATAGCTGTTGGCACTCCTCCCAGTGCATCGAAATGAAAATTGCAAGCTTTGGGTTGAGCCGCAGCAACGTTAGCTTTGAAAAGCGCGCCGCAGAGCGTAGCGTGAAGCAGTCGCCCTCCGTTTTCTGGCGGTGGCGCCGTTGTCGCAATTGAAGGCTTCGGTGTCTCCCTCTAGCGGGAAAGGGGAAAAGTGGGTTGTTCGCGAGGGTTTAACAAGTGGCTGTATGGGCTCTCGTGGAGAGTTGGCAGTCGGGTCATCAAGAAGAAGCGAGTTCTCTGCCGATGCTAGAGGGACAGCACGCAGACCGCGGCATCAGCGTAAGCGACGCGAGCAGCGGCTCCGTGGCATGGGGCGTTAACTGTTCGTCGCGAAAGGAATCTTCCTGACCCTGGGTCCGCAAGGGGCCGTATGCTGTCACCCGGCGAGGAGGTTCTGAAAATCGGTGCGCTTTCCTGCCTACGTTGAAACGGCTGACGGCTCGGCGGAGTATTTGTAGGTGCTGCGTTGGTTCACTCCTGGGAGTCGTGACGCACCAGAAGTTGAGTATTGATTGTTAACAGATTTTATGAAGTTAAATTGAATTCAATTTACTTATTCTTATTAATTATCCCAGCCGTATATTTTGGGCGTTTCCCGCCATTCATTCTCGTCTGCCAACCCGCGGGAAGTTGGTAATATTAGAAAGGGTGGTCCGTTTGTCCCCTTTTGAGGACGAAAGGGGGGGAGGTGGAGTCAGAATAAATCTGTGGTTCGGATTGCTTCTTTCCCCTCCCAGCTTTCCTAAGGGTTATTCGACTGTTAGCCTCTGCCATGTCTGTGAAAGTCTAAGGCACCATTGGCTGTACTGTTTAAAATGCAAGGCACTAAGACCTCATCCATTCTCTCGCCTGTCGTAACTAGTACTACTAGACTCACGTGTGAAAGGTACTCTGGGAAAGAAGAAAAATTACTTTTGCCTCGTGGTAAGAACTAATCACGTGCATAATGAATTCCTGCTCATCTGTAAGCTGTAACTTAGGTAAATTTGTATTTATTTACATTTGGCTATAATCAAGCAAGGTAGTGTATTTTTTATATTGCTTCTAGTCAGCAAAAACTTTTGTGTTTTTTCCAATTCAGTACTCTTTAAGTTTTTTACTCAACGTGCTTGTGTGTTTAATAAAGATAGTTCGTAATTAGGGTGTTTTCCTGCCATGCAAAAGTTTGCCGTTTCATTATGTGTAGAAATTAGTGCCTTGAAATGAGAACGTTGTAAAATTTCGCAAGTCCTACCTTGCGAGCGTGTGTGTTTGCCTTAAGTTAACTGGCAGAAATTTGTAAAATTTGTTTTTTATATATTTTCGAAATGTTTGTTATTAACTGTGAGCGTGTGACGCTGTTGTGGGCGGGCGTAGCTACAGCTGTTGTAACCAAATGCGAAATTTGTCTGCCCAAAAGTGAAGTCATACATTCAAATTGTATACATTTATTAATGTAGTGAAATTCGCCTGTAATTTAGCTGAGCTTGAAATATTATATATCGTATACGTTAAATTGCTTGCCAGTACTTGCCTTTTACTGGAGTGAAATTTTTTTATCATAATATAATAATTTTAGAGCCCTTTCCTATCGTAAATTGTGACTTATTCGTTAAATGACGGATTTTTTTTAATATCGTTAAGTCTTGCACCAAATTTGAATTAAGAGTATTACTGAAAATTGTGTGTAATTTCACCAGTTATTCCTTGGCACCTACTTCCACTTTACATTTTGTGTATTAATTGTGATTCATAACCTTTGGTGAACCAGTAGTAATTTTACGCTTCAAGTGTGAAGGAGATGCGTTACCTGTTCATGAACGCAGTGGTGTGGATATAATAATAGATTTGAATGTTTTAACAGCAGTGTTGAAAGAGACTTTAGCATGCAAGTTATGTGGTGGAGAAATAGTGCTTTCAGAAGATGTGACTGCTAGGAATGGAATAATGTGTAAAGTTAAAATTATAAGAAAAATTATGGTGTTGAAGAATCATTTCTAACTTACGCCAAATGCTCAAACAATGAACTATATGAAGCCAATGTGCGGTTAGTCTATGGGCTTAGGTGTATTGGGAAAAATTGTAGCAGTGGTAAACTACTTTACGCTCTCCTGAATCTACCAAACCCTCCCACACAAAATGAGAAGCGCACAGAAATTATTCGCAACTACACAGACTCTGTTGCAACAGAATCCATGAAAATTGCCGCTGTAGAAGCAGTCAGTGATAATGATGGTTTAACAGACATTATTGTAGCATTTGATGGGTCATGGCAAAAGAGGGGCCACAATTCCTGATACGGATTTACTACAGCAGTAAGTGTTGATACTGGTAATGTTCTAGACTTCGAAGTTCTTGCCAAATATTGCCAGAGTTGCACCTGAGTTGGTGATAATGAGGAGAAAAAGAGTGTCCATAGGCCTTTGTGTACAAAGAACTATAAGGGATCAAGTGGTAGTATGGAGGTAATCCGCACCATTTCTTTCCCAGTTTGTCTGTGTTGTTCATTGGGGCAGTAGGGGCTTGGTGTGGTTCTTCATCCCTCTACTTAGATTTTTAGTCAGTGATGCTAGAGTCAAATCCATAGTATAAGGGATGAAGTAGTAGCATGATGGTCGCAGCAGCTATGGCTATTTTTCATCGATCACAATCAGAGGGCGATGCATGAAATATCTGGGAGATGGAGATTGCAAATCCTTCAACACTGTTTTAAAAAGCGCACCCTACGATGAACCTATTACAAAACTTGTATATGTGTAGGCCATGGAATGGATCGGAGCCCGCTTTCGGCAGCTGAAAAAGAAACTTGGCACCACCAAATTGTCAGATGCTAAAAGAATATAGTACGCTGGAACGCTTTCTGATAAAGTTATTGATGAATTTCAGGAATACTATGGCTACGCTATAAGAGAAAACACACATGATTTGGGAAGCGTGAAAAGAACAGTGTGGGCAATATGCTTCCACAGGGTATCCACAGGCCCTAACCCTGTACATAGGTTGTGCCTACCTGCACCAGATACATGGCGCAAGTTTAGAAAAGCAGAGGCAGCAGGAAAAATAGATACATTTAAACATAAACATTCAGTACCTGAAGCAGTAATGGAGGCCATTAAGCCTATATTCAGAGACTTAGTATATCCATACTTGCTAAAGAAATACCTCCATGGTAAGACACAGAATGAGGCATTTAACAATATTGTGTTGACACGGATTACAAAAAATGTGTTTGTAGGCTTAAAAACTTTAAGATTAGGTGTGTTTGATACACTTATTTCTTTCAGTTATAGGAATTATGGGAGATTAAAAGTCCTGTATCAGCTGGGAATAAATATAGGGCAGAATACAGCAAATACATTGGAAGCCATGGACCGATAAAGAGTACGTAAAGTTGAAATTTCTGCTCAGCAAATGACCAAGGAGGCAAGAAAGAAGAGAAGGACGAAGAATTTAGGTCAAGAAGAAGGATCAGATTACAAAGCTGGCTGCCTTTAGGCAGTTTTTTCTTTTTTTCTTTTTCTTTTTCTTTTTAAAGGAAGAAAGGTGTCTTTCTATAGACTTCTTTCTTAAACTTGAATTTTCTCAAAACTCTGGATTGTTTATGTAGAGGAGATGATTATATGGGTCTACAACCAGTGTTTTGAGAGTTATATAACTGGAGCTGTGTTGTAAAAAACACAATAATTTGTTCAGATAAACAGGCATATTTATAAAAAAAACTGTATCTCAGTTTCCACTAGGTCTACTTTTTCCATTCTAGATCACTGAACCAAATACATTCAGATAACAGTTGTTAAAAATTTGGTGGCGATATCTTCAAAAGCTTTATAAAAAATGGGTTAAAAGTTGAAAGAATTTATCATTGACGGAATTTTTAGAATTTTAGCCTCGTAGTTTCTTATCTGAAAAAAATGGCTCTGATCACTATGGGACTTAACATCTGAGGTCATCAATCCCCTATAACTTAGAACTACTTAAGCCTAACCAACCTAAGGACATCATACACATCCATGCCCGAGACAGGATTCGAACCTGCGACCGTAGCGGTCGCGCGGTTCCAGACTGAAGCGCCTAGAACCGCTTGGCCACTCCGGCCGGCGTTCCTTAGCTGACATTTCAGACTTGAGAATCTCCTCCGATTGTCGTGTACGCAATGTTTTCTTTATTACAATTTACGCTAGCTGACAGAACTTTAAGTGTTCCGAAACCTGCCATGTACACAATATAAGATTGTGGATTACGCAAGTGTCGTGCGGTTTCTTCAATTTACAAAACAGACTTATACAGTTGCGGCTGCCCCATAAGAAGAACTCTTTGTCATAGAGAAATGTACGGAGTATAACATACCACTTTAAGTAGCCCTCATGGACCACAGTAAATCCTGGGAAGTATAGAGGGCGAAGAAAAACCCCGAAATAACTACAGATAGACCAGATTAAGCCTGTACATTTACGAGAATTCCACTCTCCTTTTGAAAATAAAGGAACACTGTATCAGTGGAAAGTTATTTAATTTGGCTCTGGAGGATATGTTCATGCACGTATCCTGAGGACAGAAAGATATTGACACAGCGACACAAACTTTAAGTAGGCTGTTTAGGTTTTTTTTTATTGGTAAAGCCGCCGCCACGTAGCGCTCTGTACGAAAATCACTGGCTGTGCCGTGTGCAGTCTGTGGCTGGTTTGCATTTTTGTCTGCCATTGTAGTGTTGGGCAGCGGCAGCTGGAGGTGAACAGCGCGTGGCGTTGCGCAGTTGGAGGTGATCCACCAGCATTGGTTGATGTGGGGAGAGAGATCGAGGAGTTTTAAAATTTGTAAGACTGGATGTCATGAACGGATATATATATTATGACTATTAAGGTAAATACATTGTTTGTTCTCTATTAAAAATTTTCATTTGCTAACTGTGCCTATCAGTAGTTAGTGACTTCCGTAATTTGAATCTTTTAGTTAGCTGGCAGTAGTGGCCCTCGCTGTATTGCAGTAGTTCGAGTAACGAAGATTTTTGTAAGGTAAGTGATTTGTGAAACATATAGTTCAATGTTAGTGAGGGCCATTCTTTTGTAGGGATTATTGAAAGTCAGACTGCGTTGCGCTAAAATTGTTGTGTGTCAGTTTAAGCACAGTCCAGTATAATTTTTTTAAGGGGACGTTTCATATGTCTACCCTTAGCCGAGGATACCTCACTGGAATCTTCTGATTTTTTTCTTGTAGTTTGTGTAATTAGTGTAGCTTTTGTTTATTGCTAGAGCGTAATCATAGAGAGAATTTCCTTTGCAGTTGCAGTCTTTCATTGTTGTACAGTAAAACAGTTGTGGCATGCATGTAGTTTTGCACGAAGTATTTCGCAGCTGCGCTTGCAATTAACTAAATATTTATTCAGTGCTATGTTAATGTGTTCTCTTATTTTTGCTCTTCAAATTGTGCTTTTGTGTGTTATCGTGTGAAATATTGTGACAATAATGGCGTGTGAAAAACGTAACACTAGGCTCCAAAGTAACTGAGAAATAATAGTGACGACGAGCGTCGCTTATCAGCACCACTGTGTAGTGAATTAACAGACATTCGAAGTAGTAATTTGGTAACTAAGCATAGGGAAATGGAGCGGGCGTCAAATAATGGTGTAGACAGTGAAACAGGTAGTGAACAGGGAAGCATTATCGATCGATCGGTCGGCAACAGCTCGCCTCAGGAATCCGAAATGACAGATCACAATATTGCAAATACTGTAGACTTAGGTTTTGGGTCCTCGCCGTTTCCTCAAATGAGTCAAGACACATTTTCTGCCTGTCAAAATGTGAATGTTGTCGGTGAAAATGCACTGACAAAAAGCATAGAGAAACAGATTCCAGACACTAATACATTATTATTGCAATTAATGCAACAAATGGAACAGAATCAAAAACAAATGGGACAAAATCTTCAAAAGTTAGACACCACGCTTAAACAAACACGTGAAGATTTAACTAATGAGTTACATAACATTGAATCGAAATATCAAAAAGTCTGTAATGACGTAAAAACACAAATTTGTGAGCATTTTCAACCTATTTTTTCGCGGCATGAAAATGCATTACAGAATCACGAAGCAGCCATAAAAGAACTGCAAACTACTGTTCATGAAAATCATGAGACCTTGCAAGCTAAAATTGACTCAGTTGCATCTACCGATTCGGTTACGCAACTTGCAAAAACTCAGGAAAACTTAAAGGACACAGTAGATACGATTTCAACACAAATGGACACTCTGAAACTTTGTTCAGAAAAACACACAGAGGAAATAATTTCGCTATCGGATGAAGTAGCCGAACTTTCAGATTAGTTCACTAACTTATCTACAAAGGTAGATGATGATCTGAATGACACAAAACCTGTAGCCTTGACTGACACTGAAGAGTATGAACAAATTAGAAAATACAAACAGAATCAAAATCAAATCAACACACAGTACAAAAGAGAAATGCGGGAAGTACAAGATCAGTTGGCTCAAGCAATACAAGAATTACATATTTCAGAGGACACACGCGCTCCAGTACGGGAAGAGGGACATAGAAATACAGAACAACTACAAAATAATAACACAGGACACTTCGGAAATTATGAAAGAAATTGGCAAGGTACACCGAATTTTGAGATGGAACCGCCGAAACGACGTAACAATGACCGACATGCGACTCACCGACATGATGATTTTGACTATATGCTGTTCATTACTACAAGTAAATTCAAAACATTTAAGAATTCTGGCAACGACATTCATCCACAAGCGTGGCTTCATCAATTCTCTCATTGTTTTCCTCCCAACTGGTCATTGGAGCACAGGTTAGAATTTATGTGTGGCTACTTAGAGAATGAACCAGATTTAAGAATGCGATCGGTCATTCACGATTGCCAAAGTGAAGGAGAATTTTACCATTCCTTCCTCTCAGCATATTGGTCTCAAGCTACACGAGATCGAGTAAAACATAGCATCATAATGATGAAACATTTCGAACAATCTGAATTCTCCAGTCTTGTGAAATATTTTGAAGACATGTTGCACAAGAATCAGTACCTGTCAAACCCATACAGCCCCTCAGAACTCATCCGCATTTACTTAATCAAATTGCCTGAACATTTAGGGCATATTATTTTGGCAGGACGTTGCAAAGATGACATTCAAGCTTTTAAGGGATTCTTACAAGAATTAGAAATTGACACAGACCGTGGCCGGATACGAAAACAGGAAAACAATCACTACAGGCCACATCCGTCACAATTCCGTGACGACAGAAACAATAACTGGACACGACATGTCTATTCTTACAACGCAAATCGTGACCAAAACAGACACCACCTGTATGACAACCGTTGGCAAAGTAGTAATAATTACGGGGAAAGGTCGCACCTCCGCGGTAATGACTATCGCAGAGACTGCCATAGAAACAGACAATATGGGAATCAAAACAATTATTATCACGGGAGACAGAATAATTTCAGAGGCAACGGTCCACTGTGCAGTGATAATTGAGGGAGGAATTCTCCACCACCTGACCGACAAGAAAGAAACTATGGAATCTACCGACATGACGACAGACGATATGATCGTAACGACAGACCTGAATTGCAGCAGAACTGGCGGGATTCAAACAGAGCAGGGCCCTCTCGACAAGGTGAATTTGTAGTTTAGGTCTCCAAATCCCAATAACGACGCGCGCCAACAAAGAGGCAGACAATGACTCGCACCGCAGGCAGCCACGTGCGCCGGCTGGCTCAGAGAAAAATAACTTAGACGCTAACCTTGAGAAAAATTCCAGTATTCTTTACCGACGTATACCACATGATAATTGCGTTGAAGTTGAAACTCTGCGTACTAGGAAGGGTAAAGGTTTACACCACATTTCACATGTAAAACCGTTTATTGAAATATAATCTGCTTTTTAACTTTGTCTTTGCCATAAAATTATTCACTTCACGCTACTAGTACAATTTGTCAGACTTAGAATCTGTTAACATGTAACCATGTTTGAAGTTAAATATCCAGTCAAGAACCAAGAGAACTTATTTAAAAATAAATTACGAATGCATTGTTACAGTTAACATACGTCACAGTGTTATTGTGTGTGTACATTCTTACTTGTTAGTTGCACGATTACGTAACGACTATAAGGCTCACATACTTAGAACATTTACCAGTACTGCTAATGAGATTTTAATGCAACGTTTTGGTTTACTTGAAAATACATTCCAGATTTAAAGTACTTTCTGTGAGATACCAGATGACTCAGTGGTTAGTTTATGTGACACCTACACGATTTTATCACTACGCTACTAATGAGTGACAATTTACAATGTTGCTTTTGCACTGTATCTGTTTTATATCTGCACAGTTTTTCTGAACTGTTCTGGAAAGTAAAACATGTTTTACTAGTAACTTTTGTGGTATAGCTACAATGAGACAGCCTTTTCTGTAGCACAATACGTACAGTGCAGTACTTACATCACCGCAATAAGTGTAATAACTAAGATATCTATACGCAAAGCATTTCACTTTCGCTTATCATGAGGTAAGTAAATTGATTCTACAGAACTTGGCTTTTGGAGAACAATAACTACGACACTTCCACAGAGATTGTCTTACAGCAAGACGCACATTTAGCGCTACAGGACACGCATTTGAGTGATTAAGTTTGTACTTAAACCATTTATTTTTCAACACATTTGAATTACAAAGAAAGTTTTCCGTGATACATGTCATTCCATTGCTGTAATCTGTAACACCTGAGGGTATAATTACATTAATCCTCAGGGGGGTACACGCCTACTTTGTGTATCATGTGTTTGGCAAGCACAAGGAGCCCTAGCTAATACGGTATTTGCTTATACAACTCTACACATTGGTACCATATTTCCCTAACACAGATTTACACAGCTATGTGATCATTTAACTGAGAGACAAACATTTTTTTTACTACGTCAGTAACACATGTTTACGCAATTACACAGTTGGATAATTTCACACTTATCAAATTGTATTTGGCCTGTACTTTGCGAAATGTTCATATTTTTTCAGAACCATTGTGATACTATGAGAGCTTTGAATAATGTATTTGGTATGGGATCATGATTTTTAAAGTACGTTTGAGGTAGATGACACTATTGAAATGAGCAGAGAATTTTTTTAGGTTTTGAAATTATTGGAGGAAGCTACGACGATTTTGAGAATTGACTGAGATGTTATGATATTATTACAACGACAATTTGCATTATGCTGTTGAGGTATGTTTGTGATCAGTAAGATAGTGCTGCCGTATATGAGGAATTTGATTGTGCTACGTATTTCTTATGATGAAATATTGAAGAAGTGTCAACATATGTATATGTATAATAAGGTAAGGAATAATGAGTCATCGTTAGGGACTCTGATTTGTGAAAAAGGTTGTTGGAAACCAAGAATCGTACTTTAAGAGTTATGAAATGTATGTAAATGCGTGAATGTATTACAATGCCGACGAAAATTTTTTGGACACTGTTATATTTATAGGATTTTGTTTCTACAGATTTGTAACGCAAATTCTTGACTTGTGAAATTTTTTATATGAGACTGACACTGTAGCGGAAATTGCTGTCGTAAGTATTTCAGTAAGAATGGTAAGTGACCTTGACGTAATGCGTTTTGGGCGCCCAGCTGACAGGTAGTCGTCTGACAAAAGAAAGCCATTAGGTGGAGAAAAAAAAGAGGGCATTATCCTCGCTATTGACATTCCTTTGTAGAAAGCATCGTAAATACGACACGCTCATTACTTGGAAAGATACTTTCTTACATCTGCACACATGATAATGACAAGCGTTTTTCTACGAGAGTTGAGAGAATTTCTACTAACTTATGAAATGTCACATGACTATTGAATGATACTTCTATGATTTGCTTTTCATAGTTGCTTATTTCATTTGATATCTAGTTTCCAGCTGTGTTGCAGCACTGGTTTTATAAAATAAAATGAAATGCATTTGCTAATGTGAACACTTTCTGTCAACAGATCTATTAAATAACAATTTTGTGATCCACATTCTTCAAAAAAAAGGAGCACTTGGAAAGGAAAGAACAATAAGAAGGGACTAGTAACAGTAACTGCATACATAATTTTCTTTTCAAGTACATGGTAATATTTTTTTTACAATAAGTTGTTGTGGTGCACCACTTTAATTACATAGACACTAAGATGTGACACAGGTATTAGCCATGGCCATCTTTAGTGTAGTATTTTTTTCTGCTTGAGCTTTGTCATGTTTAGGTACAAGTTATTGCATTTGCTGCTGCTGCGTGACAGGCATAGTGCTACTGAATTTCACTTTGTATTACTCTGTTAAGCCAGTTTTACTACCGATTAATTTTGTTTGTTTGTTGGACAGTGCCTTATATTAGTTATAATATTGCAACTTCTTTGCCAATTTCCATTTTTTTGGTCATTGTTATCTGTGTTAATTGTTTTGTGCTGCTGCATAGCGTCGTTCCTTAGTTTAGCATCTGAGCTCAGTAGGTTCAAGTTAGCTTAAGAGGGGGTAGATTATATAAGAAACTAACTATGATGAATTGGAAGAAAAGCATTGAGAAGCTATAAGAAAATGGTTTGGCCAAAAAAGTAGTGTACAGTGGAGAAAAACTATTTTTGAAAGAGGATGAGAACAGAATACAGAAAGCATGCTTGGATAGGATTTTTTTTTGGCTGGAGCAAATGTTGAAATAAGAGGGACGATCTATGGCTTTTGTAAAGCCTGTATTACTGCAAATGTTATCTGTACTATTATGTTCTTTAATGATATACTTTGTACCTTTGTTATTGTATTCTCATGTTTTAAAATTTTAATTGACACCAGTTCATCAAATTAAGTAACTTGTAAGTTACATTTCACTGCACACATTTCTGTTGGCCATAGTATATGGACAATATGTGAGAAGTAGGAACTGATAGTGTTTGCAGGTGTGTTGATAATTCAGCAAGGGACTAGTTAACAGCATTGCTGGTTCTAAGGACAATTCCAAAAACTTTGTGAGTGGACAAGTGGTGGGTTATGGACTTGCTATATTATCCGCAAGACTCTTCAATGGTGATTGTGCGCCTGCACAGTCAAACAGATCGCTGCTGGCCATCTCTACAAGGACTAATGTGGGTCTACACCTTTTATGACTCACCAATACCATTATTTCTACAAGGACTGCAGTGTGTCTGCACCTCTGGTGGCCCACCAATACCGTAATCTCTACCAGGACTACAATGGGTCTACTCTGTGTTGACCTATCTACCAATATTCTTCAAAACTTCGACTGACTCTGCTGTGGGTTTGCTCTGTTGTGGCCCATTACCTGTCTGCATGTCAAGAGTCAGCACTGTCTTTCCGTTGGAAGGACAACACTACTTCTTCAAGACAGCATGGAAATCCACTACTTCTGTGTGCATTCTCTTTTACTGCTCAGACTTTGAGAAAAGAAAATCTGCAATTTTATTGTGATGAATGATCAGGACTGTCTTTATGGGACTGTTAGAAAATTTTACCTTTTGACCAACATTGTATCGATAAGTGTGTGCATTTCATTTCTTTGTTATTGTAATTATGAAAAAATGTGTCTAATATGTATTGGCCACTGCCCAAAACAATTTGTAAATTTTTTTGTGGGGAGCATGTGGGCTATGTAAGTAGGCTGTATAGGTTTTTTTAATTGGTAAAGCCGCCGCCACGTAGCGCTCTGTATGAAAATCACTGGCTGTGCCGTGTGCAGTCTGTGGCTGGTTTGCATTGTTGTCTGCCATTGTAGTGTTAGGCAGCGGCAGCTGGATGTGAACAGCGCGTAGCGTTGCGCAGTTGGAGGTGAGCTGCCAGCAGTGGTGGATGTGGGGAGAGAGATGGAGGAGTTTTGAAATTTGTAGGACTGGATGTCATGAACTGATATATATATATATATATATATATATATATATATATATATATATATATATATATATAATGACTATTAAGATAAATACATTGTTTGTTCTCTATTAAAAATTTTCATTTGCTAACTGTTCCTATCAGTAGTTAGTGACTTCCGTAGTTTGAATCTTTTAGTTAGCTGGCAGTAGTGGCGCTCGCTGTATTGCAGTAGTTCGAGTAACGAAGATCCTTATGAGGTAAGTGATTTGTGAAACATACAGTTTAATGTTAGTGAGGGCCATTCTTTTGTAGGGATTATAGAAAGTCAGATTGCGTTGCGCTAAAAATATTGTGTCTCAGTTTAAGTACAGTCTTGTAGAATTTTTCTAGGGGGATGTTTCAAAACAAACTATCGATAATGATCTTACAACTCCAAGATGCTCCCCAAGCTGTAGAGCCTAAAGATAGCTTTCAGAGAGTCAATGTCATTAGTCTGTATTACGGTTTCCATCGAAAACTGTGCTCTGGATGTAGTAAATGAAAACATTTATTCGCATCATAAAATCCAGCTTCGGAAATTTTTCTTCATGTGGTACACCACAACCGTACATTTGTTAAACGATATTTTGAAGCATTCCATAACTGCTGTTTTTTCACAGGCATTCAATTTATTATATCTTGCACGATTGGGCAATTTTGATTTTACAGGTCATTTTGAAGAGCCGTCTACAGAGGAACAGATCAAAATATAACAAGTATGAGTTTGGTTTATTGAATTACAAAACTAATATTTTACAACGAACAGGATAAAATTGTATTTACAGGTGTCTATGTTTTATACTTTTTTTCCTATAATGTCATTTGAAGGCCCTCTCCCCACACGGACGGGGTGTGGGCTGTCGACAGATACAAGTCGCCGCTTTTCAGACATATGAGAGTAAAAAGTTGAAAACACATTATAAAATTTGGACATAGCAGTTAAGAAAACGAATGTTTGACGTAATAAAAAGACATAGATTCCACTGCATAGTTCAATATATAAAAGTCAGATTTGTCGATTACGTAAAATACTGACACAAATGAAAAGGCTAATAAGCGTTTCACAAAAGACTGCAAATGGAGGGACAGTTGGTTACATTAAAAGTAAAAAACCGGTGTGTTGACTAAGATAGAAACATACATGAGTGAAGTGATGAGTGGGCCTAGACTACCCAGAAGAGGGGTGTCACAGAAACGTAGCAGTTGGGGTAGTGCGTGAGAGGGTGTTTTTGTGGGTGGTTGTTTGGTAGAGGAATTCGAAAGAGTGAAGGGGGATGCCGTTCCGGACCATCTCTAGGATGTGGGCAGAGGAGTGGAATGGAAGGTGGGATGACATCTTCAACTTTTGTAGTCCTGTCTTCCTCAGTTGTGTGTAATATTGCGGTATATTGATGATTTTTACTTATGGAGCGTCTGACAGCAACTGAATAAAACACAATTTTAGTGCCATACGCGTTTCGGCTTTATTTTTTGCAAGGCATCATCAGTGGCCTGGAATATTGCATTGAAACAAGCGTTCAGTTCATAGTGCTGTGGAACGTGGGGAAACACCGCAAATTGGCATTCATAAGGAGAACAACAACACCAAAAATGCAACAGGAGCGTAATTTGTAAGAAATTGTCCACGCAACCTGTAAGTACAGTCCAAATCATTAGTACTTAATAGGAAATACCAACGACCAGAACTGTTTATAACCTGTAGGTACAGCGACAAAAATGTAAATTAAATAGCAAACTTGCGTACATATTCCAGGCCACTGATGATGCCTTGCAGAAAATAAAGGCGAAACGTGTATGACACTAAAATTGTGTTTCATTCAGTTCCTGTCAGACGGTCCATAAGTAAAAATTATCAACATACCGAAGGTGGGATGGTTTATGTTTGGATCCGTTAGGATAGATATATATCAGGGTGGGTTTTATTGGCAGGTATGGGAAATCAATTTAAATTTCGTTGGAGAGGATATGGAATGTGCAGAGGTGCAGTGTTGGGAGAATGTGGTGGCAGATGAGCAGGATCAGTGAGCACGAGAAAATCTAAGGGGTGGATATTGTCGAGTTCACGGGTATCGTGGGATATTCAGAGGCATTCAAGACGGAAGAGTAGGCTGGGGAATTTTATAAGTTGGGAGAGAATGCGGATGTCAGAGGCTAAATGGAACCGAAAGGCTTGGCGGGTTGCATGGGGGTCGACGATCTGTAGGGCTTGATAAAAGGAGGTAGGAGCAAAAGTCCGTGCCAAATTGACACAGCAGACGATGGGTCGGATTCGGCTTTATAGATGCGAAGGGTTGTGGAAGGGTGCAATCACCGTAATCGGCTGACTAGTAGTTTTAGTAATTTTAGTTTGTTGTGGACTTTTTGTTGAATGGTCCTTAGATGGGGCTTGCATATTAATTAAGTGTTAGTCCGAGGTATTTTAGTGTGTTAGTTAACTGGATAGTTCGGTCGTAAATGATAATGTAAAAACTGTTCCGGCGTGAACACAAGTGCCGGAACGAAGAGGAAGAACGCAAGATCAGAGAAGGCGGTGAGGAAACGCCAGCCAGTAGCCCGCTGACAAGACCGCTCTGCGCCAGGAGCGCCCTCTGCTTTCAAGTGGCCCTGAGCACTATGGGACTTAACATCTGAGGTCATCAGTCCCCCAGACTTAGAACTACTTAAACCTAACTAACCTAAGGACATCACACACACCCATACCCGAGGCAGGATTCGAACCTGCGACCGTAGTAGCAGCGAGGTTCCGGACTGAAGCGCCTAGAGGCGCTCGGTCACAGCGGCCGGCCGCTCCTGCTAGTCTCGGCAGCTCAGATCGGCTCAGTACACGGCCATTAGTACGAATTATGCGAGGAGTAGTAGCACGGCCTAGCAGGGAGTACTACAAGAATAGTTAGTAGTGATCCACGAACTGTGTGACAGACTTGCCTGAACATTGCATGCATTACAGGACTCGGATCTATGTTGCATATCGCCCTTCACTTGCGACGCCTTTGTAGATTAAAGTTAGCTATTGTCAGTGTGCTTTATAGAAATAAAGGAACTAGTGTTATTTGCTTGAATTGCTGTACAGCATTCCGAGAACGCAGCATCCCTTCAGCAACCTATACGCGACGCGTGCGCAAGCTGCGAGGTGGTTCGGCTTATAATTATTGCCTGGGATTCGTCCTGCTTGATTTCGAGGAGCCATGTGTTGCATCAGGAAATGGACTAGGAACTGGAGGGATCCTTGGGATTTCTGGAGAATAGGGTAGAGGGCAAGGAAGGCAATGTCATCGGCACAATAGAGGAGATGAACAGGAAGAGAGGGCTTTGGCACATCGGCAGTGTGGAGGACATACAGCAGAGGCGCGAAGGATGTTTTAGACAACTATCATCCTGTTAATAAACAGCGATATAGCCGATATGAATGGGAGTACATAACGTTCAGGCGTCGGAATTAAAACTAGAGTGCTTACTGTGTGCAGCAGTTAATGCCACAAAGAAGTGAGAGTTGGTGTTCGACAACGAAAGTTTTCACATATAGTTTCCTATAATGAGGCATTAGCTATAAAGGTGACTATTACTGCACGCTGTAAGCTTTCCAGTTTTAATTCCGACGTTTGCACGTTATGTGCTCGATTTCAGACCGTTTGTATCGCCTTTTGTTGAGATTATAATAATTGTATAAAACATCGACATCTGTAAGTACAATTTTAGGCTGTCCGCTGTAAAATATTATTTTTGTAAGTCAGTAAGCCAAACCTATATTTGATGTATCTTCGATCCGTTTTTTAGTAGACTGCGCTTGAAAATGGCATGTGAGGTCGAAATGGGGCAGTTGTGCAAGACATAATGAACTGAACACTTGTGAAAAACAGTGGAGGTGCAATATTTCAAAACAAACTTCAACTTGGGAAAGATAATGAGACAGCAGTGAATACTGACCGAATTGAACACGCCTGCATGGCGTTCGGATAACGAGGTTACGTATTAAGTGACTGTCTTTATAAACCTAGAAAGAAAGGTTTGTTACACAGGTATCCTCCCAGTAACAACACACAATGACACAACAAGCAGCGGCAATCGGCTCCGGGTCTGTCAGAGGGGACACTGCTAGGAGTGAGGTTGAGAGATAGAATCAGAAACAAAGAGATAACGAGAAGAACGGGTGTCTGTGAGGTGATGAGGCGGTGCTGGGCAGGACAAGTTCAAGAGGACTAAAACGCTGATGGAAAATTAATCGGAAATTTGTGGTAAGGTCTTATGGGAGCAAACTGCTGAGGTCATCGGCCCCTAAGCTTAGGCACTACTGAAGCTAACTTAAACTAATTTACGCTAAGGACAACACACACACCCATGCCCGAGGGAGGACTCGAACATCCGTCGGGGGGAGCCACGCGGACCATAACCAGGCGCCTCAGACCGCGCGGCTACCTCGAGCGGCATGCTGATGGAGTGGCGTACGACGTAGTCAGATTTAACAAAGAAATATCTCCATACTGCCATATGTTTCCAGAATTTATTATTTTATTTAGACGACCAGTTTCGGCATCTTATTAATGCTATCTTCAGGCCTCTACGCCGTCCATGTATAGAGAATCAGATACGTTAATGCATGCATAACTGGAGCCACCAATGCGTGGATTCCATGAATTATTAGTGGAGTGTGTACTTCGTAAACTTGACAACGAAGCACACACTCCACCAAAAAATTCACGGGATCTAGATATTGACGGTTCCAGTTATGCATGCATCGATATATCTGGTTCTCTATATATGGAGTGCATTGGGATCTGAAGATAGTGTAAATGAGATGCTGAAACTAGTCGTGTAAATAAAACCATAACTTTCGAAAACATACGGCAGCTTGGTGATTCTTTTTGGTAAGTATCTGAGCGGCTGCTGCCTGGTGCCGCCAGGAGTGGCCGAGCGGTTCTAAGCGCTTCAGTCTGGAACCGCGCGACCGCTACGTTCGCAGGTTCGCATCCTGCCTTGAGCATGGATGTGTGTGACGTCCTTAGGTTAGTTAGGTTTAAATAGTTCTTAGTTCTAGGGGACTGATGACCTCAGATGTTAAGTCTCATAGTGCTCAGAGCCATTTGAACCAATTTCGTTGTCCCGTAATCACTATGGATCAACAGAGATAGTCAAAGTCTCAGGACATGGAGAGAGGACATCCGAGGACATGCGGGAGAAAACGGGATCCAGACCGCCCAGCAAACATGGACCCGGAAATTTTCGGAAGAGGCATATGCCCTCTAGTGAATAACTAGAGGCTGAAGAAGGAGGTCCGAGTAGCTCTCTTTCTTGTAAGTCTTCAGGTTTTCGTGGCCGTTGTCATTGAAGATGAAGTCTTCTGGGCTGTTAGGCCGAGTCATATTTCTTCAACAACCGACTTTTCAACCTCTCTGCTGGGATCTTCAGGACCTTGAGCCCAATCTTCAGGGGACACTGAAGAAGATCCCAGCAGAGAAGTAGGAACATCGACTGTTTGGAGTAATATGAGGCGTCCTAACAAACCAGAAAATTGTAACTTCAACTCTCTTTCTCTTGCTACACAGCCAAACACTGCGCTGTGCTGTCGACTTCCCTAGACACGAAGACTGCTTGGCTGTGATCCAATCGGAGCGACTTGCAGATGACAGGTGTATGTGGAGGATGAAAATTACTAACGACGATTCTACAGGTAGGGAATTTAAGAAGTAGGCGATATGTTGTGATACGTCAGCGGGTCAGTGGCACGTGTGGACGCGACATGGGAACAGTAGAGTGATGGCGCCGTGCAGTGGATCTGTGGCAATTGGCCTGCGGCCAGGGGTGTGGCGAGAGCTCTGGCGACGGATCGCAGCCCCGGCGGCCGCCGCGTCGCCGGATTCAGATACAATGTGGCACGTGCGGCCGCGGCTATTTTGTACTGGCCAGCGCATCCGCCGCCAGCACGGACATGGGCGCCGCGCTGCTTAGATTCGCGAAACGGTCCAAAAATAAAGACGCGCCGCTCTGCCAGCTGCAGCCGAGGGCGGCCGCGACTGCCCTAATACCGGGGGCGGCAGCCGGTGCATCGTGGCTGCGGGTCACTGGCGGCGGACGCCGCGAAAGGAGAGCGAAGGAACGCGGCGGAGAGAGAGAGAGAGGGAGAGAAGCGCGCCAGGGGGACAGGTGGTGGGGACGGGCATAAAATGGGGGTCTGGAGGGGGAGACTACAAAATTTCATTGGACCGGCCAGCGCGTCGCGAACGTTTTACGACCGGTGCACATCAGCCAGGTTGGCTGCGCCGGGCTGAAAAATAATACCGCACCGGAGAGTGCGAATAATGGCAAACTGCAGCGGCTTAAAAAGGTTCGGTCACGGCGCGGGGACGCCACGGGGGCAAGAGGGGCACACGGAGCATGCAAGCAAGCACGCGCGAGGACAACACACGCGCGTATTTTTATTTCTTATTTTTTTTTTGTACTTGTTCATTAAACAATGTTATAGAAGAGAGGAACAGGTCGAACAATCAAAGCAGAGTTATAGCTGCAGCGGCGTCCGCGTCGAGCGATAAGACGGTGCAGTTTATGACGTAAAGTTCGAATGAGACTGCGAGTCGTAAAAGTCCCCCCTCCGCGTGGCGCGGCCAGACCGCGCTCCTCCTCCCGGCCGGCGGCTGCCCCCACCGCCAGCGCCGGGGCTCAAGGAGGCGCTCGCAGAGGCGCTCTGGCGCGCCAGTGCAGTCGCCGGCGCAGCGTGCAGCAGCAGCAGCAGCAACGGTGCCCATGGCGTCGGCGTCGTCGGTTGCCACCACGACCACGAGCCAGCGCACGCCGCCCAACTGCGCGCGCTGCCGGAACCACGGCTACAAGATCCCGCTGAAGGGCCACAAGCGCTACTGCAAGTACCGCTACCACACGTGCGACAAGTGCCTGCTGACGGCCGAGCGCCAGCGCGTCATGGCGATGCAGACGGCGCTGCGGCGCGCCCAGGCGCAGGACGAGGCCATGGGCCTCAAGAAGCCGCCGTCGCCGTCGCCGCCGCCCCCGCCGCCGCCCCCGCCGCTCGCCGCGGGCACCGTGCCCCCCGCCGAAATGGGCGCCGCCGCCGCCATCGTGGTGCCCGGAGAGGAACACTTGCGTCCCGTGGCGGCGGTGCCTCCGCGCCACCTGGCCGACGGCAGCTGCGACTCGTCGTGTTCGCCGCCGCCGCCCGGAGGACGCCGCGGAGAGTCGCCGTCGCAGCACCCCCTGCCGCTGATGCACCACCAGACGCCGTCCGGTGAGTACCGCCCTCCGCCCTCCGCCCTCCGCCCCCCGCCCCCCGCCGCCGAGCCGCACTGCCACGTGCTCCGGCCGGCCGCCTCCGCGCGCCGATTTCAAAAGTGCCGCTGCCGACGAGCTCTTCTGGCATCCCTCACCTTCCGCACTGACTAGTTACACCTAAGGTGAAAGTTCCTTCAGCCACCGTGTGAAATGCAGGTGCCTTCGGAGCGACTGTCACGACCATTTTGCGACCGTGACGTGCCTCGAGACTTTCTAAGATCTGATCTATTAGCTATTCATTATTTTCCTACGGCAATGCAACAATGGAAGTGACAACATTTTTGGGGAGTGCCAACGTAATGCTCATTCCTCGTGCAATATCTGAGACAATTTTCCCCCTGCATTGGATCGTCAACATTGAATTTCATACCTGCATCAACTCAACTCTTCACTCACTATTTCTTGCCAAATTATCAGTGGTGTATCAACTTTCTAAAATGTAGATAGCATCCGGATAACCGTCATGACTGCGTTCTGATCGAAACCTGCAAGCTTATTTTTGAATGCCCCACGACCGGTTTATGACAATGAGTTTTGTTGCAACTCGTGTTCACTCAGGTACGAGCAGCCCTTAGCGACTCGCCATCTTATTTACAACTTTTCATGACGTCGCCTTTCCGGCTTAGATTTTTTTTTTAGAATGTGACTTGTAAGTACTGCATCACTTCCCAGTCAGTACACACTTTAGTTTATTAATGTCTTATATACCTATTATGTTTTAGAACAGTTACTTTAATTCTGAAGACGACACTCATAGTAGCGTCGAAACCTGGTCAATTTAGACTTAATATTTATGACCGAGGGCTTATTTGTTCTAATACAATCTCCATGCGTGATTCCTGAAAACTGTAAAAATATTGAAAATATGTCAGCACCGAAGTGAAACATTTATTTGTAGTTCATACAGTGGATCTTCGACATAGTTCTCTAATTTTTTTTCAGTGTTGCACGCAATTCGGTATGAATGTGGAGAAACGTTATGAAAAAAATTAAATGCGAGAAACAGTGATACAGTTGAGGATATAATTTGTGCCAATAAAGAAAACTGCCGGATTGTGAGAGACAAGAATCATTCACTTTTCATTTACCACACGTGCTTAGCACCTTATGTGCTACCTTCACTGTTTTTTTTAATTTTATTTATTTTTTATTAAATTTGTATCACATGACGATGTCATTTGTTTCCTGCTGGTAGCGTTTACCTACCATGCTCTAATCCGCTTCATATGTTTCCCTGTGCTGACGTCTTGTTTACCGTGGCTTTAAACACGTTAAAACTCTTACTTTGGTCATCTCACTGTTTTAACAGTTACACGAGCTTTTTATTTCCTAAAATCAAAATTCCCGCCTGCGGTTCGTGTTTATCGAATTTGATTATTGGTGCCAAGTGCAAGAATAAGTGGCGAATTTTCTAGCGTATCAGAGACGTTGGAAGATGAAATTATATACTTCTTGTAATAGTTTGGAGTATTAAGACGGTTTTTTGATAATGGTCGTATCTCACATAAAGAACAACATTGTAATTGGTTGCTCACAATTCGTGAGGTAATTTCTGCGTATGTAACGTCAACATTGCTTAGAGGGTGCAATACTTATGCCTGCATGAAACCTCTACCATTTGCATACATGGTTTTCTTGCTACATGTGGCCCTCATAAATCCCACACTTCGCCAGTGCAGTTTTATCACCTGACGAACCCAAATTAGCTCTTCCATATGGAGCTATTCATCGTAAAATGCACAAATTTCCCACTTCTGTCGCACCATATTGGAAAGCATTCGACAATGCGAATAGTGTAACTGCAGCTCGAGCTTTGGCAGCTCGAGCTGACTGCAATGAGACGATCTGCGGCCACGGGTGTCCGAATAACGGTCAGGGCCAGCCTCGTATTTGGACACTAATGCCCCTTTATCTGTATTGCAGTGTTTCTCTCCACTTTTTAGTACATTTGGCTAGCAAGAAAGAAACTCATTCGCATAACGTATGCATTTTGCTTGAATAGAGGTGGAGAGAGTGAAGCATTCCATGTTGTCACTGCGCCACAAGTCATCTACTTATTCCAGACATAGCTACTAGCTTCCTGAAAGATTAATAAATATTCTTACCTCGGTCTGCACTCCATTTTGGCTATTAGCTGTAGGAAAAATAATTTTTCTTTGATAATCCGTTTATTTTTCATTCGTTTTCTTCGTTCTCGTCAAGCTACCGAAATTCACTGGCATTTGTCGATGGTAGAAAGTACTGCAGTCAAGATTACGAGGGCGTGTTGAAAAGTAATGCCTCCGAATTTTTCATGTGAATACTCTTAAAAAAACAAAACGTTATTAACATGCTTCATTTGTATTCTTCATGTCTACGTATTTATTTCTCAACATAGTCACCCTGGCGATGAACACATGTCACGCAACGAGGCATCAGTTTCTTGATACCGTCATTGTAGAATGTTCGACTTCATTGACGGAGCCACAACCTCACCTCTGGTTTACCGTTTCATCACTATAAAAATGGGACTGACTGTAGTTTAATATGATACCATTACTGGAAAAATGAATACACATTCGTAAAGAAGAAGAATAATTTGTAGAAGAAAACTGTGTTCCTTAATAGTTTTTGGCATTAGTTTGTCACCAGAATTTTCCAGAAATGTATTGCTTTCACAGTTACGTGTTTGTTTATACTGGTATTACCTGTGTGTTGAATCGTTATTTACCTATTTAGACAAAAGCAATTTTCTTAAAAGTTGTTAACATGGAATATAAATTGAGATGGAAGGAATTGTTTTCTGAAGGTATTTGTCTCGAGTGTAGCCTTGTAAGGAACTGAGATGCGTGTGATGAACAATTCAGACAAGAACACAATAGACACTTTTGAAATATGGTGCTACGGTATTTGTTGAAGAGTAAACGAGTAAATCGAATGACTGACGAATAACTGAATCGAACTGGGAGGGAGAATAAATCGATGGCGTAACTTGAGTAAATGCTGAGATCGTTTGTCAGGACACGTCCTGAGACATCAAGCATTTGTCAATTTAGTAGTAGTAATAGGAAGTTTGGGAGATGAACCTGTAGTGGGGGACCAAGGCTGGAATAAAGTAAGCAGGTTGATATCGATGTGGAGACTTGAAGAGACTTACATAGGATGTACTAGCCTAGAGAGCTGCATCACACCAGTCTTCGCACTGAAAATCACAACAACAACAACTGCAAGTACAACATCATCTGTAGGAAACAAACCACACAAAATTCGCAATTCCGTAATTTTTGGTTTTCCAAAAGTATATAGAGCTTACTTGAGCGAACTGCGTTAATGTGATGGTTAATTTATATATCCATCTTTTTTTTTTACTATGACTCAGTTAATTCAGAACATACCTTAATCATTTTTATTTTGCCTGTCATTGCAGCTGACTCCTAACTTCTGTTTCTATTGCTATCGTACCACTCACAATTGTTGATCAGTGTTAACTTACCCTCTCTTCCAAGTAGGCTTCGAACAGTTTCATCCAAGCTTCTTTACCTGTGCCGCAACATGTAGAATAAGTGGGAAAAGTAATGCCCAATCCGTAATTTAATTTCCAGCTTTCAGGAAGTCATGTAAATACAGATACTACGATATATAATAAAATGCATTGTTGTACTTGGGAACTATTGACAGTAAATTATTTGCCAGCTAAGTCAATAACGCTCTGCAGTTTACTAGCGTTTGCAACTATGTCTAACTCGAATATGAAGGGCTTAGACTCGGCTTGAATGCCCACTGTGCGCAATCAGCCGCCTTTCGCGTTGACATTTATGGTCTGTTATAGTTTTTTCCCGCAGTGATAAACTAATTATCTCATTCCTTTAATTTCAAATTGGTATTCATTTTTGAAATAAAGAAAACCTGAAAAAAAGCACGCTTAAGAAGGAAAGAAAACAAAGACAACTAATTACTGTCATCCATAGAAAAAAATACCGCATGGCGTTCACAGCATATTACCAGGATGCCGGTTCCTTCTTTCTTCCCATTCGCTATTGGGACAGCAAAAAAAAAAAAGGGATATTTACTCTTTTTGTTACAGACTTTGTAGAGAAAGATACGTTGGAAGCAGCATAATCGTGGTAGAACCTGTAACGCCGTATTCAAAGATTATTTTATTTCGTTAGTTTTGCATTAAGAGACCATTGGCTTATTTCTTTTCGTGAACTTCTCGTAATGGTTATGTCTCACATAGCAGTCCAACTTAAGACTCGTTTATCTCATCAAGAAAAATGAACTCGTCGGGGACCAAAAAGCAGCAACGATATTCAGTAAGTGATATCTTGATAAACAGTCTCCTCAGCAACTGAGATCTGCCACTTGTGTATCATAAAACCGATATTTTTTTACACTTCGTATTAACTCGCACCATTATCCATCTTCTTCTCTCCGAGAACTAGGGGAGGTCAAAGCCTGTTCCGTTGGCCATCCCTTTTTGGGCTTCCAACTCTTCTCCTTTTTGGAGCATAGTACACAATTGCTGCCGGTAATCTATGCCCAGGCACCCAGTGTAAATGCACGTAACATATTCTCTTTGTTGCTTTTGTTTGCTTATTCCTCGAAGTTTGAATTGTGTCACTGTCTTCATAAACAATGGAATATGATCATCATTTATGTACACTTTTTGCATTTAGCCACATTTATCGTGAGTTGTTTGTTACTGCAGACACCACTATATCTTACGGGGCCCTACCGACAGCGAATACTGTAAGTAAAATATTAAACCACGTCTATTTTTTACCGCAGGCAGGATAGTTTTGCATAAACAGCAACAACTTGCATTATTCGTTTGCCTTTCTTTACCCGTCTGCAGCGCAGTGTTCCGTTGTAAGAGACACATCCTATCTACGTTCTCAACCACCGCACTTTACTTAGTCAAGCAATACTTTATCTCAGTAACAAAGCACATCACCATTGGCGGATCTCTCAATAATTGTTAAAATTTCTATTTTTTTGAAAACTTAAATTTATATTGTTGAAACAAAAAGTTTATAGAAAAAAGAACCTTTACTAACGACAATTAATGTTTTTGCGTATTCGTATCGCATATTGACTCCTGTTGTTTGAATATCAGTAGGAATTACGCACTATGGCAATTCAGTAGTTATTTCGTATGGACGTTGAAGACTACCACGAAGACCTTGTATGCCACAATATTTTACAAACGTAGAGTGATGATATAGTACACAAATCCAACTACTTTGTATGAAAAAATGTAGGAGAGAAATGTCTAATTTTGTCATAATGGGCGTACTATTTTGTTGTTAGGACTGCCAGAAGTACAGGTATATTTAACTGCGGTTCAGACAAATGACAGCTAATTATTACTCTGGTAACTCTGAGACCATCTGGGTACTCCATTGTGAGTGGTGGAGTGACATAGGAGGTACTGTTGGCTGGCCACCAAGACCACGCGATTTGACGTGAATAAGCTGCCTGTAGTAATTTGGAATGTTTGTGAACCGAGGAGATGCTGGAAGATCTCGAGCTTCCGAAAATGTCAACCAGATAATGGAAATCTTAGGACCAACCCGGCAATCATTCCTGAACAGATTTTCCTGTTGTGACAGTACTTTAGTAGCCTTAAGTACTTACAATATTGCGGACAGCTTTATTATTACACATAGTTTTACCACATTGGCGTTTCGGCTTTCAGAAGGAAAACACCATTTTACAATCCTTTTCTCTTGCTCGAAGTTGTCTGGATTCATATGATTCATTATACCTCCATTTTTTTTTCTTTGCGTTCCGTGTATTATTAATGGCATCTGTCAAATTACAAAGCAATTTGCTTTAGCCTTCGTCAGTTCTGTCTGTAATTCTTAATATTTTCTGAGAACAAGCACTATACAAGCAAGGACGAGCAAAGAGCTTACCCATTGCACTGCACTGTGACATAATTGCCATTGAAGAGTTATCACTTGTTACCTTTCTCAAACAGGTCAGTTTTTATTGTTGTTTTGGCCTGAGCCTCCAAGAGTTGAGAAAAACATAGCCATAAAAATAAAATATCATGGTTTGGATTGTGGCACTCGATAAAGATCTAAGTGTAGGTGTTGATAAACATCGTGTCATAAAATAAACTTCAACAGTAAATTTTTGGGTGTAGTCTTGAAATTAATTTGAAAAGAATAAGTATTGCATCGACAGATTAAAACGAAAAAATGTACAAATTGTCAAGCAGCGGAATAAATTAATGAACAATTGTGCTGAGGGTAGCTGAAGACAGTGTTTACATATACATAAAAGGGATAACCAGATGAGTCTAGAAATCCTGGGAAGCTTTCGGCAAACTAGACTTCTGAAACCTAAGCTGTCGGTAGCACAAACATTACGAACTGTGTGCATTAGCAATTGTTACTGTTCGCACCGTGTCATGAACTTTGAAACGTTCAATATGAGGCTTTCAACATAGGATTAAACACCCAACCGGTTGCACATAGACGGTAGGTACATTGACCTAGATTTCCTTGAGAATGAAGTGTTGCTAAATTAGTCTGATGTTTTTCCCAACTGGGCACACGTTGCAAAGGTCAGAACGTTATATTTTACTTTTAACATGATCGTAACTGGTCCAAATTCTGGCTATTGCCTTTTAGCAATATAATTTTACAATTCAGCAACATTTCATTCTGATGAAGACACCTCTAGTAGCTGTCGAAACCTAGGTCAATGTACCCATCGTTTATGTGCAATCAGTTGGCCGTTTAGTCGTATGCTGAAACTAGTAGCCTATACGGCTGCTGAATAACAGCCATGTTCCAAACTGTAATATGAGAACTTTCATATCTAATGGTCATTAAGCGGGAAACGAAGTGACGTACGTCGGACATTATTTGGAGAGACAAGAAAACAAACTAACAGAAAAGGTGACATACTATTAATAGATAATATAATTATGAATGTAACCAAAATGTAGTTAAGATGGACACAACACGTAATCCAGGTGAAAGATCAGTAGGTGGACTAAGGTAGTTACTGGATGGATTCCATGAGGTAAGACGATGTAGAGACGACGACCTAATCGGAGGTGGTTAAGTGACGTTTGAATGCATGCAGGAACAACATATGTCAGAATAACTGAAAACTGTAGAGCATGGAATAGTCTGATGGCGGCCTCAGGGCAACAGCGAACGGCGCATGGATGATGATGGAAAATAAAATTATATAGAAGAACATCTTTACAGAAAGAATAGTCGTAATTATGAGCACAATTAATAATTGAATTTTAAAGGAAAAAAAAAGAGACGCAGGAATAAGAAAAGCGTCAAGAGAAAGAGAGTGGACTTACTGTTCATATATTTTGGTGTATCATTTACATGGGAAGATGATTTTGGATATACGATGGGACTTCAAAAAGTAAGCTACACTTTATTATGGCAGGCCAAGTACCTTCTATTGAACACTGACAGCACGTCAAAATGACACAGATATTTCTAGCAGTCGTTCAATTTTTCGACGATAGAAATCCCCTCCTTGGCCACGGAACTATTCGAGAACCGCTATGTGGACTTCCTCATCTTGTAAAATCACTTTCCCATCACATGCTTTTTCAAAGTGGCGAAAGGACTGAAACTGCCTGGTATAAGATCGTGGGTGCAATGTGAGCACAATTCCCAGATACTGGCGACGATTCCGGACGATGGAATGAACGTTGGCTATTGAGAAGCGCGCCTGCGAGGAGTGTACGCGGTGGTCAGTTCCTCGACTACCCGCGCGTTGTCGTATTTGGTCAACATCGATGTCCTTCCTTTACGATCACTATCACCCACGTCTGTGCAGCCTTAGTCAAATTGCTGGCATCATTTCACTATGGATCTACCGCTCATTGCAGTTGGCCCATACAACGCCAGAATTTCACGGTGAATCTCTGTGCAATTTAGATATTTTGACCACACGAATCGTACTGTTCGCCGTACTTCAACTTCGGTGGACGTCTCCAGTTACCCCTCCGTTTCATCACACTGTGATCTATACGTTACCCGTACCGTAGCGGAACTGTCTCTGCAGGATACCGTGAACTATTACTCTCACGCCGGCCGCGGTGGTCTCGCGGTTCTAGGCGCGCAGTCCGGAACAGTGTGACTGCTACGGTCGCAGGTTCGAAGCCTGTCTCGGGCATGGATGTGTGTGATGTCGTTAGGTCTAAGTAGTTCTAAGTTCTAGGGGACTCATGACCACAGATTTTAAGTCCCATAGTGCTCAGAGCCATTTTACTCTCTTCTGAAAATTTGCCACTGTTGTTGAACTATGGTGTTAGCTTGGAATGAAACGTGTAACACACTTCATCATGTCACAGCGTATTTGGATAGGTGATCGAATCTGTCACGAACATATTGGCACCGGAACGCGCTTGCTTAGTTAGAATTTGGAAGTTGTCAGTGACGTCTAATAATCATTTTGAAGCGACAACGAAAAAATGAAAATCTTATTTTCCCGCTTATTCAGTCGATCCATGCAAGAAGTGCCAACGAAATTTGTGACTTTTGAAATGGCAACGTTGTTGTTGTTGTGGTCTTCAGTCCAGAGACTGTTTTGATGCAGTTCTCCATGCTGCTCTATCCTGTGCAAGCCTCTTCATCTCCCAGTATCTACTGCGACATACATCCTTCTGAATCTGCTTAGTGTTTTCATCTTTTGGTCTCCCTCTACGATTTTTACCCTCCACGCTGCCCTCCACTACTAAACTGGTGATCACTTGATGCCTCAGAACATGTCCTACCAACCGATCCCTTCTTCTTTGTGCCACAAATTTCTCTTCTCCCCAGTTCTATTCAATACTTCCTCATTAGTTATGTGATCAACCCATCTCATCTTCAGCATTCTTCTGTAGCACCACATTTCGAAAGCTTCTATTCTCTTCTTGTCCAAACTATTTATCGTCCATGTTTCACTTCCATGCATGGCTGCACTCCATACAAATACTTTCAGGAACGACTTCCTGATACTTAAATGTATATTCGATGTTAACAAATTTCTCTTCTTCAGGAACGCTGTTCTTGCAATAGCCAGTCTACATTTTATATCCTTTCTAGTTCGACTAGCATCAGTTATTTTGCTCCCCAAATAGCAAAAGTCCTTTACCACTTCAAGTGCTCATTTCCTAATATGATTCCCTCAGCATCATCCGACTTAATTCGACTAGATTCCATTATCCTCGTTTTGATTTTGTTGTTGTTCATCTTATATCCTCCTTTTAAGACACTGTCCATTCCGTTTAACTGCTCTTCCAAGTTCTTGCTGTCTCTGACAGAATTACAATGTCATTGGCGAACCTCAAAGTTTTTATTTCTTCTCCATGGATTTTAATACCTACTATTTTTGGAAATATGGGCTCAGTGAAGCACATTAAATAACGAGAAAAATCGTCAGTAACTATAAAGTAATACTTTCGAACATTTTACTAGTGCAGAATATTCTTTCTGTAAATGCCAGGCAGCTGTCTCGCTTTTCATACACTTTCAGAGCGCACACTGGAAGTTTCAGGAAATATCTGAAGTGTTTCTAGCCTGCTTGCTTTCATCTGCTCAGAAGCTACTCGAAATAAGTCAAGCTTTTGAACCTGCAATAACTGCTCATGACAGAAAGCTTCATTCTGTAGCAGTTTCCATCAGGCAACATGAAATGATCTGATTCATTCTGGAGGTTTTTGTTAGTAAAAAAATTATAAAAAGTATCCCACGCTACTGTCGTCAGTAGTAAAGTGCGTTAATACAGTTAAAAGTATTTTAATATGCTCACTACATTCAGGTTCCATGTTCCTGTTTTGAGTGCACTCTGAAGTGAGTGTCGGACACCACCTGCAGAAATTACAGCACGTCACGCATTCCTAGTGACGTTAGAATGATCGCCTACAGAAATAATTTTCTGTACGTTATATATTAGGAAACCAATACCTGTTCGGATATGAGTCGTTTTGATTGTGACGAATAATGTGTAGTATTCGGTGTTGAAGCCCTTTACAAGTGACGGTACATTGAATTACCAAAAGACACTCGTGTGGTCGGATGGAAATCCTCGAGAAATCATGGATGTGAGGCACCAGGATCGCTTCGGTATCAGTGTATGGGCTGGAATTGTCAGCAACAGACTTATAACGCCATACGACCAAAGAGATGAAATGGTGCTATCACCTATTTCTGTGTGATGAGTTACCGACGCTATTGGAGCACGTTACCCGTGTGGTAAGACAACGACTGTTGTGATACCACAATAGTTTCTAACGATCATTCGACAGACTTCACCGTAGCGTTTCATTGGCAATGAATTGGACGTGATGGTCCAGCAGCATGGCCTCCAATTTCAACGGACCTGAATCCGTTGTCTATCGGGCAACAGTGATATTTAAAGGTACTGGTGTACTACCGATCTATTGACAATGTGCAGACATCACGGGAGCTTGTGACCTATGCATGTGACACAATCGAAAAAGAACCAGATGTATTCGAAACAGTGAGCGATTCACTGTAAAGGAGGGCTGAAGGATGCCTCAGCAAGCGTGGTGCCGGCCGCGGTGGTTCGCGGTTCTAGGCTCGCAGTCCGGAACGGTGCGACTGCTACGGTCGCAGGTTCGAATCCTGCCTCGGGCATAGATGTGTGTGATGTCCTTAGCTTAGTTAGGTTTAAGTAGTCCTAAGTTCTAGGGGACTGATGACCACAGCAGTTGAGTCCCATAGTGCTCAGAGCCATTCGAACCATTTTTGAGCAAGCGTGGTAACCACGGCAGCACTAGCTGTAGTGCGTACTTCTATGTAACACACAGATGGGAAAGGGAGGACGGGTTGGCCGATATCTCAACAGACACTGATTTGCGACATTTGATTATAGGAAATTTTCTTCTAGTTTCGATCAGTGCTACCTCCTGTAAGAAATGTGTTTTTTTTTTTTCACATCCAATATACTGAAGAGAAGTTGGCGATAACAGTGCCTGCGTGTTGCTAAGCTACATTCCATCTGGATAATTTACATGGAGGCTTATACGATTAGAACCAATTTTCACTAAATTCTGGATGGACGACGACATTATGGTGTAAAATACTTGTGTTTCGGTCACTACTGCCCGGTCGGAACGCTGCACTGCAACTGAACGTGGTGTCACACCCAGAAGAAATCATCGAACCTATGTGAGCATTGATCATTCATTCAGTCTGATAATACAGATGATTCGTGTCAACGTATAGAAAATTCGAACCTCCGACTGATAGTCTGAGGAAAAGCCGTATGTCGTTTCCAGCATGACTACTCTGTAAATGAGTGGTCCGTCTGTAAAATTTGCCCTCCACGAGGCTCTTCTCTCGCGGAGGTATTTTTATTACGGGGAAGTAGGGATGTGTCTTTCTCGGTATATCAGCATAGGGGAACAATGAATCTTGTTCACTAGCCTTCCAGAAACAGCAAATATTTTAACCCAGACTAATTTCCCTATTCCTCCCTCTCACTGCGACTTCTATGGTCCACTCGACGTTGAGACCGCCGGTCGCGGTGGCCGTGCGTTTCTACGCGCTGCAGTCCGGAACCGCCGGACTGCTACGGTCGCAGGTTCGAATCCTGCCGGCATGGATGTGTGTGATGTCCTTAGGTTAGTTAGGTTTAAGTAGTTCTAAGTTCTAGGGGACTGATGACCTAAGATGTTAAGTCCCATAGTGCTCAGAGCCATTTTTTTCGTTGAGACCAAAGGCCGAATACCCCACGCTACACGACGAGAACATAAGTTTTGTGTATTCAGTGCTTACAAAGTCACCCATGGTTTTCTAACGCTAACTGCAAGCGGAAGAAAAATATTACAATTAATAGTTTAAAAGAGAGCTACCTGACTAATAAAACTAACCAACTTCTAAAATGGGGACTACTGTACAATTACGCCTTTTAATGGGAGGGAGGAGGGGTAGCTTACACCAAACACGGCCACGAAAGCCTGCAGACTTACATAAAGTACAAAAGCACCTTCAGGCTTCGGAAAGGTGTTTATTATATCTCATTTCGGTTAGTTCTAAGTTAGTGGAACATCAAAACCTGCAAATTGGGTTTTTCACAGTAGTCTGTAAAACGGAATATTTACAAAAGTCATAGGTTGTTACCGGGGTTACAATATAGTGTTCCTCGGCTGTTCATTTGTCGTAATTATTACCACGTGATTGGCTAAATGGGTACCTACACTTCAAGAAAACAGTTCAGTAACTGACGAGCAGATGAGGCCGTTGATGTTAGGCGAAGGTAGTGATTATGCAGTGGAATGGGGCACTCTGTCGAGACACGATATTACGAAGCTCCCACCAAAAGACAGTTGGTCGCTGAGTTAACGAATGATCATAGAAGGAAGATAGTACTTTTATTTGCGGCAGTGGACAAAACTTGTTGCCAGTCGGACACTAACAGAATGCGTCGGCCGAATACAGTGCTCAAACACAAAAGCGTTTTTTGAGTTGCTGCGTGTTATATGTTCGGTTAAATTAAAATGTTCCAATGTGTGTGAAATCTAATGGCACTTAACTGCTAAGGTCATGAGTCCCTTAGCTTACACACTAGTTAACCTAAATTATCCTAAGGACAAGCACACACACCCATGCCCGAGGGAGGACTCGAAGCTCCGCCGGGACCAGCCGCACAGTCCATGATTGCAGCGCCTAGACCGCTTCGCTAATCCCGCGCGGCGGTTAAATTATAAAAATAAAAGCATAAATAACGTAACACAAAACAAACTGCTAAGCAGACACCTCTTTCTAGAGGTACATATGGAAAAAGAATCTGGCCCATTCGGAAACACAATCGTTTCTAAATCGATGGTCGCCACTTTCTTCGAACGATCCCTTCAATTTCCTGCCGCGCTCGATCGTCCTTCATCAAAGGAGACGACGGCCATCTTCCCTTTGTTCGGTTTTAATGCGAATTATTTTCCCTAGAACATAGTTTAGTTAAGTGTCTAACTTCCAGCAGATGTACCACTGTCTGATGCAGTCTTGAACACCCTTCTTCAGGTTGTTTAAAATGTTGATTAGCAGTCTTGACACTCTCATGTCATTGGCACACTTGGCGTAAAGAGTGTGGTTCCATCTAGCTCCCGAATATAATAAAAAAGTGTCTCCTTAGTGAGGGAAGGCAGGTCTTATGGATCTGTAACCCAACAACAATTCTTTTGATTCCCTTACACACATCTCTACCTCCTTCCCAATTTAGTGCCCTTCTATAGTTTCCCTCCTCCTTCTTGTTTCTTTTATTTTCTCTTTCTTCTTCTTCCCAACGTACTTCGCTCTCTGCCTCTTCCTCTTTTATACATGCACATCTATAACATATTCAGACAGCTACCTAAAAGTATGTGGTGGAGGGTGCTTCTGATACCACTAACTGATCCCACATTCCCTGATCCAGTCGCGAATAGCGCGTGGGAGAGCGAATGTAGGTAAGCCTCTGTATTGGCTCTAATTTTTCGAATTTTCTCATTGTGATCATTTCGCGAGATATTTATGGGAAGGAATAATATGTTTCCTGACTCCTCCCGGAAAGTACTCTCTCCAGATTTTGGTAGTGAACCTCCCCGTGTTGCACTAGGCCACTGTTGCAACTTCTGGCACCAGAGTTCGTTGAGCATCTCTGTAACGCCGATGCTCCGACTAAACGATCCAGTGACGAAACGCGCCACTCTTCGATGGTTTTTCTCTATTTCACCCATTAGTCCTACCTGGTAAGGACCTAAACTGGTGTGAAGACTCAAGAAAAGGCCGAACGAACACAAGTGTCTTGTAAGCAACTTCTTTCATGGATGAGTTACATTTCCCTCAGATTCTTCCTATGAATCTCAGTCTTGAATGTTCTTTTCCCACTGTTTATGTGGCCATTTTTCCCCCCATGAACCATGGACCTTACCGTTGGTGGGGAGGCTTGCGTGTGTCAGCGATACAGATAGCCGTACCGTAGGTACAACCACAACGGAGGGGCATCTGTTGAGAGGCCAGACAAACGAGTGGTTCCTGAAGAGGGGCAGCAGCCTTTTCAGTAGTTGCAAGGGCAACAGTCTAGATGATAGACTGACCTGGCCTTGTAGCAACAACCAAAACGGCCTTGCTGTGCTGGTACTGCGAACGGCTGAAAGCAAGGGGAAACTACGGCTGTAATTTTTCCCGAGGGCATGCAGCTTTACTGTATGATTAAATGATGATGGCGTCCTCTTGGGTAAAATATTCCGGAGGTAAAATAGTCCCCCATTCGGATCTCCGGGCGGGGACTACTCAAGAGGATGTCGTTATCAGAAGAAAGAAAACTGGCGTTCTACGGATCGGAGCGTGGAATGTCAGATCCCTTATCGGGCAGGTAGGTTAGAAAATTTAAAAAGGGAAATGGATAGGTTAAAGTTAGATATAGTGGGAATTAGTGAAGTTCGGTGGCAGGGGGCACAAGACGTCTGGTCAGGTGACTACAGGGTTATAAACACAAATTCAAATAGGGGTAATGCAGGAGTAGGTTTAATAATGAATAGGAAAATAGGAATGCGGGTAAGCTACTACAAACAGCATAGTGAACGCATTATTGTGGCCAAGATAGATACGAAGCCCACACCTACTACAGTAGTACAAGTTTATATACCAACTGGCTCTGCATATGACGAAGAAATTGAAGAAATGTATGGTGAAATAAAAGAAATCATTCAGATAGTGAAGGGAGACGAAAATTTAATAGTCATGGGTGACTGGAATTCGAGTGTAGGAAAAGGGATGGAAGGAAACATAGTAGGTGAATATGGATTGGGGCTAAGAAATGAAAGAGGAAGCCGCCTGGTAGAATTTTGCACAGAGCACAACTTAATCATAGCTAACACTTGGTTTAAGAATAATGAAATATGGTTGTATACATGAAAGAACCCTGTAGATACTAAAAGGTGTCAGATAGATTATATAATGGTAAGACAGAGATTTAGGAACCAGGTTCTAAATTGTAAAACATTTCCAGCGGCAGATGTGGTCTCTGACCACAGTCTATTGGTTATGACCTGTAGATTGAAACTGAAGAAACTGCAAAAAGGTGGGAATTTAAGGACATGGGATCTGGATAAGCTGAAAGAACCAGAGGTTGTACAGAGTTTCAAGGAGAGCATAAGGGAACAATTGACAGGAATGGGGGAAAGAAACACAGTAGAAGAAGAATGGGTAGCTCTGAGGGATGAAGTAGTGAAGGCAGCAGAGGATAAAGTAGGTAAAAAGACGAGGGATGCTAGAAATCCTTGGGTAACAGAAGAAATATTGAATTTAATTGATGGAAGGAGAAAATGTAAAAATGCAGTAAATGAAGCAGGCAAAAAGGAATACAAACGTCTCAAAAATGAGATCGTCAGGAAGTGCAAAATGGCTATGCAGGGATGGCTAGAGGACAAATGTAAGAATATAGAGGCTTATCTCACTAGGGGTAAGATAGATACTGCCTACAGGAAAATTAAAGAGACCTTTGGAGATAAGAGAACCACTTGTATGAACATCAAGAGCTGAGATGGAAACCCAGTTCTAAGGAAAGAAGGGAAACAGAGAGGTTGAAGGAGTATATAGAGGGTCTATACAAGGGCGATGTACTTGAGGACAGTATTATGGAAATGGAAGAGGATGTAGATGAAGATGAAATGGGAGATATGATATTGCGTGAAGAGTTTGACAGAGCACTGAAAGACCTGAGTCGAAACAAGGTCCCCGGAGTAGACAACATTCCATTGGAACTACTGACGACCTTGGGAGAGCCAGTCCTGACAAAACTCTACCATCTGGTGAGCAAGATGTATGAAACAATCGAAATACCCTCAGACTTCAAGAATAATATAATAATTCCAAACCCAAAGAAAGCAGATGTTGACAGATGAAATTACCGAACAGTCAGTTTAATAAGCCACAGCTGCATAATACTAACACGAATTCTTTACAGACGAATGGAAAAACTAGTAGAAACCGACCTCGGGGAAGATCAGTTTGGATTCCGTAGAAATGTTCTAACTCGTGAGGCAATACTGACCTTACGACATATCTTAGAAGAAAGAATAAGGAAAGGCAAACCTACTTTTCTAGCATTTGTAGACTTAGAGAAAGCTTTTGACAATGTTGACTAGAATACTCTCTTTCAAATTCTAAAGGTGGCAGGGGTAAAATACAGGTAGCGAAACGCTATTTACAATTTGTACAGAAACCTGATGGCAGTTATAAGAGTCGACGGACATGATAGGGAAGCAGTGGTTGGGAAGGGAGTGAGTCAGGGTTATAGCCTATCCTCTCCCCGATGTTATTCAAACTGTATATTGAGCAAGCAGTAAAGGAAACAAAAGAAAAATTTGGAGTAGGTATTAAAATCGATGGGGAAGGAATAAAAACTTTGAGGTTCGCCGATGACATTGTAATTCTGTCAGAGACAGCAAAGGACTTGGAAGAGCAGTTGAAGGAATGGACAGTGTCTTGGAAGGAGGATATAAGATGAACATCAACAAAAGCAAATCGAGGATAATGGAATGTAGTCGAGTTAAGTCGGGTGATGCTGAGGTAATTAGATTACGAAATGAGACACTTTAAGTAGTAAGTGATTTTTGCTATTTGGGAGCAAAATAACTGATGATGTTCGAAGTAGAGAGGATATAAAATGTAGACTGGCAATGGCAAGGAAAGCGTTTCTGAAGAAGAGAAATTGGTTGACATCGAATATAGATTTAAGTGTCAGGAAGTCTTTTCTGAAAGTATTTGTATGGAGTGTAGCCATGTATGGAAGTGAAACATGGACGATAAATAGTTTGGACAAGAAGAGAATAGAAGCTTTCGAAATGTGGTGCTACAGAAGGATGCTGAAGATTAGATGGGTAGATCACATAACTAATGAGGAGGTATTGAATAGGATTGGGGAGAAGAGAAGTTTGTGGCACAACTTGACCAGAAGAAGGGATCGATTGGTAGGACATGTTCTGAGGCATCAAGGAATCACCAATTTATCATTGGAGGGCAGTGTGGAGGGTAAAAATCGTAGAGGGAGACCAAGAGATGAATACACTAAGCAGATTCAGAAGGATGTAGGTAGCAGTAGGTACTGGGAGATGAAGAAGCTTGCACAGGATAGAGTAGCATGGAGAGCTGCATCAAACCAGTCTCAAGACTGAAGACCACAACAACAAGAACATGTGGCCATTCCACTAAAAGTCCGCCCACTTACTGAGTGGTCAACGCGTCTGTCATGCATTGGACAGGCGTTTGATTTCCTGTGGAAGGGGGGGGGGGGGGACGGAGATGGTCTCCGGTCGGCTAAAGAGTGATGTGTCGTCCTCATCATCATTTCATCATCATCTGCAGGTCGCCCAAAATCGCGTCTAATGAAAAGACTTGTAACTCGACTGTCGAACTTCTCGAGTGGGGGTACTCCCGGCCATCAATGCCATACGATTATTTCATTTCAATTATTCAAAATGACCTTCACAATCGCATTATTTATTTTGCCGCCAACCGGTTTCAACCAGCGATGGGGTCACATTCAGGGCAATTTACACCGTTTGTTCGCTCGCTGGAGTCGTCGCCCTGCCTGTGTACGGTTGGTAACTGCCAAAATGTTTACCAACAGTGTACAGGCAGGGTGACGACTCCAGCCAGAGACCAAACGGTGTAAATTGCCCTGAATGTGACCCCAGCGCGGGGTGAAACCGGCTTGCGGCAAAATAAATAGTCGGATTGTGACTGTCATTTTGACTAATTGATGATAAGTAACTTAATCGCTGTTTATTTCCATACAACTATTCCAGTTAAGTTAGCGCTGGATAGTTACTCCTAGATATTTCCTTTTCCTTTTTCTGTTCTTTATTTGTGGTGCCTGTTACAAAACTGCGCGTCCATGGGCTTCTCGCGGCTGCCATTTCCTAGTTACGCCACAGGTGCCACACTGGGTTCTACCTTCTCCCTTCTCTTTGGTCGTCCCCACCAACAGCAACAACCCACTAAAAATCCGCACGCGCTGATAGCAATCACAGTCAGCATGTACATAGCTGCGCGGGATTAGCCGAGCGGTCTAGGAGGAATTTCCTACAAAAAGGAAGTACAATGTCTTTCTTGCGGTTTATCAGAAATCTTCGTTAAACTTATTTAGATGTAGTTCATAATTTAGGCTGTAGGCAAAGAGCTAGTTATTACTGCTGATAATGATGTGCAGTCCTTATTTTTGATGAATATATCTGGATGCAAGTCTCAGTATGCGATGTTTTGTTTAAAAGTGGGGTATGTCCCCGTCAGACCAAAAAGGTTAGACACTGGAACCATAAAAAATGGAGTAACGTCTGCCGCGCGGGATTAGCCGAGCGGTCTTAGGCGCTGCAGTCATGGGCTGTGCGGCTGGTCCCAGCGGAGGTTCGAGTCCTCCCTCGGGCATGGGTGTGTGTGTTTGTCCTTAGGATAATTTAGGTTAAGTAGGGTGTAAGCTTAGGGACTAATGACCTTAGCAGTTAAGTCCCGTAAGATTTCAGACACATTCGACATTTTTGACTTACGACATAAAAGATTTTGCGAAGTGCCAGCCTGTTTGACGCAACGAAAACATTGCCAATTAGCGAGCAGCTGCACACACCGCTACGGGGTTCTTCGAACCAAGACGACTTCCCTTTTCCGTGCCGTTCACGATACTCGCGGAAGAAATACTCCCTGTTCTCCACACGAATAAGCTGTCTCGCCAGGTTGAACGGCAGATGAGCGTGGGCGTAATTAGCCCCCGGAGCCGAGCTATCGGCGCTCGGCGTCGCGTCGGCGCGAACCGTTTAGGCGGCAGGGCGCCGCGCATGCGCAGGTCGTGGCGTCGCCGGCGGCGGCGGTTTGGCCGAGTACCAAACAGCGCCACCGCCGCCACGTCACGTTACATATTTATGACGCAATAAAAACCGAACCTACCCCCACTGGGGCAGGCGCGGGAGCCGCCCCTCGTCTCCCGTGCCACCCCGCCTTTGCTTTACGGCGACAGTAAAATTGTTTAACAGGGCCGCGCCTGCGCCCCGCGCCCGCCTTTCTGCCCAGACGCGCCCGCTGCGAGCTCCGAACTGCACGTTTACTGCGCGTTTAGCTTAACAGCCGGGACGCGACCTGCTCGCGCGCCGGACCGGCGTGGCGTGCGCACCTCCTCCGCCTCCGCGCCGCAGCCGCCGCCGCCGCCCTGGCCCCCGAGCGCTACTTTCAATTTGACGCTTCTCGTAGCGGCCTAGCCCTTTTGGCAACCGATTGCGGCCCTCTCGGAAGAACTCTGTGCAGAACGGCGTTCGCTGTAAACGCCCCAAGTCGCCAAGCAGAGGCGCGCGACGGCCACTCCGAGAAACGGCGTTCCTCTCGGTGCCGAAGGGGCCTCTAACGGTTCCTTGGGAAACGGCACAAAGTAACAACACGGTTTCGTGGGACATCGTGACAGACAGTGTACTGGTAGAAATCCTCGTCACAGAATCTAAAGATTGCTCATTCCAGACGATTTAATTGTCGAACGACGAGTCGTAATGGAATTAGCCACAATCGACTTCCTTGTGGATAACACCTCCTCCCTTCAGCTATTTACACTACTGGCCATTAAAATTGCTACACCACGAAGATGACGTGCTACAGACGAAATTTAACCGAGAGAAAGAAGATGCTGTGATATGCAAATGATTAGCTTTTCAGAGCATTCACACAAGGTCGACGCCGGTGGCGACACCTGCAACGTGCTGACATGAGGAAAGTTTCCAACCAATTTCTCATACACGAACAGCAGTTGACCGGCGTTACCTGGTGAAACGTTGTTGCGATGCCTCGTGTAAGGAGCAGAAATGCGTACCATCACGTTTCCGACTTTGATAAAAGTCGGATTGTAGCCTATCGCGATTGCTCGCGTTGGTCGTGATCCAATGACTGTCAGCAGAATATGGAAGCGGTGGGTTCAGGACGGTAATACTGAACGCCGTGCTGGATCCCAACGGCCTCGTATCACTAGCAGTCGAGATGACAGGCATCTTATCCGCATGGCTCTAACGGATCGTGCAGCCACGTCTCGATCCGTGAGTCATCAGATGGGGACGTTTGCAAAAACAGTTCGACGACGTTTGAAGCAGCACGGACTATCAGCTCGGAGACCATGGCTGCGGTTACCCTTGACGCTGCATCACAGACAGGAGCGGCTGCGATGGTGGTCTCAACGAAGAACCTGGGTGCACGGATGGCAAAACGTCATTTTTTCGGATGAATCCAGGCTCTGTGTACAACATCATGATGTTCGCATCCGTGCTTGGTGACATCGCGGTAACGCACATTGGAAGCGCATTGTTCGCACTGACGGCACTTTGAACAGTGGACGTTACATTTCTGATGTGTTAAGACCCGTGGCTCTACCCTTCATTCGATCCCTGCGAAACCCTACATTTCAGCAGGATAATGCACGACCGCATGTTGCAGACCCTGAACAGTCCTTTCTGGATACAGAAAATGTTCGACTGCTGCCCTGGCCTGCACATTCTCCATATCACTCACCAATTGAAAACGTCTGGTCAATGGTGGCCGAGCAACTGGCTCGTCCCAATACGCCAGTCACTACTCTTGATGAACTGTGGTATCGTGTTGATCCTGCATGGGCAGCTGCACCTGTATGCGCCATCCAAGCTCTGTTTGACTCAATGCCCAGGCGTATCAAGGTCGTTATTACGGCCAGATATGGTTGTTCTGGGTACCGATTTCTCAGGATCTATGCACCCAAACTGCGTGAAAATGTAATCACATGTCAGTTCTAGTATAATATATTTGTCCAATGAATACCCGTTTATCATCTGCATTTCTTCTTGTTGTAGCAATTTTAATGGCCAGTAGTGTACCATTATAGACGATATAACTTTGGCTGACTTCTTCCGGCTAATTAGTTAGCTGCTATATAACTTTCACAGAGGATTTACTTCCAAACTCTGACATGACATTCAATATTTTTATATGGAAGAGCTTATTCAATCGTTTCACACAGGCGGTTTCTCTAAACTGTCCAACTACGAGTTAACATATGGGGGAGCTTTCGTATAAGGTAAAGATATTGGTTAAAAACAGTCTTGGTTGCAATTTTAGGTTAGTATTTTTCAACTAGGCGTTTCGCCTTATTTAGGCATATTTAGGTTGATCTTAAATTGGTATTTAGAATGATGATTTAGGAAGTGTAGCCAAAGGCCATCGTCAAATACATCAGTTCAAAACTCACTAAAAGCTTTTACTGAGTTTAGCGAAGGCGATGTTTGCCTGATGTATTTGACAACGCCCTTTGGTTACACTTTCTAAAAGATAGTCCTAAGAAATACCACATTTACGATCAACCAGAAGATGCCTAAATAAGGCGAAACGCGTAGTTGGAAAATAAAAACCTAAAATTGCAACCAATACTGTTTTTAACCAATACTGTTAAACACTGGTTTGCTGTATGCCACAGACGGATTGGAAGATAAATTAAAGAAGTTTTGATCACGGTCGCTCAATTCTTTTTAGATTCTCCAATTCCATATAGTTCCACATTGTAACGACTTGTTCCTGTTAACGTGTGTTAGTCCCGATAATTGTTTTCTATGTAACGCTTCTTTGTAAGGTGCGAGAATTATCGCACAATCAGCTTAACAGCTCATACGTCCAAGTTGGTAACACGCTTAATATACAGAAGAATGGGAATGAAAATTGAGGACATGTTAGACGACGGTCAGTTTGGCTTCAGAAAAGGTGAAGGCACCACCAGAGAGGCAATTCTGAGGTTGCGGTTGAAAGATAATGCAAGCCAGACTGAAGAAAAACCAAGACATCTTCATAGGATTTGCCGTCCTGAAGAAAGCGTTTGACAGTGTAAAATGGTGCAAGATGATCGATGTTCTGAGAAAAACAGGGGTAAGCTATAGGGAGAAGAGGGTAAAATACGTACAATATGTACGAAAGCCAAGAGGGAATAATAAGACTGGACGACCCGAATGAAGTGCTCGGATTAAAATGTGTGTATAACAGGGATGTATTCTTTCTTCCCCACTGTTCAGTCTTTACATCAAAGAAGCAATGATGGAATTAAAAGAAAGGCTCAGGAGTGGAATTAAAATTCAAGTTGAAAGGATATGAATGGTAAGATTCGTTGATGACGTTGCTATCCCGAACGAAAGTCAAGATGGATAACAGGACCTCATGAATAAAATCTATCGGTATAGAATATCGAATGAGAGTAAATCGAAAGAAGACGACAGTAATGAGAAGTAGCAGAAATGACAAGAGAGAGAAATTTAACATCAGCGGTGGTGATCACGAAGAATATGAAGTTAAGGAATTCTATTACCTAAGCACAAAATAACCCACGACGGTCGAACCAAGGAAGACTTAAAAAGCAGGTTAGAAATGACAAAAAGGACATTCTTGGCGAAGAGTAGTTTACTGGTATCAAATATAGGTCTTAATTTGAGGAAGAAATTTCTGAGAATGTATGTTTGGAGCAGCACATTGTATGGTAGTCAAACATGGACACTGAGAAAACCGTAAGAGAAGAGAATCTAGGCATTTGAAATGTGGTGTTACTGGAGAATGTTGAAAATTAGGTGAACTGATAAGGTAAGGAATGAGGAAATTGTCCGTAGAACTGGCGAGGAAAGGAATATGTGGAAGACACTGACAGGGAGAAGGGATAGGATGACAGGACATGTGTTAAGGCATCAGGGAATCACTTACATGACACTAGGGGGAGATGTAGAGCGTAAAAACTGCAGGGCAAGACAGAGATTGGAATACATCTAGCGGATAGTTGAGGACGTAAATGGCAAGTGCTACTACTGGTGACTCAAAAAAAGAAAAAAAGAAAGAAAAAACTGATAACTATAATACCTTTAATAGGTGTCCGCAAGTCAATCGAATGCACTTTTATACCTTCCACTTGAGTTTTCTTCAGTTATTCCAACCAATCATTGCGTTGATGGCAAATCACTTTACTTTCAAAGCAGAATCACAGAGTTATTGAGAAAGAGGTAAAGGAAAGATTTTCTTATAATTTTTTAGTTTTTCCTGCTTTCGTATCCAAATACACTGAACGAGAATGAATGAAAAAAAAATATGAGACCTATTGTAATTTTACTTGAGACGATTTTATATACGCCTCGTCAGCATAGTGTTGAAAGAATTCACGTTTCAGATTCTTAATATGACGCCTTTTAATATGACATCGTCAGCTTCATATGTATGTGAAGAATGTCATGTCCTACCTAAGTTCAGATTCCACGTCAGGCAACTGGTAGCAGTCGCAAATAATCTAAATCATGGTGACCGCAAGTCAAGGAACGATCTGTGTGACAACCATGGATAGAGCACCTCTGTAATTACTCGCATCCCTGACACTCGTACACTCATCACGGGTAATTATACTGAATGAAGACTGTGGTTAGCGTCGTCATCAGAGACAGAATGCAACCGCGCGATTCGCAACGTAGTAAATCGTAGAAAGCTCTTCCAAAGAAACCATCGCAGCACTCGCTTTTTTTCTGAAGTAAGCCATCCGGGCCACACGTACGGTTACAGAGATGAATTGTACATCGTGAAGAGGTTCACTGCTAGAATTCTTCAAGTCCCGACATGAGTCAGGCTATATATTATTTTCCTTCCATTACATGTCGGAAAGACTATGAAGGGAAAATTAGAGATATTCTTGTCCATACGAATTCTTACCGACAGTCTTTCTTTCCACTATGGGACTTAACATCTGAGGTCATCAGTCCCCAAGAACTTAGAACTACTTAAACCTAACTAACCTAAGGACATCACACATATCTGTGCCCGAGGCAGGATTCGAAGCTGCGACCGTAGCGGTCGCGCGGCTCCATACTGAAACGCCTAGAACCGCTCGGCCACGCCGTCCGGCACGAGATCAGGATTCTTACTCTAAGATCGTAATCCCACTACTCGCTTACGTAATTTGTGGTTTGCAGAATAATCCTTTCAGCGAATACAAGACACTGTAACGTTCTTTATGACGGAAAAAAATCATGAAGTAATGTTCAGAAAGGGTACAACGCTGTGTAATACTTACTTTAACAGGTTTCAATTTGAACGAACTCTTTCTGCCCCTGCAGAAATAGCATAGCCCACTTACTTCTGTTGTGAGGGTGAAACGAGTGGACTAAAGGACAATACTGTTCATGTATGAGTACCTACTGTTCATTTCTTCATGTATTAAGTTTTCAGTCACTGAAATACACAGAGAAGTATAAGAAAACCGATCACGTAAGGAGAATATACACCTGTGTACGTTATCGTGTTTGTTTAGCTTTTTACTTATTCTCAAATTATGTCAAGAAAATGATGGGATAATTCCTACTAAGCACGGGTGATTCCATGTCACTCCCATCCTGCCCGTTATCAAGATGTGTTACATAAAGTATATACGTATGTTGCGCGTATGTTATTATTGTTGTCTTTTCATTATTATGAGTGTTTTATAATTCATTCTTTTGTTAGTCTGATTTTTTATGTTAATAATTTTGGATAATGTTGGGGCACATTTTGCAATTTTATGTCAGTCACTCGAAGTTGCAAGTGCACGAAAAGTAAATTAAATAAATGGAAGTAATTAACTGAAAGTGAGGAAAACAAATCTGGCCTCCCGGCTACATTAGGACTCATTCCGTCATCACTGAGCAATCTTTCAGGCACAAAAATCATTTTGGTATCACGACTTAGAAAAGCATTCCTATTTTCTAATCTTTTAGTGCAAAATGTTCGTCTACAGTTTCTTTCGTCTTCCTGTTGTTTTTGGGAAGTTAATACATTTGTGTGCAAAATATGCTGTAGCTCAGCGTTTCTCAACCATCATCGCGCATACATGTCAACTGTGTAGCGGTATTTTTAATTTCTTCTAATCTTCTGGAGATAAAATTTCTAGACCATAAAAAAATTACCGCTAAACCGTTTCTTGGATTAATAAATTTGCATAACACAGTTGTTCCACATTAAAAAGAATGTGTTTTATGTACTTTGTGTGCATCCGTTTTTGCACCTAGGAAAAAAATCACAAGCAGGGCTTTGCCGAAAGTTGGAAATACACATTGGTGTGCCCGAAAGGAAAAATGGTTGAAAAACACGGCTCTTACAGCAAATGAATTCTATGTCTATGAAGGTTGCTTACGGTTCTGAGCAGCTTCGCAGATGGTACATACAAGCATCTGAAATAGCACAAATTGCTACAATTTTTTACTGTGAACTGCCACTGAAGGTGATACCTTTGACGATAATAGAACTTTAACTCTTTGGAATCAGTAGAGATCTAAAGGGTGCAAAAGTTAAATGCAGCGACTGGAGCTGCGTGGATCCTCATAATAACAAGAAAATTAGGATGAGTGAAAACAGTCACTGCAGATGGAATAATCTGCTAGCTAATGATTCAAAATGTCTGTGTTTATACAATGCTTGTATATTACACTACAATATCTTTCAAAAAAACATGCTTGTCTGAAGAAACAGACAGTGTTTGACGATTCACAGCTGTTGTAATTATTACGAAATGGATTTGCAAATGGCGAACGCAGTTTGACGTAAGCTGTATATTTTATTCGTGATACATGAAAATCTGTGCCGGATCGGAACTTTAGCCCGGATTCCCCGCTTATCGCGAACGGTCGCCGTAATAGCCTCGGCTACCTGTGCAAGCCTTCCGAACCGACGCTAATTTCCTCGTCATATATTGCCCACATACCCTAAGCCCGTTCTTTTTTATTTCGGCGCAGGTATATAAATAACAATGATTTACACAGTGTCTGTGTTAGACGGCGTCTACATATTACATTACATTACAGTGTCTGAAGAACTTCGTAATATAATAGACGGATTCTGTATATACAGTGTTTCTATATTACCTCACAAAATTGTTCACACATTGTAATGTAAGACGTAGACACTGTGAGAATAGTTGCCTAAACTACATTGCAATGTACAAGGGCCGGCCGAGGTGGTTTAGCGGTTCTAGGCGCTCAGTCCGGTACCGCGGGACTGCTACGGTCGCAGGTTCGAATCCTGCCTCGGGCATGGATGTGTGTGATGTCTTTAGGTTAGTTAGGTTCAAGTAGTTCTAAGTTCTATGGGACTGATGACCTCAGAAGTTAAGTCCCATAGTGCTCAAAGCCATTTGAACCATTTGAACTGCGCTGACGTCGCTTACATGGCAGTAGTAAAATCAGATTCGGAAGTTTTGGATCGATTGTGTAGGAATTTTCGATAATTGAAGAAGACATAAATGTATGCTATTTGAATGAGAACGACAATTTTTTTTTTCATTTGGCATAAGCTGTGTCGAAATAAGCTGTGTCGCTCCGCAAGTAAGTGGATGTAATAGAAATACTATATTTGTTTGTAATTTTAAGTAATGTAACACGTGTCAGGAGCGTTTTTTATCACTGCATCCCGCATGTCGGCAGTAGGCATATTGAAATGTAGATAATTACTGTGTTATTCTTGAATTGGAAGAATACTTTCTCTTCTATTTTTCCGTATTTTGTCTTTTCACGGTAAAAAGATTGGTTCACTGGAATACCGTCGCTTAATCGTGGAGTAAATACAACGATGAATTTCCTATCTGTGGTTTTGTCTGTGTCGTCCAGAACTGCAGGAAACACGAAAAAAGACGTCTGTCAGTGGTGACTGAGTTCTGTGACAAGAACAGAAATTGTCTTTTTCGGTCAGATCACTACACAGCACATGGTTCAGTGCATAATAGTAGGAAATTAAATTCAAAATTCAACAGAGGACTTTTGCAAGTACTGATGAAAATAATAATAATAATATTTGTAGATCGTTAACGGTGAACAGTACCCAAAAATTTAATTTTTTGTTACGTTTGAGGGTACATTTGTAGATACTAATCTGACAAATATTTTTAATTTTGTTTAAATACGGCGCACTTTGGTTCATTTCAGCGAACAACAGCGTCAGAGATGCCCAATGAATTTGACATGATGTTTTGAGGTGTTGTAGGTACAGAGAATTAGGGTGATTCGTGGAATATACTGATAGTCCATTAAAATAACACAAACGGTTTTTGAGTACTGAAGCAATTTTGATGCAGAATTTAAAAAAATGGAAACATGATTTTGTTTACATTAAGAAAAAGAATTAGAAAGCGAATTGAAATTTTCATTTATTTACGTAATTTCATTTGATTTTCAATTTTTTTTATTTTCTGCCATACACATGTGTTATCGTTATTACGTTTGAATATTTTTTCTCAGTGACACACCTGTATTCCACAATAACTGAATCGAGCGATAACTCTTTTTACACTTAAAACTAGAACGTCGACCACATTTCTGCTTACAAAAGAGATATTTCCGAAAGAAAAAGCGCGATGTCAGCCCAGCCTCTGATAGATACATACACGTGAAAGAATAATACGTTCTTGGAATCATTAGTTCAAACAAGTTTTTGAAATTTTGAGAGCAGCTCTTTCCATGATCTATGATTGGCTTACATTGTAGAGTACTCTATTAAAATTCACCAAGAATTTGTGTGAAACAGGAAATTCATCTTGGAACATTTTCCAGTTTCTTGAGTTCGAAGTGATATGCAAATTGCACAACAAGCTGTGTTCAGAGACAGAGCCGCACAAGAGTATCATGAATATGCTTCTCAGAGAAGTTGCATCTCCCCAAAATCTTTTCCCAACTACACTAACAACAACGTTTTTGTAACAGAAAACAGAATTTGAGACATATATCCTGTATTTGCTGGTCTGTGGTGTCAAGCATCTTGCTCTATTAACATGTTGTCTGTTATAAGCCGCTGCAAAAAATGCAGCATTTTACGTCAGTCTTGTCTTCCTCCAAAAGGGTTGAAATGAAACTAAATTTTCTAGGAAGAGAAATTCTGGCTCCTCTGAATAAGTATGTATGCCCAAATATCGTTTCATGCTCTTCACATTCCCTTTAGCAAAATTAAAATTTAGCTTGTTAATGGTGCCCGAGACCGATCATAATTCGCGATTTAATTTGAAACTTTCCGTCCCCAAAGGTTTTGGTTCTCCGATGCATATCATGACCCGTTGTGACAGTATCCTCCTAGTTGATGGAGAAGGAACAGATTCATGTATGGGGGTCGACAGACAGAACAGTGAAAAAGACGGGGATAATTCGCTGTCTCTCAGAAAGCAAGAGGCAGTCGTAGGTCAAAGCTAGTCCACGGCACGCGTGTGTAACGGCTAACTCTACTTGTGACAGCATTCGACAAAAGGTGAACTTCCTACCCGGTAACAAAAATAGTTCCTTATTCTCTGTGCTAGTTAAGTAAGAATTAGACGCTAAGGCAACACGACACTTCGCAGGCACGTGCAACCTTATCCACACATTCCGTAGATAAAGGCGCTGAGAAACTACTAGCTGCATTTGCTATCAGCCGAACTACTTTGTAATTGCAGAGCCTCATATCAGTAAGATAGCATTTTTTACGACCTTCACTCCCAATCGGTTGGATTTTTTTCTTGCTCTGTGACTCAAAGAAATAATAGTAGATAATACAATTAATAAGCGGCTTTCCGTAAAGCGACTTATTCTGACTAGTAAAAGCATTTGGTGAAAGGATACTTCTGCACTCCGTACACGGATAGCTGCAACGTAGTTGATAACAAGTAATTAGTGGATATGCAGATTTTTAATGGACACCCTAGCTGCAAACAGGCGTTGATGTACTTCATTAGGGACATGTTGAAAATGTGTGCCACAAGCGGGACTCGAACCCGGGATCTCCTGCTTACATGGCAGACGCTCTATCCATCTTTTTTCTTCTTTTTTTAAAAATCTCATTTTTTGTTCGTTATGGTTCGTTGCAATTGTTCGTGGCGGACGTCCCCTGACGCCCATTGAAGTTCGTTATTGATCCATTCACTCAGTTTTTTTTATTGCAGAGAGCAGCTAACCCTCTGACCGAACACGCTGAGCTACCGTGCCGACTACCATCTGAGCCACCGAGGGCACAGAGGATAGCGCGACTGCAGGGACTTATCCTTTGCACGCTCCCCGTGAGACCTAACATTCCCAACATGTCCACACCACTACATTCGTAGTGCGCGAAAGAGATGTTTGCCCATCATCGCCTGTTTACAGCTAGGGTGTCCATTTAATTATCATTTCATTTCTAGCAAAGCTGCATGGTCATCTACGGTAACTGTTCTTTCGGGAACAGATACTATCGTCATGTATAGATATGCAGATTGACTTTAATCTGAGCACTCCGTCGAAATGTAGTAAGAAGTAACAATTTGCTACCCAGAACAATCTACGTACACATCTATACACATACTCCGCAAGTCGACGTAAGGTTTGTGGCGGAGGCCACCCTGTACAGCTACTAGTCATTTCCTTCTATGTACCACCCGCAAATAGAGCGTAGGAAAGACGACTGTCTACATGTCTCCATATGAGCCCCGGTTTCTCTTATCTTCACGCGAAATGTATGCTAGTGGCAACAGATTGGTTCTGGAGGCAGCTTCAAATGCAAGTTCTCTGAATTTTCTCGATAGTGTTCCAGGAAAAGAATGGCAGCTTCCTTCCAGGGATTTCCGTTTGATTTCCCGAAGCATCTCCGTAATATCTGTATGTCGTTCAAACCTACCGGTATAAAACAAAAAAAAAACAAAAAAACTCAGTGAAAAAGGCCTTCTTGCGAAGGTAGCTGCTCTGACTCAAACGCGCTACGGGCTTCAGCGTCACGCCTGCACCATTAGATATCTTTACACAAGATCAAATGAAATTATTCAGAGCGGTCCCCTGATCGTGACCGGGCCAAATATCTCACGAAATAAGTGTCAAACGAATAAACTACATAGAACTAAACTTGTCTAGTTTGAAGGGGGAAACTAGATGGCGCTATGGTTGGCCCGCTAGATGGGGCTGCCATAGGTCTAACGGATATCTACTGCGGTTTTTTAAGTAGGAACCCCCATTTTTTATTACATATTCGTGTAGTACGTAAAGAAATATGAATGTTTTAGTTGGACCACTTTTTTCGCTTTGTGATAGATGGCGCTGTAATAGCCACAAACATATGGCTCGCTATTTTAGACGAACAGTTGGTAACAGGTAGGTTTTTTAAATTAAAATACCGAACGTAGGTACGTTTGAACATTTTATTTCGGTTGTTCCAATGTGTTACATGTATCTTTGTGAACTTATCATTTCTGAGAATGCATGCTGTTGCAGCATGATTACCTGTAAATACCACATTAATGCAATAAATGCTCCAAATGATGTCCGTCAACCGCAATGCATTTGGCAATACGTGTAATGGCATTCCTCTCAACAGCGAGTAGTTCGTCTTCAGTAATGTTCGCACATGCATTAAGAATGCGCGGACGCATGTTGTCAGGTGTTGTCGGTGGATCACGATAGCAAATATCCTTCAAATTTCCCCACAGAAAGAAATCCCGGGACTTCAGATGCGGTGAACGTGCGGGCCATTGTATGATGTTTCGACGACCCATTGACCTGTCATAAAATATGCTATTCAATACCGTTTCAACGGCATGCGAGCTATGTGCTGGACATCCATCTTGTTGGAAGAACATCGCCGTTCTTTCATGCAGTGAAACATCTTGTAGTAACATCGGTAGAACATTACGTAGGAAATCAGCATATATTGCACCATTTTAATTGCCATCGATAAAATGAGGACCAATTATCCTTCCTCCCATAATGGCGCACCATATATTAACCCACCAAGATCCCTGATATTCCACTTATCGCAGCCATGGTGGATTTTCCGTTGCCCAATAGTGCATATTATGCCGGTTTACGGTACCGCTGTTGATGAATGACGCTTCGCCGCTAAGTAGAACGCGTGCAAAAAATCTGTCATCGTCCCGTAAATTATCTTGTGCCCAGTGGCAGAACTGTACAGGACGTTCAAAGGCTTCGCCATGCAATTCCTGGTGCATAAAAATATGGTACCGGGGCAATCGATGTTGATGTAGCGTTCTCGACACCGACGTTTTTGAGATTCCTGATTCTCGCGCAATTTGTCTGCAACTGGTGTGCGGATTAACCGCGTCAGCAGATAAAACATCTACTTGGGCAAGATCATTTGTTGCTTTCTTGACAAGAATCTTAGAGTGGTAATTTTAAATAAATTCTTTCGCTCATGCTGAAGCCAACCAAATATGAATAATGTACAGCGCTGAGCCGTGAGAAAAATGGCAGTGTTGTTAATTGAAAGTCCTTGCTAATCTTTTAAAACTAATATTCAGTAGTTATAACATTTGTAAAACGGAGGTTGAAGTGGTCTGTGGCCAGACACTGGTGTTAGAATCTGCTATAGAATATACTGCCTAGACATGATATAGTTCGGTATTTTTTCGATTATCAAAAATCTGCACTGTTGTCTCAACGTAGCGGAATATGGAACTGAAATTGAATCGACGTGCTTTGTAACATATTTTCTACCAAAATAAATGATCTCATCTAATAATAAAACTATATTTTCTTGCACCATTAATCCCTTGCTTCTTATGTTTGATCGGGCCTCCTTAGGTGTAGCTTCCAAGTATATTAAGAAAATATTTTTTAACTGAATTCAACGTGATCGTAATAAAAATGAAAATTGAAAATGTGAAGCTTTTGCGCAGCATTCCAAATGACGATCTCTTGTTTCACACGGCGGTCTCTTTCACGAGTGTTGTATATTTCTACAATCGTGGCAAGATGGTGGCGAATAAGAAACAAGTAATGAAACCCGTTAAATTTTACTATTTCTTGCTGCGCGAGATAACCGTGCGGTCCGAGGCGCCTTGCCACGGTTCGCACGGCTGCCTCCTTCGGAGGTTCGAGTCCTCCCTTGGCCATGAGTGTCTGTGTTGTTAGTGTAAGTCAGATTAAGTAGTGTGTAAGCCTAGGGACCGATGACCTCAGCAGTTTCGTCCCATAGGACTTACCACAATTTTCCAGTTTTACTATTTCTTTTGGTGTCACGATCTAAACACGAATTTCAGAGGTTTAAACTATAGGTAGTGGCTCAGATTTTCAGTTACGTGCAGGGTGAGAGAAATCTACGTAGAAACAATTCCATCGTGAGTACTTCAGTCCTCTGTTTCTTTACTTGCAACTCTAGAGCGCTAAATTATGCCTGTGTAATCTGCTAGCTGCAAGCGCTGGCGAATGTGTCCTGCAAGACGGAATTTACCACTCTATGTAACAAACTTTTGTAGTAATTCACCAAGCGTAATTAGTCTCTGCTGATGGCAACCGCTTTCTGCGTGACAACTAACAACACTGAATATTCGTGGGAATTGTGCAGTACACGCTAAAACATGACAAAATTGATATTTTAACTGTGTAAATTAATGAAAGTTTCTATTTACTAACGGAAATTCAGAATTTTAAGACTATCGCATCAACAATTATAGGCGCAATTGCACTATAAAATACATTAAAAACTGCAATTATTACCCTTTCATAGCCTGTACCGTTACCTTAGGAGAGAATAATGCCGTGGTATCGCGTTGGGAAATAACGAAAATTTTATGAAATTGCTTCTTTTTTGACCACACTCATGACACTTACTGTAGGAGACAGCAACGTCGACGAATCGCGTTGAGAATTAATGAAAGTTTTCAAATTGCTTCTTCTTTGGCCACACTCATCACAAAATTGAAAGACGTGCGCGGGCAGAGAATGATAAGAAATTGCATTGTCATCACTCTCAGCCCTCGTAAAAGTCAAATTTGAGCGTAAATTCTAAGCCGCATCTGGCCTTCTTCACTGTTTTAACACAATCCGTACATTTCTTGAGATGTAAAATTACGTATTGCCTACTGCCACGTAACAGATTTTCTGCATCAATTTAACTATCTGTTATTTATGCAGGTTGAGTCTAGTCCAGTAGTTCGTATAACAAGTGCGCTCCGAAGACTTTATTCCTCACCGTTGTCCGTATCGTGTTATCCTTGAATACTTCAAAAACATCACAACTGCTCCTATCATCAACGCAAAGCTTCTTTTTCTAAGAGAATGAAGCGTAATAATTCTCCTTAATATTTTCGATTAAGTGGCAAGGATTTTGTTAGCGCTTCACACAGTTAAGATATATTAATTTACAGATAAATGTACACAACAGAACATGTTTCCTACTAAAGTAATTTTATGAAATGAGTGTAATTGCTTTTTTCACATTTTTTCCAAACTGGTCAATCTATGACCGTTATAGAACAGGCGACTCTCATTTTTGAAATCCACGGGACTTATAATTACTTCGTTGTATTCGCAAATTTCCTTTCTTAGTAACTTAGTTTTGCTTCGCTATAAATCTCAGATGCGAATCCATACCACTTGTGCACGACTAGCTATTAAGAATCTGAAATAGAAAGGTCGATTTCGATTGATTAGTTATTCAAAAACGGTCTAATAAGGAACCCCTTGAGTGTGAGGTCACAAGTTTAGTGAGGCTCATTTTAAAGGGTTGTGTAAACAACTATGACAGGGAAATTTTGGAAATTTGTGCTAAGTTCGTAGGGGATAAAACTGCTGATGTCATCGGTCCCTAGGCTTACACACTACTTAATCTAACTTAAACAAACTTACGCTAAAGTCAACAGACTCACGGACTAGAACCTCCGAGGGGGAAAGCCGCGCGAACCGTGGGAAGGCGCCTCAGACAGCACGGCTACCCCGCACGGCTCACAGGAAAGGTATCAGCTGCTAATGAGTCAACTTGTGCATCAGAAGGGCGACAAAAAATGAGTGTTCGGGAGGTGTAGAGATCAACCTTCTATGGGGCGTATGTATTACGCTTCACGAAATAGAGAACGTAGACATTCAGTGGATGTTCAAAATAAGACATTGACTTGCACCATGAACATCGAACGAAAAATGGCGTGATACAGCCGTCACAAACGATGGCACCATTAAGATCGAAGGCAAACCTCTTGAGTTACAAACCGTGGAGACGTTCAGCTAGGTATCCACTCTTGAAGAATGAATTTTTTTTGTCATCAGTATTCTGTTTGGTTTTATGAGGCCCACCACGAATTCCTCTCCTGTGCCAACCTCTCCTGCTCAGAGTAGCACTTGCAACCTACGTCCTCTATTATTTGCTGGATGTATTCCAATCTCTCTCTTCCTCTACAATTTTTTCCCTCTACATCTCCTCCTAGTACTGGGGAACTCATTCCCTGATGACTTAAAAGACGTTCTATCATCCTGTCGCTTCTCCTTATAAGAGTTTTTCACATATTCCTTTCCTCTCTGATTTTGCGAGGAATCTCTTCATTCCTTACCTTAGCAGTCCACCAGATTTTCTACATTCGTCTGTAGCACCACATCTGAGATGCTTCGATTCACTTCTGTTCCATTTTTCCCACAGTCCATGTTTCACTGCCATACAATGCTGTACACCAGAAGTATATTCTCCGAAATTTCTTCCTCAAACTTAAGGCCTATGTATCCGTCCGTCATTGGTTACTTTACTGCCTTAACTTCATCTACTTCGTGACCATCAATCCTGATGTTAATTTTTCTCGCTGTTCTCATTTCAGCTACTTCTCATTACTTTCGTCTTCCTTCGATTTACTCCTAATCCATATTCTGTAATCATTACATTGTTCATTCCATTCAGCAGATCATGTAATTCTTCTTCACTTTCACTCAGGATAGCAATGTCATCAGCGAATCGTATCACTGATATCACATCACCTTCAGTTTTAATTTCGCTCCTGAACCTTTCTTTTATTTCCATCATTGCTTCTACGATGCACAGATTGGTCAGTATGGGTGACAGACTACATCCCTGTCTCATATCCATTTTAATCCGAGCATTTCGTGCTTGGTCGTCCACTAGTATTATCCCCTCTTGGTTCTCGTACATATTGTATAGTTCCCGTCTCTCCCTATAGCTTACTCCTACTTTTCTCAGAATTTCGAACATTTTGGACCATTTTACATTGTCGAACGCTTTTTCTACGTCAACAAATCCTATGAATGTGTTTTGATTTTTCTTTAATATTGCTTAAATTATCAACCGCAATGTCAGAATTGCCTCTCTCGTGCCTTTTCCTTTTCTAAATCCAAACTGATCGTCATCTAGAAGATCCGCAACTTTCATTTGCATTCTTCTCTATATCATTCTTGTCAGCAACTTGGAAGCATGAGCCGTTAAGAAGATTGTGTGATAACTCTCGCACTTCCCACTTCTCGCAGTCTTCGGAAATGGGTGGATCATATTTTTTCGAAAGTCAGATGGTATGTCGTCAAACTCATATATTCTACACACCACAGAGAATAGTCGTTTTGCTGCCACTTCTTCCAATGATTTTAGAAATTCTGATGGAATTTTATCTATCCCTCCTGCCTTATTTAATCTTAAGTCCTCCAAAGCTATTTTAAATTCTAATACTTTATCCTCTATCTCTTCTAAATCGACGCCTATTTCTTCTTCTATAAAATCAGACAAATCTTCCTTCCAAGAGGTCTTCAATGTACTCTTTCCACCCATCCGCTCTCTGCTCTGCATCTAACAGTGGAATTCCCGTTGCCCTCTTAATGTTACCACCCTTGCTTGTAATGTCACCGACGGCTGTTTTGACTTTCCTGAATGCTGAGTCTGTCCTTCCGACAATCATTTCTTTTTTAATTTCTTTACACTTTTCATGCAGCCATTTCGTCTCAGTTTCGCTGCACTTCCTATTTATTTCGTTCTTCAGCAACTTGTATTTATGTAGCCCTGAGTTCCCGGAACCCTTTTTTGTGCTTCCTGCTTTTATCGATAAACTGAAGTATTTCTCCTGTTACCCATGGTTTCTTTGCAGTTACCTTCTTTGTACGTATGTTTTTCTTTCGAAGTTCTCTCATGGCCCTTTTTTGAGACGTCCATTCCTCTTCAACTGTACTGCTTACTGAGCTATTCCTTATTGCTGTATCTATAGCCTTAGAGAACTAATGCGTATCTCGTCATTCCTTAGTACTTCCGTACCCCACATCTTTACGTATTGATTCTTCCTAACTAATATCTTAAACTTCAGCCCACTCTTCATCATATAGAACCCATATAGAATCATATTGGTGTAACGGGGTGAGGAGAACTGATGGAATGTGGTGACTTGCATCCGAATGTGAAACTATCTGTCGTAGAGGTTATCGTGAAACTGGTTATCATTTCAGGTGCAGCTGCAGATAGTGCAATAATGTTGTACGGGTACTGAAAAAATAAATATACAAAGGTCGAATTTGTCCAGTGGTTCCAAGTGCTATGAATTGCAGGAGGGGTAGTTTATACAAATATGATTTTTATATGCAGATCAGGAACCAAACAAAAGCAAGTTATTTTGACCAGCTATTGGCCAAAAGCAGTGTTCATACCATAGTTGTGGTTCTCTTACGCCCGTTTTTCCACTCTTACTTATTGTAAATATTCCCTATTGCCCTTGCAAGATCACGCACACGAGAAAGAGTCGTAAAGCCCAGAGCATCTACAACTTCTCGCAGCACAATAATTACCTTTGCAGCCAATTTATCATCCTGATTAACAGTCCGCATAATGGTATACGAATGCGTTAAGGCATTGACGTTGGCCGATCATGATACAACTCCCTTGGTACCTATGATTTCCAGGGTTCCTTTCATATGAATTTCCTCTTCTATTCCCGATTGGTCGTAGTTGAAAACAAATTCCATACTGAAGGATGGGATAGTTTGTTTACCTCATTTACAAATTTTCGGCCGATTGCGCATTTTGCTGCGCGTTGTCAGGTTGACGTCTCCTTTGAAATTTCGTTACCGTACGTCTCCACTTCTGTAGCACTGTTTAAAGTTCCACAACCATCGACTGTTTCCCTTGAAATCGCTCTAAAATATGCCGCTCGCAGTTTTATGTGCATAACATATTAGGTCACTATTACCCACATCCTGCAAACTGTATCGAGAATGAAACTTCCTGGCAGATTAAAACTGTGTGCCCGACCGAGACTCGAACTCGGGCACACAGTTTCAATCTGCCAGGAAGTTTCATATCAGCGCACACTCCGCTGCAGAGTGAAAATCTCATTCTGGAAACATCCCCCAGGCTGTGGCTAAGCCATGTCTCCGCAGTATCCTTTCTTTCAGGAGTGCTAGTTCTGCAAGGTTCGCAGAAGAGCTTCTGTAAAGTTTGGAAGGTAGGAGACGGATACTGGCAGAAGTAAAGCTGTGAGTACCGGACGTGAGTCGTGCTTCGGTAGCTCAGTTGGTAGAGCACTTGCCCGCGTAAGGCAATGGTCCCGAGTTCGAGTCTCGTGTCGGGCACACAGTTTCAATCTGCCAGGAAGTTTCATATCAGCGCACACTCCGCTGCAGAGTGAAAATCTCATTCTGGAAACATCCCCCAGGCTGTGGCTAAGCCATGTCTCCGCAGTATCCTTTCTTTCAGGAGTGCTAGTTCTGCAAGGTTCGCAGAAGAGCTTCTGTAAAGTTTGGAAGGTAGGAGACGGATACTGGCAGAAGTAAAGCTGTGAGTACCGGACGTGAGTCGTGCTTCGGTAGCTCAGTTGGTAGAGCACTTGCCCGCGTAAGGCAATGGTCCCGAGTTCGAGTCTCGTGTCGGGCACACAGTTTTAATCTGCCAGGAAGTTTCATATCAGCGTACACTCCGCTGCAGAGTGAAAATCTCATTCTGTGTATCGAGAATCCTTGAAAGGCGCAGATGCCAGTTTTTCACCAAGTCCTCCCTTGAATATCCGTGGTTTTTCTTATGCGCTGCAGGGTCATATTGCTGCGGACTCATTCTAAAGCTGTTCATAATATCTTTTTATTATGCTGCGAATGATCTTCCATGTACGCTATCACATTTTGTAACCGCTCCTTGAACAACGATTGTCCTTTACTGTGTTTCACTGGGGACAGGCTTTGTGGCTCCCTGTCCACAAGGGTGATGAGGTAAATGGCAGGACACTTGTTTCCAAATCACTTTCACTTATTAATGACGTATCATCATCATTGTATTTCTCACGTACAGTGTCCGCACTATCGAGAATATATGGCACCACACATTCCACTGTCTCATCTTGCACAATCGCTGCCATTTCTCTCTCACTGTGCAAAATTCCTTGGGTTCCTTTCTGACGAAATGTCAACTTCGTCAACTGTTGTTGTAGATATAATGCAATGTTTGCTTTGTTTATCATTGTCATTTCTCTGCTTTATATCGACACCACTGGCACTGTAGCATTGTTGTGAGTCACACGTCTATTAAGCAATTCACTCCGTAGCCTCAAGCTGTGCTCACCATTAGACACCTCCAAACCTGTCCCCTGTTGCCATTATAAGCCAGTAGTGTGGTTGGATGGCAGACAATACGCGGGACATCGAATGCCGTAAACGTCACTGCCCTTTTGCGACCTCGTACCCCAGGATTTCCTTGTAAGAGGGTGGCTCCGAAAGTTTGCTGTAGCCATCCATGTGTATGAAAAATTGAACCTAGTCATATTAGTCATTTTTTTCATGCACCACGAACGACATAACAAAAATTCTAGACGAAGAAATGTTTATCAATTACTCATGGTCTTTTCTATTACTTTTGAAGGAGAATTTTACTGGCGAGTCCGTAGTTCATAAAAATATTTGTTTAGGAATAGACTTTCGAAAGCTAGACTTTTTTCTAGTTTATTTATGTGTCTTTCTTTCTTTCCGACTATTCTCGGGTCCGCAGCCCTGCAGTCAAGCAATACTATGTCATCAGCCAAGCCGCTGGGCTGGAATCCTGCATCACAACGGGTAACAGGAGCAAAGAAACTGCTTCTTATAAATGAATTCTCTTGCTAAGCGCTAGTGCCTCGTCTGCTGTACGAGTTCAACAAGATTCATAATCATCAGCATATGGCTGTAGGAAGAAGAAATGAGAGCCTTTTTTGTCTGTTATACCAACATAAGACAGTGGCGAGGAATCACTAATGCAAATAAGTGTTGACTAGTTACGATGAGTTATAGAAAGATAACTCTGATTTCTCTGAACGCCAGTGTGGAGTTTCTAAACGGGAGCAAAACTCAAGTGCACCGGCGAGCAACGACAGTACCACGTTTGAATTCAGATGGGCCCCAACTACTCCTTTAGCGAAATGTATTTAGAATAAGCCTCTTGGCTATCACAGCTCTGACGTCGCTTACATCTGGAGACTATATCGGATAGTTACATAATCTTTATCCACCTCGCACGTGATGATGTTTGTCAACTCCACAGGTGTTTGCATCAACTGCTAGAGTTATTGCCTTGGAGTTTTGTGCTGCTGGTGCCACGGTGCAATTATTATTATCCAAAGTTATTCCCAGACGAGAAATTACCTTACGCAGGGTTTTATGTATGTTAAAAATGTCATGTACGACGTGGTTCGAGCACATGACAGGTTTCTCACGACTGAGTGGGTAAGCTGTTTCTGATAAAGTGTGGGACACTAACGCATGAGACAGCAGGATGCCACAAACGTAGATTAGCTTCATGTGCAAGTTAACGAGCACTGTTCAGTAACGAGCTGCATGTGTTTTCAGACTGTTTTCTTCTAAATTTTTTTTGTAAGACAACAAGCTGATATCCTATTTTCGACTCGCTTGTGTACGGAAACAGAGAGAACACAAATGTGCCTTGTCTTGGGGATAGCTGGTCTACACAAAATAACTTGCCGCTATGTCCTTCATAGCTTGGATAAGAGTGGTGGAATGGCTGCAGAAATAACTTCCAACTTTCCTTTATTTTGTATCACATGAGAAAGAAACGGCGGAGTGCACCTCTACTCTGTTTCATCTAAATCTTCATCTCAGTCATCACTCCGCGAACCAACTTGCGTTGTGTGGCGGAGGGTACTTTGTGTACTCTATCAGTTCTGCTCTTTGCTGTTCCAGTCGCTAATGATTAGCAGGAAGAAATATTGCCGACAAGGGTATGTGCACGCTCGAATCTCTCAAAATTTATCTTCACGGTCCTTTCGCGATATATATGTAGGAGGAAGCAATATATTTGTAGACTCTTCTAGGAAAGTACGCTCCCACAACTTTAACAGTAAACCACATAGTGATGCGGAACGGGCAGATATTCTTTTGATCTTCTCTATTTCCACTATCAGTCCTATCTAACACACATCAAATACTGACGAGCAATACGGAAGTAATGGTCGAACGTCGAATTTGTGAGTTACCACCTGTGTTGACGGACTTCTACGTCTAGATATTTTATGGAAGTAACTGCTTCCAGTGTTTTTTCTGCAGTCCTATAATCATAAAGTGAGCGTCTCTCTGTCTAAGTATATGCATAGCTTTACGTCTGTTTACGGTGTAGGTAAATTACCACTCCTCGCACCACGCGTCATTCTCTGCAGATGTTCCAGCATTTAGCTACAATTTCTTATGTTGCGACTTCTATGTACATAACAGCGTCATCCGCAGGAAGCCTCCTGGAACTTTCGACGTTGCCTAGTACAGGGTGTTTTCGTGATAATGTTACAAATTTTCATCGATGATGGGCAAGGGCACAAAAAATGGTTCAAATGGCTCTGAGCACTATGGGACTTAATTTCTGAGGCCATCAGTCCCCTAGAACTTAGAACTACTTAAACCTAACTAACCTAAGGACATCACACACATCCATGCCCGAGGCAGGATTCTAAATTGCGACAGTAGCAATCGTGCGGTTCCACACTGTAGCGCCTAGAAACGCTCGACCACCCCGGCCGGCTTATGGAGAAGGGTAAATGTATCAGTTTGAGGTAAGAGAGCCTGGTACGGGAACCGCCGAATCGGTTGTTGTAATCTAAAAACATTCCGATACCTCTGACAGTGGAATACGTATCCTGGTAATGTTGTTGCTAAGACTGTAGGCAGCTTTCAGAGGTGATAGTGTAAACCAAATCAGGAAAAAATTTTATGTAAACGTGGTCTATCAGATGAACTCCTTAAGAACAACACTTGTTCATCTTCGGTGTTGTGAAATACACCTCTTGTAGTGCAAGCTCTTTGGTTTCCGTATTTTTGGAGGCGTTACTATGGTTCGAAATAAGGAAAAAATGTCCAGCAAATATGGGCTCTAAAAGGCGTACCTAAAGAGCTATGATCATTTGTCCATCTCTACCGTGAAACACATCTCTTCTATTGAACAAGGTGCCGACAGCACTTCAGGTATGTGTATTAGATCCCATGTTTAAGAGGCAGTATTTTTTTGTCCGTACTACCAACTCTGAAACTTTTTAGCAACGTCCGCCCCTGGTAGCTGAGTGGTCAGTGCGACGGAATGTCATACCTCACGGCCCGGGTTCTATTCCCGGCAGGATCGGAGATTTTCTCCGCTCAGGGACTGAATGTTGTGCTGTCCTAATCATCATTATCATTTCATCCCCATCGAACCGCAAGTCGCCGAAATGGCATCAGCTTGAAAAACTTGCACCAAGCGAACGGTCTAAGCGACGTGAGGCCCTAGCCACATGGCATTTCCGATATTAGCAATAACGGTACCGGTACATGTATTCGACTGCCACGGTTATCAGAAGAATTTTTCGCGTATAGCTTTAAAATCCATCGTTTCCAGAGCCCGGTCCCTTACCCCACATTGATACATTTACCCTAAACCATAATCCCTAAAGCTCGGTAACACTCTCTGTACTGGGTGTCCCATAAATGTTGGGACAGACTTCGTGGGGTTGTAAAAGGTGTTGTGAGAAACAAATCAACGGCAGAAACAAACAACTGGAAACGTCGTGCAACGATTGTAAAGGGTGTCGAAGTCTTAGGCGCCGGCTCCTGCCACTGTGCCACTCATTAGGCAGCAAACGTGACTCTGTACGGTGACGGACTGAAGCCAGGGCGTCTCACAATGTGATTTGTTACTCGGTGATAGTGGCTGACAGCCACGATCGCCAGTGGAGAAGACGGGGCTACTTGCGACGTAGTCAGGCCATGTCTCCCATGAATGCGATGCTCTGTTACCTCGTTGGATACCGGTTTCGGTTTCCGTCTGCAGTTTTTATTTTCCTGTTGTTGTTGTGGTCTTCAGTCCTGAGACTGGTTTGATGCAACTCTCCATACTACTCTATCCTGTGCAAGGTTCTTCATCTCCCAGCATTTACTGCAGCCTACATCCTTCTGAGTCTGGTTAGTGTATTCATCTCTTGGTCTCCTTCTACGATTTTTACCCTACACGCTGCCCTCCAATGCTAAATTTGTGATCCCTTAATGCCTCAGAACATGTCCTACCAACCGGTCACTTCTTCTAGTCAAGTTGTGCCACAAACTCCTCTACTCACCAATTCTATTCAATACCTCCTCATTAGTTATGTGATCTACCCATCCAATCTTCAGCATTTTTCTGTAGCACCACATTTAGAAAGCTTCTATTCTCTTCTTGTCCAAACTATTTATCGTCCACGTTTCACTGTCATACATGGCTACACTCCATACAAATACTTTCAGAGACGACTTCCTGACACTTAAATCTATACTCGATGTTAACAAATTTCTCTTGTTTGGAAAGCCTTTCCTTGCCATTGCCAGTTTACATTTTATATCCTCCCTACTTCGACCATCATCAGTTATTTTGCTCTCCAAATAGTAAAACTCCCTTTCTACAATAAGTGTCTCATTTCCTAATCTAATTCCCTCAGCATCACCTGACTTAATTCGACTACATTCCATTATCCTCGTTTTGCGTTTGTTGATGTTCATCTTACATCCTCCTTTCAAGACACTGTCCATTCCTTTCAACTGCTCTTAAAAGTCCTTTGCTGTCTCTGACAAAATTACAATGTCATCGGCGTACCTCAAAGTTTTTATTTCTTCTCTTTGGATTTTATTTCCTACTCCGAATTTTTCTTTTGTTTCCTTTGCTGCTTGCTCAACATACAGATTGAATAACATCGGGGAGAGGCTACAACCCTGTCTCACTCCCTTCCCAAGCACTGCTTCCCTTTGATGCCCCTCGACTCTTATAACTGCCATCTGGTTTCTGTACATATTGTAAATAGCCTTTTGCTCTCTGTATTTTACCCCTGCCACCTTTAGAATTTGAAAGAGAGTATTCCAGTCAATATTGTCAAAAGCTTTCTCTAAGTCTATAAATGCTAGAAACGTAGGTTTGCCTTTCTTAATCTTTCTTCTAGGATAAGTCGTAAGGTCATTTTCCTATGTATGGAAAAACATTGGAGAGCTTAGAGGATCCCAGGACAGAATTTAACTGCAGATCACTTTTCATATATATGGAAAAACATTGGAGAGCTTAGAGGATCGCAGGACCAAATTTAACTGCAGATCACTGAATAGCCGGCCGCGGTGACCGAGCGGTTCTAGGGGCTTCAATCCGGAACCGCGCGACTTCTACGGTCGCAGGTTCGAATCCTGCCTCGGGCATGGATGTGTGTGATGTCCTTAGGTTAGATATGTTTAAGCAGTTCTAAGTTCTAGATGACTGATGACCTCAGATGTTAAGTCAGATAGTGCTGAGAGCCATATGAACCATTTTTTGAATCACTGAATAACAAACATCATTCCGAGACATTACTCCCACAAGCCGTCAGCGTAAAAACTCACGTTTGCTGCCGAAGGGGCGGTCCAGTGGCAGTACGCCTCTACCTATAACTTCGACGCTCTGTAGCATCGTTGTATGATGCTTCCGGGCACAGATTTCTATCCTCTATTTGTTCCTCAAGACACCCTCTACGACCCTTCGAAGTCTTTCGCGGCATGAGCCGTATGAACCATTTTTTGAATCACTGAATAACAAACATCATTCCGAGACATTACGCCCACAAGCCTTCAGCGTAAAAACTCACGTTTGCTGCCGAAGGGGCGGTCCAGTGACAGTACGCCTCTACCTATAACTTCGACGCTCTGTAGCATCGTTATATGATGCTTCCGGGCACACATTTCTATCCTCTATTTGTTCCTCAAGACACCCTCTACGACCCTTCGAAGTCTTTCGCGGCATTTTTGGGACACCGTGCACATAGTGAAAAATAATGGATTTATGACGCTCCCTTGCTCCGAAGCTACTTTAAGGTTCGAAGGTTTGTCCCCGTCCAGGATGACGCCCTATGTTCTGTTTGCTAGAGCAGGGGCGGCGGGGCGTCTGTGGTGGACGCGGTGGCTGCCACCTGGGTCTGTGATGGCGTGGCGTGGTGGCATGGCGCGCTGAATGCGCCAATAACCCGATCGCTGCCAGGGACGTCGCGGTTGTTTATGGGAGTCCCCACGCTCCGCTTCATAATGCCGGCAGTAAACCGCCCTACGAATAGCGAGGGGAAAAAATGCCTGCGAGTACAGCATTCGCAAAACGGCCGTGAGAACAAACTTCTGAGGCCACGAACAAGCCGTCGTAAACGGGGTAACGCCGTTTTAATGACTCCTTTTATGAAACGCCGCAAGCTGCGTCGGCGAAGAGTGCTCCCAGGCGTGCCTCCCACTGGTTTACACTCTGCGGAGGAGAATATTGGTAGCTATAGCTCTGGAAACAATTGCTACTCGCTCCCAACATGTTTCCAGCGCAACGCACTGAAAACAGCACTTATCAGCCTTACGAACGGCCAGAAGCGATGGAAGTAGCCGTCTCAGCTAGAGCTAGAAACGCCAAGTTACATGAAACAGCTTTTAACTAAATATTGCTATTTCAGCTATTTGTGTGGTTTGTTGACTCTTAAATGAGCTGTTCTGTTTTCAGTGAATCCTGACACCTGGCGGACGGGGGGGCAGGATTGTTTATGTGTGTTGGTTGAGCAGCGCTGGAACGTGTCCGATGCGCGTGACAAGTGAACAAGAGTCGAAAATCACTCTCGAGCATATGGCTCTTCTATGAATAATAACTTTGCGTCCATTCACAGTGTCCAAGAAACGAGAAACACCAAGCTGCGTTGTGTCATTATGTGAAAGGAATACATTTAACAGGTCGTCGTTACAGAGATACCTCTCGAAGCCGACAATACCCCTTCTGACGAGAGATGCTTGAATGTGTTACAGAGACAACGAGGTACTTAGCCACGAGAGACGCTTTGTGTTACACGTCTTGCAAGACGACCGCGCCTACTCCATCATAACCGCTTTCGTCCAGGCTTATGACAATTTCGGGCCTTGATCAGAGATAGTAGTGAGAGTCGTGGGAACGCCAGATGGTAAAGCCTCTACAAAAAGTAACGTTCCTGGCGCGGTCCGGGATACGCATGAGCCACTTAGTTTCCAAGCAGCTGTAGGAGCAGAGCAAAGAGCACAGAAGGGTAATCAGAGGATCGTGGGGCCGAGTCGCTGCATAGTAACATTCTCTTCTGTTCCCTTTCTTGCGCTGCTTACACTGCACATAAATCGGAATAACGCTCAGTATATTGTATTTATTAATATTTTCATAAAAGGTATGAAAAGGAATGGGAAAGGAAAATTTGGGATTGCAATTAAGTTTCGAAGAAGAAACTGTAAATCGTTACCTGTGATTTCCTTCAGTATCGTCCAATGAGACAGAACCTTTTATGAACATAAACCACGTTTGTTTTCTAAAGAAACTTTGAAACAAACATTTAATTCTAAATATGTGGCGTTGACTCTCTTCTGTTTCATTTCTTGTGCTTCTTACACTGCACATAAATCGAAACAATGCTCAGTATATTGTATTTATTAATATTTTCATAAAAGATATGAAAATGAATGGGAAAAGAAAATTTTGGATTGCAAGTAAGTTTCGAAGAAGGAATTATAAATCGTTACCTGTGATTTGCTTCAGTATTGTCCAGTGAGAGATAACCTTTTATGAACATAAACTACGTTTGTTTTTCTAAAGAAACTTTAAAACATGTAATTCCAACTATGTGACGTTGATAGGGTGTGCAAGAAGCCAAGAAAATTTTTGCTTCCCCTGTTTTACGATGAATATCAAATCAGCACGTATTACATCAACTATAAAATGACAAAAATAATTTTGTGTACAAAGTTTTCGTGTGCGCTCTACAATCTCTTCCTGGAAAATTATTTGCAATCCCCAGTTTTCCGTTGCGTTTCCCTTTTCATGTACTTTATGAAAATATTGAGTATTATTTCTGTTTATTGCAGTACAAGCAACGTAAATATTGGAGATAAAAAACGTCTGCATAGCGATTCGACCTCGCGACCCTTGGAATCTTTCCGCTGGGCCAACCGCTGGCTGAAAACAGAGCTAATGTAAATGGTTCATGCTTCACCCGAACCGCGCCCGAAATGCTATTTTTTTTCTAAACTATCTGGAGCTCTCATTCCTCTCAGTTTCATCTCTGACCAAGCCCTGTACGCAGCGTATATTTGTATGAAATCGGTGATGTTAAGTAGGCACAGTCCTCTTCTTAGGGCCTTAAAGAGAACGTAATTATCCCGGTCATAGACTGCAGACCGAAGTCGACCACAGCCATGCCGTCGGAGAGTGAATTGTCCAAGCTGGAATCGTAGGCATGAGATGTCGTTACAGATGACACTGAGCTTCCAGTTCTCCTAGTATTGATTGTGGTCATCCTCGAACCACCAATGACGGAGTGCTAGGAAATTAAGTCGAGGGGTGTTCTCTCCGCCATTTCGCTTATCTACAACAGCCTTCCGCACCGTACAGCATGCAATGAAATCCACTGCAAACAAATCCTACGGCGAGACGGACTATAGAGGAGTAGAGGATCCCTGTACTCTGATTTAAATGGCTTCTGGCAGTAAAGAACAATAGTGAGGAGAGCTGCAGCGAGAAAAAGGCAGCCGCCACGGTGTTTCACTCTCTGCGACGGTACAATATTACTATTACATTACTATTCACAAAAATCATGTGAAACATTTGAAAGTGACATATGGTGTAGATTTCTGTTGACTCTAGAAAGTATGTCAAAAATCTTAGTTTTAATTGGAGCTACAGTAACGTCAATTTTCTGGAAACGGATGAAATTATGCAGTCCGTGGAACAGGTTAAAACTTATAATGTCATACCTGGAAAACTATTTCAGGTACTGAAATACTTTCTTACATTGATTACTATAACACACTGTCCAGTCGCATTAATGTGACCGGCTATCAAACCTGAGTAACCACCTTTTGGGGCGCCGACCGCTGCGAGGCGTGCACGGAGAGAGTCAATGAGGTTCTGGAAGGTAGCGACAGGGATGTGGGGCCGTGCCGAGTCCAGAGCAGAGGCTAGCTGCACTGCGCTTCTCAGTTGGGGATTGATGGCGAAAACAGCCTGATCGAGGTGGTCCCACAGATTCTCGATTGGGCTTAAACCCGGTGAGTTTGGTGACCAAGTGAGTCGGTACACTCATACTGGTGCTCTTCAAAAGCCGCTCGTACACATTGTCCTGCTGGTAGACGTCATCGTGCCGACGGAAAACAAACTGCATGTAATGACGGACCTGCTCCCCAAGAGTAGATGCATACTTGCGTTCATCCAGCGTACTTTCTGCAATGAAGATAAAAAATGTTCAGATGTGTGTGAATTCCTAAGGGAACTGCTTAGGACATTGGTTCGTAGACTTACACACTACTTAAAGTAACTTATGCTAAGAGCAATACACAACCATGACAGAGGGAGAAAATGAAACTCCGGCGGGAGGGGCCGCACAGCCCGTAACATGACGCCTCAAACCGCGCGGCCTTCCGCGCGGCTGCAATGAAGAGATGATCCAGGGAATACACGAAAACATTCCCCCGACGATAACGCTCCCTCCTCAGGCCTGCACCTTTCCGACGGTTTTTTATATGTCCAACCTCGTGATTGACGGTCTGAGGAACTTCGGCGGCTCACTTACGTAATAAAATCATACACTACATCCGTCCTTACATCTACATCTACATCTACATCTACATGATTACTCTGCAATTCACATTTAAGTGCTTGGCTGAGGGTTCATCGAACCACGACCATACTATCTTTCTACCATTCCACTCCCGAACAGAGCGCAGGAAAAACAAACACCTAAACCTTTCTGTTCGAGCTCTGATTTCTCTTATTTTATTTTGATGATCATTCCTACCTATGTAGGTTGGGCTCAACAAAATATTTTCGCATCCGGAAGAGAAAGTTGGTGACTGAAATTTCGTAAATAGATCTCGCCGCGACGAAAAACGTCTTTGCTTTAATGACTTCCATCCCAACTCGCGTATCATATCTGCCATACTCTCTCCCCTATTACGTAATAATACAAAAGGAGCTGCCCTTTTCTGCACCCTTTCGATGTGGTCCGTCAATCTCACCTGGTAAGGATCCCACACCGCGCAGAAATATTCTAACAGAGGACGAACGAGTGTAGTGTAAGCTGTCTCTTTAGTAGACTTGTTGCATCTTCTAAGTGTCCTGCCAATGAAACGCAACCTTTGGCTCGCCTTCCCCACAATATTATCTATGTGGTCTTTCCAACTGAAGTTTTTCGTAATTTTAACACTCAGCTACTTAGTTGAATTGACAGCCTTGAGAATTGTATTATTTATCGTGTAATAGAATTCCAACGGATTTCTTTTGGAACTCATGTTGATCACCTCACGCTTTTCGTTATTTAGCATCAACTGGCACCTGCCACACCATACAGCAACTGATACTGGTCTTCGGATGATCTTACTAGACGGTAAATTACAGCATCATCTGCGAACAACCTAAGAGAACTGCTCATATTGTCACCTAGGTCATTTATATAGATCAGGAACAGCAGAGGTCCCAGGACGCTTCCCTGGGGAACACCTGATATCACTTCAATTTTACTCAGTGATTTGGCGCCTATTACTACGAACTACGACCTTCCTGACAGGAAATCACGATGTCATTTACTACTTGGTTAACAGTTTTGGTGGTTCGGTGCACCATCTTCAGGCCTTAGCTGACGCTGAGGGTGTTAACACCATCCGTATACATGATTCATCAGTGGCCAACGTCTATAACTGGTTTCCGCAGACTACTTGCAACAGCAGTGTTGTCTCTCCATCCATCAACTATAAACTAATAGTTGATGGTTTGAGAGACAACACTGCTGTTGCACATAGTCTGCGGAAACCAGTTCAAGATGTTGGCCACTCAGCGTCAGCTATGGCCTGAAGGTGGTGCACTGAAGTACCGAAACTGGTAGCCATATAATAAAAGACATTGTAAGGACAGCTGTAGGTATTCGATGTTATTAAAATGGTTCTAATGGTTCTGATCACTATGAGGTCATCAGTCCCCTAGAATTTAGAAGTACTTAAACCTAACTAACCTAATGACATCACACACATCCGTGCCCGAGGCAGGATTCGAGCCTGCGACCGTAGCGGTCGCGCGATTCCCAGACTGAAGCGCCTATAACCGCTCGGCCACTGCGGCCGGCCCATGTTATTACCTTCCGACGACTGTCGCAGAGCGTTTGCTTTCAAGTCCAGGAAAAAATAAACAAACGGAAATTTGCAAGTCTGCGTTTATTCTGCCAAAATTAAACTCTAATCAATTGAAAGTAAAGTAGGAATAATGTGTAGAATACAGAACGTAAATAACTTCAAGAAGCGAAACGGTAGAAAAAAAAGGTTCTTCGTTTTTTCCAACTTCAGTTGTTTGCACAGACATTCCGATAACTTGTTAATATGCTCAGTATGGGGTGTGACCACCTCTGGCAGCAATACAGGCCTGACAACGATGGGTCATGCCGTGAATGATGTCATCAATCTCATGTTGAAGCAATAAGGCCCATACTTCTTGCAGAGCTGCACGCAAGTCTTGAAGAGTACTTGGTGGATGTGATGTGATGGAACCCGCCTTCCTAATGCATCCAGACATGCCGTATGGAATTCAAATAGGGAGAGCCAGCAGACCACGCCATCTTCCGTTTTCGAGAAAACATCAACCACCCATGCTCTATGTGGTCGAGCATTATCGTCCTTGAATACGAAGTTGAAGCCCACAGAACCCCGCAACAACCATACATGAGACCACAAGATCTCGTAACGATACCTGACAGCAGTTAAACCTTACCGATTCACCTGTACAATTTCATAAAGAGGTGTTAGAGTGGCCAACACAATTCCAGTCCACACCATTAGGGAGGCTCCTCGATATCGGTCTCTTCGCAAAATTTTGTGTCCTGCAATCGTGTTCCACGTGCCCCCCAGATGCGAATCCGTAGAGAATCACTCTCCAGACCAAATCGGACCTCATCTTTAAAAAGAACAACCGTTTAGGTTGTATCTTGACGTTCCCCTCTGTGAAGACGCGTCTGACGCAAACATACGGCGGATTTCCGACAGTAAAGGCCATAGTGCAGAAGCCTTCTGTACACCATCTGCCTCGGTGCGATTCGTCCAGTGGATACTGCGAGGTCAGAAGCCAGTCGCAGTGCAGTACTAAGGCTCTTACGGCCCCATAACGGTCCTATTTTTCTAATGTCATACGTCATGGGCTCTACCCTGGTTTTCAGGATACAGTTTCGGTCTCTATAAACTGTCGCAACGTCCGAGAAACAACAGAAAGATTCATATCAAGCTATGGGGCCACATCAGTTCGTGACTGCCCAGCTTCCATACTTCCTAAGGCCCTTCACTGCAGAATGGGTGGTAGACGTCTCCTCCGTGCCATACTGCACCATCTGTGGCAGTACACACAGTGATTGTGGATTTGGGACTACGCGGCCAACAAGACACCGTTTGATAGGTGCCCTGACGTCATTGCTGGCTTGCTTGTCCGTTGACCGGAACGCCATCTTCTGTGCAGAACATGATCCTACGAACATCTGTTGACAGTTTGTATGGCTATAGCATGAATTACACAGGGCGGGGAAATAGCGGTTTGGCGCTTCAATTTTGGACGTCAGTGTAGGTTCAATCGGACTATAAGCTGCCTCGTAGTCGTGACATTCTTACTACTTGTTGCCTACAACCGTTTAGCGAACACACTTTCACAATGACGTAATGTTTTTGACCTTGACCTTCAGACGTGAACACATAGCGCTCCAGGACAGTAGGATAAACAGGACTCAGACCTCGGTTTTAGGCAGATGTAACTTGTCACAGCTCCTTTGCTGATATTCAAGAGTGATTTTTTAGTGCCCACGGAGACACTGTTGCAGTGTTTCTGCACGAATAGCCGCCGACGGTGTTTAGTCTGGCGGCTGGCTCGCATATGACGTGGCGCCTTGGGCCGGCCACTTAGTGCTGACCTCCAGCAGAGCAAACGCCTATCTGACTAACGGCTGGTCCACAGCCACTGGCCAGCGAGCGCGGGAGGGAAATCTCCGCTACTCGGGGCATCGCTGTTACCACACGAAACTGAACTCTCGAGTGCTGAGGTTCAGCTCAGTACCCGAATTTCTGAGCCTGGTACTTATGCACGGGCTTCACGTGCAGTAATCAGCTTCATCCAACCAACCACTTCCTGCGGGCATAAGGAATGATTATGATGATCTGGCATTTGCGGATCAATGGAAATCTTTTGAAGATGTTGAAGGCCACCTTAGGGAAGCATTAAGAGCAACGAAAACACAACTGTGTGCGTTTCATCTTAGCCACAATAAGTCACATCGCAAACATAAAATCACATGACATGTGATATAGCTAGTAAACAAGGTCCATCCAAAATCTTTAGTAGTCACTCTGAGTCGTACTTTGACGTACCAGCAGCGTTGTGAGAATTCGAGAATGAAGATCGAAGCCAGAAATAATATCCTTCGCAAAATCACTGGTAGCATGTGGAACTCTCAAATGACAGCACTAGCAAGATACTACACATTGCTGCAGAGAATGAGTGCCTAGTCTGGCAAAAATCCACTCACACGAACATAGTTCATAAGGCGCTAAACGAAATAGGCTTATTACAAATTGTTTGAAACCAACGTTACTTCCAATATTCTGCGAATTCTGTGACTCAGAGACGCCAGAAGCAGGTGCCAAGGCAGAGAGAACAAATCAGGCCTAGCAGGAAAGCCATTCATTTCATGAGCACATTCCAGCAGCCGCAAGTTTGAGGTCCAGAAGAAATTTCTTCAAGTTGCTAGGCATAAAGGCGACGCGCCTTTTAGTAACGAATGTGTGAACCATTTTCTCCGTAAATTGCCGGAACAAGTCTAGGGACACGCAACAGAGTACCGAAAAGACAACAGCACTGCAGATGTGTTTTGCGAAACAATGGCACTTGAACGTTTTCTATTTTCAATCTTCAACTGATCGATGCAGTGGAAGGAGCGAGACTGAAGAGACTACTGTGAAAAATGTATCTGCCGTAGTCTGTAGCCACACATACGTTATGTCTACTGGTTGCCTCGCTGACTACACTGCTTGTCGTCAGATCACCGAAGTTAAGCGACACTGGGCGTAGTCAGTACTTGGGTGGTTAACCGCATGGTTACACTACTACCTGCTGTTGGGTGCTTTCTCTTCGTCCTTGCGTCAGAAAAGAGGAGATGTGCTCACGTCAGATTCCTGATCACCAGACTTTGCGTCAATCTACTGGATTAAATTCCAGTTCCTTCCGTAGTGTCTCATGAAGTGAGAACAGGGACACCGTTGATGGTGACTTTAAGTGCGGTGTCCCCCTTGGTATTATTCGCGAGGAGTAAGCTACATACCGGCATCGTCTTTCACGATCTCCGTTCCCTCATCATCATCAAAAACAAGAAAGAATTATTAAGCTACACCACTATTGACCAAAATCTTGTAACGTCACTTGTTCTCGGAGTCGCATACAGAAGATCTTCTTCCGTACAAGATGCAGGGCATAGTTGGCAGTCGAGCAGTGCTCCATGGTCTGTGGTTCCCCACAGAGGCAGTTCGTATACACAGGGCATTGCCATTTCTGTAGATTACTCCTGGATCTTCCAGATTGTGCGTCACAGCACGACCCAGACTCCCATATATTTTGGATAGTTCATATTTTACTACCTGCAATCGTTGCCATGTTACGTCAAGTACGCGATCGAGTGACATTCACACGGTCCAATTCTGTTCTTGCCCAGGAGGGAGGGTTTTCCAAGAGAGAGCAAGGTAATGTTACTCTCAAGTCGAGAAATCCACACCTGTTTTCTTGCTGTAGCTGCTGTCGTTTGCAGGACTGAAATGGTCTTGAGGAAACTTCTTACGGACCTCAAACTTGGACACTAACCTTGACATACCCTTTATACTCACCTATACATATCAGGTACTTTGAAACAAATATCTCTTACACTTCTCGAAGAACGGATGCCACTGTGCAAAGGACAGAACATGTTTTCCAATTAGGTGGCTGAATCTGTCCATGGGGGGTCTCCCTGTCGACAATGGTGAATGAATTTGCTGTATTAAACACGATATAAATGCGGCTATAGACTAAGGCAAGTAAATTTATGTCATTTTATTGGACGCTGTTCCAACCGACAGTATTTGTGTCACCGGTATGATACGCGGTTTGTGGAGGGAATCATTAAAGCAGAGGCTTCTTACGCTACGGAGAGATGTTTCACGAAATTTGATCTCTAACTTTCTGCTCCGAACGCGATAATATTTTGTTGACACCCACGTACATAGAAGGAAATGATATTGTAATAAGATATGACAAATCAGTGCTCGCAAGGAGAATTTAATTGTTCGTTTTCCCGCTCGCTGTTCGAGGGTGTAACGATAGAGGTACTGAAGTGCGGATTGCAGAGTAGTCGTGTAGATGTAGATGTAGACGGTGATCGTACGTGCTAGAAATTATTTTTCGTATCATGGGTGGACAGACGGTACGTGGGGGCGGGGGGGGGGGGGGGGGGCTGTAGGATTTCCTTAGATGCTAAAGTAGGCATTTTTGATGCAATACACATTTTTCTGATAGTCTCATATCAATGCAATTCTCGTCGTCCTTTGAAGCCATGCGATGTAACAGAGTATTACGACCTCCTATACAACCAACAAACTCCATCACCGCTCTCAAATAAAATCATGTTCTTCATTACCCGAGTAAGGAATCAAACGCGACCATTTGCTTTATTCACGACTGATCGTACTTTATCGTCCCATTTCTCTTTTTGATCCATAACTTTGTAATGTTAAGTTGTTAATGCATGATAACTCTCTACGATTTTTTAGTATAATTTAATTCCATGCCAATAACACAAAATTCGAGTGTAGCAGAAATTCGTTGTAAACGCTTGTTGCGTAGGAAATCTATAAATATATACGTTAGTGTGGAGAAATGCTGAAGAAGTAGTAGTTGAGTTTCACGTCGCACCACTTGCCTTCGCGTGAACACCCGTGGGCCGACAGAGCTACGTGGACAGTTTTATGGCTTTCTTTTTATTCGCGACGATACAGTTTGGGAACAGAAATCTCAATAGCACTCAAGCGAACTCTTCGAGAATTTATGGCAACAATTCCGAAGTAATAGGGCCGACTTCGACGGACTGTCAATCTAACGGCGTGGAATAAAACGCCCGCCTGCTGATGGAAAGAAATCTCTGTGCTGATATATTCATGGCGTCACTTCTAAGGAGCCGTCCGGTATAAAAGCTTCACGAAAGCGGGGGTAGCCATCGAAAGCCGAGTAATACGGATTCCTGTAATTTAATGAACAATTTTGTTTTGCGCACAAGGAAGTCAGGGTGTAAAACGCTAATGCGCAGTGAGTAGTCAGCTATGACCAGGTATCGAAAGTTTATTTGGGGTATCAAGCGTATCTGAAGCTCTTTCAGTACTTACTCTAGTAGCTGGAAATGGGAAAGCGTAACAAAACATATTCCGTCAAAATGTTGTCATCGTTGCGTACCACCAGGGCATCAGATACGTGCTGCAGTATAGTAATTGAACCTATTGTCTGCCTCAGAAACATATATTTCTAACATGGAAATTAATTTGTTTTTGGAAGGGGTCCACCCTTAGCAAAACGAAAGAAACTTAGTTTTGCTCAAAGCCGATACCCTTCCAAAAACAAATTTATTTGCAAACAAACACTGACAGAAGAGCTGATGACAACTGAAAATTAATGCTGAAAGATTACTGTTGTATAGAGGTAACTGTGGATAAGAAGCCATACCGTTCTAGTGTTGCAAATGCCATATCTCATTATAACTTCAAACGATTTATTTTCAGTTTATCCCTTATTTTGTGGTCAAGACTTTATTTTTTCAGCTTCCACACGAATTATCCTGCTACTCTTTCGCGGACAGTCTGGTTGGCATGGGCATTGCCTGCGAAAGACAATAGACTGATTCCTAGTCTTGATGTCAAATAATTTCAGTCTGTCCCGGAAATTTCATTGCATCCAAGATCCCACAGAACAGAAAAAAATGCGGTAATTTCTTTTACATACTTACGTAATTTAAATGGTCGTACAAACCTCAGAGGACGTTATGAATACATTTTTTAATCAGCAGCCGAGTTGTCGATAGCAAGTTTTGCCTTCAATTTCGGAGAGTAACCAAACTGTCTTCTTTTTAGGACCGCGCGCAATGATTACAGATGCAGTCACTGCCTGGAAAGCGACCCGAAGCATGTGACGAAGATGACTACGGCAAACGTAACATCTACTACACGAAATTATGTCCCATTTTCATATAGACAGAAATAGATTGCATATGCCCCAGGTAACATTATCTTATATGAGTCTTTCCTCCATGTACCTCCATGCTTTAAAGGCGATTGTGCGCGGTCGGAAATCATTCCATCCTTACTTACCAAAGAGTAGCGGTGTTTGAGGCACCGAACTAATAAGCGGGAGGAGTTGGTTCAAAATACCATCCGGCAAACCAGATAGAGATTTTCTGTTGGTTCGCTCAATTAACTAAAACGGCACGATGGCCCCTTCTAAAATGAAACGCCCCGGTTTCTTCCTCTTCCAATGCTACCTACTGCTTGATCTTTAAATGACATGTTGTCGACAGGATGTTAAATCCTATTCTTTCTTACGTCATGCGTCTTACATTCCGCCACTTCCGTTTGGCCGATAGTAAATTATAGCACGAGTAAATCATCAGAAATCGAATGAGTGTGTCTGTGGTAGCTCCGTTTAATTCGTTGGCTAGAAGACAAAGAGGACTTCATAAAATAGTGAGGTGAAGACTCAACAACAAAGACAATTAGGTTGTATGGTTCTTTACTCTGAAACTGAAATGTAACGTCGGTTATTTTTTGGACGAGATCTTCCAAAATAGTTCTCAAAGGAATGATGGTATCAGGAGGTTCACCAAACATGTGGTATAAGTCTGTTTCTCCCAAAATAACCGATGGATACAGAACATGAATTCTTAAGAGGATTTTAAGGAACCGCAAAGTTGCATTGCGAGAAGGCAACTGTCGAAGTTTAGAGCAGATATACTCAATTCAAAACTTAAAATTAAATACGTTCTACGCTTTGGTACGTATGCCGTACTAGAAATAACATCAGTCTGATGCCAAAGGCTGGAACGTGTTTAATTTTAATTTTTGACTTGAGTATATCTGCTCTCAACTCTGACCATTGCCTTCTCGCATTGTATCTCTGCAGTACCGAACCATTTTTTTTTTTAATGGTGAAGACGTTCTTAGAGGTGTCGAAACATGGGTCAATGTATGAAACAGTTATTTGCAACCGGTTGGTTGTGTGATTCCTATGTTGAAAGTTATACACAGTTGCTGAGAGACAGTCGTGTTCAAACGTATAACGTAAGTTGATTATTAATTATTAATGATTAATGATTAATGAGTTGATTATGGCAATATTTTATATTTTTAAATTCGGTCAATAATTATATGAAATAGTGAAAACGATATTTTTCTTGTCCCTGGAAGCCGTTAGACAGACAGCCTACAAGACAGAGCACCGTGCATCGCGTTAGCTCTTTATTAATGCAGTGTAGATGTTCTTCACCTCTGATTGCCACCCACGAACTTTGATCGGCCGACCCTAGTGCGGTGACCACCGTTCGGCTGACCGTATCTTCGTCAACGGATCGTATACAGAACACCATGTTTCATCTTCGTAGAAATGTTCAACATTAGTGTAGCACGTAAAGAAATATGAATGTTTTAGTTGGACCACTTTTTTCGCTTCGTGACAGATGTCGCTGTAATAGTCACAAACGTGTTAAGTACGTGGTATCACGTAACATTCCGCCAGTGCGGACGGTGTTTGCTTCGTGATACATTACCCGTCTTAAAATGGACCGTTTACCAATTGCGAAAAAGGTCGATATCGTGTTGATGTATGGCTATTGTGATCAAAATGCCCAACGGGCGTGTGCTATGTATGCTGCTGGGTAACCTAGACGACGTCATCAAAGTATCCGGACCTTTCGCCCGATAGTTACGTTATTTAAAGAAACAGAAAGTGTTCAGCCACATGCGAAACGTCAACCACGACCTGCAACAAATGATGATGTCCAATTACGTGTTTTAGTTGCTGTTGCGGCTAATCCGCACATCAGTAGCTTTCAAATTACGCGAGAATCGGGAATCTCAAAAACGTCGGTGTTGAGAATGCTACATCAACATCGATTACACCTGTACCATATTATATGCATCAGGAATTGCATGGAGACGACTTTGAACATCGTGTACAGTTCTGTCCTTGGGCACAAGAGAAATTACGGGGCGATGACAGATTTTTTGCACGCGTTCTATTTAGCGACGAAGCGTCATTCACCAACAGCGGTAACGTAAATCGGCATAATATGCATATTGGGCAAACGGAAAATCCACGATGGCTGCGACAAGTGGAACATCAGTGACCTTTGCGGGTTAATGTATGGTGCGGCATTATGGGGTGAAGGATAATTGGCCCCCATTTTATCAATGGCAATCTGAATGATGCAATGTATGCTGATTTCCTACGTAATGTTCTACCGATGTTACTACAAGATGTTTCACTGCATAACAGAATGGCGATATACTTCCAACATGATTAGATGTCCGGCACATAGCTCGCGTGCGGTTGAAGCGGTATTGAATAGCATATTTCAAGACAGGTGGATTGGTCGTCGAAGCACCATACCATGGCCCGAACGTTCCCCGGATCAAACGACCCCGGATTTTTTTCTATGGGGAAAGTTGAAGGATATTTGCTATCGTGATCCACCGACAACGCCTGACAACATGCGTCAGCGCATTGTCAATGCATGTGGGAACATTACGGAAAGCGAACTACTCGCTGCTGCGAGGAATGCCGTTACACGTATTGCCAAATGCATTGAGGTTGACGGACATCATTTGGAGCATTTATTGCATTAATGTGGTACTTACAGGTAATCACGCTGTGACAGCATGCGTTCTCAGAAATGATAAGTTCACAAAAGTACATGTATCACGTGGGAACAACCGAAATAAAATATTCAAACGTACCTACGTTCTGTATTTTAATTTAAGAAACATATCTGTTACCAACTGTTCGTCTAAAATTGTGAACCATATGATTGTGACTATTACTGCGCCACCTATCACAAAGCGAAAATGTGGTCCAACTACAACGTTCACATTTCTTTACGTACTACAAGAATATGTAATAAAAATGGGGGTTCCTATTTAACAAACTTAGTTGATATCCTTTTGACGTATGGCAGCGCCATCTAGCGGGGCAACCATAGCGCCATCTGGTTTCCTCCATCACGCTAGACAACTTTCGTTCTTTGTAGTTTTTTCGTTCGATACTTATTTCGTGAGATATTTGGGCCGGTCACGATCAATTTACCACCCTGTATACCTGCAACAGAGTCGCTATAGTTCTTACACGCTGCAGCAACACCCTCAAACGGAGAGTTTTTGAATGCTCGTTCTAGTTACACTTGTAAAAGGAACGTAGTTTCTTCGTTATTTGGTAAGACAGAATAGTTTGCGAGTAATATCCGGACTAATTAGTTCTCGCCTCATTTGCTTACCATCAGTTGACTGAGACATTGTAAGATGTGTTGCACCTACTTAGGACGTTCTCCACGCTTCCTACGCATATGACTACATATTCTGTAGTTCATAGAGGCGTACAGTTCCCAGAACGTTCACTAAGGAGATTTTAATGATCACAAGCACGCTTTGGTGATTCACGCTGGTTAAAATAGTGACTAATTTAGTACCGAGCTGAACTACCGAATTCTGCTATCAACAATACTGGTCTAAACGCGAGATGTCAGATGAAAACAAGCGGATTTGAGTGTTGACAGCTAAGATTGTAAACACTGCGAAATATGGAGAGACGGCGTTGGAAATACAAAAACGTGCACTACAGTTGAAGACAAGCGCCTCTTACGAGCCACATGCCGTTCGAGCCAGGCACTTACGGTGCTAATGGCAGTAAGGAGAAGCGAAGCGCACACATATCACAGTCGCCAGAGCGTTAGCACACTTTAATGCTCCCGCCAAGCGCTACTGTAGTACTGTAATAAGCTATGACTGAAGAGATGAACGTGGAGTTAAACGTTCCTCATTGCACTAGGTCGGTACCTACACTGCATCTGATGATGCACTCCTCAGTATGTAATTTACGATTTCCGCTTCCATATGAAGATTTTATTGGCGGGTCCACAATCAAGCGCATACTGCCTGATATGTATCGTTACTGGTAAAAGTGTTTTTGATGTACTGGATGTGTAGTACGAACAACTGACCTCAGTGTTGCTACAAGAGACGTTCTCAAAAATTATTAAACAGTTACTTGTATTTTTACACATACATACATGGTCGTAGGTACTCAGGTTCCTTTGGCTCTTCCTCAGTGCTGACACAAACACTTAACGTTGTAATATTTAATCATAGTTCCATGTTTACGTATTCGTATGCCCGGTAATCCATTTAGTCAGTCATAAGGAGTGAACAGACTGACAATATTCTTTTTTAAACAAATGTTTGATCGAGATTTACGATTTTAAGCAATATGTTATTTGATTATGTTGTTGCTTACTCGTAGAGGATAGCTTAACGATATGAAAATAACGTATGATGTTTTCAGCTCATTAAACTCAATTAACTGATGTGAAAGATTGTCGTCTGCACGAATAGTGTTCATTTCCCTTCAGCAGAGCTGTGTAATAAACACACATTGTAGCAAATTATATGTTTTTGAACAATACCTCCCAGACAATAGTAAGGAGAATATTTCTTTCTCTACATTCACACTGCTATCACAGTTGTAAACATGTACATTCTTGTATAACCAGTTATAAATATTACCTAGAAAATGTTAGTAAAAACAAAAAGGAAGAAAGTAAATAAAGAAAAACAAGCAGGAGATAATATGTTATATGGGTTTCGTTGTCACAAACTGAGCCATACATTAGAAGTCAATAATAAAATTACTGTAGCAATTCATCTTAATAATGTGATAATTAATATATTCTGTTGTTCAGAATCGGGCATAATTACGTTACTTCATAAATATAGGGGAAATTTACCGCTGGGTATACAAATTTTTAAACGTGAGGCAGAAATGGAAACATCAGGATTAAATGCGTATGTTATCTCCGAGGTAGAGAAAAGAAAAATAAACCAGCTTAGCTAGCTTAGTCTTAATGACTATATAATTAAATGAGTAGTTGTAGCCTACATCTGATTGTTGTTGTTGTTGTTGTCTTCAGTCCTGAGACTGGTTTGATGCAGCTCTCCATGCTACTCTATCCTGTGCAAGCTGCTTCATCTCCCAGTACCTACTGCAACCTACATCCTTCTGAATCTGCTTAGTGTACTTATCTCTCGGTCTCCCTCTACGATTTTTACACTCCACGCTGCCCTCCAACGCTAAATTTGTGATCCCTTGATGCCTCAAAACATGTCCTACCAACCGATCCCTTCTTCTAGTCAAGTTGTGCCACAAACTTCTCTTCTCCCCAATCCTATTCAATACCTCCTCATTAGTTACGTGATCTATCCACCTTATCTTCAGTATTCTTCTGTAGCACCACATTTCGAAAGCTTCTATTCTCTTCTTGTCCAAACTAGTTATTCTCCATGTTTCACTTCCATACATGGCTACACTCCAAACAAATACTTTCAGAAACGACTTCCTGATACATTAATCTATATTCGATGTTAACAAATTTCTCTTCTTCAGAAACGCTTTCCTTGCCATTGCCAGTCTACATTTTATATCCTCTCTACTTCGACCATCATTAGTTATTTTACTTCCTAAATAGCGAAACTCCTTTACTACTTGAAGTATCTCATTTCCTAATCTAATTCCCTCAGCATCACCCGATTTAATTTGACTACATTCCATTATCCTCGTTTTGCTTTTGTTGATGTTCATCTTATATCCTCCTTTCAAGACACTGTCCATTCCGTTCAACTGCTCTTCCAAGTCCTTTGCCGTCTCTGACAGAATTACAATGTCATCGGCGAACCTCAAAGTTTTTACTTCGTCTCCATGAATTTTAATACCTACTCCAAATTTTTCTTTTGTTTCCTTTACTGCTTGCTCAATATACAGATTGAATAACATCTGATTATTGGAATATAATTTATTGTTTTCTGTACATGACTTTGTTAGCACTATGACAGCATGTATCTGGGCTATAGACCCCGAGCCAGCTCTATAAAGTTTTGTTTTGTCCCCGTCCGTAGCACGTCTCTTTTGTGGAGATATCCAGGAAAGGGTGGGCGGGAGGAGGTTAGGGCGAACGGGAGTTTCGTTGTCCATGTCGAGATGGAGTCGTAAAACGGCAGCTAAGCGTGCTCTGCGCGTTCTCCTTTTCTTCAGATTTGAGTGTATGCTGGAGCGAAGCCTCTCCGACAAAAGTAAGTTCTTCGTTAGGATTCCTGACCTGAGGCTAGACAGCGTCGTAAAACTTGGAAACGTCTCCCAAGTCTTCAAGACGCCGAAAATAGCTTCAGCACGCCGCTGTGAAGATGTCGCATTGGTGGAGCTGCAAACGAAGCTAACTCTTGTCTACTGGCCAATAAGAGGACATGTTTGATACGGAAATAAATACAGGAGTGATCAACTAAAACACTGTAGCCTATAGGCTGGATAGTCGGGAGAGCATATTACAGGCCCCTTGTAGTTGTCGCCATCAGTGTCAATGGCGTCGACATTCTGAAGTGCCTGATCAACGAGTTGCCATAGTTTCTAATTTGCGCTGCAGCCGGCATCGTGACCCGCCAAATAAATCGAGATCAGGTTATGCTCCGGAGTCTCTCATACGAATATGGTGCATATTTTTTGCTGGCATTTCACTGCACTAATAATGATCGTAAGCTAAGCGTGCTTCCGAATTATTTTGTGGTGGCGCAGCAGGAGGCTCTGTCCGTTCCTCAGCCATGTACCGATTCGGCGTGGCACCACAACAAGAATAAATGGGTAGCCACCGTCCTAGACGAGGCTGTGATTAAGATATAGGACTTATACTAGGAACGTGGTACAAACTGATTTGGGGTTTTCGTATCTTTTATTTCCTAAACGATTCCTCCAACCAGTCTACCATTGATTTCCTTCCCTATCGGTGTCAAAATGAGCTACAATCTACGTATTAACCTTAAATCCAAGACCACAGTCCACTTCTATCTTGGACCAGTTTCTTCATACACTTCAGTTCTGTATATGTCTTCTAATACGCCATTACATTCTTCCTTCTTCTGGCGCAAATTCACCACAGAGTCCTCTCTTCGCCTTGTGCCTTATCTCACACTTTATTCCTCTAACTTCTAACAGCATTCAGCAGCAGCGTACTTCATATTTTTTATTTCTTTTTCTCTTGTGGTTTTACAGCAGTCTATTCGCCTTTATCACATAGATTTGTGCTGAACATACAGACCTCCTATGTCACTAATTAACACAAAACTTGTAAATCTTCTACACGGGCATAAGACGACAGTCCGGAAGTCGTAGGAGGAAGTATTTGGCCTTATGGTTAACACTCCTAATTTTGCGAAGGAACTGTACAGAGTGTTCAAAAATGTTGTGGCAAAACTAAAAGGTATGATGACGGAGACCAAAATAAATATATTTCTTAAGGCAACGATGCTGTGTATGCAGGAGGTTATTGTGTGTGACTGATAATTAAACAGTGTAAATTAATTAATGTGGACTAGCAATGGCAAGGAAAGCATTTCTGAAGAAGAGAAATTTGTTAAGGTCGAGTACAGATTTAAGTGTCAGGAAGTCGTTTCTGAAAGTATTTCTATGGGGTGTAGCCATGTATGGAAGTGAAACATTGACGATAAATAGTTTTGACAAGAAGAGAATAGAAGCTTTCAAAATGTGGTGCTAAAGAAGAATGCTGAAGATTAGATGGGTAGATCACATAACTAATGAGGAGGTATTGAATAGAATTGGAGAGAAAAAAATTTGTGGCACAACTTGACTAGAAGAAGGGATCTATTGGTAGGGCATATTCTGAGGCATCAAGGGATCACCAGTTTGGTATTGGAGGGCAGCGTGGAGAGTAAAAATCGTAGAGGGAGGCCAAGAGATGAATACACTAAGCAAATTCAGGAGGATGTAGGTTGCAGTAGGTACTGGGAGATGAAGAACCTTGCACAGGATAGACTAGCATGAAGAGGTGCATAAAAGCAGTCTCTGGACTGAAGACCACAACAACAACAACAACAACAACAATTTTCATCGCTTTATTTTTCTGATCACTGTTACATTCCAATAAATGTTCAAAATACGCCCCATTAACATCAGCGCAGAGCCGGTATCGACGTAGCAGGCAGTCCCATGTTCGCTGGGTAATGCGTGGGTGTTCTGCATTTGTGTGCCGCGCGGAGGGGCCTCGTGGTTAGAGGCGCCATGTCACGAATTGCGCTGCCCCTCCCGCCGGAGGTACGAGTCCTCCCTCGCGCATGGGTGTGTATGTTGTCATTAGCGTAAGTTAGTTTAAGTAGTGTGTAAGTCTAGGGACCGCTGACCTCAGCAGTTTGGTTACTTCCGAATTCACACACATTTGAACATTTCTGTATTTGTGTGACTGCTGCAAGAATTCTCGCAACCAAATCCGCTTCCTAGTCAACAGGGACAGAGTACACACCGGCAGTCATGCAGCCACAGAAAAAGACGTCTAATGGGGCAAGGTACGCAGGTCTTGCAGATCTCCCTATCTGTAGCTCTCCATGTTGTCATTGCAGTTGTCATGCAGGCACTAGTGATGCCAGCTGTGTACTACCTCAGTGTCGAAGAGGGAACGTCACAAAATACTACGTATGTGAAACTAACATTTGGTGTAACAACACTAGACACAACGACTTTTATCTGTTCCACTCGTGTGTTACTTGCATCTGCTCAGTGCACGCGCAACATGGATTTCCTATACATATTCGCTTTTGTACCCTGTATCATCCCTGTTGTTCGGACACTGAGTTTTTAACTGAATGTGCCTTATCCTTCATAGATGTTTTAGAAACTAGCACTGTTCTATTTAAGGGCACTACAGGTGATTACTTTTTCGAATTACTCTCTTCTTTCATAAATTAGTTCTCGCACCTTTTCAGGTTCATGTTCCGATAGTGCACATGGAAATTTCATGACTATTCCATAGCGTGACGCAGGATACTGGCCTGCGACAGTGTAAGCCGCTTTTCTAGGTGGTGTCCACCTGGCAGCTTCCATTGTGATGTCCTCTTGGTTACAGATCACTCACTCTACAATGGATGTTGTCCCAATAGACTGCCAGCATCCAGAATGTGCCGAACAACTGATAAGCAACTGATAAGTGTAACCAAGTGGAAACCACAGTGGAAGCTGCGAGATCGACACCACCTACAAAAGCTGCTCACACTGTCACAAGCCATTATCCTGCATCATGCTGTGAAATAGTTATGAAACTTCTACGTGCGCCATCTGAAGAAGAACCTTAAGGGGTTGGAAAACTGGTTTATGTAACAAAAGAGTAATTCAAGAAATGACTTTTGCAGGTATCTGTATTTATATTAAATATGTACATGTACTTTTCGTCTGACACTACAGACACTTTGAAAATTGACAAATAGAAGGACGACAAAAAAACTGCAATTGTACCCTTCTCATTGAACGGAGGTACATACAGTTAATCTATAGTTGAAATGCTATATTGGTTTAAGACATGTTTAAGAAGATCAAATGAACATTTATTAAATGCAGCAGTTCGAGTTATTACCGATAGCAGTGATGTTTTGAATTGTAATGTAAGCCGGCAGTTGTGGCCGAGAGGTTCTAGGCGCTTCAGTCTGGAACCGCGTGACCACTACGGTCGCAGGTTCGAATCCTGCCTCGGGCATGGATGTGTGTGATGTCCTTAGGTTAGTTAGGTTTAAGTAGGGGACTGATGACCTCAGATGTTAAGTCCCATAGTGCTCAGAGTCATTTGAACCATTTGAATTGCAATGTGGTTCATAGAGAACAGTAGTCCACGAGGTTCGTGAAATATAGGAGTTGTTCGTCTCAGTGGTAGTTCTGACATTTATTCTAACCTACCGCAGCTGTTTGTGCCTGTGTACCGAATGTTTTCGACTAGGTGAACGTGTCCTGTCTTGTGAGCATGGAGCACAGAGTGATGCGTAGTATTTGATACGAAATGTACGTAAACTGTTCTTATGCAGCTTTTCATATTATCCTATGAAGTCAACGTTGGTACACGAACAACATCCTTTAGTCTAAATTATACAATTGCGCCATTTGACTGTTTTTTATTTGCTTTTGGGCAGTATTAGGATTTCATCTCTATATCCATTTTAAGCAATTCATTACGATCTTCTAGTAATTAGCCATATCGCAAGTGCTATGCTACTTAACATCTGAGGTCATCAGTCCCCTAGAACTTAGAACTACTTAAACCTAACTAACCTAAGGACATCACACACATCCATGCCCCAGGCAGGATTCGAACCTGCGACTGCAGCGGTCGCCCGGTTCCAGACTGTAGCGCCTAGAACCGCTCGGCCACTTCGGCCGGCCACATTATCTGAGTGAAGAAATAATAAAATAGCAGCAAACAGAAAGAAAACGAAAATAGAATAGACAGAGATGAAGTATTAGCCAAATGTGGAAGAAGAGTACCTAGGTAAATAAAAGAAACAAAGTTTAACCAAGAATTTTGGCTGCATAACGTGAAATGATTTAATCTATGGTGCTGACGCCCATGAAAATGTTCGTACTCGTTTCAGAAGCGGTCGTTTTACCTGCTTGGCATATGTGTTAAAGATTTCACTGAGGCTACTAGTAATTACAGGTGAGTCACAGCACAGTGCTGCATTTGACGCTGGCAGCGCGTAGCCCATGAAGTGCCGTACGTGTCGCCAAGTAGTGTGAGAGGCATAAAAGGCATACTGAATGACGCCTGCATACTTATGACCGTTTCCTTTCAATAGTAAAGGAGACCTCGCACAAAAACGTGTGAATATTGACGTTTGGGAGTGCGCCAGTCCTTCTGAACTGGATCTGCATCACTATACTTACAGAATTGCTTTAGAATAGGAAAAAAGCGACCAACATGCGTTGGAGTTAGAGTACAAAGCCTGAGAGCAAAACACTAGCAGCGGACTTATGCGATGACCAAGTCAGCACGATACTATGGTGAATCTACGAAACAATGTTTTGAGACGGACCTCAAAGCAGGGTTCTTGTAGCTGTAAAAACGTAAACAGGTAATTATAATACTTGCACATGGGAATCCTTGTATACCAATTCCCTGAATTCACCCAGCAGGGTTTTGTGAAAAACTTGTAGTCTTATTTTCAAATATTGCCATTTAATATCGACCTTCGCATTAGGGGCATTGACGTGCCAAATACTTACCTGTTTCGGAAAAGGACATTAGTGTTTAACGTCCTGTCGATAATGCGGACATTAGAGGTGGAGTAGAAGCCCAGTTAAGTGGAGGACTGGAATGAAAATGAGCTGTGCCGTTTCAGAAACCAACCCAGTATACGCCTGACGGGGATTTTCTTAGCTTTCGTTTCTTCCGCTTTTTTCTATTTGTTAACTATGTTATGCCATTGGGGCTTCATTCACCACTTTTAAATCGATCTCAAACATTAGAAAAACAATGAATATACCTGTCTCGAGACATAATATAAACAATACACAAATATTATTCTCAATAGGAAAATATTTCAGTGGTGAACAAATACACCACAGTTGTGACATGCTTGTATTGACCGACGTCTTACACGACAGAAGTTGTTGTACACCAACCCGGTTTCGGAGTCTTAGCCCCATGTGAAATCTAGTAGTAGTAGGAGTTATGTACTCACCCGTACAACTAATGAGCAAACAGCTACCATCACAATAGCATCTCAAATTCTAGCTGGAAAGAGTGACAACTTCCAAGAGCGGATTGGGAAAATGCCTCTTGCCCGAAAACTGCCGACGGAAACGCATGCAGTCCAACGGTGATACCTGTGTGCTCAGTGTGACTCCGGAAACAGATTTCAGACACGGCCGGTGATGCGGCTAAGACCGCGAAACCGTGTTAGTGCATAGCGACTTCTCTCGTGTAAGACTTCGGTCAACAAAAGCGTTTTATAACCGTGGTGGGTTTCTTTACCATGAAGATGTTGCGGAACAGTTGTGTAAGTCCCACAAACAAAAATTTATAATAAAATATTTACTAACTGACGTTCCCAGCATAGTGGAAGCAACAAGATTCTCAAAATGAGATTCTTCACTCTGCAGCGGAATGTGCGCTGTTATGAAACTTCCTGAGCTACCTAAGCACGACCCACGACCCGTGCATGTATCTGAAATATCTTTTCTTCCAGGAGTGCTAGTTCTGCAAGGGTCACAGGAGAGCTTCTGTGAAGTTTGGAAAGTAGGAGACGAGGTACGGGTGGAAGTAAAGCTATGAGGACGGGGCGTGAGTCGTGCTTGGGTAGTTCTGATGGTAGAGCACTTGCCAGCGAAAGGAAAAGGTCCCGAGTTCGAGCCTCGGTCAGGCTCACAGTTTTAATCTGCCAGGAAGTTTCAACAATATTATCTTTTTTTGCTTCATGGAGAAAATAGCCGACTTCTGAATGTATTATCTGGTCTCTCCCATTGGGTGGTATGTTATTCATTTAGTTAATCGTCCGTGCCTCTAGTCCTGTCTATGGCGTTGTATTTTATCAGTAAGAGTGCGTGTAGACAGATGATTATGAGACATTGTTAATGTCTACAATGCTACAACGTTGTGGAAACTACGTTCACTCTCAAAAGCAAAAATGATATACACAGTCATTTAATATCATATACATGAAATTCATCTCTACCTCAGCGGCCTACTGTTCCGCGAGATCAGCCTCATCTTCAGGCAGTAGTTCGTGGACATCCATAGGAACATGGCACAGAATCAAGACATTTTGTGACATACGCCTGTTGTAAGGTCTCATAATGCTGTTGCTGGTGCCGTGACCCATATACTTAGGGGTTGGTAAGTGAACATAAGCCTTGTGGTTACAATTTTCCTCGCTCAAATGCCAAAAAAATAAAATGTTAACCTTCCGAAAAAGATAATCTTCAATAAAGAACATCGTGTCACAAGCAAATTTTATTCGCTGTATTGGTAACTACACTACTGGTCATTAAAATTGCTACACGACGTAGATGATTTGCTACAGAGGCGAAAATTAACCGACAGGAAGGAGATGCTGTGATATGCAAATGATTAGCTTTTCAGAGCATTCACACAGGGTTGCCGCCGGTGGCGATACCTACAACGTGCTGATATGAGGAAAGTTTCCAAAGGATATCTCATACACAAACAGCAGTTCACTGGCGTTGCCTGGTGAAACGTTGTTGTGATGCCTCGTGTAAGGAGGAGAAAACGTTGTTGTGATGCCTCGTGTAAGGAGGAGAAATGCGTGCCATCACGTTTCCGACTTTGATAAAGGTCGGATTCCAGCCGATCGCGACTGCGTTTTATCGTATTGCGACATTACTGCATGCGTTGATCGAGATCCAATGACTGTTAGTAGAATATGGAATCGGTAGGTTCAGGAGGGTAATACGGAACGCCGTACTGGATCCCAACGGCCTCGTATCACTAGGAGACTAGATGACAGGCATTTTATCCGCATGGCTGTAAAGGATCGTACAGCCACGTCTCGATCCCTGAGACTATCAGCTCGGAGTCCATAGCTGCGGTTACCCTTGTCGCTGCATCACAGACAGGAGCGCCTGCGATGGTGTACTCAGTGACGAACCTGGATGCACAAATGGTAAAACGTCATTTTTTCGGATGAATCCATGCTCTGTTTACAGCATCATAATGGTTGCATCCGTGTTTGGTGACATCGCGGTGAACGCACATTTTAGGGGTGTATTCGTCATCGCCATACTGCCGTACCACCCGGCGTGGTGGTATGGGGTGCCATTGGTTACACGTCTCGGTCACCTCTTGTTCGCATTGACGGCACTTTGAACAGTGAACCTTACATTTCAGATGAGTTACGACCCGTGGCTCTACCCTTCAGTCGATCCCTGCGAAACCCTACTTTTCAGCAGGATAATGCATGACCGCATGTCGCAGGTCCTGTACGGGCCTCTCTGGATACAGAAAATGTTCGACTGCTGCCGTGACCAGCACATTCTCCACATCTCTCTCCAATTGAAAAGTATGGTCAATGGTGACTGAGCAACTGGCTCGTCACTATACGCCTGTCACTACTCTTGCTGAAGTGTGGTAACGTATTGAAGCTGCATGGGCAGCTGTACCTGTACACGCCATCCAAGTTCTGTTTGACTCAATGCCCAGGCGTATGAAGGCCGTTATTACCGCCAGACGTGGTTGTTGTGGGTACTGATTCCTCAGGACCCATGCACCCAAATTGCTTGAAAATGTAATCACCTGTCAGTTCTAGTATAATATATATGTGTCCAATGAATACCCGTTTATCATCTGCATTTGTTCTTGGTGTAGCAATTTTAATGGCCAGTAGTGTAGTATACACTGGTCACTTATAGGTAAAAGCACTTCGTCTTCGGGACCATCCGACCGCCTTGTCATCCTCAGTTTGGATGCGGATAGGAGGGGCGTGTGGTCAGCACACCGCTCTCCCGGTTTTCTTTGACCGGAGCCGCTACTATTCGGTCGAGTAGCTCCTCAATTGGCATCACGGGGCTGAGTGCACCCCGAAAAATGGCAACAGCATATGGCGGCTGGATGGTCACCCATCCAAGTGCCAGCCACGCCCGACAGCGCTTGACTTCGGTGATCTCACGGGAACCTGTGTGTCCACTGGGGCATGGCCGTTGCCACATTTGTATGTAAGCTGAAGCTAAAATTACGTTTATGGCGTAAATGAAAGGGTGTACTGTATTACACAGTCAGACGTTATCACACAGTCTGAGAATTTGAGGTCTACTGCTCGGAAAGTGATGTGCGGCCTGTGGTTGGATACTTTTGTCACCATAAGTGTACACGAAGGCGAAGACTTAATGCGTTGGATATTCTGTTTGAGTCTAACCAGTGTGCCAGTGGCACCTCATCGTAGTCCGTTCGGTGAAAGTTGTCTCTGCACTGTTCGACCAAGGTGAGTAGTCCAGCCTGCCGTGATGGCCGAGCGGTTCTAGCCGCTTTAGTCTGGAACCGCGCGACCGCTACGGTCGCAGGTTCGAATTCTGCCTCGGGCATGGATGTGTGTGATGTCCTTAGGTTAGTTAGGTTTAAGTAGTTCTAAGTTCTAGGGGACTGATGACCTCAGATGTTAAGTCCCATAGTGCTCACAGCCATTTGATTTGAGTAGCCCAGATGTCTTCTGGCGCCTACGCAGAATCAACTGTGTTGACTCCATGTCGGATCAAAACTGTGTGCCGGATCCTGACTCGAACTCAGTCCTTGCCTTCCGCAGGTACACAGTTTTTATCTGCTAATATGAAAATATTAGCACACAATCCGCTGCAGAGTGAAAATTTCAGACTGTAAAGACGCTGTTGTTTGCCAACTACAGTATTTCTCGAACATATTGCTCTTTTCTTAATTTTTCTCTCGTGTAAGGGAATCGCCTCATTTATCGCAAACAGAAAGTAGGAGGATGGCGGATGAGGTCCTTTCGAATACTGTAACTTCGAACCAGCTTGGGACGCTAATGCTGGAGTGCACAGCTCAGCTTGCAGGAGGGATCAAAAACCGCGGGGATAGAAACTCATTAGGTTGCTGACGGCCTGCGGAGGATATGGCGTACAACTGCACGACGACCACCTTAACCGTGTGTCGAGACTGGTAAAGCGAACTGGCATTCAGCGCAGACAGCGGCGATAAAACGAGTTCCAAGACGCGCCAGCCGTTGTGGCGAGGCAGAGCACGTGTGGCCAGCCGCAGCTACAGCAGCCACAGCCAGGGCGCTGGAACCGATCCAGCGGGCAGTGCGGGCCCCACACTGACGTCCTCGCATCTGCTCTGTACCGGCGGTATCTTATTAGAGGCCATCTCCTGTGCGAACAACACATGCTGCATTGTGATCGTCTCCCTTTACAGCAGCTTCAACTAGTTTTTTTTTCTTTATTGAGTTTAGATCCCCCCCCCCCCCCCAAAGGGAGCGGACTGGCAGCAGCTTAGTACGTCGCTCTTCAGCCTACAGAATTTGTTTTAAAAAGATGAAGATAATAAATAATAAAAGCTGGCGATAAAATCGGTGACTTAAATGGTAAAATGACAGAAAATTGTGGATCTTAAAATACAAAACAAAGGGTTGATGATGCTAATAAAATACACAGGAAGCAGAAAAATAAGAGACAATTAATAAACACTGCGACAGTATGGTATCTCTTGGCAAGATATATAAAGTTCCCACCCTGCGACAGCAGGATTCCTGTTCGCAACACTTTAGAAAGACGCACAACACTGAACACTCACTTGAACACTGCACAGAGAAGTTGGCACAGATACGACATATCACAGACAGGGGGAACCTGGACAGGGGGAAAGAAAAGGGGGGAAGGAGAGGAAAAAACGAAGTGGGGGGGGGGGGAGGGAGGGAAGAAAGCGATGGAGGACGAGGACCCATAAGAGTGGGGGGGGGGGCTGATGCGATAGGGAGTGGAGAAAGGCAGAGGAGGGGAACGCAAAAGGACATGGGGGGGGGGGGCAGGGAGAAGGGAGGCAGAAAGAGGTTTGTCTGGGAGAAAACAGGATGGAAGGGGGGGAGAGGGGGCCCAGGGAAAGGACAGAGGGAAAGGAAGGGGAGATGAGGATCAGAGTTGATATGAGGGATAAATGAAGGCAGAGAGGGCATCTTCTGGGATGGGGAGTTGACGGAAGCCATCTTGGGAAAGGAGATGAAGGGTGTAGAGATGGAGGTAGGGGGTACACAACAGTGAAGACGTGGCAGGGGGCGGGTATGGGAGAGGAGAGGAGCAACCAGGGGGTGAGGGGGATCAAGGCGGCACGAGGTGTAGAGCATGCGAATGTGTTCGAGGAATAGGAGCAGATGGGAGAAAGGAATAAGGTCGTAGAGGATCCGCGTGGTGGACGGGAGGCGTATACAGAAGGTGAGGTGGAGTGCATGGCGCCTGAGGATCCGGAAGGACTTATAGAATTTGGCTGGGGGGGGGGGGGAGGGGGGATGGTGCGAATATCCAGGCGGGATTGGCATAACAGAGGACTTCAACTATTGCTCGCCCACTGTAGAAAAGAGCCTCCCCAGACTTTTCTGTGCGGTAACCATCCATGATGTTGGCTCTGGGCACTATGGGACTTAACTACTGTGGTCATCAGTCCCCTAGAACATAGAACTACTTAAACCTAACTAACCTAAGGACATCGCACACATCCATGTCCGAGGCAGAATTCGAACCTGCAACTGTAGCGGTCACGCGGTTCCAGACTGTAGTGCGTAGAACCGCACGGCCAGACCGGCCCGCCATCCATGATGTTCCTGCATGTTTTCTAAATCTATCTACCCAACTTCCATTAGGTCGTTATGGGTTCCAGCCAACAGCTTACTCGACCCATCGAACTTTGACTGTCTTCCTCGGCCCGTCGATCTTGGACTGATGAGCTGGAACATTATAATCGGAAACCACCGCGTGACTAAACGCAGCGTGGTGGGGTTGTGTGCATGTTATGTGGTGAGGAAAGTCTATACGCAAAAGAGAAGAACGAGGGATCATTCTAGCGACAGGGTATGTCAAACTGATTCCACATTTCTAAGTTACCAGAAGGGTTTTGATACCGTTCCACAGAAGCAACTACTAATCAAACCGCGTGCCTATGGGATACCGTCTCATTTGTGGGACAGAAGTCCTGATTTCCTGTCAGAAAAGACACTCCTCATAGTAACTGACGGAAAGTCATCGAGTTCAACAGAAGTAATATATGACGTAACTCAATGAACTGTTACAGATTCTGTGCTGCTCCTGACATACACAAACGATTGAAGAAACAATCTGAGTAGCTCCCTTAGATTCTTCGCATATGACATTGCCGATTTCTGTTTCGTAACGTCATCAGAAGATCAATACAAATTGCAAAATGGTCCTAAAAGTGGCGACTGACTCCAAATAAATAGTCATCCACATGGGTACAAGAAAAAACCGTTAAATTTCGGTTACACGACAAACAGAGCAATTTTAAAAGCTGTTAATTCCAATAAATACCCAGGAATTACAAGCACGAAAAATAGGTAATGTTTCTATACCGATTGTGTGACAGATGCTCACTTCTTGGGCCGCTTTGATACTTGCTTTGGCGGGCCGCGCGTTTGACACCCCTGACTTAGAACACGCAAGAGGTCTACTGAAGAGACTACATTCACTACACTCGTCCGTTCCCTGCAAGAGTACTGCAATGCGGAATGGGCTCCTAACCAGACAGAATTGACAGAGGACATCGAAAATGTCCAAAGAAGGGTAGCTCGTTTTGTTTTACTAAGAAACAGGGAAGAGACTATCACAAATGTGATAAGCGGGCTGGGACGGAAATCATTAAAACAAAGACTTTTTCGATATCTTTTCATGAAATTTCAGTCACTGTGTTTCTCCTCTGTATGTGAAAATATTTTTACTGACGCCAACCCACACAGGGAGAAATGATCACTGTAATAAAATAAGAGTAATCAAAGCTCATACACATAGATTTAAGTGTTCATTTTTCCCACATATGTTAGAGAGTGTATGAAGGAATTTCGAAACAGTCTCAAGGTGTTTCGAAAAACCCTCTGCTAGGCACTTAACTGTGAACTGTAAAGTAATCAAGTGGATGTAGATGTGGATGAAAGTGTTCGGCTGTTCACGTGCTACTGTCGTGATCATCTACGAAAAGTGCTTGAAGAACAGTGTGGGGAACATTCACCTGAGCTTCCACGGGACCTGTGGTGGTAACCGATGGCACCATGACCGTCGGGACTGTACGCTGGGGACTATATTACGCTATGGGTAACGTTCGCCTGGGTTTTCACAGTATCTGTGGTAATAACCGATGGCACCATGACCTTCTGGACTGGCTGCTGGGGACAGTATTACGCTGTAGGGAACCGATGGCACCATGACCATGTGGATTTTATCATGGATCATCTGCATCCCTTCATGCTTGATGTCTCGCCTGATGGAGATGGTATCTTCCAGCAGTGTTACAGTCCATGCCTCAAGGCCATAATCATCGTGCGAGGAGCATTATAGTGAACTCAAGCTGACATATTGGCCACCAAATACGTTTAATCTGAGCCTGATGGAACACAATACTCCATAAAATCAATAAGTCATTATTTTTCAGATTGGCCAGTTGCGTGTATATTTTTCAGTTTCGGTATGTAAAGTCAGTTTCATACGATGACTGTACCAATGAAGATTTACGTGATATTAAAAGAGGTTTGTAATCGGTAAAGTAATGTTCTAAGTGGCAAATGGATTGGAAAATTATAAAATCACATCTAGCTCGCTCTGAGTATTAACAACCTTGATCTCTATGTTGGCAATGTTATTCAATTGATGCGAAGTTATTGAAAACTTGAAGATAATCGGAAAACCTCAATGTAAGTCAGAAATTTACTGGATTTGGGGCTTTAATGCTGTAGATGAGCATGCTTCTACTCAGAGGCATAGAGAACAACGAAAAGTGAAACTGGATTCTACGCAACTACATTTGTCTTCCGCCAGTCCTGTATATAGCAGTGATGCTGTAATGTCACCCCCCTGGAACTAAACCATCGACTCAGTTTTATTCTGCGAGACAAGCTGCTTCAAGAGCAGAGTTAATGTGGTATTTGAAAATAGCAAGAGGGAACTTCCCTGACCATCCTCCTCGAGAACGTGCCGAAAACGCCTTCGAGGCGATGTTTCCCGAAAGTGTTACTTTTGAATTCATCCTATCTAGTGCAAAGGCAACATAATTAGTATGTGGCGCTTTAGCTCTATTTTTTTTAAGAAGCATTTCATGGGTAATGTACGAGCACATTGCTCTCTTCGTTTTGGTGAAACTTTAAATGCACCTTCAAAGAAAGTGTTTTAAACTCTATATTTGCTGCAGGTTGACTGAAACAATGGAAAAGGTCAAGCTTTCTCTTTTAAATCTATTGATGGTAGGTGGTGATGGACCCAATGTTAACAAAACTCAGCATTCTCTAATGACCGACTCTGTGATCGTGTTAAGAAGAAAACAGTTGGTTGTTGTTGACACATGTAGTACACACGTCATCCTCAAAGCAGCCCAAAAAGAATTATAATACTAGTGAAAATGCTTCGGACACGATCTTGTTTTTGTATAATTTATTTTAATGGCCAAACATCTGATTGGGAAGACTTTGAGAATATACAATCTGATATGAAACTACCGGGTCGTCGGTTTATGAAACATGTTGCCCCCAGATGGTTGACATTAGAACCAGCTAGAGGGAGACTTCTAGAACGAAGATCAGCTGCAGAAAAATACTCTCTCTTCACACTCCAGCACAAAAGCAAATTTATAAGTTCTTTGGATTACAGGAATATTATTAAATTAGTAAAAAACAAAACTACCAAAGCGTAAATTATGTTTGCTTGTGCAAGTACACGTACGTGTTTAAGTTTATTAGGTTTCTTTCAAATGAGATGTACTTCATTGGATCTAATCTATAACAGAGTCACGAACCTTGTCAGAACACTCATCAGTTGAGTTGGTATTAATGCTTCTTCATTGACCCTGAAAGCATTTTGTGGTACCTATTACTGGCTACCGAAAAACATAGTGTTCGACGATAGAGGAAGTGAATATTTCAAGAAGCTAAGAACACAAGAAAGATGCTGTATTTCCGTGCAAGCTAGGAAGTACTAGGCGTTTGCTTGTCTGAAGGGCTCTGCACAATACACTGTAAAATACAGTCACAACAAAATAGTATTATATACATAACAAGCGGCGACAATAATAAATATAATCTCTCCCTGTGCGGGAATAGCAGCAACTGCGCAAGTGCTGGAGGTGGACACGTGGTGACATACGGGGTTTGGGTCGGTCCAGGAGGCGTACCCGGATAGACGAAATTGTTAAGGCCATCGCTCGAGTAAAGGCGGATAGCCGGGTCCGACTTCTGGTTTGGCACAAACTCTTGTATGCCGCCAATAAACTGTGCAGGCGAAGTCTACTCGTAATCGCAAATGTAAATATATTTCTTCTGTTTCGTACAGTTGTGGATCGTAGCAGTGTATGTTCCTTCAGACATGCATACATGTCTGAAGGACAAGGCATAGTAAACCATAACACAGACACACCGTAAAACAATATGTTCTCTTTCTGTCCAACAGTGAACTAGAATCTTTTTCATACTGTCACGACTGCACATGTTTTTCTCGTGCCTGTGAGTTTCTATTTTCTTTCATCGTCAGTTTCTTCATCGCATCTGATTCTCTCTCTTCCCTCTGTGCTACAACCATACATTTATATTACATTTCATTGCTTACATTCGACAAGAACGTAATGAGGAAACTGCAGCTTGAATAAGACAACGAAGGTTACAGCTTTTATTGATAACTGCTTCTTCTAGTCTACCAGGTACCAGGAGTAAACAGACTGGTATAAAGAATTGATCTATGAGAATTAGCGTCAAACTAATAGCTAAACAGGGAAAAAAGACCATCATTTGCCTATCATTAATTTAATTTCAAAACAATCGTGTCTGAACTGAGCGTCTTGTAAATTACAAGCGGCGAATTTTATTATCCCTTTACTAACATAATGTCTTGTTTTGACCGATAAGGAGAGTAATTACTTGCGCAAACAATGTTATTAAGTCAAAAAGAGTTACTGTTGTTAGAGAAAAGTTGTGTAGAAAAACTTTCTGTTTTTCGTCTACACAAGAACACTTGTTGAAGACTTCATGCAGGCTAGATGTGAATACTCGTATAGTGTTCTTAAAGGCACATAGTACGGTCGTGTTATATCTGACTGATGTAACCTCGCCGACGTTTCGAAAGTCATTTACTGAAGAGTAGGTCAGTCAACAACACGCCTCTTTCCTAGCCAATATAAGCGCTTTCACTTCTCCTGTAACAGCGTCTGGTAGATACAAAGCACAAGCGTTGATTTCAGCAATAGATATTAGGTTTTGCTGATGCTCGGCTGCTCGTTCTCCTGTGCGACAGTTTGCAAATTCTCCATAAGTCGTCATGGTTTTTTGTGACGTTATGAGTCACATAAAAGTAATTTCTCAAAGCTACAGTATTTTGTGCTCCCCATTATATATCTATACGTAGGTGTTCTATGATATTGCATTTGCTTCCAGCACTATTAGGTTCGTTCCTTTTACAATCGCAAGCTGAACATCCTTAGCTGCCATATTTTGAAATCGTTGTCATAACATACTCCACTTTGGAATGCAACAACCTAATGCTTGCGTAACGTGAAAGTCTGTAGAACAAACGACTACAACAGTCACATATCTTATTTCTTATTTTAGAAAAAAAAAATGTATAAGAGAAAATCTGTGCATTTCAGGTTTTGAGTAGCAATGTTGAACGTAAAAGAATTTAGGGCAGTAAAAATAAGTCAATAACCTGCGTCATGTAGATGAGCGTCGTTCCTTTACGCTAACTGCTATGTAATTAAAAGGGAATGCCATGACTGCTGGTCTGTGAGAAAAATATCTTCGTCATTGTTCCACAAAACTTTGCAGAGTTGAAACAGCTTAGAATACCTCCCACACACATATACAATCTATTCTTTGTAAAGACATGGTTGAAGAGCATATTCTTTTGCCGTGCATCGATCCATCGAGAACAACATCAAGAGATTTCCCGTTCGAGAATAACGGCAGTCAGGACTATTCATTTGAAGTTCAGGCACAAGAAATGAAGCTGAAATACGAAGGTTGGAACTTCAATAGAGGCAGCTCGTACAAAATAGATTCATGTTTCGAAGTTTTACTGACCTTCAAATTAGTCACCAGTATTATGTATAACCCGTTGCCAGCGATGTGGAAGTCGTAGGATACTCTTAGCAGTGCCAGTTGTGTTCACAGTTCAAGCGGTGCGGTCTATAGCCCGACGAATTTGTAGCAATTCTGAAGCTAATGCCATGAAGTGTTTCCTTCAGTTTAGGAATCGAGTTGTACTCACGAGAGCGTAAGTCAGGGGAGTGCAGTAGGTGGTATAGCACTTAGCAGCCCCATAACATTGCATCTGTTTCTCAGGAACATAATATGCGTCTCTATTAAGATTTTTTCTACGTCTACACACAGAGATAGAAAAAAACTTGCCGTCTGTATCTACATAGCTAAAAAATCGTGATTACCATATTTAGATAAGAGTATTTTTCGTCTTTTCGCTGATTTATCATTTGGTGTGTCAATTTATTATTACATTAAAACGGGTTAGCCTACAGGATGCTACTAAGCTGCAATTGGCCTATTGTAGTTGAGCAAAATACGAGATCTCTTCGGATTTATTTGAGGGTTGCAGCCAAGTTTTTGACTCTCTATTTGCGATCGAGATCTTCGTTCACTCTGTGTAGATGACTAGCAATCTGATTATTTTCAGTTAAAGCGTAAAGAGAGATATGTACCAGGATGAAACCTCTGATTTCCCTGGCGTAAACGGGCTTGATCGTTCTTTGCTCATCGTGAGTGTTCATGTATACCCGTAACTGGATTTCCTTCTCGGTGCCCTTAATAAAATTGGAGGAATGTTGAGCAGCCCACCTTCTTGCGAATTGTCAGGTCAGTTCTATGTGTCTTGGGGCTTAACAACTTGCATGCTAAGTTTCTGCCGGCCGGAGTGACCGAGCGGTTCTAGGCGCTTCAGTCTGGAACCACGCGACCTCTACGGTCGCAGGTTCGAATCCTGCCTCGGGCATGGATGTGTGTGATGTCCTTAGGTTAGTTAGGTTTAAGTAGTTCTGAGTTCTAGAGGACTGATGACCTCAAATGTTGAGTCCCATAGTGTTCAGAACCATTTGAACTATTTTGCTAAGTTTCTAATGGCGAAGGGGTGAACGAACAAGATCCGCATCAATGGTTGTGTGAAATCTCTTGTCAGTCAAGCTGAACTGGCTTATGCAATACACCAACAGTAGTTAACCTAGCGCGTTGATTCGATACTGAGGTTGTTCACCTCTCTGTATTACAGACTCAAACGCAATTCATTAAACAGTTCATGGAACATGGCTGTGAATTATACGAATTTATCAACATTTCATGGCGGTATTTTTGATCCATCGTTGCAACTACAAAAATGCTTGCGTGTTCTTTTTCACCAGACGAGTTTCGCTTTGTTGAGGTAATTTATCATCAGTTGTGGTGATTTTTCGGCTGTTTTCTATCTTACACCGGGAAATGCCGTCTGCTAGCACATCGTTGTCAAAAATACAATCATGAATTATAAAGCAACACTATGGCCACACAAATGAAGACTTTAGTGTCGCCTTATTAGCATTGTCTGTATTAAACATTTGTTTCCTCTGAGTAATGAAACATCATATAATATTTTAATGACAGTGAATCTGATAGATTTGTAGTGCTGTTCTGGAATATTTGGGGTTCCCCTACGGCAGCAAGATTGTCTTCAAGGAAGCAAATCGTACTAAATTGGTGATTATAGCTTTAATGGTGCAGCTGACACGTCAGCATCATTTTTTTTTTTTTTTTTTTTTTTTTTGCAACTATCTTCTTTCCTCGTTTGAAGCTCTGAAGGCACCATTTTAATAAAACAGACCTATAAACCGAACAAATCCACTGCATTTACTCGTGATTTGTGAACGAAGGAACAGCAGGTTCGCTTGAGTATCGGGGCCGTGACTTAATATGTGGTACTTAGTGGAGATATAAGATTCGGCTGAAGCTGAAGTACGACAATTAAAACATTAAGTGTGTAAGTAGCCTCCTAGTTTGTGAGATACGCTGTTATTGGCAATCAAATATCTTTACTGCCAGCGCCGAGCGGGCAGTAAATATTGACTATCCATACAGGAGAATCGAATAAAAATCTTGATGGTATCGTTTAGCGCTGAATGTCGGGCACATTTATTATCATGGCAGATACAAAAGACGCTACTCATGAATCTTTACTTCCAGATACGCTATAAAGATCGCGTACACGTAGTACGCGCTTAACATTCAGTTACGGGTAAAGTCTAATCATAGTGACTCGTTACAACTCCAGTACGGTGTGGCACCCAGTCCGCTCTCCAGACACTGTCCTTGCCTGCCGGTCTGACGAAGGCGACCCGGCGAGCGTTTTGAAAAATTTCACACGGTTACTGCGTTGCGTATTTGTTCGCGTTGTGAAGGTAAGGCTCCATCGTAAATATTTGTTGTTCTGATTTCGAAAATTCCTTTGTGAGAGGAGATGCATGTACCTGTACTTTATGTCCTTGCTTAACGAGATCGGGCAAGGGCGCGTCAATCGCGGATGACTTTACTGTGAGTGCACGGCGCAGCAATTACCCGTTCGCCTTCCTGCTGTTGGTTTAAGGCCCAGCTCGTTCGGCTTCATGTCCTTTCTATCGAGCTTGCCTCTCTCTTCCGACTGCAAGAGGACATGAAACTTGCTCCGGTTCCAGGTGCACTGTTATGAGTCAACTCCAGAAATGTTAGTGTTGTGGCAGAATTAGTTTTCGGCGCTAGCATTTATTTCCCGGAGCTACGCCGCGGACGTTCGAACGATTTACACCACCAAGCACCGTAAGCCCACCACTGTTAAACCATTCCTTCTTTGCTTCCAACGTTCTCGGTTGTTCTTCCGGAAGCAGTCGTCAAAGGTCCACGATGTCTACTGAGTGAGGTGGCCCAGTGGTTAGCACTCTGGACTCGCATTCGGGAGGACGGCCGCTCACACCGCAAACCCGCGTCTGCCCATCCAGCTTTAGGTTTTCCGTGATTTCTCTAAATCGCTCCAGGCAAATGCCGGGATGGTTCCATTGAAAGGGTACGGCGGATTTCCTTCCCCATCCTTGACACAGTCTGAGTTTACGTTCCGTCACTAATGATCTCGATGTCGACGGGGTATTTAAACCCAGTCTTCCTTCCTTCCACGGTACTACGGCGAACAACCGCTCCGCCATCGTCAGGTGGTGCTCAAGTATGGATGTATCTGCTGACGCTGACGCTGGAATGACGACCCTGTCCTTGGCTCGAGGTGATTATGTGCTGGTGGTATTTATACCTGCCGGTCAAGACTCCGAGCCTCGCCGGCCCAGCGCTGTGCTCGATGGTGGGGTAGTTCGGGCGGCGTGCATGCAGTTGGTGGTGGGGGGTGGGTGAGAGAGAGTCCCAGCTGCCTTCCGCGCACCGTCCCTGTCGCATCTCGCTTCCGGATGGAGCTTAGCATTGGCTCCCATTCACTGCTCAGTTGGTAGCTCTTGTGGTTGGCAGGAGAGCCAACCGTGTTACTGAAGGGGGCCGAAATGCACGCGTCTCAGCTCACGCTGGCTGGCGTGAGGTCTGGAACATGACAAGGGAATTAGAATTGAGAAAAACGGACGTAGCTGGCGGAATACTTAACTTAAATCCATTAATGGAGAACGTCGCTCTTTATGGTACATGATTCACAATATCAATAGTACGGATACTGGCGCCTTGCTAGGTCGTAGCAAATAACGTAGCTGAAGGCTTTGCTAACTATCGTCTCGGCAAATGAGAGCGTAGAAGTCAGTGAACCATCGCTAGCAAAGTCGGCTGTACAACTGGGGCGAGTGCTAGGAAGTCTCTCTACACCTGCCGTGTGGCGGCGCTCGGTCTGCAATCATTGATAGTGGCGACACGCGGGTCCGACGTATACTAACGGACCGCGGCCGATTTAAAGGCTACCACCTAGCAACTGTGGTGTCTGGCGGTGACACCACAGTAGCTCTTGCCCCTGTTGAGTAAATTGAGTAAATTACCAGTCACACGAACTTGAATTGCTTCTTTGAAAATGCAATCCCAAAATTTAAATCGGTGGTAGCATATACCCCGGGAAAGCCTCAGATCTGGGGTTGTGCACTACCAAAACTACAGTTTGACAGTTTTGCTACACTACATAAATGACGCAATAAATGGTAGAATTACCGGTAGCAAGGTAGTGGAAGAAAAATAAATGAATATCTAAGAGAGAAACTGGGAGCCAGCAACTTCTCTTTTTTTTCTTTTTGTTTTGCACATAACCCCACACCACTCAGTGTTAGTCCAGTATATATTTATACCCTTACAGAATATAAATTACATTTCATAACTAATAAAAATTAATTGGTCGCTAACTTCTGCGCTTTTTTTAATCTGTGCAAGTACATTTTATGTGCACAGATATAAAAATTATAGTTGTTATTTTGTATTCCATAGAACATTTCTTCATCAAGGTCAAAGGCAACTACTCCCTGTTATTCTTGATAAATGTGGAAGCTGTTTTGCATCTTTTTGGTTGAGGAATTTGGGTTTTCTAGCGGTGTATGGTAAATCTGTATGGTTTTCTGTTACTTTTACTGAAACACCCCTCAGTTTCGCGTTACAAATTAAGACTACCCGAATAAAACCTGAATTAATCACTAACAATTTCAATTATGCTATGGGTAGGGTACTGTTTACTTTTAAGTGACAGACGGGATGATAACTATGTAGAACAAAAATGTTCAATAGGTTACCCGGCCCTTTGTATGTGCTCATGTTTCTAGACAGTTCATCGCTGTCGGCTTTCAGGGGAATCTAGTAAGACACAGGTCGACCACATTAAGAAAGCGACCGTTATGAGCTACTCTTCAAAATCTGAGAAATCGAATTGCTCAAGCTGTCGATTCAATGAACAGTGACCTGCTGATTCGTGTGTAGAATGAAATGGATTACTGTTTCCAGATCTCTCGAGCAACACATGCCGCTCTTGTTGAGTGTGAGGTGTAGTGTCTGTATGTACATAAAACCCTGAACCTTCCTCTATCCAGTGACGTGCGCAATGTGTTTCCATCTTTTGCAGTTTTTCTGTAATTAACCATTCCAGTCTGTTCTTTCCTTTCGAATGACCCTGTACAGGTTGTATACTACCCTCATATACGATCAAAATCAAAGGTTCATAAACCAGTTGACAGATATTCTTGGGAATCAGTTTCAATACGTTGCATAGCAAGTAAGTCCAGTTGATCCTCCAGTTATGCAGCAAGGACGCAATTAAATAATATCCAGTTTTGAGAATTAATATCCCAAGGTAGTTTTATCTGTCATTACGAATGGTTCCGTGACGTTGGGAGAACCACAGGTGAGACAGGGCGCCGTTAATCTCGCTATCGTAAATTGTTTCTTTTCTACTGCTGACGCCAAAGAATGAATCTGTAAACCATCTACATTAGCAAAGATACTCTGCAAGCCACACTCCACAAGTTACCGTGAAGCGCATGGCAAACTGTATTTCCCACTGTGTCATGTATTCCATTCGCATATAGAGCGCGCGAAGTTTGATTCATTTAATGCGTCAGCGCTCGCTGTAACTAAAGAATCTGGAGGGATGCCTAGAGGACTGCACTATATTCGCAGGTTGCTCACTTAATTTTGTACTTCAAACTTTATAAGTAGGGTTTCGCTGAATAATCAACATTCTATGTTCAAGTAACTGCTGGTTTATGTTTTACAACATATGACCATTCAGCTTATGACCATTCATGCTATCCTACTCTGCATATGTCCGATATCCACTATTTGTTCTATTTGATACGGGTCCCACACACTCGGGCCATATTCCGTGATGATTGCAGAAGTATACTGTAAGCAGCCTGCTTTATAGCCTTATTGCAATTTCCCAGTACCATGCTAAAGAACCTATGCCAACCATCTGCCTCGCTCGCGGCTTATCCCTTGTGATCATTTCATTTCGCATGCCTAAAAATTGTTAGACCCTAGTGTGGATTATCAGAACCAACAGTGACTCACTTATAACGCAGTTAAACGGCACTTGTGAAGTGCACAGGTTTACATTTCTCAGAATTCAAAGTAAGCTGCCAGTATTTGCGCGAAATTTTAATCTTATCAATATTTGTAACTAAATATTTGTGCAACTTTTTTTCAGGTAGTACCTCACTTCAAATAACTGCATCATCTGTAAAATCTCAGGTTAATTTTACTGCTGTCTGCCAGGGTATTAATATACAACTTCTGCAGCAATGTTCATAACACAATTCCCCTGGGTTACGACTGAAGTTCCTTCTAGATATGCCGATAACGAGGATAACACGTTGCGACTCTCAAATTTCAGTTTCAATCCTATTTGACTGTACTTTCGACAAAAAGCGTAGATGTGGTGCTCAGTTAAATACTTTTCGAAAATCAAGAAATAGCGCATTTACCGGAGTGCCTTGATCAGTGGTTTTCGAGACGTCATATGGGATAAGCGTACAGCATACCCTCAATACAACCTCGCCTATACTGAATCCGTGGTACGAATTATGTTCGTAGAAGCCGTCTCTTCAAGTCTTTGATGTTTGCTGATTCAGTATGTTGACTGAAACAACAGACCACATTTCCACGAAGTCTGAAACGCTATCGCATTAAAGTAACATGAGCAGCATTCGTTATTATTAACTCCTCTTTTAGCAGTGGTACTGCTGGCTGCGACGTCGTTGGAAAGGTGAACTGTGTGAGACGAGGTAAAATTTCCACGCAGCCCTAAAGTGGGTGAAATCCATTTTCTAATATTGCTATCCCTGACGTCCAATGCTCAATCGACTCAAAATTGACGGGATCGGTAGATAATTGAAAACTGAAAATTTTTCATGATGATATATGGGCTCTGCAAACACTTTTTTCCTAGAAATGGAGGTAATAAACGAGCCATTCATTTATCCATAAGGTAAAGGCTGTACAACGAAAGCGCCGCTTGCGTAATGACAGTGGCATATAGCTGGGAGCAGAGAACCTGTGTTCGATTACCACTGCATTCACTTTTTTCATTGTAATTTTTTCCGTTTCAAAATTGGTAGGAATAGCAGGATTAATAACGTAAGTAAAACAGTAATGAATAATAACAAGATAGGCAAATAATTGTCTCAAGCGATTTCGACTGGTAAAGGCTCTTTCACTCACTGTGTTACATCTACTCCATTTCTTTCGAACAGGTGGATGGACGGTACTTGTCATATAAACATTCGAAGCAAATATACTCGCGGCATTAAAACGTCTAAAGAATGCGAACTTTCCCCAGTTACATCGATCTTTTCGAAGATACGGAGGAAAATAGATCTGGTTTACATTTTAAAATAATTGTTTTTCTGGAAGTAATTTTGGTGTGTACCATACATAAACATTGCCTGAAAGACCGGTACTGAGAGTTGTAATGAATCGTTATTATATCCAAGCGGTTGTGCAGTTCCCGCTGATTTTCCAGAAGCGGATTGCAAATTTGAAGCCTCGAAATAAATTTATTGACTTGGTGATAAAATTAAGTATCATATGGCTCGGACACGGATGTGCAGTTTGGCGGTTTCACTTCTGCTGTGCAAGTTGCATGTACAAACATGCTGTCAAACATTGAGGTATTAGTTTGTCCACCTCCAGGAATCCAGTATCAGGCGAAACTTGTTATCAGCAACGCATGGTATTGCACGTTTTATAAATTTAATTTGTCAACTTCTCGAGATTTGAATAAGTGGCATTAACATATTTAACGAGCCTTTTAAACGACTGACCTCTTCTGCACCCCGAGTACTGAATTAATTATTTAATTATCAGTTTCTTACAAGTACAGGAAAACTTTAAGCAAGTCTGGAGGGAAGTCTTTTGCAATACCACTTCGAAATGTTCCAAAACCCGAAACTGCAGTTGTGAAGTAAATAATTTCAAAAACAGTGACGAGACTTATTTTGGGAACGTCCCTCGTAAATACGTCGGTATGTGGGCCCCGTATAGGATGGGCGTTCAATAAGTAAAGCAGCACATTTTTTCTCGGCCTATTTCGATCTTAAAAAAAGGCGTCCTTTGTTGTGGGACATTGTGGCATATTCCTGCTTCGGCCTCTGTAGTTTCATGAAGTCCCGGCTGATGGCGGCGCTGTACCTAGGCTCCGTAATGGTGTCTGTTCCAAACAGAGGTGCCATTGAGATTCTTTTGGCGCAAAACCAGAGCATAGCACATAGTCGTTGGTGCTAGCAGAATGTCTACGGAGACCTGGCAGTGAACAAAAGCACGGTGAGTCGTTAGGCGAGGCGAATGTCATCATCGCAACAGGGTCACGCAAGCCTGTCCGTATCGCACGCGTAGGCCTGCCGCACACAACTGTGACTCCTGCAACGTTGGGACGTGCAACACTCTCATTCGAGGTGATCGACGGCTCATAAACAAACACTTCGCTGCTCAACTGGGCGTGTCTGCTAGTAGTTCTGACACACTCGTCCACCAGTTGGCGTACTCAAAGGTTGTGTGGGTCCCTAGTTGGGTAACAGAAGACCATAAAGAGCGACAGAGGACCATGTGTGCGGAACTGCTTGCACGTTATGAGGCTTTTTATGGTTTTTGTCGAACCTCGTCACACACGATGAACTATGGGTTCATTACTTCGAACCGGAAACAAAATGGCAATGCATGCAGTAACAGTCCTGCGAAGAAAAAGTTCAAAGCCGTAGCCTCTGCCGGTGAAGTCATGGCGAGAGGCTTCTGGGACTCCGAAGGAGTTATTCCGTTTGATGTCCTCTCCCGTGGGGCAACGATCACCTCTGGAGTGCATTGTGCTCCCCTCAGGAAACTGAAGAAACTACTTCAGCGTGTTCGTCGCCACAAAAATGGAAAAAAGCTTCGCCACGACAACGCAAGGCCTCTCGTAAGTTCGTCGACCCGAGAGGAGCTCACAAAACTTCATTGGGCTGTTATTCTTATCCACCCTACAGCCGCACCTCGCTCCTTTCGATTACCACCTGTTTGCGCTAGTGAAGGATGCAATCTGCGGGAAGTAGTACTTGGGCGGTGGAGCAAGGCGTTGAGTCCGACGTCGACCAGTAGAGATGTACGATGCGTGCATACAGGCCCTCGGAGTGGGGTGGCGTAAGGCCTTCGGATTGAACGGGGGTCATGTTGAAAAACAGAGTTTTGTAGCCAAAAGTGTGCGAAATGATGTGGCGTATTAGAATCCTGAATAAAACGTACCTACTTCCCGAAGAATAATGTATTGTATTACTGATCCCACCTGGTATGATGAAGAAAAATGCTCATTTTCCAATTATCTGTCGGTTCCGACACTTCTGACTCGATTGCGTGCCATGAATTTTAGGGTTACTTTTCTAAAAAAAATAATAAATGATATGTTGTTGTTGTTGTGGTCTTCAGTCCTGAGACTGGTTTGATGCAGCTCTCCATGCTACTCTATCCTGTGCAAGCTTCTTCATGCCCCAGTACCTACTGCAACCTACATCCTTCTGTATCTGTTTACTTCAGCATTCTTCTGTAGCACCACATTTCGAAAGCTTCTATTCTCTTCTTGTCCAAACTATTTATCGTCCATGTTTCACTTCCGTACATGGCTACACTCCATACAAATACTATCAGAAACGACTTCCTCACACTTAAATCAATACTCGATGTTAACAAATTTCTCTTCTTCAGAAACGCTTTCCTTGCCATTGCCAGTCTGCATTTTATATCCTCTCTACTTCGACCATCATCAGTTATTTTGCTCTCCAAATAGCAAAACTCCTTTACGACTTTAAGTGTCTCATTTCCTAATCTAATTCCCTCAGCATCACCCGACTTAATTCGAGTACATTCCATTATCCTCGTTTTCCTTTTGTTGATGTTCATCTTATATCCTCCTTTAAAGACACTGTTCATTCCATTCAACTGCTCTTCCAAGTCCTTTGCTGTCTCTGACAGAATTACAATGTCATCGGCGTACCTCAAAGTTTTTATTTCTTCTCCATGGATTTTAATACCTACTCCGAATTTTTCTTTTGTTTCCTTTACTGCTTGCTCAATATACAGATTGAATAACATCGGGGAGAGACTACAACCATGTCTCACTCCCTTCCCAACCACTGCTTCCCTTTCATGCCCCTCGACTCTTATAACTGCCATCTGGTTTCTGTACAAGTTGTAAATAGCCTTTCGCTCCCTGTATTTTACCCCTGCCACCTTCAGAATTTGAAAGAGAGTATTCCAGTCAACTTTGTCAAAAGCTTTCTCTAAGTCTACATGCTAGGAACGTAGGTTTGCCTCTCCTTAATCTAGCTTCTAAGAGAAGTCGTAGGGTCAGTATTACCACACGTGTTCCAAACTGATCTTCCCAAAGGACAGCTTCTACCATTTTTTCCATTTGTGTGTAAAGAATTCGTGTCAGTATTTTGCAGCTGTGATTTATTAAACTAATAGTTCGGTAATTTTAACATCTCTCAACACCTGCTTTCTTAGGGATTGGAATTACTATATTCTTCTTGAAGTCTGAGGGTATTTCGCCTGTTTCATACATCTTACTCACCAGATGGTAGAGTTTTGTCACGACTGGCTCTCCCAGGGCCGTCAGTAGTTCCAATGGAATGTTGTCTACTCCGGGGGCCTTGTTTCGACTCAGGTCTTTCAGTGCTCTGTCAAATTCTTCACGCAGTATCGTATCTCCCATTTCGTCTTCATCTACATCCTCTTCCATTTCCATAATATTGTCCTCAAGTACATCGCCCTTGTATAGACCCTCTATATACTCCTTCCACCTTTCTGCTTTCCCTTCTTTGCTTAGAACTGGGTTTCCATCTGTGCTCTTGATGTTCATACAAGTCGTTCTCTTATCTCCAAAGGTCTCTTTAATTTTCCTGTAGGCAGTATCTATCTTACCCCTAGTGAGATAAGCCTCTACATCCTTACATTTGTCCTCTAGCCATCCCTGCTTAGCCATTTTGCATTTAATGTCGATTTCATTTTTGAGACGTTTGCATTCCTTTTTGCCTGCTTCATTTACTGCATTTTTATATTTTCTTCTTTCATCAATTAAATTCAATATTTCTTCTGTTACCCAAGGATTTCTACTAGCCCTCGTCTTTTTACCTACTTGATCCTCTGCTGCCTTAAATACTTCATCCCTCAAAGCTATCCATTCTTCTTCTACTGTATTTCTTTCCCCCATTCCTGTCAATTTTTCCCTTATGCTCACCCTGCAACTCTGTACAACCTCTGGTTCTTTCAGTTTATCCAGGTCCCATCTCCTTAAATTTCCACCTTTTTTCAGTTTCTTCAGTTTTAATCTACAGGTCATAACCAATTGATTGAGGTCAGAGTCCACGTCTGCCCCTGGAAATGTCTTACAATTTAAAACTTGGTTCCTAAATCTCTGTCTTACCATTATATAATCTATCTGATACCTTTTAGTATCTCCAGGGTTCTCCCATGTATACAATCTTCTTTCATGATTCTTAAACCAAGTGTTAGCTATGATTAAGTTGTGCTCTGTGCAAAATTCTACCAGTCGGCTTCCTCTTTCATTTCTTATCCCCAATCCATATTCACCTACTATGTTTCCTTCTCTCCATTTTCCTACACTCGAATTCCAGTCACCCATGACTATTAAATTTTCGTCTCCCTTCACTATCTGAACGATTTCTTTTATTTCATCATACATTCCTTAAATTTCTTCGTCATCTGCAGAGCTAGTGGGCATATAAACTTATACTACTGTAGTAGGTTTGGGCTTCGTATCTATCTTGGCCACAATAATGCGTTCACTATGCTGTTCGTAGTAGCTTACCCGCATTCCTATTTTCCAATTCATTATTAAATCTACTCCCGCATTACCCCTCTTTGATTTAGTGTTTATAACCCTGTAGTCACCTGACCAAAAGTCTTGTTCATCCTGCCACCGAACTTCACTAATTCTCACTATATATAACTTTAACCTATCCATTTCCCTTTTTAGATTTTCTATCCTACCTGCCCGATTAAGAGATCTGACATTCCACGCTCCGATCCGTAGAACGCCAGTTTTCTTTCTCCTGATAACGACATCCTCTTGAGTAGTCCCCGCCCAGAGATCCGAATGGGGTACTATTTTACCTCCGGAATATTTTACCCAAGAGGACGCCATCATCATTTAATCATACAGTAAAGCTGCATGCCCTCGGGAAAAATGACGGCCGTAGTTTCCCCTTGCTTTCAGCCGTTCGCAGTACCAGCACAGCAAGGCCGTTTTGGTTATTGTTACAAGGCCAGATCAGTCAATCATCCAGACTGTTGCCCCTGCAACTACTGAAAAGGCTGCTGCCCCTCTTCAGGAACCACACGTTTGTCTGGCCTCTCAACAGATACCCTTCCGTTGTGATTGTACCTACGGTACGGCTATCTGTATCGCTGAGGCACGCAAGCCTCCCCACCAACGGCAGGGTCCATGGTTCATGGGGGGGAGGGGGGGGGAGGGGGAATAAATGTTATACGACACCAAAAAAGAAACCTATTGGGTCGTGGTAAATGACCCATCCCAAGCTATACAGATACTGATTCAGCAACAGAGACTGACATCTCAGAGGGGGAACGATGGCTATGGGGGCAGCTGTGCTCTCATCTTTAATTTTATAGTATATAACATTCACTTGCTGACAGTTGCTACGATATATATCTTCGATATGCTAGTGTGCTGTGTGCGGCGTTGTAGGTAGTTTGCGTTTCCCACTGGGCGTTCTAGCGCGTCGCGCTACTAGTTTTACTTAGCGTCGGGTGCGCTATTGCTCCCAGACTGGAAGTAGATAGGGGAGCCGAAATACGACCAAATCATTCTTCCATGTCTAGGGCCTTCACCTTCTTAAGGCGCGTACACACTACACTAACCAACAAACGTCAACGAACGACTGGATTCGGCAGAACGTTGGTTGCCAACGCTTTGGCGCTCGACTCCTAATCCACACCAAATCAAGGATTTGGGGCCAAGGGATTCGGATATGTGGAATCGCAATTGGTTCTTGCCGACATTCTTCCGTTTTGTTATTGTTATAAAAAAATGGTTGAAATGGCTCTGAGCACTATGGGACTTAACAGCTGAGGTCATCATTCCCCTAGAACTTAGAACTACTTAAACCTAACTAACCTAAGGACATCATGCACATCCAAGCCCGAGGCAGGATTCGAACCTGAGACCGCGCGGTTCCAGACAGAAGCACCTAGAACCGCTCGGCCACACCGGCAGGCTATTGTTATAAAACAGTTCATAACAGTTTCAGTGCCGATATCATGAAGGAAGAATACTTTTTAGAAGTCTTTGCATGTACAGCAGATATTTCACTGCAAGAAAAGGAAGAAGAAAGACGACCTCTCTTTTAAAAAGTAGGATCTGTGAGGGGTACAAAATTAATGTGTGCTTTAAAAAGGGATAGGAATATGGACAGTTCAATAATTTTTTCCATGATGAAAGCTACAGCCACTGAATTATTATTTAATTGTGCAGGCCCTAAAATTTTGTGGGAACTGTACCTACAGCAGCAAGTTAATAGTCACTCCAGTTTTGCTTGTTTCACTTTGTCGTCCACGGCGAAAGTATGTCGATAAAACCACCACTTTCTTTTTCAAATCGTGCGTATCACTTTCTAATAGCTGAGTTATTTGCTTCCAAGCGTGTAATATTTGCAGTTTGTTTTTATAGTCGCAGTTTGTAGGTGGTCATGAAAATTTCCTTTCACGATAAAACCCAATCACCTTTAATGCTGCTGGCCGCGGTGGTCTCGCGGTTAAGGCGCTCAGTCCAGAACCGCGTGACTGCTACGGTCGCAGGTTCGAATCCTGCCTCGGGCATGGATGTGTGTGCTGTCGTTAGGTTAGTTAGGTTTAAGTAGTTCTCAGTTCTAGGGGACTGATGACCATAGATGTTAAGTCCCATAGTGCTCAGAGCCATTTTTTAAACCTTTAATGCTCTCTCCAGATTCCACTCTATACTTCAGTATTTTTAAACACAATAAATACATAGATATCTGCCTGCAGGGGAAACCGCAACCTTTATTTTTTTTTATTCTTCTTTATTAAAACAACCACACACACACACACACACACACACACACACACACATATATATATATATATATATATATATATATATATATATATATATATATAATTGACTGTCTTAACTAGAACTGCAGTTCTGTCAATTGATTCACAACCGTCCAAACTCTTCTCAGAAAGGCATTTGGAGCATATAAACGGATAACAAAGACATGCACAGGCAAAATAAATTAATGAAAACGTCATAATGAAGTTAATAACATCATTGAGAAATCGGGAGCAGTCCTAGGAACAGGCGTGACCCCTTATTCGTTGTGTATTTTGTTCGCTACATAGTCTTGCATGTGATTTGTGTCCTCACCGGCGTCGAGAATTACCCTACGCCTTGTTTTTCAAAAATTATGTCTAACATGTTAGCAAACATCTTCCTGAAATTTGGGTAACGTTTTATCTTCCAACGTGCCGTTCTCATATAAGCCTCGAAAGTAATGAGATTATCTTCGCTATTGTGGATGATGATGTATGTCAAAAACTGTCCTAACAGCCACATCACGGTGTTGTTCTTGGTAGCGGGTAAAGTTTCGTGTCCGGCCAGAGCAGGATGTCGGTGCAGTGGCTGGCTGGGCTGCTGCGGGTAATCAGGCCCAGCCTCTGCTGCACCCATTTCCAGTTAATGAGATGACCGCCACAAGTGAAGCGATGGCGTAAGGTGCCGACCAGACCACAGCGGACACATTTATCACTAAGCCGATTCTATGCAACCTTTCATTAGTGAGTATAGCATCGTTTACCACTTTATACCACGTGGACGCCACCTCAGCAGTGTGGACGGTTAAACTTATGATGTCCAAAACTGCCTTCCAATGAACACTCGGGTGAGGCCAGCCGCTTCGTTACGTCCGACTTGCCTCCCGTACGTACAGAGCAAATCTCGGCCAACAAAGCATTGGCTGTCGTTCGTTGACCGCCGTTGGTCTAGTATGTAGGCGCCTTCAGAGGTAGCGGTATTTGTCATTGTGGACAGCGATCGAGTAAGCGGGTTCCTGTTTTCGACAGTAGAATCTTTTGTGCGCCTGTAACGGCGCTGTCTATTGGGCACGCCACGGTGCGGTGTGCTGTGGGTGGCTACCCCCCGGCGCCGGATAGAGGCGTCCTACGGAAACGGCCGCCGACGGCTCGCGCAGTCACTTTATGGCGCGGTACGGCGCGCCGCCGAAGCCTGCACCGCCAGCGCCACCGCCACCGCCACGCCATATTATTAGACCCAGACGCCACCTTGGCCGTCGCTCGCCTCTGGCCTCGCTCGACCTGCTCCTTATTTCTTCGTCTTTGTGTCGCGCACTTCCCTTACGAGAAGTTTACGTTCTTTTCTCTTACGGGGAGGATAATTTACGACCTCGAACGCTCGAGAAATAATATATTTTAAAGAGGTCTTAACACTCGCTCGGATTTAACGATGCGCCTTTCAGAACGTCTCGCTCGTCATCCGAAGCCTTTGTACGCTGTACATTTTTATGAAAGAGGAGGAGCAGCTTTATTGGCTTTAAATCCGTCGTTGTGACGAGGCGAGCGGTTTTACGCGCCTCTCCCACTTCTGCTTTTTTTCATAAATGTTTTGGCAATAAATGATGCCGAGAATGACTCTGTCACATACATCTTGAATGTACTTCGAGTTTTAACACTTGCCGTTTAGAAATCGGAATTTTCGGAAGTGGGTGGACAACGTTTACCAAAGAAAATCCTTTTATTGTTGCCTCCACAGAGCCGGACTCTAGCGTGCTTTTTCGCGTAATTCGTAGCTGTTAAGTTTAGTCGCTTTAAGTGAGCAGTCTTTACAGTACTAGGTCCACAAGTTTCCTTCCGCCGTTTTGCAACAGATGGCAGTCGGGGCAAGCGGTACTGCAAATGGTAGGTCGTAAGTGTCATCCAATAACCTTAGGCATAGTAAACATATCACCATCAAAATATTAGTCTATTTGTGATTCCATCATTAAATTATTCTCCACTTAAGATGTCAACTTACTATCCCAGTTACCGTCTTTGGCGGGAAATTTTAATTTTCTATCGTAACATGAAAAAAATCTGCGTCTCAGGTTCATAAAACGCTGCGTAAGACCTATGGTAAGGCACATATTAGTGAAAGAACGCGCATAGAATGGTTTCAACACTTCAAGAACGGTGGTTTTGACGTGTAAGACCGGCATGGTGATGGAAGAGAGGTTTTCGAAGCTACTGAAGCCGACGCACCAATCACACAAGATCGTTAGTGGAACGAGTTGACGCGTTTGAGCCGAGCACTGAAATACAAACGGACACAGTACAACGATAGACATGGGAAGGTGATTTTGCAGCATGACAGTGATCGACCTCATGTCGCAAAACCTGTCAAAGCATACTTACGAGTTGTGGCCGAGCGGTTCTAGGCGCTTCAGTCTGAAACCGCGCGACCGCTACGGTCGCAGGTTCGAATCTTGCCTCGGGCATGGATGTGTGTGATCTCCTTAGGTTAGTTAGGTTTAAGTAGTTCTAAGTTCTAGGGGACTGATGACCTCAGATGTTAAGTCCCATAGTGCTCAGAGCCATTTGGCCCATACTTACATGTACGAACATCCATAGCTACACAATGTATTTTTCAACTGTATTGTTTTTAGTTGTGACAAACTGCTGTTAATTTTTATTTTTAACAAACCTGTATGGAATGTTCTGCATAATATCCAGTAGAATCAGCATGGTATGTGCGATAATGTCGTAATGGAACAGGACGTATAACAACAAGTTTTTTAAAGATATGAAAATGATAGTCTTAGCTGTTGAAACCGGTAACCAGAAATAAATAGTACTGAAAGCGATCTGGGCCTTTAAAAATTTTTTCCAGATGCTTGGAAACGATGAAAAGGGGAGTCCTACCCCGCCCGCCGTGTTCTCCAGACATCGCTCCCTCTAAGACCTTTTTCGTTCAGTGTCACACGTCTTGGCTGACCACCACCTCCGGTCATGTGAGCAAGTGCAAAATTGGATCGATTCATGGGTCTCCTCGAAAGACTCCCAGTTCTTCTACCGTAGGACTCGTATGCTGCCATAAAGATGGGAGAAAACAGTGGCCAGTGATGACCAGTACATTGAATCGGAAATGTCTTGTAAGATTTGACAATAACGGCTCGAACTTCGAGAAAAAACGTCGGATGCAAAGTTGCAGACATAATAGTTCCGTGCTTTGCTACTCACTACTTGTGGAAAATTTTTCGGTTGTCCTTACTTACTAGACCAAATATCCTTGATAACTTGTCACATGACCTTATATTCTCTACTCTGCAATTCCCCCCCCCCCCCTTTTCGTCTACTGTTCCCTGTTACGAACTTCACAACATGGCGTATCACACGTGTCGTCAACTTTTTCCTCGTTTTCGTAACTGTTTCCTACAAACTTCTTTCTTCACTTATTCTTTCCAGTAAATCCTCATTTCCATCTGTATCTGTCAGCGTAATTTGAACCGTCATCTTCTGCTTCATATTTTAGATGTTTAGAGTTTTCTTCCCCCCATTTTCCTCGAGGTCACTGATACGCTTAAGTCTAACTCCTTTCCTTCGGAAATGACATCTTCAGCCATTTAGTAGCTGCCATACGCGCATCCATTATATATACATATCACTCTCACCACCTTTCTGTCATACATTTCGTTGCCTCTAACTCAGTTTGGTCGTGGACTACTGCAAAATTTACGAGGTCCTCGCAGTAATAGGAGTCCATTATGACGGTTGGAGGTTGATAGTCGCTTGCAGACTTAGCACTCTCCTTACGTTACACACCTATTAGCGAAAGTCCTGATTGATTACTAACGACCGTGGCCATTTGTGATGTTCAGTCCAAAGACTAATTTCATGTAGCTCTCCACAGAAGGGTGTAGCTCTCCACAGACATCTATCCCGTGCAACCTTCTTTACCTCTGTGTGGCTATTGCGATCTATATCCATTTGGACCTGCTTATTGTATCCACGCCTTGGTCCCCCTGTACCATTCTGTACCTCCTTCCCTCCCGCCCACCCCCCTCCTCTCACTTCCCTCCGTTACCAAACAGAGTTCCTTGATATCTCAGGACGTGTCCTATCAACTGATATATAATTTTAGACCGGCTGTGTCATAATTCTTTTTTTCCTCAGTTCAGTTCAGTACGTCTTCGTTAGTCACTCCGTCTGACTAGCTAATTCTCAGCATTCTTCAATAGCACTACTTTTCAAAAGCTTTAATCCACTTCTTGTCTGAACTGCTCATCGCTCGCGTCTCACAAGGCTACAGTCCAGACAAATACCTTCAGAAAATATTTCTTTACACTTAAATTTATCAAATCAAATGCAACTACATGGCAGTTTAATTCGATAAAAGCACCTATGCCTCGGTTTCAATGTCCAGGATCCTCCATTTAGTTCGACGCAGAGGTGCAATGCCAATACAGTTGGAGAGCATCTGCAATGCTTTTCGTGTTTAGGGGCGTACCAAGTGGGCTGAGGCGTGAATCGAATTTGGATTGAGCAGGGAGGCGCGCTAGTATAGACTGGGCAGTTGTGCGAAGCCATTGTGCCAGGATGGCGTAGTGGTTAACCCTTCTGCCCGGTGAACAGGAGACCTAGGTTCGAATTATGGTTTTGGTGCAAATTTTCATTTGTCCCTTCAGTCTGCATATATACAGGGTGAGTCAAATATTGCCACCTAGAATGACTCCGAAAGTATGATAGCAGCTGAAAAGTTTGTGGGACAAACGTTGCAGGGATATCGGGGGCCATAATATGACGTTTGCTTTTCGTTGCTAGGTCGGGTCACGTCAGAGATATGAAGGTCAACTTTGTTTTTTAAGTGGGATGCTATAGTTTGCTACTTATTTTCTGATGGCGGCTATCGAGAGGAATCCAATGACGTGTAACAGTAAGGTCTTTGAAGGCCAATGACGTCAAAAAGGTGGCATGAACGTCCATAATGCAGTGCTGCAATATTCTCATCATGGATTGAGAGGTATTCCTTATCACTTCCGCTCTTGTTGGAGCACATGCACTGACAGTTCTCTCTCGTATATTGTGCACATAGTAAATATTCGCCGAATACGTCTTATCCATCTAATGTGCCATTGACATGTAAACACCATTCGACGGTTTCGCAATGGAACACTAATAGGAACGATAAGACTAGAATCAAGCGAATGTGAATGACGTATTCCTTCGAAGAAAAAGTCGATATGCTTCTCATTTACGGAGAGTACCAACAAAATTCAGTGAGAGCTATAGACTTACACTCTGAAAGATATCGTCAACGTACTCACCCTACACGTCGTACATTTAAATATGTGTATGATACATCGAGAACAGTTGGATCTTTAACGCATCGGAAACATATCCGGCAAAGGAAGGTTACTAACGAGGAAATGGAAATTGTACTCTTGCCTATGTGGTTCGAGATCCTGATGTTAGTTCAGGTCTAATTGCAAGGGAATCTGGCATGAGCCAGAGCAGTGTTGTTCGTGTTCTGCATCACCATAAATATCATCCTTACCATATCAGTCTGCACTAAGAATTAACTGGCACAGATTGTATGCGTCGCATTGAATTCTGCCGATTCAGAGGGATGACATATTTATTAATTTTATTTTATTTACTGACGAGGCTACATTCACGAGCCATGGAAATGTTAATTTGCGTAATATGCATTATTGGGCAACTGAAAATCCGTGTTGGCTGCTGCAAGTTGCACGCAAAAGCCGTGGTCGGTGAATGTATGGTGTGGGATTCTGGAGGATAGAATTATAGGCCTCTAATTCATTGAAGGAAATCTTAATGCTAGGAAGTACACCACATTCTTTCAAGAAACTTTAGGTCTGTAATTGGAAAAAATACGTTTAGGAACAAGGGACAGAATGTGGTATCAACACGATTTGTGTCCGGTACATTTTTCACCGATGGCTGGAAATGAGTTGCATTGGAGTGGACGCGGAGGGGATGTTTCGTGGCCGACTTAACGCTTCTGGATTTTTCTTTTGGGGATTCGTAAAAGGCATTGTTTATAAAGACGTTCCAACTACACCTGAAGATATGCGAGAGAGAATTGTCAGAGCATGTGCTTCAATAAGAGCGAATTTGATAAGGAATACCACTCAACCCATAATAAGAAGATTGCAGCATTGCATTGATACTAATGGCCATCACTTCGAACACGTTCTGTATGTGGACGTTCATGCCACCTTTTGACCTTCGTTGACCTTCAAAGACCTGTCACACTTCATTGGATTCGTCTCGATAGCCGCTATCATAAAATAAGTACCAAACTATAGCATCCCATTAAAAAAAATCACAAAAAAAGTAAAAAACGTTGACCCCACCTAATAAAAAAAAAAAGTCCAACGTCATATTATGGCTTCCGTTGTTCCATGCAACTTTTGTTCCACAGAATTCTCAGCTCCAATCATTCTTTCAGAGTTTTCTTCATGGAAATAGTGACTCACTCTGTATAGCACATAAAGTAAATTTATGGTATGTGTTAATAAACAACCCTTTTTTCAGAAATACTTTACTTGCTGAAACTACTCTGCATTTATGTCCTCTCTACTTCGGCCATTATCAGGTAGCTTTCTGCCCAAACAGCAAAACTCATCTTCTACTTCTGATGAATCATTTCCTAACCTAATACCTCGAGTACAGCATGATTTGAATCCTATACATTCTGTTTCCTTTGTTTTACTTTCGTTGATGTTCACCTCATGTTCTCTTTTCAGGACACTGTTCAACTTCTTTTCAGAGTCCTTTGGTGTCTCTGATAGAATTACAGTGTCATTAGCAAACCTCAAATTGTTTCTTTCTTCTCCTTCAACTGAAATTTTCTTTCCAAATTTGCTCTTGTTTTCCCTATTAGTTGCTCACTTTACCTATCGAAAAACTTCGATGACTGACTACAGCCTTGACATTCAGTATAAACTCAAAACGCATCGTAAAGCACAGATAGAACAGACCAGAAACAGTGCTCTATGCCACTATCATTCATCGACCGAACCGTCTACATTTTGCTCCAGGCCAGATCTGGTACCATCGAGCACTTTCCAAAGGAAGTTGCCGCGCAACTGCATGACCAGGTGGTCTGCATGGCCTTTTTCCGCAGTGGGACCACTTCTGGAGGTTTGTAGCCCATTTCGTTCGTTATTGTCGTGCTGTGTCCTCACGACGTGAGTGTTATTGGGAAACAACGTAAATTTGATTAAATTTGACTACCATGCCCTAGCTACTGACCCAACTCGTACCATTATCTTCCAGAACTGGCCACGTCACGGCATCTGAACCGGGTTGCGTAAGTCTGAGGACTGTGACCATGAACCGCGGCCGATCATTCTCATCACTAATTCACCAGGTACGACCCCTGCCAGACAAAATTCGTATCAGAGGTCACTCGTTCCGTTTTAGTAGTATTCGGGAACTACGTGACTCGTACTTTGGCATTAGGCACTATTTTCATCCAGCCACGTATGAAGCCCATTCAATCGTAGATCTCTGGGTGCCACAGGGAGGCTCTGAATACGACGTCCGATACTACCATGTGTTGCTCTGCTATGGAAGGATTGCAAGTGGACGCACTCGGCTGGTGAGGACAACTGAGGAGATGCGTGAAGAAGACGTAGCGGCTCTAGTTTGGAAAGCCGACACCTACGGGAAAGCGGGGTGCTAACCACATGCCTCTCCAACACCGTCGTCCAATGGTGCCTTAAACCGCATTGCCACGGTTCTAGCTTTCGAGCCGCAAGAATATACCGGGAAAATTCATTTTTAAGCAGTGCTGGACTGAAGCCGTACGCACTTACGGTTATCTAGGAATACTGTCTGGTCACTCTAAAAATGTGAATCGTAGCCAAATATTGTAGTGCAGTTGACTGTGACGTAGCTGTTGATGGCGTAAAAACTGAAGGACCGCTTTTACATTTTTTTAGATTGACGTCTGTTATGTTAGAACACATGATCTTTCATTCATGTATATCAAAACAAGTGTCTATTTTCTTAGATTTCTCTAGTTTCTGTAGCTGTTATTTTCTCATGACACTGTCCTGCACATTTTAGTTGGAATAATCATGTTTCTATATATTTCAAACCCACTCAAAATTGTGGTTCAATCGTTAGCTCACTCGACTGGCATTCGGGAGGACGTCGGTTCAAACCCTCCTCCGGCCATCCACATTTAGGTTTTCCTTTATTTTCCTAAATCACTCCAGGCAAATGCAATGTCCCCATTCTTGGCACAATCCGAGCTTGTGCGCCGTCTCTAATGACCTCGATGTCAACGGGACTTTAAAAATAATGTTCCTTCCTTTCCCACTCGAAATGTTTGCTAATAATGCCCACTGGATCACGCTGTTGTTTTTTATGGTTGTCAGCTGGGAGAACAGATTGCCCAGTCGCATTTGTGCTACCACCTGTCAAAAGTCTGAATAATCAGTTTTTGCAGTGCGGACGTACTCAGAAGAGAGTGAGGTTCCGGTATGTACCACCAGGCGTGTGGAACCATGCCAGCTCCAAAGCCACGGCCAGCTGCACTTGGTTTCCAGAATGAGATTTTCACTCCGCAGCGGAGTGTGCGCTGGTATGAAACTTTCTGGAAGTTTCATATCAGCGCACACTCCGCTGCAGAGTGAAAATCTCGTTCTGGAAACATCTCCCAGGCTGTGGCTAAGCCATGTCTGCGCAATATCCTTTGTTCCAGGAGTGCTAGTTCTGAAAGGTTCGCAGAAGAGCTTCTGTGAAGTTTGAAAGGTAGGAGACGAGATACTGGCAGTGTTGAAGCTGTGGGGACGGGACGTGAGTCGTGCTTGGGTAGCTCAGTTGGTACAGCACTCGCCCGCGAAAAGCAGAGGTCCCGAGTTCGAGTCTCGGTCCGGCAGACAGTTTTGATCTGTCAGGAAGTTTCTGCACTAGGTTTCTCTGTTCAGGATTCATGGCGCGAACAGCTGGATCCACGTGGTCCCAAGGATTGTCTAATGGGTTGAAATCCGGAGAGTGTTGGCCAAGGGAGTACGTGAACTCATCCTGCTGCTTTTCGAAACCACGCGCGTGCAGTACGAGCTATGTGACACGTTGCATTATCCTGCTGGTAGAGGCCATCAAGCTGGGAAAAAAACAGGCTTCATGTAGGGATGGACATCATCGAAAAGGTTAGGTGCATACTTGTGATCCAGTGTGCCTTCCTGAGTGACAAGATAACCCAGGGAATGCCACGAAAACGTTTCCCAGATCATAACTCTCCCTCGTCCGACGATTGTTGTTGGTATTTGCTTTCAGTTTCAAGCCGTACACGCCAACGGCCGTCTGTCAGCTGCAGAGGCCACCTGTCACCGCTCGGTGGACGTCAGCATGGGTAACGAACGATGCGTCAGCTGCACAGGCCTATTCGCTACAACGTTCGCTAAACGGTCGTTGAAGTGTCGCTGTTGGTGGCGCCTTGGTTATCTGTATGGCCAGCTGCTCAATAATTGCGTGTCCATTCGCCAGTACACGCCACCACAGCCATTGTCCATCCCTGTCATACATGGCCGTGGTACACTACAGTTGCCTCGGCGCTGGTTTTGGATATCGCCTACTTCCGTACACGGTACACTTTAACTACCGCGGCACGTGAACAATTTACAAACTTAGACGTTTCAGGAATGCTTCCACCCTTGGCTCTAAAGCCACTGGTCACGTCATTTTGGGCGTCAGATCGATGTATTGCTACGTTTCTACATAAGACAACAACTGCACTGTTTTTCCACATCCCCCGTCACTGTTTACACAGCTAGTGCTGTCGTTAGCCGTAAGTGTGTCGCTATTGCACGTCGAAATCGAACACAGGCAGTGATCTCATTAATGTGATTGGATTGTGTCGGTGTTAATACATGGGAAAAATGAGCCTAACATGTACACCGCTAAGTAATTGGGGACTGAACCGTATTTGTTTCACGGCTTGCTGTAAGCTGTTCACCTGCTACCGAGACCGTAAATTTTGGATAAATTACCTAGCAACTGTTTTTATTTTTAATTCCAGTCTTTCATCACAATATAAATTCCTTCGACGATGACCAGTTTCAGTCAGTAATGACCATCTTCAGATCCCTTTTACACCATGATCTAAGTAGGTTTTGTACCGTAACACCAGTTGGAAAATGACTGTCTAGAGGATGTGCCCTATTTTACAGCATATTTTAGTTCTACGTGACGATGCTTTACTGAGTGTATTTATGTTTTGACGATGCCATTAGTGCCTCATCACATTAGGACATGTTGTAGAACAGATCTGTAAGATGGTCATTACTTACTGAAACCGGTCATCGTCGAAGGAATTTATATTCTGATCAAAGACTGGAATAAAAAAACATCTGACAGTACCTGGATCAAAAAATGTTCAGATATGTGTGAATTCCTAAGGGACCAAGTTGCTTAGGTCATAGGTCCCTAGACTTACACACTACTTAAACTAACTTATGCTAAGAACAAAACACACGCCCATGCCCGAGGCAGGACTCGAACTTCCGGCGGGAGGGGCCGCGCAGTCCGTGATATGACGCCTCAAACCGCGCGGCCTCTCCGCTCGGCATACCTTGATCACGGTTTATATTCGCGACTGGTGAAATTACTTATCCACTGGTACTGAATATTGCAAAACAGGTCGGTATCGATGCGGCTTCCACAGTAGAAAGGAGCAGTATACTGGTCAGTCGTCTAGTATCTTGGAAGTGACCCCTTAGTTACGGTAGTTTTTTAGCTCCAGTGGGTAATTGATCTGCTTTTCTGGGGAGATATGGACGGACACGACATTAGATCGCCACAATGTATAGGCCGACAAGATTTATTTATTTAACTGAATAAGTTTTCACTGAATCATGTTGATGTAAAGATGTCTTAGTGTTGTTTCCAGGGCCCTGAAACAACACATACGCCGGGAAAGCATCCGATCACAAATGTCTTCTTGTTTCCCAGTAATCCTTTTTATGTTGTGACAGTCAGCAGTAGTAAGATATCATATGTTGTGTTGGTAGCTGTGACGAAAGCTGTAGAATACTCTTTGGTTCGGTGTAGTATCTTTTCCTGCTATCCTATCATCTTTGACTATGTATTTACGACTGAAGATCATGAGCAAATATATGTATTGCCACACACGCACCACTTCTCAGCTTTGATCTGCGTCAGCATTGCGGGTAGCATGACCACCTGGTAACAGATGTAAACCATCTACAGCGCCACAAAACTGTGAGTGTGCTATTTTAACGTGGTGATTAGTCTTCTGTGCAGCTAGTTTACACTGAGATGAGAATATCCTAATATCGGTCGGACTTCCTTTTGCCCGGCGTATTGCAGCATCTCGAAGTGGCATGAACTCAACAATTCACTGGAAGTTTCCTGCCGCCTTTATTGCTGTTCGTATTTGCGAAAGTGTTGCCACTGCAGGACTTTTTCCAGCAACTGACCCGTTGCTTATGACCCGTAAATGGATGGTGGGTCACCAGATCATTATTTAGAATTGTCCAGAATGTTTTTGAAACCAATCGCGAGCAATTGTGACCCAGTGATGTAGCGCACTGTCATCCATAAAATTTCCACCGTTGTTTAGGAATATGAAGTCCATGAATAGCTAGAAATGGTTTCCAAATAGCCGAACATGACAATTGGTAGTCAATGATCGGTTCTGTTTGATCAGAGGAGCCGGCCCATATCATGTAAACACAACCCATACCATTATGGAGGTACCACCATCTCACGCAGTTCCTCGTTCAAACCAGGATTCGTGACTTCATGTGGGTCTACGCCACACTCGAACTCTAACATCAGCTCTTACCAACTGAAATGAGGACTAATTTGAACAAGCCATGGTTCAACGGATGTGGTCACCATCCCAGGAGAGGCACTGTAGGCGAAGTGGTTATGTTAGCAAAGGCACTCGCGTCCGTCTCTGCTTCCATAGCCCATTAAAACCATATTTCACTGCACTTTCCTGGCGGATACGTTCGTCCTACTTCCCACATTGTTTTCTGCGGTTTTTTCACACAGTACTGCTCTGTTAGCACTGACAATTCTCCGCAAACTCCACTGCTGTCGGTCGTTAAGTGAAGGGCCCTTCTCGAGACACTGTGGATGTTGGAATACTGACTTGCCTAACGATTTTCGAAATGGAATATGCCATGCGTCTAGCTCCAACTACCGCTCCCCATTCAGTCTGTCAATTACCGTCGTGCGACCATAATCACTTCGAACGCCTGTTCACATGAATCACGCAATTACAGATGACACCCCCCTCCTTACAAATATTTATGAATGACTCTGCTGATAAACCTCTAACATTATTTGATTTTCAAACAGCTGGACAGAACTGAACGCACTCAGACACTTCGATCTTTACTTATTCTGATCCACACTAAATTTTTTAGCGCAACGCAGTCTGACTTTCAATAATATCTACAAAAGAATGGCCCTCATAACAATAACCTATACCTTTCATGAATCACTTGTTGTTGTTGTTGTCTTCAGTCCTGAGACTGGTTTGATGCAGCTCTCCACGCTACTCTATCCTGTGCAAGCTTCTTCATCTCCCAGTACTTACTGCAACCTACATCCTTCTGAATCTGCTTATTGTATTCATCTCTTGGTCTCCCTCTACGATTTTTACCATCCACGGTGCCCTCCAATACTAAATTGGTGATTCCTTGATGCCTCGGAACATATCTTACCAACCGGTCCCTTCAACTTGTTAAGTTGTGCCACAAACTCCTCTTCTCTCCAATTCTGTTCAATACCTCCTCATTAGTTATGTGATCTACCCATCTGATCTTCAGCATTCTTCCGTACCACCACATTTCGAAAGCTTCTATTCTCTTCTTGTCCAAACTATTTATTGTCCATGTTTCACTTCCATACATGGCTACACTCCATACAAATACTTTCAGAAACGACTTCCTGACACTTAAATCTATATTCGATGTCAACGAATTTCTCTTCTTCAGAAACGCTTTCCTTGCCATTGCCAGTCTACATTTTATATCCTCTCTACTTCGACCATCATCAGTTATTTTGCTCCCCAAATAGCAAAACTCCTTTACTACTTTAAGTGTCTCATTTTCTAATTTAATTCCCGCAGCATCACCCGACTTAATTCGACTACATTCCATTATCCTCGTTTTGCTTTTGTTGATGTTCATCTTATATCCTCCTTTCAAGACCCTGTCCATTCCGTTCAACTACTCTTCCAAGTCCTTTGCTGTCTCTGACAGAATTACAATGTCATCGACAAACCTGAAAGTTTTTATTTTTTCTCCATGGACTTTAATGCCTACTCCGAATTTTTCTTGTGTTTCCTTCACTGCTTGCTCAATATACAGGTTGAATAATATCGGGGACAGGCTTCAACCCTGTCTCACTCGCTTCCGAACCGCTGCTTCCCTTTCATGCCCCTCGACTCTTATAACTGCCATCTGGTTTCTGTACAAATTGTAAATAGCCTTTCTCTCCCTGTATTTTACACTTGCCACCTTTAGAATTTGAAAGAGGGTATTCCAGTCAACATTGTCAAAAGATTTCTCTAAGGCTACAAATGCTAGAAATGTATTTACCTCACAAAAATCTTCGTTACTGGAACTACTGCAATACAGCGAGCGCCAATACTGCCAGCTAAATAAAAGATTCTAACTACTGAAGGCACTAATTACTGATAGGCATAGTTAGCAAAAGAAAGATTTTTATAGAGAACAAATAATGTATTTACCTTAATAATATTCAAAAGTCATCATACATATATCAGTTCATGATATACAGTATTACAAATTTACACTTTCTGATGCTACAACACGAAAATGACGTGTTACAGACGCGAAATTTAACCGACAGGAAGAAGATGCTGTGATATGCAAATGATAAGCATTTCAGAGCAACCACATAAGTTTGGCGCCGGTGGCGACACCTACAACGTGCTGACACGAGGAAAGTTTCCAACCGATTTCTCATACACAAACAGCAGTTGACCGGCGTTGCCTGGTGAAACGTTGTTGTGATGTCTCGTGTAAGGAGGAGAAATACGTACCATCACGTTCCCGACTTTGATAAAGGTCGGATTGTAGCCTTCGGTGGGTTCAGGAGGGTAATACGGAACGCCGTGCTGGATCCCAACGGCCTAGTATCACCGAGATGACAGGCATCTTATCCGCATGGCTGTAACGGATCGTGCAGCCACCTCTCGATCCCTGAGTCAACAGATGGGACGTTTGCCAGACAACAACCATCTGCACGAACAGTTCGACGACGTTTGCAGCAGCATGGACTATCAGCTCGGAGACCATGGCTGCGGTTACCCATGACGGTGTATCACAGACAGGAGCGCCTGCGATGGTGTACTCAACGACGAACCTGGGTGCACGAATGGCAAAACGTCATTTTTTCGGATGAATCCAGGTGTTTGGCGACATCGCGGTGAACGCACAGTGGAAGCGTGTATTCGTCATCGCCACACTGGCGTATCACCCTGCGTGATAGTATGGGGTGCCATTCGTTACACGTCTCGGTCACCTCTTGTTCGCATTGACGGCACTTTGAACAGTGGACGTTACATTTCAGATGTGTTAAGACCCGTGGCTCTACCCTTCATTCGATCCCTGCGAAAGCCTACATTTCAGCAGGATTATGCACGACTGCATGTTGCAAGTCCTGTACGGGCCTTTCTGGATACAGAAAATGTACGACTGCTGCCTTGGACAGCACATTCTCCAGATATCTCACCAATTGAAAACGTCTGGTCAATGGTGGCCGAGCAACTGGCTCGTCACAATACGCCAGTCGCTACTCTTGATGAGCTGCATAGGTAGCTGTACCTGTACACGCCATCCAAGCTCTGTTTGACGCAATGCCCAGACGTATCAAGGCCAGAGGTGTTTGTTCTGGGTACTGATTCCTTAGGATCTATTCACCCAGATTGCGTGAAAATGTAATCACATGTCAGTTCTAGTATAATATATTTCTCCAATGAATACCCGTTTATCATCAGCATTTCTTCTCGGTGTAGCAATTTTAATGGCCAAGAGTGTATAATGTCCGCGTTCAGATTCGCTGCTACTGTAGGGAGTGAATCATCTTTTGTTGCTGTCTTAACACTGTAACGCCTGGTCACAATGGACATCTGGGATACATTTCCACGAGGCTGTGGTGTGCGTGAAGCAGTTGCGAGCGCCGCCAGCACGGTATGCGGGGAGACTTAAACAAATCGGGACGGGGCCAGGCTCGTCTGCTGTGTGCCGTCTGCCCCCGGCAGCGACAGCCCGGCGCCGCCGCCAGGACGGCAATCGTCGGCCAAAGGAAGCGCTCGTAAACGTCACGGCGGCCGCTCTTTATGAAGAGTCTCGTCTCGCCCGCCGGGGGGCGACGCGACGCCACCAACTGTAGCGCGCCACACGCCACATGCCACAACTAGCCGGGCGTCGCCTGAGCCCCGAGCACTGCGCCGCTGCACCGCCTCCCTCACCCTCCCTCTCCACTCATTAACTCTCTAATTCTGGCCACGGGTCTCCCCATCTCCCTACTTCACAAACCGGATCACCAGGGAAATTTTTAGCTTCTATGCCACAACTGTGCCGTAGCCTTACGGCTGTATATTTTACTTTTAGCACGAGTCATGAAGTGAATTATCTCTTCAAAAAAGAGGTTGTTACGTGATTGGGAAAGAAAGCAAAATTTGTGAAATGGACTATAGTCGAATTAATTCAGGCGATAATTTCCAAATCTTACTTTAAGAATACAGAAAGGAAATGAAAATTAAAGTTTCCTGAGGACGGTGATATTCCAGCCGAAACGAATGCGGGTGTAACAGGCAAAGTACTAGTAGTGATGCGGAAGTAAGAGGTCCGTTGTTGTACCTCTGTAATTCGGAGAAGTACGAGGGGCGTTCAGTAACTAATGCAACGTGTCTTTTTCTGAAAGTAGGTTGGTTTCATTCGCATCCCAATACCGGGTGAGCAAAAAGTTAGTATAAATTTGAAAACTTAATAAACTACGGAATAATGTAGATAGAGAGGTAAAAATTGAGACACATGCTTGGAATGACATGGGGTTCTATTAACCCCCCCCCCCCCCCCGCAAAAAAAACAAAGTTCACTAAATGTCCGACAGATCTCTTGCGCGCGTCGTTTGGTGACGATCGCGTGCTCACCCGCCACTTTCCTCATGCTTGGCCTCCCAGGTCCCCAGACATCAGTCCGTGCGATTATTCCTTTGGGGTTACCTGAAGTTGCAAGTGGATCGGGATCGACCGACATCTCTAGGGATGCTGAAAGACAACATCCGACACCAATGCCTCACCATAACTCAGGACATGATTTACAGTGCTGTTCACAACATTATTCCTCGACTAAAGCTATTGTTGAGGAATGATGCTGGATATATTGAGAATTTCCTGTAAAGAACATCGTCTTTGCTTTGTCTTACTGTCTCATGCTAATTATTGCTATTTTGATCAGATGTCGGACATTTTTTGAACTTTTGTATTTTTTTGGTTCTAATAAAACCCCATGTCATTTCAAGCATGTGTGTCAATTTGTACCTCTGTCTACATTATTCCGTGATTTATTCAGTTTTCAAATTTATGCTGACTTTTTGATCACCCAGTACATCATATTATTCCCAACTCTCTGGGCTACAAAGAATTATTTTTCAACTTGGCCTCCGTTCGTTACAACTGCCTTCGCCACCTTACTGGAAGGTCCTGTATGCCCGCGTGCTACAGCTCTACTAATCCCGTCGTAGCCGACGTCTTGCGCGATCAGTAATCTCCCCGTCATCCACATACTGCTTCCTGCCGAGTGCATCCCTCATTGGACCAAATAGATGTAAGTCGCAACGTCCGAGATCCGCGCTATAGGGTGGAGAAGGTGCGGAGGCGTGTGTGAGACCTTGCGTTATCTTGGAGAAGTTCGTTTGCATTTTCTTGGCAACGAACACCCTGGAGTCGTTTCTTCGATTTCCTGAGGACAGCACAATACAGTACGGAGCTGATCGTTGTACCGTGATGGAGGACATCAAACAGAATAATCCATTCGCTCTGGCTTTACATGCTGAGGGTGCGGCTTTGAACTTTATCTTCTTAGGAGAACTGCTGAAACTCATGTTTCATCGTCTATGACGGACAACCAGTTGTGCCGATGAGCCTGGTCTTCTGTGAGGCGGCTAGGAACCCAGGTGGCACACACCATTGAGTATCCCAATTGGTGGAGAAGTGTTTCAGAGCTACCAACGGAGACGCCCAATAGTGCAGCTAAAAGGTTGATTGTGATCTGTCAATCATCACGAATGATAGTGTCTGCACGTTCCAACTTTTTTTATTGTATTTTCTCTTTATACAAAGTTGCGCCTGCAGCGGCGTACAGATTCTGCTCTTTGGCCAATAGAAAAAACATATAACGAACATGGACACATAGAAACAGAAATACATGAATGGTAAAAACAGAAGACACACAGAAGAATAGTAATGAAGGCGTTCGTCGGAAGGCACTGGTATCAGAAACAAGGCCCACAGTGCAGACAAACGAAGTTAATCTGCCTTACACTCGAACGAAGAAGCACATCAAAGATAACGCCGACGCACTGAAATGAAGAAAACGCCATTGCACTAAACACTGGTGACGGTCTTTCGCCCAGAAAACACTGAAGACACTTGATGAGATGGGGGAGTTGCCATCTGGTGTAGGGGAAAGGCAGGGGGGAGGAGGGGGGAAAGCCAATGGGAGAAAAGAAGGGTGAGGGGAGGGGAGGAGGGGGAGGTGTGAGGAGAGGGGATGGGAGAGGGGACGTGTGGGGAGAGGGGGAGGGGAGAGGTTCAAATGGTTCAAATGGCTCTGAGCTTTATGGGACTTAACTTATGAGGTCATCAGTCCCCTAGAACAGAACTAATGAAACCTAACTAACCTGAGGACATCACACACATCCATGCCCGAGGCAGGATTCGAACCTGCGACCATAGTGGTCTCGAGGTTCCATACTGTAGTGCCTAGAACCGCTCGGGCACTCCGGCCGGCGGAGGTTAAAGGGGAAGGGGGAGGGGAAGGAGAGAAGGGGGAAGGGAGAGGGGAGTGGAGAGGGGGGAAGGGAGAGGGAAGGGGTGAGGGTAAGGAAGAGGGGGAAGAGAGAGGGGAGGGGTGAGGGGGTCAGGGGACGGGAGAGGGGAGGGGAAAAGGGACAGGGCAGGGGAAAGGAGAGGAGAGGGAGAGTAAGGGTGAGGGAGGGGAGAGGGGAGGGGAAAGGTGAGGGGTGGGGGGAGGAGGGAGAGGAAGTGAGAGGGGAAGGGAGATGGGAGGGAGAGAGTGGGTAGAAGGGAGGGGAGAGGTGAGGGGAGAGTTATGTGTGGAATCCTGGGGAGGAGGGGGGAGGAAGTGGGAAAAATGGGAGACAGGAGGGGGCAGGAAGAAAGGATGGTGCAAAACAAGAAAGAGAGTGCCCTGGAGGAAAGGGGGGAAGGGGGAAAGGAATTGGAGGATTAGATATGGTAGGAGGTGTATATAGAAGGAACGAGGACATACTCAGGGAGGGGGAGTTGGCAGAAGCCACCTTGGGCCAGGGTATGGAGAGTGTTCCAATATTACAGGAGTCACAGCTATGGAAGGCCAGGCAGGAGATCGGGCAGGTTAGTTAGACCTTGTTACAGTAATTACAGTCACCTCGCCCTGTGAGTCATTGTGCTTCTGTTCACTGCCAGGTCTCTGTAGACATTCTGCAAGCGCCTCTGAATATCGGCGAAGCTCTGATTTACCGTCAAAAGAAACACAATCACACGTCTACGCTTGGAACAAGCTCTGTTACAGAGCCATTTTGAAGGCTATGGATAATGCTGCCACCTATCGGAACTTTATGAAACTATAGGGGGTGAAGCGGGAGTACTCCACGACGTCCCACAATAAAATCCGTCCTTTTTCGACCGAAATTGGCCGAGACAAAATGTGTTACATTACTTTTTGAATGTCCCTCATAATTTTTCTGTTCCTCCAGACTTCATACTTTTTTTTTTTCTAGAGCCACTCCGATGCACGCCGCAACAGTTTCCAGTGTTGTACGGTAGCGAATATCACTCAAGGCAGACTGCGATCACCTTGTGCCTGTCAGGGGCCGTGGTAAGTGGTGGAACAGGTTTAAGAAGAAAACAAGTCTAGTTACGAGTGGCTCGGAGAAAAATAACTATCCTATCATCAAAAACACCTCGTCATACAGTCGTAGACGCATTGACGATGTGTGCTTTTTGCTGTGTTGCATTAAAATACAGTAGATTAATAAAAGTAGATTTTATATTAGTATTTTATTCTTTGAAAAAAGAAAGAGAAATGCATTGTATTGTTCACATACCTGTCAGAAGTAATGGTTTTGTGGAGGAAACCGGCTGAATGTTCGAGTGTCACTAAGAGCAGACCTGCCTTCTGTTTGCAAGTCATGTTGAGGCTCTTGATTTAATATACGAGAATTTTCAGTACTCCGGTGTCTATATAACATGTTAGCACCTACGTCGTATTCATGCACAGACTGCAGTACCCAGTTACAGTAATCATACTGAACAATGGTGTCCAAGTTGAGCAGCCGATGCACAATTGTCACCTTGTAAGGTATCAGTTTGAATTCGTGCGTATCTCAAGTGAGCAGAAGCAGCTGGCACACCGATTTGAGGTGCTAAATGGCCCAACAGTTTGTTCTGACTTATTTCCAAAGTCGCTCTTAATTCGTCTGTTATATACATACATGTCCTCTATATATTCTTAGGTTATCTGCGATAGCCAGACAATAACTTGGTAAATCGAACGAAAATGTGACCGTAAGTTCCCGTTTGCACACATAGTTTGGGGCATTTAAGACCAATTCTGTTCGTCCCTGATTCTAAAGACAGTCCTGAAAACTACTCTTCTGCTTTATTCATTTCGTTAATTGTTTCCGTAACAAAGCCATGTGTTATGCATGGCTAGTCAATGTAAGCGCAACACCGTCAAGGAATCGCCAAAACAGTTTACACTGGTTTCCATAAACCAGGGAAAAGCAGCGATACCGTAGCTGATGAAGTCAGCAGAGCGCATGAAACGCTACAGCAACAAGGTGCGGCATGTAATACAGATAATAATGGTTTCTGTGCTCTAGATAGTAAGTGAATGCATTCTTTCTTCAGGGTAGCCCTCAGTATGGCCATAGTCGAGGAAGATGTATACGAACGGTAACATATCTCTTAGAGATGTTACAAACTCACATTATGCAATTAGGTAGGAAGGTACAGCTGGTCACTTGTGTGATTGAGTTCTGTACTGATGAAGAAACGCGGCAACGAGACGAAACTAGCAGAAGGAACGAAATAGGCATAATTTCTATATGCCGGTGCAGACGCAGTCCCCTGTGTAAAAACAAGGACACCTATGGGTGTAGTAAAATCTCTCTCATCAAAATTAGCCCGATACCTACTAGTAGGGAGTGCAGGGTATGTTGGCCACCCTTCGCCTCTATGGAGGCTTGAACTCTGCTGGGGACACTTTTCATGAGATGTCTGATGTCTGTGGAGGAATGGCAGCTCGTTCGTCCTCAAGAGCTGAGAGTAGAGTAGGAAGCGATGTTGGTCGGCCGGCCGGATTGGCCGTGCGGTTCTGGGCGCTACAGTCGGGAGCCGACCGACCCCTACGGTCGCGGGTTCGAATCCTGCCTCGGGCATGGATGTGTGTGATGTCCTTAGGTTACTTAGGTTTAATTAGTTCTAAGTTCTAGGCGACTGATGACCTCAGAAGTTAAGTCGCATAGTGCTTAGAGCCATTTGAACCATTTGATGTTGGTCGCTAGATCAGGAGTTAATTCGACGTTCTAACTCCTCCCAAAGGTGTTCCATTGTGTTCTAACCCGAACGCTGGGCAGGCCAATACATTTCAGGTGTGTTATTGCCTCACAGGCTCTGTTTTATGACAGGATGCATTGTGATGACGGCAAAACAGACTTCGTATCAGAATTGTTCTTCTAATGTATGCAGTATGCAGTGCTGTAAAAATGCCCGTATCATTAGGCATTTAGTGTTTTTTTATCTTAATAAGGGGAGCACACCCTAATCTCATAAAACACCCCCATATTGTAACACCACCTCCTCCATATTTCACTATTGACGCTATACTTGATGGCAGGTACGGTTTTCCAGGCATTCGCCAAACACGAACCCTTCCATCGGGCCGGCCGGAGTGGCCGAGCGGTTCTAGGCGCTTCAGTCTGGATCCGCGCTACCGCTACGGTCGCAGGTTCGAATCCTGCTTCGGGCATGGATGTGTGTGATGTCCTTAGGTTAGTTAGGTTTAAGTAGTTCTAGGCGACTGGAGACCTCAGATGTTGAGTCCCATAGTGCTCAGAGCCATTTGAACCATTTCCACTACAAGCAATCTAGGATGAAGATAAACTAGGACTTAGAATGTTAGAGGTTCCTTTTGCTAATAAACTGAGACGAACAACCAAACTCACTTTTATTTCAGATTTCCAGAAGACACTTTATCTTATGTTTTTTGCTTGCTTTTTGATATTTATTGTTAAAACGATGTTAATAGTTGTCAACGCGCTTGGTTTTTCGAAAGTCTCTCTTTGTGCCAGTGATATATCATGTAAAAATTTAATACCTGGACACCAATACAAGATATAAAGAGGTATGGTAGCGACGAAATTTCATACATGCTTACGGTTCTATCTTTTCTGTGTACGACGCTGATTCTGTTATTGGTACAGACACTTGAGGACGTTGAATTTTCAGGAACTGATGTTTAAGGTACTTGGAGGGGAGATAACTTATTTAATATAATGCGTTGTGGATTGTTTGTGTAAAGAAGGCTGTTTATAACTTTTCAAAGGTCTTTCCGCAAGTTTGTGAAGTGAGCATTTGTCTGGCTCTGTACAAATAAAAATGGCTAATATCACTCCAGGATTCTCTGAAAAATCGTGAACGTGGATAATATTTAAATACCTTTGTACTTCATGCTTTATCTACTACCCATATCAACAGAAGGCGATATGGAAGATGAGGTGGCACAGAAGATGACGTGTCCAAGCAGAGTTAATAGTTTCATGCCGGCGAGGCGGCTAAGTTGATGTACAAACTTGGCGTGGGCAACCTCATTAGCACTCAGGCCAAGGACCATCTCGGGTGGCATCAGGCGGAGTGGCTGGTATCTCGCAAGCACCAGGCAACAGGCGACTGTGCGCCACTTGCGTCGCAAGGACAGCAATTCATTGTGACTAGGCACCTCCTGTACCCATTATTACTTTAAATGTTCGTCCACGCTATACATACATCTCAGACGTCGCTAGCAACTAAGGCACACTAAACTTCTCGTTGCATCCCTGTATTAAGGATTAACTGCCCATGTGCTGTCAATGAATATGATCGTGCTACCTACAAAATTAAACATTTTTTTTTTTTCACAATATAGTTTTCATCAGCAACAAATGATCGTCAAGAGATCCTCCTCCAATTATTGAGGTCTATGTAGCTCCAGCGAGGGCACGTAGCGACTCGACAGTTTAACAGGTTCTACTTCTTTGGGTTATCTGCAAAACATACCAATCGTTATGTAAATAGTATTGAAAATTACGTGGGAATTTTTATACTGATGCATGCACAATGTAACAGGAGGAAACAAAAGATAAAGATGTGTAACCCGAAACAGTGCCAACATTTCATATCAGCTGAAATCACACACATGTCTTTTTCCCGGCTTATTCTTTGCTTCTGGATCGATGTCGACGCAGGCTTAGGCGTAATACGAAAAACGTTTTAGTCTGCCTTCACGGGAACTGATGAATGAACAGCTTGTCGTTATTGTTCTGAAACATCAAACGCATAACAATATTCGAGGTCTTGCTAACAGAATGGAAGGGACACAATCATGTGTCATCGATGCATTCACAGGCGTGAACTCGGATTTGGGAAAGAAGCTTGCAGTGTCATTTTCAAAGGAACAAACTCGCAATTTGCCTAAGCAGTTTAGGGAAACCATGGAAAGCCGAAATATGGATGACCGGAGCGAGAACTGAACCACCGTCTTTCCAGTCCAGTGCCTTACAATCATAACCGATTTGTGTATAGTTGAAAAATGTAGGAGGGATTTGCCCAGCTGCTAAGTAAGACAACATCTGACGGGAAAAGTGAAAGAAAAAGTAGGAGTAGATACACCATTCAAAATTCAGCAGGAGGTTGTAAGTATTAGAAAAGGTTTTTGAGAACGAATCCTGTTACGTACTTTGTATGCAGTTTAGTTACTACAAGGTGACTATCTCGTTGATCATAAAAAGAAAAAGACGACGACAAACAGGATCCAAAGGTGACAAAACTTTTGGTTGAAATACATAATTGATTGGCAATTCATGCAGTACAACAGATATTTAAATACAGGTGTTAAACATATTAAAATATAAAACTGAATGAAAAGTCAAATACTCCACTAGAACTGTATTTATTTAAGTCAGTTAAAGATCCACAGAACCTCTTTAGCGACTTTTAAGGTGCGTTTTTGGTGTATATCTGTACAGAAAGTTTTAGAAGTTAATGCTATGATGATGTTGAATAGAAGTTATCTGCGAAATCTTAAAGTACTTAGTGAATATACGTAAAGGGGAATGAAGATAATTCACATCTAGTTAGGAAACTACGTGTCCATCACACACACCCCTAGAAAGAAAGGGCTAAGGCGCTGCAGTCATCGACTATGCGGCTGGTCCCGGTGGAGGTTCGAGTCTTCCCTCGGGCATTTGTGTGTTTGTCCTTAGGGTAATTTAGGTTAAGCAGTGTGTAATCTTAGGGACTGATGACCTCAGCAGTTAAGTCCCGTAAGATTTCACACACATTCGAACATTCAAAGAAAGGGCGCATACTTATTTAATAAATAAGATATGTAATTTCATACCAAAAGAAGGTTACTTACAAACGGCATTTTATAGGGAACAGAGAGTTACAGAACGCTGCAGAGTAAGAGTTGGCGTGGGTAGACAAAGTTCTCAGCCCTCCTCAATTGATGAAAACCGTCATCAATTATGAATGTACAGTCTAAAAACGAAGGAATAGAACTAGGAATCAGAAACTGACCCTTGATTAAAAAAACAGCGAAGCAGTAACTAAAATAAAAAGGATATGGGAACAGTCCCTATGTAACGTGGAACAACTGCCACAAACGGGATTCAACTGTGTTAAAACCACGAACTATCCTCATTTTAGCGATACAATATGTTCCTATCGGCCTATGTTCAGAAACAGACAATGCTCCTCGTAAATGATTCCTGGAAAATATTGGGTCCGGGAGTGATTGAAGAATAAAATAGAAGTTCGTAGTTAAATCTATGCTGATGGTCAAGAAAGCCGACACGCTTGTGTGTGTTTGTCTACAACATAATAGTAATCGTAGGAGCTCACACAAGCTACTCGGTGTCCTGTGTGTCAACCGGGCACTGAGACGGTTAAGGAAATCAACTAACGCTGGCAACACGTGAGACGGGATAAGCACGCTGCTAGTGACCTGCTGAGGAACTGTGGGCACCACAGACCTATTAGGCTCCGCTCTCTGTATTACATAAAAACTGAATGTGGGTGATACTAAGATAACAACTCTACTAAGGTGAAAAATTTAAAAGTTCTACTTGTTTCTGTATCATTAAAACAGTGCATACATTAAACGGATCAGATGATGTACATGTGAATCGGCAGTGGGAGTAAACTTGGACATTAATATTAAAAAAACCTGTAATAAGCTAACTAACTAGTTAGCTGCTGAGACACCTCACTTCCAAAATTCAGATAATCAAAACTGTCTTATCGACTTTATTATATATATGTTCGAAAAAAAAACAGATCAGCTTGAACGACTAGAGAGTGGACGTTCGTACTCATAGGAGTCGTACATCAGTATGTTCTGCGGAAATGATTAGCATTTGAAGCATGTCGACCCGTGCCGGCCGGAGTGACCGAGCGGTTCTAGGCGCTACAGTCTGGAGACGCGCGACCGCTAAGGCCGCAGGTTCGAATCCTGCCTCGGGCATGGGTGTGTGTGACGTCCTTGGGTTCGTTAGGTTTAAGTAGTTCTAAGTTCTAGGGGACTGATGACCTCAGAAGTTAAGTCCCATAGTGCTCAGAGCCATTTGAACCCTGTCGACCTGCGGGTTCAGGGTCAACATTGATATCGCGGCGTAACTCCACCTACCGGTAAATTGTGCCTGCGTCTCTCGTTGTCGCTATGTGACTTGTGCAGGAAGCCTCGCAGACGAATGCACGAACTGGACCGGAAAATCAGTGAATTGGAAAGAAGGCGCATTATTGGCATGAGAGAATGTGATGCATCAATCAGGAACATTTTTGCTCTTGTGGGCCTAAGTGTTTCGCCAGTTCACGTGTGTGTGTGTGCAGAATGGTTCACGGGAGGCCTTAGAACACGACGAAGTTGGTCAGTTCGTATCACCCAAGCACCCTCTGAGAAGATCGACATCTCATCCGATCTGTGTACTCCTCGGCTTTGGTATGACAGTGTATACTATCAGGGGACACAGTCCGTCGCCGTTTATTACGGCATGGATTACGTGCGCGCCATCCACATCTTCGCCTACCTTTGACGAATGTGCACAAACGTGCTAGACGCAGTGTTGTATGAAAAGACGTCACTGGGGGCTGAAATGGCATCAGATAGAGTTTTTAGGCGAATCCAGGTTCCGTTTGAAAATATGGCCGCTATGTGGTTCGCCGCAATCAGGTGGAGCGCCATCACAGTGCCTGCATTCGCACAAGACATTCAGCGCCAACTCAAGGCCTTATGATGTGGGGTGCTATTGGGTACAACCACAAATCACAGGTGGTGCGTGTCCAGGACACCACGTGAATGGCATCCAGCGACTCGTGGCCATATCCCTTCTGCACAACTCCCCAGACGCCATTTTTCAGCAAGACAATGCACGACCACATGTTGCTGCACGAACACGTGCCTTCTTTGTGTAACAGGATTTTAGTCTTTTGCCCTGGCCCGCCACATCACCAGACTTTACACCAAGCGAAAATGATGGGTGTAGCGCTGTGAGCCAATACCAACCCCCACAGATGGACTTTGGAACCAGGTGAACGCAGCTTGGATAGCTATAGCACAATACGCCATTCACGACTTGATGAGTCGACACCATCAGTGGGACAAAGTGTCAGGATCCATGGCGGTTACTGTGCGTACTAGACAACAAGGAACATGCTGAACCGAGGTGACCGAAACACTAATCATTTCTGTGGAACATACTAATTTAGATGTCCCGCTTGCATTCAACTGTCTAGCAGTCACATCAGAATTTCACTTTTGCAGTGGCTTATCTCGCGCTTAAATTAACCTGTGATCTAGCAGTGTTAACCACAGGTTCCTAGACGAATGCATTCCCAAAATTTCGTTCTCTACATTAATTATTGTTTGGTGTTGCTATTTGGTCTTCGTCAATGTATTTATCTGAATCCCAGTTGTAATTTGCCACTCTCCCTCTCATTGCCCCCCCCCCCCCCCCGAGCTTCTCCCCCCCCTCCCCACTTCTCTACCCATCATCCCTGACGCAAGGGACTGTGAATCTGTCCACCACAGAATTGAATTAGTAATATGATGAATACCAGTGAATGGTGTTCCAAATCTGATGTTGCGCTATTCTTCTTATTTTACAGCTTATGATTGAGTTCTTGCACAAAAATTATTTGGTCTTTCCATAACTCGTGTTTAACCAGGTTGTTGTTGTTGTGGCCTTAAGTTCGTAGATTGGTACGATATAACGATAGTGTATGCTGTTTTAAGTCTTTGAGTAACTACTGCAACCTGCAAGGGCGTGATGAAATTTAAAGCCTCCGAATTTTTTATGTGAAAACTCAAAGCTTTTTAAACAAAACAAACGTTATTAATATTCTTTGTGTTTATTCCTCGTATCTACATATTTCTTTTCTCAACACAGTCGCCGGAGCGACGACAACATTTCATCCAATGAGGGGCCAGTTTGATGATAACGTCACTGTAGAATGTTTGACTTTGTTGACGGAGCAGCTACCTCAGCTTTGCTTGCAGCGCTTCATCACTATCAAAGTGCAGTCCACGAAGGTGTTCTTTTGAGTTCTGGAAATAGATGATAATCGAATGCGGTCAATTCAGGACTTTATGGACGATGATCGATGACGTTGAACTTAAGGCGTCGGATCGTTGCAGATGTCGCGGCGGTCGTGTGTGGTCTGTCGTTGTCATGCTGAAGGGGGAGGGGGGGGGGGGGTGGACGAACTCTTCGAATTCGAAACTTGACAACAGCACGCTGTTTTTCACGCACCGACGTAGTTACGTTGCACACCGCATCTTACATGCTACTATTCGGAGACCCCTTGCGCCAAAGTATATAAATCATGTGCCTTCTAGTATTACAGGTGATTCAAAAATATTTCTGTTTGCTGATGACACCAGATTGGTAGTGAAGGATCTTGTGTGTAATATTGAAACAGTGTCAAATAATGTAGTTCATGAAATAAGTTCATGGCTTGTGGAAAATAATTTGATGCTAAATCACAGTAAGACTCAGTTTTTACAGTTTCTAACTCACAATTAAACAAGAACAGATATTTTGATTAGACAGAATGGGCATATTATAAGCGAGACGGAACAGTTCAAGTTTCTAGGCGTTCGGATGGATAGTAAGCTGTAGTGGAAAGCCCATGTTCAGGATCATGTTCAGAAACTAAATGCTGCTTTATTTACCATTAGAACAGTATTTGAAATAAGTGACAGTTCAACACAAAAAGTAGTCTACTTCGCATATTTTCATTCGCTTATGTCGTATGGTATTATTTTTTGGGGTAATTCTTCCGATTCAAAAAGGGTATTTTTGGCTCAAAAACGGGCTGTTCGAGCTATATGTGGTGTAAGTTCGAGAACGTCTTGTCGACCCCTTATTCAATAGTCTGGGAATTCTGACATTGCCCTCACAGTATATATTTTCTTTAATGTCGTTTGTTGTTAGCAATATTAGACTATTCCCAAGAGTTAGCAGCTTACACTCAGTTAATACTAGGCAAAAATCAAATCTGCATGTGGAATGCACTTCCTTGACTCTTGTGCAGAAAGGAGTACAGTATTCTGCTGCATCCATTTTCAGTAAGCAACCCCAAGAACTCAAAAATCTTAACAGTATCCCAAACTCTTTTAAGTCTAAACTGAAGAGTTTCCTCATGGCTCACTCCTTCTATTCTGTCGAGGAGCTCCTGGAAGAGTTGAAAAATTAAGCAAATTCCAGTGTTACATTGTTGATTTTCTTTATTTAAACTTACGACTTGTCGCCTGAATATGTTTTTCATATTTCATTTTATCTGTTTCTACTATCGTGTAATAATTTCATGTATTGACTCGTTCCATGACCATGGAGACTTCTACTTAATTTGGTCCCACGGAACAATAAATAAATAAAAAGTGTTGCAAATATGCAGACATGAAGAATTAAGACGTAGAATGTTAGTCACTTTGGTCTTATTTAAAAAGGTTGAAGAGCTTTACACAAAAAATTGGCAGTCATTACGGTTCTGCACGCCCTATAAATCCATTTCAATCTGCTTATTGTGTTCATGCCTAGATCGTCCTCTACCATTTCTACGTCTCACAGTCACCTTTACCAAACTGATTACTCCTGATTCCTTGCTACCTTATGATGCGTTCTGTCACCAGATCCCTTCTCTTAGTCAAGTTGTGCCACAATTTTTCTGGCAGGTAACCTTGTAAAGGTGCAGCACGCAGCCTACACCATATGTTGCTCAAGAAAATCGAACTTTTTGTGCAACGCAAGAGTCGAATCACACAAGAAGTACGTTTCTCAACAAAGAAACAGCACGGCACCGGAAGCTGGGAGACAATTCGAGATGCCGTTTTGCTGCTGCCTTTACTCTCCGTCCACTCCGTTGTTATTTTCTCGGAACTGAAAGCAAGGATGCAGCCACAGCGCATTTCGTGCTGGCGGGAGTGATCTTTGTGTGGTTTCTGCATAGCGGCAAACGTACAAGACTGCCGCCAGAGGCCTTGTGGCAATTAGCGTTGAATTCCATCGCGTCCCTGACGCTTTTCATCCGGCGCATTCTACACACTGCAAATTTACTTGCTCGACACTTGTGAATAACTGATGCGCGTCGGACAGGAAAGCTTGTTAGCAACATTTTTTCCAATGCTGGAGATACGAAATAATTTACAGAGTGCCCAAATTGACTTATTCCCGAAGCGTATATACCAGACGTAACATCACCCAACGATTATAGTAATAGTTTTCACCAACTGCCGGGAGGCTCATTTTAACGTCAGTGAAAGGACTGATGTATCATTTTCGCGTAGCCGCTTCGGTCTTTGGAATCATAATACGCGAAGGCTTTCATCAGGAGCTACATAAATTCCAGAAGATAGCAAAACTGGTTTCTGGCGCATTCGTCGTTCGTTTGTAATTCATGACTGTAGCGTGCAGGAAATGAGACTTGGTCTTCCGAATGTTGAATTGCGTGAGTGGCGCTGAATAACAAGTGAAACATTGTTCACTGTCATTCATGTTGCGGTGTCAGAGATCGCCTTAGATACAGCCTGAAGGGGCACATTTCGACTGGACTACGCACGTTGTAACTTACAGAATCGTTGCCCAAAATCTACGAAAAGTATAAGGTAGCAGAAAAGACCAGTATTTTTTATGTCTTCATAAAGCACAATAGGTTTCACGTAACTAACCAAGGGTTGGGAAGAGTGTTATCTTTTCTGACTTTACAAGTAGTAGCTCCCGTAGGAAGTTTAAGGCGATGAAGAACATAATTTTGATTTTTAGTGAAATAATATGTCTACATTCTATTTTCATGAATATTTCTCGCAAACGTGATTACCATCCTCAGTATACATATTTAAGTTGTTTGTGTCGAATATTTTAGGTCTGCGTCTTGGTCTTAGCATGTTAATTCACATTGAGAAATCTGTTATTTCCGTTTAATTTTACGTCGGTGCAAGGCACGTCAGTCGTATTTTTATTCATTTATTCTTTTTTTCGAAACAGTGATGGGACAAGACTGTTTCTGTCTAATTATTTTGTTAAAATAGTTTTCCCGCTGGACTTCTACGAATATTCTTCATTAATTTTCGCAACCTCTGTTTTCAGATGGATCAAGACCAACGGAAGGGAGTAGAACTTACGGTAAGTAGTAAACGAGTATGTAAATACCCGCAAGTAATACACAGTCATTTCTGGATTATAACTCTGCTTCGGATTAAATTTAAGCAATAGTTACGCAGAATGAAAATAGTAATAAATAACAGCTATCAGTTTACATTTCGGCACATTTATATGGATGGTAGGTCAGCTTCTAATTAAAAAGCATGTAATGCTTTACGCGGATAAAAAATAGTTGATTGTTGTCTTTTCGAAGAGAACGAGTCCGTCATTTTCCGTAAGCGGCTATAGGGAAACCTAGGACAATGTAAACCTTTTTGGTCTCGTACACAGGTCATTCAGAATGTGAGTCCACTGCTTGCTTTATTGTGTCTCCTCTCTTGGTAAAGCCCCTAACGTGCTCGTTAAGTGTAAGGTTTCGAAAATTCGAGTTCCATGACAAAAGTGTAACTGAGCTTCGTAGAACATACGACGTCTATCTTCTCAGTGGTCCTATTATTTTCGAGAGTCCCAAGTGTTTTACTGATAGTGTCTGTCCACTGTCACATATCAAAGTCTCATGCCATCCACGAGAAGTCGTCGCAGAGCAAGGAGGGCGAAACGTAGCTTGATACGCAGGAAAACTTTTTAATTTCACTGTTTTATTAGAGTGATGCTATCCCTTAAATTCAAGACGTTCATCAACATTGTCACCATTACCTGCAAACGCCAATAGATTTTAATCATGTAAAGGAACTAGCCAGATGCAGAAGTGGATCACAACGGGCCATTTGGAAAGGCTTTAAGGAAATAATAGAACGGAGAGACGACTACCAATTACCACTTTCCCTGGCATAGATTTCGAGATAGCTTTTGAGTCAACTACATTTTTACTGATAGCCTTTCAGGAACAGAGCAGTAATTCAACATATGACTGTGTATTGATGGAAACAGAATAATTTAATAAAGCAACACGTGTTCATACGGGAGACGGTATTGGTCAAAACTAGAAGAAATGATATGCTCGGAAAAAGTCTGCTGCGTACAAGTAGTCACTACAGCAACTACTGCATGTAGTTACCACTCATACTGACATGCCCTTCATTTTTTCTTCGCAGTGAATCACCCACTCTTTTAAATTCACGTGGCTCCATTGGAATTGCGCTATGGAACATATATTATGCTCAGGAATTATGAAGCTATGACAACCTCCACTATAAAAATCAACACGGATTTCGCAGATAGTAATGTTGCGAGTCAGCTCACTCTGTTCCTCCATGAGAACCATAGTGCTGAGACAACGGCGCTCAGGTTGATGCTATGTTCCTTGACGTCATGAATGCATTTGACACCTTTCAACACTGCCGTTTAGTGAAAACAAAATACGACCTGCTAAGTATCAGACCAGATCTGCGACTGTATTGAAGACCTGCATGCAGATAGGATGCAACAGACCGCTCTTAACGGAACAAAACTGACTGGTATAAAGGTAATTTTCAGAGTACCTCAAACAAGCGCGATAGGACAGTTGCTGTTTTCAGAGTAGATAAATGATTTTGTAGAAAGCTTCGGAAGCTCTTTAAAACTGCTCGCAGATGATACGGCTGTCTACGGAAAGATAGCAACGCCAGAGAATAGTATCGATTTGCGGAATGACCTGCAGAAGATTGGTGAATGGTGCAGGCTCTGGCAGTTGAAGCTGAACGCAAACGAAGGTGACATAGTGCACATGCGTAGGAAGAGAAATCCACTACTGCACAACTTGAAGTTGATGACAAATTGCTGAAAACAGTATCTGCCGTAAAATATTTAGGATTAACTATCCGGAGCGTGGAATGACCACATAAAACAAACAGTAGGAAAAGCAGATGCCAGACTGAGATTTATAAGAAGAATCTTAAGGAAATGTAACTCATCCACTAAGGCAGTGGCATATAAGGCGCTTGTTCGACCGATTCGTGCGTATTGTTCCTCTGTCTGGGATCCTTCCCAGACAGGTTTCATACAAAAAGTAGGGGAGATCGAACGCAGAGCGGCATGTTTTGTCATGGGATCGCTTAGTCGGCGCAAGAGCATAACGTCTCCGTTATAATCTTCAGTGGCAGGCGTCACAAGGGGGCGTTGTTCATTATGGAGGGGTTTTCTACTGAAATTTAAAGAGAGCACTTTCCGGGAAGAATGGGCCAACATACTACTTCCTCCAACATACATATCTCGAAGCGAGGACGACAAGAAAATTCGAGAAATTGGAGATAACACACAGCCTTCCGATGACCATTCTTCCCACGTGCCAATCGCGAGTGGAACAGGAAGATGGGATCGATTAGTGATATCAAATGTGTCCTCCGCCACACACCATTATGTATGCGGAGTATGATGTAGATGTAGATGTGCACATGTATTGTTCACATGCTCCTGTACCTGTCTTTATATTGTCGATGGTTTGGGTATAAATGAGTGCCTTTAAGTGGGCACTAAGCCGGAAATCCACCCGATTCAGGTCCGATGAAAGGGGATACCATGCTACCGGACTTCCTCGACCAGTGCATCGTCCTTGAAGCATCGCTGTGAGGTGCTGCTTCACGATACGTAGAAAACTGGGTAGTGCCTTGTCGTGCATATACTGCAGTCGCTGTCCTTCTCCATGGGTAACGTTCTCCAACAGCGCTGGTACATCATAGTGCAGAAATTGTTGGCAAAGTATACGGTGCAATGAGTCAGTCACTGGTTATTCCTGTCCGTACATTGTTGCTGATACGACCTTATGCCTCATCTTGATGACAGCTCGATTTGCGCCTGTCCACCCGAGCGTACTGGGATAATTTACTGTGCCTCATCTTACGACGCTTACGCGGCGGAATGGTACATTTTACACGCCACAAGTAAAACGGCCCATCTAAACAGGTATTGGTTCCCGGACATAATATAAAACTTTTCCTCTAGTTTTTATCTATACTACCTCCTGCAGAGATGTGTGATACTGTATATGCTACAGGTTTTATTAGGCAAGTGAGGCAAGATCATAGAAAAGTTTTCAGATCCTTACGTTCGGAAATTGCAGAAGGAATACCTGTTGAAAGCAGATAGCCAAGTTCCTGGATTTTGCTGGTAACTTTGCACTACGTGCCTCTAATGCAGATAAAATTCAGTCACAAATGGAACAGTAGAAAAGATTAAAATTTGTAAATAGACCTGAAACTCTAGTGACAAAAGTAGCGTTCACCGAAAACAAAACATCACAAATTCAGAAAACCAGTAATATTTTTTTTTCATTTAGTGCTGTTGAAAGCAATGGATGGGCAACTAAAATTAAAAAAGAATAAAAATATCATGCAGAGTGTGTCTCACGAGTTTCGTGTTATAGCAGTGAAACTCGGGAATTTACCGCGAAAATTATCCCAAAAGTGAGGATTACTCAGTGGCCACCGGTGACATGCGTGCAGGGAATCACTGGAAAAGGGAGTCGACCGTAATGAAAGTAACGCAGAGATGGACGCTCCACACGTAACCCGGAGAATGGATGGTGGATGAACTGTGGAACCTTTCCGCTGGCGTTCAGAATGAATTTTAAGCCTGCTGTGTGCGCTGATATGGGACTTCCAGTCATGATTAAACCATGTGCCGGACCGTAACTCTAACCCAGAATCTTAGCCTTTTTCAGCAAAAGCTATAGCAGTTCGGCTACTTTTTTCCTTTCATTGGGCGATAAAACTGATGAAATTACCGGATCTGCTAAATTTTTGAGAATCTAAACTCTTCTTGTGGAACAGAAATACCTTCGGGAAAATGGCCTTCTTGGATATTGATGACATATCGTAGTGTCATCTATGGTGACGGAGGAAATCTAAATACGAAATTTTTAGTATGATGAATATAATGGAATGAGTAAAATGTTAACAAAACAACCCTTCTTGCTTACACACAGCTGAAATAAACAAATAAGGGAAATTATCATCACGCATGCCTTTGTTAATTTGGCAACATTGTATTTAGTTTAGGTCGCAGAGTACCTTATAGGATGAACCAGCTTGTGATCTCCCAGTTTGATTAATATCTTTATTTTATTGTTAATTTTTATTTTGCTTAAGTGATTTTTAACACCAAGGACCGCCGAAGTTCCTGCTTCTCCTCGTCCTCCCAGCACGATATCCTCATTAAGAACTTTTAACGATTCCGGCACTGACGGAAGTAAAATGTAAAACTATAAGGAGAGGGGAGCGGCGAAAGAAATCTTGTTTCGTTCCTGGAAAGCTGAGTCGATAGAGCATTTACTTCGAAAGGCGAAGGTTCCAGGTTCGAATCTGTTTTAATTAGCCAAGAAGTTTAAAAGTCAGAGACAAAGAGCTAATAGAAGGTGGTTGGATGATACTTTGAGATGAGCTACACAGATGCTTACAGCCTGTTGTGGGGAAAGTAAATCAGAGACTGCGATTTACTGGCTTAATACGTAGAAAATGCAACAGATCTATTAAAGAGATTGCTGACAGTACGCTTGTTCTCACTCTTCTGGAGTACTGCTATGCGGTGCGCGATCCGCAACAGCTAGGATTTACGGAGGATATCTAAAAAGTTCAAAGAAGGGCAGCTCGTTTTGTATTATCGTGAAACGGGTGAGAAAGTGCCACGGATATGATACGTGAATTGGGTTGGCAACCAATAAAAGAAGGCGTTTTTGTTGCGGCACAATCTTCTCATGAAATTTCAATCGTCAACTTTCTCCTCCGAGTGTGAAAATATTTTGTTAGCGCCCACCTGCATAAGGAGACGTCATTATCATAATAAAATAAGAGAAGTCCTTTTTCCCGCGCTTTTCGGGAGTGGAACGGTAGAGAAATAGCTTGAATGTGGTACGATGAATCCTCTGTCAGGCACTTAATCGCGAATTGCAGAGTAATCATATAGATATAGACGTAGATATAGATTAAGACCGTGGTACTCTAGAGCAGTGGACGTGAAATGGCCGGAGGTGAAGATGGTAATTATTAGGATGGTCAAAAACGCCGTTTACATTTCCAAGAACATACTTTGCCATCTTGATGAATGAAGGCTTTCACGACCGGATGACACAGCTGCTGGTAAACCTTTCGGGATGTGAGGTCGTGGTTCAAGAAAATTATCTGTTCGTGACGTTTCGTCCAGGAACAGATGAGTTTCTCGGACCACGACCTCACATCCCGAAAAGTTTACCAGCAGCTATATCTCAATGAAGCCCAAATTTCCTCAGTGCTCGTATACAGGTTATTTATTTAATCGTGTCCAAGCCAAAGACAACCCACATATTACATATACACACAAATAAAAATACAATACACATATGTATAAATAAAACAAACCCAAAATGGGGAGTCACATTACAATATATATATATATATATATATATATATATATATATATATATATATATATATATATGCACGTCCCACCAAAATTCATCGCATTTAACTGCCACTGCCGTAGCGTTTGCCAGATCTTCTTTCCTGCATTCCAGGAGGTGGTCCTTTGTTTGGGTCTGTCCGCACTGGTACGTGTCCGTCCCATTTACACATGTTTACGTTGCATCTGCCCACCCCAGTTCGTAGGCCGTTGAGGGTTCTCCATAATGGCCATTTTAGTTCATTTCCAGAGGCCAATTGTTCGTTGGGTGAGATTAGAGGTGCCTGGCCTCCCGTAGGCAGTGTTGCTTGCCATTTTGACAATCTGGCCTTTTGTTTTAAGGTTTCTAACGGTTGAACTGAGGTGAAGAAACTCCGTGGCGCAGCTGCTAGAGGCGCTCTGCTTCGCTTGCTGTAGCTCGTCTGGTGTTGGGTGGAGCTATTCCACTAAGCAAATAAAGTTGGCTAACCGGGGTGGGCGTATACATGTCAATGCATAGATCTAACGCAGCTCGTTGCACGGCCACGTATTCGACAATCCCGGCAGTTTCGATCTTACGTTCTTGGGATTAATTACGAACGGAATTCGTGTACTATCCCGAACGGATACACTCACGGCGTTCAGAACAAGTATCTACGCCGCTATTGAAGAAATAAACGCCCAACATTCTGCAGCGAGTTTAGTGAGAAATCGGAATCAGACGGAATGTTTGTCGAATTAGCAATGAAAATGACGCTTAACCTACATAAACTATGAAGTGGAAATGTTTGTTATGCTAAAGAGTGACTTCAGAACCTACATTATATGAAACCTTAAACGGAGTACAAATTTTCGTCGAAAGAGAATAACGGTGAAGGTTTCATAAGAAATACTCCAGCTCAAGTTTTCGCCTGACTTCCCTAGACCCCCCCCCCCCCCCCCCCGCTGAACCCTTGTGAACACACCCCTTATAGTGTATCGGGAAATTGCGCAGTGTCAAGGAAAGTCCACGCTCCGAAGGCTGCCTGCGGCGAGGGGGTGGGGTGTGGCTGGAGCCATGCGTGGAACTTGAGCTCTAGCAAGAAGCCCCGTAAATTAATAAGTGAGGAGGCAATTTGCTGCGGCCGCGCCGCCCGGCGCCTTTACTTGTTAATTACCGCCCTCCCTTACCACGGAGAGTGACCGGTGGCCGGCGGCGGCCCTGCTGCAGCTGAAGTACCCGATAGGATAGGATAGGATAAGGTAACCGTGCCAAGTTGGCCAACTGCTGCTTCGCTGCCCGCCAACGCGAACTCTGAAGCTGCCTCTCCCCACATCACAAGTACGTCACAAGTGACTGGCCAGGACGTATCATATTAGCGCCGTTCGTTATACTGTACCAGCCGTTTACAGTATGGATCTCGGAAGGATACCTGCGTGGGATAAGGTGGTATGTGGGGAACCTGTCTCTCCAGTTGCTCTGCAGGTGACGATACAATTGGGCAGGAACGCGTGAGGATGTCTTGGCACCCCCTTCCCTCAATAAAAACGTACTTATGAATATTAATTTCCAGCACTGTAGTACTTACATGGAGTCCCCGAAAAACATGCTAAGAAGTTTTATGACAAGACAATATGTGGAAAGAACAAACAACAAAAACCAAGGCATGTACACAAAATAAAGAAAGGTTAAGAGGGAAAATTCAAACAACTCGCCCACACGTGGACGAAAGGGATCGTCCCCGATTTATCTGTTGATCCTCGGCGCCTCGTAGCTAGAAATACTGTGACGTATTTCGTAATAATTGAATGTAAGAGGACATGTTCGCATTACTCGTGGTTGCGTTCTGTCAGAGCGGACATGAGTCGGTGACCTATACATTGGACGCAACAGTCACGTGTAACAGGAAGTGGCATCTGTGTAACGGTGTCGTTGCGAGGGTTGAGTTTCATAGCCACGGAGGAAGACGGGAGACAGTACAGACCTATAAAGCCTGCCTTTGGGTACGACGCTACGACCGAAAATTTAATTTAATTACTAACGAATAGACGGCGAAAGGATCCATTGTGGTTCTCGCATGTTGGACCCGGAAGTTATCGCAAATGCAGCACGTAAATAGCGAGAGAAGCGGTAGATAGAAGCTTGTTGCGGGAAAAGATACCTCCTGATTGGCCAATTTACACCATCTTTCCGGGTAGACGGTGAAGGCCCTTTTCGAACTACAGAAAAAATCACGTGGATCGCTGATCAGGATGAAGGAGGACATAATTCAGACTGTCGGCAAGGTGTGAAGCATAGGCTCTGACTTGAGTGTTTTTGGCAGTGAAAGCTGGCGGTTCTGTCTTGTTGGCCTGCGTTGCCATTAACCAGTTGCTATACTTATAGATGTCACATTCAAGTTGTTCAGTATACTATGTTGTCAGTTTAACAGTATATTTATTCGACAGAGGTCAGTATTTTCTGTAGTGTCAAACTGTGTTTAATGAGCAGCTCAATAAATATATATTTTCAGACGATGTTCTCATTCTGGGATGTATCACACTTTCCACCCTGTCTGTGAACGTAAAGTGATTGAAGATTGTCTCAGAACCGCTTGCCACAACAATCCATCGTCCCTCTCACATAACATACAAGAAGCGCCTAACTCCAAGACGTCAGAGTATCACATGATTTGATTTTTCTCTTGTTGAATCTGATTGATATTAATTCAATGACAAGTGACATGACTTAACATCCTAACCCGACTGCACTAATCAGCCTGTCCGACTGCTCTTTTGAAGGACCGCATTTTGAATGTAGCATGCTGCTGTACGGATGAGGAACTTCCGTTTTGCTGGCAGTTGTGGTTTAGAGTACGTCGTTGGCTGAGGTATTATGACAAACAGCAGCTGTTCACCTTGACGGATTAGGACGTCGGGTATATTAACAGACAATATGCGTCTGTCGTTAAATATAGGTACCTGTTCGTAATTTCTAAACGCATAGTTCACCTACGTGAACGAAAATGTACACAAGACAGATAGCTCTTAGATACTAATACGGAATACTATTATGAGCGTGTGCAAAGCTGAACATGTCCACTTTGCCTATGTGAATATTTGCCGTCTGACATGATATGTCTGCCATATGATCACCTGTAGACCGCCACTAGAAAAAAATAAAATACAATCATTAGTACAGCATTTTTTATGCCTTCTGAACATCTATCTTTCATTATATTGAAGTGATGGAGCACTTCGTTCAGAATATTTTCTATTTTCTAATTTCCAGGTATCCAATAGTGACTAAATGTGGATGCGGCACAAGACTCGGGCGTGTGTGAATTCCTAAGGGAGCAAACTGCTGAGGTCATCGGTCCCTAGACTTACAGACTACTTAAACCAACTTACGCGAAGAACAAATGTGCTCAAATGTGTGTGAAATATTATGGGACTTAATTGCTAAGGTCATCAGTCCCTAAGCTTACACACTACTTAACCTAAATTATCCTAATCACAAACACACACACCCATGCCCGAGGGAGGACGCTAAGAACAACACACCCACCCATGCGCGAGGGAGGACTCGAACCTCCGGCGGGAGGGGCCGCGCATTCCGTGACATGGTGCCTCAAACCACGCGGCCACAAGACTCGGGAGGAACGGCCAAACTATCATTGGACAAGATAGTGAATAAATCATCGGAACCGAACGAGACTGACAGCTGGCACCATCATAATATTCGCATTTGTGATGCTATGGAAAGGGACGTGCATGCCTGCCTTTTGATGAGTTGCTGGCTTAAATGAGTAGATAAACACAGACAAGCACCTGACTATAAATTGAAGGGGGAGGGGAGAGAACGGAAAGGGAAGTAAATAATGATATCAGCTGCATCGGGACCTCGTGCGGAATAATTTCCGAGAGAACATATATCAGGCATATATGTTTGAAGATGGACATGTCCGAAAGAACAGATACCGTCGGTGATCATGCAGCTCGTTAAATGAAATTACAATGAAATGAATACCCCTAGCTGAATACAGGCGTTGGTATCAGTGGAGGGGGACACTTGAGAATGTGTGCGCCGACCGGAACTCGAACCTGGGATCTCCTGCTTACATGGCAGACGCTCTATCCATCTGAGCCAGCGAGGACACTGAAGACAGTGCGTCTGCAGGGAATTATCTCTGGCGCGCCTCCCGTGAGAGCCACATTCGCAACCTATTGTCCCGCACTATATTCATAGTGCCCTGCCCGTTATACTCATTACTTGCGGCTTTACTGCCGATTCCTTGAGAGTTCAGGCACTGTTTGTGCATCTGCACAGAAGAAGATGGTCAAATGGCCGGTGAGCCTGAACTCTTACGGGCATCGGCAGTAAAGCCGCGAGTAATGAGTATAATGGGGAGGGGCACTATGAATATAGTGCGGGACAATAAGGTGAGAATGTGGGTCTCACGGGAGGCGTGCCAGAGATAAGGCCCTGTAGTCACACTATCCACTGTGTTCTCGGCGGCTCAGATGGATAGAGTATCTTCCATGTAAGCAGGAATCCCTGGTTCGATTCCCGGTCGGGGCACACACTTTCAACTGTCCCCGTTGACTATTACAGACTGTTTCAAAAATGACCGGTATATTTGAAACGGCAATAAAAATTAAACGAGCAGCGATAGAAATACCCCGTTTGTTGCAATATGCTTGGAACAACAGTACATTTTCAGGCGGACAAACTTTCGAAATTACAGTAGTTACAATTTTCAACAACAGATGGCGCTGCAAGTGATGTGAAAGATATAGGAGACAACACAGTCTGAGGGTGCGCCATTCTGTACGTCGTCTTTCTGCTGTAAGCGTGTGCTGTTCACAAGTTGCAAGTGTGCTGTGGACAACATGGTTTATTCCTTAGAACAGAGAATTTTTCTGGTGTTGGATTTCCACCGCCTAGAACACAGTGTCGTTGCAACAAGGTGAAGTTTTAAACGGAGGTTTAATGTAACCAAAGGACTGAAAAGCGATACAATAAAGGATCTGTTTGAAAAATTTCAACGGACTGGGAACGTGACGGATGAACGTGCTGGAAAGGTAGGGCGACCGCGTACGGTAACCACAGAGGGCAACGTGCAGCTAGTGCAGCAGGTGATCCAACAGCGGCCTCAGGTTTCTATTCGCCATGTTGCAGCTGCGATCCAAATGATGCCAACGTCCACGTATCGTCTCATGCGCCAGAGTTTACACCTCTATCCACACAAAATTCAAACGCGGCAACCCCTCAGCGCCGCTACCATTGCTGCACGAGAGACATTCGCTAACGATATAGTGCACAGGATTGATGACGGCGATATGCATGTGGGCAGCATTTGGTTTACTGACGAAGCTTATTTTTACCTGGACGGCTTCGTCAATAAACAGAACTGGCGCATATGGGGAACCGAAAAGCCCCATGTTGCAGTCCCATCGTCCCTGCATCCTCAAAAAGTACTGGTTTGGGATCGCCATTTCTACCAAAGAAATCATTGGCACATTTTTCAGATCCGAAAGGATTACTGCATCACGCTATCTGTACATTCTTCGTGAATTTGTGGCGGTACAAACTGCCTTAGACGACACTGTGAACACCTCGTGGTTTATGCAAGATGGTGCCCGGCCACATCGCACGGCCGACGTCTTTAATTTCCTGAATGAATATTTCGATGATCGTGTGATTGCTTTGGGCTATCCGAAACATACAGGAGGTGGCGTGGATTGGCCTCCCTATTCGCCAGACATGAACCCCTGTGACTTCTTTCTGTGGGGACACTTGAAACACCAGGTGTACCGCTAGAATCCAGAAACAATTGAACAGCTGAAGCAGTACATCTCATCTGCATGTGAAGCCATTCCGCCAGACACGTTGTCAAAGTTTTCGGGTAATTTCGTTCAGAGACTACGCCATATTATTGCTACGCATGGTGGATATGTGAAAAATATCGTACTGTAGAGTTTCCCAGACCGCAGCGCCATCTGTTGTTGACAATTGTAAGTACTGTAATTTCGAAAGTTTGTCTGCCTGAAAATGTACTGTTGTCCCAAGCATATTGCAACAAACGGTGTATTTCTATCGCTGCTCGTTTAGTTTGTATTGCCGTTTCAAATATACCGGTCATTTTTGAAAAACCCTGTGTCTACGCCTGTATGCAGCTAGGGGTATTCATTTCATTTATGTAACTGGTTTGCCTCGATGGACAATGAATTCCACAAACTTCAGTGCAGTTGCACATTTACGCTCGGCCACCAACGGGAATCTAAAATTAGTGAAAATAGAAGGCATGGACGGGGACTGTGGATACGTGGCGCTAGGTGCGAGTGTGAGTCGGCCCGGCAGTGTAGCGTGACAGCCCGCGTATGGGCGATAAACAATGTGTATGCGTGGCTCAGTGGTTAACGCAACTAGAGATCCCTGATAGAAGTCCAAGTCCAGCATTAATTTTCACTCGTCGTCACTGATTACGCACAAAGTATCGATGCAGCTGATACTATTACCTTCTTTCCCCCTCCCTCTTCAGTTTACATAATATGTATCACAGCTGCGAATCCCACGCGGTGTCTATTCTTTGTCAGAGCGCATGCATTCATATAAGCACCTGAGTACCGAGTCAGTGGTAGCTGCACATTTGGCAGTCTAAATTAAGAATTATATTACAGTGGTATTACTTTCAGTCAACACACAGTCCGCTGCCGTAGGAGAGTGGAGCCGGCTCAGTGGCCAGCGTGTTCGATCAGGCGCAGGAGGTTCGAGTCCTCCTTCGGGCACGGGTGTGCGTGTTGTTCTTCGCATAAGTTAGTTTAAGTAGTGTGCCAGTCTACGGAGCGGTGACCTAAGCAGTCTGGTCCCTTAGAAATTCACACACATTTGAACATTTGTTCGACCAGAGGATTGTCCACCCCCATAATAAAAAGCAAAGCGAAGCTCTCGGCGACGGAATGTGGAAGTTGTGCGACATCGGCACGGAACCACAGACGATAAACCGCGAAGGAACAGATCGAAAGAAAGAAGACAAAAAAAAAATAGTGTTCAGCGCGTTTGACCGCCATGCTGAGGATCCGGGTTCAATTACTGGTGGTGGCCTTGGTAGTACGACTGGAACGGGGTCCAGCCAGACTCGTGATGCTAGTCGAGAAGCTACAGGAATACGAAGTAGCGTCTCCAAGGTCTCGAAAGCCGACAACGGCCGGAAGAGCGGTATGCTAATCGCGAGGCCGTCCATACCGCATCCGAATGGCAGAGGACGAAACGGTCGCCGGTTGACATCGCAGCGGTCCTTTAGGCCTGGTCGCTGAGTTTGGTTACATATTTTAGCTACCGTATCCTTAGATATTAAAATTCGCTGATGGCGCTGATGTCCTCACTGAAAGTGAAGCAGAATTACAGGACATGTTGAATGGACTGAACAGTCTAATGAGTACAGTATACCGAAGAAAGAAGAAAATGATGATAATGAGCACAGCTGATAACAGCGAGAACCTTTACATCAGAATAGGTGATCACGAAGTAGTGGATGAAGTTAAAGAATTTTGCTATCGAGGCAGCAAAATAACTCATGATGGACAGAGCAAAGAGAACGTAAAAAACAGGGTAGCGCTGGAAAAAAAGAGATTTTTAGCCAAGACAAGTCTACAAGAGTGTAAGTAACATGGCTCTTAATTCGAACACGAAATTTTTGGGAATGTACATTTGGAGAACAAAATGCAGAACAGAAGAGAATAGAAGGATCTGAGATGTGGTGCTACAGAGGAATGTCAAAAGTAGGCTGACTAATGAGGTGAGGAATAAGACGATTCTCTGTAGAATCGTCGAGGAAAGGAATGTATGGTGAAGAGCGACTAGAAGAAGGGACAGGACGATAAGGACATCTGTAAAGACACCAGGGAATGACGTACGTACTACTACAGGGAACTGTAGAGTGTAAAAACAGTAAAAGAAGACAGGAATTGGGATACATCGAGCAAATAATTGAAGGCGTAGACTGCAGTTGCCACAATGAGATGAGGAGGTTGCCACAGGATTCATTGCGGGGCCGCAGCAAACTACTCAACAGATTGATAACTCAAAAAATCCTCAGATGCCATGTTTCCTGGAAGACTGGTCAAAACACTGAAAGGAAGGACATAAAAGTAGCAACCCTTACAAATAAAGGTTAAAACTGTATTGTCTTGCTGGTTGCGGTTCCCTGGGAGGTAGATTCAGATGCCCGATAGGAAACGCTTTCTTTCTTCGTTTTCAGTATCACATTTGCTTTGCGAAGCGTCTTATATGTAACTGTTTTCTGCAGTTGACTGATGAATCCATCCCCGTAGAGTCTTATTTTGGTTAACAAAAAAGGAGAAGTGGTTGGGCGGCATCGGAGCTTAGCTAATCGGACACCGATACTAATGTCCATATCTGACGTATGGATTACCATCATCAGTGTCATTGTACGAGGAACTGCTGTTAGGTTTCGAATTTAAGACAGAACAATGGTACACGATCTGGTAATCACTCCGTTTCATTCCGACCAAATATTGGAGACAAAATTTGCCTCCCCCCCCTCTTCTCCCCCCCCCCCCCCCTCCCCCTCGGATTCGATTTTGCTGTGACGAACGAACGCCACTGCACTCACGAGTTTCAACTTCCACGGGCTCCGTGGCGTTGTGTCGTTTATCTTACAAATACTGATCCTGAATGGAAAAAGAAATTAAAGTTATCCAGTAGCTTAGTTAACCGCCTGAAGCGAAAGAAAGCAGGTAATGTTCAAATGTGTGTGAATTCCTAAGGGATCAAAGTACTGACGTCATCGGTCCCTAAACTTTCACACTACTTAAAGTAACTTTCGCTAAGGACAACATACACACACCTAGGTCCGAGGGATGACTCGAACCTCCGACGGGAGGGGTAGCGCAATCTGTGACATGGTTCCCTAAACCACTCCGCGAGGCAGCACGTAATGACTAACAATTACGTATGCGAGACTGAGTAGAGGGTGCTCCGCTAGACAGGGCATGTAAATTTGATGGAATAGCGATGACTCGAAATGAGTGCCAAAGATAGAGAGGTCACTCCTGCATCAGATAATACAACCGTACCGAATTATTGCTCTGTGCTGCAGGGAGAAGGGGACAGGGACGGTCAGACGGACATCTGGTAGACGGTCAGCAACCTCCTGGAGGAAGCGGCGGTCTTATGTAAGGGGGCGACGCAAGGCGGCCGTGCCAAGCCGCAGGCGCCTTCCAGCGTTCGTGGCGTACCCGCACAGTGACGGCCGTTAACGAGGTTCATTTGTTCCAGTACCGTCCGAAAGCGCGAATTTATTAGTAAGGTCTTTGCTTGTCAAAGACTATATTCACGATAGACGTTATGACGTGTCAGAATGTAATCAGAATACACACATACACACATATACAGGGTGAAAAGTATTTAAACCGACAAACTCTGGGAGGTTGTAGGGGACATCAAAACAAATATTTTTCCCTAATGCCATTTTTTCCTATGAGGAGTATTTCAGGCGGTAGAGGAAAATTCCTCTGGCGTCAAATTAATTAAACCAACGAACAGTTTTCCATTTTTTATGACCAAGAGACAACAACTAGGTAGCAGATACAGCCCAATTAAACAGTCTCCAACAACACCGACCCACACATTAACGAAGAAGCGCACTTGATGAGCGCTAGTAACTGTGGCATGTGGATTGTCCTCTCTCCGAACATGCGAATTGTGCATGTTGAAGACTCCATCACGCCCGAACGTTGCTTCGTCGGTAAACAACACAGAGGATGGAAATGTAGGACGCATTTCACACTGTTCCAGGTACCACTGCGAAAACTGTGCTCTGGGTGGATAATCAACTGGTTCCAGGTTGTGGACACGCTGTAAGTGAAATGGACGTAACAATTGATCTCGAAGGACTGTTCTTACATTCGTCTGATTTGTCCCCGTGTGACGTGCCATTGCACGAGCGCTGATTGAGGGATCCCGCTCCACATTCTGCAAGACACCTTCCTCAAATTGCAGCGTTCTTACCGTGCGACGACATCCCCGTCCAGGTAATATGATAAATGGCCTGGTCTCACGCAGACGTTGGTAGACAGCATCAAAGGTCGTATGATGCGGGATACGGCGATTAGGATATTGTTGTTGATAAACCCGCTGTGCAGCTCGTCCGTTGTGGTGCGCTATGTAGTACGCACCAACCATACCAGTGTACTCACTCCAGGTGTATCGCTCCGACGGCCCGAGTGGCCGAGCGGCTCTAGGCGCCACAATCTGGAAGCGCGCTACCGCTACGGTCGCAGGTTCGAATCCTGCCTCGGGCATGGATCTGTGTGATGTCCTTAGGTTCGTTAGGTTTAAGTAGTTCTATGTTCTAGGGGACTGATGACCTAAGAAGTTTTTGTATCGCTCCATTAGTAAACAGAGACAATGCACTACTACACTGGTGGACAGCAGTTGCCTACAACTGAGGAGCGTAATACGGCCTCCAACGGTTTAAATAATCCTCGTAGGAAAAATTACATTGGGGAAAAATATTTGTTTCGAGTCCCAGAGTTTGTCGGTTTAAATACTTTTCTCCCTGTATATAGGGTTCTCACCTAACTCTGGCACCTCAAATACCTCTGGAACAACATACATATTCAAAACCGATTTTCAGCAGCATGAACGTACGGCAGGGGCTTAGGAAACCAAATACTACACGAAATTTTAAAACGTAAACAAATACATTTTCAACTCAAACTTGTGTATTTTTAAATAGACACCCCCTGTTATTCCGTATGTAATCAACAGCACGAAAAGTCACAAAAACAATGGCGTGGGTTGCACTGCAATACGAAACTTACGTCCCGAGAAATTGCAAAGCGAAGTTGACGCTTCAAATAAATGAAGCGCATAGCTAGCGCACGTCCTGAGACTCAAGCGTGCGCCTCACGCTGTTGGTAATCGAGATGCGATTGGCGTACAACGTCAGTCGAGTGTATGGTATTCTATGACAACACATCATTGGCCTAAATTTCATTGATGGCACTCCTAAAGGGGGATAGTTTAGCTCGTTCTTGAGCTGTATCTTACTTGAACCGCTCAACAGAAGAAATTTTAAACTACATGTGAAAGTAGTTCTGCTATCTGTCAGACACTTCATTTCCATTGACAGCTTGTCAGTAAGTTATATAGCTCTTTCACAATCTACTGGTGACAAGAAGTCGAGAATGTACATTTTATTTAGGCCAAATGCAGCAAAACGGCTTAACATGATGAGATATTACACTAGCACAAACAGAAAATTCCCACTTGTTTAGTGTGTTCTCAAGTGCGCTATCAGTGATTGATACGTTCCTATCTGTGATTGATACCGCGTACTATCTTTGATGTCCACCTCCCTTGGACCGCCTTGCCGGCCATATATCCATATGACCTTTCTCGCAAGTTATCCTCTCGGGGGTCATTTCCTGTAGCTTGTCGCCATGTAGCAAAACAAACCTGCGTACAATGTTATTAGCTACAAGCTAGTTCATGACGCTTGCGGGAATAGAGTATTCGACTGATAATACTTCGTAACAGTATTACCGATTTTCTTTTCTATTCCATTCTCGTACTGGGCGAGGGAGAAATGACTATGTATTCCTCTCTACGCGTCTCAGTCTCTCTTATTCTTCTGGTGGCAGCGGAATGGTCGTACAGTTTTTCTCCTAAGAGGCTCTGTAAATTTATTCAGGGAGAATATGCCGTTTCTCTTTCAAAAATTCCCAATTTAGGATCCATGAGCATTTCTACTAGACTATCATGATCACTCTTCAGCGTCTTCCTTGATTCTGATTGTACGTCCTCATCCCTTGTCATGTTGAAACTTAGTACTACCTGTAGTGTAATAAATATGTACTAAATCGACTGTGAGAAAGTTAAGTAGCAAAGACGTTATCTGAGAGACTCTATGATAATTATACCATTGACTCGGAATATTGCTCTCTCTGTGGTATACTCGTAACTAAGGGTAACTAGAGTTTTCTGTTCGCTTATTTTGATGTTATGTGGAGAATTGTACAAGAGACACAATAAACCGTTATTATTTCATGGGAACAAAGGTGAGCGTCACAACCTTTATTAGTATTTTTCGAAGTATTGAAATAACAGAATTGTTTCAGATTGAATGCGACGTGTAGGGGAAGAGAAGTGGACAACAGCACTCGAACCTGCAATCTCATGTATGAATAGTTGCTAAAAATATCCAGCCGTCTCTCCCAAGACTCGTCATACGCGCAACAAACAGTAATTCTTTTAACATCACTATCAGAGACAATTTTATCACGTTGTTACAACCTTTTACTGCGAGTATAACACATCGACAACAGACAATCAAAAACTAGACAAACATGTAAAAGAATCTACCACATACCCCTTACACGGTGTGACGTGCTCAACATGTTGACCACTGATCTTGGATCACGTACTATCGGGTTCTTTCTTTTCGTTGTAGGCATTACCTTGCATTCTTGTCGCCGGGGTAACACCGGTTCCTGTCAGATCACCGAAGTTAAGCGCTGTCAGGCTGGGTTAGCAAGCGCCAAGCGCTGGGCAAGCGGTGTGCACTCTGCCCTTGTGAGGCAAACTGAGGAGCTACCTGACTGAGAAGTAGCGTCTCCCGTCTCGTAAACTGACACACGGCCGGGAGGGCGGTGTGTTGACCACATGCCCCTCCATATCGGCATCCAGTGACGCCTGTGGTCTGAGGATGACACGGCGGCCGGTAGGTACTGTTTGGCCTTCATGGCCTGTTCGGGCGGAATTTAGTTTTTATTGATGAATGATGAGGTCCCATACTCTGAGGAGCGTAGGGGACGATGCGGGAGACCCGCACCACTGGTAAGGCAAGGTCCTAGCGGAGGTGGTTTGCCACTGCCTTCCTCCGACCGTAATGGGGATGAAAGACGACACAACACCCAGTCATCTCGAGTCAGTTTTTATTATCTTGCATTTATTCCTTTTTAAAGAGAGCTGCCAATCGCTCTACTGCAGAGAACTTTTGTCCAAGTCTGTAAGCGCTACTCCTTTCGATTTATGTTGTGTAACTGTGCTGTTCGATTTTATGGGCTTCAGACTTGTGGACATACCTCCTTAGGAGGGCAGACTTACTCCCAGGGTACACGTGCCAAGTTACTATAGTTCATAACTGTGAGCCTACTGACACGTGTCCTATCTAAATCTCCATTCCGTATGTTATCAGTTCCCACTAAAATAGTGAAATAACGGTGATATTGTTAACATTAACAACATTTAAAGCAACGATTTTAATATATTCTTCTTTAAGTAGAAACAGAATGTGCCTGGTTGACCGGAAGACACTCGCTCTACAGTTGTAGTTGATCAGAATTTGTCATTGCTAATTGGTATCTACGATGGCCCATTGATTGGCTGTTCTATCGTCGCCATGAAATTCAACCCGTTCTTCCAATTACATACTTTTATACGCGATTTTATCATAGTGCGCACATCCGTGACCCCCTCGTTGTGACGGCCCAGGCCGCACTGTAAATATTCAGAAACCCCCGATTATACGGAAATGGTATTACGTCACCAGTATTAATCGTTCCACGGAACAGTTTCGCTTTTATGCACCATCATACGGAGTGTGAGCATCCTTGACCTTCCCTGCATAGACTCACGCCAAAGATAAGCACGCGCCAGAACTGGACACTGTTTGCACCACGGGACATTCCCGCCACAGACGCTACTCTGCTTGATGAAAGATGAGTAAGGGTAGACCCGTAAGCCTGGGTTGGGTGTGGGGCGGCGAAGGGGTGAAGTGGACTGCGGCAGTCGTCGTGGAGTTGTGGACCACTGCGGCTGCGGCGGGGACAGAGCCCCTCTGTCGTTTCTAGGTCACTGGTTAACGTACAATGCAGTACAATACAAGGGTAGATTCGAGTCGTGAAGCCCAGGATCGGTACCTGTACCGTTACAAGTCTATCTCCATTTCCATTACAATCATCCAACGATGCTACTTCCGTGTAGACAGCAACATCGACAACAATGAGCAATGTTGTGGAGCTACTGATTCTATCTGATATATTGTTTACCTATATCTACAATATTAGACGTCCTGTTACGCTTCCTTGGAACACGCCAATTATTACATTCGTTTCTATAGGCCATTCAGCGTCCAGTGTAACATTCTAGGTTCTGTTAGTCAAATAGTCATAGAGCAGTAACATATGGTTGGTGGTATTTTGTTTATTGGTCGATGATGTGACGGCTTCGAATGTCTTTCAGTAATTTACATGTTCATCTGCAACTGTTGGTTACAAGATGTTCATGTTTTGAGAGAAGCCTATTTGTCTCCCGCAAATTTATGAAGTTTGAGCTTAGAATATAATCTAGAATCCAGCAACAAAAGACACCACTGATACTTGTCGGCAATTCTGTGTCTACGATCTCTAACGCTTTTTGTAGCGGAGGATACCAACAATAAAGTACTATCTATTTGCAACTATTGTAGATATTGATAAATGTAAAACTGTACGCTTCACAAAACGCAGAATCTATGACCACAATAGAAATGAGTCGCAAATGAAATCAGTCGACACAGACATATAACTGGGTGTAAGGACATGAAATGAAATAGGCTCTCGAGGAGAACACGGCAAGTGCCACAACAGGATTTCCCAAAAACTTAGCTCAGTGGAACAGGATGCAGAGTAAGTGAACACATATCACGGCTTATCTCTAGAAACTCCACCGTTTAGAAGAGAACTTCGCTCAAAGTCATGGAGTTACTTTATTAGTATTGTTGTTGACACTGGCTATCATCGCGGCCCTCGTTCTTGCGTCCCGTGTTCGAAACCTGATTATTGCTTTCATTTTTTTGTTTTTGTTTTATTATTCATTTATCTGGCCATGTCCGGAGAAGGTTACTACACGAATGTTTCCTGTTACGTTAGGGATTGCAGGAGCGTCATATTAAATGTAAAATTACGATTTGGTTTCAGAGTAACTGTGTGTGTGTGTGTGTGATATATTGAAGGGTCACTATTTTTCTAAGTTCTCATACTTCATTATTGTATCAATTCTTATTTTAATTCTTATATTTGATTCTTATGTTTATTCGTAAGGAATTTTTGGTACATTCCCCTGGATGACACCGATTTTAGAAACATTCGGAACATAGAAATTCCGATCGCCTCGAGCACAGAGCGAAAGCAAGTTTGCCACAGTGACATTTCTTCGCATGAATCTCAGACGAGAAAGAATTGTCGTTAACACTGCTAATGATTTCAGGCACAGACAATAATTTCGTGGCAAGCCACGCATAACGGATCACTTTACCGACAACTGGCGCTTGCAAATGACTGTGAATCAAAATACACTATAGAAATTTTAGCGAAAACAATTTCAAATAATTTTCTTATTCCTCTATTCAATTTTTAAATTCATACGCCAGATATACGAATGGTAGCCGAATAAGGACAACATTATTTCAATATACATCAGAAACATTCGTGTAGTAATCTTCTACGGTCGGGGCTAGATAAATGAAAAACAACAATAAAAATAATAATCGGGTGTCGAACACGTGGGGCAAAACTATGAAGCTGCGGAGCTAGAAACTGTGCCACCTCTTCGGTTGGAGGACCTACTCGCTAAAAGGCACGTAAAGTACCTCGAAAACTTTGTTGTTTTCTCGGAAACTGTCGAGTATCTACTGATAATCCGAGACATTTGTTTGCTTATATTGGCTCTTCTTCGACTGGGAAATCTAATTATGGCACTTGCCGTGTTCTCCTCGTCAGCCGTAGGTCAGGTAGATGGCAGATTTAGGTTCATTGTCAGAGGACACTGGGAAAATGCAGTCCGTCTCACAAAGGAGACTGGTTATAAATCACCTGCACGTCCGAGGCTGTTGGACCTACAACAAATACCCACAACATGGGTTGCTGAACGTATGCTGGGCCAGATATCGTCGATAGTCTCAATGAGTCTGACGTCTTGCCGCGCCCTCCTCCTAGCGACGCCGGTTTCCTGCAATTCTCAGTAGTATTCATGTTAATTAAAGAAAAAGGAAAATCAGTAAATAAACTATTGATGTTCATTGTACCTCTACTGCACGTTCCCTAGGCTTTCCTTTGTTACTGGAGGATGCTATCTGGATATGGTGACTAGGCCTCGGGTTGTTACCGCCCTCCACTTTGCCCCCGGTACGGGGAGGTGCACCGATACCGGATCGAATCCACCCGGCGGATTAACTACGGAAAAATTGGAAATTTGTGGTAAGAACTATGGGACCAAACTGTTGAGGTCATCAGTCCCTAGGCTTACACACTACTTAATCTAACGTAAACTAAGTTACGCTAAGGACAACACACACACCCATGCCCATGCCCGAGGGAAGACTCGAACCTCCGACGGGCAGAGCTGTGCGAACCGTGAATGACGCCCGAGACCGCACGGCTACCCCGCGCGGCGATTAACTGCGAGGGTCGGTATGGTGGCCAGCCTGGATGTGGTTTTTAGGCGGTTTCCCTCATCTCAATATGGGAATACTGGCCTGTTGCCCAAGTTCCGTCTCAGTTACACGCTTCGCAAACATTTCGAAAAAAATTTCGCTCAATTTCATATGTACAACACTACACGCAGACACCTGGGCTGCACACGTTCCGTTCTGGGAAGAGGGGTAACGGGATGGCGACAGGAAGGGCTCGGCCATCCCTTTAAATTTACCATACTGAAACTGCCATGCCGACCTTGCGTCTCTGCGACCCAAAGGCACAAGAAAAAGGTGATACTGAACGAATATAAAGAAGGCGAGACGAATGGTCACAAGTTTGTTTCACTCACGAGAGAGCTTCACGACTATGCTCCGAAACCTGAACTGGCTTACGTTTGAAGACAGTTTTACTTACAAAGTTTGAAGAACAGTGTTGACCTAAAAAGCTAGAGATGTTACTCGTCCCCTTATACATCTCTCCTAGTGCGGTCGTCTGGACAAGATTGGACTCATTACAGCATGCACAGGGCCTTCTAAGCAGTAATTTTTCCGCGCTCCATACGCAATTGGAAGAGGTAGAAACCCCAATAACTGCTATTTCGCTATGTACCCTCTGCCATGAACTTCACAGGGGGGTGCGAAATATGTATGTAGACGCAGACGTAGAAATGACCTGCCGCGATTGGAGAGGAAAGAAAATCCGTTATGTGATGCAAACCTAAGTACCTTCAGCCATGCACTTCACAGAGAATATGTGCGTAGATCTAGACGTAGAAAAGACCTGCGCCCTTTTACAGTCATGCTGGTCTTCACGCTGCACAAATTAGAAATGACACCGCGCAGAGTGGCCATGTGGTTTAGGTCGCCATGTCACCTCCTGCCGGAGGTTCGAGTCCTCTCTGGAGCATGAGTGTGTGTGTTGTTTTTAGCACAAATTAGTTTAAGTAGTGTTTAAGTCCAGAGACCTATGACATCAGCAATTTGGTCCCTTAAGAAGTCACACGCATTTGAACTAGAACTGAGAGAAGCATTTTGTAGGGCTCTGCTAAAAGAAACATCCGGCGAGCAGCGACGGAAACGGAGCAGAATGCATCTGGAAGAGTGGCGCGTCCAGTGATAACTTGAACAAACAGCAGGCGGCTGCCGGGCCTCGCAGGGAGTACTGGCGCCTGCTATCTCATCTCGTGGCCCTCTCACTGCACAGACCAGAACCTTAAAAATGCAGCTGATTTTTCCCGCGGAGGACGCTGTAACTTCCTGGCCATCATTCTGCGAGGAGGTGTCTTGTTCTAGTCTCCGCAGACAAACCACTCCTTTTTATCTTAGGGGGAGCGTTCATCGCGGCCGTGAGTTCTGTTGGCCGCATTCCTCGCAAATGGTGCTGAGTGCAGGCCCTGTAGCTACGTGTCCTCAGAGAGAACTGTGAGGGAACTGTGTGATCGGTCCAGACGGTGCACAGCAGGCCGAGAGCGCTCGGAAAGAAGCGCATCCACTCCGGATGGATGACAGTTGAGTGCTTTGTGAAGTAAAGCGATTATGTAAGCAAACAGTGAGGCCCGGTGCTATCTTAGGCCGCCTTACGTAAGTCCGCGTCAACATTGAGCTACGCCAATGTTGCGTGTGGACTGGTCGGCTACTGCACTTGCAGCAGCACGGTGCAGATTCAGAGGATGCTTATTAGCTGTCGTACTAATGTAATAATGTCGAACCTGCGCTGAAAGGGAGCCTCAGATTTGTTTCATCGTTCGTTCTGTACACCCGCAGTGATGATATCCTTGATGATTGGGACCGTGAAAGAGAAAAATACTAGGGTCGTTCGATAAGTAATGCAGCACTTTTTTTTCTCGACCAACATCGACTGAAAAAAAAGGCGGAATTTGTTGTGGGACATCGTCGAATATCCTCGCTTCAGCCCCTATAGTTTCAGAAAGCGCCCTTTTAATTCCACATGTCGTCTTTTCAACATCCGACTGGCTGCCCAGAGGAAAATACACATTAATGGGGAGAAGGTGATTACAAAGTATCCTTGGAGATACTAACCAGTCTAAAAACATACCACTCCTAGTAGCTATAATTATCAGTCCGCAAATGAGGTAAATACTGTTGTAGCGTCAATCACCAGTAAAAAATATCTGCACTTTTACAGCTAACATCCCATATATTCTTTCTCGTCGTATACTCTGTTAAACAACAACTGTAAATAAACTACGAGCAGTTTCGTTTCCTTCCTCGCAGTCGGTTTTAACGGAAAACAAGAAAGCTCTATTTATTGCTTATCGACTTATGGTTGGAATACTACGGAATCTGAATTTCCCCAAACTTTGTAATCCTATTCTGATCCCAGCCAATTTACTCATTCATTTTAAGTGACTTCAAATACAAATCAAGGCTTCTTTGAATAACAGTAAACTATGCTGAAGATCAGAGAGAGGGACTAAAACGGAGTAGGGGAGAGGATATGGAGATAGTGAGGGGGGGGGGGGGGAGATAGAAGTGGGGACGAGGAGATGGAGGGAGATAGAAGAGGGATAGGGGGATGGAGGTGGTGGACAGAGAGAGAGGGAAGGAGGTGATGCAAAGAGAGAGGAGGAGGAAGAAGAGATGGGCAAAGAGAGGGAGTAGGAGGGGATGGGCAGAGAGAGGGGGAAGAAGGTGATTGCAACGTATATCCAATTGCCATAATTGCGACGCATTGCCGGGCTCACTAGTGAATCCGTAATGACAACTGAAAATCCGTTCCAGGTATGGATAACATGGCTGATTGCGGAAAACAGGATATCCCTTTTCTGGCCCCCGTTCTGGTATGGTACAACTTTTTATTCGCATTTCAGGCTCAACATATGTGAACAGTTTGCACCTATATCGTTTCGTGTGGGAACGTAAGCCATCATCTCCCACTGCTTCTGTTTTGTGAGCAGCGTAATTTTCACATACCCTATGTTATGGCCTTTGGTAGTAGTCGTCGCAAATCATAGGTCGAACGTTGGGCCTTGTGGTCTAGCGGAAAAACAGGTGTTTTGAATACGAGAGAGCACAGGAACGAATCCTGCTTGGATCACAGAAGTTCTGAGTCTGCCTTTGATCTAACCTATTACTAGTATCCAGAAGTAGTATAGCAAAGGTGGTTCTGGGGCACATCTGATATCAAATTGATTGTTTAATTAAATTGATCAATTAATAACCCTTTCTCCTCTGGGGGAATGTCAATTACATTGCAGGGGTCATAAATCTGCAATGTAGTTGACATTGATTAAAATTTTGTGTTATCAGGTCTCCCCACTGCAGCGACTCAACACAGACTAAGCGTTTTTCCCACCAGTTTTTTTCCATTGGTTGGTGGGGAGGGGGGGAGAAAGACGTGTGGGAAGAGGGGATGGGAGGGGACGAGGGAAAGGGGGAGACTGGGGATTTCCAGAGTGGTAGGGGATAATTAATTGATCAGTTTAATTAATTATCCAATTAATTTTATGTAAAAAGTAGCCTAGAACCACTTTTTCTGTACTACAATACTGCCAGAAACGGCATGAGTTTCGGATTCCAGGTTAAAACGTAGCTCTAATTTTTTAAGGAGGATAAATGGGGTGGATTGGGGACGCAGAAGTCGGTGAAGTGGTGTCCTGTCGAAAGACTTGCACCCGACCATAGAGTCACACGCAGTTATTATAGGTGGGAGCATCGCTGACAATGAAAGGCTGAATGAAGCCTCCTGGGGTTCTCAGGTTGTCTAATCTTAATGGTGAAGGCGTCAGAAAAGCAGGGAATCTTTTTTCGTATTCCGCTCTGGCTCATACTTTCAAATGTCCCAAGAGATTACTTCTTTACTCACTTCTAGACAAAGACATTAATTGCAGAATCAATAACTCTCCTTCAAAAAATTCTGAAAAAAATTAATTTTCACAGTAGCTCACTCCAGAGTAATGTCAGAGCACAAAAATCTTATTCGGATTAAATCAAGTGTTATGTGAGCAAGATGTCCATGAAGTTGATTCTTCAAGGTTACGAAAATCTTACCCTGCAGTCACACCTGTAGGAAAATATGTATAGTCTTGATATATGATGAAACTGCTAGTAGTGGCACAGGGTACCTACGGTAGATAATAATAAATTCCGTGCCGGCCTGGATGGGTGAGCGGTTCTAGGCAGTCTGGAAACTCGCGACCGCTGCGGTCGCAGGTTCGAATCCTGCCTCTAGCATGGATGTTTGTGATGTCCTTAGGTTACTTAGGTTTACGTAGTTCTAAGTTCTAGGGAACTGATGACCTCAGAAGTTAAGTCCCATAGTGCTCAGAGCCAATAAATGCCGCCCCTCTCCACACATTATTTTGATAATATGGATATCAAAATCGATGAAAGTACACATAGCCTTTTACACAGACTCCTTATTCCAGTTGCGTAAACGTCATCGGAGAACACTAACTGATCGTAAGAATCCGGACATTAATGTGGGATGAATATGGAATGAAATCTTCGTGTCTACCTGGTGTGTGTGTGTGGGGGGGGGGGGGGGGGGTAAAACAGACATCAGGAATATCGTTTCTATAGGCCGGTGCAGACGCAGACTCCAGTGTAGAAACAAGGGCAACTATGCGTCTAGTTAAAGATACCCTACCTTATCACAAGTATCCGGACAGCTGTTAGTAGGCAGTTTGGGGTGCGTCCACTTTTCACCTCTGTACGGCTCTAAGTCTTAGCAGGACACTATCAATGGGGTGCCTGAATGGCTGTGGAGGAAAAGCAGCCCACACTTCCCAAAGAGAAGAAACCAAGGAATGAGGTGATGCTGGATGCTCTGATCTCGAGAAAAGTACACCTTCTAGCTTATCTCGACATGTTCCACTGGGTCCAGGTCGGTCTCTCAGGAGATGGGTTTCAGGAATATTATTACCTATAAACCATTCCCGCACTGATCTTCTTCGATTTGGAGTTTTCTTATGCGCAAAAAGCGGACCACATCCTAACCATGAAAAGTGTTCTAATACCGTAACCCCATCTCCTTCCTACTTCTCTGTTGCAACTCCACATAAGGTCAAGCGATATTCCCCATAGCTTTCGCCAAATCCAAATCTTCCTGCCGAATTGCCACAGGATATAGAGTGAACCATCAAACCACTTGACTCCAGCCATCCATTGTCCTGTGGCGTTTCTCTTTATAGCATCTCAAGTGTCACTATGCACTGACTATGGATGGAAATTTGTAGCTTAAGAGGAACTCCTCGACCATGGTACCCACATTGTTTTCGCTGGATTGCTGGCAGCACTTCTGAACTCACGAGTAACTACTTGCACTGATTCTGTGCGATTTTTTTACAGTCACCTCTTGCTCGACCGACCCTCTACATCAGTACATGAGACCTGTTTCTTCTTGATCAGCTATGGTTGTTCCTACGCGTTTCACTTCACATTCACATCACCAACATCCGTCTTGGACAGCTTTACAAGCATTGAAATGTCGCTGATTGCTTTGTTAGTTATATGACGTGCAATGACTAGTGCATGTTCGAAGCCACACAGTTCTGCTGTCATTGCTTCTCTGCTGACTACACAATACTCTCCACCTCGTTTTATACTAGTGTGTCGGCCTCTAGTGGCATCTAGCAGTCAATTACATAGGGGTCTTCGTAAACTTTTGGTAATACAGTGTAAATGCAGACCTATCTCTCAAGTTAAAGTTAGTGCCAAATATAGACTTCAAAATGACGGAATTAAGTTTATAAATATCTTACTGCTCATTAGATCACCTCATTTTGAAAAATGAAATCTCAGATTTAGAACAAAATCAGTTATTTCGACCCAAGTGCAGTGGTGCACATCGATGCCACGAAGCTATCAAAAGTTGTAAGAAGTGCTGAAAGTTTAATCTTGCGACTGAAAACATTCCTAACTTGAAACTACTTACGCCTGACCTTAGAGACAGTTGGAAGAGCACGGAATGTGATGGCAGAAGCAGTACAAGTCCTCCCCAATCACAATCCTAATGCTAAGTGTACTTCTTTTGATGGCACTTACTGGAGGACGTCCGAACGACCTCTGTGCTCCAGGGCACTGAATTATCTGGACCACTGAAATACCATATCCGTACAATGGTATGGATCTATAAACTTCAAATACATTCGCCTGAGTCACCGGTTTCATATTCTACACTTTTGAAATCGAAGAGGAGATGGAGAAAGGGGGAGGAAGATATGGACTAATATAGGGGGAGGAGGAGATAGAAGGGGCAAGGAGGAGGTAGGGGGCAGCAGGAAACAGAAGTAGGAGGAGGGGGAATGAACAGATAGGTGGAGAGAATGGAGAGAAGCAGATGGACTGTGGGAGTAGCACAGGGGCGTAGAGAATAACAGGAGGATATGAACAGATACTCTCTTTCAAACACTGAAGGTGGCAGGGGTAAAATACAGGGAGCGAAAGGCTATTTCACACTTGTACAGAAACCAGGTGGCAGTTATAAGAGTCGAGGGACATGAAAGGGAAGCAGTGGTTGGGAAGAGGGTGAAACAGGGTTGTAGCCTCTCCCCGATGTTATTCAATATGTATATTGAGCAATCAGTAAAGGAAACAAAAGAAAAATTTGGAGTAGGAATTAAAATCCACGGAGAAGAAATAAAAACTTTGAGGTTCACCGATGACATTATAATTCTGTCAGAGACAGCAAAGGATCTGGAAGAGCAGCTGAACGGAATGGATATGGTCTTGAAAGGAGGAGATAAGATGAGCATCAACAAAAGCAAAACGAGAATAATGGAATGTAGTCGAATTAGATTAGGAAATGAGATGCTTAAAGTAGCAAATGAGTATTGCTATTTGGGGAGCAAAATAACTGATGATGGTCGAAGTAGGGAGGATATAAAATGTAAACTGGCAATGGCAAGGAAAGAGTTTCTAAACAAGAGAAATTTGTTAACATCGAGTATAGATTTAAGTGTCAGGAAGTTATTTCTGAAAGTATTTGTGTGTAGTGTAGCCATGTATGGAAGTGAAACATGGGCCATAAATAGTTTGGAAAAGAAGAGAATAGAAGCTCTCGAAATGTGGTGCTACAGAAGAATGCTGAAGATTAGATGGGTAGATCACATAACTAATAAGAAGGTACTGAATAGGATTGGGGAGAAGAGAAGTTTCTGGCACAACTTGACTAGAAGAAGGGATCGGTTTGTAGGACATGTTCTGAGGCATCAAGGGATCACCAATTTAGTATTGGAGGGCAGCGTGGAGGGTAAAAATCGTAGAGGGAGACCAAGAGATGAATACACTAAACAGATACAGAAGAATGTAGGTTGCAGTAGGTACTGGGGTATGAAGAAGCTTGCGCAGGATAGAGTAGCATGGAGAGCTGCATCAAACCAGTCTCAGGACTGAAGGCCACAACAGCAACAATATGAACAGAGAGCGAGAGGAGAAATGTATAGAAAGAGAGGGGGTGGAAGAGACGGACAGAGAAGGGGATGGGGAAAGGAGAAGGTGGACTAACAAAATTGGAACAAAAACGTACCCGAGCAACGCCGATTATTAGTTACTAATTAACTCGATTTCACTTTCCACATTATGCGCTAAGGCTGATCTAGAACTCAATGTCAGAAACTGTTACTGATCGCATCGTTAACGGTAAGGGAAAATTATGCATTCGAACGATAAACAAGTGAGCGAAAAGCCGGTTAAACTCGCCAGCGGCGTGTGCTTCGCGGTCGTCGGCCTCTCTGACAACAGATCGCGGTAAATCTCAAGGATAACTAATCGCCTTTCAGGAAAAAAGAGGACTTCTTGACGCCGCTCATGCCCTTGATTCGTGAAAAAAAATACATAGTTGCAACTTACTTCCCTGATACGAGAACCAATTAAACCGCGCAATCTTTCAAAGATCGTACCTTCTCATGGAGCTCTAACTTGATAAAATCAGACAATTTTTCTTTTGAGTTGTCAGTTTTCTGACGTGATTGCCGACCTTTTCATCTCAGAATAGCACTTGCAACTTACGTCCTCAGTTTTTTGCAGTACGTGTCACAATCGCTGTCTTCCTGTACAGTTTCCGTCCTTTACACCTCCCTTTGGTACCATGGAAGTTAGTCCCCGATGTCTTAACAGATGTCCCACCATTCTGTCCCTTCTTCTTTTCAGTGTTGTCTTTGTATTCCCTGTTCGCAGCGTCACTATCTCTGGATCGCGGGGTCCCAAGTTCGATTCCCGGTTGGGTTGTGTATTCTTCTCTGCTCGGGGACTGGGTGTCTGTGTTGTCATCATTTCATCGTCGCCATCATTATTTCTCACAGTGACTACGTTGGGTTATGAAAAACCTAGACCGCGTAAAAATTGCGACTTTGTAGGGCACCGATGACCGCGCAGTTGAGCGCTCCACAAACCAATCACCGTCAGCACGTTTTCCTTTCGTCGACGATTCGTCGACGATTCTGCGGGAAACCTCCTTACCTTAACAGTTGACCTAATTTCGAACTTCTTTCTGTAGCACTACGTCTCAAATGCTTTGATTTTTTTCTTCTCTTCTGTTTTTCCACTGTCCATGTTTCACTTCTGTACGATGCTGTGCTCCAAATTTACATCCTTAGAAACATCTTTCTCAAATTAAGGGCTATTTTTGATACTATTAGAATTCTCTTGTACGGAATGCTCTTTTTGCCAGTACTAGCCTGTTTTTATGTCCTCCTTGCTCTGTCCATCGTATGTCATTTTTGCTGTGTAGATAGCAGAATTTCGAGATCTCGTCGAATTCGATGTTAAGTTTCTCGATGTTCTCATTTTTGATACTTCACATTACTTTCGCCCTTCTTCGTTTCACTCTCAATCCATATTCTGTGCTCATTAGACTGATCATTCCGTTCAGCAAGTCATGAAATTCTTCTTCAATTTCACTGAGGATAGCAATGTCATCAGCAAATCTTGTCATTGATATCCTTTCATGCTGTATTTTAATCTCACTTTTGAACCTGTTTTTTATTTACGTCATTATTTCTTCAGTGATTGGATTGAACAGTAAGGGCGAAAGACTACAACCCAACATTTTTAATCCGAACATTTCGTTGTTGTTCTTCCAGTCGCATTATTGCCTCTTTGTTCTTGTATATATTTTATATTATCCGTATTTCCCTACAGTTTATTGCTTTTTTCCTCAGAATTTCGAACACCTTGCCACATTTTACACTGCGCAATGCTTTTTACTAGTAGACAACTCCTATGAATGTATATTGAGCTTTCTTCAGCCTTGCTTCCATTATTAACCACAACTTCACAACCGCCTCTCTAGTGCCTTTACCTTTACTGAAGCCAAATTGATCGCCATCTAACAGATCATCGTTTTTCTTTTCCGCTCTTCTGTGTATTATTCCGGTCTGCAACTTGGATACATGGGCTGTGAAGTTGTCTGTGCGATAATTCTCGCACTTTTCGGCTTTTGCTGTCTTCGGAATTATGTGCATGATGTTTTTCCTTAAGTCTGAGTCTGTATCACCACTCTCATACATTCTACACAGCAATCTGAATAGTTGTTTTTTTCCCACGTGCCAGGTGATTTCAGAAATTCCAGTAGAATGTTATCTACCCCTTGTACCCTGTTTGTCCTTAAAGTCATCCAAAGGTATTCTAAATTCGAATTCGAATACCGGACTCGCTATCCCTTCCCTGTCAACCGTTGTTTCTTGTCCTGTCACGCCATCAGACGAGTTCTCTCCCTTATAGAGGCCTTGAGTGTATTCTTCCTAGCTATCCGTTTTCTGCTGTACATTGAACAGTGGAATTACCGCTGCACTTCTGATGTCACCGCGCTTGCTTTTTATTTCACAGAGCTTTGTTTTAACTTCTATATATCCTGAGTAAGTCCTTTCGACAATCATTTCTTTTAATATTCCTTCAATTTTTTGATGTCATTTCGTCTTAAATTTCGCGCTCTTTCTATGTATTTAATTTTTAAGTGATTTGTATTCCCTTATTCCTGAATACCCCTGAACACTTTTATACTCCCTTCTTTCGTTTATCAACTGAAGTATTTCTTCTGTTACCCAAGCTATCTTCAAAGTTACCTTCTCTGTGCCTATGTTTTACTTTCCAACTTCTGGGATTGCCCTTTCTAGAGATGTTAAATCCTCTTGAGACAATCTGCCTAATGAACTATTAATTATTGCAGTATCTATAGGCTCAGAGAACTACAATCGTATCTCTTCATTCCTTGGTACATCTGTAGTCCCACTTCTTTGCGGACTGATTCTTCCTGACTAGTCTTAAATTTCAGCCTACTCTTCGTCATTGCTAGATTGTGATCTGAGTCTGTATATGCTCCCATGTAAGCGTTACAATGCAATATCTAATTTCGGAATCTTCGTCTGACCATGTTATGATCTAGGTAGAATCTTCCCATATCTCCCAGCCTTTTCCAAGTATACTTCCTACTCCTCTTGTGATTCTTGAATAGAGTATTCGCTATACCAGTTCAAATATATTACAGAACTCAATTAGCCTTTCCCCTCTCTCATTCATACTACCAAGCTCATATTCTCAAGTAACCCTTTCTTCTTCTGATTTCCCTACAACAGCATTCCAATCTCCCAGGACTATTAAATTTCCATCTCCATTTAGTACTGAATTACCACTTCAATGTCTTCCAATACTCTCTCTCTCTCCATCCTATTGTTGTGACGTCGACATGTATACCGGAACTATTGTTGTCAGTGTTGGTTTGCTGTTGGTTCTGATGAGAATAATGCTGTCAGTGAAGTCTTCACAGTAACTCAATTTGTGATCTGCCTTCCTATTCATGACAAATCCCGCCATTGGTGGTAGTCTTCGGCCGCCATTACTGATAAATTTTCTTCAAAAGTTAAGCAGTGACGAGTTTCGAACTCGGGTTCCAGGATATGTTGATTATTAGTCAAAGACGTTACCCCCTTTTTTAATGTCAGCTGTTGTATGAACATGATAAATACAGGTCACAGCAATCTATTGATACTTTCTGGTACATAAAAACTGTGTGCGGGACGGAGACACCAAATAGGGACCTCTGCCTCTTGCGGGTAATGTTCTACCAATAATTTTTTTCGATCCATGAACCTAGAGTTTTTTCTTTTATAAAAAAGACTGGTTCGTTAAGAGTACCTAAACGAAGGATACTGCACCTATGGAGCACCACCACTTGTGATGGTACCAAATAAAAATACACTGAATCCTCTCCAGGCGTTGTCATCCTAATTATATCTAAACTTCCTCCCCGCCTCCTCACCCACCTAAGGAAACTAAGGTAACTAAAAAGGCTGATCGTTCGAGCGTCAATCCTCCAGGTCGATCTGAACGAGGGATAGGAGATCCCAATAACCACAAAAGTGTTTTTTTTTCTTTTGTATTTTATCCGTTTATTGGCCTGCGCCGTACCGTGGAACGTGAGCACAGATGCGTCATGAAATGCGGTGGTGGAGAGGCGGGGGGGGAGGGGTCAAGAAAGATGCTGTGGACATATCCTGCGAAAATGTTCCGTAATGGGGCGATAGGACGAGAGTACTGTGCGCGATCACAACCCGATTCCAGAAGTAGAGGACCGTTTGTGGACAGTTGTGAAAGAGGCATTCTAAAGCTTGTCCTCGAAACCAATTGAGTGTTTCGAAAATAGGTAGTGTGAAGCCTGGGGTACCAGTAGTAATTGCTTGGTAACCCTCGTTGCCGGGGCACAGAGGAGGCAAACGTCCCCTTTCAGGGGGCACGTAAGATGATGTTCGTCGATGTCGCCGAGTTGGTAGTCAGAGCAAAGTGGTAAAAGTAGCCAGTCCTGTACGATAAAGTCGGCGATTGGCCGGGAATTTACCGTTGACAACGACATACCAGACTGCAGATGCGGTCGAAGGTAAAAAGGGTGCGTGAACATAGATCCAAACCGTGCGCCATTTAACGTCTGGGTGCTATACCTTAATTGGGTTGCAAGGGATGGACAAAACAAAAAAAGGATAAAAGTCCTTCGCAGGGGGAGGTCGGGTGACTGGGATATCGTTCTGAACGTAGCTGAATTGGACAAAATAAGCTACAATGTTGTAAAATAATGAGGAGTTGTGTGCTATATCGATGGTTGGAAAGAAACTGGTTGGATGATATCCAAGAGACTGCATGTTAAAGACGATGTGGCCCCCCACCTCACACGATGACGAGACGGTGGTCGCCTCGGGTGCAGCACATATGATGCTTCACGTCAGTCCAGGCTTAAATCATAAGTTATGTAAGGAATTAGTAAGAAAACCAAGTTTTTTTTCCAGTTTTTCTAGAGTGTCAAATCAACGTCGTTGGAACATCACTGAAAAGGCAATAGACAATTACAGCTATAGGGCAAGGTGGTTCCTTGATGATGTCACAAACTTTCGAGGATGATAGAGAAGAGTAAATGTATCAATCTGAGGTAAGGAACCTTGATTAGGAAACGACAAAGACGAAAAGCGAAAGTCATTCTGATAAATGGAATACGTCTACCAGTAGTCTTATAGCTACGATTTTAGGGTAGGAAGCTTTCAACTGTGGTAGTGCGGACCAAAAAAATAAAAAACATTTCTACTAAACACGGGCTCTAAAATTCATATCTAGAACATTTTCATATTCGATGCTGTGAAACATATCTTCTCTACTGCAAGCCCTTTCCTTTCAGCATTTTGGGAGGAGGTACTACGGACCAAAACAAGGAAAAAGTCCAGTAAAAGTGCGCTCTAAAATGCATAGCTTAAAAGCTGTGGACAGTTATTCAATAGGAGAAATGTTTTCACAGTAGCGAAGACTAACTGGTGGCCTATATCTCTCAAGGTATGCAATTTACAGCCCATATTTACAGGATTTTTTTTTGTGTTTTGGTTCATACTACTTCCTCAAAAATATGGAAATCTAAGACGTGCCATTAAAGAAAATTCACAGTACCGAAGATAAACAGGTGTTCATGGTTGTTAGGTGTGCACTTTACAGCAAATGTTTTATTAGAAATTTCTTTCATGTTTCGGTCAGTACTACCGCCTCTGAGAGATACCTACCGTATAATCTCAGCAGCACGGTACCATTACATGTACTAAAAAAAAAAAAAAAAAAAAAAAAAAAAAAAAAAAAAAAAAAAAAAAAAAAAAAAAACCACCAGATCAAATGTGTGTAAATTCCTAAGGGACCAAACTCCTGAGGTCATCGGTCCCTAGACTTACACACTACTTAAACTAACTTATGCTAAGAAAACGCACACACCCATGCCCGAGGGAGGACTGGAAACTCCGGCGGGACATAGATGCATAGATGTATTCCACTGTCAGAAATTTAATAACTACTTTCGTTTATAACTATCGACTCTGTCGTTTCCGGACCAGGGTCCCTTGCCTCAAATTGATAAATTTATCTTTTCCCACCATCCCTGAAAGTTAGTAACATCATCACGAAATCACCCTGTACAACATGCATTGCGTTGTCCATCATACACAGAAATCTGTAGATGAATAGCCGGTGCCACAATAGATGAAAATATTGGGAGTGTTTCTCTGTTTGTATTCGAATCTGGTCTCCAGCCGGAACATATCGTCATCTGGACACAATATTTCGGCTATACACCTGCCCGCTACCTTCAGGTGAGTAGGCCGTCTCACTATATCGCCGGAACTGAAATCAGACACGCGTTATTGTGTCCAAATGACAATATGTTACCGCTGGAGACCCGACATAAATACACTGAATTATTACGCCGGTTAAGTATACGTGATCCGTATCTGTTCTAGGAAAGCTGAGACCTCCGTCCATAAACACGTCCGAAACACGTGAATAGATAGGACCTGTGTAGAATAATGTGGATCTGCGCAGATGAGACGGTTCCCACCATATTTATCGAAGCGACAGTACATTCTCTCGTTATGAAAACATGAAATTCTGCATTATACTTTAGATTTATTTTTCCAAAAGACTGCATCTGTACATGTACTAAATTACAGTTACAGTGAATTAGATGTTTCTCGAGTTGTTCCCAGAAACAGAGAGTGAGATTTTTATTTTGGACAATTAGATGTATCAGTCTGAAAGGCACCGGCCGTTGGAAACATAATCATTTTGCGCAAGGCTCGGTGACGGAGGGAACCGTGTACTTCATACTTCAAGGTACGGCTGGCGGCCTTGAAACTGAAAATTGAGGGCCACAGGTCGATTACCTGGGTGAGCCGTGCGCCGCACCCTTTCATTTGGCCGCGGCGTGGCCTGCGTTGAATTAAGGCGGACATACGCAATGTGTCCGAGGCTTGGCGGCCCACTGGGATGTTAGAATGCGTTTCTGCAGTCCATTCGTGAAAATGAGGGAAGCAAGTATATTGCTTATGGGCCTGTCGACGATGATGATCATGTTTGGTTTGTGAGTCGTTCAACTACGCGGTTATCAGGACCCGTACAAATTCCCAGTCGTTACACAGTCCAGTCTCGACGTTTCCCTAATGATCATAAAATGATGAGGACAAGACAAACACCCAGTCTCCCGGAGGAGAGAATCCCCGACCCGGCCAGAAATCGAACCCAGGGACCTAGTGATCCAGAGGCAGAATTGCTAACCACTAGACCTCGAGTGCCGGACAACCGGACTGTCGATGCCGGAGTTGCTGGAGGTACAGTGCGAGCCTGCTGTCGTTAGGGCACGTGGGTGAAGGTGTAATACTGTTATCGAAAGAAACATCGAAGCCTTCACCTTAAATAATGTGGGATAGCGATAGGAATTCTGTTATATTCAAATTTATGCCCATCGTTTTATCCATTACATTACATTACACTCATCCCTCGCAACAGATGACATCTGCACCGATGTAACCTTATTTCACACTGCAGGTAGTTGCTTATAACGAGTATCTAATAGGGAAGAAAGATGAAACACTGAAATGCCAAAGCGTTGTGACCGCGACGTTAGATGCCACCTGGTGGCGTTGCGGACACATGACGTGGTAACAGAAGTATATAAGCTTAGTAGACACAGACGGAGGATCGCCCTAGGGAAGATTTGGGCTGCAAATGGGAAAATCCATTGAGATAAAACGACTTTAATAAATGGCAGATTATTATTACGCAGAACCTGTCAATGAATATCTCAAGAACGGCGGAGTTGGTCGAATGTTCACGTGCTACTGTCGTAAGCACATACGGATAGAGGTAGAAGAACAGCGAAACCCACTAGACGCTGAATGGTTCGTCTTCCACGACTCATTCACAGAACGTGGTGTTCGGATGCTTATCTGCTCGGTAAAGTAGGATAGATAGTGATCTGTGGCATCTCTGACGAAAGAGGACAATGCTAGTGCAATTGTTTCGGAGTACTCATTTCATTGCATATTGTTGAACATGGAGTCCGCAGCAGACCATCCCTAGGTGAACCATAGACACCATCAGTTACGACGGAACCGTGGCGACACCTACAACGTGTGAAATGAGGAACGTTTCCGACCAGTTTCTCTTACACAAACAGCAGTTGACCGGCGTTGCCTGGTGAAACATTGCTGTGATGCCTCGTGTAACGAGGAGAAATGCATACCATCACATTTCCGACTTTGATAAAGGTCGGATTGTTACCTATCGCGATTGCGGTTTATCGTATCGCGACATTGCTGCTCGCGCTGGTCGAGATCCAATGACTGTTAGCAGAATATGGAAACGGTGGGTTCAAGAGGGTAATACGGAACTCCGTGATGGATCCCAACTGCCTCGTATCACTGAAATGAAATGTCGTGTGGCTAGGGACTCCCGTCAGATAGACCGTTCGCCTGGTGCAGGTCTTTCGAATTAACGTCAATTTCAGCGACCTGCGCGTCGATGGGGATGAAATGATGATGATTAGGACAACACAACATCCAGTCCCTAAGCGGAGAAAATCTCCGACCCAGCCGGGAATCGAACCCGGGACCTTAGGATTGACATTCCGTCACGCTGACCACTCAGCTACCAGGGCCGGACCCTCGTATCACAAGCAGTCGAGATAACAGGCATCTTATCCGCATGGCTGTAACGGATCGGGCAGCCACGTCTCGATCCCTGAGTCAACAGATGGGGTCGTTTACAAGACAACAACCATCTGCACGAACGGTTCGACGAAGTTTGCAGCAGTATGGACTATCAGCTCGGAGACCATGGCTGCGATTACCCTTGACGGTGCATCACAGACAGGAGCCCCTCCGATGATGTACTCAACGACGAACCTGGGTGCACGAATGGGAAAACGTTGTGTTTTCGGATGAAGCCAGGTTCTGTTTACAGCATCATGATGGTCGCAACCGTGTTTGGTGACATCGCTGTGAACGCACACTGGAAGTGTGTATTCGTCATCGCCATACTGGCGTATCACACGGCGTGATGGTATGGGGTGCCATTGGTTACACGTCACGGTCACATCTTGTTCACATTGACGGCACTTAGAACAGTGGACGTTACATTTCAGATGTGTTACGACTCATGGCTCTACCCTTCATTCGATCCCTGCGAAACCCTACATTTCAGCAGGATAATGCACGACCGCTAGTTGCAGGTCCTGTTCGGGCCTTTCTGGATACAGAAAATGTTCGACTGCCGCCGTGTCCAGCACATTCACCAGTTCTCTCACCAATTGAAAACGCTTGGTCAGTAGTGGCCGAGCAACTGGCTCTTCACAATATGCGTCACTACTCGTGATGAACTGTGGTATCGTGTTGAAGCTGCATGGGCAGCTGTTGCTGTACACGCCATCCAAGCTCTGTTTGACTCAATGCCCAGGCGTATCAAGGCCGTTATTACGGCCAGAGGTGGTTGTTCTGGGTACTGATTTCTCAGGACCTATGCCTCCAAATTGCGTGAAAATGTAATCACATGTCAGTTCTAGTATAATATATTTGTCCAATGAATACCCTTTTATCATCTGCATTTCTTCTTGGTGTAGCAATTTCATTGGCCAGTAGTGTACGTAGCAGAGCAACCATTGGGTGGTGTCCTCATCTGGCAGATGACGGAATACCGCCACCTTGTGTAACTGAGCTGGTATTTCAGATCTGCATTATTTAGCACTAAGCCTCACAACCTGCGCAGTTCTTATTCTTTCCTATTAAACTGAATATATAGTGGTGTAGACGCAGATCATATTCAAATTGAGCCTCACTAAATGTCTCCTGCGTTCTGCATGTAAACAAACGCCTCTTTATCGTACAGCATTTCAATGACGCCGTCGTTGAGTCTTCAAACGTCTCAGAAGCTGTAAGAGGTGCGTGATGCCCAGCGCCTAAAATGCGAAAGGGCTTGTGACTGTTCTAATATCTCTCTAGCTCTTAAGGACGCAACACATTACGGATCTAAGCTCTGGAAAATCTGAGAGTGCACTGAGGTTTGTTGGGTTCGCGTAACACTCGCAGCTCGAGCTCTCTTAGCGCTACGCACCAAATGAGATATTTTGCGAGGCATGAAACAAAACTATCAATAATACGTTTCTTAAGTCATTCCCTATGTAACCAATTATGAATGTGGTTCCCAGGCTTAACCATCGGATTTCATTAATGCACCCCACAATATTTTGCCAGATGATGCAGTAGTTTTATTTTAAATTTCCGAAATCGAGTGCTTGAATAAACATTCGATTCCGCTGTTAACAAGTAATTTATAAATACTCGCGCCCACCAACTCTGCGCAAGCGTTGTCTGCATCCCACATCATATTCAAAAATATAATACAGCCTCTGTCCTTCGTCTTGGTTCAAGCTATCTCAACACCGAATTTAAAAGAAACCCGTACTCCAGTTTAGTCTCATAAATGTATCAGAGCTACTTTAGCGTTTGTAGTATTAGTATGGATCGTCACTAACCTAATAAGCAACATTGCCAGCTACGCTAATTTTACATCTCTTTTTTTAATTTATACAATTTCCTTCTGCCAGCATGTGATCGATTGTGTTACGCTTTTGTTGAACCTTTCTTACAGTGACTATTTCTTTTTCGATACTCAAATGAGAAACTGTTGACCTTGAACTTCTATATATCTCGAGTTGTTTTTCGTACTGATATACATATTATGTACAGGCGGTTATGTATAGGCTTCAGCTGTCGAACTGCAACTCCATACTGCTCGGTTAACGTTCACAACAGGGCCTAGATTTCCACATTGTTCCCTCCCCTTCCCCATCGTGCCAAGTTATTTTGTACATAATGTACCGACTGCGGCCAACCAACGAGAACCAAGCTCGTCAACTAAGTATCGCCGACAGTGGAAGTATCTCAGCTGGAGGTGGTTCGAAGAAGTTACGAACAATTCAACTGATACCCTCACTCGTCTCATAGATAGGAAAATTTCACCCAATCTTTGTTTTTCACTTGCTTCGCTATGTATGTTTGTTGTTATGATTTCTACATGGCTGTACTCAATCACAGTCTGGTTGGATTCCAGATAGGTACAGTTCACACAAATAATTTGACCCTTCTGTAGAAACACTTTCTCGATCTCAGTGCTGGCGGAGTCTACATAAGTTTGCATGCTGAGCTATATGCTTTGTCCTTCAGATGCGGCCATCTTAGTTATTTATGTGCTGATTTTCTCATTTGGTACAGTAGTCAAAGATTACTGACTTGTCGAATTATTGGTACTACTGACATTATTTGTTAATGCCATCGTCTGCAGACGCTTAATTGCATCTAAAGAGTTCTGCATGCGCGTAGGCTTCCCCCTCATGCAGTGACTTCTCGCAGAGATGTAGCCCAAGTTATTCTGAACACACAACGCAACTTGCAGGATTGCTGGACTGGTTGTCGAAATATTGCGCATAAAATGGAATCAACAGCTCGGCTACACACTGAAAAGCTCACCGTTAATACCACACCAGCCTCTAGATTTTTTTTGCAGTGAGCCACTCCAGGCAAGTTCACTGACGTCAGCTGACCATAGGAAACGCTACACACACGGTTCACAATAATACGGTGTGATGAAAGAGAATTGCGATTTTTCAGGTTGCTTATCAATGACATGAATTACCATGTCCATCTTCTTGCTCCAATATACCTTTGAAAAATGTGAAGCTTTCAGTAATGCACGGCAAGTCTCGCTGTCATAGATCGTGCCTGCTCGGAAAGGTTCACGCTCATGAAGTCACCGACGGCTTCTTTATGCAAGGCGCAAATACGCGCTAAGAACGGTAATCGCATGACGGGGCCCACACAACCAGCCTTTTACCAGTACGTGCAGGTCCCAGCAACTGTTCCTTTCACTGGAAATAACGATGCTCTTCTGAAGAACAGGCAGCGTAATGAATTTCACAAAATAATGACAACTGGAAAGTACTATGAAGCAGTCTATTACACGACAAGCCACCGCTGGAATAGTCACGTTCTTATTGCCAGTGCATTCTTTAGAAGTGTCTTGTAGGCAGCAATTCTAGTTGTGTCATTATTTCCATTACATGCCCTGTGTTTGTGAGACAACTCAAACCAGTGTGGAAGAATATTCAGTAGTCTTGCAGCTTTTTCTTACTACCTCTTAATTGTCCACTTATTCGCTTCCGTTTATTTCGCCCTAGTCGTGTGTTCTCCTGTTGCAATGACCAACTGTAATGTAGCAATTGATGCACGACGACAAAGTCTGCGTAGAAATAACTGCAATAAGTCTACTGAAATGTTAAGTATTAAAATGCGTTCCTGGACTGCTGACATCTTTTAGGGTGCAGAGCAAATATTGCTATTGAACAATCTCTGCTAAATATTGAAAACTCATCATGCCATTACACAAGCAGAAGCAGCACGGTGGAAAGGAACACGTGTTGCATTGTTTCTGCCTTTCGTCTAAGATGTTTACCTTGTAGATAAAAGATGGCTACGTCGCGTTGCGAATACCTCATTGCTGCTAATGATAGTGGTTTATCCGATGGAATGACTGAATAGTTTTAGAGCTCCACTAAAAGATAATGGGACTGCAGACAAGGCACTAGGAAAACGTCTTACAGACATGGAAGGCTCATGAATACAAATCATTGTCATCAGATTGTTGCTTCATTCAGCATTGCCCTTAAAAAGCTCACATGCTCGTGCCTTCCTTGACCGGAAAATAAGATCGTGCGAACAGTTACTGTGTATATTCAGTTAATTCTGGAATGCTAGCCACATGCTAACTACAATTTTTTCATTTACAAAACTATCTCTCGTTAGGAATGACAAGCCATTATTTTAAGAGCTAATTAAAGCAGAACTCTGTTAATCACTCAGAGCTTGTGACCAGCAGTCGCTGCCCAGTGTGGCCGACCGATTCTAGGCGCTACTGTTGCAGTTGAAATCCTGCCTCGGGCATGGATGTGTGTGATGTCCTTACATAGTTAGGTTTAAGTAATTCTAAGCTCTAGGGGACTGATGACCTCAGATGTCAAGTCCCATAGTGCTCAGAACCACTTCAACCAGCAGTGCATGCAACCGTAGATACCCACAAAAGACAAAATGACGTGGAACGCGGCGACAACGAAGCAGAGAACGGGAGTTTCCCTCCTCTTTACTAGCTATCCCTACATAGAATTATAGAATCTGCGGTGAACAGGCTACAACCGGGTCGGTCTGAACGCCTTAGGCACATTGTCCAGCGAGTACAGCAGGGTGAAAGTTCCCTGCTGTTTTGGGGTGGCATTATGTGGGGCCAACGTACGCCGCTAGTGGTCATTGAAGTCACCATAACGGCTGTACGATACGTAAATGCCATCCTCCGACCGATAGTGCAATCATATCGGCAGCATATTGGCGAGGAAATCGTCTTCGTGGACTATTTGCGCCCCATCGTGCACATCTTGTGAATGACGTCCTCCAGGGTACCGACATCTCTCGACTAGTGTGGCCAGCATGTTCTCCAGACATAAACCCTACCGAACATGCCTGGAATAAATTGAAAAGGGCTGTTTATGGACGACGTGACCCACCAACCACACTGAGGGATCTACTGGGTGATCAAAAAGTCAGTATAAATTTGAAACCTTAATAAACCATGGAATAATGTACATAGAGAGGAAAAATTTACACACGTGATTGGAATGCCATGGGATTATTAGAACAAAATAACACAAAGTTCACAAAATGTCCGACAGATCTCTTGCGCGCGTCATTTGGTGATGATCGTGTTCTCAGCCGCCACTTTCGTCATGCTTGGCCTCTCAGGTCCTCAGACCTCAGTCCGTGCGATTATTGGCTTTGGGGTTACCTGAAGTCGCAAGTGTATCGTGATCGACGGACATCTCTAGGGATGCTGAAAGACAACATCGAACGCCAATGCCTCACCATAACTCCGGACATGGTTTACAGTGCTGTTCACATTATTCCTCGACTACAATTATTGTTGAGGAATGATGATGGACATATTGAACATTTCCTGTAAAGAACATCATCTTTGCTTTGTCTGACTTTGTTATACTAATTATTACTATTCTGATCAGATGAAGCGCCATCTCTCGGACATTTTTTGATCTTTTGTATTTTTTTTCTAATAAAACGCCATGTCATTGTGTGTCAATTTGTACCTCTTCCGAGATTTATTCAGTTTTCAAATTTATACTGACTTTTTTATCACTCGGAACGTCGAATCGCCATTGAGGAGTGGGACAATCTGGACCAACAGTGCCTTGATGAACTTGTGGGTTGTATGCCACGACGAATACAGGCACGCATCAATGCAGGAGCACATGCTATTGGTTATTAGAGGTACCGGTGTGAAAAGCAATTTGGACCACCACCTCTGAAGGTCTCGTTGGATGGTGGTACAACGTGCAGTATGTGGTTTTCATGAGCGTTAAAAAGGGCGTCAACGGTGTTATGTTGATCTCTATTCCAATTTTCCGTACAGGTTCCGGAACGCTCGGACCCGAGGTGATGCATAACTTTTTTGATATATCTATATCATCGTGAAGTTTCAACACTCCAACTGCAATACCAGTAGAACAACAAACAAGTTACGGTCTTGTCTTCGCATTTCACAAAACGAGAATACAGATTATCGCGCCGTATTGTCCCGAATTCAAAGTTCACTGGTAGGCCACTAGGAGCGCCACAGTCGGTCTCCGTTTCCTTATCCTGACGTGTGCCTCGCACTTATGATATTTTGGTGTTCTGTGGTTACGGGTCAGTGGTGAGTGATACATGTCGCCAGAGCTGAGCGCGGCAGAAGCTCCTGCTGTGGACGGCAGAGGGGCCTCGGTTGCGCGTGGCCGGCCGCTAGCCGCACTTAGCAGGCGGCGGTCAGCGACGCGGGCCCCGGCCGTATATTTGCATGCTGATGCGGCTTGCTTGTAGCATAATGCGCTACACGGCACTCCAGGGCGCCAGGCGCGGCGCGACCCCGCGGGACTGCCTGTCTTCCTCTTGTATCTGTCTGCTGGCCTGTCTCAGAGCGGACGCCACGCCGCAGTCGTTGCCGAGAAGCGGCTGGCTGTGTCGATCGCCCAGCATTTACCTATTATTTAATTGCACGTCTTATGTTACGCTACTGGCCACTAAAATTGCTACACCAACAAGAAATGCAGAAGATAAACGGGTGTTCATTGGACAAATATATTATACTAGAACTGACATGTGATTACATTTTCACGCAATTTGGGTACATAGTTCCTGAGAAATCAGCACCCAGAACAACCACCTCTGGCTGTAACAACGGCCTTGATACGCATGGGCATTGAGTCACACAGAGCTTGAATGGCGTGTACAGGTACAGCTACCCATGCAGCTTCAACACGATAGCACAGTTCATCAAGAGTAGTGACTGGCGTATTGTGACGAGGCAGTTGCTCGGCCACCACTGACCAGACGTTTTCAATTGGTGACAGATCTGGAGAATGCGCTGGCCACGGCAGCAGTCGAACATTTTCTGTGTTGTAGTTGGCAGGAGAGCCAACACCGTGTTACTAGAGGAGGCCGAAAGGCACGTGTTTTAGCTCACGCAGGTTGGTGTGAGGTCTGGAACAGGACAAGGAAATTAGACTTCAGAAAAACGGACGTAGCTGGTGGAATACTTAACTTTAATCATTTAATGATTAACGTCGCTCTTGACGGTACATGATTTACAATATCAATAGTAACTGATAATGGCGCCTTTCTAGGTCGTAGCAAATAACGTAACTGAAGGTTATGCTAACTATCGTCTCGGCAAATGAGAGCGTATTTTGTCAGTGAACCATCGCTAGCAAAGTCGGCTGTACAACTGGGCGAGTGCTAGGGAGTCTCTCTAGACCTGCCGTGTGGCGGCGCTCGGTCTGCAATCACTGATAGTGGCGACACGCGGGTCCGACGTATACTAACGGACCGCGGCCGATTTAAAGGCTACCACCTAGCAAGTTTGGTGTCTGGCAGTGACACCACATTCTGTATCCAGAAAGGGCCGAACAGGACCTGCAACATCCCGTCGTGCATTACCCTGCTGAAATGTAGGGTTTCGCAGGGATCGAATGAAGGGTAGAGCCACGGGTCGTAACACATCTGAAATGTAACGTCCACTGTTCTAAGTGCCGTCAACGCGAACAAGAGGTGACCGAGACGTGTAACCAATGGCACCCCATGCCATCACGCCGGGTGATACGCCAGTATGGTGATGATGAATACACGCTTTCAATGTGCGTTCACCACGATGTCGCCAAACACAGATGCGACCATCATGATGCCGTAAACAGAACCTAGATTCATCCGAAAAAATGACTTTTTGCCATTCCTGCACTCAGGTTCGTCGTTGAGTACACCATCGCAGGCGCTCCTGTCTGTGATGCAGCGTCAAGGGTAACCGCAGCCATGGTCTCCGAGCTGATAGTCCATGCTGCTGCAAACGTCGTAGAACTGTTCGTGCAAATAGTTGTTGTCTTGCAAACGTTCTCATCTGTTGACTCAGGGATCGAGACGTGACTGCGAGACGTGACTGCACGTTCTGCGTTACCCTCCTGAACCCACCGTTTCCATATTCTGCGAACAGTCATCGGATTTCAACCAACGCGAGCAGCAATGTCGCGATACGATAAACCGATATCGCGATAGGCTACAATCCGACCTTTATCAAAGTCGGAAACGTGATGGTATACATTTCTCCTCCTTACACAAGGCACCACAAGAACGTTCCTCCAGGCAACGCCGGTCAATTGCTCTTTTGTGTATGAGAAATCGGTTGCAAATTTTCCTCGTGTCAGCACGTTGTAGGTGTCGCCACCGCCGCCAAGTTTGTATGAATGCTCCGAAAAGCTAATCATTTGCATATCACAGCATCTTCTTCCTATCGGTTAAATTTCGTGTCTGTAGCACGTCATCTTCATGGTGTAGCAGTTTTAATGGCCAGTAGTGTAGATTCACATGTAGACTGTCGGGAAAAAATCACACTAAGAAGGAGCAGTGCATCATAAATGGAAATAGGTAAGCACGTTTCTACATCTGAAAGATGGCGTCTGTTCAAATTTCGAACCAGTTGCATAAGAGCATCGCTGGCAGCGTCACCATCTTACCTTTGAAATTGTGAGCTGAGCTTAGTGAAGAACGCCTTTTAGACTATAAAGACGCCATTATTTACAACTCACTGAGTTTGAACGAGATCGATTGACAGGACTTCAAGAAGCTGGACGTTCCTCCCCCGATAACGCAGAAAGACATGGCAGCATTCTAGCCACTGTACATGATTGCTTGCAGCGGTGGTCACAAGTATGTGTTCCCCACAGTCGTTTAATGAACAAAGTAAGAACATATGAACTATCAAACCAATTATGTGATTGGATTGAAGAATTCCTAGATAACAGAACGCAACTCGTCATTCTCTTCCGAAGTAAGAGCGATTTCGGGTGTGCCGTTGCTATTCACAACATACATAAATGACCTTGTGGATACCATCGGAAGTTCACTGAGGCTTTTTGCGAATGATGCTGTAGTAGATCGAGAGGTTGTAACAATGGAAAATTGTACTGAAATGCAGGAGGATCTGCAACGAGTTGACGCATGGTGCAGGCAACGGCAATTGAATCTCAATGTAGACAAGTGTAATGTGTTACGAATACATAGAAAGAAAGATCCTTTATCATTTAGCTACAATATACCGGGTCAGCAACTGGAAGCAGTTAATGTCACAAATTATCTGGGAGTAGGCATTAGGAGTGATTTAAAATGGAACGATCATATAAAGTTGATCGTTGGTAAAGCAGATGCCAGACTGAGATTCATTGGAAGTATCCTAAGGAACTGCAATCCGAAAACAAAGGAGGTAGGTTACAGTACACTTGTTCGCCCACTACTTGAATATTGCTCACCAGTGTGGGATCCGTACCAGATAGGGTTGATAGAAGAGATAGAGAAGATACAACGGAGAGCAGCGCACTTCGTTACGGGATGATTTAGTAATCGAGAAAGCGTTACGGAGATGATAGATAAACTCCAGTGGAAGACTCTGCAACAGAGACGCTCAGTAGCTCGGCACGGGCTTTTGTTGAAGTTTCGAGAACATACCTTCTCCGAGGAGTCAAGCGGTATATTGCTCCCTCCTACATATACCTCGCGAAGAGACCATGATAATAAAATCAAAGAGATTAGAGCCCACACAGAGGCATACCGACAATCTTTCTTTCCACGAACATTACGAGACTGGATTAGAAGAGAGAACCGATAGAGGTACTCAAAGTACCCTCCGCCACACACCGTCAGGTGGCTTGCGGAGTATGGATGTAGATGTAGATGTAGAATGTGCTGTCGCAAGACGGCCGGGCACTGCCATGTGGCACTGCCGAGAGAGAAGACCATCGTATTCGGGGTGTGGCTCTGCCGCATCGTACTGCATATGCAGCAGCAATTTGGGCAGCAGTTGGCACCACAGTGACACAACTATCTGTTACATATGGGTTTCTTCAAGGACAGCTCCGATTCAGTTGCCCTGTAGCGTGCGTTCCACTGGCTCAAAGCCGCCGCCGTTTACGACTTCAGTAGTGTCAAGCTAGAACTAATTAGAGAGCGGAGTTGAGGTCTAGTGTGTTTTATGATGAAAGCCGGTTCTTTCTCGGTGCCAGTGAAGGCCGTGTGTTTGTTAGGAGGCAAGGTGAATAACTGCAACCCTCCGATCAACGCTCCAGACACACTGGACATACACCTGGAATTATGGTGTGGGTGTGATTTCGTTTGCCAGCTTGAGCACTCTCGTGGTTATCCCAAGCTTCCTAACCGCAAATTTTTACATCAGTCTGGTAAATTGACCTGCTGATCTGACATTCATGAGCATTATTCCAGAAGGTGTTTTCCAACAAGGTAAAGTCCGCCACATACCGCTGTTGTAACCCAAGATAGACTACGGAGTACCGATATGTTTCCTAGGCCTGCTCGTTTACCAGATCCGTCTCCAATCGAGCATTTATGGGACATACTTGCATTCAACAATCTTGCAGTTACTCCGGTATTTACCATCTGCAATGGCTTTTCTCCCGCTTACATCAACCTTTGAACTTGTAACCGTTAATCACATAAAAAGGTCACCTAGGTGCATGTAATCCCGAAATTTAATTACTCTTCACGAATTAGTTCTAAGTGTTCGGATTTTAATTTCAATCTCTGTACAACCTGCAGTCACGTGAGAAGTGCATAGCACAGGGTACCTCCCGTTGTAATCAGTTGTGTTTCTTCCCGTTCCATTGACGAATGGAGTGCGGGAAATTGACTGTTTGATGCCTCTTTGCGTGTTGTTATTAATCCAGTCTTGTCATCAGGATCGTTATTGGGGGCGAAATACAGAAGGTTATGTAGTACTCCAAAGCTCACAATTTGAAGCTGGTTCTTGAGACGTTTTAAGTAGGCTTTCTCGGGATGGTTTACGTCTATCTTCAAGTGTCTCTCAGGTCACTGTAGGACTCTTTCGTGGGAAATACAAAGCCGTGATCATTCGTGGTCCTCTTTAGTGTATACGTTCAACGTCCCGTGTTCGTCCTATGTGGTAGGGGTCCCACACATTTGAGCAATGTTCCACGATGGGTCGCACGAGTGATTTGTAACCAGTGTCCCAGTACTCTATTGTCCGCAGCTCTTGGTCTTGCGGTAGCGTTCTCACTTCCCTCGTGAGCGGTCCCAGGTTCGATTCCCTGCGGGATCAGGTATTTTTCCTGCCTCGTGATGACTGGGTGGTGTTGTGTCGTCTTCATCATCATCATTCATCCCCATTACGGTAGGAGGACGGCAATGGCAAACCACCTCCACTGGGACCTTGGGTAGTCTGCAGTGCGGGTCTCCCGCATCGTCCCCTGCACTCCTCTGAGTGTGGGACCTCATCATAATGCTGTATCAGTTCAAGTCCCTACAAAGTGTTACAACCAGATATTTGTATAAGTCTACGGATTCCAACCGTGATTCGTTATACTGTAACCATAGAATAATACTTTTTTTTTCTTTTATCGAAAAATGAATGAAATTTATCTACAGTATAAAAGCGATTGTGACCAGAAGAAACTACAATCGTTCGGCCATAACTGCGAGTTCTTTGAGTGCTGTGTGAGGAGGATGGTACATTTTTAACTACAACAGATGAAATATTAGTTCACTTTATTAGGGAAATGTACAGAAAGATTTTATTAACTTGAAACTGCTGTTCGGCATAGGAGATTGTAGAACATTTATAACAGACATTGACTATGAAAGCGTCACTTGAAGCATAGAGTCTCAAACTGCTCCCTTGAAGTTCAGCGTTCAACTTCAACCAAAGTACGTGTTCATCTGAACCTTCACGAGCAATAATCATCTTGTGAATGTTGCAGTTCTTCTTCCCGTGCTTGTTAAGAAAATTGGAGAGGAATTACACCTTGTGCAAAACACATTTGTTGTTTCATTTCCACCCAGACATGTTTCAGCACCTTTTGAGCTACCTTCAGTGGATTTATTTGTTTACTTTCCTTCTGCAAAATCGTTACATGCAGACCATTAAAGAAACTTTCGATGCAAGACTCTTTATTTTATCCAACCAATGTAAAAATATTTGACAATAATCGTCCATTTTACAAATGTAAATATTTTTTACCAAAAGTTTCATTAAAGGTTAACATGTAACAGTTTCGCAGAAGGATTATAAAGGAATAGACCCCTGAAGATAGCACAGAGAGGGCTGAAACATGTCTGGTTGGAAAACTAAACAACGATGGTGTCTTGCATAAGGTGGAATTCCTCTCCAATTTCCACGGTCAGTGTTCCCCCATGATAATGTCGACCACTGAAGCTGAGGTCGGAGATACGTCTAAGCTCTTGCATGTTCGTCACTACGTTGACATCAGTGCGAGGGCGCTGCTGTCGCTGAGAGGGGAGGCGTGGACTCCTGGAACGCTGCCCATACGCCACTGTAGATTGCAGCCAGCCCTCGCTGATGTCCGTGGCATCGATTTGCGTAAACGACTTTCGCGTGGTAGCACAGTCTCTGGACGATATAACAAAAACAGTTTATTTACGTTTCACTCCGTTCTTAACCCTGACCGCAATTCCAGGGGTGAAATGTCATCACGACTAGCACAATTCAGCTTACACCATTCAGCCTACAAACACCGAAAGCTGTTGTTTTGACACCAGTGTCTACCAATAACTATCGTTTTCGACTACTTTTACGTGTCTTCTACCTCCCATCCCCATGTCAGTCAGTCATCTCAGTCCTGGGAGTGTCTTACTCTTACAGCAACATTTTTTGCACAGTAAGGGATATTAGAAGGAAACTACACTGCAAAATTTTTCTAGATAACTGCAATCTCAGGCTGGTTCAGGTAGAAGATATCCTTTGGTTGGCCACAGGAAACTGCACCCCTTGACAGGTACATTCCAACAACTATGACTTGCTTTTCTTCTCGAAGGAGTCGTTTCAGAAAGGCCTCCTCCTCCTCCTCTCTCCCCTTCATTTTCATCGTCGATAGGAGGGAGATTTTGAATGAAAAGATAAACTTTCGTAAGAGAGCATGGCGAATCCCAAACTACGTATTAGCACCACAGTGAACGACCTGAAGTAACAGAAGTACAAAAATAAACACTTCTATTAAAGATAGACCCACATTTTACAAATATTACATAAAACCATCGTGCAAATAATTTCCATCCGTATACGCCCCATCCACTCCTAAAGGTGATAGGGGTGTCCTACCACAACAGCACATTTTCCACATCATAACTCCTGCAAGTAGGAAATTTACTTAACTGTTAACATTCCTGGAGCGTATGTGCCTAGAAGAGTCAACCAGTATATTGCTTCCCCCTACGTACCCCTCACGAAAAGACCGTGAAGGTAAAATTAAAGAGATTCGAGTCCACGCGAAGGCTAACACCAACAATCATTCTCCCCTCCTACCATTTGCGATTGAAAAACGAAAAGGTGCGGGTGTCAGTGACTATGGTTCGCGAAGTACCCTCCTCCATACACCACATCGTAGCTTGCAGGAAATAATATAGACGCAGCTTGAGACTGTCACATGCGCCTTAGAGTTACGCTTCCACATCACCAGGAACCCCACATTCACAAATATGAGTACAACAGATTCCTTGCCCTTGGCATAAAGGTTTACGCGCACGTAGTATGATTACAGTTGCTCCAGGTGTTCTCTACCTCTGCTGGTATTTCTACAAATGTATTCATTTTCTTCCTAATAAAGTTCATTCACTCTTCAGAAAAAATAGGCGGCCTATCTGGTGCACCAAAAAACGAAGTGTGTTTCATAATACTCCAAAGGACACGTACCCTTTAAAGTAATTACTTTGGCTGTCGTAGCTGGAAGTCAGATTATTACCCGTGATTTCAGAACAGGTACGGAGGCTATGGGTAATAAACAGTGGTATCCGTTATTAAATTGAACTTTAATTTCCATACGTGTACCGGTTGTAGATTAATTATAACCGTACGCGGTACATGACACAGCGACATGTGTAATTTTATTACAGAGTAGTCTTTTAAATGAGTCAGCTGGTTTTAAACTTGAAACTTAGTATTCACCGCAACAAGACGTGCTACAGACCAATTTCAACGATACTTTGTAAACGAAAGTCTGTGTTGATATGGGAGGCGTGCGAAACTGTTGTATTTAATGTACAACTGTCTTTCAGGTATATAGCTTTCTTATGAGAAGGCAGGCCACAATTTTACTCCTAAATGGTTATGTATTACGAGGCTTTTGGTGAAGTCATTGTCGGCAGTAGCTACATAAATTGTGTTAATTGCCAAAATTGCTTTTTTTACTTACATCAAGGGCTCCTGTTGAAACATATACTCAATTCAGCACACAACGGTTTGTGTGTCCATTCCGCTTAACAACACATGGGATATGGGCCACTCAGTGTTCGGGTAATGGAGAAGAAACTTTTCCGTTCTGACAGCTTGATGACATGTAGTACTGTAATTCATATCACTGGGAGTATAAATACAGTAGGTAACACCAAGTTCGATCCCCTCCCGGAAGCGAATGACAAGTGCACCATGAACTCGAACTACAACGGAAAGTAAGCAAATATTGTAGAAAATAACGATATTAATTTGTAAGCTTTGAAGAGTGCTATCAATTGCGCAGCTGGGTCAGTAGATTCAATTGCGTCAGATACTTTTTGGATTAAAAATATGAAAACTTTATTTTTGCGTTTCCACTTTTCTTATTCTCCAATAATTTTTACGTAATTATACTGGTACATATTTTGTTACCGATGTAGGAACCTTGACGTACGACGAAAGCGTTTTAGTTTTTATTCAGATCGATGAATACGAAACTTTTCTCTTTGGAAAGGTTGGGGCATGGTTGTAAACATCCATGTAACTTGAATAACTTTGCTGCAGAGCTACCGAGGGTGGTCTATGCGTTTTCGCAGCCGTTTCAGTGACCTCATCTGTAGATGATGATGAAGACGGTGGGAGGGAGGGAGGGAGGGGGAGGGAAGGAGAGAGGGGATGAGAGAGAGAGAGAGAGAGAGAGAGAGAGAGAGAGAGAAAGAGAGAAAGAGAGGGGAGGGCTTTGGAGATGAAGCAATTGAAGCAATTAAATTTCGTTTACAGCGTTGACCTTTCAGCTACAAAGACAGAAATTTTTTCTGATTTGGTAAGTGAAAGATCCCGACGAAAAACAGGATCACACCCTGAAATCTAAACGTTGCTTAAAGAGAATTTATGCCCCCAGTTGGAACTGCAAATGTGGGATTCAGTGAGAAAGTATTCAAACGCTACCTAATAGGAGACCTGTGATTTTTCTTGGTCCTCTTCCACGATTTTTTCTGCTGCACGAAAACGCCCCAGATTATTCGGCGACAACGAAACACCAGTTCATCACTGAACTGCATCTCTCATCGTTGCCCGTATGTGATTTATTTTCGCTACCGGTTCCATGTAATTGCCTTCATTAGTGTACGGAAGTTCATTTATGTAAATAATGACATATAGACAGCTGCTTGGCTGTTTCATAAAATATTTATAGCTGTTGGCAATCGCCTACAAATATTGTTTACTGTCATCGTTCACCATTCACCTAATTCTGCAAATTTATCATCTCAAGGCTTTTTTTTTTTTTTTGTTCTGAGAACGGAAAATGCAGTGGAAAGGTTCGAAGTTCGGTTAAATGGAGGAGAGCCAGGACACTGTGAGAAACAAAAAAAAGACTGGAAACGCTCTGAGCAATTAAAACTAACAACCACAACTCATACTCCTTTGAAATTCAATTTTTAAATTCTTGGTACCGGAACTAACGTAGTACACAGTGGAGAAGCTCGCCCTGGCAATATGCACCACATAAAACGTTTGAAGTACAGTTAGAAAAAGAAAAATATTTCCTCACGTTTTATCGAATGTTAAAAGTGTGCTTGAAACTTTCGTAACAATTACTTGCCAGGAGGCAACTGATCTGATGGAATTACACTTTCATGGAGACATATTGAGTATGAGCTTTATCTTAGATAAGTGTAGAAGCCGATGTAATAAATTAAGATTTACGTCACGATCGGTACTTGACCCCTAGTCTCCTGATTGCTAGTGGGAATTGCTATCCCCTACATCACTTTCTTTCCTTTTTCTCGTTTTTGTTTTTTAGTAACTTTCCCGGCTCCAAAAGGGACGGTTGGGTGCAAAGCGGGCAGGGGTCGCAATCCGAGACCTGACCACCATGTCCCGTCCCCACCCTCAACAAACGAAGGAAAGAGTAGGGATCATGGAGCAGAGGTACAATGAACATCGTTTCCCCCTTTTTTTTTTTACCATCGAGAATAGTGGGATAGGGGCTTCCCGCGGAGGAGGGCGCGGCAAGACGTCGGATTCATTAAGACTATGGACGTATAGTTTTCCGAGAAGAACATTCCTATGACCATAGAATATATCGGTTCTAAGCGTGGAACATGTGGGGTTCAGCTCTTCATGATAGGAAAAGCCCAGCTCTGGGAATCGATTTAACGTGGAAAAAGGTTAGTTCCAATTTGGGCTATCATGTGGAAATCTGGCGCTGTGAACGTAAAGAAGACGTACATAAATGTATTTATACGTAACAGATTAGGAACGGACGTGGGCAGTAAAGGCCAATCAAATGAGAAAGACTACTTACGCAATTTATCCACTATGAGTCCCGAAGACGTCCACGAAATACTGTACAGAGCCAGATATGCACCTGGAAGCCAACATTGGTACTAATTTTTTCAGAGCAAATCGGATCCGCATTAACGCATTAGTATATCTGCGAGGTTTCGCTACAATGCCACAGTTACACTCTGAACCTCCATGAGTAGTTGCACGTTAATTATAGCTAGAAATGTTACACTTGCTTGAGATGATTAAAGACCAAACAGAAGGTTGGACTGGGAAAGAACTGGAAGAAATAGTTGACCAGAGTCTTGTTCGAGACACCTTCGCGGCTTTGAGGAGGCCAGAGAACTCAGGACGGAAGGGCGGAGTTTTGCAGTACTCTCTTCCGAGTCCCAATTTCTTAGCTATTGAACCAACTCGCCCCGTAGATTTTGTTTAAAGCCTTAAAAGTATCCCCCGTCCATGGCAGACAGCGGCAGACGCATCCCGACCTGCCCTCCGATCGCCAGGACCTTAATCAGTTCGCGAGCGCCGGAAAGTAGGGCGGGATTAATTTGAAGACTGTGTCAGAGCAATCAGTCGGCCAGAGACGATACGCGCGGCCGGTCCCTGGTGGGAGATTAGGGGCGGCGGAGGGCTGGGGGGGCAGGACGTGGTAACGGGGGCAGCGGAAGCGCTCGTATAATCTGGGGAAGCGCCTGGGACAGCGACTGCGGACAAACTTGGTTTATGTGTTCCACTACACGTGGCCCCCGCAGCATCCGATAGCCGGGGTTAGGCGCGCCCCAGCCCAGACGGCGCCCAGCGCCCGGCCGCTCTCGTAAAAGTGCCTCCGCTGCGCTACGAGGCCCCCCAACCGCCCCTCGGCGGGGGTGGAAATGCACACGCGAATGGAATGCAGGTCGTAAATCCGAGATCCTTGAGGGCGGCCAGTGCGCGCACCCGCTGCCCGGCCACTTCTTTCCGTCTCGCCGAAAACCCGTCTCTCGGCGAGTCGCTTCATTTCCAGTTCGGATTTCTTACCCCTATTCGAGCACGGCTTCTATGTATTCTGTTCACATCTCCTCTTCGTATCTACACCCGCACGTCATACGCGCTGTTCTCTGCATAACAAGTACTGACACTAACTGATATTAATACACGGTGCCGACAAGTCCCAGTGGTGGGATCGACTTTCTGAAACCATCTAAGCGTTACTGTAGGTTAAGACCCCATGTATCACATCCTGCAGCCACTCACTCTATAATGCGCCTACATTTCCGAGTAATAGACAAAAAAATCATAACATGTAAGCTTTCATCGCCGGCGTCTTCATTAATTAAAACTTCCGGGCTGAATTGCCGTGGTCCATATATAAAACTGCTTCTCCTTCCTGACGAAACTTCAAAGGAACTGTAGATTGGGACAAATCAGCTGTAGCAGAACACGTTTTCAAAGCTGGTGATCACGAAATAAAATTTAGTGAGACAGACGTGATAGCTAGGACCTCACATTATTATACCTGCTTGTATAGAGAGCCGGCCGGGGTGGCCGAACGGTTCTAGGCGCTACAGTCTGGAACCGAGCGACCGCTACGGCCGCAGGTTCGAATCCTGCCTCGGGCATGGATGTGTGTGATATCCTTAGGTTAGTTAGGTTTAAGTAGTTCTAAGTTCTAGGGTACATATGACCACAGAATTTGAGCCCCATAGTGCTCAGAGCCATTTGAACCATTTTGTGTAGAGAAGCTATAGAAATCTACAAGCACGAAAATAATTATAATAAAAAAGAAGGTGGATTAAAACTAGACAAGATATGGCGGTCGACTCTGTACCAACTAAGTGACTATCGATTACCTACAATCGAGAGAGATGGCACTAGCCAGAGATAGTTTTGATGTCGAAAGCACGTGATGAGTGGTGACGCCATCTAAGCGATCTATATAAGCGGGACCTCCAGCGTCTAGCAGCCAGTCACCGACTCACCTCTGAAGATGTTGCCCGCATAGGCTACGAAACGTCAGGAAGGAGAAGCAGTTTACATAAGGACCACGGCAATTCAGCCCGGAAGTTTTAATTAATGGACAAAAAAATGTTAAGAATTCGCGTGGCACTTTGCAGCTTAAAAGAAAAATAAGCTTATGGAGACTAGTTGTGTAGCATAACGGTAATAGTTCGGGACACAGATGGAAGAGATCATGAGTTCGAATCTCGTTAGGTGTTGGGACATTTTTTATGTTTAAATCCTTCTCGAAATAACCTTGATCATTAGTTTCATTCAGTTAATGGGTTTAAATGCATTTTTTGTATTGCTGCACCTTTGACACGTCAGTTTAACCATCGTATTAATTTTTTCAGTTGCTCTCATTTGTTCTTCCCTTCGTTGTTTTTCCATTTGGAATCTTTGACTCTGTAAATTTAATTATATAATTATTTTTATTCATCCATAAAAATATTTAAACATTTAAAAATGGCCTTCTATTGGTTAAAAGAGGCAAATAATTTTAATGTACGTGCAGTGGTGTCGAGAATTCAGTTTTCGTCACAAAATGAACATTGTCTTGGATGGTAACGTTTAAAACAAATTCTCTAATCAAATGGCTCTGAGCACTATGGGACTTAACTTCTGAGGTCATCAGTCCCCTAGAGCTTAGAATTACTTAAACCTGACTAACCTACGGACATCACACTCATCCATGCCCGATGCAGGATTCGAACCTGAGACCGTAGCAGTCGCGCGGCTCCAGACTGTAGCGCCTAGAACCGCTCGGCCACTCCGACCGGGACAGATCCTCACTGCACTGTCGACAAATTAACGCAGATGAAGATCTAAACGAAAGAAGGGATTATAAGTTAAAACGAAATTCCAGCAAAATCAGGAAAAGACATAATGACTAGTGCATGCAATAACGTGGATTAAAATACAGGATGGTGAAAGGGAACAAATGAAATCGATGGTAATGCACAGAAATAATTAAAGTCACATGCACAAAGGTTCCAAACGGTAAAACAAATATATGTAGAAAAAATGTAAGCAGATGAAAAAGATAATACGGTGATTAAAATAATCTGACAAAGGGAACAGAAATTTAAAAAATTACATTTAAAGCCGGTAATATATTAAAAATGACTATCGAAATCATTTTGATAATGATTTAAAAATTAAAAAGTAAAAAACAACTTCTATGATATGAGACTTGTACCAAAACCATTGCACAACGCAACAGATCTGCATAACTTTTCTTTTTTAAAGCTACTGAGTATGATGCGAAATTTTGAAATTCAGCTTCGTCAATTACCCGGAAACGAAGGCCCAACAAGGTGAATGACGGCAGTATGTAATACATGGGGCCTTAGCCTGCAGTACCGTACAGATTGTTTCAAAAATCGATCTGACAACTGGGGAACCGTGCTTGGGATTATACTTTTTCCTGTGGCTACTAATGTCTTAAATTAATCAAATGAATACGGAACTTTTTCACCTATGCAAATATTTATTTTAACTTTTTCTTTGTGTCAGATCTAGTTTTGGTTTTAACCTACAAATTACACTACGTTATCGCTACGAAACGGGAACACAATGGTGTGGACAAAAGGTAACAGAAATACAATTTTAATGTTTTGTGCATAGCTGCAGCAGCAACGGTAGAATGAAATCTTCTTGTAGTATTAATACACAAGCAGTCACTTGCAAAATGAAAGGTTTATTTAAACCCCTTTACCATGGTTTCAAGGTGTCCAGATGGCGCAGTGGTCTGCGCTTCTACCTAATAAACATCGCCTTTCGTCACACTAGCGACACGGACGACTTGTTTACGTCCTCGCCGTGCAGCCCGCTCGCGGAGTTGTTTACTTGACTCAGCCATCTCAGGGCGTTGTATTTCCTTCGAAAGAGAATGGCTTATGCGCACAGAAAATCGACACAGAAGATTAGCCTGTGATCGATCAAAAGCTCTTGAAATCGAACAGTTTATCAGAGATGAAGTAAAGATTGATTGCAACAATCTTGTTGGCATCCACTTGTCTATCAGCGATCACCACTGACTACTACTACCACTACTGACACATCGACGTCTCCGGTAATGTCTTAGGCCATTGCGGACGTACCGACACCCTTGTCTCCTCCTCCCGTCAAGTGCAGTGGTGAGCAAACTTCTAGTGCACGAGATAGCTCTTGACTCCATGGTTGTTCCTACCGATGCTTTTGTGCCTGGCCATCCGAATCTCCAGGCGTCTTCGGACACTGAAGCAACGGTCGCCGAAGAGACGTCGGAAACGACGGATCGCCCCGTCTGACACATGGAGAAGGCAGTCTCAGGCCGATGAGGATCACATCTCTCAAGATGTTCCCTCGATTGATGATTCCGTAGTGGAAGCACCAGCCTGCCCTCCATCGGAGGTACAACCATCTTCGCACGCACTAGGCGCTGTACTTATGGACGTTGAACAGCATCTGAGCCAGCACCACTCTTCCGTCGCCGCCTTCGGACTCCACAGTACTCCGCTGGACGCGCACCGTCCACTCACCTTTGTGTGGTCTGACGATGTAGACGACGAAACACCCACCGTTGAGACAGCAGCGAACACTGCTGGTCCAACCCACGACTGCTTATCGACAGGGTTGCAGGATGGGGACAACATTCCTGCTCGCTGCTGCTCTTCGTGCCTCCATGAGCCTTCCACGCCAAGCTTAAAGGATTGGCTCCATCAATGTCAACACCACGGGCACCCCTGTCAAACTACAATTGCTCGGTGAAATGTTGAAGGTGTCGGACCTCGATGTTGCCCTTTTGCAGGAAGTCCGCCTGGCGACGTTTCCTAATATCTATGGCTATGCATCCTACCTCACGCCATGTGCTGACATAGGCGCTGGGACAGCTATTCATTTAAAGGAAGGCATTGAGGTAGCCGACGTGATTTACTTCCCATCGGCTAGGAGTCTTGCAGTGACTTTCCACGGTATCCGAGTCATTAATGTTTACGCTCCCTCGGGCACGGTCAGGCGACGGGAACGGTCGCCATTCTATTCAGAACATGCCGCTCCTTTGTTTGGGGACCGCTATGACCATATTCTACCTGGCAGTGACTTCAAATTGTGCGTCATCGCAGAAGGACCAACATCCTCATTTCACCACATGCCGAGAACTCAAGCTGCTCATGCATGAACTGAACCTCATTGATAGTAAATAGAGCTTTATATTTGCAGAAAGAAAAATACAAGGAAAAAGGGTGTATGAATCCGAGCAGAGCAGACAACACATCAACAAATAAACAAAGAATCAGAAAGATCGTCACCAGACGTGAGAACTCCGGTGAATCAGATCAACAACAGAGCGAAACACGAGTGGCTATCTGAATACGGAGAAAGATCCGTTTTGAGACGAATGTTAGACTTCAGAACGCGTCCCTGCAAATGCGTGAAGCACGTATATAAAATTATGAACAAGCTGAAAGCATAAGACTGTTTCGGAAATTGCAAAGACGGTGTCTGAGATTGAGATGGCTGCGCCGTACTGCAGTGGCTGGTGTGGGTCGGTGTGCTGTGATTACTACCCACGAACCGTATTATCTTCCTGATTACCGATCGCGGGCGTGGAAGAATCTCTAAGTTAAGAGTAACTTCAAAGTAAAACTACGAAGGTGTGACGGAGAGCTGCCGATATGTGGAACCCTCAGCTGCATCCGAATCAAGAGTTCCAAGCCAGATTGCCCCTATAATTTTTGATAGCCCCCCTTCAGACCTCGAAAAGGCACCTCGTGCAATCTTTCTAGCCAATCGCAGGGAAAGCCTAACTGTTCCTCCAATGAGGGATTTGGAAATCAGTTCACTAGCTCCCAACAACAAGTTAAAGATGTACCCGCTTGTGAGATACTTGTTTACTGAAACGAGAATCGAGTGCCACATTCTCATAGCCTGAGTTGTGTGTAGGAAAACTCTGGAGATTTTTGTGGGAGCTTCGCACTGCATTCCGACGGAAAGGACAAAGTTTACAAATTTTGCAGGCACACGTGCGACTGTATACGTATCTTGTGGAAATGTGTCTGAGGACCAAAAACACAGCGGGCGACGGCAAGTGGACAGCTGAAGACTCCGCCAAGAGTTTTCTAATAGTTATTTCTCACTCTGTCCATCAGCGTTCCTCTTTCTGCTATCGATATTGTTGGTCAAATGTCTCATCAGCCATTCTCCCGGATACTTGGAGGATTAGCACCGAAAGGCTCGCCCGACTGCTCGTGCAATCCATTAACGTGAGACCCATACTTTGAGTGACAGCCATCTCCTTGACAGAGTGCTAACACTCAATCAGTCCTCAGCGACAAGGAGTTGCCACGGCCCAACGCCTATGCATTAAAGAGAAAAAATCTACAAGTATGGAATGTTAGATTAGAACAGTGAAATGAGATATCTATTTCGTTACAAACTGCACACTAACTACTCATGTAATCGGCGTGCAATACAAGGGAAATATTGACAAGTAAAAACCGAATCGGTAAGTAGTTGAGCCAGGAAGAATCTCGAACTCAAATTCAGTATGTAAATAAGAAAAGTGCTAGGAGAAGCCCTGAAATGGACCGCCGTCGCACAGTGTGACAGGAAGTGTATTCTAACCAGCAAAGTCTACAAAACATGAGCTCTAAAGTGCACACCTCGAGAGCTAAGAGCAGTTGTTCATCTTTGTTGCTGTCAAAACATATCAATTTTACTGAACAAGTGTTCTTAGCTCTTAAAATATAAATTTTAGAGCCCATGTTAACCTGACTATTTTTCCTGCGTTACCATGGTGCATTATCTTCTCTTAATCTACGCATTTTAGAGCAGAGTCCATGCTTAGTAGACTTCTTTGCTACGAAGAACGTTTGTGTCATATCCCTGAATCTTGACCGTTCCTGGACACCCTGTGTATAAGCTTTCCCTCGTAAGAGTCTTCAGGTGCATTTTCTTTGGTGTTTCGGAAGCTACGTCAAATTTCGTCTCTGCGATGTGTAGCTGGAGTCATCCCGTACAAAAACTGCTGATCACGTCTTTGATGCGACGCCCATTGCCGACGAAAGCGTCGGTTTGTTTCCCGTTACAAACACGAAGAATAACCAGTACTCCAGTATGGCGACATTACCGCCCTGATCCGCGCTAAGTGCTACCGCCATACAGTAGCGCTGCTCAGTCGATGTTGGAGTACTGGGTATACTTCGTGTTTTATTGTCCCTCGTAATACATATCCATAAAACGAATATCGCACTAGACTAATCTGGGACCACCTTGCCTAATGAGTAAGTAAAATTACTTTATAAAAATCACTTTGTTTAAAAAAGGGAAACAAACCGATGTTTTCCGTCGATATCGCTCGACATGACAACGAAATGACAAATACCTGCCGAAACATTGGAGGAAATGAGATTCACGAGTCTTCGAAGGGACACTCGGAATATGAGTGTATCCAAAGAAAAAAGAGCTACTAAAGTAAAGTAAGTAGCTGACTAACCTGTATTTAGTGAAAATTCGCAAAATATGTTAACAGATTCTTAAAAATCAAATACCATTTACGTTCCGAATGCACCACACAATCCGTGTTGAATATAATGTCAAGCAGTAGGCTGCCTGTATGCAGTTGACGGAGATGTTGTTGTTGTGGTCTTCAGTCCAGAGACTGCTTTGATGCAGCTCTCCATGCTACTCTATCCTGTGCATGCTTCTTGATCTCTCAGTACTTACTGCAACCTACATCCTTCTGAATCTGCTTAGTGCATTCCTCTCTTGGTCTCCCTCTACGATGCTAAATTTGTGATCCCTTGATGCCTCACAACATGTCCTACCAACCGGTCCCTTCTTCTAGTCAAATTGTGCCACAAACTCCTCTTCTCCCCAATTCTATTCAATACTTCCTCATTAGTTATGTGATCTACCCGTCTAATCTTCAGCATTCTTCTGAAGCACCACATTTCAAAAGCTCCTATTCTCTTCTTGTCTAAACTACACTCCTGGAAATGGAAAAAAGAACACATTGACACCGGTGTGTCAGACCCACCATACTTGCTCCGGACACTGCGAGAGGGCTGTACAAGCAATGATCACACGCACGGCACAGCAGATACACCAGGAACCGCGGTGTTGGCCGTCGAATGGAGCTAGCTGCGCAGCATTTTTGCACCGCCGCCGTCAGTGTCAGCCAGTTTGCCGTGGCATACGGAGCTCCATCGCAGTCTTTAACACTGGTAGCATGCCGCGACAGCGTGGACGTGAACCGTATGTGCAGTTGACGGACTTTGAGCGAGGGCGTATAGTGGGCATGTGGGAGGCCGGGTGGACGTACCGCCGAATTGCTCAACACGTGGGGCGTGAGGTCTCCACAGTACATCGATGTTGTCGCCAGTGGTCGGCGGAAGGTGCACGTGCCCGTCGACCTGGGACCGGACCGCAGTGACGCACCGATGCACGCCAAGACCGTAGGATCCTACGCAGTGCCGTAGGGGACCGCACCGCCACTTCCCAGCAAATTAGGGACACTGTTGCTCCTGGTGTATCGGCGAGGACCATTCGCAACCGTCTCCATGAAGCTGGGCTACGGTCCCGCACACCGTTAGGCCGTCTTCCGCTCACGCCCCAACATCGTGCAGCCCGCCTCCAGTGGTGTCGCGACAGGCGTGAATGGAGGGACGAATGGAGACGTGTGGTCTTCAGCGATGAGAGTCGCTTCTGCCTTGGTGCCAATGATGGTCGTATGCGTGTTTGGCGCCGTGCAGGTGAGCGCCACAATCAGGACTGCATACGACCGAGGCACACAGGGCCAACACCCGGCATCATGGTGTGGGGAGCGATCTCCTACACTGGCCGTACACCTCTGGTGATCGTCGAGGGGACACTGAATAGTGCACGGTACATCCAAACCGTCATCGAACCCATCGTTCTACCATTCCTAGACCGGCAAGGGAACTTGCTGTTCCAACAGGACAATGCACGTCCGCATGTATCCCGTGCCACCCAACGTGCTCTAGAAGGTGTAAGTCAACTACCCTGGCCAGCAAGATCTCCGGATCTGTCCCCCATTGAGCATGTTTGGGACTGGATGAGGCGTCGTCTCACGCGGTCTGCACGTCCAGCACGAACGCTGGTCCAACTGAGGCGCCAGGTGGAAATGGCATGGCAAGCCGTTCCACAGGACTACATCCAGCATCTCTACGATCGTCTCCATGGGAGAATAGCAGCCTCCATTGCAGCGAAAGGTGGATATACACTGTACTAGTGCCGACATTGTGCATGCTCTGTTGCCTGTGTCTATGTGCCTGTGGTTCTGTCAGTGTGATCATGTGATGTATCTGACCCCAGGAATGTGTCAATAAAGTTTCCCCTTCCTGGGACAATGAATTCACGGTGTTCTTATTTCAATTTCCAGGAGTGTATTTATCGTCCGTATTTCACTTCCATACATGGCTACACTCCATACAAATTCTTTAGAAACGACTTCCTGACACTTAAATCTACACTCGATGTCAACAAATTTCTCTTCTTCAGAAAAGCTTTCCTTCCCATTGCTAGTCTACATTTTATATCCTCTCTACTTCGACCATCATCTGTTATTTTGCTCCCCAAATAGCAAAACTCCTTTACTACTTTAAGTGCCTCATTTCCTAATCTAATTCCCTCAGCATCACCTGACTTAATTAGACTACTTTCCATTATCCTCGTTTTGCTTTTGTTGATGTTCATCTTATATCCTCCTTTCAAGACACTGTCCATTCCGTTCAACTGCTCTTCCAAGTCCTTTGCTGTCACTGGCAGAATTACAATGTCATCGGCGAACCTCAAAGTTTTTATTTCTTCTCCATGGATTTTAATTCCTACTCCGAAATTTTGTTTTGTTTCCTTTACTGCTTGCTCAATATACATATTGAATAGCATTGGGGAGAGGCTACAACACTGTCTCACTCCCTTACCAACCACTGCTTCCCTTTCATGACCCTCGACTCTTATAACTGCCATCTGGTTTCTGTACAAATTGTAAATTGTTTTCCGCTCCCTGTATTTTACCCCTGCCACCTTCAGAATTTGAAAGAGAGTATTCCAATCAACATTGTCAAAAGCATTCTCTAAGTCTACAAATGCTATAAACGCAGGTTTACCTTTCCTTAATCTATTTTCTAAGATACGTCGTAGGGTCAGTATTGCCTCACATGTTCCAACATTTCTACGGATTCCAAACTGATCTTCCCCGAGATCGGCTTCTACCAGTTTTTCCATTCGTCTGTAAAGAATTCACGCTAGTATTTTACAGCTGTGACTTATTAAACTGATAGTTCGGTAATTTTCACATCTGTCAACACCTGCTTTCTTTGGGATTGGAATTATTATATTCTTCTTGAAGTCTGAGGGTATTTCGCCTGTCTATTACATCTTGCTCACCAGATGGTAGAGTTTTGTCAGGGCTGGCTCTCCCAAGGCTGTCAGTAGTTCTAATGGAATGTTATCTACTCCCGGGGCCTTGTTTCGACTTAGGTCTTTCAGAGCTCTGTCAAACTCTTCACGCAGTATCGTATCTCCCATTTCATCTTCATCTACATCCTCTTCTATTTCCATAATATTGTCCTCAAGTACATCGCCCTTGTATAGACCCGCTACATACTCCTCCCACCTTTCTGCTTTCCCTTCTTTGCTTAGAACTGAGTTTTTAATCTGAGCTCTTGATATTCATACAAGTGGCTCTCTTGTCTCCAAAGGTCTCTTTTGTTTTCGTGTAGGCAGTATCTGTCTTACCCCTAGTGAGATAAGCCTCTATATCCTTACATTTGTCCTCTAGCCATCCCTGCTTAGCCATTTTGACGGAGATAACCAATTCAATAATGGCATATAAATTACGTATAAACATCAATACAAAGGAATATCAGAGGAACCTAATGAAGTGGTTTGGCGAAATCTAAAAAGCGCAAAACTTCGATTGCGAACGAGGCTGTTTGCCAGTTGGAAGCTCGGTACCATGTGGATAGCTTAGCCGGGCTTCACCAGAGGCCGTCCACAGTCGTAGCTCCCTGCGCTTCTCCACCTCGCCACCTTCATTGGGTTAATTGGTGCGCTGTCGGCGGTTGTCACCGGCTATCCGTTTGTGAAGCTGTCGTGGTTGAAACTTGGGGTTCCCGAGCGCGTCTGGCAAAAGGGGCTCAGTGTCCGGCGCCGCCGGTGTCAACCTGATCGAGAATTCTCTTTAGAGTCTGGGTGCACACTACTCTGTGGTCCGCAGCTGATGGCGTGCCGCGCATTTCAGATCTGCGGGGTTATGTTCCGGCTGACGAGCTGGAAGCATGGCTCCATTTGTAGGTTGACAGTTAATTGCTTTCCAGAGGAGACATGAACATAATAGGCGGTTCAAGGAGCACGACGGAACAGGTCAGTAATCTGTGCTGGATTACCTCAAAACTCTTTGTTTATGTAGGAAGAAACAATACCGCATCGAGAAAAAATGAAAAAGTTGGGGAGACCGCTGTACCTTCGGGATAGAGTAACTACGAAGACACGAGTCACTCTAGTAAATGAAGCACTAGACACCGCCAAAAGCAGTATCAATCATTTTCTGTTGTTTTTTGCTTTTGCTTTTCGCGCGCAATTTGTCAACATTTTTAGTTCTATACACTTAAAATTCGATGGACCTGAAGGAGCAGCAGTGGTTGAAAAGGGCGTGTGACAGGGCTGTATCCTATCTCCGATGTTGTTCAACCTATACACTAAGCAATCAGTAGAGGAAGACAAAGAAAAAATTGGAGAAGGAATTGGAGTTCAGCAACAAGAAATAAAAACATTGAGGTTTATCGATGACAATATAATTGTGTCAGAGATGGCAGAGGATCTGTAGCGGAATGGACAGTGTCCTGAAAAGAGAAGATAAGATGAATATTAACAAAACAAAACCATGATATTTGAATATAGTCGTATTAAGTGAGGCGAAGCTGAGGAATTTAATTAGGAAATACACTAAAAGTAGTGATGAGTTTTGATACTTGGGCGGTAAAATAACAAGTAATGGTAGAAGTAGAGAGGATATAAAATGTAGACTGGCAGTAAAAAGACAACCTATTCTGAGAAAGAGTAATTTGTTATTTAATACAAATGCAGGGGTTTGAATATATTTTCTGAATCGGTCTGGAGTGCAGCCTTCTACAGAAGTGACATGTTCAGACAAGAAGATAATAGAACCTCTTGTAATGTGATGTTACAAAAGAATACTGAAGAATAGCTAAGGAGGAGATACTGAATCTGCAGCTCGAGAGCGAAGTGGTGTAACAAATGGTTCAAATGGCACTGAGCACTATAGGACTGAACTTCTGAGGTCATCAGTCCCCTAGAACTTAGAACTACTTAAACCTAACTAACCTAAGGATATGACACACATCCATGCCCGAGTCAGCATTCGAACCTGCGATCGTAGCGGTCGCGCGGTTCCAGACTCTAGCGCCTAGAACCGCTCGGTCACTCCGGCCGGCTCTGTCACGTTGAACGGTCCCCTTCAGTCGTCGTTGATCGCGTTCTTGCAGCATCCTTTTCCGGCAACAGCGATATCGGAGATTTGATGTTTTACCGTATTCCAGATGTCTACGGTGCATTCGTGGAATGGTAGTTGGAAAATCCCCATCTAATCGCTGCCTCGGAGATGCTGTGTCCTATCGCTTGTGAGCCGACTATAACACCACGTTCAGAGTCACTTAAATCTTGATAACCTGCCATTGTAGCAACTGTTGCCGATCTAACACCTGTGCCAGACACTTGTCTTATATGAGCGTTGCCGACTGCAGTGCCGCATTCTGCATGTTTACGTATATCTGTATTTGAATACGCATGCCCATACCAGTTCCTTTCACGCTTCAGTGTGAAAATATATATAATTTAACTTGTAATTCTGTAAAGAAGAACTAGCAACGTCTTCCAAATACTTTTAATCCTTTCGCTGCTAGACACGTGCTCTCCGCATTCCATGCCGACTGCCGGTTTGTGTGATTGTACTGCTCCCCACATGCTGATTAACTGTACCGAGGAGGGGCGTTTTTGCCACTACGACATGTCCATCATCCGACTTTAAGAAAACTATTCGCTGAAAATATTTGATTTTTCACACCTTACAGTCTGATATCTTGCTTGATAAAGGACCAATTTTTTTTTTTCGTTGTACGTGATAGTTACTGCGTTGCTTCAAACGAAGTAAAATTTAAGGAGTTTGCAGTGGCAGAAACGCGCTTCCAAAACTTTGTGAATGGTTGATTTTAGCTCAAACATTGCATTATATAAAATGTATATGAGATATGGAATTTGTATTTAAAATTAAGAGCGGAATGTTACCCCACGCTGGCCGGAGTGGCCGAGCGGTTCTAGGCGCTACAGTCGCAGGTACGAATCCTACCTCGGGCATGGATGTATGTGGTGTGCTTAGGTTAGTTGTGTTTAAGTAGTTCTATGTTCTAGGGGACTGATGACCTCAAAAGTTAAGTCCCATAGTGCTCAGAGCCATTTTTGGTGCGTGACAGAAGTGCAATCCTTCCGCAAACAGCTTATTATTCAGTACTGGACCATCAGCAAGTGTCTGCGTGCGACCCATTCAGCGAAACATCATCGATATGGGCTTTTGGAGCCGAAGTCTCACTCGTGTATTCTTTATGAGTGCATGAACACAAAGCTTTACGCCTCGCCTGTGCCCGGCAACAACGACATTGGACTGTTGATCGCTGGAAACATGTTGCCTGGTCGGACGAGTCTCATTTCAAATTGTATGGAGCGGATGTGCGTGTACTGTTATGGAGACAACCTCGTTAATCCATGGACATTCATGTCAGCAGGGGACTGTTCAAGCTGGTGGAGGCTCTGTAGTGGTGTGGGGCGTGTGATGTGGGACTGCTGATACGTCTAGATACGACTCTGACAGGTCAGACATACGTAAGGATCCAGTCTGATCACCTGCACCCGTTCAAGTCCATTGTGGATTTCGACGGACTTGGCAATTCCAGCACGACACTGCGCCACTCCAGACGTCCAGAACTTCTACGGAGTGGCTCCAGGAGCGCTGATCTGAGTTAAATACCTTCGCTGGCTACCAACTCCCCAGACGTGAACATTATTGAGCATATCTGGGATGCCTTGCAACGCGCTGTTCAGAAGAGATCTCCACCTCCTGGTACTCTTACGAATTTATGGACAGCCCAGCAGGATTCATAGTGTTAGTTCCCTCCAGCAATACTTCTGACATTAGTCGAGTCCACGCTACGACCTTTGATAACAATTAAGGGTGCTCGCGGGGGTCCTTCAGGATATTAGGTACAAGTATCACTTTCTTTGGCTCTTCAGTGTAAAAACAGTTATATATCTTGTGGACGTCTTCGTTCGTGCACAATCCCGTACCTCGAAACGGAAGGAAGTCTTTTGCCATGGAGCAAGTGACGTTTGCAAATTAACCGAATTTCTTCAAGCTCTTAATAATTTTACCCTCCTTAAAATTTTGTGTTAGTTCACAATAGCTTCTGTTTACGAATGCGTTTAGCTTGTAACGGGTTTCTGATAACACTCCTGCTTAATGTGGTGTCACTTACTGATTGCTGTTGCATACTACAATAGTACTGCAGCATACAGGTAATGAAATACAATACTGACAAGATTTTTTCGAGTACAGTACTTTTGTATTTCAGTAGAATATCTGTTACTAGGTACAAGAACATGTTGTACCTTGGAATTTGTTTCACATTTGCAGGAACTTGCTTTTCCGGAGAACTTTTTGTAATTTCCGAAAAAAAATATTGCAACACACAAAGCCAGAACGTCATTGTTTACAAACGGAATAAGAAAATATATTGAACTTCCAGAGGTGAAAGTACGAAAAATATTCCATGCTATAATAATCCCCTTCTCCTCTAATTTATGTGGAAGCAATACAACAACGCAATCTCAGTATCATTACTGAGCACTGGTCCAAATTTTTTCGTGTCTGAAACGGTTTATTCGTTTCTGTTGCGTTGTGGGTCAATAACAAGAAGTCAGAGTGACTGTAACAAAGCGTTTAGGTGGGCAGGCATGAGTAACTCTTCGACAGCTCCATAGAATAGCCAATACTGAGTTAAATTTTTTTTTAATGTAAGTCATGCAGAAATCTGTGTTGCAGGATTTCTTTACAGCTGTGCAGGGTAAGACTATATTTATTGAACAAATAACGTTCATACTCTTAACAATTTGTGAAATTATATTATTCTGATGAGTGAGAATTTCCATATTAATGAGTAGTAATTGACTGTATCTGATTAACTGCTTGAAGTAATCAAGTTTGACTGGTTTACATGCTAAAATACTTTATTTTATATCCATTATTGTCATATTAACAATGAGGATAATTTCTTCAACGTATCCGCGGAGACGACTGGGGAATGATCCCTGATTAAATAGATTGGTGACTTGTGGAACTTACAAACAATTCTATTCACTTTAACCTTGTGGACCAGGGATTTAAGGAAACTTTTGGCTCTATTCGCCCATTTTGAGTTTCGATACCTTTTTCCAATTTATTGGCTTTCGAGCCGTGCCCAGGGATCCACCTCAACAGTAATGTCCATTATGACGATTCGGATGTAAGGACAACATAACATCCAGTGCAGAAGCGGAGAGAATCTCCAACCCGGTCGGGAATCCAACCCGGGCCACACCGCTTATTAATTCGCTGCGATGACCGCACAGCTAGCCAAGGACAGTTTCGGTACTTGACATTCGCCTTCCCGTTGGCGTCTTGTTCCTCTACAGTTCTACAGAACGTAGTCCAGGCCTATCCGCGGTCTAAAGGAATCTATGCGGCCGAAGTCGCCGATGTAGAACGCCAGTTACATCTGCAGATGCGAAACGTTAGCGGCACGGAAACCGTCAGACTCTCCCATATAAAGCTATACTCTTGGTAGGGGTATTTATGGAAGTTTTTCCCGCTATTCTCTAAATGTCATGCAGCTAGCAATAGCTGTCCCGTCTGGCTTGTTACTGCCTGCTTTGGCGTCAACTGTGACCTCAGAGCGAGATGACACATGAATTCCCTTTTCTCCACCAACACGTAATAAAACTTAAGTGTACGCTAGAAATGAAGTATGCATTATATTTTATTAGTCAAGGAATCTATTCACGAGTGTTTATTTATACACACTCCCGTGCGCAGGCATTGCTACCAGTACTTGTGGGACAGGGCTTTATCTCACTGTTGTGGGAGGATAAGGTTGTAATCTCGTCCCGTGGTATTCTTTACGGCTGACTGCATCATGCGTAAAATGGCTCTGAAACTGGTAACGCTCGCTTAAATGTAATGAATTTAATTGCGCCAAGATAAATGAGACAGGCGAGAGCGCTTACACAGCTTTATCCTCTGGTGGGACGGAACTGGACCATTAGACTTATCTGAAGCCACGGCGCAACATTCTACAGCGTTATGTTGTTACATCAGGCTCTAGCAGATGGCAGCGAGTGATAAGGAACTTAAATTTGCAACATTTCTCGGATCTTGTTATCAAGAAATCAATAACTGAAATTACGAGACAGTAAATTTGTTTGTATTTTTGTAGTTGGCTCGCGACGAACTATCGTTCTTGTAACTCCTAACAAAGGACTTTGATACTGATCAGATGTGTGAGTAATTTCTATAATATGACGTAGAAATAAAATCAATAGATTTTATGGGCACTGTTACTCCTATAATCATAGCATTTCTTCGTTCTTTTCCCTACCGTTTATATCGTCTAAAAGAGGATTCCGCGTTTTAATGATTTCTGAAATTTTATTTTATTACTAGCTGTTCACGTCATACGTTGCTGTTGCTCAGTCTGGTTACATGGAAAAGAAAGGAAAGAGAAAGCATACCTTCCTAATATCTATAGGAACTATATATACGTCCTAACCATCTCCTCTCCCTGTCTCTGTCCATCTCCTCCTCACAATCTCGTCGTCCGTTCATTTCTTTCTGCTTCCCTCTCTATCTGTCCATCATCTCTTCCACCTTTTCTGTTGCATATAGTCTATGTCCGTGAGAATTTTCATTAGAACATTGTTTAAAAACTTAGAGTTAATCGGTCCAGATTTTTGGCATGGACCCTTCTATATATACGGGCACATAAAACACGTGAGTATTCGAGTGCAACATCGTGTCGAAATTACAAAGCGATTGATAAAAAAATTTCCAGAGATTTATGATTTTGTTCAAACTAAAATTTGCATTTTTTTATTTCCTGTGTTAGATGTGACGTTCTAGCAGGTATATAAAAACTTACCTATACAAATAAACGTTTTGTCAAAATTTCAGAGCCATCAGTGAAGAATTTTGGGAGATTAAAGGTGCGCACGCACGCACGCAGGCGCACACACACACACACACACACACACACACACACACACACACTTGACGCAGATGTTTCTTTGTACAGAATCCTAAATCTCTTAAAGTTGTTTATCTAATGCTTTGAGATTTTGACAAGAACGTTGCATTCGAACACCTGCATGTTTTTATATGCGTACGGGAGCGGGATGTGGTAACAGGGTGGTCAGAAAACGAAACCCTTGTAGGGATGTTACAGGGCAGGCTGTACTGAGTGATAAATATTAGGAAAAAATTTACACACTGCGCCGTTTACGAGTTATTTAGAATTAATATTAGCCAATCGGGGCGTTGTGCGCTCACATTCAAGCATATCAGGGAGGTGTTGCCGAAAGAATGCGCGGCGACCTGATCGCTTAACTTCAATGGTAGTAACTCGGAAACAGCAGTATCGAATTTTTTTCTTAGCGTTTGTGTCTCAGTACAGTCAGCCCTCAACATCCCTACAAGCGTTATATATATAATACGACGCCTCAGTAGGTATATAAAAACGCACGTGTATTCGAATGCAAATGTGTGTCAAAATTTCAATACAAATGGTGAAAAACTTTCGCTGATACGCGATTTGAACAAATGACATCTATGATATTTTTACTTATGCAGATTTAACTTTGTAGCCGGAAGCACTTCCCGGTGACACAGTCATCAAGATAAACTAAAGGAGGGAAGTCGTGTGCGCCACCGGTCTGTAACTCCCTTAAAGTTCGTACTGTGCGTCGTTCTATTTTCACTGTTCTTGTATCGCATTTTTTGAGACGAGATTTTGGGAGCAGCCCAGTATTTCAATAAACGAGCGTGGGAGACCGCCTAAAAACCATCCTCAGGCGAGGTATTACCCAATGAGCAGATTCGGCGCGCTTGTGGTTCACCACATTGACTCACAAGTTAGCGCGCGGTGCGTCACACTTTGCGTGCAGGTCGCTTTTCTGACAAATCAGTAAGAGCAGCTACGAGGGGTCGGTTGAGACTTGGTCATACTGCCACTTTGGGCACAATGCTTGTTGGATTGCGCAGTAACTAGTACACACTCTGCCACTCCATTACGCAACAACTAAGAACCTCTTCAAATTTAAAAGAGGCCCTAACTTACGAGGATAACAGGTCCGCCTCTACACGTATTCAATTTATTCATCAAAGTAAGTGAGGTGATAACGCCGTCTGTAACTTAATGAAAGTGTAGAAGTCCAAATCATTCTGTATCTATTCAAGTGCAGGTTACGTACGCTAAATCTCATTCGCAATATAGTAATTTCCCAGCTCCATATTCACTGTACAAGGAAACATCAGGCTTGACTCAATAGAGCTATTAATCGTTCACGGACAGTGCGTCAGAGGACCGCAGGTGGCAACAGGCGCCTTACGTAGCTTGACTGCTCACACATTTACATAGGAATAATTATTCTGGGCAGTCGTGACGTGGAGAACAAATTAATAGCAATCGGTTGGCTAGCAGGCTTCATCTTGTTCCATATGAGTGACCATCTAAAGGAAATACCAACAAAACCGCACCAATTTTAAACAGCGATTGATCGCGCACGATCTCTCACATTCCGAACAAGACTAAGAAAGAGATCAAAGCCAACAATTCGGCATCTACTTGGTATTGTAAGCGATTTGAAATTCTATCTAATCCATGTGTAGCTCATCTCAAAGAAAATACGTCTCATTTCAAGAATTCTTTTTAGAAAGCACCATTGAAATCATTCAATTCATGGAGGTATATGGTGGGATGATTTAACTCGTCTGAATTACGCAAGACAGCGCCTAGCCCCAGAATGCAGAAACTGCAGAACGGGATGTATCAGAAATATCGTAGAAAAGTCACTAAAATGAGTATGTCGGGTGGGACACGCTCCATGGGCCCAGTTAAAGCTACCACACATCACGAACCCGACCGGGCCAAGTTCGGTTACAATCAGAAAGACACAGTGGAAAATGCTGAGAATTAAAAATCACCAAATACCGAAAAATAACGCAGAAACAGTTGTTAAGCAGGTTTAAAGTGCAGAAGACTACGTAATAATTTACTGCATCTATCGAACCGCTCATTCTAATACTCCCGGGTGTAACGAGTACAGCGGAGCAGCAGCTTACCCACTTGGTCCTAGCTCAACCAAGCGTGAAGAGATAGCGCCCATTCTTTTTCTAACCGCTTCCACCTCCACTCCACAGGGCGCCAATTTCACAACGGTCAACGCAAAACACGTGAACGCTGACAATCTTTGCTCTTTAGACGAAAAATGGCGTGATCCCTCTGGTCAGTGATCTCTCTGCCTACACCGAAACAAGGCTCTTGGCATTGCTAAGTGGCGTGATTTTTTGAAAGCCGTTCACTCGCTGTCATAGCTGTTACTACCTCAAATTGAGAGGAAGATGCAGAATGGAAGGGATATATGCCAGCAGATACCAGTTATTTCTATTCCTTTTTCTACGTTTACTCTCTTTTCGGCACGGTGGAAACTTAAATCTTTAGAAATACGAAACGAGCGAGCCAAAGCAAGGCAGAAATTTGCCAGAGGCCTTTCACAAAAATCATCGAAAAATGTCGTGTGGTATATCTTGGACAAAATAAAACTAGGGTCTTGGAATAGAGAAATATTACAGTGCTAGTCACAAATTCACAAAATATGTACATTACATCTCCGAGATGTGTGTTCGCATGGGAACACTTCTGTAAGCTATTCCTTACTGAATGAAATTCTAAGACTGTTCTGTTTAGGCTATGCACGACTCCCACGAACTGCAGATGTAGATCTGTGACGAGGAAACAGGACTGTCTGTCTCGGCAACAAGTGTATCGTCAATGGATCGTGAAAGTTATATGCTTCAGCATTAGTTTCACTAGGTTTCTTCCAGTGACACCACACACATTCCGAGAAAGGGTGATTAAATAAACCTGGTACCGTTACCTTAACAGCGAGGACAGGAGTATGACGATAAACAGAGGTTCTTTTGCAGACAATATGATAATCAATCTTCAGACCTCTCTTCTTGGATAAAGGCCTCTTCTAGATTTTCCCGTGCATTTCGGTATTTAACTACACGCTCTTGCATGTCTTCTGGTGTCATCTACCTATATTCCATTAGGCTGTCAGCTCTGTCATTTCTTATCTCTTGGAATCCAGGTAATAACTATCTTGTTTCATCAACCATGCGATCATCCGGCTACCTGCCCTCCACATCTTCATCTCATTTTTATTGCTTCATAATTAGCTGGTGATCAAAAAGTCAGTATAAATTTGAAATCTGAATAAATCACGGAATAATGTAGATAGAGAGGTACAAACTGACACACATGCTTGGAATGACATGGGGTTTTATAAGAACAAAAAAAAAAAAAAAAAATACAAACGTTCAAAAAATATCCGACAGATGGCGCTTCATCTGATCAGAATAGCAATTATTAGCATAACAAAATAAGACAAAGTAAAGATGATGTTCTTTACAGGAAATGCTCAATATGTCCACCATCATTCCTCAACAATAGTCGAGGAATAATGTTGTGAACAGCACTGTAAAGCATGTCCGGAGTTATGGTGAGGCATTGGCGTCGGATGTTGTCTTTCAGCATCCCTAGAGATGCCGGTCGATCACGATACACTTGCGACTTCAGGTAACCCCAAAGCCAATAATCGCACGGACTGAGGTGTGGGGACCTGGGAGGCCAAGCATGACGAAAGTGGCTGTTGAGCACACGATCATCACCAAATGACGGGCGCAAGAGATCTTTCACTCGTCTAGCAATATGTGGTGGTTCTAATAAAACCCCATGTCATTCCAAGCATGTGTGTCAATTTTTACCTCTCTGTCTACATTATTCCATGGTTTATTACGTTTTCAAATTTATACTGCCTTTTTAATCACCTGGTATATCACTTATTGCAATCTCTTTCATGACCAATTTGTTGTCCTGTCTGTAATGACAATACTCAACATCCATCTCTCCAGCGTTCACTGAACATTTCTTGGATTCTTATCACCAGGGTTAGGAGTCTTAGGTGTGCACCTTTTAACCTTAAAGCTCTTCGGACAGATACCGTATTGCGAAATTTTGCCTCTAGTTGCGAAGAGACACATGTTTTCACTCTCCTTCTCTCTTCTCTAGGAGATTTATCTTATTTTTGCTCCAATCATGCCCATAATCCCGTTTTCCCCCTCTTTTTTTTCTTTAACTTTCCAGTGATATTCTTGAGCGCATTTTATTATTCATAAGTGAAATGACCTGTGGGTTTAATTCCATTTGTTTCTGGTTTCAAATCCATATAAAATGTTAAATGTTCATTTAACATCTAGTCTGCTTTCAGTGATCACGCTAACTGCAGAAATGGAAAATAGTTTAAGGCAACTCCTCTTTCCTTTACTTTACAGCTATAAATAGTCTGCAACAACGCAAATGACGATGAGTGTATTTCACTCTGTTCATTACATCATTAGCCTGGTGTTCTTGTATTTAAGTTTATTACTACACGAGTGTACTACTAGATTCTACCATGCTGAATGCGTCTAGCACCGCACTGCAATTTTAGTGGCTGTACTTGAAAGTATTAACCAACCAGAAAAACAAACTACTCATAATAGCTATAATTAATAGTCTGCAAAAGAAGTAAATGCTGATGTAAGGTTTTTCAGTAGACTGCCGTCAGTCATCAGCCGAAATATCTGCACTGATCCTCTAGCACCCTGTATATTATAAAAATGCATCTGTGTTCCACATCTTCCACACCATCGGATGGCTTTCAACCAGTCTTGATACACACATCACTTACTATCTGGAAAGAAGCACAGTGAGGGTGGGAACCACTTAACCCTCCAACGGCTGGGACTGAGGTTGGAAGAGAAGCGTAACTCACTGTGTGAAAATACGTTTGAGAAAGGGAGCACATCGCAACTTGCAGCAAACTTTAAACATAATTTAAATACTTGCTAAATTTCTTTTCGCTTTAAAGCTTGAAGTCAAATATTCAACACATTAACTCATTTGTAAAGTAAACAGAAGTTTGAAGCTTTTGCTTAGAGCGTAAACCGAGTTTTTGAAGATTGGGGGTTTACTGGTTACTTACTTTCTGGAAAGATGTGCTGTAGGATTAAGGACCACATGCATCCACTACTGCTCGCGAACAGGCTATGAAGGCCCAACGGTACTGAACGGCCGCCGTGTCATCCTCAGCCCATAGGCGACACTGGATGCAGATATAGAGGGGTAGTGGTTAGTACACCGCGCTCCCCTTCGTGTGTCAGTTTCCGAGACCGGAGCCGCTGCTTAATCAAGTAGCTCCTCAGTCTGCCTCACAAGGGCTGAGTGCACCCACTTGCCAACAGCGCTCGGCAGACCGGATGGTCACGCATCCAAGGAGGAAATCGTAAAGTGTCTGTTTTTCTCTCACCTTATTGTCCACTCCGTTGTTCATTATGCACATTTTTGCGGCCATCTTTAAATACTGGTCGGAGTGGCCGAGCGGTTCTAGGCGCTACAGTCTGGAACCGCGCGACTGCTACAGTCGCAGATTCGAATCCTGCCTCGGGCATGGATGTGTGTGATGTCCTTAGGTTAGTTAGGTTTAAGTAGTTCTAAGTTCTAGGCGACTGATGACCTCAGAAGTTAAGTCATATAGTACTCAGAGCCATTTGAACCATCTTTAAATTCTCTCACCCACTTTCTTACCATTCCATCACTCATAATGGTTTCTCCGGAAACAGCACAGATCACACGATGAATATCGATCGCATTTAGGCCTTTAGCACTAAGAAATCTTATAACAGCCCGTACTTCACATTCGGGACTAATGATTATCGGAGGCATCTTAACCACTCAGTACACAACGTAAACTAGGAAGAATCAGACTGTAATGGCGTCAGTGCGTAGACAACAGATGTAGGTACCCAGTGCGCATGCGCAGGACGCCGACCGCTGCCCTGCGGCCGCAGTGTGGCAAAACGGTACTTACTTAAAAGGCACGCCTCCTATGTGACATTCCAGCTTCGCACTTTGGGAGTGGAAACGTGTGTTGACCCGGAAGGGTACTACATCAAAGACGACCGAAATTCTGAACTATTCTTTCAATGCTAGGAAATTTCCGTGCACAATTACTGTTCCTTCGCTTCATGCATGAATAGAACAGGACGGGGGTGAGCTGCCACTGGTGCGGTATATCCTCCGGATTGTACTGTCGAGTGGCTTGCATGTTTGTTTACATGTAGAGGCGCCTCGCGGCATTGCATCCAGCTGTATGTTTGCTATCGCCTGTCACGCTTTTCCCGCCACCGCCGTCAGAAACAGCCGCGTCATCTGTCTGCACTCGTGGAGTGAGGCGGCCGCGGTGCAGGGTCTGTGGTGGCCCGCTTCGCTTCGCTTCGGCTGCGCCCGCCGGCGGGTGACTTGCTCGGAGCGGGCCACGTGAGGCAGGCGCGAGGCCACTGGGCCGAGTCGCCGAACGGCCGTGACTACGGCGTGGCCTTGGCTCTCGCCTCACAGACGTTCGAAACCTCACGCACGCCTCGCTCGGCCTGCCCACGCCGCCGCTGCGAGTCTCGTCCGTGTTGCACTACGAAGGCTGGCGCTGTGGCGGTACGCGAACAGTCGGGGTTGGTTATGTCTTTGTCTTTCTCGGCGCCAGCTCTTTTGTTGCCTTGGCACCTCCGCTTCTCTTCCGCTCGTTAGGTTTTAACTCAGACACGATGCAAGTCAACTGTGAGCGTGTGGGTGCTATTCTGTCATTCTGCACAACGGATTTTTCTGAGATGTACCCTTCACCCTGTGGCTCCTGCAAGATGCAATTTCCACCCCCACACTACTACAGAAGTCAGACAGACGCTCCTAACGTTCTGAAGAGAAAAGCTTGAAAAACTTTCAGCAATAAATATCTTCTGGAGTCGTCCACTGTAAGGAAATGACACAAAAATTCACAAAATTTCTTACGTACCTAGTGGGATACTTGGGTACTGGAGTAGTGTTAGTTAGTGTAACAAAAATATGAAACTAACGAAAATTATTATTTATTTTGCAAAAATTCTGAGAAATCACAATGGCACTTTTAGTTATGAACTGAACAAGTTACTTACAAAAAAATGGCTCTGAGCCCTATGGGACTCAACTTCTGAGATCATTAGTCCCCTAGAACTTAGAACTAGATAAACCTAACTAACCTAAGGACATCACACACATCCATGCTCGAGGCGGGATTCGAACCTGTGACCGTAGCGAACAAGTTATTTCCGGGTTCTTTTCGGAATGTGAAGTTACCTCTCAACGATATGATTCGCTAATGAAATTTCTATACAAATTTTAAGATTGTTATTGACTTGGCAGAATGGCTGAGAGCCGCACCTACTCAACTTGAATAATTATCCGTTAGAATGTTGCTAGGTACGGTCAAGGCTGTCTCGTGTGAGATGCTGTGAAGTGCACTGTTGTGGAGGAAATATGGGGCTCGCAAGAGCTCTAGCGCACAATACCGTAAGATACGATGACTGCTGTCTGCGCCGCTCGCTGCTGACAGATAAGATAACTCTCGTTCTATCTGGATTGACCTTCGCCAATCAAACTCTCCCTAAGCCTTGATGAAGTCAAGGACTCCTATTCGCCCCTAGTCTAACTACTGGCGTGGTACATCGGTCCTATAACCAGTCCACCGTGACGCCATTCAAAAATTTGCTCGCAGGCATTTAACTATAACTCTGTCTGTTCACACTGCACAATAAGTGTGGTGGCCAACACAGTGAACAACGCTTAATCGCAAGCACTCAATATAGAGTAGCACTCCGATTTGCTCTCAACAGAGGTGCCCGCCCAGTGAAGTACTGAGGAGAGACTTGTTCCTCGCTCTTCGATTACACGTACGAGCACACACGCTCTCATTACGTGTTCTCTCTCCAAGAGCGACAACAAACGGCCCCTCTCCATGTCAAACGGGAAGGGGTATATCTTTCGGTCTCTTCCATTACTCCTTCAGCGCAAGGTGTCAGGAATATTGTCTGCCAATCAGCATTGCTCTTCTAAAACGGGGAATGACATTTCGTTTAAGGCGACCAATCCGGAAATCTGTAGCATTGGCGTTTGGCGTTTGCTGTCTCCCTGTGAAAACCTCTGAAACTGCGTGCTGTGTTTGTAAAGAATGCGTAGTAGGCTGGGTGCTCCCACACAATGTAGCTGAATTTGTAGCGAGCCCACGGGGTCGTTCTTCCTTTCACTCCGGCAAACGCTGCCTGCTCTACGTCCGCAGAGAAGCCCTTCGACGTTGGCGCGCCAAGTGCATATAGTCTGCGGCCGCGAGCACGGCTCCAGACCACCACCAGCAATGGGGAGTGAAGCTTTGACAGCCGTGCTGGCGAAACGTCAGGAAAATCATCAGACGAACGTCGACCGCTGAACTCGAGAAAGAAGCCAACAGGCAATTTGTCAAACTTAATTATGTATATAGGTAGTTCATTCGACGCAGGAATCGAGATTCTCCACGATTATTGCCTGTTATCGATATCGATACTGGCAAGATTTGGGTCCCGGTAATTCCAAGACTTTCAAGATGCCTTAATTTTAAATGTTTGTGTAATTTCGCATTTGCTACTGCAATTCCAGAGAAAAGGGGGCTTAGCGGACGGAGAGACCGACAGTCGGACAAAAAAATGCCAAAAAAAAGTAGTTTTTCGTTTTATATGTGCAAATTGACAATTTTCAGATTTTTTCCTCCTTACTTGTACTGTGAAGCCTCGCTTCTTGCCATGTTTCACATTTCGTGATTCCAGTCAACGGTAGGTACACTGCAGGTTTTTATGAGTGAGTTTGCGAGTGTCAAAATATGGGACATAAAAGGCTATGTCTTCTGACTGCACTGACTTAGAAGCTTAAATTTTCTACACCGCCAAGGGACTGTAGACCTAAGTCTGGGCCATAAATTTCAACCTGACACATCCACCTGCCTTAAGAGACGGACGGATAACAAATGACAAAGAAATAAATTTTGGTTTCTTAAACGTCGTAAAAAGAGACAGGCAGAAAAACGGACGTACAATAAAGTGATCCTTTAAGGGTTTAGTTTCAGAGACTGAGGTATGGAACCTTTAAAAGACGTACTGTTGTTCATATCTTCGTAACTAACCAAGTTACAACAAAGGTAATCATGCTGGTTAATGTCCCCCTTGCAATGGTACTTGAATTACGTAACCATTACGGCACCTCATGTGAACCTCTCGATACCAGCTATATTCTACTGTGTTTCTGTGTAGTAGTTAACATATTTCTGAGACAACATTCAGATTTGATTTCATTTGTGATACTTCGATATTTTTATATTGCAATGGTATTATTCTGATGTGTATTCTTTCTTTTGTCCCTATGATCTTTGACGTACTTGTAACTTTGATTTTTGGGCGCGTAAGCGATGGTTAGTTAGTTAGTTGTTAACTTGCTGGAGAATCGGACCTTGAAAAAGTCAAGTGTTGGACGTCATGTTGGAAAGACGCATAACGTAGTCCGCTTATAAAATGTGAACTTTAACAGTGATTGTGAGGAAGATATTTTCAAGTATGTTTTGTATTGTGAAGTGATGTTTTGTGTATTACGTGATATTGCAATTAAAAGGAAGTGTAACTTAAATTCGGAGTGCTGATTATTTTGTTACATCACCATTGTCCAGCAAAAGTGTAATCTTCAAGGATGGTTTGTGAAGCGTATCTACAAAAACTTTTGAATATAGCAGAATAAAACCTAGGCCTCTTTGCATCCGAGCTTGGAATCATAACCACCTAGATTTTCAACGATTGAGCCACGATTTTTCGACGAGACCTGTGTGGGAAACACAAAAAGATGAGTGCCTAGTTTTTTCTATTATTATATGAAATGACTATTAACTGTACTCTAATGACACCTGCCACATTATATGACTGATGTTGCCCGAAAATGCTGTATTTAGTAGCGTGAGCAACACCACAACTGTTATTAAAATTTTGAACTTTGTTGTGGTGGGGTTGTTAGATCCTGCACGACAAACATTTTCTTGGTACATTTTTTTGCTTTGATTCTGGACAAAAAGTTATTTTGGTGGTCTGTCTACAATCGTTTCTGTCTCCGGTATGCGTTACAGTAGTACAATTAGTACTGTTGTTTGGTATGCTTGCGCTTTACGCTTCTCACTCCACATCGCACAGCAAGTCTATTTTCATATGGTGTGGACGTGGTTAACTGGTTTGCTTTTAATGGCATTACTAAGACATTACCAGAAGCGTAACGTGTTCAAGTGTCATATCTGCAAGGGTAATGTGTAATTCCCTACACTCGCCCGTATGCCTTGTTGTTCGTACTCAAGCAAAGTGTCAAGGTGGCGCTAATTAAAATACCTTACATGACAAACGCCTTCCCGTCCCATGCGGGTCTCGCCGTCCGTTAGTTGTAACTGTATCGTCTACTTATCACATCGACAGTGCCTTAGGGCTGGCTGGTGGTCTAGCCAACAAGTGAGCTAGCGGCTGTGGTGCGTCGCGGGCTGGAGTGTATCCGTAATTCCTGCCAGAACTAGTTGAGCGCCGTTTACGTCTCTCTGGCAGTCCTGTGTCGTGGTTTATATCTCTCGCAACTGGTAATGGCACACCGTTGCAAGAGTTTCAAAAGCACGTTGGTCGTTAAGTATTTCACTGTTGCTGCACTTGGCACTATAAGGCTAACCACTCGGGCCCTCTTAACACAGGTTCAGTCTTACTGGACCGTTGCAGCAGCTTTCTTCCTAGGTTACGCTTAATGTTCACTAATTATTTCTCCATCTAAGAGGAAGATCCGAGTATTTTATGGCAAAAGGGAGAGTTTTGTCGTTTATTTGTCACGTTTCGGTTCAGTTCAGTGTTTAGAGAAAGTGTAAAAATTCATGCACTTGTTCAGCCCTCCATATCCGACCAGCGAGGACATAAAACTCATTGTAAATTCAGCTCGGATTCTCAACGATGTAAATTGTACTTTTATCCTACAGTTCACTATCTTGCATGCTTTATGTTTTATGCAAGAAAGAACCAAACAGAGAAAGGAAGACAAATGAAAGTCCTTGAAATCCAAAATGCTAGGTCCTATTACTGGTCTTTGATAACCTCAGTATAATCATCTTACATGTAACTTGCGTGGCGTTATAACTGTATAAATAAATCACGATAATTGAACGAGGATTGCAACATGTGATACTACATAGGGAACATTTGGCATTTTGATTGAAACTCTAAAACTTTTAAACCTAGAGAGATACTGCAGAGGCAAATATGCAGTCATTTTTCCCTCGTTCTGTTTGGCAGTGGAACAGGGAGAGAAGATGCTAGTTGTGGTACGACGTACCCTCCGCCACGTACCTTATGGTGGATTGCGGAGTATGTATGTAAATGTAGATTTTTTTAAATGAAATGTGCAGTTTTTCAGGTCACTGAAGTTCCGTTTAAAGAGATGTACAGTGTTATGTGGCTTAATAAAGTTAACGCTGTTTCCACAAAGTGCGAACTGTGGAGGCTGAAACCCTGCGACAACGAAGTTTCACGATAGTATTTATTTATTTATTTATTTATGCATTTATTTTACCTGGCAAGATTAGGGCCTTCAGGCCCTCTCTTACACCTAACCAGGCATACTCAGATTGAACGAGTTATCCAATATCTACAAAGCTCACATCTTTACTAAATTTCACCATTAACGTTAACATGCGTCACCTCATTCTGCTCCTGTTTCCAAGTGTGCTAGAATGCAGCGCCGTACAGTACATGGTTTCCTTTGGGAATAACATATTTTATTATCTCGGTGGACTGTTTGATTCCTGAAAATGTTTGATTACCACCGCTCATACAGCTGTTCCTTTGATGGCAATAAGCACTGACTTGAATGTATTTAATATGATACTCTTCCGTACAGCTATGGCTATGGATGATGAGTGTTCATCGGAGGTGAGGGTATCATCTGGACTGCCCCAAGGAAGTGTGGTAGGTCCGCTGGTGTTTTATATCTATATAAATGATCTTTTGGATAGGGTGGATAGCAATGTGCGGCTGTTTGCTGATGATGCTGTGGTGTACGGCAAGGTGTCGTCGTTGAGTGACTGTAGGAGGATACAAGATGACTTGGACAGGATTTGTGACTGGTGTAAATAATGGCAGCTAATTCTAAATATAGATAAATGTAAATTAATGCAGATGAATAGGAAAAAGAATCCTGTAATGTTTTAATACTCAATTAGTAATGTAGCGCTTGACACAGTCACGTCGATTCAGTATTTGCGTAACATTGCAGAGCTATATGAAGTGGGACAAGCATGTAATGGCAGTTGTGGGGAAGGCGGATAGTCGTCTTCGGTTCATTGGTAGATTTTTGGGAAGATGTGGTTCATCTGTAAAGGAGACCTCTTATAAAACACTAATACGACCTATTCTTGAGTACTGCTCGAGCGTTTGGGATCCCTATCAGGTCGGATTGAGGGAGGACATAGAAGCAATTCAGAGGCGGGCCGATAGATTTGTTACTGGTAGGTTTTATCATCACGCGAGTGTTACTGAAATGCTTCAGGAACTCGGGTGGGAGTCTCTAGAGGAAATGAGGCGTTCTTTTCGTGAATCGCTACTGAGGAAATTTAGAGAAACAACATTTGAGGCTGAATGAAGTACAATTTTACTGCCGCCAACTTATATTTCGCGGAAAGACCACAAAGAGATGATAAGAGAGATTAGGGCTCGTACAGAGGCATATTGGCAGTCATTTTTCCCCCGTTCTGTTTGGGAGGGGAAGAGGGAGAGAAGATGCTAGTTGTGGCACGAGGTACCCTCCGCCACGAACCGTATGGTGGATTGCGGAGTATGTATGTAGATGCAGATGTAGATATGGCTTGTAACGTTCTTTTTTCCTTTTTTTCGTTTCCTATCATCTTCCGAAAAACGTTTACACTTTACCTGAAATACTGAAAATTTCATTCGACTCCAGATCAAGATGCTTGTGCAGTCTGATGTTTGACGTGTAGGACTGTATGGACGTGAGAAGCAAAGCATGGGAATACCTAGAAGGTAGCAGTTTGAATGTGTTGACACAGAACAGTGTTGGTTCACAATGGTTGGCTCTGAGCACTATGGGACTCAACTGCTGTGGTCATCAGTCCCCTAGAACTTAGAACTACTTAAACCTAACTAACCTAAGGACAGCACACACATCCATGCCCGAGGCAGGATTCGAACCTGCGACCGTAGCAGCAGCGCGGCTCCGGACTGGAGCGCCTAGTACCGCACGGCCATCAAGGCCGGCCAGAACAGCGTTAAAAGTGAAGTGAACGTGAAAATGTTAGACAAATGCGAAGAAAAGTTTTCTGCAAAGCATCCGTATCGGAAGAAGACGGAGGTTTGTGCGACGTAAGCTAAAAGATTGATGAAATGGGTAGATCAAGGACCGGATGGGGAGAAGAAATGGTAGCTGTGTGTGCACGGCTTAATGGGGACGTCTGACGTCGACAGTATTCGAAAGTGATGAAGATGGCTGAGATCAGTAAGCATTCACGAAAATACGGTACTGATGTCTTGAGGTTAGAAATATTTGAAATGGGAGAAGGACGGCAAACTGAGAACAGAAACCGTCATTATGTTACTAGGAGTAGCATTTAAATTGACATAATGTGTTGGAAGACCTCCATAAAGCATCCAGTTAATAAAATAGTAACATGACGCTTCGAAATGAACGATAAAAGCGTAGACTCTACCCCAAAACTACAAACTGCGCCTATGGCTCATTGAGATCGCTGAAGAGATCGTATCCATTACATTCAGGAACAGAAATGATAGTTTAAAGAACAGGAAACAAAAGGCTACCCACAAGCCAGAGGCTCAGTATACACCCTCAATTATCTTTTTGAGCTCTACTGGTACCGGGAACGACTTAAAGTATTCAGACACATTGAGCACATTATCGAACACAATTCCCATGGCGAAGAAGTAGTAGACTTTCTATAGGGGGCGATCGAAGAATTTTCGTTTGAGGTCGCTGCTGCAGCGTAAATGCAGCGAAGGGCGACTCCGATGCGGCTACAAAAACAGTTGCATGTAGGCAAGGAATTAGCGTGGCAGTCTGTCTTTCCGTAGTGCGTGCGGTAAATGCGGAAACGTGAACTACGACGGCGTTATTACCACATGTGTCCAAACGGGACTAATATGCTGTTACTCTTTTCTTGGCCACCGTAGGACAAACACCGGTAGGCATCCATTGGAGAACGAAGAATGTGTATGGGGCTGCATATCAGTCGAAATCCACCGTTATGGAACGCCTAGTTGCGCGCTGATTGCGATTCGACTGAAGACGCCAATCGATGTGGGAGGCCAGCCTCATTCACTACGGACCATCACAAATGGGACACACTCGAGCATCCGCCCTGTAGTTCTTATCTCTCCCCGTGCGAGCAAACGAGGTACTGGCAGAACTGAAGCTGTGATGGGTCGTGAGTCGTGCTTGAGTAGAGCACCTGCCCGCGAAAGGCAAAGGTCTCGAGTTCGAGTCTCGGTCCGACACACAGTTTTAATCTGTCACCTCCCCTCCTCCCCCGCCCCTCCCTAGTTTCCTAACGGCGCACACTCCGTTGCAGAGTGAAGTTTCATTCTCGTCTGAAATAGTTACACGCTACCGCCGTAGTCTGCTGCTAGCACTAGTAAGACACGCAGTGTCACTTTCTGTGACGTATGCGCCACGATCTGTCCTTCTCATGGGTCTCGGTTGAACCACTGTGCACCTCGCCCAGGACTTAATTTCAAGCCACCCGCGCCAACGGGTGCTGAGTTTAGCCCAGTGCGCGTCTCTATGCGGTTTTGGACTTGCTGCTTCTCACAGATTGACTCGCACGGCGAGTTTCGTTTCTTTCTGCTTCCCCAGTTATTATCGAGCCACCGTCGACTCGTGTAGCACTCGCGTCGACGGTGTAGTACAATACCGTTGGGACGCCTGCGCTGATACTAAAACAAGGCTTACTAGTACAGGGTACTTCAAAGAGAAAATAACTATTTCGAACGCATATATTTATTAAATTGTAATACATACAGCTATGAAACTTGAGACACATATTTACGAATCCCTCTAGATTACAGATGTTTAATATGTCCTCCACCAGCGACAGGAGCAGTATCACATCGATACTCGAATTCCTCCCGTACTCGGATAAGCATGCCAATCGTCACTAATATTGTTGTCATACGGATCCGTTTCTTCAACTATAAATAGTTTTGAATGTTCAAATGGATGTGAACTCCTAAAGGACCAAATTACTGAGGTCATCGGTCGTTAGACTTACACACTACTTAAACTAACTTATGCTAAGAACAACACACACCCATGCCCGAGAGAGGAATCGAACCTCCGGCGGGAGGCGCCGCGCAGTCCGTGACATGATGCCTCAAGCCGCGCGGCCACTCAGCGTGGCGATAGTTTTGACAACGTAATACTTTGTAATACGTATGTTCTTTTTGAAACCCTCTGTGTTTCGTCTGATACGATGGTATTAGGTGTGTGCATTAGAGGTTTAAAATGATATTGCTGTATTGTACTTGCCCGTGCTGATTCAGTAAGCTGCGGAAATCAGGGGACCGAGATCTGCTTTGTAATAGACAAACACAATTGACCCGCCACCTATACCTGCACCTGTGTAATTGTGTGCAATCTGGACCGGAGGCCTTGTCTTTATTAAGCGATATAAGCTAGTTCGCTTTACCGAGGATATCCTAGTTTGCTTATGTTGGCAATTGTTCTGATTCGATTTCTGAAATATTTATTTCGTCTTGTTTGATGAAGGGGTTTCAGAAGGCTGTGTTTAGTAACCCTGCTGTAGTGACACTGTCAACAGTAAGATTACCATTGTTGTTGTGCAGTGAAAGTACTGACTGAGCCTCGCCGCTTGTGTACTTTACATACGAGCAGTACTTGTTTGGGTTTTATGTCGTATTTCGAGACAGAATTTTGCTGTGGAAACCGTTGTTTGGAGAGCGTCTCTGTTATAGAGTCTGTCATTTTCACTGGCGTTTGTTTTCCTTATTAGACTACTGGCCATTAAAATTGCTACACCACGCATGAAGATGACGTGGAACAAACGCGAAATTTAACCGACAGGTAGAAGATGCTGTGATATGCAAATGATTAGCTTTTCAGAACATTCACACAAGGTTGGCGCCGGTGGCGACACCTACAACGAGCTGACATGAGGAAAGTTTCCAACTAATGAAACGTCCCCTTAGAACAATTGTACACGACTGTGCTTAAACTGACACACAATATTTATTTTTTTGCGCAACGCAATCTGACTTTCAGTAATCCCTACAAGAGAATTGCCCCGACTAACATTGTTTCACAAATCACTTACCTCACAAAAATCTTCGTTACTCGAACTACTGCAATACAGCGAGCGCCACTACTGCCAGCTGCCTAAAAGATTCAAACTACGGAAGTCACTAACTACTGATAGGCACAGTTAGCAAATGAAAGATTTTAATAGAGAACAAACAAGGTATTTACCTTAATAGTCATAATATATATAGCAGTTCGTGACACCAATTCTTACAAATTTCAAAACTCCGCCATCTCTCTACCCACGTCCACCACTGCTGGCGGCTCACCTCCAACTGCGCAACGCTACGCGCTGTTAGCATCCAGCTGCCGCTGCCCAACACTACAATGGCAGACAGCAATGCAAACCAGCCACAGACTGCACACGGCACAGCCAGTGATTTTCATACAGAGCGCTACGTGGCGGCGGCGTTACCAATAAAAAAAACCTAGACAGCCTACTTACACCAATTTCTCATACACAAACAGTAGTTGACTGGCGTTGCCTGGTGAAATGTTGTTGTGATGCCTCGTGTAACGAGGAGAAATGCGTACCACCACGTTTCCGACTTTGATAAAGGTTGCGATTGCGGTTTATCGTATCGCGACATTGCTGCTCGCGTTGGTCGAGACCCAATGACTGTTAGCAGAATATGGAATCGGTGAGTTCAGGAGGGTAATACGGAACGCCGTGCTGGATCCGAACGGCTTCGTATCACTAGCAGTCGAGATGACAGGCATCTTATCCGCATGTCTGTAACGGATCATGCAGCCACCGCTCAATCCCTGAGTCAACACGCATCTGCACGAACTGTTCGACGACGTTTGCAGCAGGATGGACTATCAGCTCGGAGACCATGGCTGCAGTTACCCTTGACGCTGCATCACAGACAGGAGCGCCTGCGATGGTGTACTCAACGACTTACCTGGGCGCACGAATGGCTAATCGTCTTTTTTTTCAGATGAATCCACATTCTTTTTACCGCATAATGATGGTCGCATCCATGTTTGGCGCCATCGCGGTAAACGGATATTGGAAGCGTTTATTCGTCATCGCCATACTGGCGTATCAGCCGGCGTGATGGAATGGGGTGCCATTTGTTACACGTCTGTCACCTCTTGTCTACATTGACCGCAGTTTGAACAGTGGACGTTACATTTCGGATGTGTTACGACCCATGGTTCTACCCTTCATTCGATCAATGCGAAACCCTACATTTCAGTAGGATAATGCACGACCGCATATTACAGGTCCTGTACGCGCCTTTCTGAACATAGAAAATGTTCAACCTCTGTCCTGGCCAGCACATTCTCCAAATATCTCACCAATTGAAAACGTCTGGTCAATGGTGGCCGAGCAACTGGTTCGTCACAATACGCCAGTCACTACTCTTGATGAACTGTGGTATCGTGTTGAAGCTGCATGGTCAGCTGTACCTGTACACGCCATCCAAACTCTGTTTGACTCAATGCCCAGGCGTATCAAGGCCAGACGTGGTTGTTCTGGGCACTGATATCTCAGGATCTATGCACCCAAATTGCGTGAAAATGTAATGACATGTAAGTTCTACAATAATATATTTGTCCAATGAATACCCCTTTTATAATCTGCATTTCTTCTTGGTGTAGCAATTTTAATGGCCAGTAGTGTAAATAAGTTACATCCTGTACACTCCGTTGCAAATTCAAAGTGCAGTAACAGCAAGAGGTGAGTGAACGTGTTATTAATAAAATGCCACGTTACCGTGCCGAGCGTGTATGAATGTTGCCACTAAGTAAAGACAAACAGACGCGAACGAGCTAGATATTCCTGGAAGTAAGGGATCTAGTTGACGGACTCAGCTCGTAGTATATCCGCCAAACACGACCGCCACCTGAAACCGAGTCGCCGGAGAAGTTTAGCAGCAGCCGTTTTCTTCGCACAGGCGGCGTATTCAGAGGACGAGACGCGTACGGAGAGAGAGCTGAGTAGCGCGAGACAATGCGGGCGGCGCGGCGGTGCGGCGTGGGAGGGGATTTTTGCAGCTGTCGGCGGCAGGCGGCCAGAAAGTATGACGCAAATAGCCGGGCGGCCCAGGGAGGCGCGGCGCGGAGCGGCGAAGGCCGAGGCGGCGGAGGCGGCGGCGGCGGCGGCGGCGGCCCGGATCCTGACCTGCCCCAAGCGGGCCCTGCCAGACCTCTCTCCTGCGCGCCGGCGCGGGGGGCGATGACCTCGCGAGCCCACGCGCACCACACTCCGCGCCGCTCTGCGCCTAGCGCCGCCGAAATCCGCCCACGGCATTCCAGGTGCACGCTGCTTACGTTGGCTGCCAGCGCGCGAGCGCGCAACTGCGCCGCGTGCGGCCCCCCACCGAGGGGTCACTGGCGCCTCCCGGACCATTTGTCGCATCTTAGTTCGAGCAGCTATAAGTGATACCGCATGAACTTACACACAGCAATATTAATTGTGTCGGTTTGGAGCTCTTCTGTCCCTGTTTGCTTACAAACAGATTTGTTATTGGAGAGGGTCCGCTTTGAGCAAAACACAATCATTATCACCGGGAGAGGTTCAAATGGCTCTGAGCACTATGGGACTTAACTTCTGAGGTCATCAGTCCCCTGGAGCTTAGAACTACTTAAACCTAACTAACCTAAGGAACTCACACGCATCCATGCCCAATGCAAGATTCGAACCTGCGACCGTAGCGTTCGCGCGGTTCCAGACTGTAGCGCCTAGAACCGCTCGGCCACTTAGGCCGCGTCCTAGACTTAGAACTACTTAAACCTAACCAACCTAAAGACATCACACACATCCCTGCCCGAGGCAGGATTCGAACCTGCGACCGTAGCGGTCACACGGTTCCAGACTGAAGCGCCTAGATCCGCTCGGCCATCCAGGCTGGCACATTTCTTACATAATAGCGACAAACGTAAATGTGTGGCATTTTCTGACGAGATTCAGAATGCTGTTGACAACTATTACATCTCGCCACACGGAGTCGTGTTCAGCGCGATTTCGGACTGAAGCGCTCAGAACCGCTCGGTCACAGCGGCCGGCAACAAGGTGCCATCCAAAGAAGTTGGATGCAGATGGGAAGAGGAATCTAATACGAAAAGTAAAGGAGGATCCTACGATCAGTGCACCCAAATTAGGAAGTAAGCTTCTAAATGAGACTGAAAAGAAGGTGCTTCCTCAGACTATTCGAAGAGCACTGAAAAAATAGTGGCTACAATGGAATGGCGCTCAGGGAGAAACCCTATGTGAATGAACGGAATCGAAAAAAGGGATTGGCTTTGCTAATGAGTTAATTACGAAAGAAGGAACTGGATGGAACGACATTTATACCGACGAAAGTAATTTTTTGGGTTGGATGGACGAATGATGGTGTGGAGGAAGGAGAATGAAGAATCTAGAGTTACAAATTTTAAGCCGACTGTAAACATAGAGGTGCAGCTTTCTTGTCTGAAGCTGTTTATACACATTTGAAATTAGTGTTCATCGACAATGATATGGACAAATATGTCTATCTGAACGTATTAAAAGAACTGTTTTCGCAAAAGTGATGAAAGAATGTGGATATTAAGAACGTTCAAGTTTACCTGGCCAATGAACCGAAACATAAGGCTCGCGTTATGCACGAATATTTGTTGTGCAACAGCCTCAAAATCTTACAACCACCACCTCAGTCACCAGACCTCACCCCATTTGAGAATGTGTGGGAATACCTAGAGGAGCATATTAGAAAAAAAAAAAAACACCAGTATGTTCCAAAGGAGCTTTCAAGCGTCTATTAACTATTTAAAAAAAGATCATTAACAGCGTGCTGCAGGGTTTGAAAGGAGTGATACAATAGAATTGCTATCTGACAAGATACTGAAACATATATTTTTAACAGAAACTTGAAATAATTAGTTGTGAAAAGCGTCCGAATATTAAAGTAGTGTGAAACAGGATAGAGTTTTATTTAAATCGTATTATTATTGAACGTTCCTAACCCGTGTTAATAAAGTTTGTAGTATTATTTACAAGGGATATAACTCAATATAATACTTGGCTACATTATTTGATTTGTTCTGTTAAGAATAAAGTTATGATGCTACAAAGAAAAAAATCTCATGGTGTCCGAATATTAACGATACTCCTTGTACCCGACAAACGATTGATTATGAGAGCTAGAATTGCTGACTTTACGTGGTCCTGTGGAATGCAGCTTGCGAGTTAGAGGGGCGTTGGGAACGGGATGATACCAGCCAAACCGTTGATCGCTCTAGGGTGAAAGCTAACACGGCCTTGCTCGCTTAAAAAAATCTGCCAAAAACTGAGTCAACGAACACATCCCCGCATTTAAATCATGGATCTCCTGTTTAATATAAAAACTGCTTCCTAAACTCAAGACATGCTGGTAAAGAGACACGGCTGGCAGCAGAAAATACTAAGTCTCAAATCAGTAAAGATTAGACCGTTATCTGTTGTAGAACGTCAAATCAAAGCAGCTTCGGAAGTCTAAATTTCCAGTAGTTATTTTGTACCTATACCTACGTCTCAGCTGCGCGAGTAAATTCGTGATTTTCTGTCAGAAGGGTCACACTTCGTAGTAACGGACAGAAAGTCATCGAGCAAAACACAAGTAATATCCCGCTTTCCCCGAGGAAGTGTTGTTGGCCCTCTGCTTGTTGTTCCTCATCTGCATAAAGTATTTAGGAGACAATCTGAGTAAGCCTCTTGGACTGTTTGCAGATGATGCTGTTATTTAGTTTCATATGAGGTCATCAGATGATCAGAACAAATTGCAAAACGATTTTAGCAAGATATCTGTATGGTGCGACAAGTGGGAGTTGACTCTAAATAGTGAAAAGTGTGAATTCATCCACGTGAGTACCGGAAGGAATCCTCTAAATTATGGTTGCGCGAGGAATCACGCAAATCTAAAGGCTGTGAATTCAGGTAAATACAGATTACAATTACGAATATCCTAAATTGCAGCCCTCACAAAAATAGTATAGTGATGAAACGGATAGGATAGGATTGATGGAAGGCATCGAAAATGTTCAAAGAACGGCAGCTCTTTTTGTATTGTCGCGAAACAGGAAAGAGAGTGCCATGAATACGATCTGTGAATTGGTCGTTTTTCCTTGCGGCAGGACCTTTTCATGAAATTACCATTACCATATTTCTCCTAAGAATGCGCCAACTTACATAGTGAGATGTGGTCATCATCATAAAATAAGAGAAATGAGAGCTCGCAAGGAAAGATTTAACTGTGCGTTTTTCCCGCGCGTTTCCCGCGTGCATAAAAGGCCTGGCCGTGGTTCTACGAGCCTTCTGCCAGGCCCTTAACTCTGAATTGTAGACTAATTGTGTGGTTTCCTCTTAAAATGTCGAGAGTTCCTTGAAGAGTCAACCAACATATTGCCTTCCCTTAAGTATATCTCGCGAAAAGACTACGAAGGTAAAATTAGAGAGACTAGAACTCCGTCGGAAGCGTACCAACAACCGTTCGCCCCGCGACTCGAACTGGAAAGGGAGGAAGCAACAGTGATACATAAATGTTTTGTATTCATCCACAGTATTTTTCTTTACTGCGTTGCTGTACTTCCTGGCAAAGTTGTGTATCATCGTAGGCTTCTAACATCGAATCAGCAGTTTCCATCTGCAAAATATATATTTTCCCTTCTCCATCATGCCTAAAATTATTTATCCTATGGGCTGAAGAGATTGGGCCAAATAATACACTCAGGCTAGCGAAAACTGAAGCACCGCGATCGCTGTCCGCGACTTAACTGAACTTGATATCACGAATTTGGTACATGATTAGAATTGCAGAACTGTACATGGTCTCCAAACCTGAGAGAGTGCGGTGCGAAGACGTCAGGCACTTCAGATCAAGATCCAGTACACCGCAGCAATCGCTACACAAGGACCCGCACCTTTGGCCGAGGTTCAGCGTTGAGTGTGGGTGAGACTGGGCTGTCTGTTATGCCATACAAACACGACAGGTCCTTAGACCACAGAGACATCACAGGTACATACAGATTGGGCATCTCCTACCACTGCTTCGCTGAACACTGAAATAATTAAGTTGCTTGAGGGATGCAATAAGACTGAGCCCCTGTGAATACTCGTTGTTAGAAGTACAGCGGATAAATACGTTTTTTCTTTTTAGGTTATAGATGAAATAAAGTGATTATGGGTGCTCTGGACAGAACGGGATAGCGGGATATGATGGGATTGCGCAATTTTCTAGACTGAAGGGCTCCGCAATCCACTGTAGCGACATGTAACTATATCTCTGAATGGAAGGGAAGGAACTGCAACCATTTTAACTTAGTTTCGAGTGAGAAGTCGCAGTGATCGGTTGCCCTTAACGTTTACAGTTGCGTTTTTATAACTTTGGGCTTATTTCAACGCAAGTTAAGCCGTTTATTGTTAATTGCACACCCTTAAATATCATTTAATCTTAAAGTGAATGCCTCTTGCATTACGTCAGTTATAAAGAGGGTGGGCTTACTGGTAGTTGGGAGCTCCAATGTTAGGCGCGTAATGGGGCCCCTTAGGGATACGGCGGCTAAGGAGGGGAAGAAATCCAGTGTGCACTCCGTGTGCATTCCGGGAGGAGTCATTCCTGATGTGGAAAGGGTCCTTCCGGATGCCATGAAGAGCACAGGGTGCAGCCAGCTGCAGGTGGTGGCACATGTCGACACTAATGACGTGTGTCGCTTTGGATCTGAGGAAATTCTCTCTGGATTCCAGCGGCTATCTGATTTGGTGAAGGCTGCCGGTCTTGCTTACGAGATGAAGGCAGAGCTCACCATCTGCAGCATCGTTGACAGAACCGACTGCGGACCATTGGTGCAGAGCCGGGTGGAGGGTCTGAATCAGAGGCTCAGACGGTTTTGCGACCGTATTGGCTGCAGATTCCTTGACTTGCGCCATAGGGTGGTGGGGTTTCGGGTTCCGCTGAATAGGTCAGGAGTTCACTACACTCTGCTGGCGGCTACACGGGTAGCGGAGGCTGTGTGGCGTGGACTGGGCGGTTTTTTAGGTTAGAAGGCCTCGGGAAAGTGCGGGATGGGCTGCAATGTCAAAGGGTGCTTGGCAATTACAGGACGTGCTGGGATCAAGGAGCAGTCGGAATTATAGTTGTAAATTGTTGTAGTTGCGCTGAAAAGTCCATGAGCTTCAAGTGCTAATAGAAAGCACAGAAGCTGATATCGTTATAGGTACAGAAAGCTGGCTAAAGCCTGAAATAAGTTCTGCAGAAATTTTTACGAAGTCTCAGACGGTGTTCAGGAAAGATTAGGCAGAATTGGTGGTGGAGTGTTTGTGTCTGTCAGTAGTGGTTTATCTTGTAGTGAAGCCGAAGTAGATACTCCGTGCGAATTGGTATGGGTGGAGGTTATACTTAACAGCCGAATTAAGTTAATAATTGGCTCCTTCTACCGACCCCCAGACTCCGATGATACAGTTGCGGAACAGTTCAGAGAAAGTTTGAGTCTCGTAACAAATAAATACCCCACTCATACGGTTATAGTTGGTGGGGACTTCAACCTACCCTCGGTATGTTGGCAAAAATACTTGTTCAAAACCGGTGGTAGGCAGAAAACGTCTTCCGAGATTGTCCTAAATGCATTCTCCGAAAATTATTTCGAGCAGTTAGTCCACGAACCCAAGCGAATTGTAAATGGTTGCGAAAACACACTTGACCTCTTAGCCACAAACAGTCCAGCGCTGATAGAGAGCATCATGACTGATACAGGGATTAGTGATCACAAGGTCATTGTAGCTAGGCTCAATACCATTTCTTCCAAATCCATCAGAAACAAACGCAAAATAATTTTATTTAAAAAAGCGGATAAAGTGCCACTAGAAGCCTTCCTAAAAGACAATTTCCATTCCTTCCGAACTGACTATGCGAATGTAGACAAGATGTGGCTCAAATTCAAAGATATAGTAGCAACAGCAATTGAGATATTCATACCTCATAAACTGGTAAGAGGTGGAACGGATCCCCCGTGGTACACAAAAACGGTCCGAACGCTGTTGCAGAGGCAACGGAAAAAGCATGCGATGTTCAGAAGAACGCGAAATCCCGAAGATGGGCTAAAATTTACAGACGCGCGAAATTTGGCACGTACTTCGATGCGAGATGCCTTTAATAGGTTCCACAACGGAACATTGTCTCGAAATTTGGTAGAAAATCCGAAGAAATTCTGGTTGTATGTAAAGTACACAAGCGGCAAGACGCAGTCAATACCTTCGCTGCGCAGTGCCGATGGTACTGTTATCGACGACTGTACCGCTAAAGCTGAGTTATTGAACGCAGTTTTCCGAAATTCCTTCACCAGGGAAGACGAATGGAATATTCCAGAATTTGAAACACGAACATCTGCTAGCATGAGTTTCTTAAAAGTAGATACCTTAGGGGTTGCGAAGCAACTCAGATCGCTTGATACGGGTAAGTCTTCAGGTCCAGATTGTATACCGATTAGGTTCCTTTCAGATTACGCTGATACTATAGCTCCCTACTTAGCACTCATATACAACCGCTCGCTCACCGATAGATCTGTACCTACAGATTGGAAAATTGCGCAGGTCGCACCAGTGTTCAAGAAGGGTAGTAGGAGTAATCCATTTAATTACAGACCTATATCATTGAAGTCGGTTTGCAGTAGGGTTTTGGAGCATATACTGTATTCAAACATTATGAATCACCTCGAATGGAACGATCTATTGACACGTAATCAGCATGGCTTCAGAAAACATCGCTCTTGTGCAACGCAGCTAGCTCTTTATTCGCACGAAGTAATGGCCGCTATCGACAGGGGATCTCAAGTTGATTCCGTATTTCTAGATTTCCGGAAAGCTTTTGACACCGTTCCTCATAAGCGACTTCTAATCAAGCTGCGGAGCTATGGGGTATCGTCTCAGTTGTGCGACTGGATTCGTGATTTCCTGTCAGGAAGGTCGCAGTTCGTAGTAATAGACGGCAAATCATCGAGTAAAACTGAAGTGATATCAGGTGTTCCCCAGGAAAGCGTCCTGGGACCTCTACTGTTCCTGATCTATATAAATGACCTGGGTGACAATCTGAGCAGTTCTCTTAGACTGTTCGCAGATGATGCTGTAATTTACCGTCTAGTAAGGTCATCCGAAGATCAGTATCAGTTGCAAAGCGATTTTGAAAAGATTGCTGTATGGTGTGTCAGGTGGCAGTTGACGCTAAATAACGAAAAGTGAGATGATCCACATGAGTTCCAAAAGAAATCCGTTGGAATTCGATTACTCGATAAATAGTACAATTCTCAAGGCTGTCAATTCATTTAAGTACCTAGGTGTTAAAATTACGAACAACTTCAGTTGGAAGGACCACATAGATAATATTGTCGGGAAGGCGAGCCAAAGGTTGCGTTTCATTGGCAGGACACTTAGAAGATGCAACAAGTCCACTAAAGAGACAGCTTACACTACACTCGTTAGTCCTCTGTTAGAATATTGCTGCGCGGTGTGGGATCCTTACCAGGTGGGATTGACGGAGGACATCGAAAGGGTGCAAAAAAGGGCAGCTCGTTTTGTATTATCGCGTTATAGGGGAGAGAGTGTGGCAGATATGATACACGAGTTGGGATGGAAGTCATTACAGCATAGACGTTTTTCGTCGCGGCGAGACCTTTTTACGAAATTTCAGTCACCAACTTTCTCTTCCGAATGCGAAAATATTTTGTTGAGCCCAACCTACATAGGTAGGAATGATCATCAAAATAAAATAAGAGAAATCAGAGCTCGAACAGAAAGGTTAAGGTGTTCGTTTTTCCCGCTCGCTGTTCGGGAGTGGAATAGTAGAGAGATAGTATGATTGTGGTTCGATGAACCCTCTGCCAAGCACTTAAATGTGAATTGCAGAGTAGTCATGTAGATGTAGATGATGTAAGTACAGATATTTTTTACATATGTGGAACGTTAATATCTAATCACAGCAGTGTGTTGGTTGTTCGTTCTCTGAGTCAGTCTTCCCATGAACACATTGCTAACTTAACTGCCTCATGTTTTTTGCACGGTCGTACTGCAGTACTAAGTAGACTACGTGCAGACCTGTAAGTATAGACTAACAGTTTTGCGTCCACATGTCTACACTTCAACACCTGACCTGCTACCCAGGGGAAAATAAGCGTTAATGGCTTTCTCTTGTCGCATGTACTTGGAGATACTAACCAACGTAAAAACACACAACTTCCAGTGCCTATAATGATTATTGTGCAAATGACGTAAGTAGTGAAGTAAAGTTACTCAGTCACCAACAGAAAATCTATACCTACACCCGTTTCAGCCTGTATAACATGCTTGAATCTGTCAGTTATTACACCCTATAAAAGTTGTTAATGTGGAATGTAGTCTTGTGGCGGAATGGGACTGAGCAGAATTGGATAGTGTGCGGTTGTACTCCACCTTTTTTTGTGCAAGTAAATTTTAAACTGTGTAACTATTTTTTTCTCCTAGCTTTCCCAGATGATGTGAACTTGCGGTCCAGCGCAAATTTTCATTGTCTTATTCCATTACACAGCTGATGGTTGTCCATATTCGCAAGTGGGAATAAATTTAATATAGAATCTGCTTGTTACACTTCATCCAAGGTTCGTGTGATTTCTGCGCGAGAAAGGACTAGCTAAGTTTCTTACGAACGATGTTTTCTAAAGCCATGTTGTCTGCATAGGAAACTAAATATATTCGAATTTAGAATACGCTCATGAATTCGGCAGCAGGCCCTCGTGAAGAGTACTGATCTGTAATTTTGCTTCTCTGTTACTTGACCCTTCTTATATACTGGAGTCGGCCGCATTTATTTATTTATTTATTTTTCAATCGCCTGGGACTTTCCACAGGGTGAGAGATTCGCCGAGAGACATGCCTAGACAACAAAATTTTTGTAGAAATGCCGTTGGAGGTATCTGCACGCCGGTGACTCGGACGGCCCATTTTTACCCTCCAGCTGAAATAATCCAGGGTTTGGCATGCAACTGGACTGTTGGTCGAGTGTCGTGTAATTATATGCAAATAAAACCTCTAACGACGTCTCGTAAACACACGGACAAAAAGACAGAATTAAAGTACAGCTGCGCCTTTATTGCCGAGTTCTGCTTTTAGCGGAGGTCAGTAACGGCGATCGATGCAAAGAGCACAAAGTGTCGGAGATCCGGGGTCGGGATAAGGTTTACAGCCGCGGCGGTGACTCACCGCGCCGCCACTCCTTTACACCTTTACGGCCTCACGCGACGCGACGCGACGCGACGCGACCGGCTCCTGGCCATCACGGCCCCGCCGGCGTGCCGCTGCGAATAAATGCCGCAGTCGACGCCGACGCCGCCGTCACGGTGCGTGCTACGCACTGCTTTGTCAATACGCACCCCGCACACGTGTGGCGCCTTTGTCCGGTCGACGCGGCTTCACCACACTGTGTATTCATCGGCGGCTGCACGGCTTCCTATTGTGCTCCTCACGGTAGCCTTTCATCCGGACGACCTCCGAAGTGTCGTGGAGCCTTACTGAAACGGCGACTCGGCTTCAAAATTCTAATTGGCGAACAGGCAGTTATCGTCACGCTTACATACACTACTGGCCATTAAAATTGCTACACCAAGAAGAAATGCGGATGATGAACGGGTATTCATTGGACAAATATATTTTACTAGAACTGACATGTGATTACATTTCCACGCGATTTGGGTGCATAGATCCTGAGAAATCAGTACCCAGAACAACCACCTCTGGACTTGATACCCCTGGGCATTGAGACAAACAGAGCTTGGATGGTGTGTACAGGTAGAGCTGCCCATGCAGCTTCAACACGATACCACAGTTCATCAAGAGTAGTGACTGACGTATTGTGACGAACCAGTTGCTCGGCTACCATTTACCAGACGTTTTCAATTAGTGAGAGATCTGGAGAATGTGCTGGCCAGGGTAGTAGTCGAACATTTTCTGTATCCAGAAAGGCCCGTATAGGACTGCAACATGCGGTCGTGCATTATCCTGCTGAAATGTAGGGTTTCGCAGGGATCGAACGAAGGGTTGAGCCACGGGTCGTAACACATCTGAAATGTAACGTCCACTGTTCAAAGTGCCGTCAGTGCGAACAAGAGGTGACCGAAACGTGTAACCAACGGCACTCCATACCATAACGCCGGGTGATACGCCAGTATGGCGATGATGAATAAACGCTTCCAATGTGCTTTCACCGCGATGTCGCCAAACACGGATGCGACCATCATGATGCTGTAAACAGGATCTGGATTCATCCGAAAAAATGACGTTTTGCCATTCGTGCACCCAGGTTCGTCTTTGAGTACACCATCGCAGGCGCTCCTGTCTGTAATGCAGCGTCAAGGGTAACTGCAGACATGTTCTCCGAGCTGATAGTCCATGCTGCTGCAAACGTCGTCGAACTGTTCGTGCATTTGGTTGTTGTCTTGCAAACGTCCCCATGTGTTGGCTCAGGGATCGAGACGTGGCTGCACGATCCGTTACAGCCATACGGATATTATGCCTGTCATCTCGACTACTAGTGATACGAGGCCGTTGAGATTCAGCACGGCGTTTCGTATTACCCTCCTGAACCCACCGATTCCATATTATGCAAACAGTCATTGGATCTCGACCAATTCGAGCAGCAATGTCGCGATACGATAAACCGCAATCGCTATTGGCTACAATCCGACCTTTATCAAAGTCGGAAATGTGATGGTACTCGTTTCTCCTCCTTACACGAGGCATCACAACGACGTTTCACTAGGAAACGCCCGTCATATGCTGTTTGTGTATGAGAAATCATACATTTCCTCATGTCAGCACATTTTAGGTGTCGCCACCGGCGCCAACCTTGTGTGAATGGTCTGAAAAGCTAATCATTTGCATATCATGGCATCTTCTTCCTGTCGGTTAAATTTCGCGTCTGTAGCACGTCATCTTCGTGGTGTAGCAATTTTAATCGCCAGTAGTGCATTTGCGTTTTATTCGAGATACGTGCAAATATTTCCTCCGGTTTGCGGCGATCGTAAAAGTTACGCACAAGGCGTGAGTCAACGTGGTTTTTCTCTAAAAATTTCATGTTTGGCCGGCGTTGATGGTGTTTAATGTTCACGCCTGTATGCTAGGGTTATTGTGTCTTCTTGACACAATATTTGCACAGTGTACTGAAGCATCAAACACCCACCTTAGAAGCGATAGGGTCCTATCTCAGTTGTGTGAAGCTCATAAAAATTCCTTTAGAGGCAGTGCGATCTAAATTTACAACACTCTTCCACATCAGATAAAAACTGTTTCATCTTTCTCACCTCTTGGCAAAACCATCATGTTATTCCTCCTGGATCATTTTTTTCTAATTAGACGCAGAATTTTTAGAACATGTGACACATAAGACTTGTAACAAAAAGTCTAAAATACTCTATTGCAAGCAACGAACTTTACCTGTAGATTAAGTCAAAAAATCATTTATTTACTGGCGTGCCACTGTCTGTACTTTATATATATATATAAAGAAATTATGTACGACAAAAATCTTACTAAACTGCAACGTAATCAGGCAGTGATGTAGAAAACACTCTTGCAGTTCGTTGGTCCATTTTCTTTGGCATGTTCGCAAAATCGAACAAATTCACTCCTGAGAAAGTGTGTTCTTGTATTCACAAAACATCGATTACTACAGAACAAAATCTATTAAATTAACAAGAAAGTCCTATAACGCGAATGTTAATAAAAAGGTTTTTGTGTACAGAAGGACATAAACCAACTACACTTTACCTCATAACTCTGCAGCTCTATCCACTAGACAATCTGGACTTGTGCAACGTAGAATCACGTCTTTTATGTTATGGCTTCCTGAAGACTGTAACTGCTGGCATGCCTTTAACTGACTTTTAATTATAAGAAATCATACCAAGACCATTTCGTTTTTTATGAATCACCATGTACCTCTGCATTCAAACGTATACTTTTATAACATACAAGTAATAATACTAAAATAACCAAATACAGAGTGTCTTTAACCACCAGTGTGATCGTTCCCGTTATTTTATTACAACAAATAATACTATTAACAATGAGGTTTCGAGATTCTCTCAATGTGTTGAAGCTTTGAAACAGCATCTACATCTACATCTACATCCATACTCCGCAAGCCACCTGACGGTGTGTGGCGCAGGGTACCTTGAGTACCTCTATCGGTTCTCCCTTCTATTCCAGTCTCGTATTGTTCGTGGAAAGAAGGATTGTCGGTATGCTTCTGTGTAGGCTCTAATCTCTTTGATTTTATCCTCATGGTCTCTTCGCGATATATACGTAGGAGGGAGCAATAAACTGCTTGACTCTTCGGTGAAGGTACGTTCTCGAAACTTTAACAAAACCCGTACCGAGCTACTGAGCGTCTCTCCTGCAGAGTCTTCCACTGGAGTTTATCTATCGTCTCCGTAACGCTTTCGCGATTACTAGATGATCCTGTAACGAAGCGCGCTGCTCTCCGTTGGATCTTCTCTATCTCTTCTATCAACCCTATCTGGTACGGTTCCCAATCTGCTGAGCAGTATTCAAGCAGTGGGCGAACAAGCGCACTGTAACCTACTTCCTTTGTTTTCAGATTGCACTTCCTTAGGATTCTTCCAATGAATCTCAGTCTGCCATCTGCTTTACCAACGATCAACTTTATATGATCATTCCATTTTAAATCACTCCTAATGCCTACTCCCAAGATAATTTATGGAATTAACTGCTTCCAGTTGCTGATCTGCTATTTTGTAGCTAAATGATAAGGGATCTATTTTTCTATGTATTCGCAGCACATTAAACTTGTCTGCATTGAGATTCAATTGCCATTCCCTGCACCATGCGTCAATTCGCTGCAGATCCTCCTGCATTTAAGTACAATTTTCCATTGTTACAACCTCTCGATACACCACAGCATCATCTGCAAAAAGCCTCAATGAACTTCCGATGTCATCCACAAGGTCATTTATGTATATTGTGAACTGCAACGGGCCTATGACACTCCCCTGCGGCACACCTGAAATCACTCTTACTTCGGAAGACTTCTCTCGATTGAGAATGACATGCTGCGTTCTGTTATCTAGGAACTCTTCAATCCAGTCACACAATTGGCCTGATAGTCCATATGCTCTTACTTTGTTCATAACGACTGTGGGGAACTGTGTCGAACGCCTTGCGGAAGTCAAGAAACACGGCATCTACCTGTGAACCCGTGTCTATGACCCTCGAGTCTCGTGGACGAATAGCGTGAGCTGGGTTTCACACGACCGTCTTTTTCGAAACCCATGCTGATTCCTACAGAGTAGATTTCTAGTCTCCAGAAAAGTCATTATACTCGAACATAATACGTGTTCCAGACTTCTACAACTGATCGACGTTAGAGATATAGGTCTATAGTTCTGCACATCTGTTCGACGTCCCTTCTTGGAAATGGGGATGACCTGTGCCCTTTTCCAATCCTTTGGAACGCTACGCTCGTCTAGAGACCTACGGTACAATGCTGCAAGAAGGGGGGCAATCTATTCATAGGACAATGTATACTCGAATACACACTTTGAAATTCTCTTGGTAACAGGTGTAACGTACACGGAGCGAAAGATTATATACAACTGTAAAAGTAGTTGAGAAAGGAGTGAGGCAAGGTTGTAGCCTATCACCAATCTTATTGAATCTGCACTTTGAGCAAACCGTAAAGCAAACCGAAGAAAAATTTGAAGAAATTATTAAAGTTTGACAGAAGAAATAAAAACTTCGAGATTTGCCAGTGACATCTTAATTCTGTCAGGCTGAGCATAGAACTTGAAAGAGCAGTTGAATGGAATGGACATTATGCTGAAAGAAGGATATAAGATGAACATCAAGAAAAGCAAAACAAAGATAATGGAATGTCGGCAAATTAAGACAGGCGATGCTCAACGAATTGGATTAAGAAACGAGAAACTAAAAGTAGTAGATGACGGCCGAAGTAGAAAGGATATAAATTGTAGACTGGCAATGGCAAAAAAGCATCTAGTAAACAGGTGGAGAAGAATGTAGATCGCAGTAGTTATTCGGAGATGAAGAGATGTGCACAGGAGAGAGTAGCATAGAGAGCTATAATCAAACCAATCTTAGGCTTCAATTGAAAACAACAATATCCAGTATGTTGTCTCCTAAGCTACGTGTGATTTAGAACGCGATCTTATATCTCATTGGTCATGTTTCTCTACATAACGCAAAAATCTGATTAGCACTGGTTGTCATGGCTGTCAGGAATCAAATACAAGTTTTACGCTAAGAAGAAACGAAGGTAGCTTTCCCAGTATATTAACTCTCCTAGGAAGAGTCGGAAGCAGAAACAGTGGCCTGCTTTTGCGTTCATTCCAGCATTGCCAATTACCAAGGTAGGGCAATGGCTGGAGCGTGAGGTGTGGAACAGAGACAGACAGAAAGGTATTCTTCATCCCTTTCTCGTAGAACGCATCACATAGTCATCTCCGTAGTTCTACACCACTTCGTGCCCCTTGATCTCTTACTCTGCTACAGGTGATTAGAAAAAAATACCAAATATGATTTGTGTACAGTTTTACTGTTCCTGTAGTCTAAGTGTCGCCTTAGGGTCATTATCCCCCTATCCCCCTTTTTTGGAGAGAATTTGAGCGTTCTTGGTCTAGTGAATTTTAGAGATTATGAAGCGGAAAATTTGTTTTCATATAAAATTTAATGGGCTTTCTCTGTATCGTTTGATAGACCCATGGTTGTTCTAAATATCACCTAATGCGAATGTTGAGAATATATTGCGGATGATTCATAACAACCCGAGATACGTAGTTTGGAAGGATTCGGAGCTGTTTCAGGAGTATGTCGGCGAGCATTTACACTACTTCCCAAACATACAAGCTGGTTGGGAATATGATGGCGTGCCAGGGAGTCAGGTATGCGCCAGCTGGTAGTCCATTAAAGAGCGGGCACTGCTGATAAAATAGGTCACAGCACTCGTTGACTGCAATGGTTATGTGCGATCCTCAAGTAAATCTCCTGTTTGGGGTAGGTCCAAGGTATTTCACTGAGTTAGAGCGAGTCAGATCCGCCGCGTCGGTTGTGTGTTGGTGGTTGGGGAGCCTGAGCTTGGTGTGAATAAAATTGCTTGGCTCCGGTTAGGGCTGATTTTCACCTTTCAGGGAGTGCACAGTCGGGTCCTTTGAAACATAGAGGAGGTTGCTCTTCTTTCTATACTCACTGATTACCACAACCATCGTATGCCATGGTCCTGGCTTCTGAACTCCGTATTCTGTTCGTTACCGCAGACTACAAATGGAACGCCTCGGCGAGAGTGGAGAGCTTGGAAGAGTAATTAACACGGTGTACCGAAACCAGGGTAGGGGAAGGTAAGGGGTAGTCCATGCGTATAGAAGATATAACAGTTCCTTCACGCTTCGCTACGCCAAGGAGTACTTGATGATGGTAAGCAAATATTGTGCCCTTAAGGCACAACTTCCCAGCAGCATCCCTGTGAGGACATTACACAAGGGAGTATAAATGACCGAAGAGATTCCGTAAATACACTGTATCTACACTGACTGACGCATTGTCACAAAACGCAACGGTCAGGTAGAAAAACTGAGAAAAAAACTTTTGTATTGTTGCAGTCACACCTCATATTTCTGCCACGAAAGTGCATCGGTGAGCAGTTAGGCAAGATGGCGTCAGGCACCGAGCAAGTGTATGTTGTGTTTGAAATACTCCCACATCATTTTTTTGTGAATGGCTTAGTGAACAGACACGATATGCGATTCTGGGGGAGGGAGAATCATCACGCTATTGTGCAGCACATTCAAAATTCAGCAAAAGTTAATATGTTCTGTGCAGTCTCGCCGGCCGTGGTGGCCGAGCGGTTCTAGGCGCTTCAGTCTGGAACCGCACGACCGCTACGGTCGCAGGTTCGAATCCTACCTCGGGCATGGATGTGTGTGATGTCCTTAAGTTAGTTAGGTTTAAGTAGTTCTAAGTTCTAGGGAATTGATGACCTCAGATGGTAAGTCCCATAGTGCTCAGAGCCATTTTAACCCTTTGTGCAGTCTTGCGAATTAAAGTTTACGATCTGTTTTTCTTCTGCGAAATAATCGTTACAGGATACGTATAACTGGACATGCTGGAAAATTGGCTCATGTCACAATGGGGGCTGACAGTGTGGACTTGATGTACCAACAGGATGGTGCCCCACCCACTTCCATCATGATATTCGTGAATTATTAAGCAGGAAACTGGGATTAATGATCAGTAGTTCATGTCATGTCCTCCATGCTCTACTGATATAAACTAATCTGATTTTTTTGTGTGGTGTTTACAAGAAAGATTCTACCGACAAACCTACCAGGTTCAAATGGTTCAAATGGCTCTGAGCACTATGGGACTTAACTTCTAAGGTCATCAGTCCTGTAGAACTTAGAACTACTTAAACCTAACTAACCTAAAGACATCACACACATCCATGTCCGAGGCAGGATTCGAACCTGCGACCGTAGTGGTCGCGCGGTTCCAGACTGTAGCGCCTAGAACCGCTTGGCCACCAAACCTACCAGAACTGCGGCATGGTATCGATAGTGCTAATAGGGACATGCTACGCCGAACGTGAGAAGAACTTCATTATCGACTAGAAATTTTCAAAAATCAGTAGGGGGACACATCTAGAGCGCTTAGCGCTTGTAATATGTAAAAAAAAAAACTTTTTCAGTTTCTTTATTGTGTTCAAAGCCCTGTGACAATGTGCAGCTAATAAAGCTGTGCAGCAAATCTTTGCTTGGGCTCTAAAACGCTGGCCTTTATATACTGAATCATATTTCTTGTCAATGTTTATCGACTCAAAAGTTAGATAAAGCGTCTGTCAACTTTAAGTACGGATTTAATGGTGTAGTATACAGTACATGTCCCTTTTTGAGGATACGTGCCATCGCCTGTCTGCCACTAGGACCGACTTTCTTAGCCCCTTATAGGAGGTCCTACTTTTTTTTGTGTAAGCCGGACCTACGTCTTCATCTACATCTGTGCGTCGCTAGCCACTTTACCGTCTTTGGTGGAGGATGTTTTGTGTTATGTCGCCCGAAGAGTTTAGAATTTCTCTGATTTTACAATCATTGTGTGATGTTAGACGAAGTGGTGTGACTCTTCTCGGATAGCACGCTCACGGAATTATAACTGAAAACCAATCCGTGAGACACTACGCCTCTTTTGTAGCGTCTGCCATTAGAGTTGAGTTCCCTCATGACGCCCTCGTGCTCACAATGAAGATGCAAAGAAGAATGGTGTGTTCTCCTGTACGTTCAGCGTTCATGGAAACAAACCACTCTTCTTTGCATCTTCGCAATCTGCCACATTAATTTTATCTGTAAGAAAGTGGCAGCACTGTCAAATTCTAGAAGTAATAGATGCATCACATTTTTGTGTTTAGTTTCCCAACATTTGACCTTCTGGAAAGGATGAACTGAAATTCATAATCAGCCACAAATGTATCTGAGGACTCTCAAGGTTTTAATACTCCTCTTCAGGTACTTTTGTCGTAAAGTCAGACTAGTCTATAGCAATAGCCTTGCTGTTCATCTGTGTGATTCTGTTGAGGCGTTGGGCAAGGACATGTTGAAGTTACTAAATGTAAGGTAAAACCTCATTGCTAACGAAGTGACAGTCTTCCTCACTTCGATTAAAGACTGCATTGTATTACCCAAACTATTATCATTAAAGATATATAGCAGTCTGAACAGCATGTATTCTAGAAGTGTGCCAGCCCAGATGCGGCGGACCAAGCGTAGACCAAAACTACATTAAGAGGATAGTTACATATTTGAAACGCATCGTATGACCGAGATAAATACCTTGTTTCACACAGTAAGTATGTCTGCCATGAAAAAGAAGAAGATTATTGCTAGAAACAGATACACACGATGTATCATGCTCAGACAACGTGTATTAGTTAAGGGCGTACATTTGCACAATGCATGCTTCGGAGAACGTCTAAGAATACTGCAAAAAAAAACTTGTAAGACGAATTAAGACCATGCGTACTACTGAAGCCTGAGAACGAAACTTTAAAGACTAACTTTAAGTTAAATTCTTCATCTTCTGTCCATAATTAACCTTATATATGTATCCATCTTACAGTTTTTTTGATCTGGAACACAAGACGGGCTCATCGCTCACTTTAAACACTTATAGCGCATAAAGCAGTGGTTGTTTATGTCCTAAGAACACACTCCCATGCTAGTTTCTTGTAGCATGATGGAAAGGCATGTCACATTTCCACAGAATAGAAGCCATCGGCACAAATCATGTGACATGCGTTGCCAGCTGCTGATTCTTAGATGTCGTGCGCAGTTGCACTCAGAGTTCGCGTTTTTGCCACTCATTCGTCACAGACGGACACCTGTCTAACACATTTTCCCTTAGTACTCCGCTTCAGAGAATATACGAGATATGGAGATATTGCAGTGCCCTGAAACGAATCCATTGTCAATTAAACGGCCGTGAACGAATGTTTTTCTCATTCGTTATACGTGCAGTACGTTTTGCTTACGCTGTAAATCATGCAATGGCGTGAGAGTGCGTTTGGTATTTAGTAAACGTCGCAGTGAAAATTGGTTTTAATGACGTTCCTCCAACCTTGCTTCACTACCTTTCGTAATGACGCAGTTTCAGTTTAGTAATTTTTATCTTTTATTCAAACGTAGCACAACGCTAGCATGTCCCTCCAGACCGTCTCCACACTATTCCGACCATAAAATAAATATAAAAGAAACGGTTTAAGCCACTGTAGATGGGCATCTTGCCAAAAACCAGTTTGGCGGAATGCAGTCAACATGCGACTGTTTCTTTTCGTTACTGCTTCAACTAACCTTTGCTCCTTTCTTTGTTGCCGTGTTGTTCGTATCACTTATCTCGTAAACTGATGCCAACCAAAAGTAGTTCTCTGTATTGGAGCAATATTGACTGCAAATAACAGGGACATCATGAAATACTCTACTTGTTTCTTACAGCTGTCGACGTTAAACAGTTCTCTTCACTCTCCGAGTAACAAAATTTATATCGTTGTGCAGCGTACATCTTTGTGTTATGTAAGTGACATTGCAGCTCTTTCTCAGATGACAAAGGACTTGGAAAGTCAACTGAGGTGAGTGAATAGTATCTAGGAAAGAGGTTATAAAACAAATATCAACAAAGGGCAATGGAATGTAGTCGAATGAAGTCGGGCGATGTTCAGGAACTTAGATTAGGAAATGACATTCTAAAAGTAGCCGACCCGTTTTACTATTTGAGCTGCGAAATAACCTACGCTGACGCGGCTAGAGAGAGTATAAAATGCACACAGTGAACAGCAAGAAAATCGTTTCTGAAAGAGGGAAATTTGTTGACACTGAACATAAGTCAATGTTTTAGAAGACTTTTTTGAAGGTGTTTGGAGTATAGCCATGAACGGAAGTGCAGCACCAAACCGAAATCGACGATTTCCCCGAAATTCGGCTACGTTTTTCACGGCAACGAGAAGAAATTAGAAGCTGTACATGGTGTGGATAAAGACAAAGACATCCACCATAAGAGAAAGAACAATCGAAATGTGAAGTACGTACATTACAATGACCCTAGCGAAATCATGGAACAGTTATTCGTGCTCACAGCATCGTCTGCCGCAGTGTATACTGCTCACATAGCATATTAATCAATTCAGAGTTTTGCGCAAGAAGCATTTTTGAATAATTACAGCGACGTCACCCAACAGCTTCATAAATCATCGCGGAAAACGTTCACATGCAGGCGTGTTATTATGTGTGGGTTGGCTTATTTATGGCAAAAAGATCTAATCGATATGAGGCAATAGTCGCAAGTGAATAACGGTTTCAAGTATATTTTAAAGGTTGTGGACACCTACTCCAATTTCGCCTGGGCCCTGTCTATGAAGACTGGTAAGTAAGTTGCAGACGACTTTGTACAGTTGCTGCAGACAGGGACGAATCATGGCCTAGACAACCTTCAAATTGATCATTAAGGTGAATTCTACAATGGGTATTTCAAAGCTGTAAGGGCTTGTTTTGCATTTAAAATAGTGTCTTCTCACAGCAGACACAGATTTGTGAGGTTTGACAGAATAGTATCAGTTTAAGGCTAAGACTCTTGATATTCAACCAGATTCAAAGGCAGTACACCAATAAACGAACTCATCAGTCTTGCCACGTTGTTTTTGTTGTGGTCTTCAGTCCTGAGACTGGTTTGATACAGTTATCCATGCCAATCTATCCTGTGCAAGCTCCTACCTCTCCCAGTACCTACTGCAACCTACATCCTTCTGAATCTGCTTAGTATATTCATCTCTTGGTCTCCCTCTACGATTTTTATCCTCCACGCTGCCCTCCAATGCTAACATTTTGATCCCTTGATGCCACAAGTCATGTCCTACCAGCCGATCCCTTCTTCTAGTCAAGTTGTGCCACAAACTTCTCTTCTCCCCAATCCTATTCAATACCTCCTCATTAGTTACGTGATCTACCCACCTAATCTTCAACATTCTTCTATACCACTACATTTCGAAAGCTTCTATTCTCTTCTTGTCCAAACTGTTTATTGTCCATGTTTCACTTCCATACATGGCTACACTCCATACAAATACTTTCAGACACGACTTCCTGACACTTAAATCTATACTCGCTGTTAACAAATTTCTCTTCTTCAGAAACGCTTTCCTTCCCATTGCCAGTCTACATTTAATATCCTCTCTACTTTGACCATCATCAGTTATTTTGCTCCCCAAATAGCAAAACTCCTTTACTACTTTAAGTGTCTCATTTCCTAATCTAATTCCCTCAGCATCACCCTACTTAATTAGACTACTTTCCATTATCCTCGTTTTGCTTTTGTTGATGTTCATCTTATATCTGCTTTTCAAGACACAGTCCATTCCATTCAACTGCTCTTCCAAGTCCTTTGCTGCCCTTCCTGCCCGATTAAGGGATCTGACATTCCACGCTCCGATCCGCAGAATGCCAGTTTTCTTTCTCCTGATAACGACGTCCTCTTGAGTAGTCCCCGCCCGGAGATCCGAATGGGGGACTATTTTACCTCCGGAATATTTTACCCAAGAGGACGCCATCATCATTTAATCATACAGTAAAGCTGCATGCCCTCGGGAAAAATTACGGCTGTAGTTTCCCCTTGCTTTCAGCCGTTCGCAGTACCAGCACAGCAAGGCCGTTTTGGTTATTGTTACAAGGCCAGATCAGTCAATCATCCAGACTGTTGCCCCTGCAACTACTGAAAAGGCTGCCGCCCATTTTCAGGAACCACACGTTTGTCTGGCCTCTCAACAGATACCCCTCCGATGTGGTTGCACCTACGCTACGGCTGTCTGTACCGTTGAGGCACGCAAGCCTCTCCACCAACGGCAAGGTCCATGGTTCATAGGGGGAGGAGTCTTGCCATAAAACACTTTATTAGCTTTCTAGTTTGCATCTGGAGATAGTTTCGTCAAAATGACACTGTTTGTGGTTGATGGGGGACCACGTTGGTCCTGAGCTTTAAGGAATTTCAACTTCATCTAACACCATTTAAAGGAAGACAAACGAAACTGATCCGCTTTTGCATTCTTAGCAACAGAATGTAAATTACGAAGCGCAACTGCAGCATGGCAAAATTCATCGGCAGCCACAGCACCGCCATAGGTGTGTTAAAGTTTTTTTTTCGGTTATCTCCTGCCTGATTTGATGTGGTCTGTCACAAATCCCTCTCTCGTGCCAATCTCTTCATTTAAGGCAGCATTTGCAGCCCATCTCTCTCTTCCCTTCCAGTTTTTGTCCTCTACAGCTTCGTCAAGTACCATGGATGTTATGTCTTGATGTGTTAATAGGTGACCTATCACCGTGTCCTATACATTTGTCAGTGCTTCCCATATCTTCCTTTCCTCGCCGATTCTTTGAAGAACCTCTTCGCTTTTCGTATCATCAGGCCACCTAATTTTCCACGTCTTTCTGTAGCACCACATCCTACCCGGTTTTCCTCCAATCCATGGTGGTTCACAAAATTCTAACACCCTTGAATGCGGATATATGTAACAGACTTTCCGATGTGGATAGTAAATTTTTTATTATTTGCGCAAACTTCTCTGTTGTTAGAATGCCAACTGAGCTCTGCAAATCAGAACAGTGACTCTCGGAGACTGTCGTTGCAATGGGACAGAAACGTTTATTACAGAAAAAAAACGTTATTCGTACTGACAAATTTTCCGTTAATCGGAATCGTAGCAGTAGCTGCAGCTAAGACTGTAGTCAAGGGGGACACGCAAGTCGTCAGCGAAGTTAGTAACTGGTGGGGAAGGAAACGTGTGGAGGTACAAGGAGACAGCGCAGGGCTCACAGTAACTTAAGCCGTGAGAGAAGGCGTGCCTGCAAGGTGTTTGAGAAGTTGGCCACATTTACGACTTCCTGCGAATGCATTAGCACGGAAACGCATCGGCACGATGCCGCATAGCGGTAATGAGCCATTGTGCTGAGGAGACGCCACCTGCGTAATTGCGAAACGCTTCTTTACAGCGTTCGGACAGGGCTGTAAAAAGCCACGTTATATCCTTCTTCCCTGGCGAATCCAATTTCTGCAAAATTGCCGTAATTTAATTGTAAATACACTTTTGGGCGTTCAACAGTTTGCTTTATGTTTTGGAGCATTGTTCCAAAGTCGTTACTGTGACTTTACGGGCTTGCTATGAGTTTACGTCCGTTTCTGTGTCGTTAATTAGGTCAGGTGTTAATATTCATTAGGCGCAAGCCATTTTCAGAAAAGTAACAAACCACCGGTAAGAGTTGCACTGGCAGCAGCTTGAACACAGAGGCGAGAGAGTGGCCCATAACGAGAGAACTGTTCCAGAAGCCATTCGCTCCTACAAAGACGTCTGATATTTCATCTGTCGTGAGACAGATATCAACTTCCAAAATGGTAAAGAGCAGCAATCAGACGTCGTTTACGTTCTCGGCTTATTGGAGCATATCCAGGTTTCGGTTAGTAACCAGCCATTATCAGTGCCAAAAATACAAGAAGCCAGAGCATTATAACACAAAAATCACAACTCATAACATACAGCTAACTGATCTGTTCTCCGCGAAGCTTACCTTCATCACACAGTAGATTTTAATGAACTATGACAAGAGCCTGATCAACAGATATAGATGTAGGGCCTAGTAGGGCATATACAACTCCGAAATACTGGTATGTAATTTAGTGTACAAGCGATATAAGTTACGTCATCAGCTGTAATTTTTGTGTACTATGCTCAGCTATGTACTTCCTCTACACAAATCAAAAAAAGGTTTTGCATCACCTCTGTTCCGAGGGTTCCGGAACCTGTACGGATAATTGGAATAGAGATCAACATAAATATCATTTCTGCCCTTTTTATTAATCATGAAAACCACACGTTGCATGTTGTACCACTATTCGCCGAGACCTTCAGAGGTGGTCGTCCAGATTGCTGCACACATCGGTACTTCTAATACCCAGCAGGACGTCCTCTTGCACTGATGCAAGCCTGTATTCTTCGTGGCCTACCCACAAGTTCATCAAGGCACTGTTGGTCGAGATTGTCCCACTCCTCAATGGCGATGCGGCGTAGATCCCTCAGAGTGGTTGGTGGGCCACGTCGTCCACAAACAGCCCTTTTCAATCTATCCCAGGTATGTTCGATAGAGTTCATGTCTGGAGATCATGCTGGCCACTCTAGTCGAGCGATGTCGTTATCCTGAAGGAAGTCATTCACAAGATGTGAACGATGGAGGCGCGAATTGTCGTCCATGAAGACCATTGCTTCGCCAATATGCTGCCGATATGGTTACACTATCGGCCGCAGGATGGCAGTCACGTATCGTACAGCCGTTACGGCGCCTTCCATGACCACCAACGAGGTACGTCGGCGCCACATAATTCCTCCCCAAAACAGCAGGGAACCTCCACCTTGCTGCACTCGCTGGACAGTGTGTCTGAGGCGTTCAGCCTGACCGGGTTTTCTCCAAACACATCTCCGACGTTTGTCTGGTTGAGGGCATATGCGACACTCATCGGTGAAGAGAACATGATATCAATTCTGAGCGGTCCATTCGGCATGTTGTTGGGCCCATCTGTACAGCGCTGCATGGTGTCGTGGTTGCAAAGATGGACTTCGCCGTGGACGTCGGGAGTGAAGCTGCGCATCATGCAGCTTGTTGCGCACAGTTTGAGTCGTAACACGACGTCCTGTGACGGCACGAAAAGCATTATTCAACATGGTGGCGTTGCTGTCAGGGTTCCTCCGAGCCGTAATCCGTAGGTAGCGGTCAACCACTGTAGTAGTAGCCCTTGGGCGGCTTGAGCGAGGCATGTCATCGACAGTTCCTGTCTCTCTGTATCTCCTCCACGTCCGAACAACATTGCTTTGGTTCACTCCGAGACTCCTGGACAATTCCCTTATTGAGAGCCCTTCCTGGCAAAAAGTAACAATGTGGACGCGATCGAACCGCGATATTGACCGTCTAGGCATGGTTGAACTACAGACAACAAGAGCCGTGTACTTCCTTCCCGGTGGAATGACTGAAACTGATTGGCTATCGGCCCCCTCCGTGTAATGGGCTCTGCTCATGCATGGTTATTTACATTTTTGGGTGGGTTTAGTGACAACTCTGAAGAGTCAGAGGGACTATGTCTGTGATACTGTAACTACAGTCAACGTCTATCGTCAGGAGTTCTGGAAACCGGAGTGACGTGTGTGTTTGTTGCATTGATAATGGCTAATTGTTGGCCGAAATCTGGATCTAGAGTGGAAACGACGGCTGATTGCTACTCTTCAGCATTTTGAAAGTTATGTCACAGTTACGGAGCCCTTTCTACTTTCCTAAAGCAAAGTAATTTGATGTTAATGAACTTTGATGTAATCCTCTTTTTGTAGACCTCTAAAAATATTTATTACCATAATTAATATATTTCTTAGTAAACTGACGAGATGACATGTTAGGGGGCACGATGTCCTCATGTCTACCCTAGTTGTGGAATAATCGAGGAGCGGTCTGAGACTTACGAATCGAGGTTTTCTGATTTATCCGTTGCCTTGTAGGAACTGTCTCGAGGAGCTGCAGAATACACTCCCCAGTTCAAAAGGAAATTAGAGAGAAGTCGACGCTCTAATTCGCCCCAAGGATACTACACTGTGTTCAAGCAGGAACTCTGGGCAGACCAATCAGTTTCAGCAATGCTGTTGACCGCAGACCATTGCCTCGTAGGTGCTGCCGTAGCACAGGACGCATTGCTACGCTGATTCAAACAGTCATCAACTCCGAACTGTTCCTCTGCTGTACGCAGTACACAGTAATGTAAAATGTCTTCATACACTAGTGCAGTAACCGTTTTCTTAAGCGCAATAGGGGACCGTAGCTTTATCACGAAAACAATATTCTCCAGGGCATCACCATACCGTCACTCATCGCTCCAAATCACTCATTTCCATTCACCCACTGCGCAGTTGCGCCGCTCTTTACACCGTCTCAGAAACAGAAAGAGAATAAAACTTTAAAAATCACAGTAATCCAATCGCGTTCCCTGTCCATAAACTTGTGGTTTAGTGGGATCTCAGACAATAACCATTATAAATGCTAGTTTTGTAACAGGAATGTGGTCTGTTCTCTCAGATTCCAGGAGGGGCAAATGCCCGTTCTTATGGACATCTATTGTAACATACTCTGACTAGTCCACGTTCGAAGTGCCTGCTCGCTAGTGACCGAACCATTTTGCTGTTACTGCCTCTCTAATGACTGTTCCACCTCTTTTACATATAGTGGTCAATTCTGCATTAGTTAGAGTGTCAGGATAGTTTTGACCGGAGAGTGTATTCCGAGATCAAACCTGTTCAGCACCATGACATGCGTACCTGATGTCTGTTTTATGCTGTTTACGGGGATTTTGGTGTCACCGCCAGACACCACACTTGCTAGGTGGTAGCCTTTAAATCGGCCGCGGTCCGGTAGTATACGTAGGACCCGCGTGTCGCCACTATCAGTGATTGCAGACCGAGCGCCACCACACGGCCGGTCTAGAGAGACTTCCTAGCACTCGCCCCAGTTGTACAGCCGACTTTGCTAGCGATGGTTCACTGACTTCTACGCTCTCATTTGCCGAGACGATAGTTAGCATAGCCTTCAGCTACGTTATTTGCTACGACCTAGCAAGGCGCCAGTATCCGTACTATTGATATTGTGAATCATGTACCATAAAGAGCGACGTTCTCCGTTAAGGGATTAAAGTTAAGTATTCCACCAGCTACGTCCGTTTTTCTCAATTCTAATTCCCTTGTCATGTTCCAGACCTCACGCCAGCCTGCGTGAGCAAAACGCGTGCATTTCGGCCTCCTTTAGGAACACGGTTGGCTCTCCTGCCAACCACAACAGGGATGATGTACCCACATCCTTTGTGTAGCTCGAAACCAGCGAAAAGTGCTTATTTTAAGCTAAAATAACTGCTTGGTGTAAAAGATGTCAATCTTTAAAATGTGCTGTGTAGAACATCATAGCCTATTTGTGATTAGATTGCAATGTGTGTAGCAAATGGAACACAGCTTGTAGTTGTTAAAGGAAAGCAGTCTGCGGACATAATACTAGCTTGGGACGTGCCCCAAATGTGTGCATCGTTCTCAAAGTCGGAAGTACAATGAGGTAGTTTCACGTGGTGTTATTACGTACAGACAAGCAGCGACCCTAGAGAACTGTACCGAAATGCAGAACGACCTGCAGAGGACCGACGCTTGGTTCACGCATTGGCAGTTGACTCTCATCATAAAGAAATGTAAACTATTCCACAGCACTAAGAAGAAAGGCTCTTTATGGTATGATTTCACGATTGCAGAACAGTCACTGGATGCAGTCTCATCCGTAACGTATCTACGAGTATGCATACGGAGAGATTTAAAGTAAACTACAACGCAAAATTAACAGCAGGTAAGGCAGATGCACGACTGAGATTCATTGAAAGAACAGGACGGGCAGTCCACGCACAGAGGAGACAGCTAACAAAAACTTCCTTCGATCGAAAAGAGCATCTTCTCCTCAATCCGGGACATTTACGTGGTAGCATTGGTACAAGAAACAGAGAGCATCCAAAGAAGAGCAGCACGTTTCGTCACGGATTCGTTCAGTAAACGAGAAAGCGTTATGAGATTCTTATCCAACTATAGCGGCAGACGGTACATGTGAAGGGTGCGTAAATTCGTACAAGAGTGAACAAAATTATTACTTCCTGATAGGTACATCTCACGAAAAGATCGCACAAGTAAAATTAGAACCATTCGAGCTCCTTCAGCGGCGTAGGAACAGCCCTTCATCCCGAGACTGTAACACGGAAATGGAGAATCGACAGTCGTGCACTAAGTGCCCTCCGCCACGCAGAGTGTATATTTAGGTGTAGATTGGTTTCTCTGGTTCATCAGAGGGCGGCTGGTATGTTAGTCAAAAGATGAGGTTTAAAGACAACGTTACCGTTATCGTAAAGCAGTAGACATAACTCCATCTGGGCTTCAGGAGCTTTGAGCAGAGGCAAGTCAGTGAAATGTAATGATACTGTACCAGCAGCCGATACTTTGATATTGTTTTACTAGGCAGCCGGTATAGATGTTCCAGTCACGTCGTTTTAGGGCTGTCGCGTGAATAACACCAAGTGTCAGTCGCGCATGTATAAGACAATATTCGTACCGGTTCCGTAGATATTCGAACTTCGTGAGCGTGTATACACTTCACACATGTGACAGCAACTGTGACATACGTGAAGATCACACATGGTCAGGATTTCCGGATATTTACGGCAACAGATACGAATATTGGTGCCTTGTCTTGTACGTGCGTGAGTGATACTTGGTGTTATTTACGCGACACGGAAGAATATGACTAGATCGTCTAAACTGATTACATAATAAAACAATATCAAAATTACGGTTGTTGGTACAGTGTTATTACATTCTATCGAATATCGGCGTAACACCAGAATTGGCAATGGGACATACTGCTTGACACTTGCTGAAGAACAGAGAAATTGTTGGAAAGGGATAATCACGGACAATGATTGTCGTCGTGGAAAACAGTGAATTCGTAAAAGAGGTTGTAACAAAAATGGTACAGATTCCCCGTATGAGAAAGAAGGATAACAGACATAAGTAACGTTCGTGTTTGAAACAGGTCAACCTCCGAACATAGTGGTCGATGTGGAACTCTCGGCAAGGAATGGGCTCCATGGGCACTGATGCGTATTTTGCGCATGTTATTCATGCTGGCTACCAAACTGTTGAGGAATCCTTGGGCGATACTTCTCACTTCTTTCTCAAGGCGTTTTTCAGTTCTTGCACAGCTCGGGGATTGGTGTTCGTTGAGGACCGCACTGCAAAGAGCATCCCTGCCAAGCTCCATTGGTTCAATTCCTTCACTTTCCACTGTGTTCGATACCTCAGCGGCCCTGTGCGAGCGAGCATTGTTGTCCTTAAACAGATCGCTGGCACCTACCGCACTCCCAAAACAGACGGACATCAAGCAGAATAATGCCCCTGCAATACCGCTGTGCTGTAACAGTACCTCTCGCGGAGATATGCAGCGGTGTTCGGCCATTGTGCATAGAGCCTGCTCAACCCAACACTTAGGCCATACCGGTGACGTTCAAGAGGATTCTGTGGTGTGTCACGTGTTGCCCTCTCTCCCCACGTTAACTGGTGATCAGAAGCACTTGCCACAGTGAAGCGGTATTCGTCAGAGTACATAACTCTGGACCACTGTCGCTGACCCCAACTAACATATTCCCTACACCAACGAACTCATTCGCACCGATAGTGTGGTTGAAGTGGGTTGCATTGAGTGGCTTTCGAGCATATAAACCAGTCTGATATAACGACCGCGAAATAATTCTGTCAGAGACAGGTGTACAATATCGGTTCAAGATCTGCAGCGATCTGCCTAGGAGTTCGGTTTCTTTTTGCCACTAGGGCTATATACCGATCCTCTTGCGGCGTGGAGGTACGTCTACGAACGTCGGCGTGCTTTCGGATAGCATTTGCACCTTCAACGGACTTTTTTAGTGGCAGTTTTGGATGCACTCGTTACTGTGGCCACAGTAGTGAGACTTTGACCGAGTTTGGGTCGTCCAATGCCACAATCGTAACCACGCAAATGGCGCCTCGCAGACATGTTACTGCACCACACGGAATGTCGCCCTAACCGGTTTCACAACAACTTTCGTCAAACACCGTACTGCATGAACTGTTTAATGCTTCGCTGCAGATAACACGTCTTGCCGTCTACATTTCCATTTGCTATCAATGGTTGGTTCTTCTGTAACAATTGTCGGCTGTTCCGTAGCAAATGGCAGTTGTTCCTCAGCAAGTGCCAGATGTTCCTTGGCAATTGTCAAGCAGTGTACGAGTACACGCTTTTAAATTCCCAGCGTAAAGGATTCCACAATGAATAACAATCGTCGAAGAACAGAGTCTGTTGGCTGCCGTGGGAAAGCACATGAAAAGAAACTGTGGGAAGAACTGGCCAATTAGCAGTCGTCCTCTTAGAAATTGTTTTGACCAGCGCATTATAGTAGGGTTCGGACTAAACAGCCACTTAAATCTCATCACCATAGTCAACATGGATTTACTCACATGAAGTGTTGAGAGCTATCGACAATGGATTTAAAATTTATTCCATTTTTCCAGACAGCTTTTGACACCGTACCTCAAAAGCGGCTTGAAATCAAATTGCCAAATTGCGTGCGGATGGAATATCGTCTCAGTTATGCGACTGGATTCGTCATTTCCTGTCAGAGAGGTCACAGTTCGTAGTAACTGACGGAAAGTCATCGAGTAAAACAGAAGTGATTTCTGGCGTTCCTCAAGGTAGTGTTTCGGGCCCTCTGTTGTTCCTTATCTGCATAAACGATTTAGGAGACAGTGTGAGCAGCCACCTTATGTTGTTGTTGTGTAATAAAGTTCAAATGGTTCAAATGGCTCTGAGCACTATGGGACTCAACTGCTGTGGTCATCAGTCCCCTAGAACTTAGAACTACTTAAACCTAACTAACCTAAGGACATCACACACATCCATGCCCGAGGCAGGATTCGAACCTGCGACCGTAGCAGTCGCACGGTTCCAGACTGCGCGCCTAGATGTAATAAAGTTATCAGAAGATCAAACCTAATTGCAAAACGATCTAGATTAAATACCTATATGGAGAGAAAACTGGGAATTGACCCTAAATTATGAAAAATGGGAGGCCATCCATATGACTGGTAAAGGAAATTCGTTAAACTTCGGCTACGATATGAGTAAATCAGTCAAATCTAAAGGCCGTAAGTATCCAGGAATTACAATTATGGTCAACTTAAGTCGGAAAGAACGCGCAGAAAATGCTGTGGGGAAGACGAACCAAACACTGCGTTTTATTGATAGAGCACTTGGAAGATGCAACAGTTCTACTAAAGAGACTGCATACACTATACTTGTTTTCCCTCCTTTGAAGTACAGCTATGCTTATCAGAGAGGATTAACGGCAGAAATCGAGGAAGTTCAAAGAAGGGCAGCACGTTTTGCACTGTCGAGAAATAGGGAAGAGAGTGTCGGACATGATAAAGGATTTTGGATGGACATAATTGAAACAAAGACGTCTCTATTTACGGCGGAATCTTCTCAAGAAATTTCAAAAATTTCAATCACAATCTTTCTCCACCGAATGCGAAAATATTTTGTTGGTGCCGGTCTACATAGGAAGAAACGAACATAACAATAAAATCAGGGAAATCAGAGCTCACACGTAAAAATATAGGTGCTCCCTTCTTCCTCTTGCAACTCCCGAGTCTAATAACAGAGAGCTATTGTGAAGGTGGTTCGGTGAACCCTCTGCCAGGCACTGAACTGCGATTTGCAGAGTAGCCATGCAGATGTAGATGTACACACCTGGAAATGGAAAAAAGAACACATTGACACCGGTGTGTCAGACCCACCATACTTACTCCGCACACTGCGAGAGGGCTGTACAAGCAATGATCACACGCACGGCACAGCGGACACACCAGGAACCGCGGTGTTGGCCGTCGAATGGCGCTAGCTGCGCAGCATTTGTGCACCGCCGCCGTCAGTGTCAGTCAGTTTGCGTGGCATACGGAGCTCCATCGCAGTCTTTAACACTGGTAGCATGCCGCGACAGCGTGGACGTGAACCGTATGTGCAGCTGACGGACTTTGAGCGAGGGCGTATAGTGGGCATGCGGGTGGCCGGGTGGACGTACCGCCGAATTGCTCAACACGTGGGGCGTGAGGTCTCCACAGTACATCGATGTTGTCGCCAGTGGTCGGCGGAAGGTGCACGTGCCCGTCGACCTGGGACCGGACCGCAGCGACGCACGAATGCACGCCAAGACCGTAGGATCCTACGCAGTGCGGTAGGGGCCCGCACCGCCACTTCCCAGCAAATTAGGGACACTGTTGCTCGTGGGGTATCGGCGAGGACCATTCGCAACCGTCTCCATGAAGCTGGGCTACGGTCCCGCACACCGTTAGGCCGTCTTCCGCTCACGCCCCAACATCGTGCAGCCCGCCTCCAGTGGTGTCGCGACAGGCGACGAATGGAGACGTATCTTCTTCAGCGATGAGAGTCGCTTCTGCCTTGGTGCCAATGATGGTCGTATGCGTGTTTGGCGCCGTGCAGGTGAGCGCCACAATCAGGACTGCATACGACCGAGGCACACAGGGCCAACACCCGGCATCATGGTGTGGGGAGCGATCTCCTACACTGGCCGTACACCTCTGGTGATCGTCGAGGGGACACTGAATAGCGCACGGTACATCCAAACCGTCATCGAACCCATCGTTCTACCATTCCTAGACCGGCAAGGGAACTTGCTGTTCCAACAGGACAATGCACGTCCGCATGTATCCCGTGCCACCCAACGTGCTCTAGAAGGTGTAAGTCAACTACCCTGGCCAGCAAGGTCTCCGGATCTGTCCCCCATTGAGCATGTTTGGGACTGGATGAAGCGTCGTCTCACGCGGTCTGCACGTCCAGCACGAACGCTGGTCCAACTGAGGCGCCAGGTGGAAATGGCATGGCAAGCCGTTCCACAGGACTACATCCAGCATCTCTACGATCGTCTCCATGGGAGAATAGCAGCCTGCATTGCTGCGAAAGGTGGATATACACTGTACTAGTGCCGACATTGTGCATGATCTGTTGCCTGTGTCTATGTGCCTGTGGTTCTGTCAGTGTGATCATGTGATGTATCTGACCCCAGGAATGTGTCAATAAAGTTTCCCCATCCTGGGACAATGAATTCACGGTGTCCTTATTTCAATTTCCAGGAGTGTATAAGACATAACATTAATTCGTAAGTAGTACACACAATGTGTGCATTATTCTTTGCATCGACAGTCGTATCGTTTAAACTAATTTGAAGCAAGAATACCAGGGTGGGAGCAGCGCGGCTTCTGTCTGAGCTTGTCAAAAGTGGAAAGCACGTTTCGCAGAAAAGAGGTCAGTGCGACGAGACAAAGCAACGGGCCTGGGATTCTGAGCCGGCAGGTATACGCTTTACTGCTCGCACGTGGCCGCCTGCCAGGGTTAGCACCCCTTTACGAGCGCCGCCAGCTCACCTATCGTTACGCCCGTACCCTCGCCACCCTTTCATTTGCTGCACAACCGTTGGGGGCAGCGAGCTCCAACCCTCGGCGCCCTAACAAGGTCACCGTTTGAAGGCAAGAAACACGGGGGAATAATAATCTGCGTCATTCGTTGCGTCTGCAGTGGACCAAGCGCGGATCCTGAGCGGGGGGAGTCTCACGACATCTCCCTCCCCCACCACCCAGATAACATTTTAAACTTAGGAATTTATATTTTTAAAATGTTTTTAAATGCAGGGTGGTTATAATTAAATTTTCGACACCTGATCCAGTTCAGACGGTAAACTATCGTATCAGTACGTAACTCTAAAAGAGGGAAAGGAATGATGTTCAGATTGCGCACTGAAAGGTTTACGTTACTGGTAGTTTTCGTGTCACATCTTGGTATTTGGCGCCGATACTGGTGTGGCGACGTATAGCTGAAACTGGAGTTTAAAGCCGGCCGCGGTGGTCTAGCGCTTCAGGCGGTCAGTCCGGAACCGCGCGACTGCTACGGTCGCAGGTTCGAATCCTGCCTCGGGCATGGATGTGTGTGATGTCCTTAGGTTAGTTAGGTTTAAGTAGTTCTAAGTTCTAGGGGACTGATGACCACAGATGTTAAGTCCCATAGTGCTCAGAGCCATTTGAACAATTTCTTTGGAGTTGTAAAACTACCGTAGCTTAGTGTAGACTGTCATCTGTATGCATAGACTAGTTTCAATCAGTTAAGGTCGCACCCACGTCACCAATACGTTAGGTCATCAGTAAGCGGAGACTAGTTTCAGTCAGTTAAGGTCGCACCCAAGTTGTCAGTACGTTAGGTGTGTTGTTTATCGGCCTTTAACTCATAACGATCGCTTTCTTCTACATCTACATCTACATATATACTCCGCTAACGACCAAGCGGTGTGTGGCGGAGATTACAATTCACGCCAAAGTCATATTTCCCCGCTTCTGTTCCACTCGCGGATCTCGCGAGGGAAAAACGACTGTCTGAACGCATCAGTACGAGCTCTTATTTCCCTTATCTTTGAATGGTCATTATTGCGCGATTTGAAAGTTGGTGGTAATAATATATGCTCTATATCCTAGGTGAAGATCGGATTTCGGAATTTAGTGAGCAGTCCCTTCCGTTTAGTGCTTCGTTTATTTGCAAGTGTGTCCATTTCAAACTTTCTATGAGATTTGCAATGCTCTCGTGATGGCTAAATGTACCAGTCACGAATCTTACCGCTCTTCTTTAGACCTTCACAATCTCTTCAATCAGAGCCAACTGGTAATGGTCCCATACAGACGAACAATACTCCAAGACTGGACGAACTAACGTATTGTAAGCTATTTCCTTTGTTGAAAGAGTGCATCGCTTCAGGATTCTACCAATAAACCGCAATCTAGAGTTCGCCTTACCCATTACTTGTGTAATATGATCATTCCATTTGAGATTATTTCGAATAGTCACACCCAGATATTTGACAGACGTTACTGCTTCAAAGACTGGGCATTTATTTTGTACTCATACATTAATGGGAATTTTCGCCTTGTTATACGCAGTAGGCTATACTTATTAATATTGAGAGATAACTGCGAGTCATTACGTCACGAATTTATTTTCTGCAAATCCTCATTGATGTGTTCACAATTTTCTTGTGATACTACTTTCCTGTAGACTACAGCATTATCAGCAAACAGTCTAAGGCCGCTGTCAATACCATCAACCAGATCGTTTATGTAAATCGTAAAAAGCAGAGGCCTATTACGCTGCCCTGGGGCACAACTGAAGTTACGCTTCTTTCTGTTGAAGTCACCCCGTTCAGAACGACGGTAAGCGCGCACTTTTTGTAGCAAGCGACAGTGCGGAACTGAGTCGAACGCCTTTCGAAAGTTGAGAAATATGGCATCAACCTGGGAGCCGGTATCTAGAGCCTGTTGTATATCATGCACAAAGAGGGCCAGCTGTGTCTCGCTGTTTCCTAAAACCGTGATGCTGTACGTAAGCTATCAGTGTCTTATTGGAAAACGGAAGCAGGGAACCATCTAGAAACCGAGTGAGTGTGTATAAAGGGCCGCCTAACCTTTGGAACATTTTTGTTCTAGCCTCCAGTCTGTTATTTAAAAATGAAAGAGCATTTATAGCAAAACTGAAATTATCAATGTTTAATAGAAGTTTTGCTCGAAGAGTTTTGATCTGTACCGTGAAACAGACAGAGGTTGTAGTAAAAATAAAGAAAAACAATACAGATATATAACATAGGGCTAGAAAACGCAATATCCTCAAAAAAACAGGTAAAATAGAAAACACGAGACACATCAAACATCGCTTCAGTATTTCGTCGAACTTACATAAAACATGTTTCAGTCATTAATAAGCAACTTTCGCATTTATCCATAATAATAGAAAACTCTTGGCTTCGGTCACGATGGAGAACGTTTTGTTGAGCACAAAATAGCAACAATAATTTTATATACTGTCTGTGGATGAAAACTGTACATGCATCAAAAGTACTTGCTTTGGTTACGTAAAAGCGCAGAAGCTACGCGTTCGAGCAACTTTCATTAATTATAAAACGCAATATGTGAAAGAGAGAGAGAGAGAGAGAGAGAGAGAGAGAGAGAGAGAGAGAGAGAGAGAGAGAGAGAGAAGTCGTTGGCTCCCAGTTTCTCTCTTACCCAATCATTTATTTTCCCTTCTATACCAGTAATACCTGTAATCCTACTATTTACTACGTCATTTACGTATTTTACCAAAACTACGGGACCGCAGTTTTGGTACAGAGCAACTGTAAATGAAACACAAGTACCAGTGTGTAATACGGTTGCAGGCAGTAATCGTCGGTCTGGACAAGGTGAGCAAGGCTTTACACACAAACCACTTCGATGAAAACAAGAAAGACAGTGCTGCTGCTCTTCGCGACTATCGACTGAGAGGTGGTCTTTCCTCACTGGGGTTGAAAAACATGATTCCGAATTTCGAATTAGCTGGCAACTGGAGAGTTGCTCATGGGAGATACCGACGACCAATTGCGCCACAGGTTGCTGAAGAAGTTACTGTTGCCATGGCTGAGAATGTTGGACGCATCGTGGGATCTTCAAGCAGTACACGAGCTGTGTCACGACCGCTGAACCGTCCGTGATCGGCCGTTCGAAGAGTGCTTCGAAGACTTGTGAAATGGTGTCCCTAGTGCGGTTCCAGGCTTGTGGATGCAGATGGTCGTCACATTGAACAGTTTTTGTAACCTCGAACGAAAACATGGTAAGCAATTAACAAATGTTACCCTCTGATGTGGAAATTAAAACGTGTTGCTTTCGGCCGTTTATTCGTTATTTCTCTTCCTATGTTCTTATAAATATTTCCGAGAAGTTTCATCGTCTTACGATCACTCGTTTCTGTTGGGGGCTCTTTGAAGTAGTGGAAGTTTAATTGTAAGCACCCTGTATATTAGTTTACAAATTTCACGGTCAATTTTAGGAGAATAGAATAGAGCGAGAAACCAAGAGTCCCAATATGGCAACGATTCTAGAACATTAAAAATTATTTCCTGAATGAGTTTTTCACTCTGCAGCCGAATGTGCGCTGACATGAAACCTCCAGGTAGATTAAAACTGTATGCCGGGCCGAGACTCGAACTCGGGACTTCCGACTTATAAAAAATTGTGTGTAAGAAAGGATACTTTCCAGTCGTTTGTGTGAAGGTTAGTCTACGTGGATGGCTTTGTCGACTGAGCGGCTGGAAAAAAAAAAAAAAGAACAGTTTCGACCAGGAAAAGACGCCCATAGGCAGGGTGACCTTGGCTGCTGTCAGTCTGGCAAGATTTGTGAGTCTGCAAACAAAATTGGCAAACTACATGGCGTTGAGAAAGGCAAGAAAGGAAAGATCGTCCAGTAAGAAGAACAAGAATAAAAGAGGGAGAGACAGAGACAGAGAGAGAGAGAGAGAGAGAGAGAGAGAGAGAGAGAGACTAACTTTTTCCGCATGTAGCGAAAATAACTGAAAGACACAGCATTTCCCACCATTTACATGTTCACAGAGCTATAGTCTGCAGACCTGTGTTCACAGTCGTAACCCTAAGTAAAATACTGATAATGGTTAGTGCACAGTTTCATTTTATACCGTGCTAATCACGACATTGTCAAAATTGAAGAGTATGCTGCCATTACTGTTCTTAAATCAGTTGCATGAAACTTTAAAATTTCAATTTTTCGGACGACTGTTTCTGAAGATATATATTTCTGTGATCTACAGCTCCTCGGAAATTATGTTACACCAATGTGTTAAGGATTAATCTACCCAAATTATTACTATTATTATTATTATTTCCCTGATGCGATCTAACACCACGTAAGTCTTGTTACATTCGGCAGTGAACTTTGGTTTCTTTTATGCCCAGATTTCGTTCATTCTTAATAGGTGCTCACGCTCATCTGCCCAAGGAACACCGCTTCTATCTTTTTGGTTGCCCATCTCGATGTAGCACTTTTCTTCTTGCGGAAGTCGTCTTTGGGTTTGACTTACAAGACTTGGACGTCTTCTTTGGTACATCTAAACCAGGGCATTGTGGTTCAGAGGTCTGAACCGAAGAAGTGAAAAACTTCTTTGTCGACATGTTCCCCTTCGTTCGTTCTAGGTACATGACTTTCGCGGATTGTCTGTATAATTTTCCCTATTTTGGTATGGTCTTACTTGTTGGAATATTTTTTGGGTGGATTCCATTCTTGTAATTTGATACCGTAGTTGTATTACTGATTATTGTTTCTGTAGCTCTTCGATGAGACATGAAGGGATGGGGTTTCGGCTGCAGACATAAGTATTGGTTTCAGAATCGTTTCATAGCGATAAATCTTCGTGTTCTGCAAAAGGCATTTTTATTGCAGATCTTGTGCGACGTTTGTTAGGCCTTTTCATTTCAAGTGCACGTATTCATTTCTTAAGTGCTTCTTCGTCCAGTCTGTTTTTCAGAATGAGCTCGTCTAAGTAGTTAAATATTTCTACGCTGCTGATGTTTCCATATTTCGTTCGGATCTTTGAGGCGGACGCGTCTCTCTTTGGTGACAGTCATCACTTCGGTTTTCTCCGATGATGTCTGCAGGTCAGTTTGCTCGGCAGTATTCTTTAACAGTCCGATTTGAATCCTAGCCGTTTCCGCTTCGCTTCGCAGAATGGCTACATAACTCGCAAAAGCTAGAGTCCACCATGAATCCCTTCAATTTAGTTCCCGTTGTAATCGGTAAGGCCCGGACGATTTTCAAAACACTGGAGACAGCCCATCACCTTGTCTGCTTCCTGTTTTGATCTCAGATGAATCTCAGAGGCACCCTAGGAACTCCATCGTGGAGTATGCCTCCTTCAGGTTGGCTGTAATTTTAATGTTAACGTCGGATTCATTAAGGATATTTAACAAGACTTCCTGGTGTGACGGTAGGCTTTCTTGAAGTCCGCTAAGACTGACACGTATCGTTTGAACCTTTGATTAGAATATCTGACGATGCTTTTAAGGTTACGGATCTGTTCAACTGTTGAAAGAAATCCTTGAAGGTCCCCTTGTATTCCCCTTTACTATTATATTAAAACGCTTTATATATCTGAATGTTATTAAAACAATAAAAATGTGTGACATGTTCTCAGTGCGGGTGGCCCGAAGCTGTATTTGGGGGAGGGGGAGAGGGAAGAGCCAGTAACATGGAGGAGACCCTCCCCTTCCAGAACCGGTGAATGGATCCGCTCTGTGGCTTTCCGGAAACGCTCCGCACAGAGTCTGATTCCAGTCAGTCGATGAATACGTTTGCAATCCAACGCCAAAGCAGACAGGGAAAACCAGTATCGCATGCTCGCCGTAGCTATTGTTTACCGAGTTATCAGTCTTATTCTGCTGAATTCGCTCCAGTGTGTGTCAGTATTGCAGAAACTGCTCTATACAGTGGTATTCTTGATGTAGTTCATCATTATCGAATCCCGGCAGAAGATATACCGTAATTTAAATTTTCTTCTGTACTAGTATCATACATGAATGTGAAAGTGATTCCGTTTGTTACATTTCTACAACTAAGCCACTGAACCGATTTCGATGACATTCGGAATGAAGATAGCTTCAATCCTGAAGAAGAATATAGGCTGCTTTAGAAAATGTGTACTTACTTACTGATTTGAAGTATATTACACTTTTGATCTTTATCATATTTGTGAAATTGCTTTTACTGGTTGATATGTGCTATGTGATATGATTCAAGGTAATGAATGTAATGCTTGTACAATCTTCAATGTGTTTAATCCATACTTCCTCACTATTTGTTTCATAATGTACACATTGTGTAATGTGTAGCTATTTCAGGAACACAATGGACGGGTGCGGGGGTGGGGTGGGGGGGTGTTGGGGAGGGGGGGGGAAGAGCAGGGGGCACATCACGAACTACAGAAAATGATGGTACATTGTGTTACTGCACGTACTGTAGCTTATTTACTCACCTTAACTCATCACAACAAACCTACTGCTGAGGAAGCGCAGCCACGAGTAACAGCTATTATGGAGTAAATTACATATTCAGGATCCATTTCATTATCCATATAATTCGTTAGCATAGAGACGATGCCAACGAATCTGCGAAGCACTATCTATTTTTGCCGACCAGCTTGATGACGAAAAACGAAACATAATTGGCGTGCAGATCAGTGTCATCTATCTGCTTGTACATGGGAAGGACAAAACAAAGGATCATTGATTAAACATGCGAAGATTTTGCGGCTAACTTTGAGGAGCTTACCTCAGCAGCCACATTTTAAAGGAATAAAACGTAGACTAAGACGTCTGTAGAAAACGCAGTAAGTCTGATTGATATTGCCTCCCATGATGAGCTGTAAAAAGGAGCTGCAGATAGAACACAAACATCTATGAGGTGGATATCAGGTACGATTTTCATGCTCTGGTTCACAACACAAACAGGTTACAAATGACAGCTCAGAAACGAAACAGAATGGGGCACATGTTCATAAAGTTTTCCCCAATCCAGCTGCAAATAAATATAATGAAAACTGCAATTTCTAATACATGTCTTTACCGTGTTTGTTGACAAGATCCTGTGGCAAACGCAAAACCTAAGAAAAAAACACCGCATCGAACCAAGTCGGCCCCATAAAATTGCAGTGCGCTGAAGGGAGGGGAAAATAGAGGAAATCAGTTCGTGAAAAAATGTATTTCGAAGCTGAGTCAGGATGAAATACTGAAAAATGAAGCAGTTGCTGCGTTTCTGTCACGAAGCACTGTGGAGCAGTTGTAATACTCCGCTCCCACTGCGTGTGGGAAGGCAAGGCCATCTGCATTCTTTTAATGGCGGCCACAACAACCTTCCCGGATTGTGTTACTCACACAAGTTCCGGTGCTATGAGACTCAGATTAGAGCACGAACTATTCGCACGGAATAATCGTCCCTCTTGTATCAAGAGTTACACACACACACACACACACACACACACACACACGCAGACGCAGACGCAAACGCAGACGCACACGCACACACACACATACACACATACACACACACTCACACACTCACACAGATTACAATGCTTCTCACCAATGCCGCAGATCTGGCGGTAGTGTGTTTCGTTATTTAATGCCGCTAAGTTCTGAATACAATATCACGAAAAGGGAACGTTGCCAAGCGTACGTCACGAATAATAACTTTGTGTGCTGACTGTTTTCAAGCGTTATTGTCTTGAACTGTAAATAATCTCCTGGCTCACGCTCTTTCTGTATAGAATACTAAAGCAAAACGGTAGGCACTGATAATAATTATCGTAGTCAGAGAAAGTAAACGATTTTTTTTTTAGGTATGTGCAGGAAATCTCAACATATTCCGTTTCTGTGAAAAAAGAAAAGTTATCTTTTAACATATGGCACTGCTGTAATTGGCAGGTACATCCGTGGCATATACACTATTTGCCATTAAAATTGCTACACCACGGAGATGACGTGCTACAGACGCGAAATTTAACCGACAGGAAGAAGATGCTCTGATATGCAAATGACTAGTTTTTCAGAGCATTCACACAAGGTCGACGCCGGTGGTGACACCTACAACGTGCTGACTTGAGGAAGGTTTCCAACCGATTTCTCATACACAAACAGCAGTTGACCGGCTTTGCCTGGTGAAACGTTGTTGTAATGCCTCGTGTAAGGAGGAGAAATGCGTACCATCACATTGCCGACTTTGATTAAAGTCGTAGTGTAGCCTATCGAGATTGCTGTTTATCGTACCGCGACATTGCTGCTCGCGTTGGTCGAGATCCAGTGACTGTTAGCAGAATATGGAGTCGGTGGGTTCAGGAGGGTAATACGGAACACCGTGCTGGATCCCAACGGCCTTTTATCACTAGCAGTCGAGATGACAGGCATCTTATCCGCATGGCTGTAACTGATCGTGCAGCCACGTCTCGATCCCTGAGTCAACACATGGGGACGTTTGCAAGACAACAACCAAATGCACGAACAGTTCAACGACGTTTGCAGCAGGATGGACTGTCAGCTCGGAGACCATGGCTGCGGTTACTCTTGACGCTGCATCACAGACAGGAGCGCCGGCGATGGTGTACTCAGCGATGACCTGGGTGCACGAATGGCAAAACGTCATTTTTTCGGACGAATCCAGGTTCTGTTTACAGTATCATGATGGTCGCATTCGTGTTTGGCGACATCGCGATGAACGCACATTGGAAGCGCGTATTCGTCAGCGCCAGACTGGCGTATCACCCTGCGTGATGGTATGCGGTGCCATTGGTTACACGCCTCGGTGATCTTTTGTTCGCATTGACGGCACTTTGAACAGTGGACGTTACATTTCAGATGTGTTACGACCAGTGACTCTACCCTTCATTCGATCCCTGCGAAACCCTACATTTCAGCAGGATAATCCACGACTATATTTTGCAAGTCCTGTACGGGCCTTTCTGGATACAGAAAATGTACGACTGCTGCCCTGGCCAGTACATTCTCCAGGTCTCTCACCAACTGAAAACGTCTGGTCAATGGTGGCCCAGCAACTGGCTTGTCACAATACGCCAGTCACTACTCTTGATGAACTGTGGTATCGTGTTGAAGCTACATAGGCAGCTGTACCTGTACACGCCATCCAAGCTCTGTTTGACTCAATGCCCAGGCGTATCAAGGCCGTTATTACGGCCAGAGTTGGTTGTTCTGGGTACTGATTTCTCAGGATCTATGCACCGAAACTGCATGAAAATGTAATCACATGTCAGTTCTAGTAAAATGTATTTGTCCAATGAACACCCGTTTATCATCTGCATTTTTTCTTGGTGTAGCAATTTTAATGGCCAGTAGTGTAGAAGGTAATAAAATTGTAGTCAGTTACTGTTTCTTTAGCTTTTGTGCACAATGTTTTTCGTAACATGTGCCATCTCTTCAGATCTGCAACATTGGCTTTCATGGTCATTTGCCTGCATTTTTTTAACAGAACTGCCAATAATTTCTAGGTTACAGAGTCAAAAGATCGGCTCAGTATTATTGTTCAGTTTGTAAATACGACCGAGGAATTAGGTTATGACGTAACGCAAAATGCAGAAGTCAAAGAAATAGTTATGGGAAAAATTTAGTGTCTACTTTGTATGTATTTTAATATAAATTTTCTTATGTTTTCCCAATCGCCATATGACAGCCTCACACCGCTGGACATCATGGTGCATAAGATACATGAGCAGATATTGCAGATTTAACTACAATGGCAGCTCTTTGACAAGATCTAATATGACATTGCATTCCTACTACAGTTTACGAGGAGTATCGCTTCGTGGATAGTAACTAAGAGGTAGCTGTAAGCCGACGCATGAAAATAAATATTCCACCTGGCTGTGTTAGTATCTATACTCTTGAAAGATTAATTTAGTCTGTAGGTCGGAGGTGTGAGTTTTCCAATGGTCAATGTGATCCGGAAACACTTGATGATTAACTGAAGGAAAATTTCAAGTCTGCGAGTGCGGATGTTTCCCTGCATCTCTTAGCAGAAAACATTTCTGTTGTGAAAGCTTGATGCACAGAAGAAATTTACAAGAACGGCTCGTTAACCCCGGGGACTGAGTGTTTGTGTTGTCCTCCTCATTTCATCAGCATCATCATCATTCGTGACAGTGGCTAGACTGGAGTGTGTAAAAATTGGACTGTGTCAAATTTGGGACTTGGAACGGGTGCTGATGACCGCGCAGTTGAGCGCCTCACAAACCAAACATCATCATCATGTGCTCGTTAAAAGTAGTTTCCATCGCTAATACAACTCTCGAAGCTTTTCAGATAGAGAAAATTTGATGAAATCGGACGTTTTGAAGATAGAGTCGTTTATGCACGATTTCCCAGAAATCACATCTTCTGCACCTCACATTATGTTTGCGCACCAGAGATTTATTGATAAATTGTTTAATAGGTATTAATTTCCTGTTGTAATGGAAAGGGAAGACCGTTTAATAACCGGCCGACTGCAAAAGTCGATTCATTCAAATGCAGTACAGGGGGTTTCAGTTGGGAATATTTAGGAGGGAATTCCCAGTTTCAGCATATGCAAACTATTTCTTGTCCTGTTGTACTGATATGAGAATCAGCAATATGAACACCGAGGTATACGAAGGCTTGCGCCAAGCAGTGAGTTGCATGACCGACCCGTAGTTCAGGCAGCATCTAGTACTACTAAAAGCCCGCCCGGTTAGCAGAGCGATATAACGCACGGCTTTCCGGAGAGGGAAGGAGCGCCTGGTCCCGGGCACGAATCCGCCCGGCGGACTTGTGTCGAGGCCTGGTGAGCCGCCCAGTCTGTGGATGGATTTTAGGCGATTTTCCATCTGCCTCGGCGAATGCGGGCTGGTTGCCCTTATTCCGCCTCAGCTACACCACGTCGGCTACTGCTGCGCAAACAAGTTCTCCACGTACGCGTACTCGACCATTGTTCTACTACGCAAACATAGGGGTTACACTAGTCTGGTGTGAGACATTCCATTAGGAGGGGGGGGGGGGGAGGGATTCCACCGCGGACCGAACCCCACAGTAGCCCTGAGTTCGGTGTGGGGCGGCGGAGGGGTGAAGTGGACTGTGGTAGTCGTCGTGGGGTTGTGGACCACTGCGGCTGCGCCGGGGACGGAGCCTCTCCGTCGTTTCTAGGACCCCGCTTAAGATATAACTACTAGAAACCATGTAAAGCGCCTAGAAGACATAGCCGGATGTAAATGTAACTTCGTACATTTGCGGGTATCTGAATGATTCGAACTGCAGTTGTCTGTGGCAGGTACAAAGGCCACCATAATCCATTAGTCTCGTTCGTGTTTAGTGTTGTTACCAAGCCTGTTAGGGTGCATGAATATAAGGGGCGTAGAAACTGTTAGTTATTGAGTGATAGTCGTGAAAAACACAGAGATGCCGCGTGCTGATGTGAGACAGCGCTATCGGTCCTCGACGAAGTTTGAAAGGGGCTTCATTAAGAGTCTCCATTTGGCCGGCAGGTCGAATTACGCATTATACAAATTTGCGACTACGGTCCGATGCTGGAGTGCGTGGGTGCGTAGCGGCAGGCAAACACGTCAAGGTCCCGGTCGACAGGATCTGCCGACGAAAAAGGGAGGAGCGTCGAATTGTGCACCGGGCACACCACAGCCCTTCCACATCTACGGCTGGCATCCGAGAACGAGTAGTGTACTTCCTGCAACATTCTGTCATCCTGCGCCAATGGTCGGAAACTAGCAGCAGCCGGCCACAGAATTATCGCGCCAGGCGCAGCTGCCGTCAACTACGGACACTAACGTCTCCGGTTAGAGCAGTGCCTAGACCAGAAGGCGTGGACTGATGATGAGTGGTGTCATACTGTTTTCAGTGATGAATAGCGGTTCTCCAGTACATTGGTCATCGTCGGAGAGTGTGGCGGCGACTTGGCGTCCCATTCTTCCAGCGATTTGGGGAGGCAGAGCCGACATAGCGTCGTGATGTGGGGAGCAATGCGATACTTCAGATCACGGCTGGTAGTGGCTGACGGCACAACAGTGCACCACGAGCATCCTGAGTCCTCATGTGTTACCCGTCGCGAGACGATATCCTGGTGCCATTTTCCGATATGACAATGGTCGTCCTTACATGGCACGTATCTACGAGTTGTCTGCGAGTGTTGAGGCACTCCTGTGGCTAGCAAGATCTCCAAATTTGTCTCCGGTAATTGTATGTAGGACCAGCACCTACTTCAACACCGTCCCAGCAACGTGGATATCAAGGACCAGTTACAACAGCTGTGGGCCAGCTTGCCTCTGGAAAGGACACAAAGGCTCTCCCAACAAAATCAGTGCAAGCATCCATGCCAAGTTCTTTGTAAATGTGATCCGAGTTTGTAATCACTAATAACATCAAATACTCTCTCAACCCGAGAAGTTTGATTTCGTTTCCTCCTCCTCCCCTTCCAGGCACAATTACATTCTCTCTCTCCCTCCCTCTCTCTCTCTCTATCTATCTCAGTAGTGCATTATACTAGGAGAACAATTTACGCTTCATAATAGTCAGACATTATGACGTGATCCGCCTTGTGCTGTACATACAGTGAAGAGCCAAAGAAACTGGTACACGTGCCTTAGGATCACAGCGAGCACGCAGAAGTGCCGCAACACGATGTGGCTTGGACTCGACTAATGTCTGAAGTAGTGCTGGAGGGAATGTCCACCATCAATCCTGCAGGGCTATCCATAAATCAGTAAGAGTACGATGGGGTGGAGATCTCTTCTAAACAGCACGTTGCAAGGCAGCCCAGATAAGCTCAATAATGTTCATTACTGAGGAGTTTGGTTGTCAGCGGAGGTGTTTCAACTTAGATGAATGTTCCTGGAGCCACCCTGTAGTAATTCTGAACGTGTGGAGTGGCGCACTGTCCTGCTGGAATTGCCCATGACCGTCGGAATGCACAGTGGACATGAATGGATGCAGGTGATCAGACAGGGTGCTTACGTGTGTCTCACCTGTCAGAGTCGTCTCTAGACTGCACACGCCCCACACCATTAAAGAGCCTCCACCAGCTTGAACAGTCCCATGTTGGCATGCAGAGCCTGTGGATTCATGAGGCTGTCTCCATACCATACTCGTCCATCCGATCGATACAATTTGAAACGAGACTCGTCCGACCAGGCAACGTGTTTCCAGTCATCAACAGTCCAACGTTGGTACTGACGGGCCCAGCCGAGGCATAAGACGTTGCATCGTGCGGTCATCAAGGGTGTACGAGTGGGCCTTCGGCTCCGAAAGCCCATATCGATGATGTTCCGTTGAATGATTCGCACGCTGACACATTTTGATGGTTTAGCACTGTAATCTGCAGCAATTTGCGGAAGGACAGCACTTCTGTCACGTTGAACAATTCTCTCCAGTCGTCGCTGGTTCCGTTCTTGCAGGATCTTTTCCCGACGGCAGCGATGTCGGAGATTCGATGATTTACCGGATTCCTGATATTCGCGGTGCACCCGTGAAATTGTCGTAGGGGAAAATCGCCGCTTCATCGCTATCTCGGAGATGCTGTGTCCCATCGCTCGTGCGCAGACTCCAACACCACGTCAGACTCAATTAAATCTTGATAACCTACCACTGTAGCAGCAATAACCGGTCTAACAACTGCTCAGACACCTGTCGTCTTACATAGGCGTTGTCGACGTCAGCGCCGTATTCTATGTATTTCATTACACATGCGCATACCAGTTTCTTCAGCGCAACAGTGTATGTTGAGGAATTAGATTCCTAATAACTTGAACTAACTCCAATTTTTATACATTTTGAATTTTAATGGAAACTAAATGACATTTACTGCTTATAGTCAAGTTACAGCATTCAAAATGCTTTCCGATTTTGTCAGTTTACCACATAGCAATACGCATCTCGTTTATACCGTCGCAGACGTGATGGAGAATTTGTTTTGCAGCTAATGTGGCACTTCATTTATTAACAATTACGGGTTTGTTTCGTCGCATGACTTCCTACTGTACACTGAAGAATTCTGCGTAATATATGCTACCAATCACTCTACTGATTGAGAGTAGTAGAATAAAATGATATACCTACCGAACACGGATGATTCCATTAATCTACAATAAAATAAAACATATTACGCAACTAAAGGGACTGCACGAGTAGATTAGTGGCACTGATTTGTGAGTGAGTTTTCTCTTTCTTTTACGACAAATATTAGCAATCTCAAACTCAGAAAGTATCTTCCCGACGCCTTCAACAGGGATGAATAAAAATTTATGTCTCATTAACGTATGATCAGTCACGCCACATTTTTGAGCGCTCTAGCGGTGCTTTATCGTGGAACTGTGTCATGTACGTGTCGAAGCGATTTCTTGGGGTGAACGTAATCTTTCCTTGAATGTCAAGTACTGTTGTTGTCTTTTCTGCTTGGTTGGTACTGACTGTTGGAAAGTCGATGAACCGGTCTGATGGCTCCCACTTCAGCTTGTCTCTGGTGACGCCAGAGGAAGCAGGGCAACCTGGGCTATCTGTTAAGTACGCCGAGTACTGCTGACACAAACAAACCACGAACTTCGAGACTCTCCAGTAAATTCGTGTTATATCGGGTTTCATTATTTGGTAACGACTTGCGATATACAAGGGGAAGACTTCTTGGAGCGAGACTGTATTATGCATCGATTTGGAAGGCGGGTTATTCAGCGACATTTATGCGCTTTCAGTGAATTTTTTGGTGGAAAGTGCAAGTATTACACCGTAACACCAAGACCGAACGCTATCAAAGTGATACCCTCAGTGTTACTATGAATGTACGATACGTTGTTTAAAATTTCATCCTTATGAAAGCTTATTTTCAGTACAGAATTTAGCTATTCGTACAAATGAAGAATGGCTTGAGCTCATGATGGCCGTTCCATGTGCCTAACTTTTATCGAATTTTGGTAATCGCAACACGACGTGCTCAGAGGATGTGTTTGTGTAGATTATCATCACCTTTCAACTTTGAGAAAGGTCTAATCACTGGAATGGGAGATGTCTTACGGACAGTTAGCGTAGAAAACTGGCTGTGCTGCAATGACTGAAGAACTAGTCGTGGCGAGACGGACTTACGACAGCAGTGTTTGCAAGAAAAGCTGGCTCGGTTCTATCGTAGGATTGTTCGACAGTTTCTGACGAGTAAATCTATGAGAACAGATATAATCCAGACAGAGGTCACAGGGAGAGTATCACCGCGAACCGTTTAGAACAGATTACAATAAGTTGGGTTGAGATCTCGAGTTGCAATGCGTCGTTTACCTTGGGCGCCGTACCGCAGACAACATATACGCTGCGCAAGACAATTAAATGACCACTTTTAGAAAACCTTTAATCGTAATTGTCTCCCATTGCCATATACAAGCTTAAACTTTGGTTCAAAAGAGCCGTATTACCTTCCGCTGTAATGGTACGAAAGCGCGGCGCCCTGCGACGTCGCCCTCGGTCGCGACTACACTTTAAACAGCAAGGCCAAAGCTCAGAAGTTCATGCCAGGATTGACGTGGGTTAACGATGCCACATAAACTGGCTTTGGAAGGGTGTCAATCAGTTGCCTGCCTGCAGGGCCACTAGGTTTTCTCTGTAAAGACACATTTTTAAAATTCTCAATAAATATGGGCGGGTCCCACCCAAGGTTTTGCAGAACTAGGGGTTCTTGGAGAGTCTATTAGCCGTGTATTCACGCATGTGTCAATGCCACACATCACTGTGATCCTGTCACAGGAGAACGCAAAACAGGAAGGTTGAAAAATCACAAGTACCCTTTGCTGCTTCAGATCGTTCTCTACATCCGTCGAATGGTTTTGAACGAGGACCAGTGGTTAGAAACCGCTCAGACGAGCAAAACTAGCGGTCTCCCTGCACTCTAAAGGGTTGCAATCATGTTGAATTGGGACGTAACCTAACAGTGTCGTTAGGGAGGATTTGAACCGTCCGTGGGTGTCAGCAGCGTCAAAGGATGGCAAGAATGTCGACCAGTTGCTCATCGCAGTGAGAAGCGCCAAATGTGCGTGAATCAGTGCCCCTAGGGAAGGGGTGGTGGTTTCAGTGACACCCTTTATGTAACCCTCTGAGGCCTTTTCGTGTCTGAGTGACGGTGTGTCTGGATACCTTTCCTCGGCCACCCATAAGGAAACCGCACGATTTCAACGCTGGATGTCGCGGTTCTGACCTCAGTGGCAAAGGCGTCAAAAAAAGAAGGTAAAATGTGGGTAAGAGGGGGTCTAACGACCTTCACAGTGTGTGCCACGTCCACAGTGGCGATGGGCAGAATTGCTCTGAAATTTGGTGCCAATGTGACATCTTTAACCCATGTTACACGTCACATGAACAACTGAGCTGTGGACTTTTTTCGTATTTGTCGACATTTTGGTGTTTGAAGAGTCGTCGATCCCGAGGATGACGTCGCAGGGCGCCACGTTTTTGTGACATTATCGGGAAGGATTGTAGGCACATTTGATTCAAATTCCAAATTTATACGCCACAAAAGGGAGTCGACTACGGGTTTTCGAAAAAGTGGTCCTTTAATCGAATTATACAGTGTACTTGCATCGTATAAAAGCCATCTGGGAACTAGAGTGGCTTCTTGTGCTGTTGAGCAGTGAGTCTCGATCCTGTTTCAGAAGATCATATCGACGCTAAATTGTCCATATACGACCCCCTGAAAGCCGCGATTTTCGCGATTCCTGGAATCATCATATATCGAGGACTAGTTTGGTATTTGGTGAAGGGATGTTGAATGTTCCCCAGTATGTGATTAGAATGGTAATAGTACAGTCGTACCCGTCATGACCAGGATACGAACCAGCATATTCCAGCAGGATGATGCAAGACCCAAAATGCAGTTCGCGCCACAAACGCCGTGAGGAATGTACAGGTCCTTCACTGCCAACTCAGTCCTCTATTTGTCCCCCCTAGATCACTCGGAGATACTATGGGAAGGCGGTTTTCAAGCACTGACACAGCTTGTGTTTCAGGCGTGCCAAAAAATTCGTCATCGCTTTCGGAGGCTGTATGCTTCCACGCCAGAGGGAATTCAAGAATGCATTCGTACTCATGGGGTCACACCTCATTGTAATGATGCTGAACACCGGTTCTGAGCTGAAGGAAAGTTTAATTATTTATGATGGCTCTATATATAAGAAAGATTAAGAAAAGGCAAACCTACGTTTCTAGCATTTGTAGACTTAGAGAAAGCTTTTGACAATATTGACTGGAATACTTCCTTTCAAATTCTAAAGGTGGCAGGGATAAAATACAGGGAGCGTAAGGCTATTTACAATTTATACAGAAACCAGATGGCAATTATAAGAGTCGAGGGGCATGAAAGGGAAGCAGTGGTTGGGAAGGGAGTGAGACAGGGTTATAGCCTCTCCCCGATGTTATTCAATCTGTATATTGAGCAGGCAGTAAAGGAAACAAAAGAAAATATTGGAGTAGGTATTAAAATTCATGGAGAAGAAATAAAAACTTTGAGGTTCGCCGATGACATTGTAATTTTGTCAAAGGCAGCAAAGGACTTGGAAGAGCACTTGAACGGAATGGACAGTGTCTTGAAAGGAGGATATAAGATGAACATCAACAAAAGCAAAACGAGAATAATGGAATGTAGTCAAATTAAATCGGGTGATGCTGAGGGAATTAGATTAGGAAATGAGACACTTAAAGTAGTAAAGGAGTTTTGCTATTTAGGGAGCAAAATAACTGATGATGGTCGAAGTAGAGAGGATATAAAATGTAGACTGTCAACGGCAAGGAAAGCGTTTCTAAAGAAGAGACATTTGTTAACATCGAGTATGGATTTAAGTGTCAGGAAGTCGTTTCTGAAAGTATTTGTATGGAGTGTAGCCATGTATGGAAGTGAAACATGGACGATAACTATTTTGGACAAGAAGAGAATAGAAGCTTTCGAAATGTGCTGCTACAGAAGAATGCTGAAGATTAGATGGGTAGATCATATAACTAATGAGGAGGTATAGAATAGAATTGGGGAGGAGTTTGTGGCACAACAAAAAGAAGGGACCGGTTGGTAGGACATGTTTTGAGGCATCAAGGGATCACAAATTTAGCATTGGAGGGTAGCGTGGAGGGTAAAAATCGTAGAGGGAGACCAAGAGATGAATACACTAAGCAGATTCAGAAGGATGTAGGTTGCAGTAAGTACTGGGAGAAGCTTGCACAGGATAGAGTAGCATGGAGAGCTGCATAAAACCAGTCTGAAGACCACCACAACAACATGTATATTAACCCCCAACTGCTATTAAAAATGAAAGAATTAGTTCTTTTATATACAATCTGTACTTACATGCTCACATTACTTCTGCACATAGTCATCATGCAACTTTAACGATCTGCCGTACTGTCACACCAGACAACTTACCGCTGCTATCAAGCAATGCTTTAACCTGGTGCTTCAAGCAATTGTCAGTAACATACTTTGAGTTCATCGTCGGTCATAAAGTGCTGAGCACTCAGCGACGCCTTAGTCTTGGAGAAGAGACAGGAGTCGCTCGGGGGCAAGTTGAAACTATAAAGAGTATACTGAAAGATCTCCCAGCCAAAAAGTCTGAATTTTTCCTTCGTTGAATTCGAAGTATGGGTCGCGCCCTTCCTTCTGAACTGACCTTTGGGCTTTCGTAAAAGTTTCTCAGTAAACCTTTGCTGCCACGGTATTCTCACACATTACCCTCATGAAATCGGTCCCAAAAAACCGTAACCATCATTTTGTCGTTTTCGTCGTCTAATTAAGTTTTTAGGGCTTTCTAGGAGAACGAGTGTGCACTGTCTTTTTGAAGTGGGCCTTAATTCCAGTATTTACGTACTGTACCCATGTCTCTCCCCATAGTCTCTCTTCTGTTTGTAAATAATACCGTCTTCATGGTAGTGCTTGAAGGAATGTCGAGCCCGAACTCATTTTTTCAGTTTTGTGAACATCGCTTAGACATTTTGATACCAACCTGCCCAAAATTTACTCTCCATGACAGCGTTAAATTTCAGAAAGTTTCGAAATTGTGAATCGACGCCTCAGGCGCACAATTTGATCAACATGATGAACAAGTTTACCAGACACATTTGAATCTCTTCCTCAACCACTTTCATGACGGCCATCGGTGCGATCAGGCTAGAATTTTCTGGACCACACCCTCACTACATATATCACTGTTCATTGTCAGGTCACTATACATACGATAGAATCGATGATGAATATCGGTGGAATTAACTCCTTCTGCTTGCAGGAAGTGAATTGGAGGAGGTGCACAGGTTGAACAAATGGATCAAATGGCTCTGTGCACTATGGGACTTAACATCTGAGGTCATAAATCCCCTAGAACTTAGAACTACTTAAACCTAACTAACCTAAGGACATCACACACATCCATTCCCGAGGCAGGATTCGAACCTGCCTCCGTAGCGGTCGCGCGGTTCGAGACTGAAGCGCCTAGAACGGCTGGGCCACACCGGCCGGCGAGGTTGAACATAAATATAGGAACACGAAAAACAAATTACCAGCATAATACGGGGTAAACGCCTGTTGGCACTCAAAACAGCTTCGAGTCTCTGCGGAAAAGATAAATACAGGTCCCGTACTTTATTTCAGAGTAATGTTGTACCATTACTCCTGCAAAATACTGGCAAGTTCAGGTGTCTATGACTGGGGAGGATAGTGATCTCGCACCCTTCTGTTCAAAATAGACCACAGATGCTCGATAATACTGAGATATGGTAACTGTGGTGGCTACGGGATATGCGAAAATTCATTCTGGTGCTCACAAAACCAGTCCTAGGCGAGGCGAGCTGTGTGAAAAGGCGTCCTGTCGTCTTCGAGCACAGCATCATCATTGGAGGACAGACACTGGTACAATGGGATAGACCTGATCAACCAAAATGGTTACATAATCCTTGGCCATAATGCGACCTTGCATAGGAACCACGGGGCCCATGGGATACTGCAATATGGCTGCCTTATCATACCAACACGTCCCCTCCCCACGATATGGCTGCCCTTATTATAACAACACCCCTCCGCAATATGGCTGCCCTTATCATACCAAGACCCACCCCTTCGATATGGTTGCCCTTACCATACCAACACCCCCCCGCCCCGCGATATTACTGCTCTTATCATACCAACACCCCCCCTCGCGATGTGGCTGCCCTTATCATACCAACTCCCCTCCCGTGATATGGCTGCCCTTATCATACCAACTCCCCTCCCGCGATATGGCTGCCCTTATCATACCAACATCCCCCCCCCCGCGATGTAGCTGCCCTTATCATAGCAACTCCCCTCCCGCGATATGGCTGCCCTTATCATACCATCACCTCCCCCCCCCCCCCCAAACCACCCCGGCTTTTCACACTGAAAACGTAAGCTCGACCAGAAGCTGTGAATAGTGTGAAAGAAGACTCATCCGATCAAATAAAATTCTTACAGGTCTACACAGTCCAGGTTTCATGGTTTCTGCACCAAGCTTTCCTGTTACCGGCATTTGCATCACTGATGAGTGGTTTTGGAATTCCAGCCCACCCTCCAGTTCCCCGTTCATGTTGATTTGGTGCTGACAGTGTTTGGGAGTGCAACATTCCATTTTGCAGTGACTTTTGCAGCTGTCGTCCTCTGATTTTTCGTCACAAACCTCTCAATGACCATCTGCATCACTCAACACCCACTTACGTCTGCGCTGTGACTTGGCGGATATGTTCCTCTGCTTCCCTGCATGCAGTATACCGAGCGAAGTAGCGCAATGGTTAGCACACTAGTCTCACATTCGGGAGGATGATAGCTCAAACCCGCTTCCAGACATCAAGATTTAGGTTTCCCGTGATTTCCTTAACTAAATCGCTCTAGACAGTTGCCCGGATGGCACCTTTGAAGGAGCACTTCCAATTTCCTCCCCTTTCTTGACACAATCCGAGCTTGTGCTCCGTCTCTATTGACATCGATGCGGACAGAACACTAAATCCAGTCTCCCTTCCTTCGTGCGATGTAAATCTTCTTCGACACCTTGCTTCCTACACACTGGTGTGTCAGTAGAGTTTCGGCTCGTTTACTTCCGGAGCACTGAGCACTCCGTCTTCAGGCCACGAGTGGCCTACCGAGATCATCCGACCGCCGTGTCATCCTCGGTGGAGGATGCGGATAGGAGGGGCGTGTGGTCAGCACACCGCTCTCCCGGTCGTAATGATGGTATTCTTGACCGAAGCCGCTACTATTTGGTCGAGTAGCTCCTCAATTGGCATCACGAGGCTGAGTGCACCCCGAAAAACGGCAGCTGTGCATGGCGGCCTGGATGGTCACCCATCCAAGCGGTGACCACGCCCGACAGCGCTTAACTTCGGTGATCTCATGGGAACCGGTGTATCCATTGCGGCAAAGGCCGTTGCCTTGCTTACGGAATACCAACAATTTACCCACTTTCGAATTCACTTAACTCAGGTATAAAATACTGACAACTACACTAAACGCTGTTGTGACCACTGACACTTGCATGGTATCGAGAACGTTGTGCAGGTGTGGTTCGTGGTCGTATACAACAGCGCATCTTGGCTAACATTTGTGTTTGTGTTGAAGCATGCATATTTGGCCGTGTTTCCATATTTTTATATGGTCCCTGTACCTCGCAACTGTTGGGAGGCACAATAACACTCTCCGTTTCTGTTGGTAGCTAATTACAAACCGACGAATGCATCAGAGAGCTAACTGGCACAAGACGACAATCAAAGTCTCCTTTTCGAATCGCGCAAAACGCCATGAACCCAGAAGCATTTGTCAACTTTAATAGCCGATCGGTGCTTAATTTTTGAACAGCAATCGTAATATGAGATATGTGATGAAGATATGCGCAAAATTAGGTAAGTTTCTGTCTGGTGCTTCATCATGTAGAATTTTCTCGAAGTCCAGAATGAATCTTTCACTGCACGATGAATGTGTGCTGCATTCAATCTTCAGATTAGAGTTTTGCGTCCATCAGGGATTCGAATCAGGGACTTTTCCTTTAGCAGGCGGTGCTTTTACGCACTGAGCTATGCAGGCACGCTCGGTGGCTCAACTTGTTTTACAGGCGGCTGTGTCGGGAATAAGACTGCAACACGTGTGTGTGGACGGAGGCAACAGTCAACATAATGAGCGGTCGAAGGAAGTGGCGGTGCATACAGCGAGGCCGGACAGGGTTACATCCTCGCGTGGAGCTGCCGGCGACAGGTAACGGTAGCCGCGTAATCCACGAGCTGACGCCTCGTCTGCAAAAAGGTAGCCGCAACAGGTGCTCTCTGCGGGAGGCAACACGGCCGCAGCCGCAGCCTCCAGCAGCAGCAGATGCATAACCAGGGTCCGACCGGTAACCCTGCCCTCCACTCCGATTCGGATCTAAGCAGCGGCGGCCCTCTCGCTATATGTGCAAACGCCCGTGGCGCTACGGATACTGCGGTTCTTTTGGTTATATTCTGTGGCCGACGAGAGCGGAGTCACAACAGATCTGTCTTCAACAGAATAAAGCGATTCCTCACTCGTAGCTAATTTTTTACTTCTTCCAAAAAATGCTTCAAATTGCTCTGAGGACTATGGGACTTAACATTTGAGGTCATCAGTCCCCTAAAACTTAGAACCACTTAAAACTAACTAATCTAAGGACATCACACACATCCATGCCCGAGGCAGGATTCGAACCTACGACCGTAGCGGTCACGCGGTTCCAGACTGAAGCGTAGTACCGCTCGACCGGCTTACTTTTTCCAAACGATTTCTTTTCCTTTACTGCTTTCAGCGAGTGAGCTGTAATTATACCCCTACTCGAAAGTACGAGGCGTGTTTGTTACGTACGTACCAATTAGAAATGAAAATAAAATATGTAGACCTTTCTTAGCTACGCGGGTTGGAATTTAAATAGTGGCAACTATTTATTCACGACCAATACAAAACAGTTACATGTTTACACCTGTTACTGTCCTTCAAAGTAGTCACTAGCGTAGTGTAGAACCTGTTGCCAGCGATGTCGAAGGCGTTGTACACCGTTAGCAAAGCCTGTTCTGTTGATGGTGCGAATGGAGTGGTCTACTGCCTGTCGAATCTCTGGAACAGTTCGGAAGCGAATGCCACGACGTGGTTCGTTTATCTTCGGAGTCAAATCAAAGTCACAAGGTTTTAATTCGTATTAGTGTGCGTTTTCGGAGCATCACCTGCCACCAGCTTTGCGAAAGCAGCGGCGACACTTTCTGCGCAACCCACCCATCATTTTGCACGACAATTCGCAGGCGCATACAGCGCAAGCTGTGGCTGCTGTGTTCGTTCGATGGGACCGGGAAGTACTGTACCATCCACCATACTCCCCGCACTTAAGTCCTCGTGACTTTCATTTGATTCCGAAGATGAAGGAACCACTTCGTGGCATTCGCTACAGCACTGTTCCAGAGATTCGACAGGCAGTAGGCCGTACCATTCGCACCATCAACACAACAGGCTCTGCTAACGGTATACTACGCCTTCCATATCGCTGGCAACGGGTTCTACACAACGCTGGTAACTACTTTGAAGGACACGTGGCACGTGGAGGTTTGGGTGTGTCCTGCATCATGTACGGATGGCCGAAGTGGTTTAGGCGAACGCCTGCGATAATCGAGATATCCGTGTTCGAGTCCGAGTCTGGCTCATATTTTCATGTGTCGCAAACTGCTAACTTCAACATATATCCGTAAACTGCGAATACATTTCGTGATTTTAGGTCCATTAGTATGAAGCACATTTTCATGTTCTAGACACAAAGCCAAAGAATGGCTCTGAGCACTATGGGACTTAACTGCTGAGGTCATCAGTCCCCTAGAACTTTACTTAAACCTAACTAACCCAAGGACATCACACACATCCGTGCCCGAGGCAGGATTCGAACCTACGATCGCGATCTCACGGTTCCACACTGTAGTGCCTAGAACAGCTCGGCCACCCCGGCCCTCCAAAAAATCACTGAACTCGTCTTACTGTCGCTACTGTCTGTCCAGCTGTATACGAAACTAACTTAAAGAAGTTTCATGTTTTCATTCACGCGATCTTGTGCACCTCTGTTTGATGTAAAATGGCCGGCCGCAGTGGCCGTGCGTGTCTAGGCGCTACAGTCTGGAGCCGAGCGACCGCTACGGTCGCAGGTTCGAATCCTGCCTCGGGTATGGATGTGTGTGATGTCCTTAGGTTAGTTAGGTTTAATTAGTTCTAAGTTCTAGGCGACTGATGACCTCAGAAGTTAAGTCGCATAGGGCTCAGAGCCATTTGAACCATTTTGATGTAAAATGTTTTCCTCTTTTCATTGGGATGTCAGAGATTATGGCCTAACGATGATGATGCAGAGATGCTGAAACATCTTTGCCTACGGTTATGTAAAGAGCTATCATTTTGCGAGAACACTCATTTTATGTTTGGAATTCCAGGAGGGACATATGAATCACTCCATAAAGATGAGGAACATCTACAGTGAACCGGCTACCATTTGTGCTATATAGTCTCGTCCCAACATTAAAGGATAGGAGATATTTTGTTCTTAAGAGATAACGCTCAGCATTGATCTCTCGTATAATAAAGTGGCAAAGTGCCGCTTGTTGGAACACAGTTTCATTGCAACAACTACGTCGTTTCTTACAATCTGCTATCTCGTCCACGTCTCCCCAGCGCAACCAAAACACGAGTATCATCGCTTCATTCAAGGATCTTGAAAGTCCACTATTCTGCGTTGGCGTTGCGCTATCGCGCGTGTCTGACGAGAAACAAGGGTGTTCTTCCAGCTCGGTACAACTATCTCATTTCACACACGAATGCAAGTGCGGCTGGCCAGCTGCGGCTACATTGTGCTGCTAAGTGAAGTAGCGTGTCGCTAATTGCTTAAAGAAACTGGAACCGAGACTCGGTGTGTCGTAACTGCAGCGTGCCAGCCGCGCCTTCTGGTAGACGTTAATGATCGGCTAGCTGCAGCGCCGAGCGGCCGATGCTGCGACAGATAGCGACGGCGGTCCGCGCGAAAGCGCCGCGCCGCTCCCGGGGTCAGGTAGCCGCGGCTTCCAGTTACGTGAGGCTCTAATCTACCGTTACCTGTCGGCATCGAGAATGTCACACCACACACCGCAGGGAGTCGCCGACACGCAATGCCGACACCTCGCTGTAATCTTTCCTGCCAACCCGTCAACACTGTAGGCATCTGTGCGCTGCTGTTTACACATTGCGCGTGAGCGAGCAGTCAGGAGTACAGCAGATTGCGCGTACTGATCCGATAATCTCCCCACGCCACCAAAGAACGCAAAATCCCCAAGATTGGCAAAGTTTTACAGAGGTTCGAAATATGGCGCGTACTTCAATGATAGATGCTTTTAATAATTTCCACAACGAAATACTGTCTCGAAATATGGCAGAAACCCCAAAGAGATACTGGTCGTTCATAAAGCACACCTGAGCCAGGACGCAATCAACACCTTCACTGCGCGATAACAACGGTGAAGTCACTGATGACGGTGCCACTAAAGCAGAGTTATTAAACGCGGTTTTCCGACACTCCTTCACCAAAGAAGACGAAGTAAATATTCCTGAATTCCAATCAAGAACAACTGCCAAGATGAGAAACATAGAAGTAGATATCCTCGGTGTAACAAAGCAGCTTAAATCACTTAATAAAGGCAAGGCCACCGGTCGAGATTGTATACCAGTCAGTTTCCTCTCAGAGTTGTTGTTGTGGTCTTCAGTCCTGAGACTGTTTTGATGCATCTCCCCATGCTAATGTATCCTGTGCAAGCTTCTTCATCTCCCAGTACGTACTGCAGACCACATCCTGGATCTGCTTAGTGTATTCATCTCTACAATTTTTACCCTCCACGCTGCCCTCCAATACTAAATTGGTGATCCCTTGATGCCTCAGAACATGTCCTATAAACCGATCCCTTCTTGTTGTGCCACAAACTCCTCTTCTCTCCAATCCTATTCAATACCTCCTCATTAGTTTTGTGATCTACCTATCTAATCTTCAGCATTCTTCTGTAGCACCACATTTCTAAAGCTTCTATTCTCTTCTTGTCTAAACTATTTATCGTCCATGTTTCACTTCCATACATGGCTACACTCCATACAAATACTTTCAGAAACGACTTCCTGACACTTAAATCTATACTCGATGTTAACAAATGTCTCTTCTTCAGAAACGCTTTCCTTGCCATTGACAGTCTACATTTTATATCCTCTCTACTTCGACCATCATCAGTTATCTTGCTCCCCAAGTAGCAAAACTCCTTTACTACTTTAAGTGTCTTATTTCCTAATTTAATTCCCTCAGCATCACCCCACTTAATTCGACTACATTCCATTGTCCTCGTTTTGCTTTTGTTGATGTTCATCTTATATCCTCCTTTCAAGACACTGTCCATTCCGTTCAACTGCTCTTCCAAGTCCTTTGCTGACTCTGACAAAATTTCAGTGTCATCGGCGAACCTTAGTTTTTATTTCTTCTCCATGGATTTTAATACCTACTCCGAATTATTCTTTTGTTTTCTTCACTGCTTGCTCAATATACAGATTGAATAACATCGGGGAGAGGCTACAACCCTGTCTCACTCCCTTCCCAAACACTGCTTCCCTTTCATGTCCCTCGAATCTTATAGCTGCCTTCTGCTTTCTGTACAAATTGTAAATAGCCTTTCGCTCCCTGTATTTTACCCGTGCCAGCTTCAGAATTTGAAAGAGAGTATTCCAGTCAACATTGTCAAAAGCTTTCTCCAAGTCTACAAATTCTACAAACGTAGGTTCGCCTTTTCATAATCTATTTTCTAAGATAATCCGTAGGGTCAGTATTGCCTCACGTGTTCCAATATTTCTACGGAATCCAAACTGATCTTCCCCGAGGTCGGCTTCTACCAGATTTCCCATTCGCCTGTAAAGAATTCGCATTAGTATTTTGCAGCTGTCAGAGTATGCTGATAAAATAGCTCCATATTTAGCAATTATATACAACCACTCGCTCACAGAAAGATACGTACCTAAAGACTGGAAAATTGCTCAAGTCACACCAATACCCAAAAAGTAAAGGAGGAGTAATCTGCTGAATTACAGGTCTATATCACTAACGCCGATTTGCAGTAGGGTTTTAGAACATATACTGTTGTCTAACATTATGAAGTACCCCGAAGAAAACGATTTATTGACATATAGTCAGCACGGAATCAGAAAATATCATTCTTGTGAAACACAACTAGCTGTTTAAACTCATGAAGTAATAAGTGCTATCGACAGGAGATGTCAAATTGATTCCATATATTTAGATTTCCAGAAGGCTTTCGACACCGTTCCTCACAAGCGTCTTCTAATCAAACTGCGTGCCTACGGAGTATCGCCTCATTTGTGCGACTTTATTCGTGATTTCCTGTCAGTAAGGTCACAGTTCTTAGTAATAGGCGGAAAGTCATCGTGTACAATAGGAGTAATATCTGGCGTTCACCAAGGAAGTGTTATAGGTCCTCTATTGTTCCTGATCTATATTAACGACATAGGAGACAATCTGAGTATCTGTTTTAGATTGTTTGCAGATAATGCTGTCATTTACCGTCTTGTAAAGTCATCAGATAATTAAAACGACTTCCAAATTGATTTAGATAAGATGTATTGTGCGAAAAGTGGCAGTTGACCCTGAATAAAGAAAACTGCGAAGTTATTCACATGAGTACTAAAAAAATCAGCTGAATTTCGATTACGCGATAAGTCACACAAATCTGAGAGTTCGTTTTGTATTATCGCGAAATAGGGGAGATAGTGTCACAGACATGATGCGTGAATTGGAGTGGCAATCATTAAAACAAAAGCGTTATTCGTTGCGACGGGATCTTCTCATGAAATTTCAATCACCAGTTTTCTCCTCCGACTGCGAAAACATTCTATTGGCACCCACCTACATAGGGAGAAATGATCATCACGATAAAATAAGAGAAATCAGAGCTCGAACGGAAAAATTTAAGTGCTCGTTTTTCCCGAGTGCAGTTCGAGAGTGGAACGGTAGAGAGTCTGCTTGAAGGTGTTTCATTGAACCCTCTGCCAGGCACTTTATTGTGAATAGCAGAGTAATCACGTAGATGTAGACGAATTGCACAAAATCCTTTAGTAACTTATCAGTCACCCGTCACATCCCTCAGTCATCTCTATATTCGTACCACACCTACCTTAACTTACAAAGAGAGGTCCCCAGCTCTAGTATTGACCTTTTGAAACCATCTCTGCGCTGATATAGATTAAGATCCCAGGTGTCTTACCTTGCAACCATTCACCCTGGTGGCCACTCCTTTTAGAGTACTAGATTATAAAAAAATCGGAAATTTTATTTGATGTTCAGTAGCATAAACAAAACAGTTTTGCAGGATGATTGTAGGTGTAATATATAGGGCAAGACTTTCTTTTGCAGAAGGCTGTGAGTTCGAATCTGCCAGCACGGTAGCTCAGCGTGTTTGGTCAGAGGGTTGCTCGCCCTCTGCAATATATACAAAACGGAATCAACGATCAACTTGAAAGGATGTCTTGTGACGGCCGCCTAGACCAAACGCAAAGAACAATATCGAAAAAAATCTCGTGAAGTGTTTCATTTTTTTTCTTTTTCAAATCTTTATCAAAATGGCTTTGAACATTATTTTTCTTCAGCTTATTGCTTGAATTGTAATTTTTTTCAGTTTCTTTATCACGTCGTTTTAAACGAACTTTTCATTTGTTCTCGTTGTTTCTTTTTGTCATTCTTTTTGGGCTCGGAATTTTTGTGAATGTGAATTTAATTATATTTATCTATTACAGTATTTTAATATTGGAAAATGACGATCTATTGTTTAAAAAAGAAAAGGCTGCATAATGCAATTACACTGTCTGTGCAATAGTGTCAAAAATGTACTTTTCATTACAAGACACGCACTTTTTTGCATGGTGATCTTCATACAAACATTTAAAACATAGCCTAAATTCCTGTTGGACTATTGACAGAGTAACACAGATGAAGATTTAAATAAAACAGGAGATTATACGTAAATCTAAATTCAGGAAAAATGTGAAATAGAAACAATTAATGCACTAACGTGGGCGAAAAAAGGCGCGAGAAAATGATAGAAATTAATACATAAAATTAATAAAAATACCACTATCGAAGGTTTCAAGTGGCCAAATAATAGAAAGAAAAATGAGAGCAAATGAAGAAGATGATACGATATTTAAAATGATATGACAAAGGGATAGAAAAAGTTACATTTACACCGATTAATTGAAAAAAAAATGTTCCAAGCCATTTCGATGAAAATTTCAGCTAACTGACATGATTTGAACTCTCACCCTTCTGCATGTGAAGATATTACACTGGCCGTTTCACCACGCAATCAGAAGGCAGAACAATACCTTTTTTAGACTATTATCCGTCACGTTATTTTTTTGTTTTGTTCTTACTCACAAACGAAAGCCCTCAAGGATGAAAGGCTGCAGGATCTTAACATACGACACCGTACAAATGGTTTCAAAAAGTCGACCCCACCCCTGGGAACCTCTCCTTGTTACCAATAAGTGTTTCATAGACATCACTCAAGTATGGGGCCAGTGTCGAGTAATATGAAATATAGGAGTAAAAACGTCAACGGCCAAGATCACTAACTTTAATTTTCTTTTGATGATCGGTTTCGACAATCTAAGTTGCAACCATCGGATCTTATGCCAGTACACTTCAACGAATCTCCAACATCGGTACAATATATCGTGTCTCATCATTCAAGGAACATGAAAACGCTGTACGTTCTTCTATTGTATGAGCAATGGCTTGTGTAGTCGGTGCAACATGCATGCTATTTTACGTAAACCTAAAGTTTAATGATTGACGTGCCGATGTTTCACGTTCTTCATGTTCCTGGATGATTTATTATGATGTGACACGGTGTGTTGTACAGATGACGCAGATTCATTGAGGTATATTTCCTTAAGGTCCGATAACAACAACTTACATTGCCGAAACTGGTCATAAGAAATAAAGTTATAGTTAGCGATCTTCGCTGTTGAAGTTTTTCTTCTATATTTGATATTAAGTAAGTGTTTCGTTTCAGTTTCATGTGCACTTTTGGTTCTAAGCAACATCTATCACAAAAGGACTTCCCAGCGTTGCAGCATCACTCTCCGAGTCCTGTTCCTAAGTAATTTCAACCTACTAGTCCCCCATCCTCCTCTCCCTTCGCCCTACTTCCACCTTCCTTTTCTCACTTTCTCTCCCATTTCAACCTTCTCCTCCTCTCTCCATTCCACCCAACCACCCAACCTTCTCCCCCCCCCCCCCCATCCAAATCCATTATCTCTCCTCCCTTCTCATACACTCATTATTAGTCCCATTCCCTTCACTCCTCAATCTGCCTCGTCAACCACCCCTCCTTTCCTCTCCTTCACATCAATAATGTTCCTTCCCTCCTTTTCCCTTGTCTTCTGTCCACTAATTCCCAAAACCAAATATTTTTTCAAGATCCTTCTTTATCATTCGTCCATCATCTCCTCTACAATCCGTCTTCAAGACCCGAAGCTACACTGTTGGCTATTAACGCCGCAACACTGTGAAGGCGGCATACAACAAATATGAAGTTGGCATTATATATTCTACAAGCTTTGATATGCAAATGATTAGTTTATCAGTTTAACTGCACAAAAAAGGTTGAAGTGAAGCTATACCCTCGGGAAAATTACGGCTGTAGTTTCTCCTTGCTTTCAGCTATCCGTAGGACCAGCACAGCAAAGCCGTTTTGGTTGATATCACAAGGCAAGAATAATCAATCATCGAGACTGTTGCCCCTGTAAGTACTGAGAAAGCTGCTGCCCATCTTCAGGAATCGCACGTTTGTCTGGTCTCTCAATAGATACCCCTCCGCTGTGGTTGCGCCCACGGCAAGGCTATCCGTAACACTGAGGCACGCAAGCCTCCCCACCAACGGTAAGGTCCATGGCTCATGGGGTGGGGGAGAAAATAAAGACATAAAATATCTTCACCGATTTCTGCGTAGTTACTATGCATTAGTTGGAGCAACGTAATTAAAGTATGATTTGTAGTACAACCCATTCGTACTTACTTAAAATTGTGGTTATTTGTTGCACAACTCGTTATGGAGTGCAGAACATTCTCCACAAAAGCAGTAAAACTTTTGTTATGTATCTCAATCCTTGTAGGTTGCTTTACTTTTTTCTCGTGGTTGCACAAGGCTTCAGATGATTTTACACATGGTATATTCGTCATTCTGTTGGAGAACTGTGTCTTGACTCTAACGTTGTCTTGACACTTATTAGGATTAATTTTTGTCTTCATAGTACTACTGTTTTAGTGGAATCCGTATTGGGTATCGAAGCGGAAATGTCGAATCAACATAGTAGTTGCTTAAAATATTATAGGAAACGGAACATAAGATATTAAATTTTTCCGCTGGTGTTGGATAACCCATTTCTGATTTTAAGGTCGTAAGCGACAGAGCGTGTATACTCAGTTTACATAATGTTATGAAGTTGTGGTCGTAATTCATACAGTGAAATAAGGCTCTTAAAGTGACAGCATGGACTGCTGAAGAGAGGTCTTTCGTTCATGACTTCTTTCCCTTGCCCTTGCAAATGAGACAGTGACAGGATCAGCAATAAGCACGGAGAATGTGTTTTATGTGGTGTGGAATACAAAAGAGACAATCAAGTTACGGGCTTTCAATACATGAACCGTTACAGCAGAAAATAAAGAGACAACTAACGAGATCTCTAGTACTAGGTAACAATGAATACTGGTCATTGGTGATATATTTTGTTGCGAAACAGTAGAAGAGATGCAGCTGATAAAAAAGATTGGATACAAAGTGCCCAGAGGAGGCAGCAAAAACAATGAATTATTTACCTTCTCTTGAGTAGCAAAAGAAGTGAATGAGACAAGACGGAGAGAATGAACACAATTGATGCATATAGTTGGCAATCTGAGCCGCAGGAAAAGATAAGAAGTTGTTCATTAACTATGTGCGACTGTGATGAACGACTGAAAGATCAGTGTATTTGAAAAACAAATGAAGAAACTCAAGGTGAACGGGTGGAACGAAGTTACCGTAGCTGTGTGGAAGGAAACGGCACGTTTGAAAATAACAGTGGTGTGGCAGTGTAGAGTTGACGATACAAAACAGACAAGTTGTAAGATGTGCTACTGCCTTACATTCTGTTCAGAGAATGTAAACAGTAAGTGAACTAAAGACAACATAAAAGATGATGGTCTATGTTATTAGATAATGACAATAGAAACACCTAGTACAGAACTTAAAATATCTACTATAATGTTCACTGAGTTACATGACATTCAGTTGGAAAAGACTATTGTTATTTATTGTTATGTATGAGAGAAACAGGTTCCTATAGCTAGTCTTTTAGATATTCTGACAAAAGGAGAAAGAAGTCACTAAACTACATATTATTTCGACAGGTAGTGTACAAATGGACTGATAGAAAACGTAAAAGGAGAGTACAAGCGTTTGAGATGTGGCGATCCAGAAGTATGGTGAAAATGAAGTGGACTGGAGTTTGAGAATTGAGCAGGTTTTGCAGCGAATCGAAGAGAAAAGTAACATGGAAAACACTAGCAAGCACAAAGCACACGATGGACTGTATGTTGCATGTATTAATACATCAGACAGGGTTTCGAATCGACAGAATATCGCCATATTGGTACAAAGTACTCCCGCCATGCCCTGTACAGTGGCCTGCGTAATAGACACAAGGGAGTTGTGCTGAGAAATTACTGTTAAGAAGAAAATCCGACACATTACCCCCTGTCCGAATTATTTAGCATTGAAGTTAGCCAATTAGGTGGTCGCGCGTACAAATTCAAGTAGATTAGAGATTAGATTAGATTAGTACTTGTTCCATAGATCATGAATACGACACTTCGTAATGATGTGGAACGTGTTAGGTTAATAAAAGGTGTCTATACAAGATATTACATTACACAAAATATTACATGACACTTAATATTTTTAATTTTTGTTTTTGTTTATTGTGTGTGTGGGGGGGAGGGGGTTGGGGAAATTACCCACTTACTATTTCCAAAATTTCATCTAATGAGTAGAAGGAGTTTTCATTAAGAAATTATTTTAATTTCCTTTTAAATGCGATATGGCTATCTGTCAGACTTTTGATGCTATTAAGTAAGTGACCAAAGACTTTCGTGGCAGAATAATTTACCCCCTTCTGAGCCAAAGTTAGATTTAACCATGAGTAGTGAAGATCATCCTTTCTCCTAGTGTTGTAGCCATGTACACTGCTATTACTTTTCAATTCGTTCGGATTGTTAATAACAAATTTCCTAAGTGAATGTATATATTGTGAGGCTACAGTGAAGATCTCTAGCTCTTTAAATAAGTGTCTGCAAGATGATCTTGGATGAAATCCAGCAATTATTCTGATTAAACGATTTTGTGGAATGAACACTTTTACTTAAAGATGAGTTGCCCCAGAATAAATGCCATACGAAAGCAGAGAATGAAAATAGGCGTGGTAAGCTAATTTACTCAGATGTATATCACCAAAATTTGCAATGACCCTAATAGCATAAGTAGCTGAACTCAAATGTTTCAGCAGATCCTTAGCGTGTTTTTCCAGTTCAACCCCTCATCAATGCATACACCTAGAAATTTTGAATATTCTACCTTAGCTACCGATTTCCGAGCGAAGTCTATATTCATCAATGGTGTCATTCTATTTACTGTGTGGAACTGTATATACTGTGTTTTGTCGAAGTTTAATGAGAGCCCATTTGCAGAGAACCACTTAAAGATTTTCTGAAAAACATCGTTTACAATTTCACCAGTTAATTCTTGTCTGTTGGGTGTGATAGCTATACTTGTATCATCGGCAAAAAGTACCAGCTTTGCATCTTCGTGAATATAGGATGGCAAGTCATTAATATATATTAAGAACAGCAGAGGACCCAAGACCGAACCTTGCGGCACGCCATTCTTGATTGTTCCCCAGTTTGAGAATTCACCTTTTTTTTTGCATATTATGTGAACTGCTTATTTCAACTTTCTGCACTGTTCCAGTGAGGTATGATTTAAACCATTGGAGCAATGCCCCATTCATACCACAGTACTTGAGCTTATCTAGAAGCATTCCAAGGTTTACATAATCAGAAGCCTTTGATAGATTACAAAAAATCCTAACGGGTCACTTTCTGTTACTCAGAGCATTTAATATTTCGTTAGTGAAATTATATATAGCATTTTCCGTTGCAAACACCTTTTGGAATCCAAACTGACGTTTTGTTAAAACTTTACTTTTATAAACGCGTGAAGCTACTCTACTAAACATTAATTTTTCAAAAATTTTGGATAAGGCAGTCAGAAGAGAGATTGGACGGTAGTTGTTGACATCAGAAGTATCCCTTTTTTATGCAATGGCATGCTTCAGCCTATTTGGGAACATATCCTGCTTCAGAGAGCTATTACATATGTGGTTAAAAAACCCACTTATTTCTTGGGAACAAGCTTTTATTATCCTACTGGAAATGCCATCAACTCCATGTGAGCTTTTATTCTTGAGAGAGTTTTTATCTTCCTACTTTCAGCAGGAGAAGTGGTTGGAATTTCAATTGTATCAAATGGTGCGGGTAAGACCTCTTCCATTAACTGCCTTGCTTCTTCTAATGAAGATTTAGATCACACTTTCTCTACAACATTTAAAAAATGATTATTCAAAATGTTTTCGACTTCCAGCTTGTTGTTTATCAAGTTTCCATTCGCTTTGATGGTGATGCCATCATCCTGTACTCTTGGTTGCCCTATCTCCCTTGTAATGATATTCCAAATTGTTTTGATTTTGTTATCAGAGGTATTAATCTCAGACATGATACACCTGCTTCTGGACTTTTTAAAAGCTTTCTTAATGTAGCACAGCAGTTTTTACAATATTTGGCCGTTTCTGGGACATTACTCTTTCTTGTTGTTAGATACAGTTCCCTTTTGTGGTTACAAGATATTTTTATTACTTTAGTAAGCCAAGATTATTAAATTAGCATCGGGTTCCTTGTACACCTCATCCCAGTCTAACTGCTGAAGATTTTCTCTGAAATTTCTAATTGTTGAGTCATTAATTGAACACACAACTTTGGAGGGTAGTTTTGAATTACTGAATGGAGCTATGTCATATAATGTAACTAGATGATCATCATGGTCAGAATAGCCATTCTTAACAGGACAAGAATTTATGTTTTTAAACCTATCTTGGTCTAGAAAAGTGTTATCTATCAATGTGCTGCTGTCCTTTACTACCCGATTTGGAAAATTAATGACAGATGTCAAACTGAAAGAACCGAGCAACACCTCCAGGTCATTCTTCCAATTGTTCTCTTTCAGTGAATCAACATTGAAGTCCCCACAAATAATAATTTTCTTACGCCTATCTGATAGATAGCACAACAAGGCATCCAAGTTTTCCAGGAATAAATGAAAGTTTCCTGAAGGGGACCTATATACTATAACAATTATAAAAGAGCCCTCCTTCAGTTTTAGTTGACAGGCACATGCTTCTATATGTTGCTCTAGACAAAACTTTTTTGTATCTAAGCTTTCTACACAGTGATAACTTTTGACATATATGGCAACTCCTCCTTTCACCTTATTCTCTCTACTCATATGTGCAGCTAGTTTATAACCACTGATATTTACCTTTTCCATATCAGACACAATGTGATGCAGAGACAGGCATAGTATATCTATTACATTATAAGATTCAATGTCATCTAAACAAACCAGGAGCTTATCTACTTTATTCTTCAGTCCCCGGGATATTTTGGTGAAAAATGGTAACACTATTTTTTACTTTACTTTTGTGAGAATCTACTTTTTTCTTTAATCTACCAATATTTTGGTTAAATATGGCAACATTATTACTTACTTACTTGTACGTGCTAAAATGCGGTAATGCACGGACATTTATGGGTCCGTGAGTTTCCACTTGTTCCGCTGCTCTTTGCCATTTGTAATGTGCCTTTTTCGGAAGTGATAAATTTAAGTTAGAAAACCAAACAGAGGACACGTGTGGCGACACTGACTCTGACAGGTTGATTGAATCTGCGCGAGCAGCTGCGGGATTGGCTAACTTTAACGCTAAATAACTCTGAAACGGCGTAACGTATAGAATTTATTTCTTAGCGGCCTCTGCTGAAACACACGTACAAGCTTTTCAGATTGTTTCTGACCATCTTGTATATACAGGTCTGGTTTGACTGCGCAAGCTATGATTTCCTCTCGTGCCCCATTCCCTTCATTTCAGAGCAGCTCTTACACACAACGTACCTAACTATTTGGTATACGCATTCCAGTCCGAGTTTTTCTCTACAATCTAGTACCTTCTACTGGCCCCTTTAGTACCGTTCAAAGCTTCCATGGTACTAAAGGGGATTATATAAAGTGAAAAACAATAAGGAAAAGAAACAGATCGGAATATGTATAAGATATAATTGAGGGCATTGGGTGTAAACGCTACTCTGTGATGGAAAGAATGGGACAGGAGATGAAATCACAGCAGACGGAATCGAACAGGAAGATGATGACATAGAATGAATACATAAATACTTTCTGATAATATACAGATGCGGGCATACAGAAAACAAATTTAATATGCTTCGTACAACACTACCTGCTCAGTTCCTTATTTTCCCTCTTACTGAATCTGTAAGGGGAAGTGAAATTTCAAGATTATTAGTTCTTACACTTAACTATATTAATAGTAGAATAAGCCTTGAGTTGACCCATTACGCGTTTTCGGATAAATCAGTTTGTCAAGGCTTTTAGCCGCCAAAGGGCGCGGTCCGATTGTATGTTCCTCTTCAACATAAACTTTTAATGAGACAGGTAACCAGTGCTGGTGAGTGCAGAGGACATCCGGCGGTAGTAATTATCTGCAGGCCCTTCTACATCTACCTCAACATCTCGTTGGCTTCTCTGCGTATCACACATAAGTGCCTGACAAAGGGTTAATCGAATCTACTTCCAAGTTACTCATGCTGGCAGTTTTTCTTGATTCGAATCCCGGAGCATTTACTTCGTTTTCTTCGGTCAAGAAATTTCGGAAGGCTGTGTATAGTAACTGTGCGTTAGCAGTACCATCATCGACAGTATTTCTATTGCTACCGCGCAGAGGAGGCATTGATTGTGTCTTTCCGTTAACATACTTTACATACGACCAGAATCTCTTTGGTTTTACTGTCAGGTTTCGAGACAAAGTTTCGTTGCGGAAACTATTATAAGCATCTCTCACTGAAGTTGTTTCTTGCTACAATATTTTGATCTTTTTTTGTGTATCAAGGGGGATCAGATCCGTCGTTTGTTAATTTCTTTGGTATACATCACTCAACATTTTAGAAGCAGGTAATGGTTTGAAAATTGACGAAACGCTTCGAAACAAGTCGCTAATAAAAACCATTATATGCAACTGTGAGAGAAACCTTGATAAATTATTACTAAATTAAGTTGCTGATCTTTACGCCAACACAAAGTTAGAAATGCATAAAGAAAGGTGATCATGTTTCACTTCACTTTAGTTGGCAAATATTTTCGAAGTATATCGTAAGTAATAAAAACTAAAAATCATAGTAGCTGGATGGAATTACGTGTAAATCGTAGGAGATCGCACAAACAAGTGGACTGTTAAGAATATTTTTAACGGAAAAACGTTACAGCAACTATGGTGTGGTGGTAATAACAGCAACAGTAGCAAAATCTGACTTGGTAATTACTGCGGCATGGAGCATCTAAAGTAGTGGTCGTCAAACTGCGATTTTGCGGCCCGAATTTAGTATTCGTGCGGCCCGCTTTCCCAGCAGTATTTTATAGTAATCTGCAGCTAGCAAGAAACAGCCGAAACCAAGAACGTCACCTAACGTGAAGAGCTTCCTAATGGTATAGTTTTCGTGGTTAGTAAGAAACATAAATACAGAAACAGTAACATTTTAAGAAGTGTTTAATTTTAATTTATGGTACAGTTGACCGCTTGCCTCAGCGGCAGAGAGGAGAAAATGTAACGCGACCACTCTGCAGTGAACAGGATGTGACAGGGATAATGTTTAATTGCTTGTCTTCTATTACTGACAACAAATGGACATGCGTGACTCCTAGCGGTTGGATATTATCAATTTTGGCACGAAAGTACCATGGATTCATTAATGCACATAACAGAGGGGGTCATCTTAAAATTAAGGCTGTTGTAATACGACTCACAGTGAGCAGAAAAAACTGACATTCAAATCATTTATCAAACTTTTGCGATAGCATGTCGTATTCGATATTGTCTTTAAATCCAGGTACAAATAAATTACTACTATTAATCAAAGTCATTCTCGCAAATAGTAAAAGCGACACTTTAGCACGCAACTGTATTGTATGTCACAACAGTTATGTTGCAGATGTTGTCGGCGGTGTGAAACCATAGTCAGCACGAAGTGTTACGAATGGTGCCGCCGGCCAACTTTTCACGCCTCTACTATAGAACGATTCTATCAATAATATAAATTACCTAGACGCGGAATTTTGCGAGCGATCTTCAAATTATAGAAACAAAAATCTGAAAGGTCAGTGCGCTTGATAGTTCAGCTCACGTTTTGAGTAGTATGTGACTGGCGCAGTCATGTCTTGCAGTCTAGTGTACAGTGAGGTGACAAAAGTCATGGGATACCTCCTAACAGCCGGCAGCTGTGGCCGAGTGGGTCTAGGCGCTTCAGTCCGGTACCGCGGTACTGCTACGGTCGCAGGTTCGAATGCTGTCTCGGGCATGGATGTGTGTGATGTCCTTAGGTTAGATAGGTTGAAGTAGTTCTAAGTTCTAGGGGACTGATGACCTCAGAAGTTAAGTCCCATAGTGCTTAGAGGCATTTGAATTTCCTCTCCTAATATCGTGCAGGATCTCCTTTTGCTCGGCTTGGTGCAGCAGCTCGACGTGACATGGACTCAAGAGACCGTTGGAAGTCCCCTGCAGAAATACAGAGCCCTGCTGCATCCATAGCCGTCCGTAATTGCCAAAGTGTTGCCCGTGCAGGATTTTGTGCACGAACTGATCTCTCGACTATGTTCTATAAATGTTCTATGGGATTCATGTAGGGCGATATGGGTGGCCAGATCATTCACTCGAAATACCCAGAATGTCCTTCTTGCCAATCGCGAACAATTGTGGTCCAGTGACATGACATCGTTGTTTGGGACAATGAAGTCCACGCACGGATGAAAATGATCCCCAAGTAGCCGAAGATAATTGTTTCCAGTCAATAATCGATGCAGTTGGACTAGGTAAACACAGTCCACATCATTATGGAGCCACCACCAGCGCGCACGGTGCCTTTTTGGCAATTTGGTTCCATGGCTTTGTGGGGTGTGGGCCACACCCGAACCAACTGAGATCGGGACTCATCTGATCAAGCCAAGGATTTCCAGCCGTCTAGGGTCCAACCGATGTGGTAGCGAGCCCAGGAAAGGGGCTACAGCAAAGACTTTCGCGTCGGTTCAACTGGCTCTGAGCACTATGGTACTTAACATCTGTGGTCATCAGTCCCCTAGAACTTAGAACTACTTAAACCTAACGAACCTAGGGACATCACACACATCCATGCCCGAGGCAGGATTCGAACCTCCGACCGTAGCGGTCGCGCGGTTCCAGACTGTATCGCCTAGAACCGCTCGGTCACCCAGGCCGGCTGCCCACCACCAGTCGTGCGGTTCCGGACTGAGCGCCTAGAACCGCTATACCACCGCGGCCGGCTCGCGTCGGTCATCTGCCGCCACAGCCGATAAACACAAAATTTAGCCACACTGTCCTATCGGATACGTTCGTCGCGCGTCCCACTTCGATTTCTGTGGTCACTTCACGGAGTGTTGTTTGTCTGTTAGCACTGACAACTCCACGCAAATGCCGTAGCTCTCTGTCGTTAATAGACAGCGTCGGCGACTGCGTTGTCCACGGTGAGGGGAAACCACTGAAATATTGTATTCTCGACACTCTCTTGACACTTTGGATTGCACAATACTGAATTCACCACGCGTCTGGCTTCAACTACCACTCCGTCATCGAAGTCTGGTAATTCCCGCCGTGCGGCCATAATCACGTAGAAGCCTTTTACATGAATCACGTGAGTACCCTTTTATAGCCTGTGTACGCGAAACTACCTCCATCTCTATATGTGAATATCGGTGTCCCAGACTTTCATCATTTGTGTGATTTCAGATTTCAGAAGAGGAGGGGGAGGGGAGGGGGGGGGGGGAGGATCGGAAGTAGGAAGCCTGGCGCTTAAGTAGACCCCTGCGGGGTGAGGAGCTTTGCGAAGGGAATACGCCACGTTTGGACCCTGCAGCGGTAGCACCGTAAAATGAGCGTCATTTTTCCAAAAAAGCAGAAGTCACGCACAGAAGCAAAAGTTAGTTTAAATGTTTCTCGCAAACGATGCTGAAATCGTCTTGTATGTTTGTATGAGTAGTAAAGATCTTAACTGCACCAATTGTGTACACTTATCGCAAGGAAAGGAAACACTACGAAATACAGTCAACAAGCTATTGTTGACCGCAGCCAAAAGGAAATGACTAGCGGCTGGAGCCGGCCCACCTCTGCAGACTTCAACTGATTGAAGACTAGGGAGCGATCGGCCTGCTTGAAGGTAACACACTGTGCGTACTCTGCATACTTGGCCGTCTGCCCGACACGCACTCTGTTGCAGTTGCTGGTGCGCCGGGACCGATAGAAATGCGGCGCGACTGCTCCTTCGGCTGTCAGGTGCGAAGCGGCTTTAATCGCGGTGTAATGAGAATGCTGTCTCACATGACAGTCAAAGGTATCACGTGTTTAGAAGACGCAGTTAGGAGCGAATGCAATCGAATAGGCTCAAATATGGACGAGACTCCAAAGAGGCATATCACAGGCGCATTAATTAAACATTTTTATACTTACATTTAGTTTTCCGTCATCATCATCGTCTTCAAGGATCAGGTCTTTTGATCTGTTCAGTCTCAGAAGTGCTCATGCCATCTCTTTAAGGGTCGTCCAACCCTTCTCTTTCCTGATGAATTATATTTTATTGGATCTTTAGTTATCCTAGTATTAGACATAACATCCTAGTTCGCAATTTTAGAAAATATATAGATTCAAGACCATTACATAGCCATTCACATACGAAGAATATAAGAACAGAAGGGACCATATCAGTTTTTGCCATTTAACTTGTAACTGCTTGGACCCTATCCCTGTAGAAACTAAAGACACCACACTTTTCGCCAAGCTCCATCAGCCATTCTTCTTTTACCTTGTTCCTTCATTTCTCTGCTTTTATTTAACTTTAAATTCACCTTTAACGAAACGTGATTCTGCAATTTTTAAATATTTCCAAAACAATGCTAAAATGCATGAGAATTCTTAAGTACCTTTATTCTAACATTTTTCTTTCACGAACGCTTGACCTGTTGTGACCGAGCGGTTCTAGGCACTTCAGTCCGGAACCGCGGTGCTGCTACGGTCGCAGGTTCGAATCCTACCTCGGGCATGGATGTGTGTGCTGTCCTTAGATCAGTTAGGTTTAAGTGGTTCTAAGTCTAGGGGACTGATGACCTCACATGTTAAGTCCCATAGTGCTCAGAGCCATTTGAACCATTATAATCCGGATCTTGACGTCTGGATTAATTATGTAATCGATCTGATAACTGTGTTTTCCTGGAGAAAAATTGAGTCTCATATTTGTCTTCGATAACGATAGAAGCTGAAGTAATGAATTAAATTTTGGGTTAATTTTAGAACTTGAACCCTTGTATACTGCTTACTACAGCATATGTCCCGTACACTGCATCACGCTCGGATGTGACTAACACACCTGCTCGGATTGCCTTTGTCCAAAGCCTTCCGTAACACAAAATCCAGTTCATCCGTCAGCCGATCTTTATTTTCCCTTTCTTATTTCGTCAGTATTGCTGAGGCTCTCCGATATTGAAATAGCATCTCTCTTACAGGCAGGATTTCGCCATTACTTACAAAGATCGGAGAACATCGGCAATACTGACGATTTAAGAAGGTGAAATCTAGATGGACTGAGGCATGAACTGAAGTCTGTGTTAGGGAGTGCACTGAAGTAGCGTAGGCTACGAAGATGTGGTAGGCAGCATCCCAGAGTTGTATAGTGGATGCCGGGACGGTAGCTCAGCGTGTTCGGTCAGAGGGTTAGCTGCCCTTTGTAATAAAAAAAACTGAGTTAATCGATCAACAACGATCTTCAACGGATGTCTTACAACTTCCGGTCCAAGCAGATGCAAATAACCAAAGCGAACAAAATTAGATTAAAAAATATATATATAGTGGCCAGCACATCCGCCACGTGAGTAGGAGACTAGGGTTCGAGGCCCAGTTAACTACAGGAACGGCTAGGCAAAATATTTGAGGCTGCTATGAAAGCATCATACGAAGTACGTCATATTCTTTCAAGAGTTATTAAACCCTTAACTGACACTGAATTAGTCAAAGAATGTATCATAATCTAAACATTGTTTCAAGGTCTATCAAACAGTAAACAAATATTCGCTGAAACAAATAAACTTTCGGAATCTAGCTGTCACTCCAGAGTAGAACATGTTTCAAAATATTTAATAAATTATAAATACGCAATTTCTTTAGTCATAATTGTGATTCTAGTACAGATACTTCGATGGTTCAATTTTCATTATTTGTACGCTACTGCACAAATGACAGGGTAGTAGAGGAAGACTTTCTAGCAATTTTAACGACGGGAACTCTCATAGAAGGTTAAGATTTTATGGATGCAATTAAAGATTTTGTACGCAAAAACTGGCTTATCTACGAGAAATTTAATGTCAGTCTAGTCATTAAGAGGAAATGTAATTTACCAAATTTACTGTCCATTCACCGCTTATTGCATCAAGAAAGTTTGGCGTATAGAATTTCAAATAACAAATTGAAGACTGTTATGAAAACAATTATAAATTTCATTCGTGTAGGTGAACTTAATCACCGAAAATTTAAAGAGCAACTGGAGAACTTACAGGCTTGTTATAATGATGTCTTACATCCTTCTGGCGGATGGCGAAGCAGAATGAAATGCAGGAACCGTTTGTCAGTTTGAAATCTGAAATTTTTTATTATTATAACAGAGCGATAAAAATTACAATGAACTTGATAATGATGAGTGGTGGGCAGCCGGCCTGGGTGACCGAGCGGTTCTAGGCGATACAATCTGGAACCGCGCGACCGCTACGGTCGCAGGTTCGAATCCTGCCTCGGGCATGGATGTGTGTGATGTCCTTAGGTTCGTTAGGTTTAAGTAGTTCTAAGTTCTAGGGGACTGATGACCTCAGAAGTTAAGTCCCAAAGTGCTCAGAGTCATTTGAACCATTTTGGAAGTGGTGGACACATACACGTTTTTTGTCCAATATTACACAATAATTCAAAAAACTTGATGTGGAAATACAACGATCTAATTTTTTCCAACTCTTGTTATACTCCTATCCGACTTAACTATTGCAGAAAAATTTACCAAGATATGGCGTCTTATTTGTAGTAATATTCGGAAGAATAAAAAGAAGATTTGAAGGTCTCAGAAATATGCGTGGTTGTTTCATTCTGAGAAAGAACCCTTGGCATGTTGACCATAATGAGCTCAAGTTATTCTGCCATTATGAGTTTCATAAAAATCATTTGATATATAAAATAATCCAACACAATACACAGCTTCAAGTCCCATTTACAAATTGTCTTGAAAAGCAGGAGTACACTGAGGTTTGTAGATGTGTGCCTACCAATTATAAAAACTTCTAGTACTGCGCACAGTTTATTGTAACTTAGTTTCCTTCAACGTACTTCTTGAAACTTCGTTTTCAAAAATGAACTACTTGAAAAATGAATATCTTAATCATACAGTATTACAAATCTCATTAACTAACATTCCAGTAAGTGTGAATAAGAATCCAGGTTCGAGAACGAATCTGAAGATTTTTTTACATAGCCATGGCTACGTAAAGGTAACGGAAACGAAGCGGATTACAGGCGTTTGTCATTTCGAATGGCATTAATAACATTAGAAGAAAGTTTATGTGGCCGTATGAATAATGTAATATAATTTTTTATGATGCAACTGTCTGATATAGCGCGGAAGTACTCTGAAATCAATTTCAGGGACAAAATACACTGTTTCCAGATTCGTTAGAGACTAAAAATGATTAAGTTACTGATGACCTTCTTTCTTTCCTGTACCGATCATGTGCACCTGTCATGTGACGTGAACGTCATAAGCCTAGGCGCGACAGGTGAACCGTGTTTTCGCAGGAGTTAGGTGGAATGGACTCAATTAGACGTGTACATTGTTTTATTATTATTATTTATTGTGACGCAGACAACACAACAACTCTCTGTCAGACAATTACGCTGAAACAGAGAACTGTCAAGACTAATTGTTGCGGATGGTGCCGAATTAATGTGTGGGGAACCTTCGGACTACTTATTGCGCTCCCAGTGTAGCTACTCTATTCGGAGCTCGTAGCATATTGCTTTATATAGGTTACCAATTAATAATAAGATTCGGCTAAGATATCCTCCATGCCCCACAACTCGTGTTACAGACGTCTAGGACTTGTAAAAGGGAGTTAGTAGATAAATTTTTAATAAGGTACCCAAGTCCGGAAATGTATCCTTTGGATTTAAAACAGTTTCGAAGATTGCGTAACTTCCAGACTGTGGGCGTATCGTTAAGCGGGATATTTGAAAGTGATCAAATTTGCAGACTTACTTTATATCTCTATTAAAACTTTATTTAATAAGCCGCTTCTACAATTCCTAGATACCTGTATTAGGAATTTCAAACGCCCTGTGTATTCTGGTGCACAGTAAAAGAGTTAACCTGGCAGCAACCTTTAGGTTGGGTGCAACTTTTCGACCGACTGTTTCTTCATGAAATGCTGCTACAGAGAGATATGTACAGGAGTCAGTTGAGTCTGAACGATAGAAGTGCTAACAGAGGTGAGAATCGGTTTACGAATGAAGCTTGGATAGCTTAGATGGTAGGACCAGTTCCTTCAAAAAGCAAGGCCTACCTAGCAGATATCTGTTACTTATAATTTTTCAACTTATGCTGAAATATTTTCTCTCCGGCCATTATTCTGTTTAACCTGTTGGAAGATGTCAGTACAGCCTACACTCCACTACAGATTGACAGATTAACTCTCAGTAAACTATGCTTCATCCGAATGCCATCATTTCACTAATTCAAGTAACTGTGTCGATCACATTGTGGCCCGTTAGTCAGACTGCCGCGCAAAACAGTGAAAGAGAAAACTGACGCGTTTGTGGGCGAGGTATATGGTGCGGATACTGGTCGCAAGCGCCGGATTTGGCTGTATGGGTGTGAAAAACCGGTTCCAAGTCACACCCAAGTTTACGACAGCCGTTCCGATACACTCTTTCGATCCAAGGCAGCACCTACCCCAGTTACCCCATAAGGCAATTGGATTATATATTACCCAGACAGCCGCGCGGGATGAGCCGAGCGGTCTAGGGCGCTGCAGTCATGGCCTGTGCGGCTGGTCCCGGCGGAAGTTCGAGTCCTCCCTCGGGCATGGGTGTGTGTGTTTGTCAGCAGGATAATTTAAATTAAGTAGTGTGTAAGCTTAGGGACTGATGACCTTAGCAGTTAAGTTCCGTAAGACTTCACACACACACATTAGCCAGACCTGATAGACCCACTAGCGACATGAGTTTTTCTCCTGTTTGATCTGCTGGTAAGCAAGAATAAGATGTTTCCTCAGTACGCTCCAACTCCCTCTATACTCTTTGAATCCTGAGGGTGGCAACGTCGAGGAGTTAAGGCTGAAATTCTATGGATCCAACCAACGGACAAAGACTTTGCCGAAAGTATATTACATGATGTTGTGGCGCCCCCCCCTCCCCCCTCCCCTTGATGGGCCGCCTACATTTCCACCCACGCCTCCCCCGCCAGTCAGTCTGCACGCTACTCGTTCGTTTCTTTCGTTAGTCTACTCGACTTATTCGAGTTATCGAGTAGTTGTACTTTCCTATGTAGCATGCGCGTCCTTGTCATCGTATTTCATACGTCTCTGTTTGGCACATAGGTAGCTAACACATACCTACGAGAAAAGTCGCGGCCATTCTAGTGATCTCGATACATTATTCTGTCTGGCATTTGTTTGAGAAAAGTTGCGAATATTCTGCTGTTTTGTGACTAGAAAGAGACTAATGGGAGAGACTCTTCAATACAAGCAAAAGAGCATAAACGCCCTATAATGGTCGTGATTCTGTTTTGCAAGCGTTGTCTGTGGATCCTAGATCTGACTATCGAACTTTGCACAAGCAGTACAAAATATTTGCTTGTCTACCTGCATCTATTGGTACAGTAGAATGAAGTTTTCCAACACTGCGGCGTACAAAGACATGGCTGAGGTCGATAGTGAAGGAGGATCGACTTAATGGCGTAGCTCTGTTGAACACTCACCCTGACATTGATCGTCCTGTTGACGATGTAATTAACCAACTTGCCAGGAAGAATAGGCGGATAGAATTCATCATTTAAATAAGAGAACCATAATTGTAACCTTTTTATGACATAAGATGGCATTGTCTTATATATGTGTATAATCAGTTTAAGTAAAACTTTGCACGTGACTTGATTATTCTTTTATTACGGTAAAAGTAAAGGTAGCTCAAGATATCTTTAGCGCCCCCCCCCCCCCCCCCCCCAATTGAGATTTTCCTGTATTCGCCGCTGATTTACACAAGTAATACATCGCCTGGACGCGAAGTTGGCTATTACCGGGCGAAAGAGACTACTTCAGAAGTCATAAATATTCGGTTTGTCTTGCAGTCTCTGATCCATTGAAAACTCTGTTTTGTAGCAACGACTTTATGAGTTTGGTGGCTACGAGACATTAGACTTTGAAAATCACCGTACATCCGCATCATCAATAAAAGTAAACAATTCTCAGCAATTGTGCTTCATAAAAAGAAGTGTTGCACTTTTACTGTTAATTCACGCGTATGTACACTGATGCGCCAAACGTAAGGACGAAATAAAGTTTCGCACTGTATGTCACCGCCAAGTAAACCAGCTCAATGAAACATAGAACATACATACAAAGAACTGATGCAGTATATTACAGAAGACAACAGAAATAACTACGCAGTGAGAAGAACAAGAATAAGAGTTTTATCAAAAGATGATAATTACACTGAAGTCACTTGCCATTTACGACGGCCCCCTGCACATTACAAATAAGGTGTGTGATTCCCTCGGACAGCAATGCATGCTCTTCAACGTGCTCTTATACTGACCACAAGGTTGGTAAGTTTTTGTGGTAGGGCGTTCCATTGCTCCATCAGCACGGTTGACCGGTATGTGTCCAGTGTTCGAAGAATTGCAGTGATGTCAAGAGCATAGGACGTGACCCAACAAAGAGTCAGTTCGCATGCTCCTCTCGCATGAGAGCAGTTTGTCTGCGTAAAGATCGCCGACGTGTCCACAGTGGTGGGAACATGTAATGCGAAGCATTCAACCACTACCACCGTCATACCTTAGCAAAAGATCTTGCTGAAAATCCAAGGAAATTCTGGTCTTACGTAAAATCGGTAAACCGGTCGAAGGCTTCCATCCAGTCACTCACTGATCAGTCTGGCCTGGCAACGGAAGACAGCTAAACAAAAGCTGAAATTTAAAATTTAGCATCTGAGAAATCTTTCACACAGGAAGATCGTACAAACATACCGCCGTTTGAGTCTTGTACAGATTCCCGTCTGGAGGACATAGTGATAGATATCCCTGGGGTTGTGAAGCAGCTGAATGGGTTGAAAATAAATAAATCGCCAGGTCCTGATGGGATTCCAATTCGGTTTTACAGAGAGTACTCTACTGCATTGGCTCCTTACTTAGCTTCCATTTATCGCGAATCTCTTGCCCAACGTAAAGTCCCGAGCGACTGGAAAAAACCGCAGGAGACGCCTGTATATAGAAGCGTAGAAGGACGGATCCTCAAAATTACAGACCAATATCCTTAACATCGGTTTATTGCAGGATTCTCGAACATATTCTCAGTTCGACTATAATGAATTTCCTTGAGACAGAGAAGTTGCTGTCCATGCATCAGCACGGCTTTAGAAAGCATCGCTCCTGCGAAACGCAACTGGCCCTTTTTCACATGATATGTTGCGAACCGTGGATGAAGGGTATCAGACGGATTCCATATTTCTTGACTTCCGGAAAGCGTTTGTCTCGGTGCCCCACTACAGACTCCTAACTTGGGATTGGTTCCAAAGTACGTGAGTGGCTCGAAGACTTCTTAAGTAATAGAACCCAGTACGTTGTCCTCAATGGTGAGTGTTCATTGGAGGTGAGGGTATCATCTGGAGTGCCCCAGGGAAGTATGGTAGGTCTGCTGTTGTTTTCTATCTACATAAATGATCTTTTGGATAGGATGGATAGCAATGTGCGGCTGTTTGCTGATGATGCTCTGGTTTACGGGAAGGTTTCGTCATTGAATTACTGTAGGAGGATACAAGATGACTAGGACCGGATTTGTGATTGGTGTAAAGAATGGCAGCTAACTCTAAATATAGATAAATGTAAATTAATGCAGATGAATAGGAAAAAGAATCCTGTAATGTTTTAATACTCCATTAGTAGTGTAGCGCTTGACACAGTCACGTCGATTAAATATTTGGGTGTAACATTGCAGAAGGATATGAAGTGGGAAAAGCATGTAATGGCAGTTGTGGGGAAGGCGCATAGTCGTCTTCGGTTCATTGGTAGATTTTTGGGAAGATGTGGTTCATCTGTAAAGGAGACCTCTTATAAAACACTAATACGACCTATTCTTGAGTACTGCTCGAGCTTTTGGGATCCCTATCAGGTCGGATTGAGGGAGGACATAGAAGCAATTCAGATCCCTTCATTTGGTCAAGCTGTAACGTATTTTTCTTTCCTCTTCAGTTCTATCCAGCATTTCTTCACTACTTATCCGTTCGCGCCATCTTATCTTCCGCATTGTTCTGTAGAACCACGTTCCTATTCTATTTGTGGGTAATTAGTAAGATAATACTAACTATGTTTGTACGAAAACAGGTTTTGAAGAGGCATTAGACGAAGTCATCTATACATGTCACAATAGAGATTCAGTAATTAAACAGATAATCATAATATACAGGAAAGAATCTTAACTTGCTGCATTCCCATCTCCTATAATCGACAACAGCTCCAAGACCAAAACAACGATGGTTGTATTTTGTTTGCTAAAAGTGTCCTGTCCATCATGTGAAAGGGGCATTTTCGAATCACTTCTGTTAGACAGTCGATATATGTGAGCAGTGTATTTCCTAGTCTTATGGTTCTGTTGAATACTTAATTGCAATCGAGAAGTTTCATATTTTCTCATAAAACCAATGGCAAGTTAATAATGTAAAATAGATAAATCTCCACAGCAGTTTTAAAATAAGGAAACCGTTGGGTAGGAGAAATTCTAGAAAACTAATCTGTCGAGAAAAATAAACAGGCTCAAGATTCTTGCATACTGAAGTGTGAAAAATATCTCTATAAGCCAATATAAGAGATTAACATGCTACTGGAATCATACGGTAACACAAACCTTTCTTAGAGTCAACGGACCCTGTTTAGCCTGACAGGTTGCCCTGTGTTTCCCAAGTATCAGTGTTTTTCTGTTAGGTTTCGATGAGTACGCGTCAGCGTATAAGGCGCTACATTCGAACAGCCACAGCTATTCTTGAAAGATTCATACGGGGTCGTACACAGAAGACTCAACTGTGACACATGTCGCAAGTGCCTCGGTGGGCAAGCTATTATTACCTTAGCTAACGAAGTCTCGTAAAACGGAGTCATTAAGTGCTAAGGTTACTTGCCCATCACACGAGCAAGCGTACACCTATCTGTCCTGCGAATATACTGCCTGTGCGCACACTGAACGCTAGTTTTACGACAAGAATAAGTACGTAAAGTTAACAGGAGACTGTACACCTGTGTTTTTAGTAAACCATAAACAATACATTACATCTCTGACATACTCCTTGCTCTACACCTATATCTATATTCCGCAAGCCGCAATAATGTGTAAAACGCAGAGTAGTTGGTGTACCACCGTTAGTTTTCCCCTTTCCTGCTGCATGGAATGCCTGATAGTAGTTTCTGTACAACAACGACTGAGATTTACTTGTCTGGGTGTGTTATGAACATACCGGTATCCACATAACGCTCAGTATTTTTCAGTTTTCCTAAAGTAAGTGCGCCATCAATTTACTTTTTGCGTCTCAATAAGAGGACAATGGCACGTTACAGTCTCAATCTTTCGTTAATGTACTCTATTATCGTATACATATCTTATACACAGAAATAATTATTTACGTTATCCAGATGCGGGTTCCTTGCCAAGAAATAGCTTTCGGGAAATAAAAAGAATTAGCCATCTGAGTGACAACTCCAGAATAACTAAAAATGGCTAGACGTACAAACTGAGGTTGTACTTAAAGAATGGTGAAAAAGGAATTTGGTAAATTTGGCGTATTTCATTCAGAGATCTCCTTTGATGAAATGATGGTAGGTTATTATGGCAAATATTTTCAGCTAAGATGTTTTTCAGGGGAAAGTCTATCGAACTTGGATATAAAATTTGGTGTCTTACGAGTTCCAATAGCTTTCTCCATAATTTCTTCACCATACTGTGGCAAGACTGCAAGAAACAGGAGCCTTTAAGTGCGTGGGTAATAAATGGACTAAGCTGCATGATTCCATAATCAGAGTATCCGAATCAGAAGCTTTTCTTTGATAACTTTCTAGCAGTGTTGACACACTCATCACATTGGGAAAGAGAAAAATGAAAGCTACTGGAATAAGAGGAATGTAAACTAATGCACGTCCCTTGGTTGATACAAAAAAAGAGCGTAAGAAAATGAACGAGGATTCACAAAGAGAATAAAGTTCTGGCAGCGAAATGGAGGGCAATAAACCAGTATATGTAGCCAAAAATTACGGCACTGTTGCTCCTCTGAGTTCTGCCGAAAGATACTCACGGGTAAAGAAAAAGAAAATATCTGTTACAGTGCCACATGTGATTGAAGAATAGATTGCCCATATGGATGGCACTGATCTACTGGCCAAGGAGATCTCACTTTATAGGACGAGGGTGAGATCAAATATGTGGTGGTGGCCATTATCGACACCGATGACTGATATCTGCGTGACAAACATAGCGCACATGCCAAATTGCTAATCCAAATGAGAAGCTTTCGCTTTTGGATGTCTGACAGTGAATAGTGATGTACCTTTCGAACGCAACAGGATCAACTTCAAAACGCAGAGGACCACAAGGAAGCATGGGAGGGCGGGTGAGGATAAGTGTACGACAAAATCCAATTAGCTTCTTCGTTGTGCCAAGTAGAACACGGAAGAGGAGTGCGCACTGCAAGAAAAAAACGACAAAAAATTTGTGATAGGTGCAATGTTGAGTACATGAGAAGTGTTTTGTTTCATTTCGTACTGAATGGACACTCAGTGAGATTACACACACTGGTTGTATTTCGTTCACGTTGTTCTATCAGTTTTATGCAAGGACAATAATGTGGTGCATTTTTATAGCTCAATTTGCCAATATCTCAAAAATGGGTCAGTCTGTAGTTTCAGTTCTAATATTCCGAAATTTTTTAAATCTGATTTTTTTAAATTTGTCACTCAAAGTATCATACTAATGTAAAATGGTTGCAAAAAATAAAGTAATAAAAAGTTTTGGCAAGTAATGGTTTAACAGTGAACCGCTCAGTCATGCAGCGTCTGCCGCATCTCCTTGACACTTTCAAGCACACTAAATGAACCCGTAACGAAACGTGCAGCCCTGCTTTGGATATTCTTCATTCCCTCTGTCAATCCTATCTGGAATAGATCCCAGACGGCTGAACAATATTGAAGGATTGGTCGAAAGAGGGTTTGTAAGATATCTCCTTTGTGGGCGAATTACACTTTCTCCTAGATATTTTATGGTTGTCGCTGTTTCCAGCGATGGTTCTGCAATCGTGTAATCATACAATAAACGCTCGACGAGCTACATTTGTTTATATAGATCCTATGTAGGTGTTCCTGCATCTCTACGATTTTTTAGCGTTGGGAGTTCTCTGTATACAACAGCATCATCCGTGATCATGCTAATGGAACTTTGACGTTATACACTAAGCCATTGGCATACACGTGAAAAGGACACTTCGTTCGTGGTACGCCTGAAGTTACTTTTACACCTGAAGACTTCTTTCCGTTAGGAATGACATCCTAAAACAAATCTATTGAGGGAAAGAAACAGTAACAATCAGTAAGTGACTAACCATAAACCTTGAAAGAAATAGGTGAAAACGTTAGCAAACTGAAACCATTGTAGCAGAATTGTTAAAACATTTGCAATAAAAGTAGTAAAACTAAGTGATAGTCGAGGGCACAGATCTGATTTATACATTCTTTCTGTTTGTTTAGCACAACAGGGAGCACAACAGGCAACGTAAAAGCTGTTGACTGTGCAGTACACGCTTTAAAAAAATGTACAGCCTTATGACTTCTTGAAAAGAAACCCTGTCCGAGAAACACGATAAAGCAATCTTGATCGGCAAAGCATTACCCTTCAGTTATAGTACCAGCACGCCGATGCATCGAACACAGGCGATGCTGACCTTTCATAAGTACAGCGGAGTGACTTCTTCAACTTGCTTAGATCAGTTCCAAAAACCGTGCCAGTCATCAACGGCCAAGATTCTGTAGATTGCAAATTGTGTCAAGTCACTTCACACAGACCCGGAAACGCCCGTGAAGGCAGTAGCGTTGAGAACTTGACCACGGCATCTGACAGACGTGTGGCAATGCCAATCAAAATCGTCATTTCGCCACTTGCAGACATGTAGTGTCGGTGTGGCACCGATAAACACCCACTGACATTCGACAACAGTCTTAAGTCACAGTGGGTCAGACATATATAACTGACTGCCGGGCGGGTCTCAGAGAGACCACCAGATGCCGCCCTTAAAACGATGAGTCGTCTCTCAACTTCATCGCCACGCCTACTAGGTGGGCGATGCAACGGGTGTTGGCCGACGAAAAAGTGCAGAACTGGTGAAAATCGATCCATCGCTCTGGGAACAGTACCAGACTCCCTCGTTATCGACGTAGTATTGGGTGTCTTTAAAGTGTCATGCCATAATGCGCAGTCACAAATAAACAAGCGGCAAATATGCATTGTCAAACATATAATACTCACGATTATCGTATTGTTAATATTTGAACACCAAATTAAAGTACAGATTTTTAATATTAATTATTAAAGAGACCGATGAAACTTATATAATTCGAAAAGTACTTTGCCACAGATGTGCACAAAGAAAAATAAATCATGTTTGTATGTAGCCGTTAAGAGTGGTAAAAGGAAGTAGATGTTTCTCTGATGATACCTTTTTGTATCACGCATTAAAATCTCAAGTATGTGAACATCGAAAATTTAAGCGCTACCGACTTCTGCCCTACATACTTATTAGGTGCTGTGGTAGAAATGACACCCGAAAGTAACAACATTTCGTGAAATCACTTTTTAGGAACGTTCATGTTCAAATGGTTCATTTGCAATAACACACGCACACTAGCTACAATCTGACAAGTGTAAGGTCGATGATACTGTCAGCAGTGGAAATGAAATTATTGTAGTATCGAAGTCTGTAAATAACGTTGTATATTGGCGTTGTTATTTCGCTTACTTTTCTGTAAGAGTAACTATGTGATCATTCAACGCTGTTACTAGAAAATTTGAAATAAATTCCTAATTTTTTATTTCTTAATTTTGAATAACTACAACATCCGGCTTCCCTTATTGTATGGAAACTGTTGCCTAAAAGGAGAATGCCGATTGCTCGAACTGAAAGGTAAAGAGTCTGACAGAGAGAATTTTTGCGTAGATGAAGCACGCTCTTGGACGACCACCTGGATGTATGTAACCCGTTGACGATCATAAACCAACTCGTGATGGTTGTCTGGCTGGAAATAGCGCTAATACCGTCTATTGCCGATAAATAAGAGGAGCGGTGTTCAAAAATGGTTCAAATGGCTCTGAGCACTATGGGACTTAACATCTGAGATCATCAGTCCCCTAGAGCTTAGAACTAGTTAAACCTAACTAACCTAAGGACATCACACACATCCATGTCCGAGGCCGGATTCGAACCTGCGACCGTTGCAGTCGCGGGGTTCCAGACTGAAGCGCCTAGAACCAGGATCAGTGTTCCTGCTAGCGCCACGTGCCGGAGGCCCAGTCGGGTGCGCTCTGCAGACAGTACTTAAACAGATGGAGAGCTCGCCTTCTTTAGGTCAAGGCTGCGAGAAACGTGGCTTTCATACTAGCTTAAGAGCTGCAGCTAACCGTCGCCATGTTCATGCGGTGCTGAACCCCCTAAGAGAACAGAACGTATTGTAAGTTGTGTGTGTGTGGTACAGGAAGTGAACGACTCCCAAAAGCAGTGAATAGAAAAGTCCTGCTCTTTTACGCTAAGCATTAAGTATGCATTTTGTAAATAGGAACGCAGTCACATCCGAAATACATTAAAGAATAGCCGCACTTGCCCCGTTCCGCGATTCACTTGATTACTGACGTCACTGGGTCCGCTTTCCAAATGGAACCACTAGCCTCTCTCTAAGACAGGAGTTATTTACTCTAGGTGGAGTTTACACTTAAATTATTGCATTCGACAATGCGGATACTGGCCTTGTGCAGAGCAGTACCAATATCAACGTCCGAAGACGCCCTATAGGCCGACTTTAACTTGCAGTGGCTCCTGGCTCCTCTCTTTCATTCCACCCTTGGCGATGGCTCTCTCATGATACTATGGGAGTAGTGCCTTCGAAAGTCTGAGTACTCCGTAGTCTAACTAATTAATATCCAGGTTCAAGTTCCTTTCTGGTACGTTGTTTAACTTGACACGTATCGTCAATACAGCACATATTCTGCACAGCCTACACACAAAAAGGGGAAGAAAACAATCTCAGCGAAAAATTTGAGACTATGCAGAAATCAGAATTTCCACTATTGTCAATAACTCGGAGACAGTTCCGCATCACAGTGGAACAGACTCTTTAGAATTTGGAAAGGAATGTCCTATGCCTGTAACACAAACTGACGCGTTGAGTCGATCCATGATGCCTTCCCGAACAACGAGATTTTGTGGCTAGACGCTCTTGTGTTAGAAAGAAACTGAAGCTGAACAGTTTGGTATCGCCATCGCACGGGAAGAATCGGAAGACGCGCTTCACAACACCGTCGTATATTAGAAAATATTTGGTTCAAATGGCACTATGGGACTTAACGTCTGAGGTCGTTACTCCCCTAGACTTAGAACCACTTAAACCTAACTAACCTAAGGACATCACACACATCCATACCCGAGGCAGGATTCGAACCTCCGACCGTAGCGGTCGCGCGGTTCCAGACTGTAGCGCCTAGAACCGCTCGGCCATCCTGGCCGGCGGAGAAAAAGTCAATTGTGCAAGTTTGTATGTAGAAATCCATCTATCAAACACAGCCACTGAGGTGCTTGAGACAGAGAAGCACCGAAAAAAGACAATAGATAGGAAATCAAATGAAACTTCCTGGCAGATTAAAACTGTGTGCCGGACCGAGACTCTAACTCGGGACCTTAGCCTTTCGCGGGCAAGTGCTCTACCAACTGAGCTACCCAAGCACGACTCACGCCCCGTGCTCACACCTTTACTTCTGCCAGTACCTTGTCTCCCACGTTCCAAACTTTTCAGAAGCTCTCCTGCGAACCTTGCAGAAATAGCACTCCTGACAGAAAGGATATTGCAGAGACATGGCTTAGACACAGCTTGAGGGAATGAGTCGTGCTTGGGTAGCTCAGTTGGTAGAGCACTTGCCCGCGAAAGGCAAAGGTCCCGATTTCGAGTCTCCGTCCGGCACACAGTTTTAATCTGCCAGGAAGTTTCATATCAGCGCGCACTCCGCTGCAGAGTCAAAATCTCATTCAGGAAATGAAATGGTGGACTGTCTGATCTTAGATAAGAGCAGGGAAAAATATGCTGAAGCAACTGCTGCACCACCTAACATCTTCAAGTGAACTGTGATAGTTAATAATGGTAATTTTTAAATGAGTTTAAGTTTTTTAAAGCGCCTTTGGTACAGTCCTGTCGGGAAAAACCAAAGATCACCAGCGCCAGCCCCAGCACCAGCGATTGTTACTCTGTCATAAAAGTTCATTTTCAGTAGGCACACTGTTGCAACATGAACGTCTCGTCCCTGTTTCCTAATTTAGACGCGGAAGTAAAAATCCGCTGTCTATATAACAGCTGTCGACCAATGTTCCTTATGTCCAAGTGAAATGCAGTAAGCATCGTTACTTGCTACATTATCACACATAGCTTTTCCTGTCATTTCCATCGCCGTGCGTTTCGTGTAAGGAGGTAACTGTCACGAGCGGGCAATGTATCTGTCGATTAATGCAGCGCCTGGTGTGTAATGCCCGTTGCTGATTTTATTCCCGAGGCTCTCGACAACTGCACAGTCGGCGGGAAGTGCCACATATATCGTGAGAATCACTCGGGCTCTTTACTGTCAGTTCGTCTCAAGTAACGACTCTTTTACGGCGTGCCAGCTTGCTATGCAGCTACTCGGCGATAGAGCAGTATGCGTGGTCGGTTAGAACGAGACAGGTTGCCAAAGGTCAGAGCGCAGCGGCGTGCGTCGCGACCTCGAAAGAACCAACACACCAACAGCTCGCTGCAGAATCCCGGCTGCAGTCGGCTGTCCAGAGACTCATCAAGGGCCTGGAAACTGCCGCGGGGCTCACCGGCAGCTGTGCAAACGCGACGACGTGACATTCATAAAGGAAGCATACACCTAGTGGCCGCACTGATTTTGCTCATCTTATGCACAATTGTAAAGCTGCATGGCCTCGAGGAAAAATTATGGCTGTAGTTTTCCCTTTCTTTCAGCCGTTCGGAGTACAAGCACAGCAAGGCCGTTTGAGGTTCACCGATGACATTGCAATTCTTTCAGAGACAGCAAAGGACCTGGAAGCGCAGTTGAAAGGAATGGAAAGTGTCTTGAAAGGAGGATATAAGATGAACATCAACAAAAGCAAAACGAAGGTAATGGAATGTAATCGAATTAGGTAGGGCGATGCTGAGGGAATTAGATAAGAAAATGAGACACTTAAAGAAGTAAAGGGGTTTTGCTATTTGGGGAGCAAGATAACTGATGATGGTCGAAGTAGAGAGGATATAAAATGTAGACTGGCAATGGCGAGGAAAGTGTTTCTGAAGAAGAGAAATTTGTTAACATAGTGTATAGAATTAAGTGTCAGGAAGTCGTTTCTGAAAGTATTTGTATGGAGTGTAGCCATGTATGGAAGTGAAACATGGACGATAAATAGTTTGCACAAGAAGAGAATAGAATCTTTTGAAATGTGGTGCTACAGAAGAATGCTGGATATTAGATGGGTAGATCACATAAATAATGAGGAGGTATTGACTAGAATTGGGGAGAAGAGAAATTTGTGGCACAACTTGACTAGAAGAAAGGATCGGCTGGTAAGACATGTTCTGAGGCATCAAGGAATCACCAATTCAGTATTGGAGGGCAGTGTGGAGGGTAAAAATCGTAGAGGGAGACTAGACATGAATAAACTAAGCACATTGAGAAGGATGTAGGCTGCAGAAAGTACTGGGATATAGTAGCAAGGAGAGCTGCATCAAACCAGTCTCAGGACTGAAGACCACAACAACAACAATGCACGACTGTAGTATGAGGAGAGTTCAGTAGGTAGTGCAACGCTTTCTTTTCTGAAATCAGATTAGCTTTATTCAACATTCCAATACACCACATTATTCGCCACTCTTTTGGCTACAAAACCCTGTTTTTCAACGTAATCCCCGTTCAGTGTGACGCCCTCCCGCCACCTTATTCGAAAGGCCTGTACTATTCAAGTGGTTGACGTCAGAGCCAACGCCTTGCTGTACCAATCATCCACGTACTGCTTCATGCGGAGTGCAACCTTCATTGAGCCAAACAAATGGAAGTCGGGAGGTGGGAGATAATGGAATGTCACTCTATGGATTGCCGTTTTGTTTTCGGTTCGAAGTGATGAAGCCATGTTTCATCGCTTGTGACGGCTTCCAACAAAGAATTATCACGATCACAGCCGTAACGCGCAAGTAGTTCCGTACGGATCGTCCTTTGTTGCTCTTTATGCTCTTCTATCAGGAGGGGAGAAACCCTGCGGGTGGTCAAGTGTGTCAACACCACCAACAGAGTTGCTCAGTTGAGAAGCGAGGTGTTTGATTATGATCCGTCCATAACCTCGAATGAGAGTGTCCGCACGTTCCAACATTGCAGGAGTCACAGCAGAGGTTTGCACAGCCTTTTTGTCGTAAGGTCTTATGGGACCAAACTGCTAAGGTCATCGGTCCCTAAGCTTACGCACTACTTAATCTAACTTACGCTAAGGATAACAAAAACACCCTTGCCTGAGGGAGAACTCGAACCTCCGACGGAGGGGGGGGGGGGGGGGGGGGGGGGGCTGCGCGGACCATAACAAGGCGCCCTAGACAGCGCGACTACCCCGTGCGGCTGCCCAGCCTTGTTGCGATGATGATAGACGCCTCGCTAACGACCTACCGTGCTTTTGTTCACTACGAGGTCTAGTAAGTGCCTGTGCATATCTACGGTTCTCTGGTTTTCCGCAAAAAGAACAACAGAGACAGCTCTCTGCTTGGAACGCACCTGTGTCACAGACCGCATTTAAACGCTATCTATCGGAAGTTCATGTAAATATAGGAGCTAAGGCGGGAATACTCTACGATGTCTAACAAGAAATTCCGCATTGATAATGTTGAGTTATTAGCTGAACACCTCTCGTACATATTTAGATGCAGCAATGCTGTTCTGATACGATGTGCTTCTCAGGCGTTATCGAGAAATCGAGGTTCAAAGGTTTACGAACCTGCTGGAAACCGTACCAGAACGGTAGCCGTCGGGCAGCGGTGTTTGCGCAGAAGGTTAAAGCCGTCGTCACCCGGATCATGCATTCGAAGATAAGCGTCGAGCGTGTCGAGTTTCTGACGTCATAGCGTGAAAAAAGCACATGGTGAAGTCTTTCCCAATGTGTGGAACAGTATTAAGCCTGTCAAATATATGAAAGTGAATTTGAATGTATACCAGTGAGATGGAACAGCGCCATCTACGTCATAAGCTGGACGTCTCTCTTTTCAGTTGAGACTGGGCAGTTGTCTTGCGCCATATTGCATTTTAGTTTAAGCCCTTATTTGGTGGGTCTTACATTATAAATTACGTCCTATGAATATACGCCGTTTCAAAGCACCAGGTCACTGAGGATCTCTCGAAACGAGTCGTTATTTTTTTCTATTTGTTGTAGCAAAATGACGGGAAACGTCTTATTGTTGGCTAAACAGTATTCATTTTATAATATTTACATCTATACTCCGTAAGCCACTTGTGATGTGTGGCAAAGAGTACTTTGTATACCACTCACACTTCCTCCTTTTCTTGTTCCATTCGCGAATAGTCCGCGGGATGAACGATTGCCAGTGAGCCTCCGTGTGGGCTCGAATCTCTCTGACTTTATATTCATGGTCGTTTTGCGAGATATACCTAACACGAAGCACTTTAGTTGTTGACTTTCCTAGGAACGTAGGCTCTTGGAATTTTAAAAATAAAGCACACTGTGATGCAGAAGACCTCTCTTGCAGCGCCTACCGCTGGAGCTTGTTGATCATCCATACGACAGTCTCGTTCTTACTAAATGAACCTGTAACGAAACGCGCCGCTATTCTTTGGATCTTCTCTCTGTCCTCTACCAGTCCTACCTAGTACGGATCCCACACAGACTAGCAAGTATTGGTCGAACAAGTTTTTTGTAAGGAACAGCCTTTGCTAATGGATTACATTTCCTGAGGGTTCTTCCAGTCTCTGGCATGCGGCCTGCTCACGATAAATTTTATGCGGTCATTCCACTTCAAATTGCTCCGTACGCATACCCATAAGTATTGTGTGGAAGGAAGGATTTCCACTGACCGTTCTGCGTCTTTCTGACCATGTACTCGCGATACGTTACTCTTGTTTATGTTGAGGGGCAACTGCCAGCTGAGAATGACATGCTACATTTTGTTTGCTAGAAAGTGTTCGGTCTAATCAGACAGTTAGTCTGATATTCCGTACGCTCCAATTTTGTACAACAGACGGTAGTGCGGAAATGTATCGAATGCCTTACGGAAGTGAAGAATGCGGCGTCCAGCTGGGCGCCAGTATCTCCCTGCTTCTGGGTGTCGTGGACGGACAGAGCAAACTGGGTTTCACACTATCGTTATTTTCAGAATCCATGTTGGATCCCACAGGGAAGATTTTAACTCTCCAATTTTTCCCCCTTTTGCTGTATCAACAAGAGTATCTTCACAGACGTGCCACTGGCTTAGATTTCTCATGATTCGGAGACAGGAGACGGCTGTTGCCTTGACTAAGGAGCCATCTTGGTAACCGTCCAATGGCAGCGAGAGAAAAACTACGAAATGTCTGTCTGTATCTCACGGAAAGATGGTGTGTTACCATGTTGTTGATTTAGTCTGTCGGATACGTTGCGTTTGTCGCTTCGTTTCGTTCTGTTCGACACGTTTCATCATTTCCCTTCTCTCTGTCATACGCTACATCAAGAATAAATACAAAAAAGCGCCAACAATGCGCACACGAATTGAACTCAATATTGACTATAGTGATGTGGATCTAACAGAAGTGTGTGGAGGGGCGGTGCATACATAGTAAAAGGGGCCGTGCACCATTTGACGCTACACACAAAACAGCCGCGCTTGTCAAAATGGTTCAAATGGCTCTGAGCACTATGGGACTCAACTGCTATGGTCATTAGTCCCCTAGAACTTAGAACTACTTAAACCTAACTAACCTAAGGACATCACACACATCCATTCCCGAGGCAGGATTCGAACCTGCGACCGTAGCAGTCGCACGGTTCCGGACTGCGCGCCTAGAACCGCGAGACCACCGCGGCCGGCGCGCTTGTCCGTAGCATGTGCTTTGTGGTGCGCGTAGAACACATAGCACTCATTTTCACATTGGTTCAAGTATACCGATGGTACAGAGCCAATGTAGTGTTAATTATGGTTGGCATGAAACAAACACGACAAGTGTTACCTCAAGAAGAAACAACGAAAATTTTCTGAGAATACAAATTGTTCTACGGAGAGTCAGAAATAGAAATAGAGGACCAACTCGGCGCTCACTCCAGCTCTGCCTTTTATCAGGGTAGATACCGGTCGGTGTGAGAGGGGTGGGACAGAGAGAGACAGCACTCTGACGGCTCCGCAGTATATTCTCCGTCCCTCTCTGCGCAGTAAGCATAAAGCAGCTGCTGCCTTATTTGCACACCACTGCAATACCAGACATTCACGTTGAACAGCTACTCTTAGTACATTTAACTCGCAAGCCAACCATACCACTAGGCTGTGTTACACGCGTATAAAATTGCTTCATAAATATACTCAGAAATGTAAATATGTAAGACATTATCTGATTTAAGAGTTAAAATTTGACAAAATTTGATCTCTGTAGCAGTTACTGACGTTACTGCCACGAACCTCTGTTTCTTTCGCTTTTCATACACTAAATTACACTTTACCTACTTTTATGTAAATATATTTTAAATTTCTCAAGAAAATAATTTAAAATAAGTATATTAATTCAATCAAGCGAAATGTCGTCGTATTATAGTTATTCTTTTGTTACTATGAATTACGAGTTAAAGATTTAGCATGGTGACGATACCATGAGCGTTATTACGTGTCTATTATAGACATGAATTAGTCGTTGATAGGTTCATCATCGCTGAGCTGTGTTTAAAATATATCGTTGGTCTCCATGGTGTACATATCTTCTCTGAGGTGCGAGTGGTCACGAGAATGTACAGTCGCAAGAAGAAAGGGCTCTGGAAGCTCACATGGTACACGGGTCTCGACCATCGCTGGTGCTGGGGCTGGCGCTGGTGATCTTTGGTTATCCCCGACAGGACATTACCAACTGCGCTTTAAAAAACTTAATCTCATTTAAAAATTACCATTATTAACTATCACAGTTCACTTGAAGGTGTCTCCATGTCAGGTGGTGCAGCAGTTGCTTCAGCATATTTTTCCCTTCTCTTATCTAAGATCAGACAGTCCACCATTTGATTTCCCGTCTATTGTCTTTTTTCGGCCCTTCTATATCTCAAGCACCTCAGTGGATGTGTTTGATAGATGGATTTCTACATACAAACTTGCACAATTGACTTTTTCTCCGCCGGCCGGGGTGGTCGAGCGGTTGTAGGCGCTACAGTCTGGAACCCCGCGACCGCTACGGTCGCAGGTTCAAATCCTGCCTCGGGCATGGATGTGTGTGATGTCCTGCATCTGGAGCAGCAATTTGAGCAGCAATTGGCACCACTATGAAATAACGAACTGCTACAAATCGGTTACTTCAAGGAAATCTCCGAGCCGGACACCCTGTAGCGTGCATTCCATCGACCCCAAACCAGTGCCATTTGCGACATCAGTGGTGTCAAGCGACAGTTCATTGGAGGACAGCGTGGAGGTTTGTAGTGTATTCTGATGAAAGCTGGTTCTGCCTCGATGTCATTGACGGCTGTATTTTGATTAGAAGGAAGCCAGTTGAAGGCCTGCAAATAATATTTTTGCGTGCTAGACACACTGGATCTACACCTGGAGTTATGATCGGGGGTGCGATTTCATATGTCAGCAGGGGCACTCTCGGTGTTATCACACGTAACCTGAATATAAATTCGTACATCAGTCTGGTGAATCGACCTGTTGCGCTGTCATGCATGAACAGCGCTCCAGGGGGTCTTTTCCAACAGAATAACGCTCGCCCACATACCGCTGTTGTAACCCATCACGCTCTCTAGACTGCCGACATGTTGCTTTGGCTAGTTCTATCACCAAATCTGTCTCCAATCGAGCAGACACGGGACATCACCGCACGATAATTCCAGTGTCATCGACAAACAGTATGAACCGTCCTATGACCGACCAAGTGCGACAGGCCTGGAACTCCATCCCACAAACTGACGTCCAGCACCTGCATGACAGAATGCATGCACGTTTGCAAGCTTGCATTCAACATTCTGCCAGTTACACAGTTATTAATGTACCAGCATTTCACATTTTCAATTTATCTCGCGCTTTCATTAATCGGCCCCGGATCGAATCCACCCGGCGGATTAACGGCGAGGGCCGGTGTGCAGGCCAGCCTGGATGTGGTTTTTAGGCTATTTTCCACATCCCACTAGGTGAATACTGGGCTGGTCTCCATGTCCCGCCTCATTTACACAATCTACAGACATTTGAAAACGTTTGCACTATTTCATGTCTTACACTAGGCGCAGACAACTTGGGTACACTATTTCCGTCCCAGAGGGGGGGGGGGGGGGGGCGGTATGGAGAGTATGGGGTGGCGACAGGACGGGTATCTCGCCACCCTCTGACACTAACGTAGCCAATTCCATAGTAATGACGCTGACCGCGCGTTTAAGGGGGACAAAGGCCCAAAGACAGAAATGATGAAGATCCCGCGCTTACAGTAACTGTGAAACGGAAATGCATAAAATAAACGATTTATGTATTAAAGAGGCAGGAAGGTATATTTGTTCAGGCTAATTGCAGAGAGAACTGAACATCTTGGTGTCAGTGTAAAAAGACCGCCCGCATCCACACGGCTGGATGTTGACTGGTTCGGTGCAATCGATGTGGCATTTTCTTAGTCTAACACTCTTTTTCCCTAGATGTTTATGAGTGACAACTTTTAAGCCCATCTATTACGTTATTAAGCTCCGTTCAAGAGCCTGACGATAGTACGCCAACGTTTTACTCTTCATATTGTACTCTGTCTCAGGGTGTACAAGCTTGTCCTCGCAGCGCCCCACACTTAACTCCTGCTGAGCACGTCAATCTGCGGAGAGCGCCGGCATTCACTGTCTCGGCCGTACTACACCCCCTCCGCTCCTTCCCAACCCACTTCTCCAGGGGGCCAGACAATCGAGTTCATTGCCAGAGGCGCGACTGGGAGAGATCGTTACGCCTCCGAGGTTAGAGCGCAGTGGGATACTTGGGTCGAAGCCGTAAGACGCGTACAATTAACACGAAAACTGTTATTTTTGTTCGCGGATAAAATAAAGCTGTGGGAAATACGATTCATTAAAATTTTTAGTGCTCCTGTGGAGGGCAGCAATTCCGCCACCGGAGAGGCGATAAACACGAGATGAGCTCGCGGGAGCGCTTTTCCACACTCAGCTGGCCACCCCGTGCATACCTGACGGATGACGTTCCGAGCGGCCGGCTTCTGCACGTCCCGACACTCTACACAGGAATGCACTCTGCCTGTTTATTTATTTTAGGCGCTCTCAGATTTACAGCAGAAGATGCAGTCATGTTCGTCGCATCCACAGTTTTGCGTGATCGTCGAAATCCGTCTCTTTACTATCGCATTGTGGCCACATGGCGTGAAGTTGAAGGTGTTGTTCCACGGAGTAGAGTTAGTTTACATTTAGCAATTCCGTCCGCTAACACCAACCACTCAAAAGTTTTGTTCTTTATCTCTTTCTTCCCATTTCATAAACAACACGCAGAATGTTAGAAAACCTTCATAACTCTTGTATACTATCCCTTGCAACCTGTGCTATGGATTTGGGGTAAGAAGAATATCTTAGAACATCTTTCCCATATTCAGTTCGCCTCCGTACCTGACTTGTTTGTGTAGATGGCTGCCATACGGAGTCCGATTCTCGTTACTGCCAAGGATTTTTCCTAGGTGGGAGGACGGGTTCGGGATGCACTCAGTCTCGTGATAACGACGGAGGATCTCTTGAGCGAATAGTTGCGGCTCCACGGCCTGGACAGTCTGGAGAACTTCCTGGAAGGGTAATATGCCGACCACATGCCCCTCAATACAGCGTTCGCAGGACGTCGCTAGGCACAGGAAGACATGGCGCCCGGTCGACTTCTCTTGGGCCTTCACGGCCTGGCGAGGAGCTCCTTTTTCCTCCATTCGGATGGACAGGGAAGCAAAGCATGTTTCAATCTCTCTGATGAAGATTGTCTGTGACTCCCTAAAAAAGAGGAATCCACAAATAATTCCTTGTGTTTAATGTTGTAGTGAAGTGGTGCTGATTTCTGAATACCCACCAGGAGATACTACGAGAGACATTCCGAAAGTAGGTTTCGTTATTGAAACTTCCTGACAGATTAAAACTGTGTGCCTGGCTGAGACTCGAACTCGGGACCTTAGCTTTTTGCGGGCAAGTTCTCTACCAACTGAGCTATCCAAGCACGACTCACGCCCCGTCCTCACAGCTTTACTTCTGCCAATACCTCGTCTCCTATCTTCCGAGTTCGAGTCTCGGCCCGGTACACAATTTTAATCTGACAGGAAGTTTCATATCAGCGCACACTCCGCTGCAGAGTGAAAATCTCATTCAGGTTTCGTCATTGTTTCCCACACGGAAATTTTATTACCCAAAAGAAATACAACGAGTTTTTACGAAATATACCCCTCGCACTATTTTCTGACATAATCGCCGCCGACATTGACATATTTATCGTAGCGTGCAATCAGTCTGAAGAAACCACTCGGTAAAACTTAGTGTACTGCGATGCCAGAAGTTGTCGCACACCCTCCTCCGCATCAACATTGGTTTGGAGGTGACGTCCCGAGTGTGTGGCTTTCAATGCGGGGAACAGATGAAAGTCCGATGGAGCAATATTGGAACTGTAGGCAGTGCAGTGCCAGCTGGCAACCATTTGTCGAGATATGACCTCTTCATCATACACGTTCTGTAGGTGTTCCGGACACACTAGACTCACACATACCGGATAACATCACGAGCTTTCACTGGTTACCACGTTGCAGTGTACGTCCGTCTGCCATCGTGATTTGTACTGGAATAACATGAGGCGCGCCGGTCCGCTGCCACTTTCTCTTCTTAGGGGCTCAGCCCTTGCGTCAGTCCGCTGCCACTTTCTTAGGGGCTCAGCCCTTGCGTCAGTCTGCTGCCACTTTCTCTTCTTAGGGGCTCAGCCCTTGCGTCAGTCCTCATGCGCACGAACCCCTTCTGTCGCTGAAACATACAACGGTTGCGAGCCTGGGGGAAACTACAGGACTTACCGCGTGTTCGAGGAGTACTGTAATGATCATCTCCAACACGTGGAGAAACCAAGGTAAACCGCGTTCAGACGTCATGGGGATGGGCGGCCACCCCTAATTATACATATCAGACGTTGAAGGCTGGGCGGACTGATGAAACGGTACAGGCGCGAACTGTGGCGGAACTAGCATCAGACTGTAATGTTGGGCAGACTACAAGTGAATCTGAATTCACAGTGCAAAAAATGGTTCAAATGGCTCTGAGTACTATGGGACTTAACATATGAGGTCAACAGTCCCCTAGAACGTAGAACTACTTAAGCCTAACTGTGACCGTAGCAGTCGCGCGGTTCCAGACTGAAGCACCTAGAACCGCTCGGCCACTGTGGCCTGCAGTTCACAGTGCACCAAACAGTCTTAACGGTGGGCTTCCGCAGCCGACGACCCGTGTCTTGTATGTGCCAATGTTAACACCACGACATCTGTAACTACGACTGAAATGCACACTTCATCATCGGTACTGGACGTTGGTGCAGTGGCAGAGCGCTGAATGGTCTGATGAATCCTGATACCTTTTCCATAATGCCGATGGGACGGCGCAAATTCATGGTCTTCCAGAGGAACAGCTCCTTGACAGATTTACTGCAGAACGGAGATAAGCTACTGGCTGCTCCACTGTGCTGTAGGGAACATTCACTTGAGCGTCCATGGGTCCAGTGGAAGTCGTGCAAGGCACAATGACGGTCAAGCGGTTTCGTACACTGGTTGCGTATCACGACCACCCCTTCATGACGATCATGTCTCTCGACGGCAGTGGCACTTTTCAGCCAGATAATACGCCGTGTCACAAGACCAGGGATGTGACAGAGTGTTTCGAGGAACGCAGTAGCGAGTTCCAATTGATGTGCTTGCCCCTCAGTCCGCGAGATATGAATCCGATGGAACACACCTGTGAAGTAATTGAACGGGGCGTCAGAGCTCGTGCACCCATCCGCGGAATTTACGGGAATGAGGTGCCTTGTGTGTTCAGATGTTGTGCCACTTAGCTCCAGCGACCTACCAAGGCCTCGTTACTAATATGCCACGACGTGTCGTTCCTGTTATGCATGCCAAAGGTGGACATACAAGCTGTAAGTAGCAGAGGTTGAAAATACCGCTTCAGTTGTAAATTGTTTTATTTTCGCACGACCGGTTTCGGACTGTTATAACCGCATCCTCAGGTGTCGTAGCTGTGCTGTGGTGCCCGAGCGCCGCGTGTACCAGGCGCGGTGTGCTGCCCTGAGGACGGGCTTATAACAGTCCGAAACCTGTCATGTGAAAATAAAGTAATTTACAACTGAAGCGGTATTTTCAACCTCTCAGTTGCGGATGTTGTTCCAACAGGCTTGTTTGTGTTAGGTAAGTGTTCGTTATGTTCTGGTTGATCAATGGCACTCACCACTAGGTTCGAGTCAGAGTTTTTGAACCAGTTTTGACTCATCTCGCGGTGCTTCTGCACGCCGAGGGCTCCTGTGGGGCGCCCTGAGGAAGGGAAGGAGGGCCACTATGAAGCGAGCTGCAACACATGACGGCGCTGTGGACTTTGCGACGGCCGGAGGGCGCGTCGTAAAACGCGGTGCGGTCGAGTTGGGCGGCGGGCGGCGGCCAGGAAGCCAGCGGCGTGGCGAGGACAGGGGTCATCCGGCAAACGGGCTCGACGGCGACGATGATGGATGCCGCGTCTGGCGCGCGCGCCGCCCCTGGCCGCGCAGAGCCGCCCACAAAGGCCGGCCACTCCACTCAGCCCGCTTCCGCAGCCATTACGTCGTTACCGGGCGCTCCTTCCGGCCGTCTTTGTGGACGCCGCTGCCTTCTGGCGTCTCCCTCATCCTCTGTGCACCGCTAATGTCCTTCGCGGCTGTCGAAGAAAGCTGACGTTCAGCCTCTTTGCAAGGGTTGCATATACACCGGAACTTAAACCAAGAAAGTATCGTAGCGGTTTCGTATGAATTATTTTTTGCCTGTAGAGTCTTCTTCTTATAAGAGGCGTGGTCAAAAAGAATCCGAAGTTCTGAAACAGCTCGCCAAATGGAATAGGGAGCGCGCTGCGGCTTCTGGGCGCACATAAGAGCAGGTTTAGACAAAATGTGTAAACTGCTGTGGGTGGGAGGAGAAGGAAAAGGAAAGAGTTCGAGACAAAAACTGCATCGGGACTTTCTGCGGAATCAGCAGCGATGAGTGAAAATGTGTACCTGATCGGGCCTCGACCCGGGATCTCCGACTTACTCGGCAGTTGCGTAAGTAACAGCGCCACCCAGACACCGCGAACGCTCAGTGTATCTCGCCACGTTCCACAGCCGATCCACATTCCCACCTAGCTCCATATATCTTTCATCCCCGTCTATGTCCTCTAATTTTAGAATCCTGCTGGAGGCCGAGCGTAAATGTACATCCGTTGTGAAGGTTGTGGATTCATTGCCCATCAAAGCCGGCAGACACCACTCATTCATACTAAGGGTTAGACGAAAAATTGTCGTCTGCCGTATATCGCTGTCACCGCTAATTAAGTTTGCTACAACCGCGGAAGTGAGCAAGTGCACAAGCTTCTCGTTGGATAAGTGTCAAAGTGACAAAAAAAGAGCTTGAAGAACCAGTGGCCCTTGAAAATCAATCCTTCCAAGACCCAGGCAATCATTGTAGGTCATACCACTCGCTCCTTCCAGCTCCTCGATGTCTCCCTTACCATCTACGCTCGTCTTGTCTGCCTCTCCCCCACCCTCACCTACCTTGGCCTCACCATTGACCGTCACCTCACGTGAATCCCTCATCTCCACTCTATCCAACACAAAGCCCACAACCACCTCCAGTTCCTCTCAGGCCAGACATGGTGGTTGAACCCCTCCACCATCCTCCACTCCTACAAATCCTTAATCTGTCCCATCCTCTGTTATGCCAGTCCTGTCTGAATATCCACTCCCTCCAAATTCTGTTAAGTCCCTCCAGATCCTCGAGCGCCATACACTCCACCTCACTTTCCATATACGCCTCCTGTCCCCCACACGGATGCTCTACGACATGACTCCTTTCCCCCATCTGCTCCTATTCCTTGAACATATCCACATACTCTACACCTCCTGCCACCTTGATCCTGCTCATCCCCTGGTTGCTCCTCTCCTCTCCAACGGCCACCCTCTGCCACACCTTCACTATTGTGTCCCCCCTACCCTCCATCTCTACACCCTTCATCTCCTTTCCCAAGGTGCCTTCCATCAACTCTTCCTCCCAGATGATGCCCTCTCTCCCTCCATTTATCCCTCCTATCAACTCTGATACTCACCTCCCCATCATTTCCTCTGTCCTTCCCCCCAGGCTCCCTCTTCCCTTCCCCTTCCATCCTGTTTTTTTCCCACCTACCCTCTCTCTGCCTCCTGCCTCTCGCCTGAATCCTTTCTGCTCTCCCCTCCACTGCCTTTCCCACTCCTTCTCGTGTCCACTCAGCCCCCCTTTTTATGTCCCCTCCCTCCATGGGCTCCCCCCTTTTTTCTTTTCCTCTCCTCCCCCCTTTTTGCTGGCATAGGTCCGGGTCCGCCCCCCCCTCCCCATTTGCTGCCAGGTCACCTGTACAGTACTGTTATAAGTGAGTGTTCAGCATTCTGCGTCCCCTGTCCATGTTGCGAACAGCCGCCATACTGTCACTAGTTGTGTTTTTTATCTCGTGCGAACAGAAACCAGACTGTCACTGTGTTTTTTAATAGTGCCTGTCTACTTCTTCATCCGCATCATCACTGCAGTGTTTTTATATTTTAAATTCCACAACATAGCGCCATTTTACAGTTTTTTTAGAATGTCACCGTTTTATCGCCTGTTTTTTTGTTTGTTTCTATTCTCATTATGTTTTTTTAACTTTTCTGTAGGCTGTAGAGCAGCATATTACGCTGCTGCCAGCCCGCCCGCCACCCCACCCTCTGAGAGGGGGGGAAATTGAAATCCAATAAAGAAAAAAGTGTTTGCTGCAAATTTGGAAAAATTTTGTTCACAAAGACTCATGCAACCGCTTATCCAAGGATACCGGAGGACTGTATGAATCGCACACTGTGTTATGAGTGGTTTAAGCGTTTTCAACAGGGCAGAATATCAGCCGTCGACGCCAATGCTGGACGATCAACAGACAATAATCATGTGGAGAGCAGTCATGGTGTGACTCGCGGAGTCGTCGTTTAAGTCGTTCAAGTCTGAGAATGTGCTGATGAAGTGGGTATTAGCATAGGGTCATGATGTCAAATTTTGACCGACAAACTTGAGATGCCTTTTGTCAGGTCAAAATTGTTGCTGCGTTTGTTGAACTGGAGGTCAGAAACAGACCCACGTTGAAATCAGGGAGGAACTGCTTGCCACTGCCAGTACCAATGAAATTTCCGTAAGAACATCATAACAGGCGATGAGACTTGGGGGTGTTGTTATCGCAGTTATCGCAGTGGATGGGCAAGAGGTCTCCTCCTCCAAGGAAAGCGTGTCGGTCAAAGATCAAGGTGGTGTTGGATGTGTTTTGTGACTACAAAGGCATCGCCCATGAAGAGTTTGTGCCACGTGGTCAGATGATAACGAGGAAGTCTACTGGGGAATTCTAACAGGCCTGAGGGATGCTGTGTGCAGGAAGAGGCCTGAATTGTGGGAAAACCAGCCTTGGATGTTGCATCATTACAATGTGCTGGATCACGCTCTTGTTTCACGCTGTAGAAAGGCCTTAGAACGGGATGGAGATTACGCGGAAAAATAGGATACGTAGATAAAATACCGTTCTTTCATGTGTGTGATTCTCATTATGTTCAATAAAGAACTGTTGAAGAAAAAAATCGGTACATTAATTTCTGGGTAACCCTCGTAATTCCTACCCACCGCCTTCTAAGCATTACAGTAACAGGAATTCGGCTACGCAACAGAAGGAGCTGTCAAGGAGAAACTTGCTCAGTTTGTTTTCAAACTTCACTTTGCTGTCTTTCAGACATTTTGTATCACTGGGTAACTGATAAAAAAATTTGTAGGAGCGTTTTGCATCCCTTTTTCTTCTAAAGACAATCTTAATGTGGAGTAATTAATGTCATTTTTCCTTCTGGTATTATAATCATGTACACCATTCTTCCGTTTGAACTATAGTGGCTTATTTACAATAAACTTCACGAGGGAATAAACATACTGTAAAGCAGTAGTCAGAATGTCCAGCTCCTTAAACAGATGTATACAAAGTGATTGTGGGCAAACAACACAGCACGTGATTGCGCAATGAAGATTTTCTTGCTTAAGAATGGGTTACCCAAAAATATTATTCCATATAATGTTACTGAATGACTATATAAAGAATATGTCGACTTATTGATTTGCCTCTCCCCAATATTTGCAATTACCCTAAGCACAAATGTGAGTGAACTAATTTGTTTTAGGAGTTCCAGAATATGTTTTTTTCTAATTTAAATTCTCATAAATATAGACGCCTCCAAGAATTTTGAAATCTCCACCCTATTCATTGTGTCCTCACTATATGTCACATTTGTCATTGGTGTAGTACTCCTAGATGTTCAAAACGAAATATGTTTTTATACCTGAGGGTGAGACCATTCATAGAAAACCAGTCAATGATACTCTTAAGAATATTGTTTACCATTTCTTCTGTTTCAGCACGTATGCTTGGACTGATTACGATATTAGTGTCGTCTCCAAAAAGAACTAATTCTGTTTTTTGTGTACCAGGCTGAAGATTGTTTACTATTTGAACATTGGGGAACCTCATACGCGATTTCTCGCCAATCAAAATTATATCCCTCGACTATATTGCTTGAAATTGTTAAATACAACTTTTTGCATTGGCTATACCATCAACCCCATAAAACGCCAGTTTATTTAGAAGAATACTGTGATTCACACAGTCAAAGGCCTTAAAGATGTCGCAAAAAATACTGAACGGCACTATTTTATTATGTAATACTTGTAAAATCTTTCCTTAGCATCCATTTGTGTGTGTGTGTGTGTGTGTGTGTTTGTGTGTTCTTTTTGCTGGGGCTATCATGTGTGATGTAATATGAAATAAATGTAGCAGACTTGTGATTCGGTATCTAAACACTGCAAGAAAGATTGCCGGACAAGCAATCAGAAGCGAACGGACCAATTTTTATGGCAGTGGCGAACGGTTCGGGCATGAGTTTGAGCGCTCTGATTGGAGGAAACCAGCTACAAAACGTAAAGCGTAAACTATCAAGTTATTTTAATCGGGGTGTAGCATGAAATTTGTAGCTTGCGATAAAATCAATTGAAAATTATATGGGACATTCAGGTCGCGTGGTCTACGTCTGCACCTACATCTACACAGCTAATCTGCAAATCACACTTAAGTACCTGGCAGAAGGTTCCTGGAACCACCTTCACAATAAATCTCATTATTCCGCTCTATAAGAGCGAGCAGAAAAAACGAACACCTGTACCTTCCCGTCAGAGATCTAATTTCCCTTATTTTATTATAATGATCGTTTCTCCCTATGTAAGTCGGCGTCAGCAGAATGTTTTCGCATTCGGGGCAGAAAATTCGTGAATAAAATTTCGTGGGAAGATCCCGCCGCAATGAGAAATGCCTTTGTTTTAATGATGTCCACCCCAAATCCTGTATCATGTTCATGAGTCTCTCTCCCTATTTCTCGATAGTACAAAGTGTTTTGCCTTTCTTTAAACTTTCTCGATGCACTCCGTTAATACTATCTGTTGAGGATCCCATTCTACGCAGCAGTACTCTAAAAGAGGGCGGCGATGTGTAGTGTAGGCAGTTTCTTTAGTAGATCTGTTGCATCTTGTAAGTGTTCTGCCAATAAATTGGTTCGCCTTTAACATACCATTTTCCATGTGATCCTTGAAATTTAAGTTGTTCACAATCGTAATTCCTAGATATTTAATAGAAATTCGGCCTTTCGAATTGATTAAGTTATCTTGTAACCGTAGTTTAATGGATTCCTTATATACCGGGTGATTAAATAGTCAGCATAAATTTGAAAACTTAATAAACCACGGAATAATGTAGGTAGAGAGGTAAAAATTGACACACATGCTTGGAATGACAAGGGGTTTTATTAGCACCACCCCATATTGCTAAACGCGTGAAAGATCTCTTTGCTCGCGTCGTTTGGTGATGTTCGTGTGCTCAGCCGCCACTTTCGTCATGCTTGGCCTCCCAGGTCCCCAGACCTCAGTCCGTGCGATTACTGGCTTTGGGGTTACCTGAAGTCGCAAGTGTATCGTGATCGACCGACATCTCTAGGGATGCTGAAAGACAACAATAGACGCCAATGCCTCACCATAACTCCGGACATGCTGTACAGTGCTGTTCACAACATTATTCCTCGACTAAAGTAATTGTCGAGGAATGATGGTGGACATATTGAGCATTTCCTATAAAGAACATCATCTTTGCTTTGTCTTACTTTATTATGCTAATAATTGCTATTCTGATCAGATGAAGCGCCATCTGCCAGACATCTTTTGAACTTTTGTATTTTTTTGGTTCTAATAAAACCCCATGTCATTCCAAGCATGTGTGTCAATTTCTACCTCTCTGTCTACATTATTCCGTGATTTATTCAGTTTTGAAATTTATACTGACTTTTTGGTCAGCCGGTATGTATAAGGAACAGCAGAGCGCTTATAACTCTATCTTTGGGTCGGCAGTTCTGTTTCACTCGATAACTTTCCGTCAATTACTACCTCTCTGATAGGAAATCGCGAATCCATTCGCACAACAAAAACGGTATTCCATGAGCACTCAATTTGATTACAAGGAGCTTGTAGGGTGCTGTGTCTAAAGATTTCTGGAAATCTAGAAGTACGGAACAAAATTGAAATCCCTTGTCCAAAGCACTATACACCTTGCGTCAATAAAGAGCTAGTCGCTTTTCACAACAACGATGTTTCCTAAATCCGCGTTGACTATGTGTCAATAGACCGTTGTCTCCCAGGTAATTCATCTTAATGAAACAAACGAGAAACAATGAGAGTCGCACAAAACAAAGGGTTTCACTGGCACCGCTGAACCGGCGCCGCAGGCAGCTCCGCACCGGCTGCAGAAAGACGGGGTAAGCCGCGGCGAAGAGCCATCCCAATTCTCCCGGCAGGGACGGCGCGTGCTGCCACAGGAACCACCGTTTTACGGCCTCCCTGAGAGTAAAATCCGCACATTTACGGCGCACGCGTAGGAAGCCGCCGGCGCCGTCTTTCCGCTGCGTAATTAGCGGCCGACTGCGTCCAACCACAGCTGCATGTACAAACCCTCCGCTCTTGCTCTCCTTCCTTTATTAGACGTGGGAGGAAAGGCACCTCCTGTATGCAGGCCGCTGGACGCAACGGCGGCTGTCCAGGTCGCGTCATTTAGCGCTCGCAGATACTTCGCCCCTTTTTCTTTTTCTTTTACCCATATCTTAACGAAGCTCCAAGTGGAGTTTTTCAATAATGAGTGGTTTCCAAGTTCAGAGGTGCACCTGCCGCGCGCTTGCAGGCTTGCGCTTGTCTACAAAAGATAGTTTACGACGTGCAGCGAACGTCAGTGGGCCGTTTGCGTTCAAAAAGATTCAACAAGAAAACCGTACACGGCGCTCGCACTAGTAGTCGGCGAAACGTGTTCTAATGGATGCGTAATTGTATCCTTGCTCCACGCCATTACTCTTAATATTGGGCTTCGGTAAATAAATTACAGGCTATGAAATGCTTTTGCCGAAGTCGTTTTTGTAGTGGCAAAACGTATACATACGAACATTAATGTGACGTAACGTCATTCGGTTTAGTACCAAAAGGAACGGTCGACGCAAACAAACTTGTGAATTCCAACGATCGTCGAAAAAAGTTAAAAAGATTTAGAAGTTGACAAATTACAAATTTTGCAGAATGAAGCGAACAGTTACTGTAACTCAAAAAGTCTCCCATTTTGATAGCTAAAATTATGTTTTTACTCTTATTTACAAATATAATTTGAAGAATATGAGATCAGTTTTAGGCCTACGCTGTAATACTACATATGATGCAGTTTAACATTTCTGTCAAGATTGTAAGTATAATGTCTTCGTATGGAGGAACAGTTTAATTATTCTGTGCGTCCTGGTACTCGTAATCTTACTCTTCTGAGTGCAGAAACTACGTAAATGTAACTTTAATGTTTTGACATTAGACTTATCGCCATTCACCTCCTTGCTCCGCAATACGATGACCTCCACTCTGAATTTTTATCTCTTAATTAATTGAACAGTACATCAATACTTATTCAGATATGAGGAAGTACATGCTAAAATTCTTACTTTGTTAAATGCTCTTTCTTCATGATTGAACCAGTCTTGCAACAACGTGGAGACACGACAGGATGGACATTTAATGCAACTGGGCGGCGAAGTACTCATTTCCAGTAGTCAAGTGGAATATGGCTACTGCTCCTCTTTTTGTTCCATCAGGTACTACCAAGTTGTCCATGAGGTTTCTCCAGAACTTTTCCTCTAATATAATTTAGACGATCTGGTATAGCCAGCAGGAAACAAGTAATATGTGACAAAAGGCATATATAGATTCTCGTTATGTATTTTTTGTGCACATATTACTTCCTTTCTTTTCCCATCGTTAGACCAAGCTGTTATGGTCTTGTTGGGTTTTTCTGTTTGGTATACCAAATTGTTATGTTTCTATTTCATTCAGGACTTCTTTTGCTACACCTATCCATTTTACTGCTTCTTCATATTTGAATAAATATTGATGTACTGTTCAATTACTCTATTTGTTCTTAGTATCAGCACATAAACTCCCATATCATATTCAAAGTTTTCACACAAACAGCTGGCCTCAAGAGTATCAGCGCTATGGGACTATAATCACCCAGTTCCAATAGGAGTGGATATCTGGGTGAACACTTGGTATTCCAGTTCCTGGCGTATAGGCTGTCCTGCATGTCAGGTGTGTTGTGAGGGAAAAGTATCAGACTGCCAAATCAGTCTGCCTTGCAAAGCAGCCCGCATATCAGGGGCAAGAAATGGTTTTCCAGGCCCTGCAGTGATTTAAATAACTGAGAGTGTGAGGCTCTCAATGTGCCTACTATTTGAATGGATTTATGAAAACCAAACTGACCATGTAACGAACTTCACTGTACAATGATCATTTGAAGACAAGTAAAGGAAAATCAAGGGCCTGAAAATGCTGCAAGCAAATATTACACCAACCTGTCAGAATGCAAGCTGCAGTCTCATCATACTTCAATAGATTGTTGCTTGAGAATGACCATCAGGAAGCAAGTCCAAATAAAGCTACTGCATTGGTGGTCCATACAGAAGCATGGAAGCTAGACCCAAAGCCATCAGCAGTATATAAGCTGGGAAGACAAGCAGGAACAGACTGGAATGCTTTGTATTGCTCAAACAGGACACAACGCTGAGGTCACATGAGCGCATTCGCTTGATATTAAGTCGTTCCTCTACTCAGAAAAGTAGCTCTTGTCAGACTTGTCTTATCGGTCAAGACAGTGACACTTTCTGTTACGACCAGATGAAACTACATTCATCCAGCCATAACTGAGAGTTCCTTGACTGCGCTGAGAGATGACGCATGGGAACTATAACACATGGAATATTAGTTCCCTCTATTATATGAATGAAATAGATTTACGTACCATCATTTTTTCCATTATGCATCGTTACTTAGTTGCTTCAGAATGTCATGGAGGTGTGTTTCGTTTGAGCAGCTAAATGAAATGCAGTTTGTTTTTTGCCATACTGGTTTCGCTTCTTTTATTTATGAAGTATCTTCAGTGGCTTGTAATACATGTTTCTATTTGCGCATAATGTAGTACTTACCATATGTTACTCTGTTATATTTTGTCATATTTTCTCTTGTTTTTCAGATTACAAACAACTTTTGTAACAAAAAAAAGAAACATATATTACAGGCCACTGAAGATGCTTTTTAAATAAAAGAGATGAAACACATGTGGCAGAAAACAAACTAATTTTCATTTAGTTGGATAAACGGAACATAACTCAACGAAAAAAATTGAGATATACTTACCTTTATACAAGCCTTTGCACAGGGAGACTTGATGATTTATAACTGTTTATGACTATTTAAAGCGTCACCTGAAGCACAAATTAACAGACTGTTCTCTTGACGCCCAATGTTCAACATTTACAAAGGCGCATTTCCATATGAAACTTGAATAACTCTTTACTCCTACTGAATTATGTTGACTGCTTCAGCTGAAGGCACGAAGTGGGCAGAGCACTTCCATGCTCGGCTTTACATTGATCTCCGTGTACGGCAGCTGTAGCGCTGAGAGAGAGGGCGTGTCCTCTTCCGCCCTCCCATTCGTTGTTGCCGATTACAGCGAGTCATCGCTGAAATCGGTGCACGTTGCCGATTATTGTTTCGTGCCACGATTTTCGGATGATAACACAGCTTCTGTAATCGATATCTTGGTACAGAACATCTTTACAGTGCTCTTGCAACTCAGAATACAGAGAAGAAGGAGTAATTTGAGAAGCTGACGTAGTGGCACTCTTTCAACAGATTTGCAAAGATGTGCACTTTTGTTTACTGTGTGATCAAAAAGTCAGGATAAATTTGAAAACTGAATAAATCGCGGAATAATGTAGATAGAGAGGTACAAATTGACACATATGCTTGGAATGACATGGGGTTTTGCTAGAACCAAAAAAATACAAAAGTTCAAAAAAATGGGCGACAGGTGGCGCTTCATCTGATCAGAATAGCAATTATTAGCATAATAAAGTAAGACAAAGCAAAGATGATGTTCTTTATAGGAAATGCTCAATAAGTCCACCATCATTCCTTAACAATTGCTGTAGTCGAGGAATAAAGTTGTGAACAGCAGTGTAAAGCATGTCCGGCGTTATGGTGAGGCATTGGCGTCGGATGTTGTCTTTCAGCATCCCTAGAGATGCCGGTCGATCACGATACACTTGCGACTTCAGGTAACCCCAAAGCCAATAATCGCACGGACTGAGGTCTGGGGACCTGGGAGGCCAAGCATGACGAAAGTGGCTGCAGAGCACACGATCATCACCAAATGACGCGCGCAGGAGATCTTTCACGCGTCTAGCAATATGTGGTGGTTCTAATAAAACCACATGTCATTCCAAGCACGTGTGTCAATTTCTACCTCTCTGTCTACATTATTCCCTGGTTTATTACGTTTTCAAATTTATACTGATTTTTTGATCAGCCGGTATATATCACATTACAGTAATTCCTTTGTTCGTTCCATGGTGCTTATTCGTTCATTCTCTGCTCTTCTTCAGCCTACGTTCGCAGATACGCAGGTGGTGCGAAACTTTTTTCGAGCAATCTATGTGGACGTCCTTATATGGAATGAGATAAACCAGTGGATGAGAGCGGCGTGGAGGGAACTGCAGTCGGCTCGGAAAGTGCAAACCGGAGCAGATCGGGCAGGGCTGCAGGGCTTGCCCCGGTGGCCTAGGGTTTCCCCAACCCTCCCCTCTATCCCCTCCTCTCTGGTCGGGGGCAGACGGCGGCCCAGACAGGCCGGAGCGGGGAGTGGCGAGGTGCGGCGTTAACGGCGCGCACTTTACGCGGCCGTAAAGTCGCTGCGGCGGTGGTCGCCGCCTCCCGCCCCTGCCTCCCGCCCCCACGCCGGCACTAAAAACGTCTCGCCTCACCCCGCAGCGCTCTCCTTCCCCGCGATTAAATAACCCGACCCCCTCTCCTGTCCACCCGATCGGAGGTGCGTCTCGCTACTACAATATCAGTTTTCCTGTTCTTACCTGTATTTCAACATCCTGTCTGTTCCACTTGCGCAATAGCATCTCAAGATACACGCACTCACGCGAGGAACTAGCTCCATCTTGTGAGGAACACTGCACTTCGTTTAGACCGCTATTCTAATAATGCGAATCGATGAACTATATGAAGAATCTTGGTTTCCTCCTCGGAACGGCCATTAGTAAGAGCAATTGAAGGCGATTGGTCAGCTGACGGGACAAATCTGTAATGTTAGCTCTACATTTGTTGTACTTAGAAGAATAATCATACGTGACTCCAAAAAAAGAGACTAATGAGTCATCTATGTACATTATTGTGCACAGGTTCAGTGATTTTCTAGGCTCACGTAATACCATGAAGCACGATGATAACGTACAATAGCCGCGCGGGATTAAATGGTTCAAATTGTTCTGAGCACTATGGGATTTAACTTCTGAGGTCATCAGTCCCCTAGAACTTAGAACTACTTAAACCTAACTAACCTAAGGACATCACGCACATCAATGCCAGAGGCACGACCGAACCTGCAGCTGTAGTGCCGAGAACCGCACGGCCATTCCGGCGAGCGCGCGCAGGATTAGCCGAACGGTCAAAGGCGCTGCAATCATGGACTGTGCGGCTGGTCCCGTCGGAGGTTCGAGTCCTCCCTCGGGCATGGGTGTGTGTGTGTTTGTCCTTAGGATAATTTAGGTTAAGTAGTTTGTAAGCTTAGGGATTGATGACCTTAGCAGTTAAGTCCCATAAGATTTCACAAACATTTGAACATTTTTGATAATGTACGATAAGAGGTCCTGTTAATGCTTATTTGGCTCCATCCTCCCCCGGCCAGCGTGGCTGAGCGGTTCTAGGCGCTACAGTCTGAAACCGCGCGACCGCCACGGTCGCAGGTTCGAATCCTGCCCTGGGCAGGGATGTGTGTGATGTCCTTAGGTTAGTTAGGTTTAAAGTAGTTCTAAGTTCTAGGGGACTGATGACCTCAGCAGTTAAGTCCCATAGTGTTCAGAGCCATTTGAACCATTTTTGAACTTATCCTCCTCTTCTAAGTCTTTTTCAGTATTAAGAACCCATTCTGCAACTATCTCCTTCACTATATTAGCGAACTAAATAACATCTTCTGCTGTAAAAGAGAGCCATCAACATGTCTCTTAAAATGTCTGCATTTGTTCTGTACGTATCCCTTAGCTCGTTACAACCAAGCACCTTTCTCTCTCCCCAGTCAGTCCGCATTTCCCAGGGCATATAGCTGGTGCACTCTGCCCGAATTACTCTCCTCAGAACTCTCTGTGTTGTACTTCTTCACACATAAACATATTGTGTATCTTCTTCTGTAACCATTGGTAACCCCAGAAATCCGGTTCATGGCGCACAGTCTAGACTGTGGGTTGCCTACCTAGCGGCTTCTAAGGCCAACAAAATTTTCATTTTCAGTACCTCATATAATTATTCACCGCATTTAGAAATATAAGGTGCTGTGATGATATTCTCATTAAGAGGTATAATCTTGGGTTGAAGACTTAACACATGAAGACGATTATTACAGTTAGAAACTTCGTATGTGGCAGCGTGGCTGACGACCGACATATTACGCAAACTACATTCAGCCAGTATTTGAGAATGACAGCACTTGGCGACCTCTAACAATTTTTAAACATAATTTAAAACCTTTTCTAAACTTTTTTTCGCTTGCATTCTTACCATCAAATGTTTAAAACCTTAACTCGTTTGTAAGTAATCAGATGTTTGAAGCTGTTTTATATATGACAGTTTGATTCCTGAAGGAAACTGGGACCAGAGCTTTAAAGGTACTTACTAATAGCCATAGTAGACGTACTGCTAGTATCGAATCATTGCACTTAATTCTTAGTCAGTACTATCATTCCAAATGTCACATTAATTCAGACGTTTGTCAAGCTATTTTTAATTCTGTTAGCATTTCATTACAATATATCACAATAAAATTATTATTATACTTTAAGTAATCGTGACATTAACACCACTGCCTGTGTAAAACCGTGGTTCGATTTATTTATTTTTTTAAATTATACGATTTGTAATTTATTATTACAACGATATATTTAATCTGTTGCATGCAATACTTTTCATCAATATAGCTTATTTAACAAAAACTTTGCAGCAGTGCTTCACTTTCATTAAACCCACTTACAGAATTTTGGAATTTCCTGTATATGAGTGGGAAAAATACGCGCAGGTGGGAGGAGCAGGCAAATCTGGAAGTGCCACCAGCGGCTTAGGTTCATCTTGGTACAGCTCTGCGTTGTGGTTTACAATAAAATTCTGAGAGAGTAAGTTCCTAGAAGAGTAACACATCATAAGTTATCTTGCAGAGTATAGGTGTAGATGTATTTGAATATGACTCTCAAACTGACGATAACCGTCTCTTTTAGATCAATTAATTATTGTTTCCCAATGTTGTAAGTTATGTGAAGATAAGGTGAACGTTGGCGCTAAGATTGTCTGTTACATTTTGATTTTGGCGGAACTAGTCATCAGCGAAAATAAACTTTTCGAGACTTATCTGGTGAAAATGTTGTCACTAAAAATTATTCTTACCTACTAGCTGCGGAATTTACAATTCTTAAACTGTTGATAATAATACCATTTATATTGTAATTAGGTACAGTGTACAATAGTGACATTTAGTGGCGACCCTGTTTGTAGTGCAGCATTAATCGTACGTGTAGGTAGTTGTGTTTATGATTGTAGTCTCAATTAACAGCAGAAATAGCTTTGGATATGGCAGTTATCAGTATATTAGATGTGCTACTATATGTAGTTTCATTATTGCCCGTTTATATTAATTGTGGATAGTAATAATTTTAGTAAGAGTGGGTGCAGGCAATGTTTATATGTTGCAGGTAATGGGCCACAATGTGACAAATAAATAAATAATTACTCCTCTTCTCATCACCTCGTCTATCCCTGCAGTGACAGGATTAGGTCCAGAGCAATGATGAATGCGTCTGGAATAATTCAGTCCAACGTCTTTTTAATGTTGAGACTGTGTATCATATGTCACTTCGCCAGGAGATTCATCAGCGACACTGCACAAGACACATGGAATTCTGTCGCTCGGCTCTATGCAACATCAGTACAATTACCTTTACCAATGAAACAGTTTATAAAGTAATGGATAATTGAATGTGAGAAATATTCATTATTAGGCCGCTAAGAATCAACACTGTTCGAGACAGTTTGAGTATCAGTGCCACTGGAACGCGAGCGTTTGGTCTGAGTTCGTTGTAGGGTACGTAAGCACACTAGACAAAAATTAATAAATGAAACTTTTTCGCTGACAGATTGGAGGATGCGATCTATCTATCTGAAACAGACTTTATTGCATTTGGCAGATATCAGGCGTTGGTGGAAAAATGCGCTAATCCTTGAAAGAGCACTTTCAAGTATTGCATGTTACAGGTTTGATTAAATTAAAAAACAAAAACAGTTTATACAATAGCAAAATTTTCTAGCGGTACATAGGGAACTACTTGTTATTAGAAAGTGCTCCATCCGAATACAATATATTACGTACGTGATCAGACTATATCTTACAAACCAGACGTTTAGCACTTTCTTCCGCCGATTTCTTCGAGTTTCGACTCTAATAAATCATCATCAGAACTAAAACCTAGAAAAGACAAAAATAAAAAATTACTATTAAATAAAACATTGAAATGCACAAACTAAAGAGTAAAATAAAAATATTCCCATCGTCTTTGATGTATTACTTCCAGAACAAGATACCGGGTGCATTTTTATTTAATCTTTGATGTGTTCTTTGCCGAAGTAGGTAACGGATTTATCTTTATATCTCTGTTTAGCTTGAACTTTTATTATTTTTAGACTTGTTTATATTTAGTAGAAACTTTACATTTTTATCTTTCCTAGATTTTTAGTTCTGACGGTGGATCATTGGGGTCGAAATCTGTTAACCGTAGAATATCGGCCAAATCCCAACAAGATATATATGAATGAAAGAGTGTATAAGGGGTTAATCAGATCAGGCAAACACCAGAAGCGCAGCCTCCTGCCTTGATAATGGCTTCCATTCTACAATCACGTCAGAGACAATTTAGTATTGCATTCTTAGCGTCGGCGGCCGACGTCCGCCAATTCTAGCCGCACAATAAGCGACGACCTAAAGGGACAGCCAGCTGATTTCTCGAGCCGGTAACCCAGCCGCTTGGCGGCCGAGTACCAACTTGGATGAGCTATCGATTTGTCCCGTCAAGTTGTACTCTGCGAATGCAACTCCCACGACCCGTTTTCTTCTTTCTTTCTTCCATCGGCTGGACAATGACCCTCCATTCCCCCCGAGAGAAGGATCGAAATCTGATAATTCAGACAACCGATATGAAGTTTTTTTTTCCTTTTGTAGGAAGAGCGACGTACAGTTCTAAATACGAAGTACAGAAACGACAGCTTTTTGTGTGTGAGTAAGCGAGTGCAGGCGCGTTGGGAGAGTCTGAGGAACTAATTAAATTCGGAGAATGCGAGTTAGTCCGGGCGCCGTCCATTAATTGGTATCGAATGGAGGCCGCCGGCGGCAGGGAGGGAGTTGGTCGTCATTCCGGCGTTAGCCTGCTATCTGGGGACCATTGTATGCTCCGGGCACAGCTGTGGACCATCTGACGGACCGCGCGGCCAAGCACCAATCTTCTGCCAGGCTGCCCCACTTCCGTTCCGGCGGCGCTTGCTTGCATTGTAAAAGTCAGTCAGCTGTCCAGAAGTTGCTTTATAAAGATGTGAAACCTACATCTTCGTTTTAATTCTCCACGTGACACTGTACGGGGCATGGCTCGACACCTATAGTGAATCGTTTTCTGCCCTCCCTGTTCTAGATGTGGATGTTGCAAGAGGAAACCCAAGACTGATGGCCTACAGCAGTTCTCTATATTTTCTCATAAGAGCATTATGGGTGACTTGTGTAATAAGTTATGATTTTTTTCTTGACTCTCTTTGGGACTTAAATTGGAAGGAACACACATAAAATGTTGTGGGGAAGGCTAACCAAAGGCTGCGTTTTATTAGCAGGACACTTAGAAAAAGTAACAGACCTACTAAGGCGACTGCGTACACCACGCTTGTCCGTCCTCTTTTAGAATACTGCTGCGCGGTGTGGGGTCCTTACCAGGCAGAACCGACGGAGTACATCGAAAAAGTTCAAAGAAAGGCAGCACGTTTCGTATTATCGCGAAATATGGGAGAGAGTGTCACAAAAATGATACAGGATTTGGGCTGGACATCATTAAAAGAAAGGCGTTTTTCGTTGCTACAGAATCTTCTCACGAAATTCCAATCACCAACTTTCTCCTCCGAATGCGAAAATATTTTGTTGACACCGACCTACATAGGGAGGAACGATCACCAAGATAAAATAATGGAAATCAGAGCTCGTATAGAAAGATATAGGTGTTCATTATTTCCGTGCCCTGTAAGAGATTGGGATATTGAAGAATTGTGAAGATGGTTCGATGAACCCTCTGCCAGGCACTTAAATGTGATTTGCAGAGTATCGATGTAGATATAGATGTAGATGACGTATGCTTTCAGAATCTTAGAAGGACGGCAGTCATTATGGGTTCCAAAGTGGTTAAGAATTTGTCAAAGTTGTCATCAGAAATGTAATTAATTCATTATTGCTCGCTACAGGCGTATTTCAGCTAGTACGCCATTCCCAGGTAATACCTCAAATGTAGACAATGTAAATAAAACTGCCCCGAGAACACACTGCCTGGCAAAAACAATCGGTCGGATGTCATTTCAACTTTGTACACGTACACACCATCGTACACTTACACACCATCGGCACCAATGTAAATGATTATAGAGTTTCAACTAGAACGACCGATACAGTACATAGTGCTGTTCGAGTTTAATCATTTTATCAAGACTAGTAGAAGTGTAAGGGACGTAACGAGCGTCAGATGTTAAATGGTCACCATAAAGAACAAAGAGATACCGGGCACACGAGTGAGACAGTGTTATCACAACCGTGAAAGGGTCTCCATTTTGCCGCCGGGTCCAATCGTACAGTATTCGGATTTGTGAGGCTTTCTGAAGGGACAGTGCACCGACGTTGGACTGTATGGGAACATTTGTCATCAGCATTCTGTTATATCACGTCTGCCGATCATAAGGGATCGTCGCCGAATTGTGTATCAACTACATCGTACCACTTCACACCTGCGGCTGCCATCCGAGGATAAGTGATGGACTCCAGCAACATTCTGTTTGGACCCGCACGATTAGCTGAAGACTGGTGGCATCTGAACTGATGAATTACCGTCCCATGCGTAGGTTGCTGTTAACATCACGACAGCCGGCAGCGGTGACCGAGCGGTTCTAGGCGCTTCAGTCCGGAACCACGCGGCTGCTACGGTCGCAGGTTCGAATCCTACCTCGGGCACGGATGTGTGTGATGTCCTTAGGTTAGTTAGGTTTAAGTAGTTCTAAGTTTAGGGGACTGCTGACCTCAGGTGTGCTTAGAGCCATTTGAACCATTTGAACACCACGACACGAACGGCTGCGTTTGGAGTGCTGACGTTATCGGAAAACATGGACTGCTGATGAATAGCGTCATCGTTGGCGAGTGTGATGGATGCCTGGAGAAAGTATCCGTTTTTGCAATGTTCTGAATGTTTTGGAGGGCAAAGTAGAGCTCTTCTTGGCGTCATGGTGTGGGGTGCCATCAGGTGTGACTTCAAGTCACGGTTGGCATGACTGAGGGAAATCTGGTAGCACAAAGGTACATGACGGGAATCCTGCGTCCTCAACACACAAGCGGGGCGCCTGAAGACGCCTCCAGTCTTAGCAACGCTGAGATTCGATAACGGTACCATAACAGAGGGATGGAGAAATTCTGCGGAATTCCTGCTAAACGAACCCCTCATCGATGACGAGCAGCAGTCGGATGCACACATTCATGCTGGATAGCCAACCTTAATGAACTGTCGATATGAAAATCGTACCGTCATTATTCCATGTGCATGTGAGGAAGACGCACTTGCGATTGCCCAGGCCAGATGGCATCCACTGCGAGACACTGAAAATTGTCGTTCCGCAGATTGTTCCATACCTGACGGATCTACTCAGCGAAGCTTTTAGGCTGGTACGGATACGTGCGGTCTGCAAAACAGCAAATGACATCATAATTAAAAAGTCAGGGGACAAGAATTCCTCAGATCCCATTTGCTTGATCAACACCTTGGCCAAGGGCCAGGAACGACTTCTGTGGGATCGCTTGAAAACGCACAGGGCTTTAATCCACATCAGTTCGGTTTCAGGGTGGGAGAATCTATAGATGATGCACTGAATAAGATACTAGCCACTGTTTCTTATAGGCGTTTCGGGCGCCTTCGGCAATCTCTGGTGGCTTGTAATGTTTGCAAGACTCAGAGCGATGTAGGTAATCTAAGGCTCTCTACGATAGCCTCTCGGACTACTGTGGAAACTCTGTGATTGAATGCCCCAAGGGAAGTATGACGAACAGAATCACCAAAGATTTCCCACAAGGTGCAATCTGTGGCCACGTCTTTTGAGATATCACCTTTGAACCTATCCTGTATCAACTGAATGCAGGTAACCGGAGTGACAGCATAGCAGATGACCTTCTGGTCAACACAGCCACTCACAAGCATCAGCCAGCGGTACAGACAAAATAAACTTTAGATGTCTTTACACAAAACAGTTCATATACTGGAATACTATGAAGTAATCCACCCATGAAACTACATGACATTACAATTAAATCAATACTATTCGCTGCTGACGGGAGTTGGTATACATCAACGGGGACACTTGAAAATGTGTGCCCCGACCGGCTCCGGATCTGCTTACATGGCAGACGCTCTATCCATCTGAGCCACCGAGGGCACAGAGCATAGTGCGACTGCAGAGATTTATCGCCGGCACGCTCCCCGTGATACCCACATTCCCAGCTTATAGTCCACACTACATTCGTAGTGCCCCTGCCTCTATACCCATTACTCGCGGCAGGCAATCCACCGAGCCCGTAAGAGTTCAGGCAACTCATCTGCATCCGCACTGCAGTAGATCATCAGCCGGTTAGCCTTAAACAATATGAAGATTGCATCTGTTCTTTCGGACATGTCCGAGAGAACGGGGAGCGTGCCGGGTATAAATTCCTGCAGTCGCACTATCTTCTATACCCTCGGTGGCGCAGATGGATAGAGCGTCTGCCATGTAAGCAGGAGATAGCGGGTTCGCGTCCCGGTCGGGGCACAAATTTTCAACTGTCCCCGTTGACGTATATCAACGCACGTCAGCAGCTAATGGTATTGATTTAATTGTAATTTCATTCCAAAGAGCTGCTCCGATCACCAATGGCATCTGTTCTTTCGGGCATGTCCAAAACAACAGATGCCATCTGCATCCATGACATTAGGTTACACAGACGACGGAAAACACGATATCTTGTTGTGCAACTCAACGAACGACTGTCCTTTGACGAACACATCAGAACAACGATTGACGCGGCAGCCAAAATCATGCACAAGCTGTTCAGACTCAACAAAACACACTTCATGGTACCAATACACACATTGAGAACTTACCGTTGTGCGCATTTTGAGTCTGTTTTGCAGGCAGTGAATGGGTCCAGCGAGTACGTCTGGTGTCGAATAGGACTATCGTGTGGCGAGGGCAGAGAACTGCCCTGATAAGGCTTTCAGGAACTTCAAAAAAATGGTTCAAAGGGCTCTGATCATTATGGCACTTAACTCCTGAGGTCATCAGTCCTCTAGAACTTAGAACTACTTAAACCTAACTAACCTAAGGACATAACACAGATCCATGCTCGAGGCAGGATTCGAACCTGCGACCGAAGCGGTCGCGCGTTTCCAGATAATAGCGTCTACAACCGCTCGGCCACTCCGGCTGGCTGTCAGGAACTTCCTACACCGCGTCAGTGAAATCACTCTGCGTGGTGCTCGGAACGTTGCATGTCGACATAACCAATCGGTTTAGGTCTGCAAAGTACTGGCTGATGAGGGGAGGACAGAATAAGGTAACTGAGACTATCAGATGTCACCGAGAAGTGCTAACTCGTTAAATGGCAGGGGGATACCTGGCAAAGGGAATGGTAGTTGAGCAATAGGGGCAGTAGGATATATCATTTCTTCCTGGACATCAGGGAACGTCTGAGACTGAGCCATATCCATCCAAGCCGGGTTATGGTTCAGTTTCTGACTGGTCACGGCCCTAACCCTCCGCACTTACACAGCGTAGGTCGCAGCCAGAGTACAACTTGACATGCGGGGAACATGAATCCCCCGAGCACAAACTTTTTCACTATCGCTGATACAGACCAGCACACCAGACACCGACGCAGCACGACAATGAGGTGATACGGCAACAAGAGACAAAGACGAGTGGGACAGACACGCTCGCATTGCAGGACACGGCAACACTCACGAAGCACGTATGACAGCAATTCCAATTCGCACACTAACACAGACAGCGGCACTGAAACACGCACTCACTTAAACAGCGAACATTTTCACCAACACGTACCACAGGCAACTTTATACATCTGTAATAATTAAACTGTATTAGAATAAACAGTGTAATGCAGTCAACCCGGTAAACAGCCATCCCGCGGAATTTGCACCCCTGTTGAGATGTAACACTTATAACTGAACACGTAACATACACTCCTGGAAATGGAAAAAAGAACACATTGACACAGGTGTGTCAGACCCACCATACTTGCTCCGGACACTGCGAGAGGGCTGTACAAGCAATGATCACACGTACGGCACAGCGGTGTTGGCCGTCCAATGGCGCTAGCTGCGCAGCATTTGTGCACCGCCGCCGTCAGTGTCAGCCAGTTTGCCGTGCCATACGGAGCTCCATCGCAGTCTTTAACACTGGTAGCATGCCGCGACAGCGTGGACGTGAACCGTATGTGCAGTTGACGGACTTTGAGCGAGGGTGTATAGTGGGCATGCGGGAGGCCGGGTGGATGTACCGCCGAATTGCTCAACACGTGGGGCGTGAGGTCTCCACAGTACATCCATGTTGTCGCCAGTGGTCGGCGGAAGGTGCACGTGCCCGTCGACCTGGGACCGGACCGCAGCGACGCACGGATGCACGCCAAGACCATAGGATCCTACACAGTGCCGTAGGGGACCGCACCGCCACTTCCCAGCAAATTAGAGACACTGTTGCTCCTGGGGTATCGGCGAGGACCATTCGCAACCGTCTCCATGAAGCTGGGCTACGGTCCCGCACACCGTTAGGCCGTCTTCCGCTCACGCCCCAACATCGTGCAGCCCGCCTCCAGTGGTGTCGCGACAGGCGTGAATGGAGGGACGAATGGAGACGTGTCGTCTTCAGCGATGAGAGTCGCTTCTGCCTTGGTGCCAATGATGGTCGTATGCGTGTTTGGCGCCGTGCAGGTGAGAGCCACAATCAGGACTGCATACGACCGAGGCACACAGGGCCAACACCCGGCATCATGGTGTGGGGAGCGATCTCCTACACTGGCCGTACACCTCTGGTGATCGTGGAGGGGACACTGAATAGTGCACGGTACATCCAAACCCTCATCGAACCCATCGTTCTACCAGTCCTAGACCGGCAAGGGAACTTGCTGTTCCAACAGGACAGTGCTCGTCCGCATGTATCCCGTGCCACCCAACGTGCTCTAGAACGTGTAAGTCAACTACCCTGGCCAGCAAGATCTCCGGTTCTGTCCCCCATTGAGCATGTTTGGGACTGGATGAAGCGTCGTCTCACGCGGTCTGCACGTCCAGCACGAACGCTGGTCCAACTGAGGCGCCAGGTGGAAATGGCATGGCAAGCCGTTCCACAGGACTACATCCAGCATCTCTACGATCGTCTCCATGGGAGAATAGCAGCCTGCATTGCTGCGAAAGGTGGATATACACTGTACTAGTACCGACATTGTGCATGCTCTGTTGCCTGTGTCTATGTGCCTGTGGTTCTGTCAGTGTGATCATGTGATGTATCTGACCCCAGGGATGTGTCAATAAAGTTACCCCTTCCTGGGACAATGAGTTCACGGTGTTCTTATTTCAATTTCCAGGAGTGTATAAGCAACATAATAGGTAAAATTCAAGACGCATAATATAGGAGCTGAAGGTTAATTAATAGCCCCAAGAAATAACATACTTTTCACTCACACGCCGCTGTGCTTGCCACAGTTTATACAATACTTACAGTGTTTTTGTAAACAGTACTTAGAAGCATTAATCCTTAAATTAAACTGTAGCGTACCAGGACTGCAAGGCTCGAAGTAGTTCCGAGGCTTTCAGACCAGGCTTGCTGAAATAGGGTAACATTTCTCTCTCTCCCTTTCTATCCAAGTCTCTCCTGTCACCTTTATAACATCTTCTTTAAATCTGAATATTTTTGTGTTTTTTTCTTCCAATTCCAAATGTATTTTTAATTATTATTACTTCCATTGTAATTTCTGAAAACAATAATTGCTTTTTATAATATGGAATATATTTTGTAATTTACACGCAAAGCTGGAAAAGGAACGACCTGTTATAAAATGTGAGGCACAATGTCTCTAAATGAGCGCCTGCCGGGTTGGGGATTTTCTCTGCCCGGGGACTGGGTGTTTGTGTTGTCCTCATCATTTCATCATCATCATCATCATCATCATCATTCATGACAGTGGCTCGATTGGACTGTGCAAAAAATTGGACTGTGAAAAAATTGGAACTTGGTATTGGCGCTGATGACCGCGCAGTTGAGCGACCCACGAACCAAACATCATCATCATCATCATCATCTTTGAGCAATAAATCAAATCAAATCAAAATCAAATCAAATCCTCAAGTGTTATCTTTCATGAGACAGAATCATGGCGCCATTTTTCGTCAAGATACGTGTCTCTTGAACTGTATGCACGATGTTGAGGTAGTCCCGAGGCTAGGAAGATCTGCAGATCTGTCTCCGATAGACAATGCATGTGGAACCAGCTCGGAGGTCCAGTATCCATGACATTGAGGACCAGATACAATAGCTGTGGGCCAGCTTGCCTCAGAAGAGGATACAACGGCTGTTAAGACCTCCTTTCCAGCGAAACAGTGCATGCATATAGATCTGAAACAGTGCAGTGGTGTACTGTTAAGGGGGCTCTACAGCCAAGTTCATTGTAAATTTTTCTCGATTTTCTAATCTTTGAAATAATATCACATACCATCTCAACAACAGAAGTTACCTATCTCTTCCTCATCTCCTCAGGATACTTCACTTTCTTTGTCGGCCAGTTAACTTCGTGCACCTTAAGATAGGCAACCTTACTTTAATCATTCTATCCCAGAAAGGATTGTGTAAGTTGTATTGCCTATCTTAAGGTGCGCAAGATATTTTCCAGGCCAGTTTCATTTTGCCCTCTCTATATAATGAATCTCCATCGTATGTTTTCAGGTTTATAACAACATGTACATAGGGCTGTCACAGTCTTTAAAAAAACTTGGTCGTTGAGGATGAAATACTTCTTAAGCAATGTAATTTATACTTACTTACTTTCAGGGGCGTGTAAAAGGCATGTCATTACATTCCCAAGCGCTTATTTTGGTACGCATCTATAGCACACTTGAGCGTCTGCCTAAAGACAACGGAAAAAACATGTAAACAACAGAAGCGATTTGCAGAAACCATTGATGGCCGACAGGAATTTGAACACCGGGTCTCACGAAAGAGAGTCCATTGTCCTAACCAGTACGCTACCTCGCTTGCTCTCTATTCATTCAAGTTATGATGTCGTGTGGCTGAGTTCACTAAAGTTGGCCCGCGCTGCAGAGAGAGATTTATGTTGCGTCCTGTTACTTTGTATATCTCCGCTCATGCATCTCTGCAATTAGTAGCCACGATCCCACGACACATGCATCTGACTTACTCCAAACGCTATATTCTCAAGGGGACTTCCATTCTGCTATGCTGTAACGACACAATATCGGTTAGTAGGGTAGAATACTGTACCCAGAAGATTGTGTACACATTTTTTGTGGTAGGTACGTCAGTCGAGTGGCTGGTATTGGAATGGAATGAAGGAATGTGCTCTAGAGGCCGCCTTATTCAGTTTTCATCATATTCTACTGTTTCTATTGTTGCTAAACGTGAGATTTATTTTGTGCAGCATTTGTAAGTATTTCGCTTTAAATACTGTAAAATATATTAAAGTTATTTGGAATACGGGGGATATTTCCAAAATAATGCACACTATTTTTTTTAGTTACTTGATTTTTTTTTTCAATATATCTTTACAGTCCTTCAGTATAGACTTCCTGCTTCTCTATGACAGAATCCCAACGTCTCAGAAGCTCTGTTATTCCATCCAGAACATCACTTCTGTTCCTCTGTGGAATGGTCAGGTAACCGTGGTTGAAAGCTCGTCCGGATAAAGGTAACGACGTCCATGCTATAGTTTTTTTCAACTTCCGGAATAAATTATTTTCTGGTGTACTCAAGTCTGGCCTGCAGGGAAGATGCGATAGCAATTGCCGTCCGTATTCGTGCAATATTGCCGATATGCGGGCGAGATTTGTCGTGGAGAACAAGTGGCCGAGCCTAGAGCAACTCACGTCGGATTTTGTTCATTTTCCTGAGCAGTTTTTTCACGCAGTTACGATAATACACTGCTGTGACACTTGTTCCACATGGGACTCTTTCTGTCACGATGATTCCATGGTGATCGCAAGCAAGAATCATAATTAATTTGAGCTTAGATTGAGGGCGTCGAAATTTTTTTGGGCGTGAAGAATGTAAAGCTCACCACTCATTGGACTGTGATTTCCACTCCGCTTCGAAGTCTCTAATACACCTTTCATGAATAGCGACAGTTCGACATAAGAATCCGTGACCTTCACGATCGAATAGTTGTATGCTCAAGGTTGCAATGTCCAGGCGTTTCTGCTTCTCTTCAGCAGTCAAACAGTGTGGGACCCATCTCCAAAAATTTTTCTCTTCTTCAAATCATTTATCGGAATACGAAATTCTGATGTTGAGGGAATTCTCATGGTTTCAGAGAGTACCTCAGAAGTCGCACTGCGATCTTATTCAAGGGCATCTGCCACAAGTTTCATACTTCATTCATCTGTTGACCTTTTGGTCTCCGGGTCTTCGATTATCATCTATGCTCATACGACTACCACGAAAACGACCAACCCAACATGAGACTGTACTACGGTACACTGTAAACTCACCACAAACTTAACTTAACACACTGTAGATTTCTGTCGGGTTTTTGCTGCGTAAAGTTTCGATCTTGATGTGCAACCTCTGGTCTTCAACAGTCACAGCACCCGAGACCCCTGCAGGGTCCATTTCTACCTCTCAGCAATTTTATGTTAGAGAACACAGGGAAAAAGCAAATACACATCTTCTTTCTCAAGCTCCCCACTACATCTGGCGTGATTTTAATTGTTGGTGCATCAAACACTCCGCAGTAATAACAACTTGTGCATTGTTTATCAAATATCCCTCGTATATTGTTAATTCTTCGATTACAGAATTCATAGCAAATAAAATTTTACATATTTTTAAAATTATTTATATAACGTACAGATGGAAAGGCTTTACCTCGTCGGTTGTCCACTGCAAGAAAAATCGTGTTCAATGGAGTATCTTCGCTGGTGTTGGACGTAGTCTTCATTTGACAAAGATATCCCCGTCAGTAGAACAGCTTGTTCTCGCATCATGAGACGCATCTGAAAGCTATGGGATTTAACGAAGTATATTGGTGCGCAATATGATAGCCAGAAACAGCACGCCATCACATTCACTGACTATGTACGAAAAATCTCCGGCGGGATGTGAGCCGACCAGTCACAAATGGCCAGAACAGAAAATCAGCATTTAACATTCTGTCGACATCGAGGACCTCATAAAAGCTTTAGCTTATTTGGAGAAAAGTCTAACGCATCAAATTCGATTTGGCCTTCAATAAGTTTCTAGGAAGTAATTTAGTAACAACAGCCGGATGAAAATTAGCTCTCTTTTGTGTACTGTTGAAAGACTGTCTAACTAACTATTACAGGAAAGGTGTACAACAGGCATAAAGCAGTTGTGAAGAGACAGAATAACTAAACTGGCTTGGCTCGTGTAGCGCACTGGAAATACTGTGAATAGCGTACGCCTGCTCACATTCACTACTTTGAAATGGGGCTCCCAAAACCAGATTTCGTAAACCGATTTCACAATACCGTTTCTGGTTGGTCATGTAAACATTCAAAAATCGGTTCTGTAAATCCGTTTCTTAATGGCGATTTTCCACTTCGTCAGTCGATTTTCGCTCCCATGTAAGCGCAAAACCGTTTTTGGAACGTGCTTCGATTGTCAAGTAATGTTTTGTTTTCAAAATGTTAGATTAATATGGACGGGATGACTTATTGTAAAGTGAAGGAGAAGCAGGAATATTAGAGTGAACATGAAGCTGTCCACCTCTAATGCTTAAATGAAAAGAAATAGCGACTGTGCTGACTAAATCAGGAAATGGAGCAGCTGTTTTCTAGACACCATACTTAACTGAGTTACCAAATTCGTGTCACACCTTAACATGTAAAGAGGACAGCGATAAACAGTTACCGAAATTCGGTTTTCGGCTTTCGGAAGACTTGTCGCATGTAAACGTAGAGATTATTAGTCGATATCAGTTCAGGACAGTTTTAAAACTGAGAATGAGACCAAAGTAAGTCCAAGTATGCTGCAAATGGTGTATGTAAAATGTAGCACAGATCTTGACGAAATCCGTACGCAAGTACTAATCCAGTGCGGTAAGTGGGTGTAACACCCAGTTGTAGAAACAGTTGGTGGAACCAGTGAGAAGGAAAACACGAAGAGAGAGATGTATGGGGCCACGCTGCGGCATGTATGCTCAAACGGGCCAGAAGTTCTGACCAGAGAACAGTGTGATAGCGGCGGTACACCTATCCTGCTCACCAGTTAGGCTAGTATGTGAAAAGCATAGACAGAGATTCCGATTCCAGTAACCTCTGGAGAGTCGCTATCGATCGTAGTTTCGGGCGTGAATGAAACAGTCAGTTGATTAATCAAAGTTTATCAAGGACATGGAGGTCAGGAAACTTCGGGAAGATACTAAGCGCAAAACGTATGTATTGCATTGAGTCCGGAAGAAAATAGTTCCCTAATGATAATGGCCACGCGGGGTAGCCGAGCGGTCTTGGGCGCCTTGTCGCGGTCCGCGCGGCTCCCTCCCCGTCGGAGGTTCGAGTCCTCACTCGGGGGTGGGTGTGTATGTTATCCTTAGCGTAAGCTAGTTTAGGTTACGTTAAGTAGTGTGTAAACTTAGGAAACGATGCCCTCAGCAGTTTGGTCCCTTAAGACCTTACCACGAATTTCAGAAATTTTATTATAATTACGAAGTTGAGGCAAAGGGCGTGGGGATAGAGGGGGGGGGGGGGGGGGAGAGGTGTGTTGACAGGAGTGAACTTCAGAAAAGTGTAACGGAGCGATAACTAATTGTGACAAGAGATGTACCATTAGCTGTCTTTTGAAGTTTGAAAGGAATTTAATTTCTCTGATTTTTGTGAAAGATTATTCCAACTCAGGTTTCTGACACAGAAAATGATTTTGAGAGGCTGAGCGTGATGTGTAGTGGTATAGAGAGGATTTTACTTTGGTGAGAGCGAGTATTTCCGCTGTGCTGTTCATTAGTAGTGTCAGAGTTGCAGATAAGTAAGAGCGACTGAGAAGACAGTAGAGAAAGCACGGTGTACGATCGTGTCTTCGCTTATTGGCATGTACCCATAATGATCGTTTTCAGGCAGGAGTACTGTGGTCGAAACAGCGAACGTCACAGACAAGCACTAACCTCTAGTTAAAGCGGGCGTAAATTCTCATACGAAAGTCGTTAAATAACGGGGACACTATATTCAGGTATGGGGAGTATTAGTAAGTCTGCGAGTTTCCTTTTAAGCCTCACAGAAAATGTTTTTCATATTTCTGTATACTTGAAATGATGCTGATACCTTCTCACAAACTGCAGCTGTGTGTTCAGTCCAATGTAAGTGATGGTCCAGAACTATCCCTAAGTTCTTTGCAGAAGGAGGAAATCCTACCAATGTCCTATCTACCATTAAGGGTGGTAGAAATTCTCTAAAATGGGGGGTAATAAGTCTTTTGTGAGCAACTAAGATCGCCTGCGTTTTAGATGGGTTAAGCTTCAAACATATGTCCTACGTCCAATCTGATAAGGCAAAGATATTAGGATTTATCTAGTGGATGGCTGTGCACAGGTTTTTTTGGGTTCCACTTAGGTTTAACTGAAGGTCGTCAGCGTACAAGCGGTATTTCCAGCGGGACAGACCAGTCGACACGTCATTACCAGATAATCAGGAAAGTAATGGACCCAATACTGATCTTTTTCAGATTCCTGATACTTCATGACTCCACTGTGATCTTTTCATTTCGATCATTACACACTATTGCCGGGACGAAAGATAGTAGTGGAACTGTTGTAGAATTGAACAAAAATTTAGACTTGTGAGAGTTTGCAAGTAGAATGTCAAACTCGACAGTGACGAAAGCATTTTTGGAGTCCAAAAAGCACATAATCGTCGCCTCTTTTTTGTCCACAGTTTACTTCACTTCGGCATTCGCCTCTATAAAAGCAATAGTAGTTCTGCAGTTGTATTTGGAAACCTGACTGGTGTTCGTCTAAAAGGTTAGCTGAGCTTAAATAACAGGTACGCCTATCGTAAACTACGTATTCTAAGGACTTACATAACGCTTGTAGAAAGCAAATAGGTGGGTAGTCGGAGGGCTGTTTCGTTGCTTCCTTCTTAGGTAATGGTTTAATGAGCCTCTGCTTCTAGGCTGCCGGAAAGGTGTCAGAGATCAGAGCGTGGCTATAAGGTCATCACTTGAAAAAAAAAATGATGATTTTCAAATTGAATATTCACTACTGGCCATTAAAATTGCTACACCACGAAGATGACGTGCTACAGACGCGAAATTTAACCGACAGGAAGAAGATGCTGTGATATGCAAATGATTAGCTTTTCAGAGCATTCACACAAGGTTGGCGCCGGTGGCGACACCTACAACGTGCTGACATGAGGAAAGTTTCCAAACGATTTCTTATACACAAACAGCAGTTGACCGGCGTTGCCTGGTGAAACGTTGTTGTGATACCTCGTGTAAGGAGGAAAAATCCGTACCATCACGTTTCCGACTTGGATAAAGGTCGGATTGTAGCCTATCGCGATTGCGGTTTATCGTATCGCGACACTGTTGCTCGCGTTGGTCGACATCCAATGACTGTTAGCAGAACATGGAATCGGTGGGTTCAGGAGGGTAATACGGAACGCAGTGCTTGATCCCAACGGCCTCGTATCACTAGCAGTCGATATGACAGGCATCTTATCCGCATGGCTGTCACGGATCGTGCAGGCACGTCTCGATCCCTGAGTCAACAGATCGGGACATTTGCAACACAACAACCATCTGCACGAACAGTTCGACGACGTTTGCAGCAGCATGGAGTATCAGCTCGGAGACCATGGCTGCGGTTACCCTTGACGCTGCATCACAGAAAGGAACGCCGGCGATGGTGTACTCAACGACCAACCTGGGTGAACGAATGGCAAAACGTCATTTTTTCGGATGAATCCAGATTCTGTTTACAGCATCATGATGGTCGCATCCGTGTCTGGCGACATCGCGGTGAACGCACATTGGAAACGTGTATTCGTCATACTGGCGTACCACCCGGCGTGATTGTATTGGGTGCAATTGGTTACACCTCTTGGTCACCTCTTTTCGCATTGACGGCACTTTGAACAGTGGCGGTTACATTTCAGATGTGTTACGACCCGAAGCTTTACCCTTCATTCGATTCCTGCGAAACCCTACATTTCAGCAGGATAATGCACGACCGCATGTTGCAGGTCCTGTACGGGCCTTTTTGGTTAAACGAAATGTTTGACTGCTGCCCTGGCCAGCACATTCTCCACATCTCTCACCATTTGAAAACGTCTGGTCAATGGTGGCCGAGCAACTGGCTCGTCAATACGCCAGTTACTACTCTTGATGAACTGTGGTATCGTGTTGAAGCTGCATGGGCAGCTGTACCTGTATACACCATCCAAACTCTGTTCGACACAATGCCCAGGCGTATCAAGGCTGTTATTACAGTCAGAGGTGGTTGTTCTGGGTACTGATTTCTCAGTATCTATGCACCCAAACTGCGTGAAAATGTAATCACATGTCATTTGTAGTATAATATATTTGTCCAATGAATACCAGTTTATCATCAGCATTTTTACTTGGTGTAGCAATTTTAATGGCTCTATAAGGTTGAGATGAAAGAGAGAGACAAATGAGAGCAATGTGAAGCGACAGTAGATCATAATGGAGTGTTACCAGCCTTTAGCTGGTAACATATCCATGTGGAACATATCCGTGTTGAACTGCAGGCTGCTATTGGTCCTATCGCGCAAATTCTGAAGGTGATTTGCGCCTCTCGAACGACGAACTTCACGTTCTGTATTAGGGATCTTGCTACCCATCTGAGTACGTGTGCTTTCAGTAAAGGACTTAAGGCAACGTGGCACGTTGTGGTGGACACTGACTACACAACGTGGACAATTCTCTTTGACCGTCTTAGAAGAAGAGAAAAAAGTAAGACTCAATGATTTTGCTGGACTCGGTCCCAGCGAGACAGTGATTGGCACCATTTTCGGCTCCCATCCTAAATGGATGCTACTGTAAAAAAGTATATCACGTTTACAAACAAGTTCTAAGGGAACCTGTACAGATATGTAAGGTTGCCGTTTATTGTCTGCTCATGACCGCTGTTACCTCCCAGCAGACATTTGCTGGTGGTCGTAATGACTTTCATTCTTGAACAGAGGAAGAAATGAAATAGCCTGCGCCATCTTAATGAATATTAATAAGTAGAAGTTGAGAAAAATTCGTCGTCTAGGAATGGTTCCAAATCTGACGAGAATAATATTTTGTAATTTTGTAATTCCCACTGTGGATGGTTAACTCAGCTTTTGACATAGCCCTGTGGTTGTTAGGATGATTCGCGTCGGTTGGACTTGCCGAAAGTCAGATCGCACTCTTACAACTTTCTAGACAAGAGGAGGCTCACCGCATGTAAAGCAGCGCCAGCAAATCAACCCACGTTGTACGAGTTTCGGACAGAGACAAAGACCTCATACTGCACAGGGAGCATTACGTGAAGAACAGCCAGAGTGTCACTCCCCGCACCCGGGCTGAACATTGCTTCAGCTGTAGCGATGTACCGGCCGCTGAAAGGCGAGAGGAATTCCTAAGGTGAGGGAGGTGGGAGAGGTGGTGTTGGAGGTGGGGGCGGGGGAAGGGGGGAGGGGTAGCGCTAGACTAGACCGGACACCGGGTCACTGCATTAGGCCTCGCTGTATACCCTGGACCAGCTTAACTACAGAGAATGTCTCATGCAAAAATAATAGAAGGAAACTTGACGAGTTAATATAAAGGTAGATGGCTTAATTCAGGCAGTTATTACAAGCATTAAATATTTACTAATTAACGAGGATAGAACATGCGAGCCAAGCAACGGACTCACAAATATCACCACCACTCTCTTCTCTCAGCGACAAACAGAAAAATTTTATGCGATATTGTGAACACATGAATTAATAACTTACTTTTTCAACAAATTATGATCCCTATTAGATGCCCATGTATTTCAGCCATTTAATTACATTAAAGCTGTATTGCTTTGGACATGACACTACACGGTGACTTTGTCTCAACCGATGCAGCGTTCTTCGAACAGTGGCGTAACCAAAGCATGACAAGCAAGGGTACCGTTTGCAAGGATGCGAAGAAAAGTGATGCACACAAGAAAAGGCAAGAGCGAGAGGGAAGAAGCAATGCCATTGTAAAAAGAAGAAGAGGAGAATGGACTGAAGGGCACTAATGGGGCGCAATATACAGGATGTTTCCGTAAGAGTGTGCAAAAATTTAGCAGGACATAGAGGATGCTTTACCGAAAAATATGAGATACGTGACTTGGGGTAGGAGATGTCAGCTTAAGGAGGTAACAGGAATAAAATAACAATACTGTGTACTTTTTTATTTACATTAGTTAACTGCAAATACCATCATTTACAACAACGAACGTTCCATTTATACTTCATATTATAAAATGTACTGCTACTGACGGCCATCAACGTCAACACAAGCATGACATCGCCGAACAAGATTCTGACGCACCCTGAGAAACGTCCATGGTTTGTTTCAAATCACAACACAGGCAGCTAAAATACTGGCAACTACTTCCATCTCCGTATCAAAAAAATGGTTCAAATGGCTCTGAGCACTATGGGACTTAACATCTATGGTCATCAGTCCCCTAGAACTACTTAAACCTAAGTAACCTAAGGGCACCACACAACACCCAGTCATCACGAGGCAGAGAAAAATCCCTGACCCCGCCGGGAATCGAACCCGGGAACCATCTCCGTATCCACTGGGGCCTCATAAACAATTGGCCTTAGGCATCCCCTTAGGAAATAATCGAGGGGATTCAGATCAGATGAACTCTCTGGCCATGGAATAGGACCTCCCCCTTCCAATCCAGCGACTAGGAAATACTGTACTGCTACTGCTCCATCGGACTGTACTGTACGTCTCTGAATAGCACCGAATAATGAATGAGTGTGTCATTGATTCAAAGCACATTCTGTCATGAGACCATGTAAAAACGATACAACAGAGCCATCTTATGGACAAATAAAGTAGCTCTAAAAATGGCTTTGAGCACTATCGGACTCAACATCTGTGGTCATCAGTCCCCTAGAACTTAGAACTACTTAAACCTAACTAAGCTAAGGACATCACACACATCCATGCCCGAGGCAGGATTCGAACCTGCGACCGTAGTGGTCGCGCGCTTCCAGGCTGAAGTGCCTAGAACCGCTCGGTCACACCGGCCGGCAAATAAAGTAGCCAAAACCTGTATCATGACTTCCTAATGATCAGGCTCGTCGTTCTTGTTTCCTTGTAGGAAATTAAAGGATGTACTTGCAAATAAACAGCACAGTACGTGTACGCCTGTACGCATGTTAGTTGTAGATAAGTTGGCAAAGAGTAACGCTAGACAAAGCGGTAGACAAATTTACTTCCACATCTCCTTAAGCTGGCTTCACGGACCACAGGTTCCCCACCTCAAACTGTTCAGAGGAGCATTCTCTACGTCCTGTTACATTTTTGCATGGTCTTACGGAAACACCTTGTACGAAAAGAAATCGTAAGGATATTCGGGGTGGTCTTTGTCGAGCAAATTCCGTAAGACTTAGCTTCTCTGCTGCAGATACTTTGATTTCGGCTACTGTGTGGAACTGCTTTTATTGTGCCAACTGAACCAACAAAACGAAAGTCTAAAGAGTATATTTTGCGATTGTCGTTTTATTTTTTTCTCCCTTGCAGTGATCGGCAATGACACAATGAATAAATGAATCCCTTTCTGCTGCAAGCATTTCAACTTTGAATTGTGTGTTATTACGTGTTTTGAAATGTATCACACATAATAGAATTACTGAAATCTGCACTTTTTAGTTAATGTTGATAACGGTTCAATTTGTGTGTGTTTGTGTGTGTGTGTGTGTGTGTGTGTGTGTGTGTGTGTGTGTGTGTGTGTGTGTGTATAACTGTTTATTTCGACTTGTTGAACCTAAGGCGCCTGTGTCTTTAGTTACGTGTTATTAACCACGTAATCTAAATTTATGTCTTAAATACCCGTATCTTAGAAGCTGTTAAAACGGTAGATTGATATTTTCGAAGGAAAGACGGCTCAGTAAGTTTGTCGTGACTATGCCACTTGGTGTATCCACGGGGCATTAAAATAAAAAAAGAACCAGGCGATGTACAGATGAGGAAACAAAAAATTTGGAAATGTCGGAGAAGGGACAGGCGGAAGATTGCAAAATTGAAGTTTTCCCTGGCCGATAGGTACCCCAGTTACACCACTATCCTGGATGACGGACGTTTCCATAGTCTCCAAAAATATTTCTTGAATAACTAGAAGGTCTGAAAAAGAAGCCACTCCTCCCCGATATCACCACTGGACCACTTCTTTCAACATCGTGCTTCTTGCGTTCCCCATTATTTAAATGACAACTCCGCAGTGTGCCTTGTATGTAGATCAGTCAGAGGAAGCGCTCCGTCTTGGACTCAAGAATTCCAATTATCTCCTGTAACCGATACTTGGAAACTGTTCGGCGAGATATGCCGGTGGGCCCGTTTTCCCCCAGGACGTGCGAAATCGGTGTCGCGGTGAATGGGGGGGTTGGTTGGCGAGGGACTGGGAGATTGCGACGGACAGGCGGAAGGAGGCAAGTTTAATTGATTGTGGCCGTCCGACAGTGCACACGGCAGCGCATGCGCATTAATTAAGGCTGCTGGCCGCCGAGGAACGCCGGCCATTAACATACCGCACGCTCGCCGCTAGGAATGCCAGCAACAGGTCCCGCCCCCTCCCTCTCTCCCCATCTGACGCCCCCGACACTTCCGCTACTTCCGCCGCCGCCCCTTGATACACACAGCGCTCAAGCACCTGCGGGAATCGCCTCCCGCGAAACGCCACAACGGCGAAACAATCTACATCTATACTCCGCAAACCACCGCCAAGTGCATGGCAGAGGGTACATCCCATTGCACCAGTTATTAGGGTTTCTTCCCTTCCCATTCACGTACAAATCTTGGGAAGAATGATTGGTTGAATGCCTCTGTGCGTGTAGTAATTATTCTAATTTTATTCTCACGATCCCTACTTGAGCGATACACAGGGGGTCGTGGCATACTCCCATAGTCACCATTTAAAGCCAGTTCTTTCAACGTTGTTAACAGACTTGTCTATCTTCAAGAGTCTTCCAGTTCCGTTCCTTCAGTATCTCTGCGACACTCTCGTGTATATTGGTCACGACATCTTGGTAGATGATTGTTGCAGTGTCTGTGTTTCTATGGGTTGCACATGACTTGTCAAGCCAATGGCAGCACGGCATCTCTTGCCGCAATTGTCACAAGTGTATCTGGCTGCTGAGGCAGGAGCAGTGGTAGCACTGCGAAGCTTTTTCTGCCTTAATCTGTCTAACAAGCCTTCATCATGCTTCGACATTCCAGATGATATATCATCACGCCACTGTGGTCTCATGCTAGCCCGTGCCTCCCATCTGTTTGTGTCGATTCCAAAGCTCTCCATATCTCGTTTACAGGAGTCCTTGAACCTCAATGCAGGACGTCCTACAGGTCTTTTGGTTATAGAGATCTCTCATAGCACCACCTCACGTGGTAATCTGTCAGGATCCGCACGGTGGATGCGTCCCAGCCAGCGGAGTCGTCTCTGCTTCAAGATGGCTGAAATACTGTTGCAGTTAGTTTTAGATAGAACTGCTTCGTTGGGCACTCGGTCTTTCCACGCTACTCGTAGGATGGATCTCAGGCACCGCATGTGGAAAGCATTAAGGCGACGTTCTTGTTTGGCATCGGTATTCCATGTTTCCGATGCATACAAAAGGATGCTGAGGACGCAAGTTTGATATACAAGAATTTTGGTGGTCAAAGAGAATTTGATGTTTTTCCAAACACGTGTCGAGAATTTGTCAAAAGTTGTCGCAGCTCTTAGAATGCGAGCATCAATTTCCTTGTCAACAGACATGTTTGATTCTATAGTAGATCCAAGATAGCAGAAGTTATCTACGACTTGCAGAGTAGTACCATCTAGTGTGATATTCGGCTTTGTGTTAGCACCCTGAACCATAATTACGGTCTTACTGCTGTTTACGCTCATCGAGAATAGGTGGCATGCGTGACTAAATCTTGATGCTAGCTCTTGCAGCTGTTCTGCGGAGTTCGCAACAATTGCAGCGTCATCAGTGCACAGGAGTTCACGAGCGAGTATTTCGTAGCGCTTTGTCTTACTCCTCAGAAGACTAACATTGAAAAACCTTCCATCGTTCCTAGTATGCAGACGTACTCCAACATCGCCACAGTTCATACTGAATGGTTTAGATGTACGGATCAAACAAACCTGTGAAAATTCGTGCTGCCCTTCTCTGTACACGTTCAATGTCCCCTGTTAGTCCTATTTGGTACGGGTCTCAGACACTTGAGCAATTTTCTGGAACCGGTTGCATTAGCGATTTGTAAGCAATCTATTTAGTAGACTACCTGCACTTCCCCAATATTCTACCAATAAACCGAAGTCTCAGAGCTTTCATATCCTTTCCCAGGTATTTGTATGAGCTGGCCAATTCCAACTGTGACTCACTGACATTATCTTCAGGGGATACTAGGTTTCTTTCGTCCCGTGAAGTGGACAATTTTATATTTCTGAACATTTAAAGCAAGTTTCCAATCTTTGCACCGCTTTTAAATCTTTTCAAGATATGACTGAATATTTATGCAGCTTCTTTCAGACCGTACTTCATCGTATGTAACAGCATCGTGCGCAAAAAGTTTGACATTACTGTTAATATTGTCTGCAAGGTCATTAATACACAACATGAACAACATGGGTCACATAAATGTTTTTCGAAAATCAAGAAATACTGCGTCTACCTGTCTGCCTTGATAAAAAGCTTTCGGTATGTCAGATGAGAAAAGTGCGTGTTGGGTTTCACATGATCGATGGTTGGCATTGAGAAGGCGATTCTGTTCAAGATGTCTCATTACGTTTGAGCTCAGAATACATTATAAGATTCTACAACAAATCGCTGTCAAAGATACTGGACGGTAGTTTTGTGAATCACTTCTACTACATTTCTTGTAGATGGGAGTCACCTTTGCTTTTTTCCAAGAACTGAGCACGTTTTTTTGTTCGATGGATCTACGACAGATTGTGCTTAGAAGAGGGGTTAATTCAGTACAGAATGTGATAGGGATTTCTGATAGGGACTCTATGTCAGGGCACTATTGTGGAGGGGGTCCGCAGAAGGGAGGGGGGGGGGGGGGCAGCGATGAAGATTGTACGTTGTCCTAATGAGTGTTGGATCCTAATTTTGTAGAGCAAGACGAAGAAGAACGAACTATCCGCTCAGCAGCGTCTTTGGCTCTGGCTCACATGCGCAGTGCCGTCACGGTAGGGCACATTAAGGCCGTAAATTGCACCGTGTCGTTATTCTCTTGACTCTCTTCGAGAAAGGCAGGACGCGACCGAAATATTAGTAAAAGACAGGGACTATGCACGGCTGCATGCCCGAAATTTGATGGAATAGTGGATTGTTGGAAGTGTAGTCGATTCAGACACTTGCCGATCCGTTTGGCGATTGTAACCAGCGAGCCCGACTCTGTGGCCCATCTGGTTGTGGCGTTTACACATCTGTGTAGGCAAAACTTCCGTTATTAACTGAGTTACAAACTGGACTTTGCTCATTTGCACTTAAAATTCAGTATCGTAACGTACGCTTTCCACTGAGATAGAAATCATTCTTGAAGATTGACCACAGTTCATGAAGGATATCCATTGCTTAACGTCTTGCAGATATCAAGGGCATTAGAGACGTCTTCCTAAAGTGATTTATACAAACCAAAGAGAGCTTAAACAAGCATCTCGCGAGCGCAAGTTCAATATCGAAATTACTGCTTCAGTACACTTACTAGTTCTTTTGTCACTACTGATAAAGGCGTCGGAGATACATACAGCACTACGTAGGGATGAGTTATAAGAGTCGAGGTGCAGGAAAGGGAAGCAGTGGTGTGGAAGGGAGTGAGACAGGATTGTAGCCTATCTCCGATGTTATTCAATCTGTATATTGAGCAAGCAGTAAAGGAAACAAAAGAAAAATTAGGAGTAGGAATTAAAAACCATGGAGAAGAAATAAAAACTTTGAGGTCGTCTTTGTCAAACAACTGAGACTGGATGATGGGCCTAATTTAATCTTCGAATGTAGCGCAACAGGCGATATTTCTTGCTTTGAAGAGCTCCGCGTTCGGAACTGCGGAGGGGACACGTAACCTTTGTATAAGATTAGGCTATAAAAGTCAGTCTGCTTAATCAACTAAACTGATCTACAAATGTATCTATGACTTATATTTGAAGTGGCAGTAGAAGTAGTGTTGACATAGACAGTTTCAGTAATCATTTGATGAACATATTTTTAAAAAAATAGTATGGTTTGCCGTGGTTAAGGGACAGATCTCGTATTACAGAGGAGTATTAATCTTTTCATGTTTTTCTGAGTAACTCGAGGCGATAAATTGAATGGTGTCTTAAGTAAAACCATCACCAGTTTCCCTATCCTTGTCCTATTTTTATCTTTAATGGCATCGTCGTCTACGGGACATTAACCGCTACATTTGGTTCCGTCCATTAAATTTTGCCTGCCATATTGTCCTGATGAAGTTTTCAAAAAGCGTTTTTCTTTATATAAATGAACTGTTTCCTAACGACGCCGTACTTTTCCGGGTTACTTTTCCTGAGCTATAACGTCGTTATAATTAAACTTCCGGTTTCTTGAGAGGGCCCCGTGAGAAACGATTTATCGTGAGAAAATGAAACGTAGTGGAAAAACTTGTAAGGATACGGGGATGAAAAATAACGAATCTACCATTGAAAGAAACACATTCGGAGTTGCACATGAGTGGAGAACATTTGTTAATTGCGTACTATGTTCACGTTCCAGGCTACAAACGTTGCATCTGCATTCACGACAGCCAGGTATCGCATCACAGATTGCTGTACTACTGCCCGAAACATTTCAGGTGGTAGTTTGGCTACCTCTCTCGTTACGCTCATCTTCAACCTCCAACCTGTGTTAGTCTCCAGACGCTTAACCATGTCATTGAGGTAATCCCACAGCTAGAAATCACAAGGTTCAAATCTAGTGATCTTCTAGGCCATGCAGTTTGGAACGATCGGTAAGTAGAACTTCCGAATCATGTTCTTCTACCCAGTGCAGAAAGAGAAACAGTTTATATTCCTTTAATGCGAGGTACTAGTGAAAGCAGCAATTCTATTGTTGTTGTTTTGACAAAAAAGTTTTATGAGTGAAACTTCCTGGCAGATTCAAAAAATGGCTCTTAGCACCATGGGACTTAACATCTGAGGTCATCAGTCCCCTAGAACTTTGAACTACTTTAACCTAACTAACCTAAGGACATCACACACATCCATTCCCAATGCAGGATTCGAAACTGCGACCGTAGCGGTCACGCAGTTCCAGATTGAAGCGCCTAGAACCGCTCGGCCACACCAGCCGGCTTCTGGCAGATTAAAATTGTGTGCCGGACCGAGACTCGAACATGGTAGAGCACTTGCCTGCAAAAGACAAAGGTCCTGAGTTCGAGTCTCCATCCGGCACACAGTTTTAATCTGCCAGGAAGTTTCATATCAGCGCACACTCCGCTGCAGAGTGAAAATCTAATCCCAGTTTTACGAGTATCAATCGATCGCAATGTTATTGCACTTGGCAATGAGGGCGCTTCGCTCGGATTATCGTGAGTTTTTATCATGATATTTCACGATATTGGTTATGAACTGTATATTAAAACTGAAGAAACTGCAAAAAGGTGGGAATTTAAGGAGATGGGACCTGGATAAACTGACTAAACCACAGGACATAAGATGAATATCAACGAAGGAAAACGAGGATAATGGAATGTAGTCGAATAAAATCGTGTGATGTTGAGGCTATTAGATTAGGAAATGAGACACTTAAAGTATAAAGGAGTTTTGCTATTTGGGGAGCAAAATAACTGATGATGGTCGAAGTGGAGAGGATATAAAATGTAGACTGGCAATGGCAAGGAAAGCGTTTCTGAAGTAGAGAAATTTTTTAACCTCGAGTATAGATTTAAGTGTCAGGAAGTCGTTTCTGAAAGTATTTGTATGGAGTGTAGCCATGTGTAGAAGGGAAACGTGGACAATAAATAGTTTAGACAAGACGAGAATAGAAGCTTTCGAAATGTTGAACTACAGAAGAACGCTGAAGAATAGATGGGTAGATCACATAACTAATGAGGAGTTGTTGAATAGGATTTGGGAGAAGAGAAATTTGTGGTACAACTTGACTAGAAGAAGGGATCGGTTGGTATGACATGTTCTGAGGCATCAAGGGATCACCAATTTGGTATTGGAGGGCAGCGTTGAGGGTAAAAATCGTAGAGGGAGACCAAGAGATGAATACACTAAGCAGATTCAGAAGGATGTAGGTTACAGTAGATACTGGGAGATGAAGAAGCTTGCACAGGATAGAGTAGCATGGAGAGCTGCATAAAACCAGTCTCAGGACTGAAGACCACAACAACAACAACATTTCACGAACACACTTGATAGTGAGAAGGGCTATTCGGTTAATAAGATCCGATCAGTCGAGAAATTGAAGCCACAGTGAAAAGCAAAAATGCAACAGTTTTCTACACCTTCCAGCTACTTTTCTACATAGTTGCTGCTCCGACTTAGACGTTTGTCGCAGTATTGTACCAAATTTCCAATACCCTCGTCATAGAAGGGACCCGTTTGTGCATTCCTCCACTTTATACGCTGGACTACAATTTGTTGTCTGTGCCAAAATGAATTCTTCATAGCCAGTGGTTCGTGTGAGCAGGGACGTACATCAAAATGTCCCAAGTCCGGGCTGTATGGTGGGTGAGCAAGCACTTCCCATCGGAAACGCTGCAAGGAGTCCTCATTGTCCTTTTATATACGACCGAGAATTGTTCTGAAGAAGGAAATGCATGACTGGTTCATTGTGTGGGGTTACCTGAAATGAGGTGCAATATTGCAGCGGGCACCCATACTTGGCGGGAGACACTGTTGCTCTTGTCATCTTTACGTGCTCACTCTTTGCTCAGAACTGAAAAGAGTGATGTTACGCGATCGACAGGCCTTCTATCGGCCCTCACTTCTCGAATACCCGTCGTATATGCACAGCTGTCTTGAAACCACTCACAATGCGATGCGTTTTCCTTAGTCACTGCTGTACTTGTTTACTCTAACTTCACCGCGTGTTTCCAGTAACGACCACGGGAGGCCACGTGCAGTAATATCACGGTGGGGTAATAAAACCCTGCTCACCTTGTCCAGGACCATGTTGACTCTCTGCAACTGCATACACACTCAGGCTTGTGTTTCAACTCGACGTCGCCGTACCGGTACCCTACGACTAATGACAAGTCATGACATTAATACTACTAACAAAGCAAATCCTGAAGCACACAGTCTGAACTTTATCCCTATAAAGTTTTCCGCCTACACTGGCTCAAGCTGTTTATAACCACCCGGCATGTCTGTTACACCTGGAAATTAGGTACTGCTAAGCCCTCGAATAGCTTTCTGTGACTAGTTCTTCGTTGAACTTTCTGCCTGCATCTAGTTTTTGCTATGCGAGCCTCTCCTGCAACGGGTAGCGCGACTGAACCGTTACGTTCGCCGGCTCTCCTAGAACTTGTCGCTCTAATGGCTTCCGTATCGTCCTCGAAGCAGCTTTTCCGGCATTTACTGCTAGGCGAGTTACCGATATTAGCATACTAAGAACTAAGAATTTGCTGAACTGATCTCTATGGAACGAATACTTTTTTCATTTTCAAAGAGTTGGCACAACTGAAAAGTATTATCGAAGTCAAATGGAGTTTATTATTAGCAATTTTTTCAGAATATTTATGGACGTTACAACTGTAATAAGATCATGTGAATTCCTACCGTATCCCTTTAACATGCTTCAAATTTAGGAAGGAAACAAGAGGGAAATTAAGCCTGGTCGCTTTAGATGCCGTTAGAGACGGAGCAAAGCCTCGATTGCACAGCAATTCGGCAGGAACTCAGCTCCCAGGGAGCCCTAGCGGAATTCAGCTTCGTTAGTGAAAAGAACAACTGAGATACCATGACTGAATAGCCAAGTGGGCATTCGGCAGCCGTTAGTCTCTACAGTGCTTACAGCGCCTTAATCAATGAACCACCTCGTCGGGTTGGTGGCGAAGTCATCCGTCGCGCTCGAGGTCACAAGCAATAAAGTACTTGCTCAGTAGGCCAAGGAGAAAGGATGACGGTCGGATAGAATTGTCCGTGGCTTTGTTTAAGCAATGACGCAGATGGGCAGGTATATAGCGAAGGGTAACAGCCACTTTGTGTAAGGCATCCTGTGATACAAATCTAGAATGATATATGTAACTCAAGAATATGTCAAATTAAGAAATCTGGACAGGAATTTGGACCAGACTGCTCCCCCAGAAATAATTCAGTACTTTGGTTTCACCAGCTTGCTTATAAGACTTTGTGCATACTAAAAATCGAAACGTAAAAAATATAGAAATTTCTTGTTCATATTATCCTATGGAATATCCCTTCTGGTATTTTTAAAAATAGTTCTCTTGTAGGGTCAGTGAGTGAACCGTATTTAGCATATTTAAAACGCTGTGGCAGTGGTAAAAATATTCTTGAACAATTGGTGCTGATCTCCTTTGTTCTTATTACTTTCTTCGCTTATTTCTTGTCGATTAGCATCCCACACAGATCTGTAATGGTCTTACTGTCCCGCCTTTCCGTACTTTGGAGCCACTATTTGTCACTCAGCTGTTCTCTCGTGGCTGAGTATACCCTGTTGCATTGCTTCCACTAAGGATAATTCTCTGGTAGTACCGGGAATTCAAACCTTGTTCTCCGCTAAGGGCTTAAGTACTGAGGCGTACTTGTGTTTTCTATAGTTACTCTAGATCGTTTAAGTTACATGCCGAACGATTCCACTGAAAAGCACGCGAACAGTTTCCTTCCATACCATTTAGCTCAAGCTAAGCACCTTGCCGATGGGGTGCTAAATCCGCATCTTAATTACTCGTTCTTAAATAAAAACACAAAAATAGATCTCTAGTGTAAATAAATTAAAGAAATTTCAAGAGTATTACAGAAAGTAGCACAGTGGTCGAGTATAAGTTTATCATCATATATGCAGAACGTATAAAGCCATTAGTAACTACTTATAACTCATGCCAGGATCGGAAAGACATCACTGTATTGCTATTCATACCACGCATGCATTTCTGTATGTCGGTCATGAAAGAAAGCTTCGTACTGAATGAGATTCTGAGTTTAGCACGAAAATAAAAATTATATGTAGTACCTGTTTGGTGATATGTAATTGAGCTCTTTATGAAACAATTACTGATACTATTGTAGGAAAATGAAACCCCTACAGCCATCCTTACGTTCTCATTTATTGCGTAGCTACCAGTTTCGGCGCTTGACTGCGCCATCTTGAGGCTTAATTGATGCTGAAGGGGTTATCACGATCCATATATACGATGCGTCAGTGGCCAACAACTGGTTTACGTAGACTACCTGTAACTGTGATGTCGTCTCTCCAACCATCAACTATCAGCTCACTGAAGAAGAAGAAGAAGAAGAAGAAGAAGATGATGATGATGATGATGATGGGGTATGATGATGATGATGATGATGACGGACAACAGATAAACTGGTAGCGGCTTAAACCCTGATCTTCGTTTTTTTATCATGCATAAATTTGGCTGCTGTATCACTGGATCAAAAAAGCCTGCGCCCGCAAAGCACTAAAATCAACTGAATACCTACACAAATGTTAGAAGTTGTACTACACCCGTCTTCAGCACCAGTTAATAGAGAGAGCAGGTCCCCACTTAAATTTACTCCTGCTTTCTCGTCGTAATATAAAACAGGCTCACAACGAGACACCCGACAACCAGATTTCAGTAATTTTTTGTATTTATTGCACTTCAAGTTCAAAACTCAAATACCAGTATCCCAAAGGTGTTCGATGCAACTATCAAAAATTGTCGAAGAAATCTACTTTGAATTTTTCCAAGTAACTTCAGGAAATTTAACCCAACAAGAACAGGACGGCTTTTACGACAGGTAATGGGTCCTACATAGTAACGTCGGAGTGTGGTAATCAGGGAGCCAATGGATCGATGGTACGAGCCTGACTTTGGTCTTTTATTCATTTTATTTTTTTCGTTCAGTTCGAACACCTAGCTGATTTAAATATATAATTTATCAAATATACGTTAATGAACACATATCTAACCGTGGTTTTTTTATGAAAAGTGCAAGTATTCTTGCTTCTAATAACATATCGAATACAAAATAACAGTTTTCTTTGCATAAATAAATTCTTACCTGTCGATATTTTATAAAAAGTTGTTAATAAATGGAAAATGTTCTTAAAGTTAAATAATGTTGTGTGTAATATACAATTAGAAACAAGAAGAAGTGCATTTTCCTTAAGATTAATGATGTGTTAAGCGCATATTTGGTGAATTTTATATTAAATGATGTAGGGATCGGAAATGATGGAAAAGAAAAGAAAATAAAAAAATCAGACCGAAGCTAGATTATTTTATTAACCGATACACAGGTACGATGCATGTAGTATCATTGGGCGAGCTGCCCTTGTGTAGAATATGATGCCGGCCGCTGTGGTTGAGCTATTCTAGGCGCTTGAGTCCGGAACCACGCGGCTGCTATGGTGACAGGTTCGAATCCTGCCTCGAACATGAATGTGTGTAATGTTTTTAGGTCAGTTAGATTTAAGTAGTTATACGTTCTAGGGAACTGATGACCTCAGATGTTAAGTCCCATAGTGCTCAGAACCATTTGGATCAATTTTGTGGAATAGGGAGGGCGGGCGATCTATCTGAGTTCGAACGAGGGCAGACTATCACGGCCCGGAGGCTTGACCCTAGCATTTCTGAACCTGAACGGCTTGTCGGGTATTCGAATAGAGCTGTGGTGAGTGCGTTCAACACATGGCGAAACCTAGGTGAAACTATGTCCAGACGTTGTGGGTTTGGGCGGTCATCCTTAATTGCAGATGTCGGACGTCGTAGGCTGGGCAGACTGATAAACAGGACATGCGGCGAACTGTGGCGAAACTAACATCATACTTTAATGTTGGACAGAGAGCAAGTGTCTCTGAACACATATTGCGGCGAACATTCCTAACGATGGGCCTCTGCAGCCGATGACCCATGCGTGTTCCAATGTTGACACCACAGCATCGGAAACTACGACTGAAATGGCACATGGCCATCGGGATTGGACGTCGGCGCTGAGGCAGAGCGTTACACGATAAAGTGGATATTGGTGGTAAAATGGTTCAAATGGCTTTGAGCTATATGGGACTTAACTGCTGTGGTCGTCAGTTCCCTAGAACTTAGAACTAGTGAAACCTAACTAACCTAAGGACATCACACACATCCACGCCCGAGGCAGGATTCGAACCTGCGACCGTAGCGGTCACGCGGTTCTAGACTGTAGCGCCTAGAACCGCTCGGCCACTCCGGCCGGCTATTGGTGGTAAGTTCATATGGGACCATACTACTGAGGTCATCGGTCCCTGGCTTACACACTACTTAATCAAACTTACACACATACACACACCCATGCCCGAGGGAGGACCCGAACCTCCGACGGGGGAGCCGCGTGAACCGTGGCAAGAAGCGTTACACGGTCTGATGAATTCCGATACTTTCTTCGTCATGCTGATGGGAGGGCACGAATCCGTCGTCTTCCAGAGGAACAGCTTCCTTGACACCTGTACCGCGAGACGGAGGAAAGCTGGCGGCGGCTCCATTATGCTCCGGGCAACATTCACGTGGGCATCCAAGGGTCCAGTGGAGCTTTGTCAAGGCACCATGGCGGTTAAGGAATATTGTAGACTGGTTGCAGACTACATACACAGAATCAGGGTGATCATGTCTGCCGATGCCAGTGGCAATTATCAAGAAGATAATGCATCATGTGACAAGGGCAGCACTGTGATGGAGTAATTCGAGGGACACACTGGCAGCCGGCCGGAGTAGCCGAGCGGTTCTAGGCGCTACAGTCTGGAACCGTGCGACCGCTACGGTCGCAGGTTCGAATTCTGCCTCGGGCATGGGTGTATGTGATGTCCTTAGGTTAGTTAGGTTTAAGTAGTTCTAAGTTCTAGGGGACTGATGACCTCAGAAGGTAAGTCTCATAGTGCTCAGAGCCATTTGACACACTGGCGTGTTCCAATTGATGTGCTGGTATCCCAATCACTAGATATGAATCCGATCGAACACGACTGGGTTGTGATTGAACGCCGCATCAGAGATCATCGCCCCCCCCCACCCCCTCCCCTCCCCGGAATTTACGGGAATTAGGTGACTTGTGTTTGCAAATGTAGAGCAAACTGCCTCCAGCAACCAGCCAAGGTCTCAGCGCTTCCATGCCACGGCGCGTCGCCCTGTTATCTTTGCCAAAGGAGGACATACCGGCTATTAGTTAGGTGGTCGTAATGTTCTGGCTGACCAGTGTAACTTGACGGGTCGGCCGGGACGAGGAAACAATTGAGCAGTCGGTTCGCTAGCGCGGCCGGAGGTGTGTACACACTCGGCGTCAGCAGCGGACTGCCGACCGGGAGGCGAGCGGCAAATGTATTGCGTCTCCGGCGAGCGCTCGGGTCGTTTGTCAGGCGGGGCGCGTCGGCTGAGGAGGAGTAACGGCGACCGCGGTGCAGCGAGACCGGTATTTATAACGCAGCGCGCGCGATTAGCGAGTGTTCCAGAGGAGCGCCCGCGCCGCCCACGGCGCAGCCGGCCGCGTGTGCGCCGCCGAGGCCTCTGGATAATCGCTCCCACACTGAGAAAATACACGGTTTCCGCCTGTGACCTGCTGCACCATTCTCATCGCTTCCGCGTTTGGGGTATGCGACACAGTCCCGTGTGCTATAACAGAATTACCGACCCAGCCATCCATTTTTTTTTTTTAATCTGCGTCCATCCCCTGTATTGTATGTCATATCGCGCTATGACTTCCCCAAAAACGAAAAAGGAGAGACTTCTGGGCGTGCCAGGTGGACACGTACTACGACCACTAATGTTTCCAATACACAGGGTGTCCGGAAATCCCGTGAGCCGAGTGAATACGTAATATGTTGAGTAGGAATCCACGTCCGGAAACATCATCCAACGGCGCTACAGAGCGTCAAAGTTACTGTCGCCAGCGCCTGAAAATTTATATACATACAGGGTGACTCCTTGACGATGCTACAAACTTTCAAGGATGATGGAGAAGGATAAATGTATCACTTTGAGGTAAGAGCCTTTGAACCTCAAACGAACGAAAACCGCTCTGATACCTCTGATGGTTGAATACACGTACTGGCACTGTTGTTGCTAAGCATGCAGGATATGCAACAATCAGAGGTGGTAGTAGGCTCCAAAACGAGTAAAAATGTAATTGTCGTGTGACTAGGGCCTCCCGTCGGGTAGACCGTTCGTCGGGTGCAAGTCTTTCGAGCTGACGCCACTTCGGCGACTTGCTCGTCGATGAGGATGAAATATGATGATCGGGCAACATAACACCCAGTCCCTGAGCGCAGAAAGTCTCCAACCCAGCCGGGAATCGAACCTTTGCCCTCAGGATTGACATTCTGTGGCGCTGACCACTTTTTTTGTATTGTTCGTTGCGTTTGGTCTGGGCGGACGCCACGAGACATTCGTTCAAGTTTATCTTTGATTCACTTACTCAGTTTTTTATTACAGAGGGCGAGCAGCCCTCTGATCGAACACGCTGAGCTACCGTGCTGGCCGTCCACTCAGCTACCGAGGGCGGACGCCAAAACAAGTAAAAAATGTCGGCCGCGGTGGCCGAGCGGTTCTAGACGGTACAGTCCGGAACCGCGCGACTGCTACGGTCGCAAGTTCGAATCCTGCCTCGGGCATGGATGTGTGTGAGGTCCTTAGGTTGGTTACGTTTAAGTAGTTCTAAGTTCTAGGGGACTGATGACCTCAGATGTTAAAGTCCCATAGCGCTCAGAACTATTTGAACCATTTTTGAAGTAAAAAATGCATATTAAACACTGGCTCTAAAATACACACCGTAGGAGGAATGAGAACTTGCTCGCCTTCACTAGTGTGAAAACACGTCTCCTCTATTGAACAAATGCTCATAGCTCTTAAGGTAAGTATTTTAGAGTTCATTTTAGCTAGACATTTCTTCTTGATTTCGTCAATACTACCTTTTCCGAAAGTTGCCTGCTGTACAATCTTAGCAACAAAAGTACATGTAAATATATTCCATTGTCCGAATCGTTCGTTTCCGGTACAGGGACCCTTACCTCAGATTGATACACTGATCCTTCTCAGTCACCCTTGAAGGTTTGTAACATCATCACGGAATCACCCTGTATATACATACATTTACAGACGTGTGTTGTAAGTGCGCTGGTACCATCGTGAATAGCAGTCGCGTAAAAGTGTGGATGCTCTACTTGGTTCAAATGGCTCTGATCAGCACTATGGGACTTTAACATCGGAGGTCATAAGTCCCCTAGATCTTAGAACCACTTAAACCTAACTAACCTAAGGACACTACACACATCCGAGGCATGGACCGTAGCAGCTCCTAGAACCGCTCGGCCACCACGGCCGGCCCGATGCTCTGCTTGCTTACACAATTTATATCGGATGCGAATGTTGATTATGACAGTGTCTGAAGGCTACTAAGACGCCACGGAGGTATACCTCAACGCCAAAATAAACAAAAAGAAAGAGGGCTCATCACAGAACAGTTCAGAAATCGTTGGTGATTGCTGGATATGTCAGCAGTTTACGTTTCATTCGCAGAGCCGAGCATCGTTTTTGCAACACGCAAAAAATATCGATTATCGCACTTAGCTTGTAGATGACCGAATTCGTGAATAGTCACAACAGACGGCCGGCGTGTCCGAGCGGTTCTGGACGCTTCAGTCTGGAACCGCGCTACGGTCTCAGGCTCGAATCCTGTCTCGGCCATGGGTGTGTGTGATGTCCTTAGGTTGGTTAGGTTTAAGTAGTTCTAAGTTCTAGGGGACTGATGAACTCAGAAGTTAAGTTCCCTAGTGCTCAGAGCCATTTGAACCAATAGTCACAACAGCTGTAAATAACGCTATTAAGATGAAATGGAAGGCAAATCTGTATCAGAGTCGTGTTCGTCATTGGCTAACGTTGAAACAGTGTCACGAACAGTCCAAATGCGAGGTCGAAATAAAATCAAGACGTCGATAGCTCCGCTGTAGGGAAGAGAGCAATCTAAACAGCGTCATGCTGTACAGAATCGAACTGTAGGCGGCTGCAGCAGCTCGTTTTATGTGTACCTAACAGCCGAAGTGATCTGCCAAGGACGGCCGTCGGTGGAGGCAACGTCTTCCCTCCGGCTAAACGGTAGATACGATGGCTCGCACGCCTCTGCTGTAGCCACGGAAAACAAGGTACGGCGCTTCAAAGTAGGCATATGGTGTCTGCATCAGTCCTAACGATTAATGGAAGGAATAGCTTGTATTAGCTACACCTTGTCGAAACTACATTCTAACAGACTGGTGACAGACAGTTTCCTTCGATTAGTCACATTTTCGAGCTTGGTGACAGAATTTGGATATTGAAACATTCTGTTACTATCATCTTTGGTTTGGGAAGCATTTTGGTTTGTGGCATGATTTTGAGGCATTGTACAGGATCATTACTGCAATCGGGAGCCATTTCTGAGCGAGTCAGTGCTTCGTGGTCGCTTTCACCCTCACTTTTATGATTTTCGTCTCTACAGTGGGTTAAACCTTTGAGTTAGATAATGCACTTCCCTAGAATTGTCCGAAAACTGCCAGAGGCACACGATAAATACTTAATCAGAATGAAATATGCTCCTATCATAGCACAAAAAGGAGAATATGTCAGGGACAGAGTTAGGGATGTTAAGCAAGGGAACTATTTTCTCGACTTACTGGCAGCTTCAAAGACATTAAATCCAAACATCTTGACATATACGCCCTGTTTTACTTGTTAGCATTAGTATCTATGTCACGTAATGTAATGCATCTTGTCAAGTACGTAATACGGTGCGTAACGTCATTTCTTGTACCTTGACACATACCGTCCTGTCGTCGATTATGGCATTTGTCATGTCGTGCGCTAAAGCGTAGGATGCACGTAATCCCGCTCTGGGATACTTCCCATTATAGCTATACCCCTCTCCCTCTAGGATACTTTCTTTTATAGATGCATCCCACTCTCTGTTGTTACACCCTTCACAATACATGCAATAGGGACGGGTTTTGGGGACAAATGGTCCCCTCGGGAAAAAATCAACCCCTCCCCCCACTCAGAAATAAAAAATTGATTCCGTGTACATCTTTCGAAGCATGTTGCTTATATCGTGGCAATGGATAAAGCTTTCACAAAACAATGGGACGACCTTTAATTGTATTTATTTGTCTGCCATCTTACAAAATTTGAACCGATTTCCACAAGTTTGAAACAAGAAAGTGTTTCCAGAATGAGATTTTCACTCTGCAGCGGAGTGTGCGCTGATATGAAACTTCCTGGCAGATTAAAACTGTGTGCCCGACCGAGACTCGAACTTGGGACCTTTGCCTTTCGCGGGTAAGTGCTCTACCATCGGTGTTTTTTTTTGTTTTTTTTTTTTTTCCACAGAGGGCGAGCAGCCCTCTGACCGAACGCGCTGAGCTACCGTGCCGGCATTATCTGAGCTACCGAAGCACGACTCACGGCCGGTACTCACAGCTTTACTTCTGCCAGTATCTCGTCTCCTGCCTTCCAAACTTCACAGAAGCTCTCCTGCGAACCTAGCAGGACTAGCACTCCTGAAAGAAAGGAAACTGCGGAGACATGGCTTAGCCACAGCCTGGGGGATGTTTCCAGAATGAGACTTCGCAGGTTCGCTGGAGAGCTTCTGTAAAGTTTGGAAGGTAGGAGACGAAAAAGTCTTACCGCACGTACGTAATCGAAATCTTTCCCTTGTTCTGTCGTTGCTCCAGCCTGTTACTTGTAGGCATGTACAGTAGCTGACATTTTCTTCAAATGCGTAAAGCTCATGAATTTCTGCAAAGTTAATGACACGTTTCCTGCTGTATTTAATGTACTTATGTCAGACTATTGAATGATCTTCCAGTTCACGCGCCTCCACTCTGATCTAGGTTTCCTGGCATCATTTATTTACTTATGTCTCGAATTTCATAACGATCTCTAATTGAAAGATATGGTTTTTGTTGCCAAATTAACTCAGTAGTAATAGCTACAAAATTTAAAAATAAGTTCAATCATATTTTAAAAAAGGTTAGGTTTTAGTAAGGTCTTTTTTGTGGATTCGTTTGGACTTACGCTATTTAAACTGCTAAACTATTGTAACGTATTTAGCTAAAAGAAAGAACAAAATGCGCGGATCTTCTTTTATAGTCGAAGATTTCACACTGCAGATTATCACAATGACGCTGCCTGGCAAAGCTCTCGTCTTAAACCACTGTAATTGGTTGTGCTCTCATAAGTTATGTCCATTACCGTAGAATAATACGTCAACATCCACATACTCTGTTTGCCCGTGAGAGGGAAATGGCATTAATTATTGACGAGCTATATGGTGACACTCACGCTATATGAGTCACGTTATTTACATAAACAGTGATACAGGTTTGCTAAATGTAACGGTTTCAGATACCGCTGGCAGCCAAGGAAGTAGGACGATGCAGCGTAATTCATTCAAGAACTGCTTGGTCATTGTTCTCGGAAAAGTAAAAAGCCACACAGAGCGTCGGGAAAATATGAGACGTGTTAGCGAAGGTCAGTGATTCAAAACACAGACAAACTGTCCAGAAGATTACCGTGGTTTTCTTTGCAAGTCCGGCAGAAAGCGAAAATTAATAGCAGTGATGTAAGAGTAGCATTCCTACTCTGATTACTGATGCCGCGAAATTGAACAAAAATCGTTTCTCATGGACACACTTTTGTTGGTACAGATGCATTCATAATAAGTTCGGGGTCACAAAAATCATCTGTTAGTGGTACGGATGATACTAAATACTTCCTTCTTGATAGAATCAAGATAACGGCGTTGGTGTCAAGTAAATGACATGAGATCCCTGGTCGCGTGCAATTTGTGGGTCGGCCAGTTGCCTGTCCTACCACAAATGGATATAAAAACGACGTACTTCCTTCGCGTGCACGTCATTTTCATCTATCAAAAAGTAATACTGTACAATTATTTATATGTATTTGTTCGAACATATGCTGAGACGGTGTGCATTTAGGTTACGCCAATGCATCCTTCTCTTTTGACACGTTCCACAACGTGCGATACACTGATCCAGTCACAGACAAATTATTAACACTGTTTTGGAGAAGAGCCTGGTAAATTAGATAGTGGGAACTGCAACGAACTTATGTTCTCTGTTACCTCACTATTTCTCACTTCTAGCTACCTGTGCTTTACGAGAAAACAACGTTGACCATAAATTTTATTTACAGCCTTCAGCCTGCTCAAAATTCATCCACACCTGTAATACGCAAGCCAATTTACGGTATGAGGCTGAGTGCACTTAGCGTACCACAATCTGTTCCACCTTTCCTGTTCCAGTCGCGAATGGTTTGCGGAAAGAACTGCGTGAGCTAGATTTCTCTAATTTTACGTTCATGGTCTTTTCAGAGGTATAGACCTCTACGCTGGAGAAAGCAGTACATTGGTTGAGCTGCGCGGGGTAGCCGTGCGGTCGTGGGCGCCTTGCCACGGTTCGCGCGGCTCTCCGCGTCGGAGATTCGAATCTTCCCTCGGCCATGGGTGTGTGTGTGTGTGTGTGTGTGTGTTGTCCTTAGCGTAAGTTAGTTTCAGTTAGATTACGTAGTGGGACCGGTGACCTCAACAGTTTAATTCCATAGGAACTTACCATGTCTACCATTCCTTGAATCTCCTAGGAACGTACGCTCTCGGAATTGTAACAGTGAATCACACCGTGATGCAGAAGTCCTCTCTTGTAGCATCTGCCACTCGAGTAGGCTGAGCTACTCCGCGACGCTTTTGCTCTTACTAAATAAATCTTTAATGAAGCGCACTGCTCTTCTTTGTATGGTCTCTATTTTCTCTATCAGTCCTGTCTGGTATCCAGCAAAAACTAACAAGCAATATTCAAGAGATGGTCGAACGAGGCTTTTGCTGACTACCTTCTTTGTAGGTGCGACACTTCTCGAGGATTCTTCCAACGAACCTCAGCCTGTCATCTGCTTTGTCTGCGAATAGGTTGATCAGGTGGTTCCACTTTAAATCGCTGCGTACACGTATTTCTAGATATTTTAGAAATCTCACTGCTTCTAGTGACCTCTCTGCGATAGTGTAATCATAGTGTAATCATACGGTAATGGGTCATTCTGCCTATTTATGCCCAATACTTCACATTTGTTTATTTCGAGGGTCATCTGTCAATCATGCACCATGTGTTGATCCTGCCCTGGACTCCCAGAATTACTAAGTTTCCCAGCTTTGCGACTTCCCTGTATATAACAGCATCATCTGCGAAAATTCTCATGTAACTTCCGACGTTATGCACTACGTAGTTTACATTCATTCTGCAAAGTAATGGTCCTTTAAGACTCCCTTGGGTACACCTGAAGTTACTTTTAAGTCTGAAGATTTCTCTCCGTTGAGAATGATATGCTGCGTCCTGTTTGTTAGAAACTCTTCAGCCCAGTCACATAGCTGGTCTGTTACTCAGCAAGCTTTTATTTGATTCGTTGCGCTGCAGTACGGAAATGTGTCGATCGCCTTCCTGAACCTAAGGAACACGGCAGTTATCTGTGCGTCTGTATCTACTTTTTTGTGGATGTCGTGGACGAACAGAGTGAGCTGGGTTTCAAGCGATCGCTGTCTTCTGACGTTGATTTCTACGGATGAGCATAAAATATATTCCAAAATTGTACAACAGACCGACGTGCCAGAGTTATAGGCCTATAATTGTGTCCGTTTATTCGACGATCCTTCATGAAAACTGGAATGGCCTGCGGTTTTTACCAATCACCAGGAACGCTCCGCTCTTATAGCGACGTACAGTACAGTTATGTTAGAAGAGAAACGTATTCTTTCTCCTGCTCTATATAGAACCTAAGTGTCCCATCTGGTCCACCGACGTTTCCTCTGTTGAGCGACTTCAGTCGCTTTTCTGTCCACTGGTCACTTACGTCGATATCTGTGATTTTGAAGTTTTTGCGATGCTTTAAAGGAGGAAGCACAGAACGATCTTCGTCGTTGAAGCAGTTTCCGCAAAAGTCTTTTAGTATTTCGGCCTTCTCTTTGTGAGCTTCCATTACCACGCCATTATCGTCACAGAATGTGCAAACAGATGGCTTCAATCTATTTGTTGATTTAACATAAGACTGAATCTGCTTTATGTTTTTCACCAGTTCGGTGGAAAAAATTTATAGTTTTGAATTTATTGAACTCTTTACACATAGTTCTCCTTACGCTGATTTTTCTTTGGTTCAGTTTTTGTTTGAGTGTGAGATTTTGTCAACTTTTAAATCTGCAGTGAAGCTCTCTTTGGTTTCATAGCTACTGTGTAACACGGCTGTCGAACCACGGCGGGTCTTTCCCATCCTCCACAACTTTGTTCGGCACCTGCCTACCTATGGCGTATTGTAAGATACTCCTGAACCTTGTCCACTGATGCGTACGTGTATTTTCGGTCCTGAAGATTTATTTTTCATGTTGACCTCTCAAGTAGTCTCTAATAAGTCTTTGTCGCTCTTACCAATCAGAAATATCTTCTAATTTATAATCTACGAATTCATAACCTACGTCTTTCGTACAGTTCTGTTAAAAATTATTCAGAAATACGTCTTACTTCTATAGCCTTCATTTACACCGTACTTACTCTGAATATGTCTCCTATTTCATTGCGCAATGTATAAGATTTATTGTGATTGTGAGGGTTCTTTGTAATGAGAAGATCATTTTGAGCAACTGACCAACAGAAATGATTTTATAGAAGGGTGTCGTATAGTGTGAATTCTTAGTCACATAGATGGCAACGATATAGCAAATATAAAAATGTTGCATCTACATCTATCTTCCACAAAAAAAATTTTAATACATGGTGAGAGGCATTTCCTGTAATTATTAGCCGTCTCCTTTCTCGTTCCACCTACACGTAAGCCAGGATGGAACAACAAGCCCTATACGGAAATTAATGTCTCGTATCTTGTCATTACGATCATTATGCGGAAAATAGGAGTGAAGACTAATTCTTTTACATCGTGACAACTAAATAAAAACACCTACAGCCGTCCTTATGATTTTATTTTATTTTGTCGCTACCAGTTTCAACGCTTCAGTGCGTTATCTTCAGGCTGTTTTTGATGCGATACACGTTGATATGATCCCCATGCATAACACATCAGTTGCCAGCATTACTGGATACGCAGATAATGTGTCAGCACCCAACCATCAGTACTTTTTTATGACCAATGGAACCAGAGGTATGAGCACCGGAAAATCCTGTTTTATGCGCGGCGTTTTGGAACATATTAGGTAAGCATGCTGTCTCATGTATACCGATTTAAGAAGTGGTAGATCATATCCTGTTGAGAACGAGGCCATTACAGACTTTGCACAACTGTAGAGTGAGATTGGACGAGGAAGCAAACCGGTCGTGTTCTTTCCAAAGCAACCATCCCCATCAATCGCCTCAAGGGACTGGAACCCAAATCTCTTTGGCCAGACGGGAATATGAACCGCACTCTTCCCGCACATGGGTCCAGCGCAGTGCGTCGCCTTGCTCGCTGTTACCAACAACAGGTTGCGTGAAGTCTTCTATGTGATCTTCTGAAGTCTCCAAGCAGGTCGCAGTCTCTCATTCAAAGCTCAACAAATAATTTATGTGGTATTTCTATGTGTATCAAATTGTGAGTAAACGTCTTAGTATTTATCTGTATCGTAGAGCTCAAGGGTTTAAAGATATTGGAGTTAGATAATATGAAACCCTTCCTAAATATTTTCTTGTATTTATTCGCGAGTAAGTCCAGCTTCCATTCAATCTACAATGTGGAATTTGTGCCTCAGTACACCGGAGCTTTCTGAGAGCGCCCGTTTCCATCTACAACGTCATTTTTATATGCTGTGTACTGAACAATAGTCCCTGATGAGGAGTATTATAGTGTTATCAAATAAAATCTTATTACTGATGTCCGTTTTGTCAGAATCCATGCTGATGTTGTATCACCTGATTAAGATTCCCATGTCACAGCACTTTCCATTACTTAATTTTGTGTGTATTTATAGTCAAATGTCTCGTAAAATAGTCAAATGTCTCACCAGACAAAATATTCTATCACAAAGGCATAAGAGAACTACAAGTATGCCTATGTATGCGTGATGTAAATCGCAAGCAACATAAAATATGCTACTAGCACGAAGCCTATGTTCGTAGTTAAGGAATCGTACTTTAATACTACATCTACAGTAGCTTTACTAGATAGAAGCTGAAAAATACCATGGTACAAGAGAAATACATCTCTAAACACTGTAGCCGGCCGCGGTGGTCTCGCGGTTCTAGGCGCGCAGTCCGGAACCGCGCGACTGCTACGGTCGCAGGTTCGAATCCTGCCTCGGGCATGGATGTGTGTGATGTCTTTAGGTTAGTTAGGTTTAAGTAGTTCTAGGTTCTAGGGGACTGATGACCACAGCAGTTGAGTCCCATAGTGCTCAGAGCCATTTGAACCATTTTTTTCTAAACACTGTAAACGGTAGACAATACACAAAGAAAAACCCCGTAGACTTCAAAATATCTTCCAGTCGAAGTAAGCATCACATATTAAATATTCGTTTCGTAAATTCAAACGCTTTTTATTCCTGCAGTCTATGTTTACTCATGTTCCAGACGCGTTTTGCCCTTTATATTGAGACATCTTCAGTGGATTTAATGTGGAACAACGAAGTTTTGTTTTTATGTGCGATACTTAAGGGTCATAAAACAGTTCACGCTATAATTTCTATAAATTATTCGCTTTTTCTGCCGAGATGACCAGATGGGAGGAAATGCAGATGTCATCTGGAGAAACGAATAACTGTAATTATTTTTTTCATAAAAATTATGACGTGAACTGTTTTCTAATCTCTACACATCGAATATAAAAACATAATTGTATTTTTACAGATTAAATCCACCGAAGATGCCATAACGTAAAAGTAGAAACACTTTTGCAACGTAAATAGAATAGGCTGCAGTAAGAAAATGGCATCTGAATTTATGAAACTAATATTTGTGTAATTTCTACGGATAATGGCAACGTAGACAAAGTTAACATTAGTAAATCCTTCATAGAAAATTCTTTCATGGGAAAAGGTACATCCCTAGAGCAAAAATACAAAATACAATTACACTACATTCTTCATTCCACCATTTTCAAACCGACAAACACAAATAACTGCAATCTACATTGCCTCCTGGCTTCTACGCAAATTTTCTGTCCCGCTTTCCTTTCATTCAGTGAAACAAATTTGGAATACAATGCTGCGATGACTTCCACTGCGTAAGTTTTGTGCTCAGTAAGGTATTTATTGGAACACTTATACAGAAGTGCTTTTCCGGAAGAGTGAAGAGACGCACTGATGGAGTGGGAGTTGCAATCAAAATAAATAAAATTCTTAAGAAGTTGTGGGTCAGAAATCAGAAACATCTTTAAATCGTGACTGCCCTTAGACTCGTCGTAAGTCTACGAGGAGGCAAAGTGTTTAGTAGTGCGTTACCTCTTAAATTGTCTTCAGCTTGGGGAATAGTTAAACACATCATTACAGAAGTTACCAATCATGCACGTTGTGAGATAAAATGTGTAACTGTCGGTAAACAACGCTTGTTAGAAGTACAGAAACTCACACTAATTTCGACTTCAGTTATTCGGAACTGGCCGATGTGGCCGAGCGGTTCTAGACGATTCAGTCTGGAACCACGCGACCGCTGCGATCGCAGGTTCGAATCCTGCCTCGGGCGTGGATGTGTGTGATGTCCTTAGGTTAGTTAGGTTGTAGTAGTTCCACGTTCTATGGGGCTGATGACCTCAGATGTTAAGTCCCATAGTGCTCAGAGCCATTTGAACCATTTAAACCAAGTGATTCGGAGTTCGAGATAATTCGGATTGATTTTTATCGCAAAGTGAAACACTGCCTTACCGGACTGAACAGCATCCTTCCCTAACTCATTTACTGTAATATCCTGAACGCATCCACTCCCTTTCCATTGGTCACAAGCACCCAACGAAGTCAAAGCCTGCTTCGTCCGCTTACTGAAGCCCACATGACAAGTAGTGTTAAATTTCATCTCTGCGATAGGATGAAAGTGTGTTTAAGTATCATACAGTACAATACGCTAACCGACAGTTAGGAATGAATAAAAATCGTTAAGTGTAGAAGATAAAATGAGAGAGCTTGATAACATCCAAGACCGTGCTCCTGCCCAGAGTATTAAGACAGAATCTTATCCGTCATGGTTAGAGAGTACCGCAGGTGTTAACGTAAATTGCACTGTAGGAAATACTGCAACCAGCCACAAGTTGTTTGGAAATGATTTTATGGTACCGTTACTAGTTTCTGGCCTGAGGCCATCGTCAGACTGTAGCGTTCATTTCTTTGTAAATTTTACATTTTTCTCGTAAAGTATAACAATTTTTTGGTGATTTTTAAAGTATGTATCACCAAACCTTTATATTTTAGGACAGAAACGTTAAACTAGCCAAGAAATCAATGCTACTGCCTGACGATGGGTTCAGGCCTGAAAGCAGTAACGATACCATAAAATGATTTCTAAAAAACTAGTGGCTGGTTACAGTATTTCCCACATTGTTGTTTATATTATGACAACAATTATGAGTTTGACAATGCTAAGTTGATTTTTTTGCGACATTAAAATCAGAAAGGTAAGGACTATGGTATGAAGATTAGCATCTCCGAAACGAAAGTAATTTCAGTGAGAAAGAGATATAAATGGATTGAGTGCCAAATTGGAGGAACAAAGTTAGAACAGGTGGACGGTTTCAAGTATTTAGGATGCATATTCTCACAGGATGGCAACATAGTGAAAGAACTGGAAGCGAGTTGTAGCAAAGCTGATGCAGTGACCGCTCAGGTACTCCCTTCTGCAAGAAGGAAGTCAGTACCAAGACTAAGTTATCTGTGCACCGTTCAAACTTTCGGCCAACTTTGTTGTATGGGAGCGAAAGCTGCCTGGATTCAAGTTACCTTATCAATAAGGTTGACGTTACGGATATGAAAGTAACTAGGATGATTGCAGGTACTAGTAGATGGGAACAATGGTAGGAGGGTGTCCACAATGAGGAAATCAAAGAAAAACTGGGAATGAACTCTATAGATGTAGCGGTCAGGGCGAACAGGCTTAGGTGGTGGGGTCATGTTACACGCATGGGAGAAGCAAGGTTACCCAAGAGACTCATGAGTTCAGCAGTAGAGGAGGAGTCGGGGTAGACCAAGGAGAAGATACCTGGATTCGGTTAAGAACGATTTTGAAGTAATAGGCTTAACATCAGAAGAGACACCAATGTTAGCACTGAATAGGGGATCATGGAGGAATTTTATAAGGGGGACTATGCTCCAGACTGAACGCTGAAAGGCATAACCAGTCTTAAGTGATGATGATGATGATTAAAAGTCGCAATAGAGCTTTTAACTTTGTATTTAAACAAAACGAGCTAACATAAAAACGAAAACGGACAACTGGACCGAAAATTACCACCATTCATTGATGATTTATACGTGCCGTACGAACGAAAACGCTCTATACTCTTCGTTTAGTTTTCTCTCTCTCTCTCTCTCTCTCTTTCCCTTCTTCGCTCCTCCTCCGTCTCTCGCTCTCTCTTTGCGGTGTCTATGCCAACAAATGGAGAGAGAAATAACATCCACACCGAGTAGCAGTAAGTAAAATTTTAGCACGTAGGCAATGGCGTAGGCTTGAATTATATGAAAATGGCAGCTTGTTTTACACCGTAATAACTGCGTGTGTTAGACATGTAAGATATAACAATGCAACCACTATGTAATTTATGCGACCGCAAGCGTCCATTATCAGTGACTTATGGCATTCTCCTTCCCACTTTCAGACGGTACCTTGCAGTTAGTCTTGAGATTTTATGCGCGCCTGCTAGCCTAAGTGATACCATTTCGCAATTTCCTCGGCAAAACGTGCCGCACCGCCAGTTGCACAATGCCTGCTGCGACCAGCCAAGGCCGGCCGCTGCTACAGCTCCGTCTGGCTGTGGTTCGCCACGCGCCGCCCTTTTTGCTGCCGTGACGTGCCTCGACGCGATGTTGTGCTCAGTTTGGATTTGTAGCTGGCCTGCTTATTTCGTTGTCACTAATTGCTCGCAGTAATACCAGTGCTCCTGCTATCACTATGCGCGGTATCAAGGTTGCTTATCACGTTATAGCATCAACGCGTACAGGGACCGACAAACTTTAGTGATAAATTCCTTACATAAAAACAAGGAAAAAGGTCTAGTAAACGAGGGCTCTAAGGGGCTTACCTTAAGAGATATGAGTACTTGTTCATCTTCCACACTGTGAAACACATCTCTTATATTGCAAGCTGTTTGCTTTTCAATTTATGGGAGGAGGTAGTATGGACCAAAACAAAACAAAAAAGTCTAGTAAACATCGGCTGTAAAATGTGTACCTGAAGAGCACATGTTCATTAGAAGACATGTATCTCACACTTGTGAAGATGATCAAGTGTTCATAGCTCTTAAATGGTTCAAATGGCTCTGAGCACTATAGGACTTAACATCTGAGGCCATCACTCCCCTAGAACTTAGAACTACTTAAACCTAACTAACCTAAGGACATCACACACATCCATCGAGGCAGGATTCGAACCTGCGACCGCTGCGGTAGTGCGGTTCCAGATTGAAGCGCCTGGAACCGCTCGAACACGACGGGCGGCCCATAGCTCTTAAAATATGCATTTTAGACCCCGTGTTTACCAGACATTTTGTGCTTATTTTGGTCATTACGTCATCCTCCCAAAATATGGAAACAAAGACTTTGTAGTAGAAGAGATCTGTTTCATAGCATTGAAGCTAAACAAGTGCTCATACCTCTTAAGTTACGCACTTTAGGCCCCATGTAGACTAGACTTTTTACTTGCTTCTTTGTAAAAAAATACCGTCCACACATTTTCTAGGTGTTTTACGGGACTGCCTTCAATTCGTCAGCGGCGGCTATCAGCTCTGAGTGTAGAGTGAGAGCTGTCTGAGTTTCTGGTCATTATCAAAGAGCCTTCATGTAGATTCCTCTAAATGTAGAAATATATGAGTTAATGTAGGTGAGTAAGAGAAACAATCCCGTAATGTTCGAATACAATATTAGTGGTGTGCACCCTGACACATCAGGTCGATTAAATATTCAGGCGTAACGTTGGAAAGCGACATAAAAAGGAACGAGCATGAGGGGTTGCTTGTAGGGAAGGCGAATTTTAGATTTAAACATATTCAGAATTCTAAAACATTTAGCTCTTGTATAAAGCCGACCGCTTACAGAACACTTGGGCAACCAATTCTTGAGTACTGCTTGAGTAATTGGGACCCCACAAGGCCGAAATAAAGGAATACTTGATTCAGAGGCGTGCTGCTAGATCTATTATCGGTAGGTTCTAGCAACACGAGAGTAGAATCGAAGCGTATTACGGAAGATTATTAAGGAACTCAAATGGGAGTACCTGGGGGGAAGAAGACATTCTATTCAAGAAATGTTACTGAGAAGGTATAGGGAATCGGAATTTGCGATAGACTACTATCACCAACATACATCTCGTGTAAGGGGCACAATGACAACATAAGAGCAATAAGGCTTGTACGGAAGTGTGCAGACAAACAGTTGTTTTTTCCGTTGCTCCATTTGCGACTGGAACAGGCAAGGGAATGACTACGAGTAGTACATGGTGCCCTTCGCCATGCGCCTCATGGTGGCCTGTGGAATCTGTATGTAGGTACTGATGCAAAATAAGTACACCATCAAATCTAGGGCTTTAGTGCATAAGACTCTTACCTTTAGCTCTTCAGCATCGTCGTCTCATCTAGAGAACACGAGTCGGAATCGGACTCTCCCTTGATTTGCGGTTTATTTCCTTGTACGAACGAGTAAAATAAACGATATACATTGTACAATTGATATTAGTTTATTCAATCTATTAAGACAAAGAAAGGCAATTGTAAGTAGGCTGTTTGGGTTTTGTTATTGGTAACCCCACCTCTGTATGAAAATCACTGGCTGCGCTGTGTGCAGTCTCTGGTGTTGTTCCATTGTGTCTAACTTTTGAAGATTTTGTCCCATTTGTTTTTGATTTTGTTCAAGTGTTGTGTCTAACTTTTGTAGCCTTAATCCCATTTGTTGCATTAACTGTAATAACAATGCACTGGTGTCTGAAACATGTTCCTCAGTGCTATTCGGCAGTGCATTTGAACCGGCAGTATTGGCATTCTGAAAAGCCGAAAATGTGTCTTGATTTATTTGAGAAAACGGCAAGGACGCAATACCTAAATCTACAGTATTTGCAAGATTGTGTCCTGTCATTTCGGAATCCTGAGGCGAGCTGTTGCCGACCAATCGATCGATAATGCTTCCCTGTTCACTAATTGTTTCATTGCCTACACCATAATTTGCAGCCCGCTCCATTTCCCCAAGCTCAATTACCAAATTACTACTTTGAACATTAGTTAATTGATTACACGGTGGCGCTAACATACTGCATCCGTCTTCACTGTCATTTCTCAGTTTACTTTGGAGCCTAGTATTACGTTTTTCACACGCCCTTACTGTCACAGTATTTCACACGACAACACATAAAAACACAATTTGAAGAGCAAAATAAGAGAACACATTAACATAGCACTGAAAATAATATCTAGTTAATTGCAAGCGCAGCTGCGAAATACTTAGTGCAAATTTACATGCGTCCCACACCTGTTTTACTGTACAACAATGAAAGACTGCAACTACAAAGGAGATTCTCTCTACAATTACGCGCTAGCAATAAACAAAATCTATACTAATTACACAAACAACAAGAAAAAATCAGAAGATTCCAGTGAAGTATCCTCGGCTAAGGGTAGACATATGAAACGTCCCCTTTGAACAATTATACGGGGCTTAAACTGACACACAATATTTTTAGCGCAACGGAATCTGACTTTCAATAATCCCTACAAAAGAAAGGCCCTGACTAACATTAACCTATACCTTTCACAAATTACTTACCTCACCAAAAATTTTCGTTACTCAAACTACTGCAATACAGCGAGCGCCACTACTGCCACGTAAATAAAAGATTAAAGCTACGGAAGGCACTAACTACTGATAGGCATAGTTACCAAATGAAAGATTTTAGTAGAGAACAAACAATGTATTTACCTTAATACTCATAATATATATAGCAGTTCATGACATCCATTCTTACAAATTTCAAAACTCCGCCATCTCTCTCCCCACATCCACGACTGCTGGCGGCTCACCTCCAACTGCGCAACGCTGCGCGCTGTTAACAGCTAACTGCCCAACGCTACAATGGCGAATATTACAACAATGCCAACCAGCCACAGACTGCACACAGCACAGCCAGTGATTGTCGTACAGAGGTGGTGTTACCAATAAAAATTCCTAAACAGCCTACTTACACAATGTCTAAAAAATGAACATGGCTGAAATAAGACAACGTACGAAATCTATCCCAGAAACACACCGCACAGGCGTCCTTCACCTCCTGTCTCAAAATTCAACTCCCGACTTCAACTGAGAGTAATTATTTTATAGCTGTGTGACTTATTCCGTCGCTTTTCGTGTGTCAAACCAGTTCAAATGGCTCTGAACACTATGGGACTTAACTTCTGAGGTCATCAGTCCCCTAGAACTTAGAACTACTTAAACCTCACTAACCTAAGGACATGACACACATCCATGCCCGAGGCAGGATTCGAACCTGCGACCGTAGCAGTCGCGCGGTTGCAGACTGTAGCGCCTAGAACCGCTCGGCCACTCCGTTCAGCTGTCAACCCAGTTATATGCCATAATGATGACATAGCTCCTCTACTAATGGGTATTTAACATAACATTACTTCAGGCTGAAAGCGTGTTGACTTCACAATTCAATAACTAATAACAGAAAACAGAGCCCCTCACAGAACGTCGATTCTTTATTCATTAAAATAATATGAACGTTTTGACGTAAGTATAGTAACGGAGGAGACACGAGAAAACAATATTTACTATAATATCATCAGAATCAGAATAACAGGGAGTGTCATCATAATTTATATCAAATGATAGCATTTGATAAGAGAAATATGAAAGCAGAAACGTATTTTGCTTATTGTAGGCAGCCTGAATGAGAAGTAATCTTTCTTTTCATGATGATTTTTAATCTTATGTGAGAACTTAGGTACCTCTTCAGAGATATTGCAACTTTCGACAGAGTTAGTTCAAATTCACGAAAAATGTGTTTATGAAACGTAATAAAACCGAGTTGTGTGGTGCTTTCACGTAATAGATTTGGTTCAATTTCACGAAAAATGTGTTTATGAAACGTAATAAAACCGAGTTGTGTGGTGCTTTCACGTAATAGATTTGGTTGCGTTAGCCCAGGGCAGTTGCCTTCCACGAATCTGACTGTGAATAACAAACGGTTCTGTCTGTCAATAGGTGTTTCAACTTTAGCCATACTCTCAGAAAAGAAAACCAAAAGAGAAAACTTGGTTGATATGGATGAGTAAACCCATTTTTAATAATTATTAAATGAAACAGAAAATTGCAAGCAGTCACGTGCAAAAATCAAAAGTGTACTCCCGTGTTATGCTTTATTTGACTGTAAAACCCAAAGACTGGTCATAAGTCACGTTTTTCTTGCTCGTAATCTTTGACATCAACCTTCACGACAGGTAGAATACACCGCCCGTCCAAAAACTTACGAGTCAGGTGTTATTCCTGTCGTATAAGCGACGTAAGCGCATTGTCTCCTGTGGCAGACTGAACTAGCAACTCTAAACAACAGATGTGTTCCGACCTGTCACATGTTAGCAGACAATATTGACCAACTGGCATGTGACCATAATGTGTTAACGTTGTTCCATCTCAAATCACCACAGAGTAACATCTCTAAATCAATGGTTTATCCTGTGTATCGTTTTTCGTCGCGGCGAGATCTATTTACGAAATTTCAGTCACCAACTTTCTCTTCCGAAAGCGAAAATATTTTGTTGAGCCCAACCTACGTAGGTAGGAATGATCATGACAATAAAATAAGAGAAATCAGAGCTCGAACAGAAAGGCTCAGGTATTCGTTTTTCCCGCACGCTGTTCGGGAAAGGTAAGGTAGGGATATAGTGTGATTGTGGTTCGATGAACCCTCTGCCAAGCACTTAAATGTGAATTGCAGAGTAATAATGTAGATGTAGATGAAGTGTTAAAGAGATTCTCCGGAATTAAGAAGAGAAAAGCATATGCAAAGTTTGCCCAGCACGCTTTGACCCCCGAACAAAAACAACTACGCGTGGACAGCAGTGGTTGAAATAGATATTCTTTTCTGCAAAAAAAAAAAAAATATGGTGGGTGACGAGAGTTGATGTTATCAATACTAACATACTACAAAGCGACAGCGTGCTGAAATTCACTTGAAGCCTCAACCCTTTGACGACATAATCAACAACGAAGCAGGTGCAATGCGCGATTTGATCGGCATCCCAAAGAAGGGCATTTGCGAAAGTTTCAACTTCTGTATGATGCACTCAGGTGTGGGAGACTATGTGGAACACCTAAAGCATTAAAACCTCCATCTAAAGTTCTGTCTACTTTTTATCAGTCTATTGTCGAAACTGCATTGACTGAGAATTTAGCCCAGACCAGTAGTGCTCCTTCTACATTCTTTTGATCAGAAGCTGCTCGACCCCTCTCTTTTCCCTGTGCTAGTGTACTACTGGCTGGTCTGCTCCTGGTTACGAAAACTTTTTTCAACCGGCATGATTCGAGCAGGGCGCCTACTGACCAAATGCCACCATCGACACGCAGAACCAGGCAATCTTCGCGGCGTCACATCTTTGTCGTCGCTGTGTGGCCGTGAATAGAAACAGACAGGAAGGAACGAGTTGTGGACCAGAAGCGGTTGCAGCAATTGGTGCGTGGGTGGGTGACGCTCAATCTCTCTGCGCCCACCGCGACCTCTGCGCAGCCAGGCTGGCCGCTAGGTAGACACGCATCGTCTTGCCCCTTCCCCCCCCCCCCCTCCCCCTCACGCACTCCGACCTTCCCCCCGCCCCACCCCTACATCATCTCCATTTCCCTGCCCCCTTCCTGCACTCAATCCCTCGTTGTGGGGCAGCGGATGAAACTGCAGTACCAGTCCCAAGGCTAAAGCTGCACTCTCCCAAATTTAACTGGCGCTGTTGTTGTCTCAAATTTCTCCTGATCCGCCGTTGCCCTCCTGGCTCTATAGGAAATTCTATCTCCAGTTAAACATGTTGTGCATCTAACAACCCCGTTCCCTCAGTTCAGCAATTACGATAATAATTAAATGAGGATAGTTAAGTTTCAACATTTCTTACAGCAACAACTAACGCAGAAACTATAATACTTTAAGTACGAAAACGAAATTGTAGATAGGATAATCCTAAATTAATCGTACCAGTAATTACTAGGCAATAAATATACTCATTGGATTCCTCCAAGAAATTATTGGCTCGGCTAGCTGTCCTGTGAAATTCGGAGTACGATTCCTTCATAGGACCTGCACTCGACATGTTTACGAAAAGAACACTACCTTCTCAACGTTGAATGGATCACAGCATGTTCTTGAAATCGACTTGGACAGTACTATGCTTCTCTTTATGTACGTACCAAATGATACTGGTTAAAAATGTTGACTTTCCAATGCTTGCTTGTGTAAGCACAAGCAAGCATTCACTTGAACACGAACAACTGCTACAATTCCGCACTGCATTGATAATGATCTGACACAGTTCGAAATCTGATCTGCGTTGTGACTATAAATGTCATATTAAAGCAACATAATTCTACGAGTGATTGCTGCTCTATCTAACCCAATGACATTCTAGATACAGTCTGATTTGACCGTAGATATTCCACAGTACAAAACGTCGCACTATTCAACCTGGAAGCAAGTTACCGACTTGGCTTCCCACGTCGTCCATCTTGAACAAACAACAGAGACTCTCATCAAAACGTTACAATGCAGTAAACAAAGACAGAAAACCTAGTCGCCGCAAAGAGTTTGTGAGGTACCGTTACAGCAGTTCGGAACTGGCAATTGTAAAAAACGTAAAAATCGGTACACAAAAGTATTTTAAGGATAAAAACAATTATATATCCCCAGGTATAATTTTTGGTAATGAAATTTTGTGATTTGGATGATGTTAAGTATATAAGTATCTTGTAGCTGTTGATGAAAAAAACAAAACCAGTTTCAAAGAATAATGAACATTCTCATAAGAAACGTGAAAGGGGAAGTTATGAATTTTCAAAATATAATACAAAATATATAAGAAGATAAGTGTAATTTCAAGTATTAGTCGCCAAACAACATAATGATCCGGAAAATTCCCACAAGGAAAGTAAGTTGTTCAATTTTCAGAGACACATAATGAAAATCTGAACGGTATCCAATGATTCATAAAAAAGATAAGTATCGTCAAGTATTAGCGATCAGGTGACAGAATGGTACAGACTCGTTTCACGCACTACCGTTCCGAAAATGATTAATTTTTGGCTGATCACGGAGCAAATGAGATTCTAAAAACATTTTTTCAATGGTAGATTCTGTTCTCCTGACTTTGCCCTGGAACACACAAGAACGATTCATTAGAAGTATTTGATTGGAAGGAAGACTAAATTTCAATGCAGCGTCGACGCCGAGGACATTAGAATCGAAGCAGATCTCTCTGTTGAACAACTGTGCTCAGTAACGTAACACGGTTTTAGAAGAACATGCCTGAAGTGATTTGCGTCCAACAGCTTCCGAATTGAACAACACACTAAGAACGCTATCAGGTGTATTACAAGATGGCAAAAATTTTGTCGTAAGATCTTAATTTTTCTTAACTATTGAGAAATGTAGATATTATTTTCCGCACCTTTAAAAACACACTTCTAACTATCCACACATTTCTGTGGAGGGTCATATCCGCAATGTCAACATGCGATGGCCGGCCTGGGTGACCGAGCGGTTCTAGGGGCTACAGTCTGGAACCGCGCTACCGCTACGGTCGCAGGTTCGAATCCTGCCTCGGGCATGGATGTGTGTGATGTCCTTAGGTTAGTTAGGTTTAAGTAGTTCTAAGTTATACGGGACTGATGGCCTCAGCAGTTAAGTCTCACAGTGCACAGAGCCATTTGAACCATTTTTTAACATGCGATGTTCATGCTTCTAACTCACGAGCCCACTATGAAAAGGACACCATATGGTCAAAGAATTTGATTGTGTTCTCGTAAATGTTTAAACGATACAAATAAAACAGCAGTCCATGTTTCATTTTTTTTATTAATAGGTTATCGGTCTCGGTGCACTGACCATAATCAGATATCTTCTTTGAAATCCAACGGCATAACTCAGCCACAGCACGAGATGTACTTAATGGATGCATGTAACATAATTTCAGCTTCTTCTTGCTAGATATGTCATGTACTTGTTGGCATTAATATCCCATTCTGCAGTTGCTTTATGCTGGTGGATTTTCAGGATTAGGTATTATGATGACAGTGAACCAAAGTCGCCAATTGTAACCTAGACTTTTGTTTTATTTGGATTACTATGCCAGTAGACGTTTTTCGTCGCGGCGAGACCTTTTTACGAAATTTCACTCACCAACTTTCTCTTCCGAATGCGAAAATATTTTGTTGAGCCCAACCTACATAGGTAGGAATGATCATCAAAATAAAATAAGAGAAATCAGAGCTCGAACAGAAAGGTTCAGGTGTTCGTTTTTCCCGCTCGCTGTTCGGGAGTGGAATAGTAGAGAGATAGTATGATTGTGGTTCGATGAACCCTCTGCCAAGCACTTAAATGTGAATTGCAGAGTAGTCATGTAGATGTAGATGTAGATTGGTTCCAATTGACAATATGCCAAAATAAATTAAAACAGTAAAATGCCGTCAGCATGCTATTCCGCTGAATTTCGAAAGCACCATAAATTTCTTCTCAGGTCTGTGCATTTATATAAATATTTAAACATAATAGAACCCTCACTTTAGTGACATTTTCATTTTGATTGAGAATAAATAAATCCTAGACAAAATCTTGGACAAAAGTTGCTTTTCACAGTCATCATTACTATTATAAATAGTCGGCACATACCTTCTACTAAAATTTTGAAAAATATTGTTGTTTTCAGTGTGGCATATAGTCTCATACTGGGTCTTATTTTCCAGGTGAAAACACGGAGGTTCTTCGGGAATCAATCCAGGCTATTCTGGACACATTCCGGTTCCCAGTGGAGACGTTACCTCTCATCTACGTTGTTCTCAAGGACGCCAAGTCCGACGTCAAAGAAGCGTACAACCGCATTCTGGAAGGTTGGTTACTATCATCATTATTAAATCTTTGTCGACTATTATACACGAATAAGTTTTTAACCTGTCTCGTGAAATTTATTCCGAATCTAATCATTTTTATTTTTATTTTCACCTCATAGGCCCGTCGAACGCTAGCGTCTTGGAAGTGTGGACGTTGTTTGTTATTATCTGTCGCGGGAAAATATGTTTTGGTTTTTATGAAAACGTTCGGGATACTATAACGTCAGTCTTAATCAGGGGCAAAGGATGAGATGGATTTTACTGATAGCAGATGTAACTGATTCATGTAGACTATTGACATTGCTTATTTGTCTCCAAGAGAAAAAGAGGGAAACGATAAAGCGAATTAGGACTCGTGCAAGTGTGCGTACGGTCTCAGTAAGCGCCAGCAGAAAATATGTTTGCAATTACAGGACCGGCATGTATAGGAAACAGCAAGAGATATGGCAGCAGTTTTGTTGTGTAGTGAGCCCCTCTGGTTGAGTTAGGTTTTGTGTAGTTGGTGTTACTCACTCAAAGGTAACTTAAAAGGAAGTCGGTAAATAGAATGACCATGTTGTGTCAGAGGAACCATCAAATATCAGAAAAGTTTTAGACTTTGAGTAAATGCAAATGGTGAGAATTTTCTGTTGTAAACATTTTAACGAATATCACTTTCTTACTCAGGTACCACAGCGCTAGGAGAGAGAAAACTACGTTGTTTTCCTTAATTTAGAAATCGAATTATGGATTTTTTTTGTAAATAAGCAGTACATATACATATTTACGTGCTTGAATGAGGAGCATAACTTACAGTAAGACAACGTCATAACGACAACTTTTCCATCCACGAGAATATCTATAAAGTAATAGTATTTGATTGAGTTGATTACGGAAATAATAGCTTGAAATTACAAAGCATGAATTCGCAGTCATGGAACGTAGGCAAAAATATGGCGCTAGAGAGAGAGAAAAAATGAATTTCACATTTTAAAGCTTAATAATACTATTTCGTCTTAAAAAATGTACTTTTCATCAGTTAAACAGCGTGAGCAGCATAGAAAAATTCATAGATAGTAATTACTGAAAAAAATTCAAATATACAAATGTGTATATTAAAATACATGTATGCAACTTGCAGAACTCAAAACATCGAACAGTAAGAAGACAAAAAGAAAGGAAACAATATTACGAATTTCAAAAGGAGATTTTTCATGCCTCATTTGCTTCTAAATTTTCACCTGTATCCCAGAACGTATAATTGTTGTTACAGGCAAATACTGACACGCACAGAAGAGTGTTGTTGAATAAATTTTAGTTTACGTGTGAAAGTTTGTTGTTGACAGCAGGAAATAATTTTGAGAAGATTGTATTAGCGCAACGCCTATGCACTGTGAAAATAATATGACGTACGAGAGACAACCAACGAAGCAAGAAAACGTTTCATGGGAGTACTCCACTACAGGATGTGAGCATATAAAGGAACATGTAAGAAGAGAACATTGTGTGTGTACAAATGATTCAACACCGTTTTGTTATGAAATATGACAAACAGTATTTACAGAATAATGAAATGTTATACCTAATGTTCACGTGTATGGAAATGAAAGTGGTGCTGTTAGTGGACTAGATGCAGTGGATTTGACAATAACGAGAAAGAAAAAAATTCAGTAATTAGAGTGAGAGATACAGATTTCTTAGAATTGGCAAAAAATAAGCGCTAAAGGCTAATGAGCTGAAAGTCTTATACAGTGAACGTTATTAGGTTTACAAAGCTGATTTAATAAACTGTTTTATATTGACTATTTCCTAGTGTTCTTACATAACTATACACAAATATTTGTATTGTCTATACAAGGAGATCCACTGCGGGTGTCAGTTAGAATCTTTTTATACTGCCGAAGAGTGAAAAGTGTTTTTATACTGGCGAAGAGTGAAGAAAAATTTCGATGATTTAGTTTGAAAGTTATTGCTTCAGGTCATGAAGAGTTAGATGACTTTTTCTTGATAACAAATGTCGGCCAAATGACAGTGGCTTTAAGGAAGTGAATGAAGAAAAAGTTAACGTTTTAAGTGAGCGGTACTTTCGACAGATTTCTTAAAACAGCCAGAAAATAAGAGTTAAAGACATAATAAGCTGAAAAAAGTAAACATGAAACGTTTTCAGGTTAACAGAAGTGATTTAGTGAACTGTTTTAAAAGCAGTGTTTGCTATTTTTTCATTTTTTTCTATGATGCTACACTCATGGAAAGTATATATAAGAGGAGAGCTACGGTACATGGAAGGTGTGGATTTATAGACTAGAAAAGACGTAAGTTTTGTTGGACTGTGGTGAAAAAAAAAGCGACGATGTCAATGACAGTTATGTTTGAGATGTTTTGGAAGAAGAATAAAAAAAATAGCAAATTTTGCAAGATAATGAAAAAGGTAAAGATATTTTTGACAGTGGAAATACAAAAAATATTGAATGTCGAGTGGGAAAAAGGTCTTATACAGGGTGAGTCAAAAAGGACGTTACAACTTTGGAATGATATAGAGATTTATTGAGGTAAGTTAAAGAATCGGTAATGTGTCATTCTGAAGCAAACAACCTCATGTTTGATTCACATAATCCATCAGTCCCCCGGTCCGCCACCAGAAGCGCCAGTGTGGTACACACTTAAAACTGGTACTTTCACTGGTGCAGAGCGTACTCGCTGTGTATTTTGTTTTCATGATAAGTATTCTGCAAAAAAACTGTTCGGCTTAATTTCGCACTGAATACTCTAGAGAACCTCCAAGGAGAGATACATTTCACTCTTTTCACAAGTACTCTGTTGTGTTTACTTCCCTTAGCACATTGAAAGTGTGCGGCCATTTCTTCTTCATCGAGAAAACTGTCACTGGTATTGTGTACCCAGATATGCTTGAAAACTTCTTAATTCCACATATCGATGACGATGACCGCGTTAGAGAGGTTTACTACCAGCATGACGGTGCACCGTCTCATTTCTTCACGGAAGTAGTTCGAGGTTTCCTAGATAAACGATTCATAGATCGGTGGAATGGTCCTGAAGGGCCAGTCGCATGGTCACCTCGCTCCCCAGACTTGACGTAACTGGATTTCTTTCTCTGAGGTTTCATTATAGATCGAGTGTATGTTTATCCCCTACCAAACAATGCAGACGACCTGAAAGATCGAATCTACGCTGCCGTTGTGCAAGTCACGCCGGATTTACTGCAACGAATGGGGGAATAAACTGGGTACCGGTGGGATGTTTGCCGCATCAGAAATGGTAGACACATCCAACCAGAATGACTCTTGACAGTATTATGTGAAACTAGAGGTTGTTTGCTAAAAAATGACAATTCTATCGATTGTGTAAATTACTTCAATAAATTTCTACACTGATAAGCCAGAAAATTATGCCTACCGCCCACCGCGGCGCTGGTGGCGTTGCGGTCACGTGACGCGTAGCAAAAATATGTAAGAGAAACAGACCGGGCGAGGGAACACCCTAGCGAAGATGTGAGCTGAAACTGGAGAAACCCATTGAGATAAACGACTATGACAAAGGGCAGAGCCTGTGAACGAGTATCCCGAAAACGGAGAAGCTGGGCGAATGTTCACGTGCTACTGTCGTGAGCATCTACGAAAAGAGGTAGAAGGACAGTGTACCGCTAGGCGCTAAATGGTTGGACGTCCAAGACTCTTCATTGAACGTGGTGTTAGGAGATTTGTCTGCTCTGTGAAGTAGGACAGATGGTGATCTGTGGCATCTCTGCCGGAAGAGCACAATGCTGGGGAACGCACAAGTGTTTCGGAACACACCGTTCATTGTACATTGTAGAACATGAACCTCCGTCAATTACGACAGCAGTTGGCACGGGACCATCGGTATTTTACCTTAGATCAATGTAAACGTAGCGGCTCTTCGAGCGAATCATATTTTTGCCACGCTATGTCGATAGTCGTCTCCACAAATGCCGTCATCGAGGTGAACGGCGTCTCGAAACCTACAGCGCGCCATGGATGTATTATGGTCTCAGAGACATTCTCCTGCAATTGCACCGGACCTGCTACAAAAATCGAAGACACGCTGACAGCTGGGAAAAATCTGCATCACTTCTTGGTCGATGTCTTCCCCGCTGACGATGTGACCTTTCTGCACTATAATTGTCCATTCTCGGAGCCAGACTCGTGCTACAGTGCTATAGTGCGCCGCGCCGTAAAACGGAACAAGCACTATAGTGAACTCACGTTGATGTCTCGGCGACGAAATTCACCTGATGTAAGTAAAACCTGTGGAACCCATCTGGGTTGCTGTCGGAAGCAATCACCGCGTATGCAAATCAGCATCCCGTTACTTACACAAATTACATGATCTGTGCGTAGAAATCTACTGCCACAAACCTCCAATAAGCTACCTACAAACTATCCCTGACACTCAGAATCAGTGATGTACGGGGGCTATTCGGAAAGTAAGAAACGATAGGTCGCGAAATGAAAACCACAGTGAAAATCAAAACTGTTTTATTTGCAACGGTTAGCTACATCTTCCAGCTACTTCTCTACACAGTCGCCGCTCAGACTTAAACATCTGTACCAACTTTTCAATTCTCTCATTATAGAAGACAACTACCAGTGGTTTTCGACAATTTTCTACTCTGGACTGCAGCTCGTTGTCTGTGTCAAAATATTGCCTTCATAGCCAGTGGAACATTTGAGCAGAGATGAAGCTCAGGGATAACGAATTATGGGCTGTATTGTGGGTGACCAAACACTTCCCATCGAAAACGCTGCAGGAGCACCTTCATTGTCCCTGCAGAGTGCGGACGAGAATTGACGTGTAGATCGAACCGCATGACAGTTATGTTATGTGGATTGTATAGCTCCAGGCGAAATGTTTCTCCAGGCCCTCATACTTGGCGGAATACGCTAATTTCTAGCCATCTTTACGTTATCACTATGAGCTTAGAACTGAAAAGAGAGACATGATGCGATTGACGGGCGTACTATACACAGTGCCCAAAGCATCTGTGCAAAGCTTCATCAGATTTTCACTGTATTTTCCATTTCGCGACCGATCGATCCTTACTTTCCGAATAACCCTCGTATTTCGTTCGAAGGCGGACACACAAGCTATTAAGCAGGTGGTCATAATGTTGTGGTTCATCAGTGTGTTTTGCTCCAAAATTGTATAGTCCTTTTTTTTACTCACCCTGCAAAATACGCCAAACATGAAGAAGAGGAACCTGAGGCATTGTTTCAGCAGATGTGTACAGTGACAGAGAGTTGAACACTGGACGGATCGTGTTTATGGACCACCACAGTGCTGCGCTGAGAGGGGAGTAGCGTGCAGTCCGCGAAGCTGAGCAAACACGTGGACAGAGCAGGAGGACAGCCGCACTCGCCTTGTAAGTCCGGCTCAATCCCCAGTAGCAGCAGAAGCAGAAGCCGGAGCGTCCGACACACCGCGTCGCCCCGCAACAAAACAGGGACGCCGCGCGGCCACTGTGCGGCGATGCATAATGAAGGCGCGCGACCGCTGCCGCATCCGAAATATATGTGTTACGCGCCGCGCCGGCAAACGGAATGAGTGATGGCAGCCACATCTGGGGACCGCCGGCGCCTGAATAATTGCGGGCACCCGCGGGCCTCGCGCTGACTTGTTGCACGGCGCGGTGCGGCGCCGCGCCCAGATTGCAATTGCGCCGGGGGAGCCGCCGGCTGCGAAGCCCCGGTCACTGCCCGGCCGCCACCATACCGGCTCCGCAGAAGTGGAACGACGATCGCCCACGTGGCGAGACGTCGAGATGCAGAGGACAGAGAAGATGGAGCATGCTGGAGCTAGACGAAATGCCATCTCGTCTCCCAACAAGTTATTCAAACTTTGCTACTATGAAAGGTACGAGATTCAGAGTTTGTAGCAGGTCACACGGAATCCGATCCGATCAGAATATCTTCATATACAGAGTGAATCAGCTGCACCTACCGAGAGGTTTTATGCAACCCGCAACACCTTCAAAAAACCACGCGCGAGACTTTCGTATTCTCTCGCTCACTATTATTAGCGCAAAGAAAAAGGACTCCACAGATAACCGCAATTAAAATACGAGGGATATTTCATAAATAATGCACAGGTTGGCACTGCAGTGGACTGTTTGAATGGAACAACAATAAAAATTGCATCAAATATGGTTGGTAGCTTGAAGAAAAAGCATGTGTTTTTGATTTTTCACTATGTACTTTAACATAAAATTGGTGAGAGGTAGAACTGGACCCTGCGGGGGTCTCAGGTACTGTGACTGTTGTCAGACCAGAGATCGTACATCAAGGTTGAAACTTTACACAGAAAAAAATCCGAAAAATCTTCAAATATTTGTGAATTCCTAGGAGACCAAACTGCTGAGGTCATCGGTCCCTAGACTTACACACTACTTAAATTAACTTATGCTAAGAACAACACACACACCCACGCCCGAAGAAGGACTCTAACCTCCGGCGGGACGGGCCGCCCAATCTGTGACATGGCGTCTCAAACCGCGCGGCTCAAAAATCCGACAGATATACACAGTGCAGTAAGTGAAGTATGTGGTCAGTTTACAGTGGACCATAGTACCGTTGCACGTTCAGTTAATCGTTTTCGTGGTGGTCGTATGGGCATAGACGATAATCCAAGACCAGAAATCCAAAAAGGTCAGTAGATGAATGAAGTGTGAAGCTTGTGGCAGATACTCTTGAAGGTCGCAGTGCGACTTGTGAGGAGCTCTCTGAAGCCACGGGAATTTCCCCAACATCAGTATTCCGTGTTCTCACAAATTATTTGAAGAAGATAAAAATTTTCACGAGATATGTTTGACTGCTGATGTGAAGCGGAAACGCATGGGCGTTGCAACCTTGTTAGAACAACTATTCGACGGTGGAGGTCAGGGATTCTTATGTCGAATTGCTGCTATTGATGAAACGTGGTTTAGAGGCTTTGAACGAGAGTGGAAATCGTAGTCCTTTGAGTGAAGAGCTTCAGGTTTTTCACGTACAGGAAGACTTTCCATGTGCTCAGATAAAGCTAATTTTTGTTTTCTGATCGCCCAGTAATCATCACGACAGATAATGCCCCATGGGAAACAAGTATCACAGCAGTGTATTATCGTAACTGCATGCAAAATCTGCGCAGAAAAATGCATAACACCCGACCTCAGTTGTCGAGGCTGCGCCACTCGTTCTCCACGACAGTGCGCAACTTCACATCGGCAATGTTGTAGCCAAAAAACTGCGCGAATGTGGATGAGAAGTGTTGCCACACCCTCCCTACAGCCTGGAATTAGTCCACTAGCCTTCGACTTGTTCCTGAAGTTGAAAAAAGTAAGCGTGGACGTCGTTACCTTTGTCTGGAAGAGCTTTCTGCCACCGTTACCCGAGCCATTCGACACATTAACGGAAGTGGTGTCTTGGATGGCATAATAGAGCTTCTGAGACGTTAGGATTCAGTCGTAGAGAAGCAGAGGGGCTGTACTGAAGGAGTGTAAAGAGATATTGAAAGAAAAAAAAACGTTCAAGTAAAAAATATAGTGTGCATTATTTATGAAATGTCCCTCCTACACACTAATGTACTAGAGTTCTATAAAAACATAAATGAATTGCAGGACTGTAATTAAAATATTATAATTAAAATACTGTAATAAAGTCTACTTCATCAGCGTAACATGTCTGAAAATGAAGCACCAAATCAATGGCCCGAGTTTTTAGCATTATTTCCAGATTATGCCGTATCGTTAACACGTTTTCACTTTCCAGACATTGTAAGGCAGTAATGGAAACCAATGGCTGTCTTCTAAAACAGTTACTGTCCAGCACTTGCAGTGTTGGAGCAGCACATTCTTTACTATACTCGTGATGTAAAGTGAGACTATCGCTCACCCACGATCCTTCTCAGATTAAAGAAAATTTTATTGACGAAAAGCTCGTTCGTAAGGTCAATCCTGTACGTTTTCCTTGAATAATTAGAAAGTTACAGCCTCCAGTGAAAGGACCCGCTCGTTTTCTCTGTAGGACTATTAGGGCGCGTGTAGCGAGCGAGAGAATATGAAAATCTTGTGTGTGGTATTTAAAGGTGTTGCTGGTTGCATAAAACCCATAATTATAGGCAGCGGAGTCACGCTGTATACTGCTCCTCAGAATTGATGGTCTCTACGTGATTCTACATGACAGTCGTCGAGGATTTTACACCGGAAGTGAAACGTCAACAGCCCCTTACTTGAGGGTAACACGTGGCAAGATCTGAGACGCTAGAGGGTTAAAAGATAAAAGGAAGTGGAAAATAAAGACGGAGCGTCCTGAGGCTATACGAAACGTCATTTGGCTCTCAACAGACGATACAAATTCAACAACAATGAAATATGGGAGATTAAGAATTCTTGAGAGCTCACTCGATTTCCAAGCAGGGTAGAAGATCTTCATATGTTGCAATTTAGAATTTATCAGTTTGTTTTCTACGTGAGATTATATGACATTCGTGTGGTTTTTTTAAGATCTCTACTGCAGTCACTGCGACAATCTGGTTAAACTGCCTTGCCTAAAAGCTACCATCACTGTCCAAGTTAATTTCATATGGAGTTACTGTGATGTGGATAAATAAATCAGGGCGTACAAAACTGAACATCCTGTAGAAAATAACTACACGATACCAAGCATCTACGTCTAATACACTGCTGAGGACAGAAGATGCCTCGAAGTATGCAGTCTCATCATTTGAAAGTCTGTATCAAAACTGACACAAAAATTCCTGAAGTTATGTCTGTGTGAATTATCAAGGGAAATGACTTGGAATATAGCAATGAGAAAGAAAAAAGAGTTAGAACATAGAATACGCAGCCTCGACTGTTTTGTCGTTAGTAACACTGGTAGGAGGAAAACTTCAGTACACTTATATTTTTGTATGAATCGTCAAAAAGACTGTACCCAGAATCATTAAACAAGAATCAGAGAAAGCGGGCTTGAGTAAGATATAGTGCAGAAGCAAGGAAAGGAAACGACAACGCAAAGGAAAAGAAACCAAAATTGTAGTTTACTAAAATCACTAACGTACGATAACTGGAGTGCACAAGGGATGCAGGCAATAGAGTTAAACTTAAGAGATGGATTCAGTAATAAAAACGAAGAAACAGGAAAAGACTGTCGCTGTGTTAGGTAATGGAAATCGTGTGCAGGATAGCCACTCATCGACTAAAAAGTGTAATAGAAAAATTCAGTATTAATGAACTACGGAAACAGTGAAACATCCTTCGGCTATGGTTGCTGTTATGAAGAGGAAACAACGAATAAAGTGAACGGAATCAGTGTTGAAGTTGTAGCTGCACAGAATGAAAATTATTGTTGGCGGAAAATGTAGTTTAGTATTAACAAACAGGACAAATACTTCGAAGTTAACGAGGAAGGAGAGATCCACTAGGAGAGAAAGGGAAGAAATATCAGCAATTTCGATGTACAGTTTCATAGAATGCACGAAGGAAGAGAAGTGCTGAAAATATATTAACGTGAAAGAGCTAATATTTACTCTGTTTGGTATTACGGAAACAAGACTTCTGTTAATTAGTTGTTTGCAGGAGAACGCTATGTTACTTCCATAAGAAGAATGCAGAAAGTGCTGAAGCAGTCCTATTATATTATTGCAAAAAGATGAAAAGAAGAAGGATACTGGTGAAATAAGAGTGAGGAAATTTAAACTCGTGTATCATAAAATGTTTGTATGAAAGGAACGAAAAACTACACAAAATTTCTGATAGCGAGGAGTAATTAAACTAGAAACAGAAATAACCACAGAAAATAATATTGCTAGGAATAAAAGAAAAAGTAATATTTACAGAGGTGGAGATGTTGACTAAAGTTGGAGCAATGAAAATTAATAACAAATGAGTCAGTAAACTGATACCTTACCGCAATATGTATTTTTGTTGACACTATAAGTTCGGTAACTACAAGATAAGACAATCACCAACTTACAGCAGAATCTCTGTGACAGCTACAGGAAGTTAGGGAGAGAAGAAGCCTAGGCAAGGCACGAAACCACCAGCGAATGTACGATGTATCTTGATAATAAATTGCGCCACTGATTCTACCGACCTTTGCTGTGAAGTATTAGCGGTGCACAATATACTGAGTAAATATGGTGAACATATAAACAGTTCGTTTTCGTGTAAGTGGTGACTGAAGAGTTGCCATGAATACGGGAATAAAACTGAGAGCACGAACAAGATTTCTATCAATTCCACAGTTAAGGAATTAAGGATACCTTTAAGTGACGACGCTATTTTACTTGAAAATTTATTGAATACAGTAGTCACATACTTGAGGAACAGATAGTGAGTACATGAAGGATTCGTCGTCATGTATGTTTTCTGTGCGTCTGGCTGTACAATTCGTCCTGCCTCTCTAAAAGTTCCAGTGAAAAAGGGATGTATCCACAGAATACGAATGATTTACTGTGCAGTCAGCGAGATGGCGGTAGTCCGTGTACAAACTTCAGGTCAGCTTTCAAACTACACTCTGATATCGTTTGTTCAGATATTGCATAGCAAATGCCAACGACAGAACGACAGACGTGCTAAAAAGAATGGGAACATTCATAAGCAGTTAAATTAGGTTCTTGGAAATTGAAATTAAGATCTACTTTGGTAACAGTAATTAGTAACAGCGACAAAACTCGAGTAGAAAAAAATATCACACGTTGTTAAACAGTTAATAAAAATATGTTGTTCTAGTACGTTCAACACGAATACTTAATTTTGAGGAATCAAATGTGTTCATTTCTAAAGGAGTGGTTGAATTTCATCCATTATTTTAGATTTCGTAATATTCAGAAAAGTTATTTTATTTTATTATTTTTACGTTGTGATTTCTAACAGTGCGGTGCTAAATGACAATTACTAAGATAATCAATATCTATGAGATGAGGTATTGTATACTTTATATATAATCTCTGAATAATATTAAGTAAAAACGAGGTAACTGACAAAGTAATGTTATATAAAATAAGAGATCACTGCGGCGTTTCGAGAGGAGGTAAGTGGATTGCAGTCTACCAGTCACCGATTCAACTACAAAAGAGTTGTAGGTAAAAGTGTGATATAATGAGTTTAAACGGTGTACATCTTGTTTTGTGTATATAAACTTAGATGACAGCTGTTATACTAAAAGAAAGTATATGAAACGTTGACGCAACATGACAATGACGCTTACTATAAGAAGTCGAAAATGCAAGCACAGAGTTCAACGAATAGTCCAGAAGACTTACGCTTATAATACGCACTCAAGTTACCGAAATCGAAATAGCGGTGGACCAAAGTTGTGCTTGTGTGGTGCTGCGCAGATATTAGACAGTAATAAAAAACGTATGATGAGAATTTTCCAGTTGTGAAAAAGGAAAAGTATCATTCAATTCCAGTTGCTGGTAAAAGGTTGTAGCTATTGCAGTAAAAAACAAAAGGCATTCTGATGAAAACGTTACAGACACTTACGTGTACAAGAGTGGAAGAAGACGACACGGAACTGCTAAAAATCAGACAGAATAACTCGAAAACTACATGAAAAGTTAGTCTCTTGTGGAAGATTTACTCAAAGTTTATGTTGAATGTTTTATTACAGTAACGATAGTGCTGTTCTTTTCCATAATTAGTGAGTATGTCTGACAAATCATTTTTCTGTTAATTATTTTTACCAATAACATTATGAATGTAGCAGAACTTTTGTAGTTTCTCAACAAGCTCCAGTATACTACATTGGTGCTGCAATGAAGAGAATGAAAATAAAGGAACAAAAAACCATAGGCAATATTAAGTTAAAGTTTGAAGAATATTACGTCTGCTAAGGACAGTATTCTTTTGATACAATGCGTTTGAATTTTAAATACCGAAACTGAAGTGATCGTTGAAGTTCGGCTAGAAATAATTGTGAGATTTTTTGTGAAAGATTCGTCTGCAGTAAAACTACAGAATATAAAGAAACAGCATCATTGTATTCTGGATATAGACACTTTTTACTTTTTTATTTCAAGTAAAAATGCGCTGAGAAAGATTATTACGTCTTCCTTGATAACAAAGGTATTTTTGTATTTGCTCTTGGATCCTGCACTGAAAGTCTAAACTTCAGTGATAACATCAATTCTTCCATGTTTGCCAGTTCGGTGGATATGAAGTGGCAGTTCATGAATGCAATTATTTATCAACACGATTTACAGAGACATGCTTCAGAGGAAAATTTTAACTGAGTTGTTGTCATGAACTGAATTCATAGCTGACTGTAAAAAAGAATTTTGAAAAAATGTAATGAATTTTTTTGGCACTGTTCAGTACAATGATACAGATCAGCAATAAACAAGGTGGAAGAAATTACAATAAGTGGATGATGTTACAATATAATAACATGTTCTCTTACTGCAAAGATCTGCATGTCACTTCAGTGTCACAGTTCCGTATGTACAGCGTCGTAAGGAACAGGAGATGTTAGAGTGAAGAGTGAGCATGTGTCAACAGTATCAAAGAGCATGAAATCAAAACTTGTTGCTGTACGTAGTGAAACACCAATACGGCTGTTGCATGAGTATTCGCCTTTCGAAGCTCTTCGAGTGTGGAAGATGAAGTTTACATATCCTCTCATCTTGACGCAGCGATGTTTCTCAACACGCCACCTGGCCGTAAGCTTCGAGTGGTAAGTAATAAAATACTATCTGTTTTTAGCAATAATGTGTTGCTTCACGGTGGTTTCACCTTTCAAAGCAAGCGAAAGGTACTGGATAGTCCTTTTCCAGTGATTACAGTATTATACATCAAGTCATGTGGTATTCATATCTTAAAAATAAAGGGTATTGTAATCAACCATTTTTATTATGTTTTGTAACCTTGGCATTCATATGTAAAACTAGATTTGTGTCTGAGACAATCTGTCCTAAATTTGTTATAGAACTGCCTAAGATCTTCAGATAGTTTGCTGCAAAAGGTGAAACCACTGCAATGACTCATGCATGGAAAATGCAGACTATTATGTGACGTTTCGCTAGCAGCAGAGTCGCCTTGAAATCGCACATCATAAATATATGTAGCAGAAATGCTGTAACACATATCTTCTGTGTTAATGAATCCCAGATACTGCGTTGTTAGTAGACACGAAACAGGTTTTCTGTGTTGAGTTCGTAGACATCATTGCATACTCAATATCTACTAAAATTCTGCTTTTTGTTCGTAGGGACGTATTGAAGTATATTTTAACTATGTAATAAAATAAATCTGCAACACAAGGCTACCACATAGCACCTCAGAGAGAAGGTGGAGGAGAAAAACGTTTTGTCTTACAACATATGACCTTCAATCACAGTCAGGAAAAGAATACGGCAGAGACAGGACCACTATACAAGAACTGTTGCTTTCGAAACATAAAAGAAAAAAAATAGATTTTCAAGTCAGATCACCTATACGCAATTTCATTATTGCTGTTAACGCCTCAAGAGGCGAAAACATATTCCACAATGGTCATGATATTAGCCCATTCCTTAGCTCCACATTATCGTACAGTATGTCCGCTAAGAATTCAAAACAAACACAGTACTCAGAAGTATCTCCTCGTATACGTGGATAATATCCTGCCAGTGGCTTGGATTGATTAGGAGGAACTGCGGGAAAGAATAATCGAGCTAGTTAAATTGACGCCCAGACCACGGTAATTCCTCTGCGTTCCCGGCGCTTCAGAGCTTGTTTTCGACGACAGCCCAATCAAGAGTAGATGTCTAGGTGCAGAAGTCTAGATGTAGCCACGTAGAATATTTCCGATCTCTCAGAGACCCACAAAACAAGTAAATGTAGCATGATCTACTTTTAGTTTCCATCCAAAATGAAGACAGCGCAGTTCAGCGCACAGTGGGAAACTAATGTAGATAGTGAACTTCTGTTAAGCATTCCTTGGTAAGCTGTTTATCTGGCGGTGGGTTTATTGCGTTGTACAGCATGACAAGCTAATTTAAAATAATTCTTTTTAATAGTTATGAGCAGTGCACTTTAATGTGGCGTTCCCAGCCGTGTATATAAACTTTAATAAAATGCCATTGAATTATTTTATTTGAATATTAATTTGAGTTGTATAAAGCCAACATTAATCTTTATTTGATATATACGCTTTTGTTTCTTTTCTCTCTTTTTTTTCTCTGTGATTGATAGCGTATTTAAGCGTACTGCAGTTCGTGATACAAGTTTGCCGAGCTGACGGGTAGCACCGTTATTTATTTTTTTCTCGTAAGGCGTGATTGAAATGATATTCCAAAGATCGCAGGCTGTCGCGTATGTAACAATCAACTCGCCAAATCATTACCATAAGATATGTGTTAATTAACCCTCTAAACATGCTTACTAATTTTTTGAAATACAAAATTTCTCTAACAACAAAAATAATAGCGTTTTGATGTGAACAGTTCCCATCGCAATGGTCGCGTCTTTTCGTTTCAATACATATCTTACTATTACACAACCTAACGGGACAACCGCGGAAATGTGGTGGGGTTGGATAGATAGAAACTAGTAAATGCAGGGAAAACTGGAGACCTGAGAGGGGTTCTGTGAAAACCTCGCTGTAGCTTCCAGATCCCACATCTATTCCGACAACATACGACTGTTGAAAACAACTGTCGAAGTTATTATGAACACGGACACAAAGCTCAATCAAAATCACAACAACTGACTTATGGAAAACGACTTACACCGCAAACAGTATACGGTATAATAAGAAACGAATATACCACAGAAATAAAAGAAAAGATGCATGAGTAACGTAAATAAGAACCGTTGATTACGCCACTTACTAAGATAACCAAAGATCATAGTATGGGAACTAACAGACTCCTCAAAGAGAGGGCACTGACACTGTCGTTGACACGTCAGAAACGCGACGGCTGCTGCCCAAATTTTCGGCTCTGCGAACCAGAAGCGATCGTCTTTCGCAGCCACAGGCACGCCGCAACTTTACGCTGGTGCTGATGATGACGATGACGAAAGCAACTGAGGATGTGCGCTCTCCTCGAAGCCTCCACACATGGATGTGTCCACTGTGATGCTGTACGCACAATTGGAACTCGTTTGAAAATACCTCATGCTAATTTTATTTATTTTTTATTGTGGTCAACCTTCTTCATGACGACATTGGATGTTTACACGGACAATTACATTTATGTGAATCTGTGTGATAATGTATTTCTTTTCTTTTTTCTCCATTCTGCTTAATGAACTAAGTTTACAGTGTCTATTATATTATTTTTCCTTATCTTTATTTCTTCCTACCGCTCTCGCTCTAACATTTAGGTGGCTCCCTGTGCGCTATTCTACGTTTATCCCAGTGGCATCTTTTTCCACTGTCAGTTGGGTACTACGGTAATGTCACTAAAAAAACCGTAGGTTTTCGTTATTTCAATCTATTTTGACTAATTTTACAGTTATTTTTATCAATTGCTGCTGTTAGTGCTAATGCAAAAGCACATGCTACTATTATAATAACAAACAATATAATTTTCACAAGCATAAAGAGGCCATTTTACTGTTACCACCGCCTCGACTTTTCTACAATAACTACAAGTACTGAAATTTACATTATTAACTAACGCTTCTCCTCTGACTAATCATTATGTGAGGCTCATTTACTCTCAGACAGCAATTAAGTACGACGCTGTCTTGTGTGGTTTGACACTTTTCGCCTTAGCCTGAGGTGGACACACACACACACACACACACACACACACACACACATACATACACATACATGCACCTACTGTTGTTTCTCTATACGTTCCGTGCCAGACTCTGTCGACAGAAGCAATATCTTAACTGCCTGAAGACAGCACAGGAGTGGATCAGAGTTCATCACACAACTTTCACTGATTCTTCTCGTTCTTCTTAGGCAAGGTTGTGCCCACCTTCCTTCACTTTTCCGTTGCTAAGCCATGCGATCGTAGAAATATCGGGCTTCGTTCTCGTTTCCTACGGTCATCTACAGACATTAATCAACTTTGCTGTGGTGTCTGTTGGCCTTACTTTTTCTGAGACAACCTCAGCTGGAAGAGTAGGGTAGCAAAGTCTTCCTTTACCATGACTGTGTTGTTAATAGTTTTAGCTTTTAAAGCCTGCTTAGCAGTTCAGATGGCTCTGAGCACTATGGGACTTAACATCTCAGGTCACCAGTCCCCTAGAACTTAGAACTACTTAAACCTAACTAACCTAAAGACATCACCCACATCCATGCCTGAGGCAGGATTCGAACCTGCGACAGTAGCGGTCGCGCTGTTCCAGACTGAAGCACCTAGAACCACTCGGCTACAAGGGCCGGCTGCTTAGCAGTCCTTGCTATGTTGTCAACTAGGGCACTTCTCATGGGATACAACCTGGTGTGCTGTTATGCCACAGTCAGAGATTATCGTTGCTATCTTGCCAGTTCTGTTCAGATATTGTGCAGGATATGTCTCAAGTATGGAAATGTAGTGCACCAGCGGCACAAAATATATTACCTCAAGCCTTTTGTTTACAACAGGAAAAAAATTAAAACTGCAAAGCATCACTGTGTTTCTAGGAATACATGTACTTGTTAGATCAGTGATGTGTATCGGGAATCCCCTTCCGAAATACAGATTGCCCCACTATAATTCAGGTATATGATAATGAGGTATGTGCAAGGAGATGGAAGATGTGGATCGCCCTGAAAAATGAATCGTAGCTGTGGGTCTTGTATTAAATTAATAATTGTGGGTTAGTTGAGGGTAGGCTCAACAACTAAATTTAAAGTGTAATCATTAAGATCGTGATTTATTAACGAAGTTTGACTGTAGGTTAAGTAACATAGGACGTGAAATTACAAATGTTACTGTCTCACAAACTGGGGATAAGTGCAGGATGGAATCCGAATTCTTGAAAATTAGCCTCTTGTGATACGGGATCAAAAAAAAGCTCTGGTAAAAAACTCGCGAAGTACCTAACTGAACATCAAATGCGGTGTCGAATTGATCACGATGGTTTTGTCGATTACAAAACGTGAAGGGGTCGAAACAGACACAGCATAAGTTTCTGAAAGTAATTGGGGTAAACACACGGACCGAAAGATTATTTACAACTTGTACAGAAACTAGACGGCAGAACCGAAGAGCATGGAGGGAAAGCAATAGCTAAGTAAGGACTGAGACAAGGTTGTAGCTTGGTCCCATCTCTATATTGAGGAAGGTGTGAAGGAAACCAAGGAGAAATTTGGAAAGGTAATTAAAGTTCACGGAGAAGTAAAAAATAATATCTTGTTTTACCAGTGACGTAATTCCGTCAGAGACAGCAAAAACTTGGTAGTGCACTTGTACGGAATAGATAATGTATTGAAAGGAGAATATAAGATGAACGTTACCACAAGCAAAACATGTCGAATTAAATTAGGCGATGCTGAAGAATTAAATTAGTATCAACTCACAAACTTCGGCTGTGGTTCCACATCAGCTGTAGAATATTTCAGAACAAACGAAAATTTGTGCCGGACCGGGAATCGAACCTGGATTTCCTGCTTGGTGCGAGGGGTGGCCTTAACCACGCCCTATTATTTTTAATTGGGCTCTATCTCTCCTTATGTCTTTTCCTTGCTATCAACAAATGTGTGTACTTCGTCCAGGCTTCAGTGCCTTTGTTTGTATAGGTGCATGTCCTCATGACAATAATACTCAAATAATGTAATAATACAATAATAAGTGTAATTTTGTCGTTATTTCCACTTCATAAACTAAGAAAAATCCGTAAGAAAAGAAAAATGATTAACTAAACTTATGCACTTATTACTCTTGATGAAGAAACGGTATTTCTTCGCACTTGAAAAGAAAATGAAGCCTTTTTCTGGACGATACGGAGGAGAGTGACTGTATCTCCACTAAAAAAAAAAAAAAAAAGAAAAAGTTTCCACTGACTGGATAAAAGCAATCTTCTGTACTTGATAATCATGAAATAATATGGGGTTCATATTCCAGTGAGTAAAAGTCGGGTATCAGAGCACGGTTCCAGGAGTGGCGCAAATCTTGGTCCTGGTGTAATCTCTCCCACTACATTAACGTGAGTCCCGCACAGGGTGACCCTGTTTCCTCTCGTAGTTGCTTCGCACTGCAGGAATTAGATTAGGAAATGGGATGTTAAAAGTAGTAGATGGCTTTTGCCACTTTGGGCAGGAAAATGATTTATGGTGGCCGAAATAGACAGGATATAAAATATAGAAAGGCAATTCCAAGAAAAGCTTTTCTGAATAAGCGAAATTTGTTAACATTGAATATAAATTTAAGTGTTAGGGAGTCTTTTTCTGAAGATACTTGTCTGGCGTGTAGCCTTGTACGGAACTGAAACGTCGACGGTAAACAGTGGAGACAAGAGCACGATAGAAACTTTTGAAATGTGATGCTTTTTAAGAATTCTGAAGATTGGATGGATAGATTTGGTAATTAATAAGTATGAAATGAATAGAACTAGGGAGAAATGAAATATGTGGTACAACGTGACTACAATTGACTAAAAGGTGGAATCGGTTGATAGGACACATTCTGAAAGAGTAAGGAATCACCAACGTACAACTGGGGGGGTGGGGGGGGGTGGGGGGGGGGGAGGGGAGAGTGGGTCCGGGGCATGTAATATTTGCAGGTTCAAGTGGATATCGGTTGTAGTAGTTATTTGGAGATGACAAAGCTTGCACAGGACGGAAAAAAATAATGTGTGGACAGCTGTATAAAACCAATCTTCGGACTGCAGACCACCAAAAAGGGCAAAAACTTAAACTACATGATTTTTGTTCTTGTGTTTAATAAAGTCTGTTACCATTGTTTGTTCCTACGTGTCGGTACTATATTTCTATTCTTTCGTGGAGCGTCTGCTCTGTCACAGCATCACTTCCACCGTTCGGTTGCCAACTGCACAGCACACGGCTCTCATATTATACGCAATTTTGGCGCCGATGTCTAAACGAAAACGAGAACGCGTGACAGGCGAGACACACGAGGAGAACACGGCAAGTGCCATCACCCGATTTCCCACGAACTTCGCTCAGTCGAAGCGGAGTCAGAAAACAAGCGGACTCGTATCTTGGCTTATCCGTTGATACTCGACCGTTTCTGAAAAAAAAACGACGCTCGAAGTTTTCGAGGTATTTCTGAGGTACTGTACGTGTCTTTTACCGTGCGGAAACCTCAGACTAAATGGTGCCTCGGTGGTTACGGTCACACTTTCTTAACTTTGCGCTCCACGTACGAAACCCGATTATTGTTTTTGTATATTTTATTTTTTAAAAAAATGTGTGTGAAATCGTATGGGACTTAACTGCTAAGGTCATCAGTCCCTAAGCTTACACACTACTTAACCTAAATTATCCTAAGAACAAACGCACCCCAGGGAGGACTCGAAAGTCCACCGGGACCATTTTATTTTTATTATTTTCAGCTATCCTTCCCTGTTCGTATAAGTTTATTACACGAATGTTTCTTACCAAATTAGGAGATGCAAGTGCTGTGTGTCAATTTTAAAGTTACAACTGGATTTCACAATAAGTGTAATATATATATATATATATATATATATATATATATATATATATATATATATATATATATATATATATATATATATTGAGGTGTTACAATCTTTTTTAATTTCTCATGTTCTGATATTTTATTTATATATTGAGGTGTTACAATCTTTTTTAATTTCTCATGTTCTGATATTTTATTCTGATATATTTTATTCTTCAGGAATATTTTGTGCATTCCCTCGGATGATACCGATCGCAGAAACATCTTAAACACATTCCGAACACCACGAGCATTGAGCGGAGGCAGGTTTGCCACAGTGACGTTCCTTCTTATGAATCTCAGTCGGGAGAGAAACGTCGGTAACATTGACGAAGATATCACGTGTTGATAATAATTTCGCGACAAACCATGCATAAAGGATCACTTTTCGGAAAACTGGCGCTTGCAGGTGATTATGAAACAATATACACTACAGGAATTTTACCGAAAACAATTTCCGGTAATTTTCTCATTTTTTAAATTCATTCATCTGATAAACAATTAGTAAACGAATAAAGACAACGTTATGTTTCTAAAAAAGGGAAAAAAATCCGCGACGCTAACCACTGCGCCACCATTTCGTCTGAGGACATCACCTGGTAAAAGGCACTTAGAGTGTTTCCAAAATACCACGAAAACTTTGACTGCCATTTTTCCAGAAACAGTCGGTCAGGTATCTATGGATAAGCCGAGACACGTGTTCGCTTATTTTGACCCCTCTTCCACAGAGTGAAGAGTCTGAGATATCGGGTTATGACACTTGCCACGTTCTCCTCACCAGTACGTGATACTGTAGTAGGCTCACTCTCCACGAGTAGTCGACACAGACAGGGAAGATGTATATGCAAATAGGTGGTGTAACATTTCCGTCTGCTATGAGATTATTGACAAAAGGGATGGAGTGGAGGTAGCTCTTATCCTTGGTAAGGAAATAGCATTATGGCTCTCAAAGTATTCATATGCACGTACGTCATTGCAAGTGTATTCACATCATTCCATTCACGCCATGACAGGAAGCAGTTTGTAGTCAGCGTGAGGCTAGCGCGACCCAGCGCGTACACCGGCGCCGTGAGCCGACAGTGTAGCGGTTATGTAACGGCTGGCATGCGGCAAGTGTCCGGCGCAGGAATGCCTGTGGCGACAGAGTAGCAAATGCTGCGTGAGGCACGGGCTGTCAGAGCAACGCGCGTGGCACGCCCAGCCCCCAGGTAGCAGTTCCGCGTGGATAAGAAAAATACTGAGCGCATCTACTTCTACAGACACAACCACTGTGAGCAGCATGGCAGAGGGTATTTCCCCATACCAGACATTATGACTTCTTCCCGTTCCATACACAAATGGAGCGCGGTATGAATGAATGTTTAAACCCCCCTGTGTGTGCTGTAATGAGTCTGATCCTGCGCTCGCGATCCCTACGGGAGAGATACACAAGGGTTTGCAATGTATTCCAAGATTCGTCGTTACCAGCTGGTGCTTGAAACACCATACGAAGACTTCAAGTGTCTATCAGTTCAGTTTCTTCAACATCTCCTTAACGCTCTCCCACGGGTCAAACAAATCTGAGACCATTTTTGCTGTCTTCCTCTGTATATGTTCAACATCCCCTCTCAGTCCTGTTTGGTATGGGACCGAAACAATTGAGTACTATTCCACGATACGCCGCACGAGTTTGTAGAGTATTTTAAGATCGTGGTCGGGTTACTCAGCAGGCTCTTGGCTCTAAGCACTATGGGACTTAACTTCTGAGGTCATCGGTGCCCTAGAACTAAGAACTACTTAAACCTAACTAACCTAAGGACATCACACACATGCCGAGGCAGGATTCGAACCTGCGACCGTAGCGGTCGCGCGGTTCCGGACTGTAGCGCCTAGAACCGCTCGGCCACCCCGGCCGGCTAATCAGTAGGAATATGTATTTGACAACAAACCAGAACATATATTTACATCATATAGAACAAAAGAAGAATGCAGTTACAATTAAGATATTTATTTCTTTGAATCTTCTTTTTGATGTACGTCCATACAGTTTCTATTAACGGCAGGCGACTGTGAGGGACGTTGCAGTACCTACACACCTTTCTCCTTTTTCCAGTGACTGCAAAGACTGCTGGGGTGCTTCGGGTCATTACTCTCTTGCCGTATGCAGTCTTCATTTTTGTCGATGAAACAACTTTTGACAGCCGGCATCAAACGTCTTTGATAAAAACGACGCGTAAGCTGCAGTCATGTCTCTTCTTGTGTGTTTCAGTCAAGAATTCGTAGTAAAACAATGCTTTATGGACGCTGCATGAAGTACAAAAGTTCGTTCCGTTGAACTGTGAAAGAAGTAATCTTTTGCCATCTGAGTGAAATACCAACCACGCTCTTATTTAACGGGCTGTAAGTAATACCTTTTGTAGACTGACTGCTTTCCCCATTGTTCTACCAATGAACCGTTATCTGGCACTTGCTCTGACTATGTCTGAGGCTAAGTCAGGTTTCCTTTTCACATCGCTACAAAATGTTACAGCCATGTATTTGTATGAGTTTACCTGTTTCAGCTGTGACTCGTTGATATTGCAGTCATATGGCATTAAGTTTTTCGATTAACGAAGTGCATAATTTAACATTTCCGAACACTGTAAAGTAAACTGCCAATGTTTACAGAACTAAGAGATTTTATCAAGATATGACTGAATTTGTGTCCAACTTTTTCCAGACGGTATTTCATTATTCACTGAAGAGCCCAAGAAACTGGCACACCTGGTTAATACAGTGCGGGGGTCCCACGAGAACGTAGAAGTGCCGCAACACGACGTGGCATGGATTCGACTAATGTCTGAAGTAGTGCTGGAGGGAACTGACACCATGAATTTTGCAGGGCGGTCCGTAAATTGTAACGTCCCCTTAGAAAAATTAATGAATTACTGTGCTGGTAAGCCTCTACGTTATTTGATTTTCAAACTGCTGAGCAGAACTGAACATACTCAGACATTTCTCTCTTTACCTATTCTGATCAACACTAAACTGACACACAATATTTTTAGCGCAACGCAATCTGACTTTCAATAATCCCTACAAAAGAATGGTCCTGACTAACATTAACCTATACCTTTCTCAAATCACTTACCTCACAAAAATCTTCGTCGTGCGGTAGCGTTCTCGCTTCCTGCGCCCGGGTTCCCGCGTTCGATTCCCGGCGGGGGTCAGGGATTTTCTCTGCCTCGTGATGCCTGGGTGTTGTGTGTTGTCCTTAGGTTAGTTAGGTTTAAGTAGTTCTAAGTTCTAGGGCACTGATGACCATAGATGTTAAGTCCCATAGTGCTCAGAGCCATTTGGACCACACAAATCTTCGTATCTCGAACTACTGCAATACAGCGAGCGCCACTACTGCCAGCTAAATAAAAGATTCAAACTACTGAAGGCACAAACTACTGATAGGCATAGTTAGCAAATGAAACCTTTTGATAGAGAACAAGCAATGTATTTACTTTAATAGTGTTTAAAAGTCATATTATATATATCAGTTCCAGTCATACAAATTTACTGTCTCTGTCCAGATCATTCGCTCTCAAAACTCCGTCATCTCACTCCCCACATCCACCACTGCTGGCGGCTCACCTCCAGCTGCGCAACGCTACGCGCTGTTCACATCCAGCTGCCCAACACTACAATGGCAGACAACAATGCAAACTAGCCACAGACTGCACACGGCACAGCCAGTGATTTTCATACAGAGCGCTACGTGGCGTTACCAATAAGAAAACCTGAACAGCCTACTTACGTAAGCGTAAGCGTACGAGAGGGTGGAGATCTGTTTTGAACATTACGTTGCAAGGCATCCGAGATATGCTCAATAATGCTCATGTCTGGGGAGTTTGGTGGCCCGCAGAAGTGTTTTAATTCAGAAGAGCGTTCCTGTAGCCACTCTGTAGCAATTTACTTTGTCAGAGTTGTATCTAGATGTATGAGGGGTCCCGTATCATTCTCCCATATCACTCCAACTGCACACACCCCATTACAGAGCCTCCACCAGCTTGAACAGTCCCCTGGTGACATGCAGGGCCCATGGATTCATGAGGTTGTCTCCATGCACGTACGCGTCGATCTGCTCGATACAATTTGAAACGAGACTCGTCCGACCAGGCAGCGTGTTTCCAGTCGTCAACAGTCCAACGTCGGTGTTGACGGGCCCAGGCGAGGCGTTAAGGTTTGTGTCGTGCGGTCATCAAAGTTACACGAGTGGGCCCTTGACTCAGAGAGCCGATATCGTTAATGTTTGTTGAATGGTTCGCACGCTGACACTTGTTGATGGCCCAGAATTGAAATCTGCAGCAATTTGCGGAACGGTTGCACTTCTGCCATATTGAAAGATTCTCTTCAGTCGTCGTTGGACCCATTATTGCAGGATTTTTTTCCGCTGATTTGATGTTTTGCCGGATCCCTGATATTTACGGTACACTCGCGAAATGGTGTACGGGAAAATCCCCAATTCATCGCTAACTCGGAGATGCTGTGTCCCATCGCTCGTGCGCCGACTAAAACATCGTGTTTTTACTCACTGAAATCTTGATAATTTTCAATTGTTTCAGCAGTAGCCGATCTAACAATTGCGCCATCCACTTGTTGTCTTATATAGGGTTTACCAGCAGCAGCGTCGTATTCTGCCTGTTTATATATCTCTGTATTTGAATACGCATGCCTATACCAGTTTGTTTGCCGGCCGGGGTGGCCGAGCGGATCTAGGCGCTACTGTCTGGAACCGCTGATCGCTACGGTCGCAGGTTCGAATCCTGCCTCGGGCATGGATGTGTGTGATGTCCTTAGGTTAGTTAGGTTTAAGTAGTTCTACGTTCTAGGGGACTGATCACCTCAGAATTTAAGTCCCATAGTGCTCAGAGCCATTTGAACCATTTTTGAACCAGTTTCTTTGGCGCTTCAGTGTAAATAACCACTTCATCTGCCAAAAATATGGGATTACTATTAATTGTGTCTGATGATCATTAATATACAAATGAAGAGTAATGTCCTCTGGGATTTCCGTGGCGTACACCTGAAGCTACTTCTTCGTCTCTCGATAGATCTCCGTCCAAGATAACATGCTGCTTTCCCCCTAGCAACAAATCCTCAATTCAGTCACTTGATTCCCTCATACGAACGTGCTTTCTAAAATAAGCGTAGTTGTGGTACTGAATCAGATGCTTTTAGAAATTAGGAACTACTGAATTTACATAATAGCTTTGCATCATGGCTTTCAGGGTATATGAATGAACTTACATACATTGCGGCGAATAATTTAAAAATCCATTAATAACTTAAACTAATGCAGGTCACTGGGAACAGACATTCCAAGGTTCGGTGGTGAGGTCGTGGACGTCTTCTGACGCGACCCTGAAGGACGTATTGGGGCAGGCCAGGGCCATCTGGGCATTTGCTCCACAACGGTCGTATCAGGGACATTCTGAAGCTCCCTACTGAGTGTGCCTCTTGTTGCAGATACCAGAGTTTATGCGGATCCTGGTGGTGTTGCACTACTGTCTTCTGAGAATATCCTGGTACCTTAGAAGTTCTATCTGTCACGAGGTTCTTGGCGCGTCAGTCCGGAACCGCGTGACTGCTACGGTCGCAGGTTCGAATCCTGCCTCGGGCATGGATGTGTGTGATGTCCTTAGGTTAGTTAGGTTTAAGTAGTTGTAAGTTCTATGGGATTGATGACCTCAGACGATAAGTCCCATATTGCTCAAAGCCATTTGAACCATTTTTTGTCACGAGGTGGGAGTTCGTGACATTCTGATATTATCATTCTGTCAAGAAGTTTCATATCAGCGCACAATCCGCTGCAGAGTGAGAATCTCGTTCTGGAAACATCCTCCAGGCTATGGCCAAACCATGTCCCCACAATATCCTTTCTTCCAGGAGTGCTAGCTCTGCAAGGTTCGCAGGAGAGATTCTGCGAAGTTTGGAAGGTAGGAAACGAAGCACTGGCAGAAGTGAAGCTGTGAGCAGGGGGCATGAGTCGTGTGTGGGTAGCTCAGTTGGTAGAGCACTTGTTCGCGAAAGGCAAAGGTCCCGAGTTCGAGTCTTTGCCCGGCGCACAGTTTTAATCCGCCAGGAAATTTCAAGCTGGTACATCTTGAGTAATAGTCCTAGTTGTCCTTTCCGCCAAACTGTATCATGAGCTGTACTTAAATCAACCAATAGGATGTTCTGAGTTGTTGGAACCCTGTTTCTATGAAGATTTTGAACGAGACGGCCTGATCACAACAGCTTCTTTCCGGCATAAAACGAGTTTGCTCTATTGGTATGCTATTGTTTACGACGCGTATTAGACGTGCATAAAGTATTCTTTCAAGTAAGTATCTTGAAGCAAATGCTTAAAAGTGCTATTAGTCTGCAGCTTGCCGGCAAAGTGAAGTTTTTCAAAATGTTCAAATGTGTGTGAATTCCAAAGGGACCAAACTGCTGAGGTCATCGGTCCCTAGACTGACACATTACTTAAGCTAAATTAAACTATCTTATGCTAAGAACAACAAACACACACCCATGTCCGAGGGAGGACTCAAACCTCCGGCGGGAAGGGCCGCTGAATGCGTGACATGGCGCTTCAAGCCGTGCGGCCACTCAGCGCGGTACGGTGTTTTCCGAGGCTTAGGGGATAGCAATAATTTTGCTTTTAGGACGCCATTAGAGAAAACCGTAAGCTCGTTTCCACATGCTAATTTTCTGCGGAATTCATGCTGGCTGGCATGGAGGATATACTTCTTTTCGAGATACCTCATTACATTTGAGATCAGAATATGTTCAAAGATTCTAAAGCACAATGGTGTCATGGATTTTGGACGGTGGTTTTGTGGATCGCGCCTACTACTCTTCGTGTAGGAGGGCGCGACCTGTGATTTCTTCCAAATACTGGTCACGTGTTTGTGCTCCAGGGTCTTACGGTAGATTATGGTTGGAAGAGGAGATAACTGAGCCAAAAATTTGGTACAGCGATTTATTCATGAAAAACTTACAGAAGTGGTCATCAGATGCATCTCTCCCCTACAACCGTCCTGTGCACCCGGGTCCGATTTTGTAGTATATTGTTCATGGCACTCTCTCCTACCACTGTGTGCAAAGGTATTTTACAGTTTTATTTTAAATGCATAAAATTAACAATTATGTAATTTTTTTTCTCTGGCCTTCTTACTAGAAAATTACTGGGCTTGTGGGGGTTAATTTAAAATCTAATTTTAAACAAAACTATGTATAGCTGTTGCTTTTTTCTCTTTCAAAACACTCACGGGAATGTTTAAATTAATAATGTTAACGAAATGACCGACTAAGCCGATGGCATAATGACCGATTCATTGAACACCTTGGAAGGTCCTTCTCGAGATTCATGGACACTGTTCGGTTACTTCCGGGACCACATCTTCAAGCACAGGTGTAATTCGTACCCTACCCGCTCCCACATCTTGTGCAAAGCTCCCAATTTCTCGAACGTCTGTACGCTTGTCAGCATTCGACTCGGGGTGCTTTCGAGTAGGATATGCTTCTTGACTCAGGCGTGTGGGCTCTGGTGGACTGCCGTCAGTGCTGCCGTACTCATTACTGTAATGTTCCAAGCTACCGCCAACACTCGTGCAACACAACTGACGCTCCGCAAAACAATTGACGTGAGTTGCACTCTGACTGTGTACGATACTGTCGTATCCATTCTATTTACATCCTCAAGTCTCGAAATTGTAAACAAAGACCACACAACGGACCTGACTGTGATGTTTACACAGCATCAAGCCATTGGTGGCTGGTACCAGAAAGTAGCAGTTATCTCGCAAACTGTTCGTTTGCTCAAAATGGCTCTGAGCACTATGGGACTCAACTGCTGTGGCCATCAGTCCCCTAGAACTTAGAACTACTTAAACCTAACTAACCTATGGACATCAGACACATCCGTGCCCGAGGCAGGATTCGAATCTGCGACCGTAGCAGTCGCACGGTTCCGGACTGCGCGCCTAGAACCGCGAGACCACCGCGGCCGGCTGTTCGTTCCGGACCTATGTTAACTGGGAACTTTTTGCTTCTAGTATCGAGTAATTTCAATTGTAAGCGTTTATAACATTAATTAGGATACACTCTGTATGTGGTAGAGAAAGTGTTTGTACTCAGGTCTTGAAGATGGTCATCAAAGATCGGAATTAATTACCTATTTGTAGGATTGTGGTCCATGGGCGGTATTCTAGAGCATTCACCTTAGAAAAACCCGATATGCTCAGCGGGCAAAAACCAGAGACCTGCTTTATTGCAGGCAGATACGACATGCAATAACACGCAGAAATCTACGGAAATTATGGCACGGTCTACATAATCGGTGTTGAAAATTGGCCGCTTCTGTAATCAAGCCCCTCGACAAAAGTGTTGAAACTCACGTTAATAGCTAGAAATAACAACTTCTGCTACAGTTTTTCCTGAAACGCTCCAGTCTCTCATCATACAGCCGTGATATTATCGCTTTCACATATCTTATTTGAGAAGCGTACTTCTTCGATGATCAGCGGTCTTAAAACTAGGAAGAAACAGCAATCAATTGGCGCGAGATAGTGACTAGACAAGTTGATCTCTGTTTTACCAACCAAGCCGTCCAGAAAGCTGCCTACTTTCGTTGACATGAGAAAAGTCATCGCTTAAATAACAGTAGTCCCGATCTCATTTGTTGACGGTGGCTTTCAAACTGCCCAGCGTATCACTGCATTGCTATTTGTCGTCCTTTCACTAAAGAAATCGAGGAACAAAATTCGTTTCCCGACCAAAACACAGCGTGGCAGACGGGTCTACCGGGATTACTGAGGTGCTGCGACAGTTGTCCAAATAGTGACATGCGTCTCGGACAAATGAATCCAGTATTGTAAAGTTTCCAGTCCTATTCTTTATTTCACAGTCTACCTAACGCTAGTACTTGCAGAGGGTGGACAAAAGTATAGAAACAGCAAAAACACATTACCATACCTGATACGGTTTAGGGCCGGTCCGAGTGGCCGAGCGGTTCTAGGCACTACAGTCTGGAAACCGAGTCACCGCTACGGGCTGCCTCGGGCATTGATGTGTGTGATGCCCTTAGGTTAGTTAGGTTTAAGTAGTTCTAAGTTATAGGGGACTGATGACCTCAGAAGTGAAGTCCTATAGTGCTCAGAGCCATTTTTGATACGGTTTAGGTAAACTGTTGGCTTTCAAAACAGTTTTCAGCCGTCTCGGCATGGATAAATACGGGTTACGTATGGTTTTCAGGAGAATATTATACCATACTTCCTCCAAAAACAGTGGAAAGTGCAGGTAATGACGATGGAGGTGGACAGCGACCGAGGAACCTTCTCTCCGAATTGTACCATAGACGACCAATAATTTTGAGAACTGGTGACTGTGGGGGACAGGGGAGATGCGGCAATTTATCCTCGTGCTTACAAGACACACAAACTTTATGGACAGGGACCCCGTCGTCTTGAAATACAGGAGCACCGGAGAGGAACAAATATTTTGCCATATGACAGACCTGAACAGCCAAGATGATCACGTAACCCGTGGCAGTGAGCCGACATTGCAGACTACCCGTGACTCCAATGGAACACCACGACAGGCTCCCCAAAACATCACCGAACCCATGTCGTACTTCACTCTAGGGACGAAAACTCGGCCATAGTTTGAAAACAGTGTGATACAAGACTCGTCTGACCAAACGACTTTCTTGAATTGCTCCACAGCTTAGGTGCTGTGGCTTCGGCACTACGTTTTCCTGTTACGGCTATTTGCATCACTGACGAGAGGTGTTGGAGTTCCAGATGTCCCTACAATTCCTCGTTTATGGTGCTCCCTTCCCGTTGTTTCGACGCTGACAGGGTTCACGAGTGCGGCCTTCAGTTCTGCAGCTGTCGCCCTCTTATGTTTCGTCAGAATCCTCTGCAGTGATCGTACGTCACGAGTACTCGACACTCCGTTTCCACCGCTTTGTGACTTATCCAATGTTCAGGGGTATAAATACACAATGTGGTGCCTCTTGAAACACCAACGCATCTGCTACCTTGATTACAAACGCTACCACCATACGACTACCAACAACCCACCCACGCTCGAATTCACTTACCTCTTAAAAACGCACTCACAACTACAGAGGACACTGTTCTCATCACCACTTACACTTACGGCGTGTTGACGGCATTACTAAATTGCCTTTCGTGATCAGATACAACAGCGCAATCTGTAGGCTTGGCTAGCATGCGCATTTATGCTCAAGCAAGCATTTATTGCGGTGTTTCCATATTTCTGTCCTACCCCTGTCTGCAGCTCGTGGTCTTGCGGTAGCGTTCTGCTACGGTCGCAGGTTCGAATCCTGCCTCAGGCATGGATGTGTGTGATGTCCTTAGGTTAGTTAGGTTTAAGTAGTTCTAAGTTCTAGGGGACTGATAACCACGGCAGTTGAGTCCCATAGTGCTCAGAGCCATTTGAACCATTTTTTTTTTTTTTTTGCGGTAGCGTTCTCGCTTCCCGTGCACGGGGTCCCCCGTTCGATTCCCGGTGGTCTTGCGGTAGCGTTCTCGCTTCCCGTGCACGGGGTCCCCCGTTCGATTCCCGGCTGGGTCAGGGCTTTTTCCTGCCTCGAGATGACTAGGTGTTGTTGTGTTGTCTCCATCATTATCATACATCCCCATTACGGTCGGAAGAAGGCAATGGCAAACCACATCTACTAGGACCTTGCCTAGTACAGCGGTGCGGCGGTCGGAGTGGCCGTGCGTTTCTAGGCGCTACAGTCTGGAACCGCGCGACAGCTACGGTCGCAGGTTCGAATCCTGCCTCGGGCATGTATATGTGTGTCGTCCTTAGGTTAGTTAGGTTTAATTAGTTCTACGTTCTAGGCGACTGATGACCTCAGGAGTTAAGTCGCATAGCGCTCAGAGACATTTGAACAGTGGTGCGAGTCTCCCGCATCGTCCCCTACGCTCCTCAGAGTATGGGACCTCACCATTCATCACCCCTGTCTACCGAACAGAGCTTCGGTAAGCGAAAGTAAGAAATATGCTCTTGCCATTTCATTTGTGTCACAACCTGATGGCATCTAGAGGGAGGAAGGAAGGAAGATGGGTTGTGAGGCAGGATACATCAACGGGCGGCCGCGATATATGCGGTGAAAAGCGACATATTATACACAACTGAACCACTTACGTGTGAAGGGTGCAAAACAGGAAGCTCTATTCACGACTGTGGACACATGAGCGAAAACAATGCACACGTGTCGCACGAAGCAGCTTGCGTGCCATAATAGGAGCTCCCGCGGCCTCACTCGTTAATTGCAGAGTTCAGCGACGAAACATCCCGAAACTCTGGCCTGCTCACGGAAGGACTGATACCTCAAACAACCGACAGCGAACTTTTCGAATATTTCTTGAGATAATTAAAAATTGAGATACCGGGAGGTATTAGTTCACGTTACAAGTATAAGAGGCCAGAAATCTTTGTATTAAGATGGCTTACAGTTTAATGTAATCTTGCCTCGTTGCATCCATGTTTGTTCACCGAGGCGACAGAAGTCGTGGGGCAGCGAATACTGGGTGGCGTTACTACCATGTACATGAGGTATAAAAGGGCAGTGCACTGTCCGAGCTGGAATTTGTACTCAGGTGATTCATATGAAAAAAAAAAGGTTCAAATGGCTCTGAGCACTATAGGACTTAACATCTGAGGTCATGAGTCCCCTAGATCTTAGAACTACTTAAACCTAACTAACCTAAGGACGACACACACATACATGCCAGAGGCAGGATTCGAACCTGCGACCGTACCTGTCGCGCGGTTCCAGACTGAAGCGCCTAGAACCGCTCGGCCACTCCGGCCGGCTGATTCATATGAAAAGGTTGCCGATGCCGTTATGGCGGCACGACGGGAATTAACAGAGGTTGGAACGCGGAGTAGCAGTTGGAGCTAGGCGCACGCTACATTCCGTTTTGAAAACAGTTAGGGAATTCAGCATCCGGAAATCCACAGTATCAAGAATGTGCCGAGAATACTACGTTTCAGGCATTTCCTCTCACCACAAACAACTAAGTGGCCGACGGCCTTCACTTAACAACTGAGAGCAGTGGGGTTTGCCTAGAGTTGTGAGTACTAACAGACAAACAACACTGCGTGAAACAACCGCAGAAATCAATATGGGGCCTACGACGAACGTATCCGCTGGGATAGTGTGGGGAAATTTGATGTTAATGGGTTACGGCAACAGACAACCGTCGCGAGTCTCTTCGCTAACAGCACGACATCGCCTGCAGCGCCTCTCCTGGAATCGTGGCCAAATCGCTTGGACTTTAGACGACTGGAATACCGTTCCCTTGTCAGATGGGCCCCGATTTCAGTTGGTAACAGTTGGTCAGAGTTAGTGTAGGGTTCGAATGTACCGCAGACCCCACGAAGCCATGGACGCAAGTAAGTCCAAGCTGGCGGTGGCTTCATAATGATGTAGGCTATGTTTACGTGGAATGCATTGGGTCCTCTGTTATGTTGGCTACTTAGAGACCATTTGCAGACTTCATGTACCCAAATAGCGATGGAATCTTTTTGGATGATAGTGCGCCATGCCACCGGATCACAATTGTTCCCGATTGGTTTGTAGAACCTTCCGGACAATTCGAGCGAATGATTTGTCTACCCAGATCGCCGGATATGAATCTTGTTGAACATTTGTGGGACAAAATCGAGAGGCTAGGTCGTGCAAAAAATCCTGCACCGACAGCACTTTCATAGTTATGGGTGGCTATAGAGACAGCATGGCTGAAAATTTCTGCAACGGACTTCCAACGACATGTCGAGTCCATGCCAGGTCCAGTTTCTGGACCGGAGGCCCGACACGATGTCAAGAGCTATACTACGACTAGTGCCGCCTCAGAGAACAAATAAGCTTGCAGATAATATTTATATTACATTAAGATTTTTTTGCGTATCAAGTGGTTATCGGTAATGAAGTACGTCCTGAAGAAAGCTGCACAGATATTCATTCCGCTCTTGATAATATGTCAGAGTGATGCTAAGATTTGTAAACTGCTCTAAATGTAATGAAGTGTAAAGTTATGCACTTCACAAAATCAAAAAAAGAACGTGGTACCTTACGAGCACAATATCAGCGAGTAACAGTTGGATTCGGCCAACTTACACGAATATCTATAACTTGCATGTAACAATTTTCACAGACTTGAAATGCAAGGGTCATATAGGCTCAGTTGGAATCAAAGCAGGTGGCAGACTTCGATTCGTTGCTTCAGTACAATTGAAATGGAATCAGTCTACAAAGGAGACTGCTTACAAAACACTCGTGTTAGCCTTTCTAGGATTTTGGTGTAGTGTGTGAGAGTCGTACCAAATAGGACCATCAGATGATATTGAACGTATACAAAGAGAGGAAGCATAGATGGTCACAGAATTGTTTCACCGATGAGAGTCTCATTATGACGATGAAAAGAGTGATTAAGCAAACTACCCCGAGAAAGACTGAAGAACCAGCTTTATGAGACAAATCTATTAGTATACGGCAAATCCCTACGTAACGCACCACTAGGGCTGTTAAGGACAAGATTAGACTACACTGACGGATAAAAATCGCAACACCAAAGAATAATTAATGTGGTGTAATGACATGGAATACATTTGTCTAGGTAACATATTTAATTGATTAACATTGCAAGATCACAGTTTAAGGTAAGCGCGAGATAAACCATTACAAATGTGGTATGTTGGTACATTAATAATCAGTGTAACCGCCAGAATGTTGAATGCAAGCATGCAGACATGGGTGCATTGTGTTGTACAGGTTCCGTATGTCAATTTTTGGGATGGAGTTCCATGCCAGTTGAACTTCGTCAGTCAATACAGGTACGGGTAAAGTTGGTTGTCGACAGCGCTGGAATTGTCGTCCTGTGATGTCCCATGTATGTGACCTCGGAGACAGATCTGGTGGGCCGGCCGCAGTGGCCGAGCGGTTCTAGGCGCTACAATCTGGAACCGCGCGACAGCCCCGGTCGCTGGTTCGAATCCTGCCTCGAGCATGGATGTGTATGATAGGTTAGTTAGGTTTAAGTAGTTGTAAGTTCTAACGGACTGATGACCTCAGAAGATAAGTCCCATAGTGCTCAGAGCCATTTGAACCATTTCAACAGATCTTGTGACCGAACAGGCCATGCAACATGTCGATACTCTGTAGAGCATGTTGGGTTACAACAACAGTATGTGCGCGAGCGTTATCCAGTTGGGAAACATCCCCTGGAATGCTGTTCATGAATGGTAGCACAACAGGTCGAATCACGAGAGTGCGTACAAATTTGTAGTGAGGCGCGGGATAACTACGAAAGTGCTACTGCTGTCACACGAAATCTCACCGCAGACCATAACTGCATGTGTAGGTCCAGTGTTTCCAGCACGCAGACAGATTGGTTGCTAGATCTCAACTGCCCTGCTCCTAACCAACACACGGCCATCGCTGGCACCGAGGCAGAAGCAGCTTTCATCAGAAAACACGACAGACCTCCACCCTGCCCTCCACTGAGCTCTCGCTTGACGCCACTGAAGTCGCAAACGGCGGTGATCGAGGTCAGTGGGATGCACGCTACAGAGCCTGTCCTTGAAACCGATTTGCAACAGTCCATTATGTCATTGTGGTGCCACCTGCTGCTCTGATTACTGCTGCAGATGCAGTACTATGCGCCAGAGCCATACGCCGAACAATATGGTCTACCCTCCCGGTAATGCCATGTGACCGTCCGGAAACCGGTCTTCCTGTGACTATACATTTCTGGGAAGACCGCTGCCAGCAATTATGTACAGTGGCCGCGTTCCTGCCCAGTCTTTCTGCAGTATCGCGAATGGTACATCCAGTTTCTCGTAGCCCTATAACAAGACTACGTGAAAATTCAGTGAGATGTTGGTGACGGCGTCTTTGTCGCCTTAAAGGCATTCTTGACTAGCATGAACTCACCACGTCCAGCCTCAAAGATAACTGACATTCACGACTGTTACAGCGTGTATGCAAAGCAAACTTGATTTCCATCCTGGTAGTGGAGGTACTAGCGCCTCTCTTATGCGATTGGCGCGGAATTTGAACAGACATCATCTTTCAGATGTAGAAAATCGGCTACCGTCTTTGGTTTATGTCGCACATCTCCATCTACATCTACATGATTACTCTGCAATTCACATTCAAGTGCTTGGCACAGGGTTCATCGAACCACAATCATACTATCTCCCTACCATTCCACTCCCGAACAGCGCGCGGGAAAGACGAACACCTAAACCTTTCTGTTCGAGCTCTGATTTCTCTTATTTTATTTTGATGATCATTCCTACCTATGTAGGCTGGGCTTAACAAAATATTTTCGCATTCGGAAGAGAAAGTTGGTGACTGAAATTTCGTAAATAGATTTCGCCGCGACGAAAAACGTCTTTGCTTTAATGACTTCCATCCCAACTCGCGTATCATATCTGCCACACTCTCTCCCCTATTACGTGATAATACAAAACGAGTTGCCCTTCTTTGCACCCTTTCGATGTCCTCCGTCAATCCCACCTGGTAAGGATCCCTCATCGCGAAGCAATATTCTAACAGAGGACGAACGAGTGTAGTGTAAGCAGTCTCTTTAGTGGACTTGTTGCATCTTCTAAGTGTCCTGCCAATGAAACGCAACCTTTGGCTTGCCTTCCCCACAATATTATCTATGTGGTCTTTCCAACTGAAGTTGTTCGTAATTTTAACACCCAGATACTTAGTTGAATTGACAGCCTTGAGAATTGTACTATTTATCGAGTAATCGAATTCCAACGGCTTTCTTTTGGAACTCATGTGGATAACCTCACACTTTTCGTTATTTAGCGATAACTGCCACCTCCCACACCATAAAGCAATCTTTACTAAATAGCTTTGCAACTGATATTGGTCTTCGGATGACCTCACTAGACGGTAAATGACAGCATCATCTGCGAACAACCTAAGAGAACTGCTCCGATTGTCAATCAGATCATTTATATAGATCAGGAACAGCAGAGGTCCTAGGACGCTTTCCTGTGGAACACCTGATATCACTTCAGTTTTATTCGACGATTTGCCGTCTATTACTACGAACTGTGACCTTCCTGACAGTAAATCACGAGTCCAGTCGCACAACTGAGACGTTACCCCATAGGCCCGCAGCTTGATTAGAAGTCGCTTGTGAGGAACGGTGTCAAAAGCTTTCCGTAAATCTAGAAATACGGAATCAACTTGAGATCCCCTGTCGATAGCGGCCATTACTTCGTGCGAATAAAGAGCTAGCTGCGTTGCACAAGAACGATGTTTTCTGAAGTCATGCTTCCTTCTTGGTGTTGCGATCTTTTTTCAGTCGTGTAATTTCAGCGTGCGCAGAGGCGTTTAAGTAGTCATTCTTCCCGCGCCCTGTACGTGAAAGGAAGTGGAGAAAGCCCATATAGCTGGTATAATGGAATGTACCTTCATACATCCACATTTGCGGAATGTGGATGTAAATCTAGATACCTGTTGTCCTACCATGCGAAGAAATAAATAACCAAAACTGCGATGGCACTGAAAGAGCAGGCAACGACACTTCACTGCGTTACTGGCTACAACGGTTGGAATTTGCCTAAGTGCTGATACCATGCCTACATCGCATTTCTCTAACACTCATGCAGTGGATGATAGATTAAACTTGTGCAGCAGATACTTATTTAATGTTTCTTAAACCTTTCTTGCAAGCAGAAAAGCTCCATCTCGACTAATCACACTCGTATAAGCATTTCAAACCGCCGTCCCTTCTTTTGCAATCTAAGTTTGGAGAAAACCACAGAAAACTAGTACTGAAATGGGCCTATAAGAAAAGCGAAGGATACCCAGCACATGGCTATGGTGTGGGGAATTGCGACCTTGTTGTCCTTATTAAACTCGTCCTTCACGTCACGTGCTCGGCCTTTGCCTTTGCCGTTAATGTGCTGTCTAGCAAACCTGGAAGCCCCGCCTGGAAGGGCGATAATAGCAGACGCAAGACAAAGTGGATCCATTACCGTCACACATAACTATATATTTACGAACAGTCACTCCTCAACAGGCAGCAGTGCATGACGGAGCTATCTTACACCAGCTACGTGTGTAACGAGCGACAGAAAGAAATGACTTTATGCCGCTGCACGTGCCGTAACCTATAGTACCGTATTCTCATGGTACATACGCGAGATATACAATAGAGGTAGCAGAATTGTTCCGCAATCTACGTCTATAATTTGACACATCAGGACTTTGTTAGTAAAGCGGCACCTGAATGAACCGTCCACCCGAAGCGCTGTTTTCTGAAACTTCATAACAAATTTAATGTGTGTACATAACCAAAAACCGGCTGTTCGCTAGAAAATCTCTTATCGATTGAGCTTCCCAAGCACAGCTCACGAACTGCCCTCGCAATAGAAGCTCCTCTACGCTATACAAACACCCCTGGGAGAAGGCTATGGTTGAGACATCTCTGCCCAAAATCGTTGCTTCCAGGAGCACCCCTCCACAAAAAATATCGAGGTGAGTTTCTGGTAAGCTTCAAAAGGAAGAAGAAGGAACTGGCAGAGTTGGAGCTGTACCGGGGCCATGAGCTACGCTCAGGTAGCTGAGGCGGTAACAGTGTTGCTCTCGAAAGGAAGGATTTCAGGTTCGGGTTCCAGTCTGGCAAGCATGTTTTAATCTGACAAGAAGATTCAAAACGTAACTCATCTTCCAACGATTCCAGTTAAGTTCCCTCATCGTGTAAGATTTTTCTCTGGCCTGTTCTGAGCTGTTACAACTTCCGGAGGGTGTCTGAAATAATCTGAATATCCACTGTAAGATTTTGGTGTCATACATCGAAATGTTCTTTCATTAAACGATCAGGTGCAAACTGCATCTCTGTTTATCCCACTGAAGGCATTACTTATGACATCAGGCTGTGAACCCGAGGGTATGCAAAAGGAGGCGAAATTTGTCAAAGTCGGAGACTGTCTGCACCATAACACTGGCTTTCTTCGTATGTTGGAAGTAAGGTGAAAAATTTCTGTTGAATGGATGTAAAGCTTCCGTGATCGGTGTATACAGAGTATCGATTCTACTGCCTCCGTCGTATACTTCTCTTAGGTTGCGTGAGAATGAAATAGGAGACATGAGGCCGCATATAGAAACACTGTATAATTTTCCTCTCATCCACAACCAACTCGAATAGGATAGGAAATGGCTAGTAGTCATGCGAAGTATGGCACTGTACAATGGTTACGCATGTAGAAGCAAACCCAAAAAGTAGCTATACATGGTAGAAATATAAACTTCTCAACGTCTACTAGATTATTTGAACTGATGTCGAAAACAATATGTTTTCTATGATTGTGACTTTTATTCATTATGTGGATCTGATGGCTCTCCTTAACGAACGACCTTCATCAAGCCCCTCCTCCCTCCCAAATTGTTTCAGAGAAGATGGCATATCTACTAAGTATCAAAAAATTTATGTTTTTTTGTCTGAGGTTTAAAAACTAAATTGGCAGTGACATGTCTGTTTGTGTGGTCATTCTCCCCAGCAAGCACGGACATACTTGATTGTTTTAAACAAAAACCGCTTTTTCTTACTGCACTTTATAAAGACATCAAAAAAAAGTTTTGCGTTATCCCGGTTCCCAGAACATCTGAAGATAGATGTTGACTGTGAATATTTTATTACAGACACAGTTCCTTTGAGTGTTCAAGGATGACACTAGACCCGCCCAAAAATGTAAACAAGCATGCATGAGCAGCACCTATTAGACGGAGGGGGTCCGACAGCCGATCAGTTACAATCATTCCACCAGGAAGGAATTACATGGCTCGTGTTGTCTGTAGTTCAACCACACCTAAATGGTAAATACCGCGGTTCGATCAAGTCAGAATTGTTACTTTGTGCCAGAAAGGTCTCTCAACAAGGGAAATGTCTACGCGTCTCGGAGTGAGCCAATGCGAAGTTATTCGGACATGGAGGAGATACAGAGAGACAGGAACTGTCGATGACATGCCTCGTGCCGGCCGCCCAAGGGCTACTACTGCAGCGGATGACCGATACCTACCGATTATGGCTCGGAAAAACCGTGTCTGTAACGCCACAATGTTGAATAACGCTTTTCGTGTAGCCACAGGACGTCGAGTTACTACTCAAACTGTGCACAATAGGCTGCATGATGCGCAGCTTCACTCCCGACGTCCATGGCGAGGTCCATCTTTGCAACCACGACACCATGCAGCGCGGTACAGATGGGCCCACAACATGCCGAATGGACCGCTCAGGATTGGCATCACGTTCTCTTCACCGATGAGCGTCGCAATGCTTCCAACCAGACAATTGTCGGAGACGTGTTTGGAGCCAACCCGATCCGACCGAACGCCTTAGACGCATTGTCCATCGAGTGCAGTAAGGTGGAGGCTCCCTGCTGTTTTGGGGTGGCATTATGTGGGACCGACGTACGCCGCTGGTGGTTCTGGAAGGAGCCGTAGCGGCTATACGATACGAAAACGCCATCCTCCGACCGATAGTGCAACAATATCGACTGCATGTTGGCGAGGCATTCGTCTTCATGGCCGACAATTCGCGCCCCCATCATGCACAACTTATGAATGTCTTCCTTCACGATAAAGTCATCGTTCGACTAAAGTGGCCAGCATGTTCTACAGACATGAACCCTATCGAACATGCCTGGGATATACTGAAAAGGGCTGTTTATGGACGACGTGATCCACCAACCACTCTGAGGGATCTACGCCGAATCGCCGTTGAGGAGTGGGACAATCTGGACCAACAGTGCCTTGATAACTTGTGGATGTGCCACGATGAATACAGGCTTGCATTAATGCAAGAGGAACGTGCTACTGGGTGTTAGAGGTACCGATGTGTGCAGCAATCTGGACCACCAACTCTGAAGGTCTCGGTGAATGGTGGTACAACATGCAACGTGTTTTTTCATGAGCAATAAAAAGGGCAGTAATGATGTTTATGTTGATCTCTGTTCCAATTGTTCGTACTGGTTCCGGAACTGTCGGAACCGAGGTGATGCAAAACTTTTTTTTTATGTATTTTTTCTCCCAGATGTGTTTCGTCTTTTTTGCTTTAAGGCAACTCAGAGGGATCTAGAAAAATGCAGTTTTGTTTTGGTATGTGTTAATGTTGAAATGTGTGTGAATTATTTAAAGTGTTGTGGTTATCTGTCCCTAGACTTACACTCTACTTAAAGGAACTTAAACTAACTTATGCTAAGAGAAGCACACGCACCAATGCCCCAGGGAGAACTCGTACCTCCGGCGGGAGCGAGCGCGCAGTTAGTGACATGGCGCCTCAAACAGCGGGGCCTGGTATGTGTTATTCGGAGATTATAAAACAGTTCACGGCTCATTATTTAAGTAAATAAGTGATTGCGTACAGTTTTTCTTGTTTTTGGCTGCAATCTGCGTTCCTCTCCTCTGGTCGCAATGCGACTTCAAGCATGTGCCGTAAAGATGAAAAAGGGGAAACGCGTCTGCGAGAAATAAAATACAGTGCAGCAAGAAAAAGCTGTTTTTATTTACAAAACAAGTAAACTGGAATTTGTTATTCCAATATTATCAGCCAAAAGTGAAGTACTATTTTCATTCAAGTACAGCGGTTAGCCCAGATATTGTGATAAGAAGAACAGACAGAGTGTAAACCATTATTTAGCATCGTTTGCGAAGATCTTACATTTGTAAGTAGGCTGTTTAAGTTTTTTTATTGGTAACGCCGCCGCCACGTAGCGCTCTGTATGAAAATCACTGGCTGTGCCGTGTGCAGTCTCTGGATGGTTTCCATTGTTGTCTGCCATTGTAGTGTTGGGCAGCGGCAGCTGGATGCTAACAGCTCGTAGCCTTGCGCAGTTGGAGGTGAGCCGCCAGCAGTGGTGGATGTGGGGAGAGAGATGGCGGAGTTTTCAAATTTGTAAGTCTGGATGTCATGAACTGCTATATATATTATGAATATTAAGGTAAATACATTGTTTGTTCTCTATTAGAATCTTTCATTTGCTAACTATGCCTATCAGTAGTTAGTGCCTTCAGTAGTTTGAATCTTTTATTTAGTTGGCAGTAGTGGCGCTCGCTGTATTGCAGTAGTTCGAGTAACGAAGATTTTTGGTGAGGTAAGTGATTTGTGAAAGGTATAGGTTAATGTTAGTCAGGGCCATCCTTTTGTACGGATTTTTGAAAGTCAGATTGCGTTGCGCTAAAAATATTGTGTGTCAGTTTAAGCACATTCGTGTATAATTGTTCAAAGAGGACGTTTCATATGGCGACCCTGCCAGGATTTCGCATTGGGTGTCGCCCAATGAGACGTTTCACATTCTATCCCCTAAAGGATGAAATCGTATGTGAGGTATCCTGTTACCAGCAATCTATCTCCCATTTCTCTCCAGTGTACTTCCTTTACCACTGTTACTAAGCCGTCTCAGTTATATATCATCAATCACAGAACTTGCAGTACAGACCAGAACTTCAACAAGAACAAAATTTTAAATCTTTCTGATAGAAATGTGCATTGTTATACAGAATGTTTCAAAAAGAATGACCTGACTTGAAAACTCCATATTTTTTTTATGAAAAAGCGCTACAAACATGGGAGGGATTGCAAGATACTCATAAAATCTTAAAGTTTCAGCTATGGTATTACCAATGCTCTGTTTGTCCGTCAGCAGGCGTACAAACACCAACTACATCATAGCTACATTCGTCATAAACTTTGCACAATGTATCTGCTTTTACAGAAGTTATGGCGGCTGTTATTCTGTACTTCACTTCTTTCATTTCACGACGTACAGGGGTGATAAACACACTTTCCTTGACGAATCCCACAAGAAATAGTCGCATGGGGTCATGTCTGATGATCTTGGACGCCAAGATTGCAGGGCAGTGTCTTGGGGTCCCGTGCGCCCTATCCAGTGTTGAGGCAGAGTGTCAAGGAGAAACTAACGAACGTTGCTGTGCTAGTGTCGTGGAGCTCCATCCTGTTGGAAAATGAAGTCATCGGAGTTCTCCTGAAGTTGTGGACGATGTCAGTTCTTCAGCAATTGAAGACAGCTTATTCCAGTCACTGTCGTTTCCCCAAAACAGAAGGGATAATACACTTTCTCAAGAGAAACGGCACAAAAAAGTTCACTTTAGGTGAGTCTCTTTAGTGGTCAGTAGTGTCTCGAGGATTCTGGAGCCTCCATATGCACACGCTATGTCGGTTTACTTTATTGCCAACATGAAATGTAGCTTCATTATCGAAAATTAACCGCGGTAAAAATGTATCTTTTTTCATGTCCTCTAGCAGAGCATTGCTGAAGTCAACCTGTTTTCATTTATCACCAACCCATAGAGCTCGCAGTAATGTCAACCTTTATGGTTTACAGACAAAACGAATCTTAACACTCGCCAGAAAGCCGTATGAGGAATTGCAGTTATGTGCTTGCGCCGTGAATAGACTTCCGTGGACTCTGCTCAAACGTTTGCCGAATTTTTTCCATCATGTCATCAGAAGTGCGAGGACGACTTGGTTTTTTCTCTTTGCACAAACATTGTATCTCTTCAAATTGGCGATACCAGGACGACTTCAGAGGACCGATTGTCCTCTGTAATAGAAGAACTGAGCCAAGGAATCAACGATCGATTTGAACGGATGTCAATGACGTCCGACCAGACCAAAACGAAACGAAAAAAAAACCGAACAAAATTTTAAAAAAAGAAGAAGTGGCTAGCGTTGCTGCCTCTGGGTCACGGGGTCCGAGGTTCAATTCTCGGTCGGGTTGGAGATTTTCTCTGCCCGGGTACTGGGTGTTTGCGTTCCTCATCATTTTATCACAATCATCATTTGTGAAAGTGGCTAAATTTGACCGTGTAAAGATTGGCCTTTGTACAGGCGCTGATGACCGAGCAGTTGAGCTCCCCATAAACCAAACATCATCTGCTGCGGAGGCTTTCAATGATGTGTCTGAATGTCGGTGGAGGCATGGCTGCCCATTATTCCTCAAAGAGACGAATCCAGAGGAGGTGGTGACGCTGGAAGCTAGGTTGTGGGACGAAGGCGACGTGCTAACTCATACTAACTCATACCAAACGTGTTCCTTTGGGTTTATGTCGTGACTGTGGGAGGGCTAGCCCATTTCAGGAATGTTACTGTCCACAAATCATTGCCTCACAGGTGCTCTTTTATGACAGGGTGCACTGTTGTGCTGATACATTCATCGCCTCCGAACTGTTCTTGTAAGGTACGGAGAACGTAGTGCTGTAAAATGAGTTTATATAATTTTACATTTGACTTTCTTTTAAGCCCAATAGGGGGATCACACGTAACCAGGAAAAACATCAACACTATGTGATGAAAAGTATCCGGATGGCTGGAAATGACTTACAAGTTCGTAGCGCTGTCCATTAGTAATGCTGGAATTCAACATGGTGTTGGCCCACCCTTACCCTTGATGACAGCTTCCACTCTCGCAGGCATACGTTCAATGAGGTGCTGGAAGGTCTTTTGGGGAATGGGAGCCCATTCTCCATGGAGTGCCACACTAGGAGAGGTATCGATGTTGGTCGGCGAGGCCTGGCTTGAATTCGGCGTTCCAAAACATCCCAAAGGTGTTCTAAAGGATTCAGGTCAAGACTCTGTGCATGCCAGTCCATTACAGGGATGTTATTGTCGTGTAACCACTCCACCACAGGCCGTGCATTATGAACAGGTGCTCGATCGTATTGGAAGATGCAGTCGCCATCCCCGAATTGCTCTTCAACAGTGGGAAGTAAGAAGGTGCTTAAAACATCAATGTAGGCCTGTGTTGTGATAGTGCCACGCTAAACAACAAGGCGCAAGCCCCTCCATGAAAAACACGACCACACCATAACACCGCCGCCTCCGAATTTTACTGTTGGCGCTGTACACGCTGGCAGATGACGTGCACCGGGCATTCGTCATACCCATACCCTGCTATGGGATCGCCACATTGTGTACCGTGATTCGTCACTCCACACAACGTTTTTCCACTGTTCAATCGTCCAATGTTTACGCTCCTTACACGAAGCGAGGCGTCGTTTGGCATTTAACGGCGTGATGTGTGGCTAATGAACAGCCGCTCGACCATGAAATCCAAGTTTTCTCACATCCCGCCTAACTGGCATAGTACTTGCTGTGGATCGTGATACGGTTTGGAATTCCCGTGTGATGGTCTTGATAGATGTCTGCCTTATTACACATTACGACCCTCTTCAACTTTCGGCGGTCTCTGTCAGTCAACAGACGAGAGGGCCTGTAAGCTTTTGTGCTGTACGTGTCCCTTCACGTTTCCACTTCACTATCACATCAGAAACAGTGGACTTAAGAGATGTTTAGGAGTGTGGAAATCTCGCATACAGACGTATGACACATGACACCCAATCACATGAGCACGTTCGAAGTCCGTGAGTCCCGCGAAGCGCTCAATTATGCTCTCTCACGATGTCTAATGACTACCGAGGTCGCTAATATGGAGTACCTGGCAGTAGGTGGTAGAACAATGCACCTAATATGAAAAACGTATGTTTTTGGGATTGTCCTGATAGTTATGATCACTTAGTGTATATACTGTGATACCAACTTCATCAAACTTCACTGTTGGCACTACACATGACGGCAGATAATATTCACTGGATATTCGCGAAACCCAAACCCTTCCCTCGGACTGGCATGCGAATGGCATGATTCATTTCCAGTTTTCCACTGGGTAAATGCCACACTCTTTACATCATCTCAAGTGTCGCTTATGCATAGCTTATGATGAGGCACTGTATCCCATTCTTAAGTCCCTACGCACAGTAATTGTGCTATATGGACGGTTACTACCACTTTGGTACTCACAAGTGATTTCTTCCGCTGATTTGTGGCGATTTTTTACAACCACGCCTCGCAATTCTCTACGATCTCTGTCCGTCGGTATCTAATAACCACCTGGTCGTGTTTAACTGTGCTTCGCGTTTCCACTTCACAACTGCATCACCAACAGCGGACTTGGACACCTTTTCAAGGACTTAAATGTCTCCAATGCATTATTATTTAGGTGACACCCCATGACTAGTCAACGCTTCAAGCCACTGAGCTCTTCTGGCCGACCAATTCTACTTATCTGCTGACGACACAATACTCCCCGCCTTCTTTTACACTGGAGACGCCGCATCTCGTGACATCTAATTCTCAATTCTGCATTACATATGTGTGTCCAGGCACTTATTATCAGGTAGTGTATGTTAAGGTTTTCGCCGATGCTACTCTCATAATAGGTGTTAAATGGTCAAATTTTCATTTCAATCGGAACAGATGTCCATCATCACCATCAAAATTCTGTATATGGTTCCCACGGGCTAGAATAAACTGTTGTATTCGCTGTGACGGGGAGCAAAAAACTACCGAATTGTCATCTTGAGGAATTTCTGACCATGCGTGAAACGCATGGTGTCGATTCATGAACTAACTGGAGCTTGGTACGAAAGTAAACATCTTCCCATCGCATCCCACACGTTCTCTGTGGGTAACAAATCAAATGACGTCCAGGTCAGTCAAGGCTGCTTGCGAGGTGTGTGAGAAAAGTAATAAGACTGATTTTGTACCTACCAAAGTTTTTATTTTTTATTTGTTTTTCGAACAACGGTATCGTCCCCTTCAAAGAAATTCCCTTCGACAGCTGAACTCTGGCGGGGTCGTTCCCAGTCTTGGCGCTAGTGCTGAAAGGCTTCAATCGGTAGGTCCTTTAAAGCGCCAGTCTCATTCTTTTGAACGTGTTCCAGAGTCCCAAAATGACATCCTTCTAGGATATTTTTCAATCTCAGGAAAAGAAAAAAGTAACAAGGACTCAGATCAGCTTGATAGTGGGGCTTTGAAACAACAAAATGGTTCAACTGTCTCTGAGCACTATGAGACTTAACTGCTGAGGTCATTAGTCCCCTAGAACTTAGAACTGCTTAAACATAACTAACCTAAGGACATCACAGACTTCCATGTCCGAGGCAGGATTCGAACCTGCGACCGTAGCAGTCGCGCCGTTCCGGACTTAAGTCCCCAGAACCGCTCGGCCACCACGGCCGGCAGTCTCATTCGATTCACACTTCTCCTGAGCCCTTCAAGGACATCTTCGTAAAACACGTGATTGACAGTTTGTTGTTGAGGAACAAAATCACGCAAGAGCACGCAAGCATTCGGCGTTTGCATCGGTTTTTTAAGTTGAGGGTCTGCCTGTGTGAGGTTCACCTTCAGCGTATCCTCGACCTTCCAAAAATCATTTGCGCCATCGAAAAACTTGCACCCTTCATAAGAAATGTTCCCCGTAGTCTTATTGCAACTTTTCGAAGACCACACACCTGGGTTCCTCACGTTTAACACAAAACTTGATTGCTTAACCTTGCTCTAAAATCCGCTGTTCCATTTTCGTAACACACAACAAAAAACAACTTCACTTATAGGTCTCTCAAGAATCAAACGATGACTGAACGGACCTGAAAATCTGACTGAGCATCTGGAAGGGATGGACACACCTGTCTACACAGCTAGAACAACACAGCACTGTCTGTCTACTAGAATTTTTGTCCGACTCATTACTTTTGTCACACACTTCTCACATGCCTCACGGTGTTTGTGTTCTGTACTCCAGTGTGAGGTTTTGCGAGGTCCTGCTGGTGTATGCCATTTGGTACCCTGGCCAATGAAGGTATGGCAACAGGGTTTGCTGTTCCTGCCATATTCTGGCGATCGTTCAGCCTCCTTTTAAGAATTACTTAAACAGTTTTGTTGTGTTTTCCAATAGGTCCCTAAACTATAATTCCAAGAATGAAATTTTCACTCTGCAGCGGAGTGTGGGGCTGATACGAAACTTCCTGGCAGATTAAAGCTTGGAGCCGAACCGAGACTCGAACTCGGGACTTTTGCCTTTCGCAGGCATGTCCTCTACCATCTGAGCTACCCAAGCACGACTCACGCCCGTTCTCACAGCTTTATTTCTTTCCCGCCAAAGGCAAAGGTCCCGAGTTCGAATCTCTGTCCGGCTCACAATTTTAATCTGCCAGGAAGTTTCATATAATTCCAACAGTTCGATGAGTTTCAGTACAGTGAATCGCTTCGTCCGATAACCCTTCACCATATCGTCTATGAACACGTAGGATCGACCCAGCCAGCATGAACATAAACTAGGTGCATTCAGTGTCATATTTCACTGTATCTATATTACGCGAATCTCTGTTGTCGGTGGCAGGGCGTCAGCGGTAAACGACGCATGACGTCTCGAGATCCAGCAATCAGTTATCGATTCACAACCGTTCGTGGTGTCTCTCTGCCTGCAACCTCTCCCCGAATTTAGGTTGTTGTCATCCTGCTATTCGTCAGAGCCTGTCCAACAGTCCTAGTGGTGTAGTCATTCTCGAACGACCTGTGCCTACGCTTCTTGCGACGGTGTTGTCATGAGTTATCTTATCACCGCCACACCCGCTGTCATTGCACTAGAACCAAAAGTCTGTGCTTTGTATCAGTATGTTTCTCTTATGCCACTCATACCAGTGATTCCGGCTTTCTGAAATTGTGAAAGATGGTGATAAGCTGCACGTGCACTGTCTGTGGGCATGTTATGTTGCAATCTCTGCTTGAAAAGTTACGGTAATCTTAAAAAATGGTTCAAATGGCTCTGAGCACTGTGGGACTTAACATCCCCTAGAACTTAGAACTACTTAAACCTAACTAACCTAAGGACATCACACAACACCCAGCCATCACGAGACAGAGAAAATCCCTAACCCCACTGGGAATCGAACCCGGGAACACGGGCGTGGGAAGCGAGAACGCTACCGCACGACCACGAGATGCGGACACGGTAATCTTAGATCCAATCAATGGTCACCATGTGATGTCCATTATAATTATCCGGGCTGTTATGCCGTGGTCGGTTGATGAATTCTGTGTCAATTTCCAACGTTTCGTCCCCGTCTGCAGAGGACATCTTCAAGGGGGTCTGTAGCTCGATGGAAGGTCCAACACACCCACTGGCTCGCTACTGACATCAGTGGGTGTGTTGGACCTTCCATCGAGCTACAGACCCCCTTGAAGATGTCCTCTGCAGACGGGGACGAAACGTTGGAAATTGACACAGAATTCATCAACCGACCACGGCATAACAGCCCGGATAACTATAATGGACATGACATTTCAGGCTGTGAAAGCCTACATTTTAGTATCGGTCACCATGTGCTTACATCTTTCTTCATCCCTAGGAGGGACATTTTTCTTTATTTAAAATGCAGGTAATGAGCTCACATGAGGATGAAATTGTAATCAACATATCGCATAACCGTGGAAATACGGGAGTGACAGTTTTTGGCAGTGTTTGGTCAAGGTGTTCATGGTGCAGCTCTTTCCGTTCCCGACAGTGTATTTCCATTCACTCATGACACGATCAGAGCAGTCTCCAGATCAGGACGGATAAGGTAAGACTGGTACCTTGGTTTTGTAATTTTTTGCTGAATCCTTCAGGTACACCTTACGTAACTACCGAGCAAAGTGACGTAGCAGTTAAGACACAGTGTGCCAAATGACCTGAGTGCAAATCTGTGTGCTACCATCGTGGTTGTAATTTTCCGTAGTTTCCTTATCTCGCCCGAGACAAATTCCGGTATAGTTGCTTAAATACATCTACATGGCTACTTTTTAAATCACACGTAGGTGGCTGGCAGAGGATTCATCGAATCACCATCGCCCTAATTCTCTATTCTCCCACTCTCGAACAGTGCACGGAAAAAAGGACACATATCTCTTTTACCTGCGAGCTCCGATTTTCCTTATTTCCTTATGGTGATTGCTTCTTGCTATATAAAATAGGCCGGCGTCAACAAAATATTTTCACACTCGGAGGAGAAAGCTGGAGATTGAAATTTCGTGAGAAGATGCTGCCGCAACGAGAACCGCCATTGTTTTAATGATTTCCACCCCAAATTCTGTGTCATGTAAGTGACACTCTCTCCCCTATTCTCGATATTACGAAACGTGCAGCCCTTCTTTGATCTCTCTCGGTGTACTCCGTTAATCCTATCTGGTAAGGACCCCACACCGCGAACAGTACTGTGCAAGAGGACGGGCAAGCGTAGTGTATGCAGTCTCTTCAGTAGATCCCTTGCATCTTAGAAGTATTCTGCCAATAAAACTCAGTCTTTGGTTCGCCTTCCCAACATTTTCTATGTGTTCTTTCCAATGTAGTTGTTCGTAATTGTAATTAATAGGTATTTAGTTGAATTCACGGCTTTTGGATTTGATTGATTGATCTTGTAACCGAACTTGAACGAATACCGAAGCACACACGTGGATGACTCACACTTTTCATTACCTGGGGTCAATTGCTAAATCGTTTCGCAATTGGTTGTGATCTACATATACATTTATACTCCGCAAACCACCGAACGGTGTGTGATGGAGGACACTTTACGTGCCACTGTCATTACCTCCCTTTTCTGTTCCGGTCGCGTATGGTTCGCGGGAAGAATGATTGCCGGAAAGTCTCCGTGCGCACTCGAATTTGTCTAATTTTACATTCGTGATCTCGGGAGGTATAAGAGGGGGAAGCAATTATTCGATACCTCATCCAGAAACGCACCCTCTCGAAACCTGGACAGCAAGCTACACCGCGATGCAGAGCGCCTCTCTTGTAGAGTCTGCCACTTGAGATTGCTAAACATCTCCTTAACGCTATCACGATTACCAAATAACCGTGTGACGAAACGCGCCGCTCTTCTTTGGATTTTCTCTATCTCCTCTGTCAACCCGACCTTGTACGGATTCTGCACTGATGAGAAATAGTCAAGTATAGGTCGAACGAGTGTTTTGTAAGCCACCTCCTTTGTTGATGGACTCTAAGGACTCTCCCAATGAATCTCAACCTGGTACCCGCCTTACCAACAATTAATTTTATATGATCATTCCATTTCAAATCGTTCCGCACGCACACTCCCTGATATTTTACAGAAGTAACTGCTACCAGTGTTTGTTCCTCTATCATATAATCATACAATACATACAATAAAGGATCCTTCTTTCTATGTATTCGCAATACGTTACATTTGTCTATGTTAAGGGTCAGTTACCACTCCCTGCACCAAGTGCCTATCCGCAGCAGATCTTCGTGCATTTTGCTACAATTTTCTAATGCTGCAACTTGCCTGTATACTACAGCATCATCCGCGGAAAGCCGCATGGAACTTCCGACACTATCTACTAGGTCATTTATATATCTTGTGAAATGCAATAGTCCCATAACACTCCCCCGTGGCACCTAGAGGTTACTTTAACGTCTGTAGACATCTCTCCATTGAGAACAAGTTGCTGGGTTCTGTTTGCTGAAAACTCTTCAATCCAGAAACACAGCTGGTCTGATATTCCGTGGGCTGTTACTTTATCAGGCGACAGTGCGGAAGTGTATCGAAAGCCTTCCGGTAGTCAAGGAAAATGGCATCTACCTGGGAGCCTGTATCTAATATTTTCTCGGTCTCATGAACAAATAAAGCGAGTTGGGTCTCACGCGATCGCTGTTTCCGGAATCCATGTTGATTCCTACAGAGTAGATTCTGAGTTTCCAGAAATGGCACAATACGCGAGCAGAAAACATGTTCTAAAATTGTACAACAGATCGATGTCGGAGATATAGGCCTGTAGTTTTGCGCATCCCCTCGGCGACCCTTCTTGAAAACTGTAGCTACCTGTGCTCTTTTCCAATCATTTGGTCCGGCCGGTGTGGCCGTGCGGTTCTAGGCGCTTCAGTCTGGAACGGCGAGACCGCTACGGTCGCGGGTACGATTTCTGCCTCGGGCATGGATGTGTGTGATGTCCTTAGGTTTGTTAGGTTTAAGTAGTTCTAAGTTCTAGGGGACTGATGACCACAGATGTTAAGTCCCATAGTGCTCAGAGCCATTTGAACCAATCATTTGGAACCTTCCGTTCCTCTAGAGACTTGTGGTACACGGCTGTTAGAAGGGGGGCAAGTTCTTTCACGTATTCTGTGTAGAATCGAATTGATATCCCGTCAGGTACAGTGGACTTTCCTCTGTTGAGTGATTTCATTTGCTTTTCTATTCCTTGGATACTTATTTCGATGTCAGCCATTTTTTTCATTCGTGCGAGGATTTAGAGAAGGAAGTGCAGTGCGGTCTTCCTCTATGAAACAGCGTTGGAAAAAGGTGTTTAGTGTTTCATTTTTACGCGTGTCATCCTCTGTTTCAATGCCATTATCATCCCAGAGTGTTTGGATATGCTGTTTCGATACACTTACTGATGTAACGTAAGACCAGAATTTCCTAGGATTTGCTGTCAAGTCGGTACATAGAATTTTACTTTCGAATTCACTGAACCCTTTACGCATAGCCCTCCTTACGCTAACTTTGACATCGTTTAAGCCGTCGGCACACAGGCCGTGCATCCGAACGTTGAGAGTTGAGCGTGCCGAGTTTATGACGTCGTGGCGTCGAATAGCCTGCTCGGGAGTCTTTCCGAACGTGCAGAGCAATATCTGGCATGTCAGATATTCTGAGCGTGCGTCTGAGCGTTGACCAATGAGATGGTGCAACGCCACCTACGTCACACGCACGATGTCTCCCTTCAGTACAGAGTTGTGAGGCGTTATATTGGCATTCATTTCAAGCCTATATGTATATATGCCGTTCCGAGCAACAGAAAATTGAGAATCACTGCAAAACCCGTTGTTAACTGTGTGATTCGTTCCAATAAAATAATGAAAAACATCTTATTCATGGCAAATGAATTATTGTAACTTGCTTATAATGACAGTGGGCTATTTGAAGGTAGCAACACGCTGAAGATCCACCCAAAACACATTGTTCTTGGTACAATTTGTTAAAAGTAAATATCAGTTAGTAACATATCTACGATTAAGGATTTTAGCAAGTGGTACGATACTATGATTTGCTACGAAAGGCGCGATGTCGGTTTAGCGTCGCCGGCGCGGTACCTGAGCGTGTTCGGTCAGAGGGTTAGCTGCCCTCTGTAATAAAAATAAAATTAAAAAAATGAGTTAATGGATCAACGACGAACTGGAACGTTGTCTTGCGACGTTCGCACCGTTGATGGGGCGGTGGTTCACGTCCTGACACAACCAATTTTTTTTGTTCATAACATTCGCTCTTTTATTAGTATCTGTTACTTTATTATTAGTTTAATATAAGTATAGACTATAATAGTTGATGTTATGTAAATACAAGTTCACCTTTTTTTGAGGGGTGACTTTGTTCGATTGGCTTGATCTACTGGACACCTTGCGCTACTTGGGTAAAGCTATTTTGCTGCTTTTTCTTTTACTCTTCGTAATTCACGCGTTGCAAAGATTGTGCAACTGGGTAGGAACAGTGATCGAGTAAGACTGACCACGGGGTTTTACTAAAATGTGGGAATGATGAAATAATGTTTATCTTATGCGGAGAAGCATTCCAAATTTGTACCGCACTGTTTGTAATGGAACTATTATATGTCTTTGACCTTACTGATTGGACGTGGTACTTTCCTTTTCGTGGATGATGGAGGAAATGTGCGTTTTAATAGAGTGGGAATTTTACGCGCGCCCGTTGAGTAAACAGTGTGGTTTACGAACTAGAAACATCCCTCAACTGCCACTGGAGTGCGTTACGTTCGCGTATACCACGTTGGGGCCCACGTACCGTATGCACAAGTCGCATCATTCCTGAGCGTTCAGCAGCACGTTGAACTTGGCACGCTCAACGTTAACGTTCGACAGCACGGTTCGTGCGCCGACGGCTTTAGCTTCCTCTGATGACTTTACTAGACGATGAACGACAGCGCAAAAACGCGGCCAATTTCTTTCCGTTTTACTTCGTCATCACTCACTTTATCGTCGACAGGATATTTTAGATTGATCTTCCTCTCTTTTTCGTATGTCCCACTGTGCCGATACGCGTATTTGGCTCTGCACAACGGATTGAAACGTGGGGCGAGTGCGGCAGGGCGCGCTGTTTTCGTCGCAAAGGTAGCGGCACTGGTGGGTGAGGGGCCTCTTTATTGGTGGCAGTACCTGCAGCTGCTCTGCGCCGCCGAGGCCGCCAACTGCGCAGGCAGGCGAGGTGCACGAGTGAGTATCCGTCTGCCGGGCGCAGCCAGCTCCCGACCTTGGCCTTGAGGCGGCCACGTGGCGGCCGCCGGCGCGTGCGCCCCCCAGAGGTTGGCGGACGTGACGCACCGTGACGTCAGTGCACAGCTGACAATGAGCGGCCCCTACCCGCCTCCTCGGCGCGCTCTCCCCACTCCCGACTGCACCTCGGGCAAAGCCAAATATTGTGGCCGGCGATCGCGGCATTGGGTGAGGTCCAGAGCGGCCCGCACCATTCTTACGGCCAACTGCCCGTTACACGCCGACTGCCAGCTCCACTGGATGTTTGGCTCTCCCCCCCCTCCCCTCCTCCCCCCGTCTGGATACATCAATCTTGCTCGAGACTTACGTATCCTGGCGTCAGTCCCGACGTGACTTTCGCATTTTTTGCGCTGTTATTACCTAGGGACGGTCGTACCACTTGTACATCGCTATTGTCGAGTTACTTCCCACGGTTGGGATTCACAGTCATATTTTAAGCAGCTTCTCGCTCTTTAAACTTGCGGTATTATTATAGTGGAAAGGCTCAGGTCTGACGATGATATTCTATATGTTGACAGATTTATTCTGATTATGCTTATCCATTACGGATATTTTAGAATCGTGACTGTATATTGAATCTAAATAAGTTATACAGAACTGCAACCAGTTACTTTTTTTGAATAATAATGCTTTATTCCATGAACCGGTTTTCGAACCTTTTCAGGTTCATCTTCAGATGGTTTCGGGAGGATCCGGTAAGTTACATCATTACTGGTAGTAGCATAAGAACAACAAAGAACAACAAATTACATCTCTGTACAAAGTAGTCCTATGCCATAACTTTCTGTCAAGATCTTTGTTGCAAGCAACAGTTGTAAAGCGCATGCTGGATGCTGTCAAAGAACTGTATAAATTAATATAGTTTGTGTGAAAGTGTTCTGGACATTGAAATGGAAGCACACAAATGGACACTAACCGAAAAAAGCCGCCTATACTGTCGCTGTGAGTAAAAACTAAATTTACATCCGTATCGACAGTTAAGCTATAGTCATGGCGATACATTAAAGTGTGACCCATCTTTCTGCCACAGAGTAAGCACCCAGCATTATGCTACTACCAGTAATGGTGTAACTTCCCGGATCCGCCCGAAACCATCAGAAGATGAACCTGAGAAGGTTCGAAAACCGGTTCATGGAATAAAGCATTATTATTTAAAAAAGTGTCTGTTCTGTATAACTTATTTAGATTTATTCTGAGCTCAAACATAAATCTGTATCTTGAACAGAACAACCTCCTTAATCCCAAAAAGCGTGAATTCTGCAAACATCGATCACGTGAAACCCAGCTCGCACTTTTCTCACAAGCCATACTGAAAGCTTAGGATCAAGGCTGTCAGGCACGTGCAGTATACCTTGATTTCCGAAAAACATTTATCTCGACGGAAGATCCGTACACAAAGACTGGAAAGTTGCACACGTCACACCAATATTCAAGAAAGGTAGTAGGAGTAATCCACTAAATTACAGGCCCATATCGCTAAAGTCGATATGCAGCAGGATTTTAGAACATGTATTGTGTTCGAACATAATGAATTACCTCGAAGAAAACGGTCTATTGACACACAGTCAACATGGCTTTAGGAAACATCGTTCTCGTGAAACACAACTAGCTCTTTATTCACATGAAATGCTGAGTGCTAGTGACTGGGGATTTCAGATCGATTCCGTATTTATGGATTTCCGGGAGGCTTTTGACCCTGTACCACTCAAGCGGCTCGTAGTGAAAATGCGTGCTTATGGAATATCGTCTCAGCTATGTGACTGGATCTGTGATTTCCTGTCAGAGAGGTCACAGTTCGTTGTAATTGACGGAAAGTCATCGAGTAAAACAGAAGTGATTTCTGGCGTTCCCCAAGGTAGTGTTACAGGCCCTTTGCTGTTCCTTACTTACATAAACGATTTGGGAGACAATCTGAGCAGCCGTCTTCGGTTGTTTACAGATGACCCTGTCGTTTAACGACTAGTAAAGTCATCAGAAGATCAAAACAAACTGCAAAACGATTTAGAAGAAATATCGTAATGGTGCGAAAAGTGGCAGTTGACCTTAAATAACGAACAGTGTCAGGTCACCCACACGAGTGCTAAAACGAATGCGTTAAACTTCGGTTACACGATAAATCAGTCTAATCTAAAAGCCGTAAATTCAACTAAATACTTAGGTATTACAATTACGAACAATTTAAATTGGAAGGAACACATAGAAAATGTTGTGGGGAAGGCAAACCAAAGACTGCGTTTTATTGGCAGGACACTTACAAAATGTAACAGACCTACTAAGGAGACTGCCTACACTCGCTTGTCCGTCCTCTTTTAGAATACTGTTGCGCGGTGTGGGATCCTTACCAGATAGGACTGACGGAGTACATCGAAAAAGATCAAAGAAAGGCATCACGTTTTGTATTAGCGCGAAATATGGGAGAGAGTGTCACAGAAATGATACAGGATTTGGGATGGACATCATTAAAAGAAATGCGTTCTTCGTTGCGACAGAATCTTCTCACGAAATTCCAATCACCAACCTTCTCCTCCGAATGCGAAAATATTTTGTTGACATCGATCTACATAGGGAGGAACGATCATCAAGATAAAATAAGGGAAATTAGAGCTCGTACGGAAAGATATGGGTGTTCATTCTTCCCGGGCGCTATACGAGATTGGAATAACAGAGAATTGTGAAGGTGGTCCAAGGATCCCTCTGCCAGGCACTTAATGTGATCTGCTGAGTATCCATGTAGATGTACATGTAGATGTAGAAGTACAACACCTAAGTTTATTGTCGAAAGTACGATCATGTGTGGTATCAAGTGAAATTTGTGACCGGATACAGGGCTTTGTGGTAGGGGGGACGCAGCGTATTTTGGACGGGGCGTAAGGTCAGACGTAGAAGTAAACTCAGGGGCGCCCCAGGGAAAGTTTTGGGATTCATACTGTTCACGTTGTACGTTAATAATCTTGCACACAATATTAACAATAACCTCACAGTTTTTGCAGATGATGCAGTTATCTATGATGAAGCATTGTCTGAAAGAAGCTGCATAAATATCCAGTCAGATCTTCTTAAGATTTCAAGGTGTTGCAAAGACTGGCAACTAGCTTTAAATGTTCAGAAATGTAAAATTGTGCACCTCACGATATGACGATAGTATCAGTGAGTCACAGTTGGAATTGCCCAACTCGTACAAATACTTGGGTACGGATATGAAATGGAATGATAACGTAGGCTCAGGACGTCTGTAAACCAAGGGGGTACACTTCGGTTTATTGGTAGGACAAAAAAAAAAAGTGTCTGAAATCTTATGGGACTTAAGTGCTAAGGTCATCAGTCCCTAAGCTTACACACTACTTAACCTAATTTATCCTAAGGACAAACACACACGCCGGCCGGGGTGGCCGAGCGGTTCTAGGCGCTACATTCTGGAATCGTGAGACCGCTACGTTGGCAGGTTCGAATCCTGCCCGTGGCATGGGTGTGTGTGATGTCCTTAGCTTAGTTAGGTTGAAGTAGTTCTAAGTTCTAGGGGGACTGATGACCTCAGACGTTGAGTCCCATAGTGCTCAGAGCCATTTGAACCGTTTGAACAAACACACACACCCATGCCCGAGGGAGGACTCGAACCTCCGCCGGGACCAGCCGCACAGTCCATGACTGCAGCGCTATTGGTAGGACATTGACGAAGAGCAGTCAGTCAACAAAGAAGATTGCTCATTCATGCGAACTGTTCTAGAATATTGCTCATTACTGTGGGATCCGTACCAGATAGGGCTAACAGGGGTATGCTGAACGTATACGGAGAAAGGAAGCACGAATGTGCACCTGTTTGTTTGACCTGTGGGAGATTGTCACAGTCACAGTGAAGGAATTGCATTGGAAGACTCCTCAAGACAGACGCAAACTATCACGAGAAAGTCTGCAAACAAAGTTTCAAGAACCGGCTTTAAACGATGAATCTAGGAATCCTCTTTGCATCGCTCACATAGAGATCGTGAGGATAAAATTAGAATCATTACTGCACGCACAGATACTTTCAATCATTCTTGCCGCACTCCATAGGTGAACGGAACGCAAAGAAACCCTAATGAGTGACATAATGGCACGCATCCCCTGCCATGCACCTCACGGTGGTTTCCTGAGCATATATGTAGTTGCAGATTTTAAAGTCTGACGCATTGTGAAGCAAAATTACAACTTATAGTGGCATCAAGACCGAAATAGCAATTGCGAAATAAGTAATTTCTGCAGTCAATGTCGAATAAGATGTCCTTAAAAAACTATTATTACCGGTTTCACATGTTAATGTTTTTTGCCTCATTTCTATTAATTTATGTCGCAAAGCAGGTTAAAAAATACTGAAACCGTGATCGAACAATAAATTAATGGTGCATAGATTGACACATAGTAGTCTGGATCACCTGTTCTTCTATACCTACCGCCAACAGTGCGCACAGAAGATTGCAAAAGGTGACAATGCCAGGCGGTTCGAACCTTGTGGATCAGTAACTACCAATAACGAATTGAACAGAGAGATTTTGTCTAATGATGAATCAACATCTATTCGCGACAGAAATAACACCTTTCACAGTACCAAATTGTCACACTCGTAACGTAACTTTTAGCGTTGTTTCTCAGCTAACGTGTACCTCAGTATCATTGCTAAGGAATTCGTTAGTCCAACCACAATCATCATCATCAGTTTTCTGTTAGCAGTTCCTATGCGTCTTCATTTCACGCGATCCATTGCTTCCTCCTTAATACTGGTGTGCTGCCCTCCATCACATCACCCAGCATCTGAAATCTCTTCCTCCATTGCCTCCTCTTCCCTTCCACATAACCTTCTGAGAGGCTTTATATAAGCCCCTCCTTCATTCTTATTATATGTCCAACCCATTCCCGATTCCTTCTTTTTATTACATCCAGTAATTGTCTTTGCCCTATGACTCTTCTCAGTACCTCTTCATTTTTCACTTTATGCATCCATCTCATTCTTTCCCTCCTCCTCCATGTCCACATTTCAAAGGCTCCAGCCTTGCTCCAGCTATCTTCCTCCGTGTTCACGTTTCAGCACCGTACAGGAGGACACTCCATACAAAACATATTATTAGCTTTTCCCTCAAATCTATGTCCATATTTCTCTTTTTTATGTAAAACTCCTCTTTCGCCATTGCTATTCTTGTTGTAATTTCTGTACTGATCTTGCAGTCGGTTTCTGTGCTGCTTCCGAGGTATTTAAAGCTTTGCACATGTTCTAATACTTTTTATCTAGCATTATCTTTGCCTTTTTATTTTCTCCCAGTTTTATTACTTTTGTTTTCTTTGTGTTTGTTTTCATTCTATAGATATTTCCTTTAGCTTCAGTGGCATCCACGATATCCTGTACTTCTTTTTGACCTGTCGCTAGGAGTATCAGGTCCTCAGCAAACCTCCAACGTTTATCCCCTTCTCACATAGTGGGCAATGATCAATCGTATTTTCTAAGTGCAGATGGAAAAGGCTAGGAGCCAGACAGTAGCACCGCTTCCTGTTCTGTCCAGTTGATTCTTTCCCCTCTCACTTTCACTGATCGTTTTTGTCTTAGATATAACGTAAGTCGTCTGGTTTTCCAGTTTAACCGTAATAAATAGCGCTTTAAATGGTTCGCAGTACCTACAGTTTCTGCAAAATCTGTTGTGGAGTGTTTGAAGGACGCACCTTTGACAACACGGTCGACAGCCTTTGCATATTCTCCATGCACATGTTACTGTACCACCTCAATGAAGCATGCCCTGAGCGTCGGCCATCAGACTCGCTCGGCGCGTTTCTATTAGATTATTTTTGTAGCGTTGGCTATGGACCAAGTCTACAGCCAAAACTTGTAAACACGGGAGAAACACGTTTAAAATTTCTTTTGTGCTCATTAGAGAACGATCTTGGCTTGCTTACCGTAATCAAGCCCGTGTCTCCCTCAACAGCAGTGGTATTCAACCTTTTAGCTTGCCTGGGTCACAATGAAAGAAGACGAGTATTTTTTGACCGCACATAATATAGTTAACATTTATCACCGATCAAAACAAAAACAAAAAATAAAAACCAAAGCGATAAAGAGAGAGTAAGAGAGTTTCAAACGGAAAATATTCAATTTATCATAACTTTAAATGTGGTAAGCCCCGAATCTTGAACAAGCGATTCTGTGCGTCCAACAACACGATTATTTAGGGCTGGGTAGGCTGTTTAGAGTCTAAACTATAGACAACAGATTTGGCTGTAAGTCTGACTCACTGAAAAAGCTACACACAGCGTGTTAAAACAACAGCTCTGGTGGAGCTGGCGTCGCATTTGCGCATCTACCAGGAGGAAAACACTGACCCTACAAGCCCGTCGCCCATTTATAGTGGGGCCATTAATTACCACCAAACTTTTAAATCCACATATAGGATATCATTTTGGAGGTCTGTAAAGAAGCAGTTAATAACAATGACAGAAAGATACAGATTTGTGTAGCTACAGCTTAAGGATCTAGCCGTTTATATTGTAACACAACTACTTCTGGTAATCGATGTAGGTTTCGGTGTAACTTCACGTAGCATCTCCTACAAATGCATGTGGAAGTAGAGAAAACGTCATACAAACTATCTTTTTCTCCTGCGATGTGCCAGACCAAGCTTCCATACTTCTACTAGCGATTTGATCCCACGTCTTTTCCTGTTACTATATTCATTCGAAGTGATCGGAATAATACTGGCTAGACGAGGAGTCATTCTAAACTTTTCTCGAAATGATTCAGTGTACGAAATGAGGCAGACGCTTGGCCTTAAATCGCGTTACCCTTGCAATATGAGTCTCCTCTTATGAGTGAGTTCGGTCTCAGACTTTAATGCACCTTCGTCTGTTAGTTGCTGACAAGGGATTTCTGCCAGACAGTAACGTTGAACCAGCTAATAGAGTTGACGCTTTTACACAGAGGCAGGTTATACTTCGACGCAGTTTTTCGTCTTCTTCCACCTTAACTTTGCTTTCAATAACAAATAAGAGAAATTTGTGGCACAACTTGACTAGAAGAAGGGATCGGTTGGAAGGACGTCTTCTGAGGCATCAAGGAATCACCATTTTAGTATTGGAGGGCAGCGCGGAGGGTAAGAACCGTAGATGGAGACCAAGAGATGAATACACTAAGCAGATTCAGAAGGATGTAGGCTGCAGTAGGTAATAGGAGATGAAGAAGCTTGCACAGGGTAGAGTAACATGGAGAGCTGCATCAAACCAGTCTCTGGACTGAAGACCACAACAACAACAACAGAAATATAGAATTGCACTGAATCTACAACCCGCGAAAGATGACGACGTCCTTCGTCATCGGCTGTTGAGCACAGCATGTCTTCTAACACCATAGACATAATATCTTTCACTTTGTTTGAAGTCAGGAGCTATCCCACAAATTAATTTCGAAATTTCGGGGAAATAACGAGAACATATTGCGGTGTGATACTTATCTTTAGGTCAACTAACAACTTCGTGAATTTTCAGTATAAGTCCTTAATATCACGCTTTAGTAAATAGAAACAATGTTTGAATAAACGACGATAACTTTTAGTCTTTTTATCTGTTCTTCGTAGTCACGACTTTTTGTGTGCGGAGATACTGAGTCAACTGCAGCTTATTAAACGTCGGCCTCCGCAGCTGAATGATCAGCGTGTCTGACTGCAGTGCTGGGGCCTGCGCTCAGATCCTGATAGTGACAGGGATTTTGACTTAGTGCGATGCACACACGACGGGCCCACTCAGTCTCGTCACGCCAGCTGAGGAGCTGCCTAAACGATAAGTAGCTGACAACGGCTGGGAGAACGCTACGCTGACGTCACACGCTCCACATCGCATCTAAACTCGCTTGGAATGATGTGGCGACCGGTCGGCATCGCATGGGTCTCGCAGTCTGAACGCGAAGTATGTGTATGACACATTCACTGCATACGGTAGCTCTTGGAAATACTATCAGAGCGTTGTTAGTCTTATTGATGTCTGCAATTGACCTTTTCGTATGTACAGTCCTGTAACTTCATTAATGTGATGAGAAAGGAAGTGATCACGCGTGAAGATTCCTCTAGATTGCCACATATCTGTTAGATAACATGTCTCATGCCGATGCTTTGGCCTACGCAGAACGAAAAATTACCTACCGTTTCTGTAAAGATGTCACTGTAATCATTAAAGAAGTTGTACGACATACTTTTCTTTTTAGCTATTCGGTAACAATATTACGAAAGACAATTCGTATCAACTAAATAAACCTCGGGAAGATCAGTTTGGGATCCGGAAGAATGTACGGTAGAACATGCGAGTAATGGTGCTCTACGATTTATCAGAGAAGATCGAGTGAAGGAAGGTAAACCACGGCTATAGCATTTGTGATTTAGAGACAGCTGTTACTAGTGTCGATTTGAATGCACTCGTTGAAATTCTGAAGGCAGTAGTAGTAAAATAGAGTAAGTTACCTACAACTTATACTGTATCAAACCAGTCTTCAGACTGAAGACCACAAAAACAATACCAACAACAACAGTCGTCTCAATATCTCTCCAGAAAAAAAGTTATTTGTATTAACCAAATGGTAGTATGCATTGGGAAGATTCTGTTTTCAAAAAATAAACGACCTATGAAATAATAGGGAAATGCGAGTATGTATTTACTAATAATGTAGGAATATCTCTACTAATGAAGTATTACTCTTCTTCATGGTTAGAAATAGAAATTAGTTCTGAATATAAGAGGGATTCTATTTCAATAATAAAATCATTCAACATTAAATTTGATGATAAATGAGTTTTATTGTGTGTCACAAAAGTGTGGACATTCAGTTGAATTTCAGGGGGACCCTCACAAAATACTTAAGCTGGATGATATGTATCTAGCAATCCTTTTAACGAAACTTTAGTAATCCGCATTTTATTAATGGCTCTATGTTGAAGGCGTATGTGCAACATTTATGAGCTATCGCTTTAGTACATGATTTGAAAAGGGTTCTTGAATAAAGCTACGTAAGTATTATAATGACGTACCTGTACTAATTACTTATGGCGAAAGAAAACTCATTACAACTGTAGTGGGTGTGACGTGGCTGCTTCGCGCTCGTACCAAAACCAATCATGTAACGCGGTGTTTATGTTTCTATGGAAACGCCTCAATGTTGCCTCAGTTTTAGGCGACTCTGGCATTCAGGCAGCACTGACGGTTATTATTCATCGCTGGTGCAACAGATCACTGAAAACCGGAAAGGGGATAATTCGTTGGGAAAGCAAGGTTAATAACTTCAGGCACTGATTGCGTGTCTTCCGCAGTCATGCGCGGAAACGAGTCAGCCGGTGTCTTCGTACGTCTTATCGCGAAAGCCAAGCGTGCAGGTAAGCAGTTGGTAACAGGGTTACAGATAACGCGATAACTGAGTGAAGGGCACCTCCCGTATTCCGCGACCCCTATTATGCCAACCGCGTAGCAAGCAATGCCGGTGATAAACAACACGTGTTACTGCAGCTCTGCAGACAGCGCATTAATTCTTTGCATATCGCTGACGTCTCACAAGCTGTCCTTTTTGTTTCAATACGGAACCTGCTTTTGCATTATTTATTTTTGAAACCACGCAACACATTTTTTACTGGCTTTATGACGTTCTCCTTCTTTTGTAAACTAGTGCAAATGGCTCTGAGCACAATGGGACTTAACTTCTGAGGTCATCCGTCCCCTAGAACTTAGAACTACTTAAACCTAGCTAACCTAAGGACATCACACACATCCATGCCCGAGGCAGGATTTGAACCTGCGACCGTAGCGGTCGCGCGGTTCCAGACTGTAGAACCGCTCAGCTACTTCGGCCGGCTGTAAACTAGTACTTAGTACTAATGTGTTTACTAACAAGGGAACGTTACCAAGTGTCAGTGAACGATCTTAATGAAACTTGGTGCGTCTGTAGAGTGGGCAAAATAGTACAAAAAGTATTTTGTTTGTTTGTGCCCAGTTTCAATTTTCAGACGTAAAACTCCCTCCGAAAGATAATTTGGCTTCCTAGGTTTAGGGAGAATCTCTTCGAAATGACTCAAAGGGCTCGATGGAACAAGTACAACCGTGGAACATTGGAAGGACGTGTGATTTTCATATATAGTTCTGTTGAATGGTTATGACGTCAGTCTCCACTTGAGAAACAATACGATCAAGAAGTAGTCACTAGTGCACAAACAACTCTCTTCGCCAAGACTTACCAATTTACTGATGTATCGAAATTTGGTTTTCAACTGTCTGCTCCACAGCGTATATTTCATTCGTTTTATGTGCATGGTGTAAAAATGTAATTTTTTTAATATACTCGTTACCTTGGAGATTATAATTACTTTCTATGATAATAATGAATTACTAATTATTTTTTGATAACAAAATAGAATTATGTGAAATAGTAAATTAAAAAAAACCGTGAATGTAAAACGTAAAATAACAATTACAATCACAAAATAATTAAAATAGTAATGAATGTTTACATATTTTAATTAGGCATGTTGAAAGTAATCCCTCCGACAGCACACTGCGTACAGCTTATTTTCCAAAAATGGTATTTCAGGATTCAGATTTATTACAAAGAGATCTATGCGACTTGAAAGTTTCTTTAACTTATGTTGTAACAAAAATATTCATTTTTCAAAATTAATTAATGGTGGTGAGGTATTTTGCAAAATTTCAAATTATTACAATTACACGGTTTTGAAGAACATTAATTACATATCAACTTTTTTATGTATCCTCATTTAGAAGAAATTTTTTTCTCTAATAATAAAATATTAAGTTATCTTATGGGCATGCTTTACCCCTTAGAAGTAAAATTAGTGCCGGCTGGAGTGGCAGAGCGGTTCCAGGCGCTACACTGCGGAACCGCGCGACCGCTACGGTCGTAGGTTCGAATCCTGCCTCGGGCGTGGATGTGTTTGATGTCCTTAGGTTAGTTAGGTTTAAGTAGTTCTAAGTTCTAGGGGACTGATGACCATAGCAGTTAAGTCCCATAGTGCTCAAAGCCATTTGAACCATTTTTGAAATTAGGCACAAACAAAAAAAAGAAGAAAAAAAAAGTACTATTTTGCCCCTCCACACACCCGCCAAGTTTCATCAAGATCGTTTATTTGCACTTGGGAATGTGACTTTTGTAAGATATATATTGCGATAATGTATAAGTTTGTTTGTGTAACAATTTAAAGCGTTTGTTAAAGATTAGTGATTTGGCAAATAAGATGTATGTCGATTTATTAACGCTCCCGGTTTCGGCCAAAAACAGGTCATGTTCAGGTAAAAATAACCGAAATTAATTAAAGAACATGTGATCAGATATGATCACTGGTGTTAAGATCAGTGCTACACATCAAAATTATAGATGCTCATTCATACTTTGTCTCATAAAAATTATCCGGACACCCTTATCTAATGCGGAATTGACTACAAGATGTAGCAAGGAGTGGGCGCTTCAGCGCAAAAGCAGGCAGGGATATTGTGTACTCAATCAAGCAAAGGAGTGGATGAGACATGAGAGCTCTGTGAATTCCTACGTGTACAATTCCCTCGGTATCAACTAAGTAACAAATGCATCAAGGATACCTCAATCCCTGTAAAGCTGTCGAAGTCGACTGTTGATGATGTGATTTTGAAGTGGAAATGCGAGAGAAAAGCCACCACTAAATAAGACCAGACAGACTAGCGGAAGGCAGCTGAAAAAAAAAAAAACTTTTGTAGTTTCAGCACGTAAGTACGGAGTAGTTTGTGTTACGGTAAAGGGGTATTTTTCGTAGTTAGGATGTGATTCTTTATTGCTCTTACGAAAACACGAAATCTGAAAGGATAAGAACACGTTCGTAGTAATAGACGGCAAATCATCGAGTAAAACTGAAGTGATATCAGGTGTTCCCCAGAGAAGCGTCCTGGGACCTCTACTGTTCCTGATCTATATAAATGACCTGGGTGACAATCTGAGCAGTTCTCTTAGACTGTTCGCAGATGATGCTGTAATTTACCGTCTAGTAAGGTCATCCGAAGACCAGTATCAGCTGCAAAGCGATTTAGAAAAGATTGCTGTATGGTGTGGCAGGCTTCAGTTGACGCTAAATAACGAAAAGTGTGAGGTGATCCACATAAGTTCCAAAAGAAATCCGTTGGAATTCGATTACTCGATAAATAGTACAATTCTCAAGGCTGTCAATTCAACTAAGTACCTGGGTGTTAAAATTACGAACAACTTCAGTTGGAAGGACCACATAGACAATATTGTCGGGAAGGCGAGCCAAAGGTTGCGTTTCATTGGCAGGACACTTAGAAGATGCAACAAGTCCACTAAAGAGACAGCTTACACTACACTCGTTCGTCCTCTGTTAGAATATTGCTGCGTGTTGTGGGATCCTTACCAGGTGGGATTGACGGAGGACATCGAAAGGGTGCAAAAAAGGGCAGCTCGTTTTGTATTATCACGTAATAGGGGAGAGAGTGTGGCAGATATGATACACGAGTTGTGATGGAAGTCATTAAAGCATAGACGTTTTTCGTCGCGGCGAGACCTTTTTACGAAATTTCAGTCACCAACTTTCTCTTCCGAATGCGAAAATATTTTGTTGAGCCCAACCTACATAGGTAGGAATGATCATCAAAATAAAATAAGAGAAATCAGAGCTCGAACAGAAAGGTTTAGGTGTTCGTTTTTCCCGCTCGCTGTTCGGGAGTGGAGTAGTAGAGAGATAGTATGATTGTGGTTCGATGAACCCTCTGCCAAGCACTTAAATGTGAATTGCAGAGTAGTCATGTAGATGTAGATGTAGATGTACAAAATTCGAATGATTCAGATGGCTCTGAGCACTATGGGACTTAACATCTGAGGTCATCAGTCCCCTAGAACTTAGAACTACTTAAACCTAACTAACCTAAGGACATCACACACATCCATGCCCGAGGGAGGATTCGAACCTGCGACCGTAGCGGTCACGCGGTTCTAGACTGAAGCGCCTAGCGCCGCTCACCTACAGTGGCCGGCCACGTTTTATAGAATGGTGTACTGCAGACAGTAGAGGAACAGTTCAGAGAGGATGACAGTATGAGCACGACAATGAACACTGTCGTAAAGTAGCATCTGTTAGGCAATGCGACTGAAGAATAACATTTCAGAAATGGACTGATCTCACCAGGGTCGCGATCTAAGCCCAGTGGAACACTTTGGAATAAGTTAGAATGTTGATTTCGCTCCAGTTCCCATCGTCCAGCATCACTTTCTTGTCTGATTTCGGATCGTGAGGAAAAATGGGCTGCAATTTCTCCACAGACATCCAGTCAGGCAGCCGCTGAGGCCGAGCGGTTCTAGGCGCTTCAGTCCGGAACCGCGCTGCTGCTACGGTTGCAGGTTCGAATCCAACCTCGGGCATGGATGTGTGTGATGTCCTTAGGTTAGTTAGGTTTAAGTAGTTCTAAGTTCTAGAGAACTGATGACCTCAGACGTTAAGTCACATAGTGCTCAGAGCCATTTGAACCATTTGAACATCCAGACGTCTCTTTGAAAGTGATCACAGCATGGTTAAAGCCGTGATAAAGGCAAAGGTTGGTCACAGTCCGTATTACTGTCCACTGGTAAGTGTCCAGATGTTTTTGATCACATTGTGTACATAAGGTGAAATATTAACGGCCGGCTGTAGTGACCGAGCGGTTCTAGGCGCTACAGTTTGGAACTGCGCGACCGCTACGGTCGCAGGTTCGAATCCTGCCTCGGGCATGGATGTGTGTGATGTCCTTAGGTTAGTTAGGTTTAAGTAGTTCTAAGTTCTAGAGGACTGATGACCTCAGCAGTTAAGTCCCATAGTGCTCAGAGCCATTTGAACCATTTTGAATTATTAACTGGACGAGGCATGCAGTTATGTGCTTTGTACGTGTCGTATGTAACACACAAACAGGAGCCAGATCCTGAAGCGAAGACTGCAGTGGATGGGGTGTCCTAGAACATCCTTCATTTCACTTAGAGGCACTTTCAGAAACTGCATACGTGACCTTTGTTACTGCAAACGAAACAAGGATGCCTCAGACGTAAGATAGTTGCTGGTGTCACCAATTTTAGCCTGTGGAGGTGTCAACAACGCATATGTCCTCCGGAAGACATGGAGCATTCAAGGCATTGTAGTGGCACGTCGACTCGAATGGGACGATCGCTTGTACCGAAAATAGTCGAAAATGTGGTAATGATACTATCTTCTAACTTTAATCGGCAAAGTATTATTATAGCGGATATACTCAGAGATGCTCGCAGACATCCTTATCGGCGCAGGCTTTTATTCGCAAAATAATTATTACTGCAGACATCCTTGGGTATTTTGGCGCATATCCGCATCCGCGCAGAACCCTGCGACATTAAGCCCTACATTTAACGAACAAGCCGGCTATTTTTGTGACAGGTTTGACAAGTAACATAAGTAAGCCTTATATTACTTTACTTATCTTTCCAGGCGATACGGACGGCGTTGAAAATAGTACTGTTTGTCATACTGTCTAGGAAAAGAAGAAGGAAACGCCGCCGCCTTAGTACGTCGGTAAGTGCAAGTGTTAAACAGCACTGATCATGCCACGGCCTACACGCCTCTTTGCATACTATCCATTATCTCGAATCGAACTGGAAATGTTATGGGTGATCGCGTTACATCCTACATGTTTTATATCAACATATACGTGTGTGAGAATCAAGGAAGACAATCGACAAAACACGTTATATTCTTCTAGATAGAATTCAGCTTAATGTAACGCGAGACGTGACACTGATATCACGTGCTGTCTGGATGTTCTACACTTCGGTTATGTATATCACGTAGATAAGGAAAATTTCGTTTTTAGTAACTGAAAACTTTAGTTGTGTGCACCGAACATGTTACGCCTATTCATGCTAGGCATTACCAATTAGCGAGCCGCGTGGGATTAGCCAAGCGGTCTAAGGCGCTGCAGTCATGGACTGTGCGGCTGGTCCCGCCGGAGGTTCGAGTCCTCCGTCGAGTATTAAGTACTGTGTAAGCTTAGGGACTGACGACGTCCCATAAGATTACAAACCATTAAAAAAAAACGAACCAATGGGCAACAATATAAAGAAAATTATCTAATTACACCTATTTTATTAGATCTGTCGTGAGTCTTGGCAGCTCATTATTGCAGTGCTTGTGCTGTTAAGAAGTATGAAGCAATGGAATATTGGGTGTGGCCGTGAGTCGTGCTCGGGTAGCCTAATGTCAAGGCGACCGCTCGAGATAAATGGGAAATGCGGTTTCGAGTCCCGGGCCGGCACAAATTTCAAATTGTTGTCATTCCATTATACAACTAGTGGTTTCCCAGATTCGCAATTGCGAATACATTTGAAGCACTTAAATTATATTATTATTATCAAACATATGGTTGTGATTTTCTCTTGCATTCATTTTTCGTGTAGCTGTACATAGTACAGATATCCAGTTGATAGATCATTTATAAACAGTTCATTATACGTAACCTTTTCTGTTACACATTGCATGTGATCTTCCTTGCTGATATTCCAGCAGGCTGACTGGAGATCACAGGAGCTCTAGGGCATAAGAGTGGAATTGGGTTTTGTGTATATTTTTTATTATTTTTATATGTTTGTTAAGTTACGAACTAGTGAAACTATTGTCCTTTTTTGCCTTTTTTTCGCTTAGCATATTTTTATTTTCATTTACATCCTTCTGCATGAAATATTCTTCCTGTAGATTGAGTACTTGGTGTTATGACATAGGCTTCCCGTGTCTGTTTTTATCTGAATATGGAAATATTCTGCCACAACAACAAAACAAAGATAATGCTCATTCTACAGGAAGAATATTATTGGCGGAACACTATAAACAAAATATGAAAATACACTAAATCTAAAAAAAAAAGAAATCTAGCAGGAGACAGTATTCTCAGTAATGAATAATTTAGAAGAAAGATAAAATATAAATAAAAAAGCAAAAACAAATACTAGACACACACACACACACACACACACACACACACACATACACACACAAGCGCGCACGCGTGATTGAACGCACGCACAGTGCTCTCACCATCCACCATCTCTCCAATACCTCGCACAAAACCCCAATGCATTCTCAACCTGTACAGCTCCTATGATGTCCCTATCAGCCGTCTAGTATGCGAGCAAGCCCCTGTGCAGTGTGCAACAGGGAAGTTAATGTGTAATGAAATGTGTCGATGTGCACTATCAATGGAAAACCTTTACTGCGTACATCTAGTACCTACAGAATAATACACGGGTACATTAGAAGGGCCAGAAACGAATACCACCTAGCAAGTACACTTCACCTCTATTAACATATATAGGGTGATTATAATTAAAGTTAAACTGTCGAAACGTTGTAGAAATAACACCACTGATCAGAATGACGTCAAATTGCAACGGAATATTATCGGAGAAGGGAGAAAACGCATGGCAGAAAAAATAGCGTGAAAATTGATCAATAGATGGCGCTGTATGTGTCAGAACACGTAAATGGAAACACCTGCCATGCGCACGACCCACTGAAGTCGGTGTAAACACGCCGGATGCACGGCTTTTTCTCAATTCGCTTCTGCGATGTTCACCATGACGGTCTCTGTAGTGTTGGCAGAAGAACCAACACCGTGTTACTAGAGGAGGCCGAAATGCACTCGTTTTAGCTCACGCAGGCTGGCATGAGGAGGGAAGGACTACACTGACGTGAGGTCTGGAACATGACAGGAATTAGAATTCAGAAAGCGGACGTAGCTTGTTGATGCTTAACATTAATCCATTTATGATGAACGTCAGTCTTGACGGTACATGATTCACAATATTATCTGTTGAGATTATAGTACCTGAATATGGCGCCTTGCTAGGTCGTAGCAAATGACGTAGCTGAAGGCTGTGCAAAGTGGTCGTCTCTGCAAATGAGACGTATTAGACAGTGAACCATCGCTAACAAAGTTGGCTGTACAACTGGGGCGAGTGCTAGGGGGTCTCTCTAGACCTGCCGTGTGGCGGCGCTCGGTCTGCATTCACTGATTGTGGCCGACACGCGGGCCCGTGTAAACTAACGGACCGCGGCCGCTTTAAAGGCTACCACCTAGCAAGTGTGGTGTCTGGCGGTGACACCACAGTCTCAATGCAGGCTCGCGCTCTGATTGTAAGGCTGTATTACAAAAATGATGACTGCTTCACGTCGCTCTGCAGAAGTTCCGGACACAGAAGAGTTTAAAAAAAGTTGTTGGTCCAGTGACTGCCGTGGGTCTGGCGAAAATGGTTCGGAAAATTGAAAAGGCAGTTCCTTTTGGTGCAACCTGGAAGAGGGAGGAAACGAATTGATTCGACGTCAGTGGAAGCAGTGGCCACAGCAATGCAGGAGGAGACGAGTGGTGGTGTGCAAACGTATAGTGCACGGAGAATTGCCCTAACATTGGACATACCCGTGAACATGGTGCGTAAAATCCTATAAACACCCTTCTTTCCTATCCATTCACAATTACGTATGTACACGAGTTGCTTCCTATTGACCTGCCAGCAAGAGAGACCTTTACTTCAGAATTTCTTGCTCGCATGGAAGTGGTCAATGATTGGCCTTGGAAGATTTTGTGGACAGATGAAGCCCACTTCCATCTGACAGGATATGTCAATATACACAATTGTCGAGTATGGGCAACGGAAAATCCTGAAAACGTCACTGTGTGGTGCGGGTTTACGGCATCATTTATCAGAGGGCCATGTTTTTTCGAGGAGACAGGTGCTTTCGGTCCTGTTACCTGTACCGTCACTGGTACGCGCTATGAGTGTCTTTTGAACAACCACGTCAATTCAGCTCTCCAACAGCGTGGATGTGTGGATGGGATCATTTTTATCGAAGATGGCTCACCTCCGCACATTGCAAATGCAGTTAAGCAGCTGTTGATGGGCCGTTTCGGAAATGCTAGAATTATCAGCCACCATTTCCCTACAGCCTGGCCGTCCCAATCGCCGGATCTTAATCCTGTGACTTCTGGCTGTGGGGCTATCTGAAAGATGTTGTGTTCAGTGTTCCTATTGCAAACTTAGCTGCATTGAAGGCACGCATTGTGCAACCCATTCTGAACGTGATTCTGAAAACATTTTGATCAGTTGTGGAACATGCTGTTCCTCGATTTCAGCTTGTTGCAGAAAACGGTGGACAACATATTGGACATGTGTTGCGCCCGTCACACGGAAATTATGGCGCCTTTGAGTTATACCATCCGTAACATTCCTTCATTCTCCACATACCTGTCCTTCCAGGGTTTATATGCATCGTTGTCCCTGAAACCATACTTCCCTCTAACACTACTTTCTTTACATGCATCCGAATACACAATCACTTATTATTACAAGAAATTATTTACAAATTTTATATTTCGTTTAACTTGATTTCAAATGAAAGTAAATTAACAGAGTGTTGCTTCTTTATTTTAGTAAGATCAAATCAATTAGAAATTTTTTTCAAGAATTTATTTCTTTAAAATACTTAATGAGTCCAAAAAAAACTAGTTGCTATTGAAAGCAAAACGTAAACTTTTTATTTACTTTAACTCAACTGGAGAAATTTTACATGTGTAAAAACACATTTCACATCAAGCTATTATTTACAAACATTTTATGGTACATGGTTACCACTTTTATGCAGTGTCTCTTTGCGTCGCTTCTTCTTCATATTTTTTTACCATTATTGAACAGAAACCAAAAATTTTTATTTACAGTGTCTCTATTCCTTTCATAATAAATGTTCTCCAGCTTTATCTAAGTACATTTTTCGTCATATTTGTTAAACTTTCTTTACCTATGTGGCCACTGTATACACCTTTTCATCATCACAACACGCCTTTTCCTGACTGTTCATCACTAAAATCTCCTTTATTAACAGCACTTATCAAATCCGTTTACTTTCATTTCCCTACATTAACATACGTATGTCGTTACTTCACTCCTTACAATTTGAACCCCATTTCTCTCACCATAAAACTTATTTCATCATAAGACACCATAACACCCTCTGAGAGTCTCAAACACTTTACATCCACTGATACACTGATAGAGAAAAAATGAACGATGTTAGATTCAGCTCAGAATCACAGAAGAGGAAGATTGACAATACAAAAAGAAACTGAAGTACATCATCAGTAACTCGAGCACCTGGCGTTTGTCATAGAATAGGCTGCAACACCTTCAGCTCACAACTAATTCTGGTCCAATGTATCTTTTCGAATCGATAACATTTCTTCAGCCCAATGGTTTCATATCCTCAGGGTCTACTCCCACATCATCCCCATACTCATTGTAGCCCTCTAAATCCTCCATCCTTCTACAATACCTAATTGGTATACTAGCTACTTCTTCTTTGGTCAACTTATTTTTCTGAAAAAATGATACAACCAAATCTTTCCCATTTATTTCAAAAATTAATACATTTTCATCAAAATTTAATCTCCCTTTGTACTGGTTAATGAAATCTACACCAATTGGCATTTTTATACTTAGGTCAGGGATTATAAGGAAGTTACAGTGTACTTGCACAGCATTTATTTTTACTGGCAACAGAACTTCCTGTTTAACAGGTCTTTTAAATTTTCTTGTAGCTACAAATATCTGCTCCCCTATTACTGGCATTATTATAAGTTCATTTCTGTTTGGCAACGATTCCAAACAACTTTTACTCGCAGCACATAAATCACTGCCACTATCTGCGAAACATTGTACTTCTTCGTTACACTCTTGCAGACTAATTATTGGCTGACTCAGCACTTTCCTTTCATTGTTAGTGTCAGAACCCTCCTCCAACGAATCATTCATCACCTTCCTTGTATTGAAACCTTCCCTGTTTCCAGAAATTATACAGATTTTTGCAAAATTTCCCACATCACTTTTCTACCCCGTACTAAATGTTCTGTCCAGTAATGACAGCTCAAAATTTTTTTCCGGCATTTCGCCATTCTACCTTTCGTCCCTCTTTTCCCTTTTTTCTACAATTAGTTGGCTGATCCCCATTTTTGTCACCATTTTCCTGCCTCTCCCTTATACCCTCACAAATTTCTTCATTTATAGATGCTAGTATTTCTTTTACTCTGGCATCACTAATCTCCTGTAATCTGCAAGATGTTCATAAGGGAACCCCCTTTCTCACTACGCCCCCACCAAACACGTTCCTTGTTGTGGTATTGATGGAATTGGCAATGCACTTTTTAGATTTTGTAGCAGCTCTGGAAGTGAAAGGACTTACACGTTGTCAACGAAGCGCCACAAGAAGACCTCACACGCTGTTGAATCTGGCGATCCTACTGTCCACCTACAAAAGATGGGTTCCACAGCCAACCCAACGGCTTGCCAGGTTTCATGTTTATGAGTTCGTGTGAATAATGTAGTGAGACTACTTTTATTGTGGAACGAAGCACGGCCCCTTTTAGTCTATCATGAACTAGCGTGTTACCCAGTGTTATGTCATCAGATTTCTGGTTAAACGTACGTCGCCTAGATACAGCACTAGACAAGCTCAATGTTTATTTAGTTGCTCTTAAGATTTCAGTAGCTGCGGAATTTTTCTTCGATTGTGGTACTTTGGTATGATGCCTGTTGTCTTTTCAAGATAAATGAAATGTGCTTGATCACTCTTAAAAAATGTGTCCGTTAATAACAATAAAACTTTCAAAACATAGATCAGAATATCGTTTCCACCATTTCCATGAGCGTCACGTTCAGCTGATTGGTTCCTTTCGATTCTGTGCGCGTTGAGGAACCTCGAAGCCATATCTTAAGCAATGCATCTACCAGACGACGTCGCTCATGTATGTCTTCCAGTGAATTGTGGAATTTCATAAAGCAGACTTCGAGAGGATGATCAAGGTGAGAACGTGGCAATGCGTGGTCATTAGCTGAAGCTTGGTTTTTACGTCCTGATGATATAAACAGCATTCATTTCTATGATGTTCGTACAGGCTGTGCAATTCCCTGCGTCAAGTTTCACTTTTCTCCTTGGAGGATTTTCGTTTGTACGAATTTTTAAAGTAATCGTGTGTGTTTCATTCAAATGTAAAACAGATATATCGCGTCTTCTAAAATTATTTACCTTAGACGTTTTATAGGCAACAGAAATTCTTCCTGATTTGGCGAAAGCTTGTAAGAGGTCCACTCCTTCATTATTGGCATTTAAAAATTGGACAGCTGTATGCGGATGTCGCATGTTTCTCTTGTTTACCGAGTTTCGGTCAGTATTTGGCTACAGGATTTCCTTGCAGATAGAATTCAACGCGTCGTTCTTAACATGACAAAAGGCAAAAAAGCTAATTTCGGGTGCTTTCGGCACCACTAACTGTTCCCTCCTCCCTTGTTCCATTCATGAAAGGGGTGTGGGAAAATGACAGCCGATAAAGTGTGACATCTAATTTTCTCGTAGTGAACATTTCGCGAGACACATGCAAGGTGCGTTGTGAGAATAGATGTAGAAGTAATGGACGTGAAGGATGTTGCAAACCAGCAATTACAGATTAAGAAACCTGGAGTGCGTGGTATGGCGTTGGGCATTTGGTGATAACACACATATAAAATAGGTAGCAAAATAGGAGTATGATAGGAAAGAGCTCGTTACATTTGACTAGGTACTTTTTCTCTAAATGAGAGCAGCATTATACCGAACGTTTCTCCTAAGGGCTGTTAGGTGCATTTTCTTTGGTGTTTTAGCAAATACTTGCAATTTCGTTCTTGCAGTCTGTATCTGGAGTCAGCCGAAACAAGCACTGTTCATTATGTTTCTCAGGGAACGCCCAGTTTCGATAGAAAGAGTCGATTTGTTTCTCACTATAAACAAAATTATATTTAAATCAGAATTTTACAAGACCATTCGACGGAGATAGTGCGATATTCGTTTTATCGATATGTATAAAGAGGGACTGAAAAACGGGAAGAATAAAATAGTATTCGAGCAGTGACTGAGAAGCACTTCTGTATGACGATAGCAGTCAACGTGGGACAGGGTGGTACTGTCGCCGCTGTGCGCTGTGGTACTCATGATTCATACTGTTTTACTTCTCATGTTAGTATAAAACGAATGTAGCACTAGCCTAATTTGAGGCCCTGCTCTCAAATGGCCATGTAAAAATTCCGCTTTAAAAATTATTTTGTTCGTAAGGGGGAACAAACCGACGGTTTCCGTCGAAACTGAGAAACATAATGAGCAGTATTTCTTTGGGCTGTCTCCAGCTACACGATGCACGAACGAAAGTGGCGAGCAACACACCCACTCACGGAAGTGCTTTGGTGCGGAGTATTCCAACAACTCTGGCACTCAAAATATCGAGAGATTAGTCGGATTTGGCACGTTGTAGGTCCTGCCTGTTTGCACGTCCTCGAAAATTTATGACCGGGAAATGAGTTCAACGGAGGGATTACTGTAGCCGTAGATCGAACTACTCGTCAAGGGAAACACTGGACGAAAAGCACTGACCAAAAGCTTTATGTGACAGACAGACTCCATTTTCATCAAAATAACAGTCTTTCACTGCCAGACCGAGAATTTCGCAACTCGTTCTCATAGCACGAATTCGATAAAACGATCTTTTTGATATGACTAATGAAACGGAGAACGAAAGGTAAGAAACTGCTGTTGATGTCATTTCCGACTTTGTTTGGTGAAACGGAGATCCAAAGGCACAAAACAGCTGTTGATGTCATTTGCATTTGTTCACTTCTATAGCTAAGTTGTCAATATGTGAGTGATTCGCGTGGGACGCTGGTATTAGTAAGAATTTTATTTTGGATTCCCTTTCACATGCATAGTATTATCGTCTCCTTCCGCAGCATTTGAACCTTTTCACCCTAGCACATAGCCTGCAAAATGTGAATAAACTGTGGGAACGCGGCTATCTTCCTTCCAGACCCTTGGATCAGTTTTAACCTCATGTTTACTGACAGCCGTACTCCCTTGTGGCGTCATCATCCGGTATATATTTTGCTTGCTTCATTACGTTTATGACCAAGTGTGACGCGTCCAGGTCATTATGTTAACAGACGCTTGCATCACCCGGCGATCCTCTCATTACCCCACTTACATTCTGTTGCAGTTGTTACCATGTAGCTGCTCCGTTAGATCAACAAATTCGGTAGCAAAGAGGGGTGAAAACACACGGGGTTGATTTCGTTAGACTGTTCTTCATAGTGTATACCCACTACGTAGTTTCTGTATGAATATCTGCTACACCATTTAGAGAGATCCCATAATTTATTCCCACAACCCAATAGGTCCTGGCAAACCAATAATCCCGACATCGACGTCTCCGATATTTGCCTATATTTCTGTTATAGCAACTTTAGATATGGAACTATCCGTAGTATTCACTGTCTGATGGCAGTTATCTTGGTCACTCCAATGTAACGCGGAATTTACCGCTAGGTGTCACGAGAGGCGGACCCCCCAGTATAAAAGTAGCCTTGAGGTGGTGGTGGGGGGGGGGGGGGGCGGCTATCGTCTTGCTGCAAAAGAAGCGGTAACGACAGAATGAATCGGTCAGGAGAGCTCAGTGACCTCGAACGCGGATTTGGCATTGGATGTGACCTGACTAACAAATCCAGCCCTACTAAACCTACCCAAGTCGACTGTTGGCGATGTGACTGGGAAATGAAAACACATAGGAACAACCACAGCTAAACTAGTACCTAACATATCTCACGTACCGATGGACAGGAACCGTCAAGCATTGCGAAGGTTCGTTCTAAAAAATCACATTAAATCAGCAGAAGAAATTACCGATGTCTGCCGAAGTGCAACCAGCAGCCCCGTTAGCACAATGATCGTGCGTTGGGAGTTAAAGACACTGGCATACAGTGGTCGAACAGATTCTTATAAACCACTCATTTCTATACCCAGTGTTGAGCAACCCTTGAGGTATTTAAAGATCGATAGCATGACTGAAAACGGTTGATTTGGAGTGGTGAATCACACTCCGTCCTGTGGCAATCCGATGAGAGGGTTCGTTTATGGCGCCTGGAGCACATTACCTGCCATCATGCGTAACGCCAAGAGTGAAATACGGAAGAGCTTGCGTTACGGTGTGGGAGCATTTTTCGTCGTGTTTGGGTCCCTTACTGAGCTAGAAACACGGTAAATACGGAAGGGTGAAAATAGACTACACAGCATTGTGTAATGCGTACAGCAGAGGTACAGCTCGGACCGTCGATCGTTCGTAACAGTATACAGTGCACCCTGTCATAAGGCCGCATGTTTGGGGCAGTGGTTTGTGGAAAATAATCTCTCCGAAACGGACTTTCCTGCCCAGAGTCCCGGCCTGAAACCAATAGCAAACTTTTGGGACGAGCTGGAACGCCGACTCCGTTCCAGCCCCTAGCATCTCTGGCTTCGGCTCTCGATGAAGAATGGTCTGCCATTCCTCCACAAACTTTCAGACATCCCATTGAAAGTGTCCCCAGCAGAGTTAAACCTGTATAGAGGTAAAGGGTGGACACACCCCATATTAACGATTACTAGTATGTGTCCACATGCTTTTTGTCAGATATTCTAGGTATATTTCGCCAGTTCCATCGGAAGCCCACTAGAGAAATATGAAGCTGGTATTTGTACAGATATCATAGGTGATCTTGCAGCTCTAGAAGAATGAAATTATAATGAAATCTAGGCCTTTAGCTGCTTACAGTCGGATAGAGCGTCTGCCATGTAAGCTCGAGATCCCGGGTTCGAGTCCCTGTCGGGGCACACATTTTTCAGCTGTCCCCGTTGATATTTATCAACCCCTGTAAGCAGGCAAAAATCTACATTTCATTATAATTTCACTAGAAAAATGTCTTTTGAAACTACCTCTTTAATTATTTTTTTTTTTTTATTAAACACTGACCTACAGAGTATTCCCTGACAAAGGCACTCAAACTTAACCTATTCATTTATTGCTCACAATATACAAGCCCTACGCAGTCTGACTGCTATACATTGACAGCACGGCTTCCAACAGTTAACCCAAAAGAATGGCCCTGAATTGCAAAAAATCCTAACAATAATACAAATCCAAAAAATATGAAATTAAAGAAATATACCTAAACTCATTGCAATCACGAATCCCGATAGCGCAAACCCCATTATTTTTCATAATTCCTTACCTCACAGCAGTTAGAGCAAGTAGCAACGACGGCCAGCTAAAGAAAAAGATTCTGACTACTATAGACTCTAACTACTGGGAGGCATGTGGTTAGCAAAAGAAAGGTTTTGTTGAGGAGCAAACAATTTATTCAGAAAATTTTACCTTATTCATGTGACGTCCAGTTCCAAAAATTATATAGTTGTCAATAATTACACTGCCCAAGCATTATCAACCATACATTTATCCTCATAAATTTTCTTGCATATTTTCTTATAAACACATCACTTCATCTCACTTTACAATGAATGTCCTACCAACACAGCGTCTTCACTAAGAATATCATGTCCACTCACTTCCCTATCCACTCGCCAACTGCTAGTCCGTCCAACGACAGAATCTATTGCCGAGGGCGCAGAACGCTGTCAGCGATATTAGCACAATCTATAGATCTGCCAACGTACAAACAAGCTACTTACACTGTTTATTTTGAAGAATATAATTTTTAAAAATCACTTGCCCAACGAATTTACGGTGGTTCTATTCAAAGCTTTCACATTTGTCCATTTCACAACTCATATCTATGTTTGAAAATCAAACCTAAAACTAAAGAGCTGGTACGAGCTTTTACTATGCCCATCGTTCAACGAAACTAAAAAACAAACATTTCTGTCCAGCATAATTTAAAAGTACAACATATTCGCTCTTAATTGCTGATGGATTCACAAAATCTGTTCTTGAAAGTGGAATCTCAGTTGTATCGTAAAAATATGGTTTTATTCTATTAAAAATATTTGCCGCAACGAAGTACCAACCGTTCTGGGGTCTACAGCCTTCACAACTTGTGCCGAAATGCATACCAAGAGAAATACTGCTATCACTTTAAAATTGTGGACTGGTCTGGAAGTCGTATAGTAGATCCCGTTACTTTGGTACTTCTTATGGATACAACATTAAGTTTTAAATGGTCAGTAATGTTGAGCTTCGTAATGCTCTTAGCTTCATCTTGACTCAAGCTCGAGACGTTAATTATACAGTTTACGTCAAAGACAGCTTAAGGTCTCCGTCAGAGAAACAACAGCAACGACTGTGCACCGGATGATTGCAGAATATCTTGTTTCTGAGTGACAAGATGGTTCATCCTTTTATAGTGTTAGCGTCAGGTTTAGTCATGTTGTTGAACTTACTTATATGATTTTTACTACATAGAACTACAGGCTCCTCCAACGAATAAAAAGTATTAATCTAACTGACAGCATAGTTTATGCACACTAATAGCCATTAAAATTGCTACACCAAGAAGAAATGCAGATGATAAACGGGTATTCATTGGACAAATGTATTATACTAGAACTGACAAGTGATTACATTTTCAAGCAATTTGATTGCATAGATCCTGAGAAATCAGTACTCAGAACAACCACCTCTGGCCGTAATAACGGCCTTGATACGCCTGGGCATTGAGTCAAACAGAGCTTGATTGGCGTGTACAGGTACAGCTGCCCATGGAGCTTCGACACGATACCACAGTTCATCAAGGGTAGTGACTGGCGTATTGTGACGAGCCAGTTGCTCGGCCACCATTGACCAGACGTTTTCACTTGGTGAGAGATCTGGAGAAAGTGCTGGCCAGGGCAGCACTCGAGCATTTTCTGTATCCAGAAAGGCCCATACAGGACCTGCAACATGCGGCCGTGCATTATCCTGTTGAAATGTAGCGTTTCGCAGGAATCGAATGAAGGTTAGAGCCACGGGTCGTAACACATCTGAAATGTAACGTCCACTGTTCAAAGTGCCGTCAATGCGAACAAGAGGTGACCGAGACGTGTAACCAATGGCACCCCATACAATCACGCCGGGTGATACGCCAGTATGGCGATGACGAATACACGCTTCCAATGTGCTTTCACCGCGATGTCGCCTAACACGGATGCGACTATCATGACGCTGTAAACAGAACCTGGATTCATCCGAAAAAAATGACGTTTTGCCACTCGTGCACCCAGGTTCGTCGCTGAATACACCATCGCAGGGGCTCCTGTCTATGATGCAGCGTCAAGGGTAACCGTAGCCATGGTCTCCGAGCTGATAGTCCATGCTGCTGCAAACGTCGTCGAACTGTTCGTGCAGCTGGTTGTTGTCTTGCAACGGTACCCATCTGTTGACTCAGGGATCGAGACGTGTCTGCGCGATCTGTTACAGCCATGCGGATAAGATGCCTGTCATCTCGACTGGTAGTGATACGGGGCCGTTGGGATCCAGCACGGCGTTCCGTATTACCCTCCTGAACCCACCGATTTCATATTCTGCTATCAGCCATTGGATCTCGACCAACGCGAGCAGCAATGTCGCGATACTATAAACCGCCATCGTGATAGGCTACAATCCGACGTTTATCAAAGTCGGAAACGTGATGGTACGCATTTCTCCTCCTTACACTAGGCACCACAACAACGTTTCACCAGCCAACGCCGGTCAGCTGCTGTTTGTGTATGAGAAATCGGTTGGAAACATTCCTCACGTCAGAACGTTGTAGGTGTCGCCACCGGCGCGTCAACCTTGTGTGAATGCTCTGAAAAGCTATTCATTTGCATATCACAGCATCTTCTTTCTCTCGGTTAAATTTCGCGTCTGTAGCACGTCATCTTCGTGGTGTAGCAATTTTAATGGCCAGTAGTGTATTTTAAAAGGGAACTCACAGCTGACCGTCTTGTTGGCGGGATTCAGCACGTTTCTGAACGCCAGACGTACAGCTGTTGGAAAATGTTGCTGTTGCTGCAGCCCCTATGGAGCTTCGCCTCAGCGATATTCCGCCCAAAAGTTACCAGGCCTTCTCGACGAGTCCACGTTTTCCGCAGTCAGTCACTGTATCCCTCTCCCAATTCCAATACCAATTAACATTCGTATCAGATATCGATTTCCTTTAGAAAAATAGTGTGTTTGCTTTCAACTCCTCTCAAGCATATTAATCAATTCCTTCTCCAATATTTCAGCACGAATGCAGAAAATCTTTAATTGTGGACTCTACATAACTTGACTTTGAAACCTACATGACTTTTGCAAAAATAAATTATCGAACAAACCTGAGGTCTTCAGTAATCAGCTATTCTGAAAATCTAATTGGTGCTATACATTCGTATCCATATAGTACTTTCGTCCAGCTAACCTATGGACAAACCACTGTGACTTCTAACATGGGAACAATCTCGATCCACAGCGACAAATAAAACTATTACACCTTGACATCGGCTTTACAGCCCGCTACCCACAACAGGCCATTAATGACTGCGCTAACTCTTGCGTGTGACCTCCGGCGGAGCAGTCGCTACGATAAAGCGGACGAGCAGTGTCAGGCTCACTCCTCTCACGCTTTTCCAGGTGGTGTCGTCTTTTTCCACAACTTCTGGTTCTTATCATCCAGATAGGCAATCGTAAACGAGAAAGAAACCAAATTCCCAACCCTGAATGAGACAATGTTTAACCTGAGCTTCGCGAGTGGATCCTTCACTGTGCAGCACGGTGCGCCCATTAATATACTGAGGACGGATCTCGAGTTTGCTCATGATTCGTGTGCCATCCGTTACGGATGGATCTCGAGATAAATCGTCGTTTCTACACACTGTTTGTAGATGCCACCTGCTGTGATATATTTTAACTACCTCGTCTATTAAGGTGTTCACACCAGTAGTCAATGCATCAAACTAGATTGCCTTCATGCATGTACTTTTCCCTTGTTTACCATTATGATCGTATTTTGATTTTTCTAATAGAAATTTCGTCTTCATGTTCCTCTTTTTAGAGACGGCCCTATTCATGAAACGGAAGGAAATGAAGGAATATAAAATGCTTTCGCTGGTTCTTGGCGATGATTATTCAGATGTCCTAGTGATAATGAAGGTCTGGATGACTGTGTGAAAGAATGTTTTATGGCTGTGAGGACTATTACTGTGAAAGCGACATCGTTAGACCTGTAAAGAAACGTAAAGTGTCAGTGTTTTCTGTGTAGTTACAGCGCAACATAGCAAAATTTCAACAACTGGTACAAGTGGCACTCATATAACCTTAGATTGCACACACTTTAACTCCAGCGTCAAGACAGTAAGCTCATTTTCCCTAATTCTGTTATACCGATAAACCTTTTAGTCAAGTTATGCTTCCAGATTATATATACATTCATTTGTACGTATGTTGACTGTCGTAAATTCTGCCTTCACACTGAAATAATTTTATTTGTGTTATAACATTTCAAAGATTAAATAGCTGGTACAACACACGATAATTATAAAGCTCAACTATTACAGAAATACCCATCAAAATTTTGATTTCTAATTTAAATTAAGCTAACTGTATGTCACTGATTTTCTGATTGCAGACTGACTTCAAAAAGACACAAGAGAGGCAGAAAATCACACTGGCAAAGATCACCAAACATATTCATATAAATAAATCCGCAAATACACTTGAAAATAAGAATAAATTCTCGAAACACGTCGTGCTAATCATAAAAAAGAAGTAAGTGGTGCATTATTTAAATCATTGTAAACGATTTTCCACAAAAAAAGTTGGAAGCATTAGTTTTCATCGTGCCCTGGTATATATAGTGACGAATGACAACCACTGCACTGCATGTGATTTAGATATTAAGAAGAAAGTTAACTTCATTGAAATAGTGACGATTTCTTTCCGGCAATTCCAAAAAGGACAGCTGTGTGAGACAGTAGTGAACCCTGTTGCCGATGTTATTCAATTTAGACAATGAGTCAGCTATAAAGGAAACTATACGAGCAATTGGCAAAGGGAGTTAAAATCTAGGGAGAATAAATAAGATTTTTGAAGTTTGCCAACGATATTGAAATTCTGTCTGAGATGGAAAGGGCCTTGGATGAGCAGTTGAACGGAATGAATAGTCGCTTGAAAAAAAGGTTATGTGACGAATACGAACAAAGGTAAAAGAATGGTAATGGAATATGGACGAATCAAATCAGATGATGGTGAGGGAATTATATTAGGATACGTAACTCTAAACTTTACTTTATGGTTAGCAGAATAACTGGTCCTTCCCCAAAATTTCATGAGGATTTTCAATGCCCCACTCTCTAACACTGAAGTGATTAACCTTTCCAGATAAACGGAAGTTTTCTTCGTCTCTGAATATCAGCTTGGCGGCGTAATGTTCATCCTTACATTCTGATGCAAAACTGAGGGCGCCGGCCTTAATCTTCCGGTTTCAGTTCTTGTACGAGCTGCGGACGGTACAGTTTGAAGTGTAGCCGTCGTCGAAAAACCTCCTTCACAGTTTGCTGTGGTACTTCGATTCGTACCTTGCGCGGACCGTTAATTTTTTTGCACTGCGTACTAAACTTTGCCTCACCCTCTGCACAACTGCATCTGGTACACTCGGTCGAATGGTACTTTTCTGTTCACAGACACAATCCAGTGTTCGAAACCAACGCACAGTGCTGTGTTTGCGTGGTGGTTCTTTCCATAATTCCTTCTGAATTGGTTCAAATGGCTCTGAGCGCTATGGTCATCAGTCCCCTAGAACTTAGAACTACTTAAACCTAACTAACCTAAGGACGTCACACACATCCATGCCCGAGGCATGATTCGAACCTCCGACCGTAGCGGTCAAGCGGTTCCAGACTGAAGCGCCTAGAACCGCTCGGCCACACCGGCCGGCTCCTTCTGAATACTCGCTGCAGTGTTGCAACAAATAAACATCTCGCATATTCCAACGTGCTAAAATTCTTTTCTTGCTTTGTCGCCATTCTGTGAAGGTATTGCACTCTTAAGGCCAACTAGTGGGCAGAATGCAGAGTCGGTGAGTTTACGGTTCAGTTCATGCGTCAGTGAAGTTTCTACATGTAATGCTTCTCTAAAAATAGAACTCTGAAAACTAATGAATTATTTATAGTAGGCCTGCAGTACGAAGCGGCCACACACCCAAAAGAACACTGCCGCGACCGACACCTATTGCTGTTTACTAACTTCAGGACTAACGCGTACCCGGAGACAAGTGTGCTAGCGTACGTAGTGTAGTCATGAAAGGAGCTCGGGCAAAATGGAAACGCGGCGCAGCTTATTGCCGCGCCGCGGTGTGCGGCCTCGGACAGTGAAGTATGCAGATGCGGGCAGAATTTCTTGCGAAGTGCGGCGCGGACCGTGCAGCCGTCGCAACTTGCAGGCGGCAGAGCGGCTAGGGGCGTCAAGGCCAACCGGCGTACACGTGTGGCTGTGACTGCCCGGCTCGTCACGTCCTTCGCTGCACTCAAGCGCGCAGTTGCAACGCGACCGCGCGCAGATGGCAGCACTGCGCCGCGCCGCCGAAATTGCAGCGCCGCTCCGCGACAGTCACGCGAAAAACGCCCCTTCCTTTCTGGAGGCTTCTCTTCCTCTCTCTCTTCTTCTGGCTACAGCTCCCTCCCGGCTCGCTACGATTCCACCGCAATCTGGAAACTGATCTGCTCTTACATCGTTCATCTTGATAGGGGTACCTCGTGTCAGTCTCTTCTCTATCTCACCGCTCTACACGCACTGTTCGATGTTAACAAATCTGGAGCTGTAGAGACATGATGAATACATCCGAGAGTGGTTGATCAGTAATGCCTGTAACCCGCGATTTGCACAACTCGTTGACGCTCCTAAGATGAACAAAAGTTTTATTTCAGACAATGCTGTATGTTACTGAAAAATTGGAATTTTAATTAAATTTAACGAGATAAATTTGCACAAAACATTTTGTTAAAACCATGTCAGGAAAACAGCTTCATGTCTTGTGTCACTAACTGCTCTGTGTTAGCAAGTAAGAGTGTAACTATTGCTCACGATGCAAACTTGTTCTCACTTCATTAAAGTCAGAACGTACAGCATACGTCCGTCCCGCTTTGTTTTCGTGAGAAACATGTACTGTACAGATTTCTTTACAACCATTGCAAATGGTTCAAATGGCTCTGAGCACTATGGGACTTAACTGCTGAGGTCATCAATCACAACCATTGCACTTTTCTCGTGTGAAAGCGAACGTTTAATCACAAACTGAAGACGCTTTTGTTGTTATATTTCTACATCGCTTCTGTAATCTCGCGTTCACGTTGTGGCCCAATGGAAGGTGTGTTTAACGACTACTTGCAGAGCTAAAGGTTAAAATTTAAACGCTAAAAGTAAATCTTTCGTGATGATCTACTTTATACTGGCATTCATTATACACTACAGCTAAGAAACTACAATACTTGACAGTAAATTGAAGTAATACATTTTTCTTTTAAATAGAGCTATGTAGTAAATCTTCACGAAAGTAAATCTTTCGTGACGATGTACTTTATACTGGCATTCATTATACACTACAGCTAAGAAACTACAATACTTGACAGTAAATTGAAGTAATACATTTTTCTTTTAAATAGAGCTATGTACATTTTTAGCATATTTAAAGACTTTCATAGTTAGGTACTGCGATCGAGTGCACCTCAGTGTATGAAATGGAACTTTTCACAAAAATACTGTTGTGGTAGAACCAAAAAGAAATATTACTCAGATTGCCGTGTTCACGTCACATAACGAAGACGATACTGGTATGTTCCGATTGACGGTGAAATCATTAGAGAATAACGGCAACTCACTTGCACAGTAGTAAGTAAGGCAGTATTCGTATCTTTATATCGTATGCATTATTGTCTCCCTCCTCGGACTCCATCCTCTATCTTCCTTTCCGGTTAACTTTTCTACAATGAGGTGACAAAAATAGCATACGATATGCTCGTATGCAGATGGCGCTATTATCGCGTACACAAGACATTAAAGGCCAGTGCATTGGCGGAACTGTCATTTGTACTCAGGTGATTCATTTGAAAAGGTTTTCGATGCCATTACGGCAGCACGACCGTAATAAACATTAAACCCGGAATGCTAGATGCATGGGACATTCGATTTCGGAAATAGTTAGGCAATTCAATATTCCGAGACCCACAGTGTATAGAGTGTGCGAAGAGTAACAACTGTCAGGCATTACCTCTCACCACCGACACACAGTGGCCGGCGACCTTCACTTAACGGCCGAGAGCAGCGGCTGCTGATTAGAGTTTTCAGTGCTAACAGACAAACAACACTGCGTGAAATAACCGCAGAAATCAATGTAGCATGTACGACGAATGTATCCGTTTCCACAGTACGGCGAAATTTGTCATTAATAGACTGTGGACGATCGACGCGAGTGTCTTCGCAAACAGCACAACATCGCATGACGCGGTTCTCATGGGCTTGTGACCACTCAATTGGACCAGAGACGACTGAAAAACCGTTGCCTGGTTACATGAGCCCCGATTTCAGATGGTAAGAGCTGATAGGAGGATTTGAGTACCCCACGAAGCTACATACCCACGTTGTTAGGAAGACACTGTGCAAGCTGGTGGTGGCTCCATAATGGTGTGAGGTGCGACTGAACCGATCATCGATTGGAAATGGTTACTTGCAGTCTTTCATGGACTTAACGTTCCCTAGCAACGAAGGAACTTTTTTGCATGACAATGCGCCATTCACCGGGCCGCAACAGTTCGCGTTTGGTTTGGAAGAACATTCTGGACAGTTCGAGCGAATGATTTGGCCATCCAGATCGCCCAATGTGTATCCCATTGAACATTTGTAGGAAATAACAGAGAGGTTGTAAGGGATCCGTGATCCCACGAACATAGATGCTAGTATCCGACGCCCAGGTCGATAGTAGACAGGAGTCGATTGTCGAGTGCTGCAGGAGGCAGTGAGACGAGTGTTGAGTGCGGAGTAGTACTGGAGAGTGTCGAGTGAAAAGGAGTGCGGGAAAGACGGGCAAGAATGGTGGTCGAGTGAGTTGTAAACGGTAAAAAATTCACCGGTGTATGACGAGTGAGCACGTCCTCCTGATCGTCGTGGGGTTGACCCTGATTAATACCGATTCGCGAGAGATATGAAACAGAAAGTGACAAGTGCCGAATTACGTGCTTCGCGTCAACCGCGTCGGCCAGCAACAACCATGGATTGCAGTGATGATTGTTGTGAATGTTAACCATCAGCATTGCGTGTGACGAAGTACTGAAAAACAACAACCAATAAAAAGATATAACTGTGATTAGACGTGTAAGGCGAAGGTAGCAACTGCCTCAGCATTTGTGTGTTAGTAGAAAATACAATACAGTTTGTACATCGCAACCTTTGTGGTCCTTAGTAATAGACAAACTTCCTATCATTTCCACTATTCAATCTCAGAACGGCCGCAGTCGGTTGAAATACTCCCGAAACCAGCAGGGAAACCGATAGCCTTTCTTCCATTAAGCACACGGTCATATCATCATAATAATTAATTGTTTGGCGGCCTTCGATAAATTACGCAAAACCCAATAAAGGAATTTTAATCGGGGGTGTTTCAAGGTCACTTCGTGCACAAAATCCTGCATCGGCAACATTTTCGCCATTATGGACGGCTACAGATGCAGCATTGGTCAATTTTCCCGCAGGGGACTTCCAACGACATGTTGAGTGCATGCCAAATTGAGCTGCTCCACTGCGCTGGGCAAAACGTGGTCCGATACGATTTAGGAGGTATCCTATGATACCATAAAAGAATCGACAGGTCTTGCAGCCTAAGGTAAGACAGTCTTAGACATGTGGATAGCATACTTAGCACAGAATATGGACTAATGATAAACAAACGTTGCAAAAACATCCAAATTCGTAATGATACAGTGAGGAAAACGTGAACGGTTTCTCCTAGTGGCGAGCACTATTATGCAGGATAGTTGCCGGACTGGCAGCGATCAAGCTCCCGCTCTTCCAACCTTCATTTGAAATTAAAAGGAATGGTAATAACAGTGGTGATATGCATAGCGTGATGAGCGTTTTTCCGTTGGCTGATTATAATGGTGGGAGCTTCTGGCCACTGTATGCTAACAAGGAGTTGGATGAGGAAGAAATCGGAAAAGATGTTGTGTGAAAGAACACAAGGGATGCGTATTGGGGCAAACAGTTGATAGATGGATGTAGGAACAGATGATTAGTAGGACTTAAGATGCACAGAAGAGAGATTTCACAAGCAATGGGGCATATGGGGTAAATTACGGTTGACGGGTGTGTAGGTCTCATTAGGTGATTTGAAGAGGTGGAGGTGTGGGAACATTATGAACTGGCACACGGGAGAAAGTAGTTGGATACTGAAAGCAACATGGAATGCATGTCGTTGGCAATAGCAAATCTTTTGAGAAGTCAAGGTTCATGCTGATTTTGGATAGGTGAAGATGTAGAGGACCAGGATCTTTCATTTACGTATGATGATCTTAGGATTTAGTTCCCATGTTCAACTGGTTAGCAGTCTGCCTAATGTGAATTTTCTACATCTACATCATACTCCGCAAGCGACCTCCTGGAGTGTGGCAGAGGGTACTTTAGATACCACTATCTGATTCCTCCAACCTTTTTCCACTCGCGAATAGTTCGTGGGAAGAATGGTTGTCGGTAAGCCTCTGTATTCGATCTAATTTCTCGAATTTTCTCCTCGTGGTCAATACGTGAGATGTACGTGGGGGGAAGTAATATGTTGTCCGACTCCTCCTGAAAAGTGCTGTCCTAAAAATCTCTCCGTGATGCACAACGTCTCTATGTAACGTCGGCCAGTGGAGTTTTTTTAGCATCTCCGTAACGCTCTCTCGCCAGCCTAAACGAGCCCGTCACGAAACACGCCGCTCTTCGTTGGATCTTCTCTATCTTCTCTGTCAGTCCTGCCTGATAGGGATCCCAGATAGATGAACAGTACTCAAGAATCGAGCGAACAAGCGTCTTATAATCCACTTCTTCCTGGATGTGTTACATTTCCTTAAGATTCTTCCAATGACTCTGAATTTGGTGTCTTTCCCACTATCTGTTTTATATGGTCATTCCACTTAAGATCGCTCTGGATAGTTACGCCTTTATATTTTACGGCAGACTCTGTCTCCAGCTGTTTGTCATCAATAGTGTAGCTATACAGCAATGGATTTCTTTTCTTTTTCTATATATGCGCAATATGTTACATGTATTTATGTTCAGGGTCAACTGCCAGAGCGTGACCTATTCCTCAATTCTCTGTAGGTCGTTCTGCAAATTCGTACTATCTTCTAGCGTTGCTACTTTGGTATAGACAACTGCATCATCTGCGATAAGCCTTAAAGAGCATCCGACACTTCCTACCAGATTAGTTATACATGTTGTAAACAGCAATGGTCCTATCACACTTCCCTGTTGTACTCCGTATATTAGCTTTGGGCCTGTCGAATTTGTTCTGTTGAGAGCGACGTGTTGAGTTCTGTCTGCAAGAAAGTCTTGAATCGTATCGAAAGTCTGCTCCGATATTTCGTGAGCCCGCATTTTTTTCATTAAACGGCAATGCGCGACGGTGTCAAATGCCTTACTGAAAACAAGGAACACGGCATCAACCTGAGCGCCGTTGTCCATTGGGGCTGTGGATCTCATGGAGGAACAGAGCGAGCTGAGATTCGCAGAATCTCTGTTTGCGGAATCCATGTTGATTTTTATAGAGGAGACGTTCATTTTCCAAAAACATCATAATTCTTGAGTATGAAACATGTTCCATAATTCTTCAACAAATTAACATCAACGGTACAGGTCTATAATTGTGTGAATCTGTCTTATGGCCTTTCTTGAAAACGAGAATGACCTGCGCTGTTTTCGAGTCGTTAGGTACCTTTCGTTGCTCAAGTGATATACGATAAATTATTGCTAGAAGGGGAGCAAGTTCTTTCGCATAATCCTTATAAAATAGGTATCTCACATGGTCCTGACACCTTTCCACTACTAAGCGATTGTAGGTGCTTTTCAGTTTCGCGACCGGTTATCTCAATATCTGCCATTTCGACGTTAGAACGACGATTGAAAGGAAGGACAGTGATACTATCTTCCCCGGTGAAACAACTTCGGGAGGACGAATTCAGTATTTCTGCCTTCTCTCAGTTATCTTCCGTTTCGATGCCGGTGTGGTCGCTGAGAGAATGAATAGATGATTTTGACATACTTACCGATTTTAGATACGACCAAAATCTCTTATGATATTTACTCAGGTCTGACTTTCAAAATCATTGAACGCTTCTCTCATTACACTGCTAACATTCATTTTCCCTTCTTTCAGCTTTTGTTTGTCAGCTAGGTTTTTACTTCTCTTGAAACTGAGATGAAGTGCTCTTTGTTTACTTAGCGCTTTTCTAACACGGGTACTAAATCTTGGGCGATTTTTCCCATCCCTTAAGACCCTACTCGGAATGTACTTGTCTAGGGCATATTGAACGATGCCTTTGAATTTTTTTCTGTTTGTTCTCCATATCTTCGTCCGTCTCAAGCAACGATGGAGTTTTTATCCATGACAGTGCTTTTTGTCACCGGGCTACAATTGTGCACGATTGTTTTGAAGAACATCCTAGACAATTCGAGGGAATGATTTAGCTATCCAATTTGCACGACATAAATCCCAACCAACATTTATGTATTTACTAAGATGGTATCTGTTCTTTCCATGTTAGAGCTCAGTTTAGTTTCGTCAGTATGTTCTTCCACCTACGCTCAATGGAGCACATTATCATGATTTCTTACGGGATACTCTACCTGCGCTGCTAGAACATCTGCCTTTACAAGTACGACACAACGTGTGGTTCACGCACGATGGAGCTCTTGCACATTTCAGTGGAAGTGTTCGTACGCTTCTCAACAACAGATTCGGTGACCGATGGATTGGTAGAGGAGGACCAATTCCATGGCCTCCACGCTCTACTGACCTCAACCCTCTTGACTTTTATGTATGGGGGCATTTGAAAGCTCTTGTCTACGCACCCCAGGTACCAAATGTAGACACTCTTCGTGCTCGTATTGTGGACGGCTGTGATACAATACGCCATTCTCCAGGGCTGCATCAGCGCGTCAGGGATTCCATGCGACGGAGGGTGAATGCATGTGTCCTCGCTAACGGAGGACATTTTGAACATTTCGTGTAACAAAGTGTTTGAAGTCACGCTGGTACGTTCTGTTGCTGTGTGTTTCCATTCCATGATTAATGTGATTTGAAGAGAAGTAATAAAATGAGCTCTAACGTGGAAAATAAGCGTTTCCGGACACATGTCTACATAACATATTTTCTTTCTTTGTGTGTGAGGAATGTTTCCTGAAAGTTTGGCCGTACCTTTTTGTAACACCATGTTTAGTTAAGGCTCACCGGCCAATTGACCATCTTCTTCTTCTGTGCGAATCCACAAACAGTGCCCGAACTCTTACGGGAATCGGCAACGCGCCGCGAGTAATGAGTATAATGGGCGGGGACACTACGAATGTAGTGCAGGCCACTACGTTGAGAATGTGGGTTTCGCGGGAGGCGTGCCAGAGATAAATCCCTGCAGTCGCGCTATCCTCTGTGTCCTCGGTGGCTCAAATGCCGGCACGGTAGCTCAACGTGTTCGGTCAGAGGGTTAGCTACCCTCTGTAACAAAAAAACTGAGTGAATGGATCAATGTACAACCTAAACGAGTATCATCGGATGTCCGCCCCGAAAAAATCCAACGAACAATATAGATCAAAATGCATTTAAAAAAATGGATAGAGCGTCTGCCATGTAAGCAGAAGATCCCGGGTCAGAGTCCCGGTTGGGGCACACATTTTCATCTGTCCCCGTTGACGTATGTCAACGCCTGTAAGCAGTTAAGGGAGTTCATTTCATTGTAAGAACATTTATGTGACATTATCAAGAGATAGTCAGTTCGAGCACAACATTCTGCACCGGAACACATCCGCAGTTAGGGGCAGCCATAAAGGCAGCATGGCTCAATGTTTCTGCAGGGGCTTCCAGCAACTTTTTGAGTCCATTCCACGTCGAGTTGCTGTACTAACGCCAGGCAGAAGGAGGTCCGTCACGGTTTAGGAGGTGTTCCATGACTTTGTCACCTCAATGCATTTCAGTTGCGATGCCTTAAAATTGAACACATTGGCGGGACGGATGAGAAAGAGTGGCCGTTGTCCACACTCGTTCTCGCAAAGCGAATGGAAGAGCGTTGCTGCGAGCTTGTGGCGCGGCGCGGCAGTCGCGGAGCCCACGGCAGCTCAAGAGCGCGGAAGGCGGCTGGCCGCATCCAGAGGCCAGGCCCAACACGAGTCGTGTTGAGGAGCGCCCCGCCGGCAGTTACGTAAGGCGGCCGGCTAGCGGGCCCGCTCGCCAGCGCTGCACTGCGCGCCGCCTGCCGGACAGTGAAAGAGCGCTGCCCTGCCACTGCCACTGAGCTGGACTCCAGCTAGTCCCTGAACACTCTGTTCCCTCTCTTATTAGTCACTGGGAATGGCCTAAACTGTGACTTTCCAATACTACTGATTTCTGTGATTGCCACGTATCGGTAACTGCGGTACCTCACTTTATACACTACTGGCCATTAAAATTGCTACACCACGAAGATACCGTGCTACAGACGCGAAATTTAACCGACGGGAAGAAGATGCTGTAATATACAACTGATTAGCTTTCCAGAGCAATCAAACAAGGTTGGCGCCGGTGGCGACACCTACAACGTGTGAAATGAGGAACGTTTCCAACCAGTTTCTCTTACACAAACTGCAGTTGACTGGCGTTGCCTGGTGAAACATTGCTGTGATGCCTCGTGTAACGAGGAAAAATGCATACCATCACGTTTCCGACTTTGATAAAGATCGGATTGTAGCCTATCGCGATTGCGGTTTATCGTATCGCGACAATGCTGCTCGCGTTGGTTTAGCCCCAGTGACTGTTAGCAGAATCGATAGGTTCAGGAGGGTAATACGGAACGCCGTGCTGCATCCCAAAGGCCTCGTATCACTACCAGTCGAGATGACAGGCATCTTATCCGCATCGCTGCAACGAATCGTGCAGACACGTCTCGAACCCTCAGTCAACAGATGGGGACGTTTGCAGACAACAACCATATGCACCAACAGTTCGACGTCATTTGCAGCAGCATGGACTATCAGCTCGGAGACCATGGCTGCGGCTACCCTTGACGCTGCATCACGGACAGGAGCGCCTGCGATGGTGTACTCAACGACGACACTGGGTGCACGAACGGCAAAACATCATTTTTTCGGATGAATCCAGGTTGTGTTTACAGCATCGTGATGGTCGCATCCGTGTCTAGCGACATCGCGTTGAACGCACATTGGAAGCGTGTATTCGTCATTGCTATACTGGAGTATCACCCGGCGTGATTGTATGGGGTGCCATTGGTTACACGTCTCGGTCACCTCTTGTTCGCATTGACGGCACTTTGAACAGTGGACGTTACATTTCAGATGTGTTATGACCCGTGGCTCTACCCTTCATTCGATCCCTGCGAAACCCTACATTTCAGCAGGATAATGCACGACCGCATGTTGCATGTCCTGTATTGGCCTTTCTGGATACAGAAAATGCTCGAGTGCTGCCCTGGCCAGCACTTTCTCCAGATCTCTCACCAAGTGAAAACGCCTGGTCAATGGTGGCCGTGCAACTGGCTCGTCACAATACGCCAGTCACTGCTCTTGATGAACTGTGGCATAGTGTTGAAGGTGCATAGGCAGCTGTACCTGTACACGCCATCCAAGCTCTGTTTGACTCAATGCCCAGGCGTATTAAGGCCGTTATTCGGACCAGAGGTGGTTGTTCTGGGTACTGATTTCTCAGGATCTATGCACCCAAATTGCGTGAAAATGTAATCACATGTCAGTTCTGGTATAATGTATTTGTCCAATGAATACCCGTTTATCATCTACATTTCTTGGTGTAGCAATTTTATTGGCCAGTAGTGTAGTTAAATGACATTCCGACAGGTGGCGGTGCTGTAAGTAGCCTTCAATGTGGCGTCTGTAACGGAGGTGCGTTCAAAGCAGCTGTAAATCAGAGCTTCGCAAATATTTATAGGCGGTTGCAGTACGAGGGGCGTTTGAAAAGTCCGTGCAAAAATAAAAACTACTTACGTGTTTGGGGTAAACGTTTTTTATTTTTCGACATAGTGACCTTTTAGACTTAAACACTTTGTCTAACGCTGTTCTAATTTGTTGATCCCTTCCGAATAATAGGAATTGTCCAAGTCTGCAAAATAGCTATTAGCTGCTGCAGTCACCCCCAGCCATTTCTTCAAATTGGGGAACAAATAGTAGTCCGAGGGAGCCAAGTCTGGAGAATAGGGGGGGATATGAGACGAGTTGGAATCTTTTTCCCATTAATTTTGCGACGACAAATTCTAAGGTGTGTGCTGGTGCATTGTTGTGATGGAAAAGGACTTTTTCGCGATTTAATCGCCTACATTTTTCTTGCAGCTCGGTTTTCAAACGGTCCAGTAACGATGAATAATATGCACCTGTAATAGTTTTACCCTTTTTCAGATAGTCGATGAGGATTATATTCCTTGCGAATCCCAAATGACAGTCGCCTTTCCGGCTGAAGGAATGGGCTTCGCCTTTTTTTGGTGCAGATTCTCCCTTGGTAACCCATTGTTTAGATTGTTGTTTGGTCTCAGGAGTATAGTATTGTGTCCATGTTTAAGTCCTGCGGATTCTTCCTGAACAGCTGCAAACCATCCTTGCAACACTTCACAAGATTCCGTTTTTGGTCAAGCGTGAGAAATCGCGGAAGCCATCTTGCAGATAGCTTTCTCATGTCCAACTGTTTATGTAAAATATGATGTACCCGATCATTCAAGATGCCCACAGCACTAACAATCTCACACACCTTAACTCTTCTGTCATCCATCACCATATTATAGAATTTATCAATTATTTGTGGAGTCGTAACCTCTACAGGGCGTCCAGAATGTTCAGCACCACTTGTGCCCATGTGGCCACTCCGAAAATTTTGAAACCACTTATAAACTGGTCTAACCGAAGATGCAGAGTCACTGTAATGTTTATCAAGCTTCTCTTTAGTCTCCTGAGGCGTTTTACCTTTCTTAAAGTAATGTTTAATCATCACACGAAATTCTTTTTCGTCCATTTTTTGACAATCATTCGACTTCCTTGATTCACACGAATGCCAACCACAAAGAAATAGAGCAATATGGCTGCCACGTGGAGTGCGTTCTTTCCAAAGATGCTACTAACCAAACATGATCTCGATACGCGCCGGTGGTGCCATCTCTGGGACTTTGTACGAACTTTTCAAACGCCCCTCATATGTCTACGGAGACCTAGCAGTGAACAAAAGCACGGTGAGTAGCTGGGCGAGGTGAATGTCATCTGCGCAACAAGGTTACGTGCGTGTTTTTATTTTTTTTCATTTTTTGTTTTTACAGTGTAACATATCGCCTTTGTCGCTGTGCATAGTTTCCACGACATCAAAGTTTGAAAGATCTGAAGTTGTTTGTCAGCAGCCGAGCCCGGTAATCGCCCATATTAAACTGCAGCTGTTACTGAGATAAGTAATTAGAGTACTTTCTACTAGAAGTGAATAAGAACTCCACCCCGAACCGATAGTTTTATAATCTTATACTCACTCACTTAGCCTCTTAGTCACTCTATTGACGGCGTGAATAAGAAGATCCAAAAATTCGGAAAAGTGTTGTCGGCTTCTTGCTAAACATGAAGTGATGTAAAATCTCACTGAGTACACTGTCATTTTCTAGTGACTTCTTACGATCGACCAAACATTCTGGTTGGATTTAGTCCCTGCGGTGTGAATTATCAAAGAACTCTCGTTTGCCGCATCGCAAAGGAGTCAGTTTCACGTCGGCATACAGCACGCTGTTCGCACCATACTTTGTTTAAATAAAACGTCTACGCCAAAGGTACGGTAATGATAAATATGATAATAAGCGTGGCCACTAATTCTCTCCTAACATAGACTGAAAACAATTATTTTTTGCGTGCGGTGCATAATGGGGAAATGGGCTCTATGATTACTGTTTCTGCCAAATCGGGATATAAAATCGCTTCTCGGCCCTTCATTTGTGGAAGAAAACGCCAAATCATTGTTGAAGATCACGTGTGACTCATCACTGTCCATCTTTTCAGTAAACGCAATCCAACATAATCAATATTTTTCGTTTTTTCTTTATTTACCTGAAGGATTCTGCGCTCTCGGCCGATTCTACTACAGAGAACTAAGCTTTGTATTTCAAGTAGCTGCAGGAGTTTCATTCTTCCTGTAGCTACACGGGGTGCCATAGAAAGCGTTTACCTGAACTGCAGAAGGGAACGATTGTCCCCTACTAGAGCTGGTGACCTCCAAGGTGTTAGTTCCACGAACCATCGGATACTTTCCTCGCCACGGATTACCTGTAAAATATAGCTCGACAGTTACGGCAGCGCATAAAAGTGCCTGTGTGACAACATTACGACCAGCTCCCAACACATTTTTCTGGTAATGCGTCGCTGCAGACAAAGAACGGTAGGTTTGTTTGCACATGCGTCCCACATAGGTGTCGAGTGAAACCTTAAACTAAACTACAGCTATCAATCATACTCATGATGCTATTAAATATCTGTTTTAGAAGGGAAATAAAACTTGGTATTTTGAATAATTCGAGCATTGCAATCAGGAACGCCGAGCACTGTAAGAATAGACCACAAATGTTCTCACTCCCAATATGTGTTGGTGTACGTTTAATATAGCATTTACGACAAGTTAGAACATGTGGACGACCACGACTCATGCCGGAGCAGCTGTCTTTCTGTATCGAGTGATATGGCCTAGTGTTTTAAGAAATTTTACTCCCATTTAGGAGAGAAGTTACTCAAATTACCTTACAACCAAATGAGTTTCAGATTCTTACAGGGGCTGTCTATCAAGCTGCTAAGGCACTGTGTGGCGTACTGTAGCAAATCTAGTTGGGGAGGAGGGCGGGCACACAAATTATAAGTAATGTATTAGAACTTGAACGTCCTAAATATTTAACTTTGAGAACAAGTAGTATTCACTCAGATGACATGTAATTGATGCTGTCGCTGACATATCTAGCACTCAGTTACAGAATGACGGTTTGAAATCACAGGACAATTGTCTTTAACATAACATAATTTTCAGTATAACTGTTCTAGTCGCAAGCAGCCGATCTGTACTACAACGATAGTGACGTCGCAAGCTATAATTACGGTCGACAGCTGATTACCTAGAGAGTTGAGTCCACGGCATTGCGCTCGGACATAAATAACTTTCCATGCTACGAAACACTTGAGGACGTGTGTACGCCGACGTCTGCGATTCGTTGCTGCGTCTTGCGGTACTAACTTTTGCATCAGACCTCGTCCTCCTTACGACAGCAAACACTGTGCACAATTTGAGCACCTTGACAATTTGTTGCTTGCAGCACATCCTTATAGGTTATATTTCACAATATGTTTTGTGATACAGCTCGCGCAGAATAACGTGGCACCGGCGCAGAAAGATACTCAACGTAGAGCTGGACGGCTCCATCCCACCTTCCCGTAGGGACGGCTCAATTGGCTGTCTTCTGCTGATCCGGACACTTAGATCATTCTCGTTTCCACTTCTTTACTACATAACATGACATCGCAGTCTTCGCCCGACGTAGGTGCGGATAATCAGGAACGTGTCATTACATGCAGTGCCTCAAAATCTTTTTAGAAAAATCAAATCAGCAAGCAAAAATCTCGTTAGAAACTGTGCTTGAGAAGGTGCCAACATTGGCTAGTTATTCCAGTCTTTCAATAAAGAGAATAAAGAAAGAGGGGGAAAATGACTAAAAGTTATTGATGAATAACGCAACCCCAAAAAAATACTTTTAAAAATTATTTATTTCACTGTCCTTGATAGCACTGAAATAAAGCATTTTTAAGAAATTAGTGACTAGTTGCGTTACTCACCAACAATCCTAAACGACCTTGTAGATTACGAGTTCCAGCATGGATCAAATAATGTGGCGACAAGTACTTCCCAGGGTTTCGGTAAGAAGGAGAAAAAGTTCATTTGTGGATAATAGCGCAAAAAAGGTTATCAGGGGAATGAGACATAATTTCCACCTGACTCGTGTTCTTTACTTTACATCTACATCTACATCTACATGGATATTCTGTAAAACACATTTAAGTGCATGGCAGAGTGTTCATCGAACCACCTTCACAATTCTCTATTATTCCAATCTCGTATAGCGCACGGAAAGAATGAACACCTATATATTTCCGTACGAGCTCTGATTTCCTTTATTTCATCTTGGTGATCGTTCCTTCCTATGTAAGTCGATGTCAACAAAATATTTTCGCATTCAGAGGAGAAAGTTGGTGACTGGAATTTCGTGAGAAGATTCTGTGGCAACGAAAAACGCCTTCCTTTTAATGATGTCCATCCCAAATCCTGTATCATTTCTGTGACACTCTCTCCCATATTTCGCGATAATACAAACGGTGCTGCCTTTCTTTGAACTTTTTCGATGTACTCCGTCAGTCCGGATCCCACACCATGCAGCAGTATTCTAAAAGAGGACGGACAAGCGTGGTGTAGGCAGTCTCCTTAGTACGTCTGTTACATTTTCTAAGTGTGCTGCCAATAAAACGCAGTCTTTGGTTAGCCTCCCCACAACATTTTCTATGTGTTCCTTCCATTTTAAGTTGTTCGTAATTATAATACCTAGGTACTGCATTCCCAATGTCGTATTAATTGACGTTGACTGCTGCAGTACATTTTTTCCCAGTTTTTCTTTTATGAGATTTCCTTCTGGCAGTGCACAGTCGAACTTGTTATGATTAGTTTCTTTTGTTGTACTCTTGTGAAGAACTATTAACTTTGACCGTAAATATTATTGATTGAATTATTGGTTGTACCGACGTAATATGTTAGTACGATCGTTTGCAGACTCAGTAACCTTTGCTTATAAGTTACAGGAGATATTTAGAAAAGAAAACGAAATCGAATGTTTGTGAGGATAATGAAATATAATGACTCTAATGAAATGAAGCAAAGACTTGAATTGGAATCACTACGACATGGAGTAAAATGATGCCGTTATGGGATGGTACCAGTACCAACGGTAAGTGCAGTCCGAGACCTGACTGTCAGGTCCCAACACGAAAGCTCTCGAAAGAATCGTCACAGAGTCTCCCTCATTACTGAGTGTTCCCTCCGAAAAGTTCCGCCGCATGTGATTACCTAATAAAATCACTCTACGCAAAGAGTATCGTCCCCCGCCCCATAACTCTTTGGTTTTGATCCAGGTCTTCTTCCTCTTGCATTTCGAGTGCTCTGAAATGTCTTATTATTGGCTGGCGATGCATCAGTTTCAGCCAGTAGACAGTACCTCTAGGACAGATCTCATCCGTTTGATTCCTCGTTCCAAGGTGGGAAAACTGGCCGGACTTAGTGCTATACGCGTCCAGTAAGCGTTCTCGCTGGTTTTCCGAGCATGATGACTTCTCCAAGCGTGTGGCAATCTTCCGGTGTGTTCAGGGTTTTCGCAGATCTGCAGGAAGGTTAACTCTCCGTTATGTTTCTCACGGAGGTGTAGGTATAGCGAAAGGGTTTCTTTTTCTATTGCAGTAAGCATGTTGGTAACGAGTCTTGACTGTCAATCCTAAGCCTTTCGCGGTAAGGTCTCTCCAGTGGGAAATAGTGCACTTCTCGATTTGTCTGCGTTCTCCATCACTCGTGTTTCGAGAAAGGATTTCCACAGGCCACAAGAAAACACTAAACAGTTTCTTCTGTATGTAAATCCGGAGCATCGCAGTCACACTGCGTCTTTTAAATCTTCGTATTCACTAGAGTATTTCGTTTCTGACTTTATATAGCAAAATTTGGAAATTTGTGGTAAGGTGTTATAGGACCAAACTGTTGAGGTCATCGGCCCCTAAGCTTACACACTACTTTAACTTAAACTAACTTACGCTAAGGACAACACACACACCCATACCCAAGGGAGGACTCTAACCTCCGACGGGGGGAGTCGCGCTGACCGTGACAAGACGCCCTAGACCGTTCGGCCACCCCGCACGGCTTTTGATAGCGTTTCTCTTCCAGGTGAGCCAATACGTTTGGTGAACGACAGAGCGAATTGAAGCACGTCTGTCAGCGAATATCAAATCCCTTCCCTCATGCCGCGGCAATGTCGTTTAAAAAGTACACCGCCAATTTACCAACCACCCTTGCCAAATATTAATTAGTGGGAGAGAGTGTTGCAGTTGGAGGCTGTTTCCTGGTCGTTGTTCGAATCTAGTGACCGATGGACTCACGTGAAGGAATGCACACTAGAGACCACCATAAACAGTTTCCGGCATTTTCCACTACTCTTATTATTGTGAGACATGAGGTCGTGCTTTGTGTAGCGTTTGTAAATATTATGAGGTATACGTACTGAAGTGCTATATATTACATTAATGTTATTTGGAAGATATTTTTAGTTATTCAGTTATAATGTTTTACACCAAACAAATATAATGTGTGAACTGTCCATCCATATTGTATCTTGAAACGGAAGAATCCATTCTATCGCGGATCACGTGTGTTTGAAAATGATGAATTTTACCGATGAATGTTCCTTCTCAAACAAAGGACACGTAAATATAAGTAACATGTATTATTGGTCCAGCAACAACCAACGATGGCTTAGACAGGTCGAACATGACCGTCAGTGGAGAGTTAACGACTGGTATGGGACGCTTGGTACTACGATTATTGCCCCTTATTTTATAAATGGTAGTCTAAACGGCACAGAGTATGCCAACTTCCTCAGACGAATTCTACCTCCTCTTCTGGACGTAGTGTCTCTAAGAACCAGAATGCTTATGTGGTATCAACACGATGGATGTGCAGCACATAATGCCTTGCGTGCACGTCGTGTTCTGAACCGAAGGTATCTTTCCAGATGGATTGGTCAGGGAGGAACTGTTACTAGCCCTGCTAGGTCTCCCGATTTAAATCCTGTGAACTTTTTTCTTTGGGGATGCATTAAACACATTGTGTATCGCGATATTCCAAAGACTCCAGAGGACATGCAGGAACGTATCGTGCTTGCTTGTAATTCTCTTCGGCAGGCAACACTGGAAGCAGTAAATAATTATTTGATTCAACGAGTGCACCAGTGTATCGGTGTCCAGGGTCACCACTTTGAGCACCTTTGAATGTTCTACTCATGGGCAATGGTACAGGAGAGTCAAAGTCTATATTGGTTTTCATTTGTTTTCTGACAACTCCAGCAAGTGGACGAGTTTGTGATCCCACGCTCAAAGTCAATGTTGTGTTACGTAACTAATAACGCTGTGTTCCAGTGAATGGTACACTGTGATACATTTTTGAATAGGTCCTTAGGAGAAGAAATTAATTACCTAATAAAAAAATGCAGGGTACCATTTTAAAAAGTCATGCCACTGCTCATATCTTTGTGAAATAAAGCTACAACGAAGGCAATCATGCTAATTGATGTCCCCCTGAACGCCAAAGAACATTTGATTGAAACATTTTGTACTTTGCATCTGGACTAACAGTTATTTAGGGTGGCCAAGATAAATGGGACACCCTGTATACAAATTACAACAGTTATTCATAGGAGAAAATAAATTGAACAATAAACGTTGGTGATATGATATAAAGGCGTGACTGAATGACATAATCTTGTGTTTAATGGGTCCTAAATTACAAACAGATTTGATAAGCTAGATAGATTAGGCAGGTAAGTGGCGCAACTGGGATTATATAAAGTAAATTTCTTAACACAACTAGAAAAGTTATAGCAACTAAACTAAAGGAAAATGGGGCATGTGAGTAAGAGGGGTAATTTAGATAGGATTGTGAGTTGCAATCAGAAGTGGCGAGTAGGATAACTGTGCCTATCGTTCAGTATTAAGCTTGGGCTGATTACCAAATGTTTGTTAATTTCCATTATTTCAAGATAGTTCATCTTCCTTTGTCCCCTCGGATAGCTGCATGGTCAGCGTGAGGGACTACCCGGGTTCGATTCCCGGCTGGATCGGGGATTTTCTCCACTCAGGGACTGGGTGTTGTGTCGTCTTCATCATCATTTCATCCCTATCTGGCGCACAGGTCGCTCAATGTGGCGTCAAATGTAATAAGACCTGCACTAAGGCGGCCAGACATGCACCGTGAGGGGCCTCCCGGCCAATGACGCCAAACGCTCATTTCAATTTTCCATCTTCCTTTAATTATGGATTGATGTAATACTCCATGTTTCACCTTGTAGCTGTGACTTTCTTTAACCATGTAGTCTGCAAAAGCAGTGTCTCCTTTTCTAAGTTTCCAGCTTCCGTGGTGTTCCTTCAAGAGGATGCATATTGCCCTGCCAGACTAACCTCTGTAGAATTTGCCACAATTACAAGTAATTTTATATATTTCACTCTATTCCAAAGCTGGAGTGCTGTCTTTACCATAGGCTAAAAAGTGTCCGACAGTGTTCAGCAAATAAAATTATGTTTTTATGTTCCTAGATTTAAGCTTTCTGGCTATATCCAGTGCGCCAAAAACCGTTTTGTGAAATAAATATTGTAAATGTTAAACCAGTGTTGTGTATGTTCCATTCATAATTTATAAGACGTTCTACCAAGAACCGAAGGAACAGTAAATCAACGCAATTTCTTGACATATTTTGCAATGTTTCCTCTTCATGCTGCACATTGTGTCTCTTGTGACGCATTCCACAGAAATTTGTTGAACATTTATGTCACGCACTCACTCTGACTAAACAAACTCGTGGCGAATCGTGCATTTCTTCTTTCAATCTTTTACGCCTCCTCCGTTAAACCAGCTAGGTGAGGGTTCCAGGCTTATCAACAATAGTCCCGAACTGATCGAACAAGCGACCTCTTTCGTGTGTGAATTAAACGTCCGCAGGCATCTTACAACAAAACTTCATCTATCGTATTTGACGAGGATTATAATATATTTTCTTCCGATTACGTCTCTAGTGTTGTAATTATTCCATGAGAGTAGTTCGCTTTGAAGCACAGTAATGCGACTGTCATTTACAGAAATCGAAGGAGAGTAAATAAGTTGCCTGGGGGTCATCTGTAATGTATTAAAGTCCTTTTCGCACTATTAATGTTTCTTCTTCAGAATTGTTTCAGTATTTGAATTAGTGCATTTATGTCGCTCTGAGTACTAATTTTTCAAGTAACATACGAACGACATCAAGAGACTGCTCTATAAAACATTGATGGGAGTAGGAGTACAGATACAACAGAAGCTTCGTACTGTACTATGTGGAAGCTAAGTAAGATCTCGATACTCTCAACTGTGCATTTCCGTCTAGTCAATGATGCGCGGACCAGATTTGATCGACCGAGAAAAATGTGGCCATTATTAGCGAAAGTTAGAAATAAAATGATTTTATGGAGTAGCATACTGTGCTACATCACTTTAGTTGCAAGTCCTTAAACTATTTGCATTGATGCTAATTCACTCTTCGAGTTTTCAGTTATTACCTTCATGTTTCGAAGTGGCAAGGCAAAAAACAAAGTGTTAGCCTAGTTTTATCGTAGAGAAAATAAACAGCAACTTCCGAGTGACATTTGTAAGCAGTTTTATATGTCTGTTTTTATTAATAGGGCGCGAGTCGAAGAAGGCAACCACAGGTGTGAGGAACGACAAGCGCTTCTTGTTACTGGACCCTAGCGACACGTCAGCCGATTTGTTTCTGCGTCTCTGCTTACAGCGACCGCAATCGGGCTGTTTTTATGAAACCTGCGTCCACGTGCGCTGTGGTGCAACTACCTGTTACGCCACCTAATGAGTAGGGCGCATAATTCTTCCACGCCTAATTAACGTACATGTGTAAAAAAATGACATGTTTATTGGCGCTCACTCAAAGCTTTATTTGCCGCCTATAAAAAATGCAGCTGCCATCTGATGGTGACTGGATAACTTAAAAATGGTGTGCACGTAATTACGACGTCGGTCTACTCTTTGAGGAAACACTTGGTCCATCACTTCGTAGTTTGTATGTAATGGCTCTGAGCACTATGGGAATTAACATCTTAGATCATCAGTCCCCTAGAACTTAGAACTACTTAAACGTAACTAACCTAAGGACGTCACACAACACCCAGCCATCACGAGGCAGAGAAAATCGCTGACCTGCCGGGAATCGACCCCGGGAACCCGGGCGTGGGAAGCGAGAAGGCTACCGCACGACCACGAGAGTATGTAATACACTAGTTGCTGTATGTAAGTGAAGTTAATATACTAGTGTTAATCTGGTATGTGATCTCTCACCAGAAACGTTCAATATCAGTGCTATTAGGTAAACATTTGCTGTCTGCCTTCAAGGGTCTAAAACATCTTAATGTTGCCATGTTGCTCCAGGTTGCTAGCAATATTCTGAAAAGTGACTGGACTGAATTTAGCTGGTGATAGCCAGTACTTTATTCTGCAGATTTCACAGACCGTGCAAACTGTGCATTACATAGATGCAGTTTCATTCTCATTAACTACCTAAAAACAAGTGTCTAATTTTGTAATCAAATTTTACAATTCTGCAAACCTTCTCGTTCTTTCTGTTGTTCATTATTAGTGGTCTACCACTTGTATTTCGATTTGATTCTACATTCTCTAAATGATGGTGGTGACATGCATCTGCGGCGGTAAATTACAAACTGAGTAACATGACTACTTGATTATTAAAATACTGTATACTTTGCCCATTTCCGGCCACTCTCCTGAGGGAATTAAATTTTTTTTCTCATTTTGTCCGTAATTATATCTCAGCACGTGAACCAATTTTCCAGCTTGCTTTCGGCGAAAACTTTCCGTTCGTTTCAGTTTTTTGGAGATCTTTTTCTCTGATCCCTCAACGAACATTAATCATGGAAGTTCCGTTCCTACTTAAGATTCTACTTTGCGTAATCGAGTGAAGAAAGCGACATTTGGAAAATTATTTTTATGTGCGAAAACGAGCCAGATGCGATGAATTGTAGTAGAGGGGCTTCTTTCTAGAAATGTTTTCCACTTCGTGGGAAACTTAGGGCTATAAAATAGAATGGCTATCCTGTGTAGGGCATACCGTGACCAGTGGGAGCAGCAATTTAATACACAAAGTATGAATTATTTTACAGTAATTAGATACGAACCGTCAGATAATAAGAGTTACGTTGCTTTGGATCTTTCCTCAAAATTTTATTATACGCGTCATTTTGTTGTGTTAGTTGTTTCTGTCGAGTTTCAAGTGAGGAGCCAACGGCCTTGCCACAGTAGTAAAACTGGTTCCCGTCAGACCAGTGAAGTTAAGTGCTGTCGAACTTGTCTAACCCTAGGATGGGTGACCGTCCGCAGCAGACGAGTGCTGCTGGCAAGCGGGATGCACTCGGCGCTTGAGAGGCCAATTGAGGAGCTAGTGGATTGAGAAGTATCGGCTCCACTCAAGGGAATTAACAACGGCCGGAAGAGCGGTGGGGTCAACGTACCGCTCCGCATCCGCGTCCAGCGACGCAAGTCGACTGAGAATGACACGGCGGCCGGTCGGTACAGGTGCACCTTTCAAGGCCTCTTCGGACGGGATTTAGTTTTGTTTTTGAATTGAGGGAGTTACGTATTTGCCCTGGCCAGCGCTTTCCCCAGATCTCTCAATATCTGGGTTGCCGACTGACTGTTACGTAGCGAGGACCAAAATTCTCCTCCCCAGCAGTGGCTCTTACAACAGCAGCAGTTAACAGAACGTTAACGTGACTAATACTAAAATTAAAATTATGTGCTGTTAATACGTTTGGTCCATCAGGAACAGAGGTATTGGCAACTCCCTTCAGTTTATTCTCTGAGACACCCACTCCAGTACCACTGGTCGCTTCTATATTAATCATGCTCTTGGAAACAGAAGCGCGCTGATGGTTCAAATGGCTCTGAACACTAAGGGACTTACCATCTGAGGTCATCAGTCCCCTAGAATTTAGGACTATTTAAACCTAACTAACCTAAGGACATCACACACATCCATGCCTGAAGTAGGATTCGAACCTGCGACCGTAGCGGTCGCGCGGTTCCAGACTGAAGCGAAGCGCAGTGACGCGCACGTCTATGACGCCCGTAGCGCTGGCCAGCCTATGCGATTGGTGAACACTGTCACGGAACTGAGGCAGCATTGAATGATGTACCCGTATCTGTTAGACTCTATGCCGAGTTGGACTAAGCGAGGTGTACTGAATTTGGCACTCTGTACATCCGCAGACCTCCTAAACTTATAATCACGTACGCTATCTAATCAAAAATAGTAACCGAACATCCCTGTGTAATGCGAAATTGACCACTAGATGTCGACACAGGCGGACCTTTGAGTACAATAGAAGGCAATAGTGAAGTAGAATAGTGAAGCAGTAAGAGCAGAATGAGTCGATCAAGAGAGCTCAGTGGCTTCGAATGTGGCCTAGTCATTGGATGCCAACTGAGTAAGAGATTTATCAGGAACAGGTCAGTCCTTCTACAGCTGCACAAAGCGACGCAGTTAAATCAAGAGCAGGCAGACCTCATGTACTGTCAGAAACGGACCGTCGAGCATTGCGAAAGGTGTTCGTAAAAAATCACCTGATATCAGCGGAAGGAATCACTCGTCAGTTCCAAATAACTACCAGAATACAATGGCTGTGTGTGGGAGTTGCGAAGAATGGGGTACAATGGTCAAGAGGCTCCTCATAGGTCACGAATTTCTATAGTCAGACCTAAGTAAAGCTTGACGTGGTTTAAGAGCGACGCCACTGGTCAGTAGATGGCTGGACATGAATGATTTGGAGTGACTGGTCACGCTATATCCTGTGGCAATCATATGTACTTGATTAGGTTTGGCGAATGGGGGAAGATCGTTGACTTGACACGATGGCCGCGCGTATTGAAGCGCTGTTTCCGAGACGGGGAGGTGAGAGCGTCCCAGATCGAATTCGCCTGGCGGATTAACGTTGGGTCCTTTTGAGGGAGGAGACCAGACAGCGAGGTCATCGGTCTCATCGGATTAGGAAAGGACGGGGAAGGACGTCGGCCGTGCCCTTTCAAAGGAACCATCCCGGGATTTGCCTGGAGCGATTCATGGAAATCTCGGAAAACCTAAATCAGAATGGCTGGACGCGGAATTGAACTGTCGTCCTCCCGAGTGCGAGTCCAGTGTGCTAACCACTGTGCCACCACGCTCGGTGCGGATTAACGACGAGAGTCCTTATGCCAGCCTGGCTGGACGTGATGTTTACGCGGTTTCCTATATCCAACTAGGTGAATATCCAATTCCCGACTCAGTTACAAGAGTCGCAAACCCTTAGAAAACTCTCACCCAGTTTCACAAGAAAATCATATACTTCAGGTACACACATATTCCATCATCGGGAGTAAGGCGGTAGCGACAGGAACGACATCCGTCTACAGCTTGAATTAACCACGGTAAATCCATTCGTAACCATGTTGACACTGCACTGCGGTAAAGGTAGAAGAAAAACAAGAAGGAGAAAGAGAAAGAAGAAGCCTTGGAGAACGTTAGTTGCCATCACGTTTAGCACCAACGGTGACGTACGGAGATGGTGGAGTCAGGGTCTGAAGTTTTTTTTTTTTTCGTAGATGGGGTGTGGAGGATGTGGACCTTTACAGCGTACAGCGCTTAAGGAAACGCTAGATGCAGAAGGATATCAAGATACTTTACACAATTATGTTCTGCGTACAGTAGAAGAACAGTTCGGACACTATGATTGTATCAGCACGACAGGGTGCCCTGTCATGTAGCGGCACCAGTGAGGTAGTGGGTTGTGAACAATAATATTTTTGAAATTGAATGGCCTGCCTAGATACCTTTCTGAATACAACGAGTTAGAATGACAATTGTGCTCCAGATTTCAGGGTCCAACACCCTTACCTTCTCAGGTTTCGGCTCTTGAGGAGGTATGGGCTGCCACCCGTCGACAGACATTCAGACACCTCATTGAAGGTGTCCAGAGCGGAGTTCCAGTCGCTATAAAGGCGAAAGGTGGACACACTGCATATTAATGTCGACTAATCAGTGTCCAAATATTTTTGACCAAATAGATTCCTACTACCACCATACTATGAATACTATGAGTAAATTTTTTTATTTGGTATCCTCCTTGGTGTTGTAGTTTTAAGGGCCGGCTATGTACTTCACGGTAGCAACAGGATAGTTGCCTCTTCTTCATAGCAGCTATCTCCTATTCAGTTGCTCACGTGTGCAAAATCTCCGGTGAGACGTGAACCATCGTTCGTTTAGTTATCTTTTGTCGCTGTTTCCAGCTTGTATAATCACAGCAGCCTCTCCTCCGTTCAACGTGCGACTGAAAAGACAATAAGGTAAAATATGGAAATAATGAGTAATGTCTAACAAGATATTACTGTCAAGTGATACATACCTTGTATGAACAAACCTCTGAAATATTTACCCTGCCAGCTTGAACCTGCAAGGACTGACCCATACTCGATCTTTCATGTTGATGTTCACTTGAGAGGCACACTCGAAAGATATCTATAAACTGAAGTCTCATATTGTTCTGAGTTTTCTCTCTCTGGAGCCATGACTCTTGCTGTTCCGCGCGATTGCCATATGCACTAACAGAAATCCGGGGGCGATAGCTTTTACATCTCGCCTATTTCTAGCGAACGTGGGTTTCGAGGCACTTTGCCAGGGCACGATACGTATGCTTCAAATCCGACAATAGCGTTCATTAATTTGCATGTAGTCATTTATAAGCCTTCTTTTAGCCGAGGAGAGCGTGCCACTTGGAAAGTACCAGCCCTCATGTTTCTCAAGAGCGACGAAGTGACGTGGTATAGTATTGCTCTGTAGTGTTGTGTGTGCCACTGGTAAAGGAACCTGACTGCCTGTATATCACCTGAGTAAAAAAAAAAAATGCTTGGAACTGCAACCGATTACTTGGCAGCGGTAAGTTGTCCCACACAAAGCTAGTATTGCTGCAACCCCACGGGTGCCTCACTCTTGCACACAAACTCCTAGGACCAGTAGAGGTCTCTGGGTGGACAATGGTTTGACTAGGAAGTCTTATTCGAGATGCTTCAGTGCTAAAGGAATGAAGCACGTAAAACAATATAGTCCAATCTCTCGTTTACTGTGTAGAGGAGCGACTCTACTAATGATTTCATATCCAAGCAGTTAACTAAGGGCTGACTTAATATGCTTATTTATTCGAGGCAGGGCCAAAACTATCAGTTCTACTAACTCAACCCACCTCTTCCATATATTATTAAATAATAATTATAACCAAATGACAAAGGACGCGTTACTCTAGACGCTCTTGGATCTGTTGCAGGGGGCGCAAACGAGTTATCGTTTCCGCTGTATATTAAGTCTCCTCCACACAGCAGCGAGTGGAAATGAACGCAGACAGACATCCATTCGCAGACAAGACGCCAGTGTTTGCTGCCATTTTCTAGCACCCGTGGACAAGCAGCGTTTACACGAGAGGGGAGGGGGGGGGGGGGGGCGCAGAATTTAACACGAAAGAACGAGCATACTGTGCCAACCCTAGGGACGCACTATTCTTGTCTTTTTGGGGCTAATGATTACCACATAGGTTTCACTCGGTACAACTGTAGAGCCAAGCAGGATTAGTTACCATGGCACACGCGATGATTTTGACGAATTAAGGAGAATGTTATACGAGAAGTAGAATTTATACGCAAGAGTGCAGTGCTGCAGGTACTACACTTAACACTGAACTGCGTAGATATCTCAGTTGATTCTTGTAGCTGGTTTCTCATTACAGCTGAGGCGGAAGTTTAAAATCAGAACACTAATAACCGGCGAGAAAGTAACTTGAAGAAAGGCTAGCAATTACGGCATGGTTATTAGCAGCTGGCGACATCAAAGTTTAAATTGTTTGTTATGTGAATAGCTGCTATATCTCAAATAATTCCTGATGTTTGGAGTGACATACGCGAAGCATTTGTAGAATTTAAATAAAGCACATGCAACGAGGATAATGTAAACAACGTAAGATTAATGAAATGTGTGTATACCGGGTGTACCTAAAATGCATGTACAAAATGAGAAGGTTGGTAGGGTGGGTCATTGTAAGCAAATTTAACATAGCAATCCACGTCCGGATGCCTTAGCGTATGGCGCTGGGCGTCGTTGAACAGCGTCTCCCCCCCCCCCCCCCGCCACGTCCCCCCCCCCCCCAACACCCCAACATCAAGAGGGTAAACACACGACATACCATCCGATCCGACATGGTAGCAGGTCTGCAGGCAATGTTTTCAATTTATTTGTGACATCAAGGTGAAGGAGAAGTCGGGGTGAAGTTTTATAACATTGATTTGAAGACAGTTACTAAAGCTGCCTGAAATTACGCCCTCCTGTTTGAATACAAGCTGGAGTGATTGTCGCGTTCTTTCAAATATTCCTGGCACAGTGGAAATTGCATCAGAGGTTGCCATAATGCGCGCTGTCAGCTCTTCATCAGTCTCAATGGGTGTTTCATAGACAACAGATTTCAGGTGGCCCCAGGAGATAAAATCAGTGGACGTCAAGTCGGGGGAAACATGTCGGCCGTACCACCGGCCTACGGCGTCCTATCCACCTCTCACCGAAGGATTCATCCAAATACATTAGCGGTGCACGTGCGACGTGCGCAGTTGCACCACCGCGTTGCTGCTGCAGTCGTTGTCTCAATATGCCGGAGTTTCTCGCAAAAAGATTAAGGATCTGTTTACGTTCAGTTGCTGGGGAGCCGGCCGTTGTGACCGAGCGGTTGTAGGCGCTTCAGTCTGGAACCGCGCGACTGCTTCGGTCGCAGGTTCGAATGCTGCCTCGGGCATGGATGTGTGTGATGTCCTTAGGTTAGTTAGGTTTAAGTAGTTCTAAGTTCTAGGGGACTGATGACCTCAGATGTTAAGTCCCATAGTGCTCAGAGCCATTTGAACCATACTAAAGCGAACAGTCTGCAACCATCCTGTCCCGTCAGAGACATTACAGCCCGCAGTGGAGGAATTATTTATTTCGACAGTTTGGTAAAGAGTATGCCTAATAGCATTCAAAAGAGCCTCCATTTAAGGCGAGGGTCAGTTGGTTCATAAGCAATGTATTATGCAAGATGGCAGTGAGAAGAAATTGTAAATCGTGGCGTTTGTAGTGGAAACTTTTGTAAGGATTTTTTTTTCTCATTGGTTTATCAAGTGGAAATGTCCAGTGTTGACAATAAACCAATACGACACATTTATTTTGACCACTGTATAACCATTTTGCCTTATCATATCGATCACATGGTATAATGTTTGTTTCTTCAATGGTGATGCTGAGTTGCAAGATAATAGGGTCCCTGGTCAGAAAGCTCACATCGACCAGAACTGGTTTTGTGTGCACAAGGGTGAACTGCCGCATCTCTCTCGGCACCGCTGTCAACAGATATCAGTATTATTCAGCGTTTGTAATCTGCTTTACAGAGAGTGGTTCGTGATCGCTATGCACTTCCATCACTGTTACCTGTGCTTGCCACTTTTTTACAAGAAAAATGGTATAAGATTTCCTTGAAAACAATACGGGACCTATATTTATCCACCCCGAGATGACAGCATGCTGTTCGGAATGCAATCTGATTTTTAACACCGTATTCGGCGTTTTAATATGTTGTCCTTTGGTGTTTCCATGTTTTTTCGTGAAATTATATATACTGCAAGAGTCACTGGTTGGTTACTAATATTTTATTAGCAAGATGCGTTTCTCCAGCACGCTTCCATCATCAGGTGCATTTACAGTCACTTCTACATTGTAATTAATACGGAGTGAGGTTAGTTTCCTTTGCTTTGTGTGTCAGCGAGCAAGGGAAACTAACCTAATTTCATTTTAGTTACAATGTAAGAGTAACTGTAAATGAAAATGAAGATAGCAGCATACCACCAAAACGTGTCGTGCTTATAAAATATTAGTAACAAGTGACTGCTGCAGAACATATTATTTCAGAAAATCTTACAATGCAGTCGCAGACCTTAAACAATTTTCATATAATACGGATAAATTTAAGATCCATAGTTTCGTCCAACTCCCGCACATATTCGTGCTTGTTTACTTTCAATGAAATTTATTGAGCTGTTGCTATTTAATAAATAATTTATTGTCTTTCTCACATCCCCTGTAAGGTCTTATGTGCTCTTCGACAGTTTTCTGCCAATCATTCCTCTTTTCGTTCACCATACGTTCTGTGGCCCTCAGAGGCGCCCATAGCATCTTTATTTTGCTACCAGAAACATTACTTATTTTCAGATCACTTCATTGCTGACGCAGTTCATGTCAATAACCGAAGTTCACTCGCAAACACAGTGGACGAATGCTCTCCTTGCTGGTAGCACCAAAGCGGAGAAGGGGCGAACTTTGTTTGATGGGTCGCTAAAAGACCGACAAACAGGGGAACACGATAGAGCATCAAGAAATGCGAACCGAACACGACTGAATAGTGTCCGCTCGCGTTCGGCTACCATTTACGGAAGAGAAAATTCTCGTCCGCTAGTGCTTGCTTGTGTTCGCTCCGGTATGATTCAAATGGCTCTGAGCCCTATGGGACTTAACATCTGAGGTCATCAGTCCCCTAGAACTTAGAACTACTTAAACCTAAGGACATCACACACATCCATGCCCGAGACCGGATTCGAACCTGCGACCGTAGCAGTCGCGCGGTTCCGGACTGCAGCGCCTAGAACCGCTCAGCCACCACGGCCGGCGCTCCGGTGTGAACCAGGCCTTCATACTGGGTGGTTTAAACCAGTTGGAAGAGAACAACGTGCACACCTCACTAAAGCCACATTTTTACATCCAAAATCACTTTCGTATTCAAGCAGCCCAGTATCAAAAGTCTCTCTAATTACATTTTCAAATGATGACATGTGTATGTCAATGTCATAACCTCCCTTTCTTCAAGCGTATTGCTACGTAGGCGTATAGTTTGGTACAGAAAACTGATTGTAAATTACAGCGTGAAGTCGCTTGTTGTTTAGCACATTGTAGTCGTACAAAATCAGCAAAAATCAGCAGTCCCTCTAAAACATTGCCGAAAGAAGTAAACATCAACTGGTTGGCAATTCTTTGTTGTTTTCGGCGTCAATACCTTCAGTACAACATCTTTGTTTGGAAAACTTGCATCAAGAGAGGAACTATCTGTATAATCTGACCAGTAATCACACAGCAATAGATTCTTTACACTTTTTACATGTTCGTCAAGGATTGAAGTTCGGAATCATTTCATGTCTTCTTTAGTCATTTTTCCTCTTTTACTTGCCTCGAAATAGATGTTTCGTGGGTAGATTGTTTCAAGTTTCTTTGAAATATATGGGTCTTGTGTCCCTTGGAAACAGAAGAACAACTTGTTTGCTAGTCCGCCTGTCACTGACAAAGCCACATCAAAAGCGTAGCTGTGGATAGTTTTTTTTTTTTTTTTTTTTTTTTTTTTTAGAGACTGCAACGCACTAGCTGAGAGACAGTGTAGATGATGAACACATTTCATACTGGAATTGACCGCGGTCACTGTTCCAAAACTTTCATTTCCCCACACCCTGCTATGTCGTAAACATGTTCACTTGCTCCACAAACTGTTGTGCCTTCTGACGTACTACTACGGTCTTCTATGCCCTTAGGTGCGAAAAATGTAGTAATATGCCTGGATGAAAAGCCATATTCAGCCTTACGACTGTCGAAGAAAGAAACATTTTAGACGCTTTAGTGCCAATATTTTCAGATGCCAATGGTGAACTGTAGATCCACATGACCTTGCTGTTACTAATTCCTATGTTACATGATCTTTTATAGTTTGTAATTGAGACAATCTATTTCCTTTGAAACGAGCTCCTGCCCCCATTTTGATGGACACATAACTTAGAATTAATCTGCAATTTCATTTACTGTTAATGCACTTATAGCGCTTCATTAGTTTTCTGTAGGAACTGAAGCCACGACTGTAACAGGCTTCATAAATTTTCTCTAATATCCTGTGATCATTATCTTCTAACACACTGGGCCTCGACGGTTTGGGTAGAGATAGTTTGTACTCACTTTTACTGGACCTTTCCTGTTGCTGTGGAGATGAACGTCGTGTACTGCTTCAACGTTCACGTTCTTTCTGTTTTTAAAAACCGGTGTAACATCATGTATTTTGGTGTTAGCTGCATCATATATCTGAATTATTATATCTGTGAACCCTCTCTCCTCGACCCCGATTTCATTTCCTCTTTCCAGCAAATCGCAAATTGGTCCGTAACATTTGGACTACAGACGTAGGATTTATTCTTTTAACAACATCAATGTAGACAGTTTACAACATTCCACTATATAATGGGGCTAGCAAACAAGTGCTGAGGTTTTTTTGAGAGTGTTAGTCTAACCACGGTTTCGTGCGGTTCTGAGCGTTCGAGGTCAAAGGTGCTGCTTGTGAGTGCTTTTGCCCCCTTGGGAGTTTACAACTCTGCAGTAAGATCGTGTTTGTGGCTAAATGTTATTCTGTCATATTCCTGCAAAATTCTGCTATCTTCCTAAAGAAGTAAGGAACCATCCAGTTTACTTCAGTACTCGACAAAGCATGAAGTGCATCTAAAATGTTTGATAAATGGACTGCTGTATAAATTTGAATAAATGACTGCTTTAGTTGCATCAATATGTTTAGACACGACCAGTTTCTTCTTAGGCTTGGAGCCCGAACACTGATTAACTAACAAACAAGGCAACATGTTTTTGTTAGATATTTCCTAAATACATGAAAATGGCCCAAAGGCTGAACTGGTCATGGCGAAGTTATTTTTGTTGAAGGAGCTGTGATTTATGCAAATTATTATGAATCGATGTAGATACCATATGTCCACAACGAAAAAAGTATTGAACAAAATAATTAATGAAGTACAAATGAAAACAAGTTCAAAATGCCATACATACGCACTTGAAGTTACATGTAGAGAAGGGAATTGAGAAATCGTGCCTTAGCACATGAAAATAACGCTTTTTGTAAAATGTTGCGATAAATAGTGTAAGTAGGTTGTTTAGGTTTTTATGTTGGTAACGTCACGTAGCGCTCTATATGAAAATCACTGACTGTGCTGTGTGCAGTCTGTGTCTGGTTTGCATTGTTGGAATTTGCTATTGTACTGTTGGGCAATAGGCTGCTAACAGCGCGTAGCGTTGCGCAGTTGGAGGTGAGCCGGCAGCATTGGTGGATGTGGGGGGAGAGATGGCGGAGCTTTGAGAGCGGGTGATCTGGACGTGTGTCCATCAGAGACAGTAAGTTTGTAAAACTGGATGTCATGAACTGTTATATATATCATGACTTTTGAAAACTATTAAGGTAAATACATTTTTTTATCTCTATCAAAATCTTTCATTTGCTAACTATGCCTATCAGTAGTTAGTGCCTTCGGTAATTTGAATCTTTTATTTAGCTGACAGTAGTGGCGCTCGCTGTATTGCAGTAGTTCAAGTAACGAAGATTTTTGTGAGGTAAGTGATTTGTGAAAGGTATAGGTTACTGTTAAACAGGGCCATTCTTTTGTAGAGATTATTGAAAGTCAGACTGCGTTAAAATATTGTGTGTCAGTTTAGTGTTGATCAGAATAGGTAAAGATCGAAATGCGAAATGTCTGAGTACGTTCAGTTCTGCTCAGCTGTTTGAAAATCGAATAATGTAAGAGGTTTATCAGCACAGTAATTCATTAATTTTTCTAAGGGGACGTTTCAACAGGAACGGACACCCATCTGATGATGCAAGTGTCTGGAATAAAAGCTAGGTGCATGGACAGAAGCTTTGTGGATAAAAAGAGAACCTTCATTTCAACGTGCATTGCGGTAGATATCATAGAGCAAGTGGCGTAGACCACAGCTCAGAATAGACGAGTGTCTTTGACATGACAATGACAGAAATACAGAACAGCACGGTTCACCATTAGCATTCACAATGATTTAGACACTTGGACGATCTATTTCTTATTTCTTTCGTGACATGTTGGATGGCGTTCTCATTGATGAGCGTGGCAAATATCCATCACAACTTCTTTGCTTCACCTTGCGACGGACACCCAGTCCGACTCTACAGTCGATTTGTTCGAATTCTGTCGCAAGGTTACGTGGCACGTTAACAAAACGTACTGCGGTTGCGTAACAGTTGCAGTCATCTGAAACTCTCTGTCTGCCACGTGCTGGAGGTTAATTCAGACTTATCTTTTTCTGTATCTAATGAGTTCTGAGGGGAAGTTCAGCGAGAAGATTTCATCACTTTTCCGTCTAGTCTTGACGTAGAGGTCAGTGCAGTTTCTCAATGCTTCAAAGGATGTGCATCATACATTAAAGTGATGGTCTGCTAGGTCATTTGCTATTAGTGAGAGGCTTGTTGCAAACAGTGGAAGCGTAACTTATCGTTGCAATGGTATTATGCTATTTTAGGGGCCCGTACCTTATCCGGTAGGACCGAAACAGTTATAGGATCACTTCGTCGTCTGTCTATTTGTCCGACTGTTAAAAACACTATTTCTCAGGAACAGGCAGACATATTAAATTGAAATTTATGTCACATACTAAGGTATACGGTCTCCTGGCGTTGTAAAAATTTGAAACTTCTAAGTCAATGCAGTCAAAAGCTACGGTCATTTTGTAACATATTTTGATACCCGCAACCTCATTCACACAAAACCTGTAGGCTGCTTCCCATTTACGTACAATCATGAAATTTGTGCAAGGACAAGGTTTCACGTTGCACGTAAACGAGAATATCCGAGAAATGTTAATTTATAATTATATCACACGAAAAACTATTTCTTTTGTCACTTGATGTCCGACTGTCTAAGGTCTACAGTCTCTTGGCGATGTAATAAATGTAGCTTCTAAGTCAGTGAAATCAAAGCATACGCCGGTTTATGACACGTATTTTGATTCGCACAAACTCAATCATCAAAACCGATAGAGTAGTTCCCTAAAATCGTGAAACTTGGCAACAATCAAGGTTTCACAGTACAAGTAAAGGAAAATATGTTAATTGGCAAATATATGACACGAAAAAATAATTTCTGTGGAGATTGACCGCCTGGCCTCGCCCATTCGCCATGTGTTTAGAAAGATGGTCCCTCCTTCAGCAGCGTCCCTGAAGGCACACGGGGGGAGAGAGCTGCTACTTATTGTCAGGCGCCCTATGGAGTCCCTTGGGCAGATAGCGTTCAGGGCTGGAAAGAAAGCCAGTGTGCACTCGGTATGTCAGCCGTAGGGCCTCATCAGAGATGTGGAGGCGGCGCTTCCTGTGGCTATCGAACGTGCAGGCTGCAGTCGTCTGCATGTTGCAGCTCGCGTCGACAGCAATGACGCGTATAGCATGGGTTCTGAGGCGATCCTCAGTTCGCACAGGCGGAGCTGCAAGCATAGCTCGCAATTTGCAACATTATTCCCAGAGTTGATCGGGATCCTTTAGTTTGGAGTCGAGTGGAGGGCTTCAGCCACAAGCTTCGTCGATGTGACGGTCTTGGCTGAAGATTTCTGGACCTGCGTTATCGTGTGGAGATTTCTAGGACTCCCCTTGATAGATAAGGGGTGCCCTACACAAAGGAAGCAGCTACTCGGTTAGCAGAGTACTTCTGGAATGCACATGAGGGTTTCTTAGGCCAGGCAGTAGTTTGAGGTGCTCTGAGGTCACCAGTCCCTTAGACTTAGAATTACTTAAACCTAACTAACCTAAGGACATCACACACATTCATGCCCGAGGCACGATTCGAACCTGCGACTGTAGCAGCAGCGCGGTTCCGGACTGAAGCGCCTAGAACCGCTCGGTCACAGCTGCCGGCCGCACATTAATTAATATACTGAAACAACCACTGCTAGTATATAGACTCAGTAAGAAAAATTTCTACTAATAGATGTGAATGCGCCCTGAAAAGTAATGGCTACAACCTTTTTATTTGAAAACTTTTTAAGCTTTTCAAATAAAACAACAGTATTAACATAGTACATCTTTATTCTTCATGTTTATGCAGCCCTGTGCCGCTAGAGGCCTCCGAACTGTAGATTTCATCAAGATGGTGTTTAATGGAACCACGTCGATTTGTGCGAAGCAGCGTGCTGTAATCGACTTTCGAATTCGTAGAGATTGTCCACATATGGACCACCCTCTCCTTCAGCAGGATGATGCCAGACCACACACTAGCGCTGTGTCATTTGCAACGATTGGGTTCACTGACATTGATCATCCTTGATACAATCCCTACTTGGCACTAGCCGATTTTCATCTGCTTTTCAAACTTAAAGAACGCCTTCAAGGACTTCGCTTTGATAGTGATGAAGCGGTACAAGCAAAGATGATGTAGTGGCTCCGTCAACGAAATCAAACATTGTGCAGTGACGGGAATCAATAAAGTGCTCTCTCGTTGGGAGAAATGTGTTCGTCGCCAGGGTGACAACGTTGAAAAATAAATATGTAAACATTAAGAACGAAGACGTAGAATGTTAGTAAACTTAGTTTTTATTTGAAGATAATTCAGAATTTTCACATGAGTAGTTGGGATGCAAAAGTTTTCCGCATGCCTTCGTACATGCGGTCTAAAGATAGGCGAAGAAGTAGTAAATAAAAAAATTCGTGAGAAACAGATTTGGTTTCATTTTTTTTTCTCTAGTGCTATTCTTCCACTTTGCTGAGTCCAACGTTAATCATTGGACATGACATTTGTTTTTGTGGCCGGACACTCTCAATGACATGACAACAACAACTTAATCTCAAGTTTAGGAACATCGTGTTCACCATCTCTCCGCAATTTGTAGAAACTATATTCCGCGTTTTGTTATGCGTAATTTGTGTGTTGTGATTCTAGTGCTGACAGGCGACACTAACCTAGAAACACTCCCTTCATTTTTCTTTAGAATTTGCGAACTTGCTACTAACGGGCAATTGTACGCACACGACTGTTCTATTTTTATTGTGTCGCCGAGTGCCGCGCTGTCGTCCGAAACGCCAGTTGATAGTAAAGGAGGGAAGTCATGCCCACAAACTGTCTGTAAATCGTGTAAACTTTGTTCTATGCGAATTCCCTTTTTATTCGTGTGTGAAATTATTCTTAGGAGAAGAGAGGAAATCGTTGCGGCTCAGTTATACTTCGTCACTCTCTGCGTCCAGCCTTGTCAAATATCTCGACGGGATTCTTTTGGATCTCAGCATCCAGAGACGCTTACTCAGCACAAAAAAGTAAAGCTGTCGTTGACCGAGGTTGGTTCCAACAGCACAGAACTTTACGAGACATCGTTCAGTTGGACATCGTCTGCGCAGTCCTTTCTTCCAGCGGAGAGCGAGCTTTCACTGCCACAACCTAGGACGCTGCTGTTTAAAATGGAATCCGAATTATTACATAATTTTTATTTTCTTATATGTGAGACACTGAAGATGTAACGTCACGTTAACTGCCTTAATAACTCCAACTACGGCCTGCGGATATTTAAACTGATCTATTACCTCATCATACATCGTCTTACATAGATTTTCCGAAGATTACCACAAATTACTGCTATTGAGTCGAGAAGTCTGATGTTTCACGGCAAGTCGACGAAGAGATCATTAGAGATGGAGGCGTAGCACAGATTCCTGGCCGGCCGCGGTGGTCTCGCGGTTCTAGGCGCGCAGTCCGGAACCGTGCGACTGCTACGGTCGCAGGTTCGAATCCTGCCTCGGGCATGGATGTGTGTGATGTCCTTAGGTTAGTTAGGTTTAAGTAGTTCTAAGTTCTAGGGGACTAATGACCACAGCAGTTGAGTCCCATAGTGCTCAGAGCCATTTGAACCACTATTGAACAGATTCCTGTTAAAAGTTACCGTCCTAATGTCACTCTTGCACGATTTAGAGAAACAACGGAAAATCGAAATCTGAGTGTCCCGACTGGGAAGCGAAACCCCAGTCCTTTGGAATTCGATCCAGACTCTAGACAATTAGGCCACATGACTTTGTTTGGTTCTAAAATTTTTTTCTGATGCTACGTACTCACTCAAAAGTAGACATGCATATTACGTAGTTCTTGTAATAAATTGCAACCATGTCATGGTACAACGGCTTGAAAACCGCTAAGGAACAGAGACATTGTTGGATAGGAATGATCATAGGGAATGATGGAAGAAAGGAAGCACAGTACATACGTGGCGGAGTGGTATGTTTGTAACGAAGAATGTTACACATTTCACCACACGCGAAAGCAGAACAACAGGCATAAATAACGTTCATTTTTGACACAGGTTAGACTCTTAGCATCAACGTCGATATCGGACTCGTAATAAGAAATATGCGTCCTAACTAACACACATTGTGCACATTGTTCTTATACGGTTCAGGGAGAGGGTGTTCGTTGGAAAATACTTGTACCAAGGGTACCCCAGGTACGCTCTATAGCATTTACGTCCAAGGAATAAGTAGGCCATTCCATACGTTCAGTACCTGCAGATTCCATTGTGTCCTAAGCTTCTGCGGTGGTATCTGGGCGGGCATTGTCGTCCGTAAACAGGAAGTCAGGACCTACAGGGCTTCTAAACAGACGGACATGATCCAAATAATCACCCCGCAATGCCACTGTGTCGTAAATGTACGTTGCGCAAAGATATGCAGCAGGGTTTCGCCATTTTGCGTTTTGCCTGCAAATAACACTTTGGACACATCCATTACTGATGCCACAGTTAGTGACACTTGGACCGGCTACGAGCCATCCAACTGCTCTTCCACGATCGTAAGCACTTAAATGCTGTGTTGCAGACACGTTGCCGTGTTACACGGAACTGCAAATGGCTCTGAGCACTATGGAGCTTAACACCTGAGGTCATCAGTCCCCTAGAACTTAGAACTACTTAAATCTAAATAACCTAAGGACGTCACACACATTCATGCCCGAGGCAGTATTCGAACCTGCAACCGTAGCAGCAGCGCGGTTCCGGACTGAAGCACCTAGAACCTCTCGGCCGCAACGGCAATTGACAGTTGTTCCTTGGCAAGTGTCAGCTTGTCAGCTCTTCCTTAGCAACTGTCAGGCTGCGTGTTATCATAACAGCTTCCGATACTGCGATAAAATAATAAATTTATTTTTCTTCTGTTTCATTTGTCGTAAATCACTGTAGGTTACTCTTAAGAGCACCGGCGTCAGGGCGAACGTTGTAGGAAACGAATCCGAGTCGATGAAAAAGTCATCAAGACGTGTTGTTATTTCTTGTCAGGCAATTGAAGGTACTTGTGCTTGACGAGATTTGGACCAAAGGCACCAGTCGCCAGCAAGACACTACACCGTAGACCCACCTCAATCACGCCCACATAAAAACTCACTTGCAAATCGATAAGACAAAAGACGGTAGACGATCACCAAACTACACCGATGTCGGCCGTTTCTCCAATTCGGCACTATCTCACTTGTTTTTGTTTTATCGTGTGTCGTACAAGGAAATATTGGAGGCGACGCTCGTTTCGTCTCGCTGCGCCTTGGCATTTAGCACAGCATTTTATGCGCGGGCTGTAAAATCCGTGCGAGCGTGCACTTCGTTTTGCATGGAGCGCGACCGGCCGCGGACAAAGCGAGGGGGGTAAGGGGTGAGGGGTTTGGCTGAAGGTGGGGGAGGGGGCGGGGTTGGAGGAGGGACGCGACGCCGACGCCACAGAAACTGACCACCACGAACTCTGCCGGGTCCCGTCATTAGACTGGCCCGGCGCTCCGTCCGCTGCCGCTCGCCTGGCTATCCTGCCGTCTGCCAAACCTCTGCTTCGCACTGCCTCGCTGAATCACGCGACGCACGAGAAATTTGGAAGCTGAGAGAGAAGTGAAGCTTCAAACCGGCTGAACGCTTGTCCCAATTTGCTAACGATTACTGTCACGCTAAGAAAATCCACTGTCATCCTCATAAATAATACAAGGTGTAACGAAAGGGTACTGACAAACTTTCAGGAAAATCCTTCACATCTAGAAGGACTTCTAGCTGTGAAGCGACTTCTCATCAAGCTGCGGGCCTATGGGGTATCGCCTCAGTTGTGCGACTGGATTCGTGATTTCCTGTCAGGAAGGTCACAGTTCGTAGTAATAGACGGCAAATCATCGAGTAAAACTGAAGTGATATCAGGTGTTCCCCAGGGAAGCGTCCTGGGACCTCTGCTGTTCCTCATTTATATAAATGACTTGGGTGACAATCTGAGCAGTTCTCTTCGGTTGTTCGCAGATGATGCTGTAATTTACCGTCTAGTAAGGTCATCCGTAGACCAGTATCAGTTGCAAAGCGATTTAGAAAAGATTGCTGTATGGTGTGGCAGGCTTCAGTTGACGCTAAATAACGAAAAGTGTGAGGTGAATCACATAAGTTCCAAAAGAAATCCGTTGTAATTCGATTACTCGATAAATAGTACAATTCTCAAGGCTGTCAATTCAACTAAGTACCTGGGTGTTAAAATTACGAACAACTTCAATTGGAAAGACCACATAGATAATATTGTGGGGAAGGCGAGCCAAAGGTTGCGTTTCATTGGGAGGACACGTAGAAGATGCAACAAGTCCACTAAAGAGACAGCTTACACTACACTCGTTCGCTCTCTGTTAGAATATTGCTGCGCGGTGTGGGATCCTTACCAACTGGGATTTACGGAGGACATCGAAAGGGTGCGAAAAAGGGCAGTTCGTTTTGTATTATCACGTAATTGGGGAGAGAGTGTGGCAGATATGATACGCGAGTATCATATAGGTAGGAATGATCATCAAAATAAAATAAGAGAAATCTGAGCTCGAGCAGAAAGGTTTAGGTGTTCGTCTTTCCCGCGCGCTGTTCGGGAGTGGAATGGTAGGGAGATAGTATGATTGTGGTTCGATGAACCCTCTGCCAAGCACTTAAATGTGAATTGCAAAGTAGTCATGTAGATGTAGATGTAGATGTAGAAGAAGAAAATGTGTTATATGTCCATAGATCTGGAAACTTCATTTTGATGTCAGAGCTAAATTTCGACAACTCTTCAATACATTCATCATCTAATTTGAAGCCTAGCCTCTGTTATGAGACTATTTTTTTCCAGAACTGCACCGTAGCTACTATCGGAAAAAAATTAGTACACGTGGAAAGGCGACCTTGATCTAATGACGGCATGTGCCACCTGGCGGATAGTGGAAATACTGATCATGGTTTCAACGTCGTCTGCTAACCACAGCGTAGTGGCATGCCATCTGTGCCTACAGTTTAATAGGGAATGCCCATAACCAGAAGGCTCAGCGTGGCGCAAACGTGGGAGGCAGGCAGGCGGCCATGCCACAGGTTGCTTCCTGCAACCAGCTGAGCGTGTCTGAAAGGGGTCGAACTGAAGCCTCCCGAGTGGCGGGATAGCCCTTTTGGAGAATTGCCGCCCAAGTTGGACGTGCTGCGTCAATGTTCCTACGATGCTGGTATCCGTTGTCATGTGAACATTCTCGCATCCATAGGCGAAATTCTGGACTTCTACGCAGTACAGACGCCCTCCAGGATCGTCGTATTGTAAGGGTAGCAGTGGCAGGTCGTACTGCACAGATAGAAGGGCTTGCGAGCCCAGACGTGTTAACATGACGTATTGCTAACCGGTTGTTAGCCTGGGTTTACGGGCACGCACACCTCTAGCGCGTCGCCTACTCCGGCCGAGGTGGCCGAGCGGTTCTAGGCGCTTCAGTCTGGAACCGCACGACCGATGAAGTCACAGGTTCGCATCCCGCCTAGGGCATGGATGTGTGTGATGTCCTTAGATTAGTTAGGTTCAAGTAGTTCTAAGTTCTAGGGGACTGATGACCTCAGAGCCATTTGAACCATTTTCGTCTCCTACTCGTGCAACAGCATCTATGTGCACGGATCGACTGGTGTTGTCAGAAGATCACTTGGAAGATGGAATGTTGTGCCTTAGCCTGCAGCAATGGAAGCAGATTCTGCCCTCACCCAAGTGAAGATGATATGGCTCTGTTCCCTTGCCCCCTCAAATGGCGTTGTGACTTTTTCGAATATGGACATTTCAAGGTTCGTGTTTGCGTACGGTACTCTCACTGCCAAGAACACTTGACCTGCTCAGAACACGCGTCAGTGTTGCTGTCATGATAACTGAAACGATGTTTTCATGGTATGGAACGAACCAGACTTCCGCTTTGGCGCGCGTGAGTAATTAGAGAGGCATTCATAGAATATTTGTAGAGTACAAAGTGAGCTTACGGCTCTTTTCATGCATCAGTAATATTTTTACATGTAATACTTTGGAAAGTATAGAGTTTATAAAACAAATGAACCACTTATCGTAGCCCTGTATCAAAATTAATGTAGTGTCTGGGTTCCAGTGTAAACCTTTTTGGCTGGAGGTCTTAGTGCGTTGCACAACGTTAGCTTATCCTTCTTTTACTCCATTGGTCAGTTAGGCAGATATGTCTGTTGCATTTTTTATCATTCCATCGACTTACTCTTTCGGGGGAAATGTTTTGGAATTGACTAAACATTATTTTCGTATTTCTGTGTGTTTGCGAGTATGTACTAGTTTTTTGGTTATTTTTTAACACTGCTGGCCACTGAAATTGCAGCACCATATAGGTAACGTGCAAAAAACGTCAAATTGGCGTGAAATGTGATACATGCTTGAATATGCAAGTCATTAGCGTTTCAGCGCAACTCCTGGAAGTATCCACGAGCAACGGCATCTATATTCTTTATACAGAGGAAGGCTATGCAGTGAATGCCTCATTCAGACATTTCTGAACGTAGTTTGTTAGTGGGAAGATCGTTTAATAAGGGGAGAGAACAATCATGACCTATCTACAAGATGTTTCCAAGATCATGCTACGAACTTTCAGGGATGATGAGAAGAGTAAATGTACAAATTTGTGGTAAAGGAGCATAGCATGGAAACGACGGAGACGAAAAGTATAATCAAAAATGTGCTCACGTTCTGCAGCACTCAAACTAAGGGCCCCCAATTCCGAACCTTGATCACGGGCATGAAACTCCCGCTGAGTTATTTCCCCTGTTGATGGACTGGTAACTGCACACGAAACATGTTGTCAGAGATACCGAAGGTCGTAAGTCTTCGGTACAGGAATAGTGAATTGCCGGCCCGGCTAGCGGCGCGGTCTGACGCGCTGCTTCCCGAGCGGGAAGGCGTGCCGATCTCCAGCACGAGTCCGCCCGGCGGATTAATGTCAAGGTCCGGTGTGCCGGCCAGCCTGTGGATGGTTTTTGAGGCGGTTTTCCATCTACCTCGGCGAATGCGGGCTGGTAACATCATTCCGTCTCCGTTACACTTTGTCGACGATTGCTG